>NC_086181.1:34113145-35313145 GCF_023053635.1 Elgaria multicarinata webbii | reverse complement strand
TGCAAGAAAGTAGGTTAAAATATTATGGATAGAAATTTGCTTTTCAAACACCAGGAAAACGCAATGATTAAAAATCTGCAAGGTTAAAAACACAGTTAAGGCTATTTCCTGTTGGCTTATCCTACACAAAGCCAGGAAAGAGGAAGCTAAAGCTCATGTCTTAACTAATGTGTCCCATGATCCATTATTAAGTTGTGATGATACTGAGAAGGATGAAAATGAAATAATGATTCCCACCTGATTAAACTTCTGATTCCACACAATGGCACTTCCATTAATGGTGAACCCATCCTCTAGAGTTGCTTCAGGGTCCACCCATCCTACTCGGACTCTCTGAAATGATCCATTGGGGAAGGTGACCAAGTTCATGAGATCATATCCTCCTGCCAGGTCCCCATTGTGATCAAAGAATATTTCTTCCCCAGCACTATTATTGAAGTCGACGCTTCTCAAAAAAGAGTGAAGCTGCATTGGAAGACAAAGATTTGTACAATATGTTGTTCATTTATTTAAAAACTGCTCTTTATTGTTACACATACCAAGGTGGTTATAAGTCAAAATGGGTCATGCCATTTGGGGGAGGGGGGATTTGCCCGGTTTTGACATTTAGGATGCTTCAGGACAAAGCAGTGTCTTTGATTATTGGAAGACCCATCTAGTCCCAGCTGCCCATGGGAAATCCAGAAGCAGGACATGAGTGCAACAGCCCACTTCCACCCATGTTGCCCAGCAACTTCAATCTCATAGGGGGGAACCGGAGATGGGGGGAATTGCGGCCGGGGGGGAATCACGGCCAGGGGGGAATCGGAGCCAGCGGGAGCGGGGAACCCTTTTTTTAAAAAAAAGACTTTAAAAATAAAAAATGGTGTACGTGACGTGTCCTTCCTGCAGCCTATTGGTCTGACGTGGAGACTATGTTGACAGCCCACGCTACTTGTATAAGGGGCTGGTCTCTCCTCCCACATGGATTATCAGGTAGATCTAGTAAGGCCCTTGGTGGCCAAGTTCACATGACATGAACAACCCCTGATCAGGAGTTGCATATTCACAAGGGCTCCTGGCACTGTTTGTCATAAGTTAATCATCCCATGGTGAGACCACTGCTTTGTGTAAATATGTCAATGGCTTCATAGAATCACAGAATAGTAGAGTTGGAAGGGGCCTATAAGGCCATCGAGTCCAACCTCCTGCTCAATGCAGGAATCCACCCTAAAGCATCCCTGCTAGATGGTTGTCCAGCTACCTCTTGAATGCCTCTAGTGTGGGAGAGCCCACCACCTCCCTAGGTAACTAGTTCAGTGTCCGTGAAAGTTGGTTTTCCCCAAGCACCTCACTTTTTTTATAAATGAAGACTTCTATATCATATGTGATAAGCATCAAATCCAACTCCCTATCATGTTCTGTCTCTGTCTCTACTAATATACCCCCCCATGGTCCTCGATGCCCATCGCCGCTCGCCAGGCCCAGGCCCCGTCCCCAATGCCCATCCCCGTTCTTCTCCCCCCCCCCCCTCCTGCCGGGTCTGGTCTTTCCCCCGGCCCCCATCTCTCCCCCCCCCCCCGGTGATTCCCCCCCCTCAGCCCAATGGCGGGGCTGCAGAAAAGCCGGGCCATAAGCGAATCCGCTTATCCCAGGTCAAGCGAGGACTTAGCCTGGCCTGACCCCGGGATCCCCTGTGCGTCATCTGGATGCACAGGAAATAGACCAGGCCTCACACCGGGCTAAGACCTCATCTAGCAATGGCCCAAGAAAAATATGAATAAGGGGGTTGTGAAGGAGGGAGACGTCAGATTTTATCCAATTTTAATTGAATGGAAGTAGAGGTGGAAGTGGAGGCAGGGATAGAGGATTCCCCCTGTTGAAATACTGAAACTGAAAATCACTCAATAAAACGGTTTGGCATTATATTTGGAAAAACTATGGGCTCAACCACACCAAGCAGGATATTCTACTATGAAAGCAGTATGAAAGCGGAATATAAAAGGCAGGAACCACACTACTGCTTCATAGCGGTATTGAAGTGTGCTGCAGGACCTACACTACCGCTTATAGTGGTACTGAAGTTCACTGACAACAGTTGGGGGCCCATGACACATCATCTGCTCCAAGCAGGATATAACACAGTGGAAGTGGTATGAAAGCGGTATCTGGTATGTGTCAATGGGCCCCAACAGTTGTCAGTGCCCTTCAATACCGCTATAAAGCAGTAGTGTGGCTCCTGCCTTTTATATGTGACTTTCATACACTTCCAAAGTGGAATATCCTGTTTGGTGTAGATGAGCTCTAAGTGCAGGCCATGATTCAGTAGTGATGTCCTCATATTTAGAAGGCTTTAGAAAGGGGTTAAGGTGAATTTCAGTAGAGCTTTGGAAGTTGGGTCGGCTAAATTCTTTTTCTCCCTGGTGGTTCATTTATTTATAACTTTGCTTTCCTTCTATTATTTATTTTATTCTATTATTATTTATTCATGCACTGGTTATTTCACGGTTGGACTACTGCAACCTTCTTCTCTCTGGCCTTCCTTCTTCTCACATCAGTCCGTTGGTTTCTGTTCACCACTCTGCCGCAAAGATCATCTTCTTAGCTCGCCGCTCCGACCATGTTACTCCGCTTCTGAAATCTCTTCATTGGCTTCCAATTCACTTCAGAATCCAATATAAACTTCTCCTGTTAACCTTCAAAGCTTTTCACGGTCTAGCTCCTTCCTATCTCTCCTCTCTCATCTCACACTATTGCCCCGCTCGTGCTCTTCGCTCCTCTGATGCCATGTTTCTCGCCTGCCCAAGGGCCTCTACTTCCCTTGCTCGGCTTCGTCCATTTTCGTCTGCTGCCCCTTACGCCTGGAACGCTCTTCCAGAACATTTGAGATATACAAGTTCAACCGCAGCTTTTAAAGCTCAACTAAAAACTTTTCTTTTTCCTAAAGCTTTTAAAACTTGATGTTGTGCAGACTTCTACTGTTACTTTCTACTGTTAGTTTTTCCCTACCCTGTGCCTGCTTACCCTACCCTGTACCTGTTTGCATTCTCTTCCCCTCCTTATTGTTTTACTATGATTTTATTAGATTGTAAGCCTATGCGGCAGGGTCTTGCTATTTACTGTTTTACTCTGTACAGCACCATGTACATTGATGGTGCTATATAAATAAATAAATAATAATAATAATAATAATAATAATAATAATAATAATAATATTTTAATACTTCCATGTCAGGCGCCAGGTCAAGACTTTTCTCTTCTCCCAGGCATTTAACAGCATTTAATAGCAGATGCTGAGTTTTCTAACTGACATCAGAATAGTTGTTTTAAAGGGATATTGTCTGTATTTTATGCTTTTTATGGTTTAAAACTTTGTATATAAGTTTTTAACGTTCACTGTATTTAACATTTGTAAACTGCCCAGAGAGCTTTGGCTATGGTGTGGTATATAAATGTAATAAATTATAATAATAATAATAATGCTAATGATAATAATGTCATCTTATGATCGGTCTGTAGCTGTGACTACCTGCCAGGGCTGAACTTGCTTGAGGTCCCAACTGTCCCCATGTCCTCTTGATTTCTGATTGGCTCTCGCTGAATTCATGGCGTGGAGAGTGTGGGCGATGGCATAGACAGCATTGTAGATATTGTAACTCTGGCCAGACATTCCCAATTCAAACACAGATCCGGGCAGGCTTCCCAACTTCTCCTTCCCAGAGCAGATCTCATTACTCGATGCATAGATGTGATATAGTGGGAGTGAACAGGCAAATGCTATTTTCCAGAATTCCTTGGTGAGAGGAATATTTGACTGATATGGATTTATGCTCTTGAGAAAATCTAGAAATCCTGGCACAACTTTTGTATGGAGACTGAATAATAAGGTGCCATTAAAGGTTTTTGCCGGGAATTTGGTCCTACCCGTTACAGCAGTGTTATCCCATTCAGCTGTCGTGATCCAAACCTTCTGTATAGGATTCTTATACAAAATTTCGTTAACATTCAAAATAAACTTTAAACCCTCCAGAGACTGAACGTCTCCATACACAAGAATCACATTCATTTCAATCAGAGGGAGAATGGATTCAATTGGTCTCACTTTTGCTTTAAGTATTTCAAATGGTAGTAATGTTGTCACAATTGGCATCATCAGAGTCCAGGCAAGGCAGATCTTACTCTGCAAGAGCCTTGGTCTCAGGGTCCGAAGGAAGGTTTCTCCACTCTCATCATCTGAAGCAAGGATGCCGATCCAGTTCCATCCAAAATGTTTGAGGAGCCGAACAATCCCAACATACTGAGGAACTTCATTCGGGACCATCCGGTAAAAAGAAGGGAACCGAGTTTTGTCTCTCAATACTGGATCAAAGGCACCATAGCTGAGCTAATGGAAATATATGATTGTTTTTAATCTGAGAAAAACATTCCTCTCTTCTCAAACATCACCTGATTCTATATTAATGTCAGCCAAGATAGCATCATGATCCCATGGAACAGAACGGTTGCTGTGTTTTCTAACAGATCATCTTGAACATCCCTCTGAATTTACCTGGTATCATCAGTATTTTGATTATATAACCCACACGCCACTCACAGCTTAGTTTCTTAAGATGCAATCCTATACCAATTTACATTCTCAGTAGCTATATCTAGGATTACAGCCTGTTGTGAATGCTTGCTTCCAGGAATCTTCATGAATTCCAAAATGGACATGCAGCCAATTAATAGCCCAGAGGACTGGCAGAGACTTTTGCTCTTAGCAATTCTGATGTGGGACAAAAATAGATGCACAAGCACCCTATTTATTTATTTATTTATTTCATTTATAGCCCACCTTTTTTCCTTCTTAAGGAACCCGAGGCAGCGTACACAATTCTTCTCCTCCTTTCCAGTTTTATCCTCACAACCACAACACTGTGGGGAAGGTTGGGCTGAGAGTCTGTGACTGGTCCAAAGTCACCCAGTGAGCTTTCATGGCCGAGTGGAGACTAGAACCCAGATCCCGGGACACCCAGTCCAACACTCTAGCCATTACACCACACTGGCTCACTGTAGTTGCCTCTGTCCAGTTCTAATTCATATATAAGATTGTACTCTAAGTGCTGCAGATTCTTGTTTCACCATTTCAAAATGGCAGTGCTGTCAACTAAGAGTTCTGTGGGCTTGGCAGAAACTGATAGCCTTGCCAATGTTGATGTTGGACACAAATAAGAACACTCTTGGTGGTTGCCTCTGTCAAATTCTAAGCACATACCTGTGGTAACTTGTATGTATGAAAGACATTGGCCATCTGGATGGAGGTTTGAGAGACAAGACCACCAATTACAGCCATTAATTTATCTTCCCTGACACAGCTGTAATTGGGGGGATCCTGATCTTTCATATAGAGAAGATTCATAATGTTCTCAAACATTTTCCGTGAATTAAACGCATTCTCATAAATCTTGTATCCCAGCGTGGTGTTGGGTAACAATTCAGGGTCCTTGTTGATCTCATCAATGGCAAAAACAAAGGCCAGGATATGCTGGTAGTTCTTAGGGATCATGCTGCAATGAGATCGTCATATCATCTTAAATCTTGACATCAGACATCAAACTGAATTACAGTTTCATTGTGATTTGCCCATCTAAGTTAGTTGCATGTTGGCACACCAGCCAGTGCTGTACCAAAACCTGCCCCCTACTTTGGGTATTTTTTTTATTTCCCTACAGAAGAGGCTTTTTTTTTCTGCCTCTTTTGCAAGGACGGAGAGAATTTCAGAGACTGGGTTGCTACATACCTTGTTTAAGTTTGGGAGGTGATTGGAAGTTCTTCCTTCTATTTATTGATTTGTTTTATTTGAAAAATAACCCCAGCAGGAGATTCTTCTCTAGACCAGGAGCACCTCTTGAACTCCCAAGAGACTACATAGAAGCATAGAAGCATAGAATAGCAGAGTTGGAAGGGGCCCACAAGGCCATCGAGTCCAACCCCCTGCTCAATGCAGGAATCCACCCTAAAGCAGCCCTGACAGATGCTTGTCCAGCTGCCTCTTGAAGGCCTCTAGTGTGGGAGAGCCCACAACCTCCCTAGGTAACTGGTTCCATTGTCGCACTGCTCTAACAGTCAGGAAGTTTTTCCTGATGTCCAGCTGGAATCTGGCTTCCTTTAACTTGAGCCCGTTATTCTGTGTCCTGCACTCTGGGAGGATCAAGAAGAGATCCTGGCCCTCCTCTGTGTGACAACCTTTCAAGTATTTGAAGAGTGCTATCATGTCTCCCCTCAATCTTCTCTTCTCCAGGCTAAACATGCCCAGTTTTTTCAGTCTCTTGTCATAGGGCTTTGTTTCCAGACCCCTGATCATCCTGGTTGCCCTCCTCTGAACACGCTCCAGCTTGTCTGCATCCTTCTTGAATTGTGGAGCCCAGAACTGGACGCAATACTCTAGATGAGGCCTAACCAGGGCCGAATAGAGAGGAACCAGTACCTCAAGTGATTTGGAAGCTATACTTCTATTAATGCAGCCCAAAATAGCATTTGCCTTTCTTGCAGCCATATTGCACTGTTGGCTCATATTCAGCTTGCAATCTACAACAATTCCAAGATTCTTCTCATTTGTAGTATTGCTGAGCCAAGTATCCCCCATCTTGTAACTGTGCCTTCGGTTTCTATTTCCTAAATGTAGAACTTGGCATTTATCCCTATTAAATTCCATCCTGTTGTTTTCAGCCCAGCACTCCAGCCTATCAAGATCACTTTGAAGTTTGTTTCTGTCTTCCAGAGTATTAGCTATCCCACCCAATTTTGTGTCATCTGCAAATTTGATAAGCGTTCCCTGCACCTCCTTGTCCAAATCATTAATAAAAATGTTGAAGAGCACTGGGCCCAGGACTGAGCCCTGCGGTACTCCACTTGTTGCCTCTCCCCAGTTTGAGAAGATTCCATTGATAAGTACTCTTTGAGTCCAATTCTGTAGCCAACTGTGAATCCACCTAATAGTTGTTCCATCTAGCCCACTTTTAGCTAGTTTGTTAATCAGAATGTCATGTGGTATTTTGTCAAAAGCTTTGCTGAAGTCAAGATACATGACATCCACAGCATTCCCACGGTCCACAAGGGAGGTTACCTTATCAAAAAATGAGATCATTTTTTTCTGACAGGACTTGTTCTTGACAAATCCATGTTGGATTCTAGTGATCACCACATTGATTTCAAGGTGTTTACAGATTGACTTCTTTATAATCTGCTCCAGAATTTTACCAGGGATGGATGTCAGATTGACTGGTCTGTAGTTCCCAGGTTCCTCCTTTTTGCCCTTTTTGAAGATAGGGACAACGTTAGCCCTCCTCCAGTCGTCCGGCACCTCACCCGTCTTCCATGATTTTGCAAAGATAATAGACAAAGGTTCTGAGAGTTGTTCCACTAGCTCCTTCATTACTCTAGGATCATCACCTCGCCCTATCCAATAGGCATTCGCGAAGAATTGCCAGGTTGCGGAAGATCCCTTGCGAAGAACAAAAGTGACTTCTGGAGCTCTAGAAAAGCACTTATCTATCTTGCTCTTTGTTGTTGCAAGGAAGAACAATAATTTTCTAAAACTCTAAATGCCCCGATTTCTCATGCATTGCAAAGAATCTTCCCCAGGCCCAGAGCCTTTCCGGAATGCCTATTCAGCCCAGCACTAATACAAACATTAGAAAACATTTGCCCAAACTACGGATATGAAGATTGTCTCCAAAGGCAACATGACTTGAGGTCTGTAAGTAGCTCAGCAGAAGAGATACAATGCTGTGCAATGGCTAAAGTGTTGGATTGGGATGTGGGAAACCCCAAATCAAGTCCTTGTTCACCTGTTAAGCTCCCTCAGGCTGCAATTCTGTTCCCACTTAACGAGTGCTAAACCCCAGTGAACACAGTGGGACTTACTTTTGCGTAAACTTGAAAAGATATCCTTGTAGTTATTTTTGTGTATGTTGCGATCCCTTTTCCTAACCCACCTTACTATGCTGTTCAGAAGATATGATGTCCCTCTGAGCTTCGCATTACAAGCAGAACATGAAACAAAGAACTATTGGCTACAGGCATTAGAGCCACCAGAATTTCAGTCTAGGTCTTGCTACTGCATGCATCGCATGAGAGAATGCATTTCTCCAAACCCAATCTTCTCTCCAGCCTCTGTCTTGGGGCTTGTCTCTGCGGCTTGATCACTCTGACCAAAATGCACATATTCACATTTCAGGACACATGACGCAGCTGTCCATTCGCCGTAGCAATGGGCTTTAAACATGATAATGCGCATATTCGCATTTGCGATTTACTGCGACTTTAGATTCACGTCGGAGCTTGCGCCGCATTATGGTTATATGTCTTTGGGGGAGTTAATTCACTTCTTTCTCTCCTCCCACCTTTCCTTCTTTCTTTCTGTATCTTAAATCTACAGAAACACAACACTGCACTTGCAAACAAAGAAAGGTATTGCTTTTTTTAAAAAAGTCAACAGTGCACTATGGATGAGCACTTATGCACCCTTCTGACAAGGATGAATATCCTACCCCTGCACCCAAGCCAACTCCAAACATCATTTTCATTAACTGTGACCTAGGCCTTAGCTAGACCTAAGGTTTATCCCAGGGTCGTCCCAGGGCCGTTCCTGCCTCCTCCCGGGATCCCCTATCATTTACATGAACAGGGATGACCCTGGGATGATCCCAGAATAAACCTTAGGTCTAGCTAAGGCCTTAGAGAGCTTTTGATAAGGACCAGCTCTAATCTTCTTATCCTACTGATGGTTCTATTTCTACTACCTGGAATGCTGGGAAATGATTCCGAATGTACAGCACCAAGGTTTAAAGAAGAATAAAAGAGAGGGAGGTACTGGTAATTAAAAGTAGTAATTTATTTTGACAAGCTCAGCAACCTTATTCAGCATAAGGTGGCTCTTCTTTTTTAAACGAAAAACAAAGAAGAATTACTTACTGAGCAGTTCTAACAAGGGAACGTGTTGGTTCCATAAATTCTAGCAATTTGAAATTTGCCAGTAAAATTGATACAAATTCACCAATGATAATGTCCTTTGAAGGACTATATGAAGTGGTGCGAAGTTCTCTCTTCCTACAGCCTACGAAGGAGTTTAAACTCTTGCTGGAAGAATTATGCAGCAAAAGGAGAGGCAGAATCAGGAACAGTGCAGACAAATCTGGGGCCGAGCCCCAAGGAGTCCCTCTCATGATCACCTACAGTCACCATCAACAGTTTCAGTACATGCAGGAGAGACTTAAAAACGTGACAGAGATGCGCGTCAAAAATAATATCCCAGATTGGGCTGGAACAAGTTAATTGGACAGGGATCTTGACAGACTCAGCACAGAATATCACAGTTCAAATGTACTGATTTTGGTATGTAATTTGCACAGGGCTGGTAATACCCACGGGGCTTTTGAAAATACCACTGCTGATTACACTGATTGTAATAATTACTGGGCAACTCACCTGTTTCCCAAGTCCTCAAATCTCAGAACAAACAAAGAAAACACGTCTCTGTGATCCCATTCTAAGCCATAGCCTGCTTTTTCTTGGAAAAGTATAATGCTCTAGAGAACTATGTTGAGATGAAGCAACCTCTTCGAGAATTGGTCTAACTTTCTGAATAGATTAGGATTGGCATAGGATGAGTGGGAAGAAACAGGATGGTAGACGTCCATTCAACAATCCTATCTTGGTCAAGTACACTGGAAACTGCTTTCCGTGGCCTTCAGACCATTAATGTTTCTATTCCACTACTGCCCACGGGGCTTTTGAAAATACCACTGCTGATTACATTGATTGTAATAATTCCAGGGCAACTCACCTGTTTTCCCAAGTCCTCAAACCTCTGAACAAACCCTCTGTGATCCCTTTCCAAGCCATAGCCTGCTTTTTCTTGGGAAAGTATAATGCTCTAGAGAACTATGCTGATCTGAAGCAACCTTTTGGAGAATTGGGCCATAGCTAGACCTAAGGTTTATCCCTGGATCCTCCATGGGTCAAACATGTTCATCTAGGTGACACACAGGGGAGCCAGTGCTCAGGCAGGGGCAAACCTTGGATGATCCCAGGATAAACCTTAGGTCTAGCTGTGGCCTTGCTCTCACTTTCTGAATACATTAGGATTGGCATAGGATCTGTTACATGATATGCTCTCACTAGATCCGTGTACAAACTTGCACACGTTCTAACAAGATTTACACCCACTTATAAGGAATCTTTTGACATTGGCAATGTAAGCATCTGTGGCTAAGTAAGGCAATTCTTACTCCAGAAATCTACACCACTGAAGAGGATAACGCCACAATGATTACATTTATTGAGTTTGAAACAAATACAAATGCACAGGCTAGTTTTGGGGAAATTAGCTGAGCAAGTGGAAGCTTAGGAGTAGTTTCAAGACTGAAAAATAAACTTTCTGAGACTTAACAGCATACACGCAAAACAGGGGAAAGAGCAGAGGGAATCCTTAAAGGCAATATACCTTTCCTTGGACTGCAGCCCTTTCCTGTAGACATGAACTGGGGAGTGTTGCAACTCCTGGTCTTAGGTGAAGAGGAAAAGAATACAGGGAGGCAAAGCACTCCCCAATGGCAGCTTGCGCCTGCAAGCTGGATTGGGTAGCATGCTTTGTGCTTCTGGTCAAAGAGAGAGAGAGCCAGCCCTCCTTTCTCTAAAACCTTTAGGGTTTTTGTATGTGATCTAAAGAAAAGCAGAGACATCATTGCTCATAAACACTGGAAGGGATGCTACTTGCTATGGGAGAGACATAACAAAAGAGGGTGATTGGGGGTGTTGGCTATACTTGCTGAAACATTCTCTTGACAAAAAATGATTTTACACAATAATGACTGCTTTAAAGACATGTGTTCAGGTTGGGTTCAGCAACAGGGTTGCATTAGTGTGTGCATGACCAGTTATCACTCCTGCCATCCAGCATGCATATTATGCTTCATTTTACCCCCACCTTTGTCTCAGGGGAATGCATTTGAAGCAGTCTATCAGAAAATGATTACTTGATCTATCTTTGTGTGAATGTTCTCAGTCTCATTTCTGCTGTAGGTGGGGTTTGGGCTGCTTCAGTCGAGTCAGTACTGCTCACGGAAGCTACTTCGTAACAGATGAGTGGGAAGAAACAGGATGCTAGATGTCCATTCAACGATCCTACCTTGGTCAAGTACATTGGAAACTGCTTCCCATAGCCTTCACACCATTAATGCTTCTATTCCACTACTGCCTACTGGGGGTCTAGCAAGGTCTTTCCCTGCCATGTAATTTCAAAACTTTTTTTAAAACTGGTTCTTTAATATCCATTTGTAGTGACCATGCGTTAACTTCGAGGAAGCAGATAGATAATTTTCTTTCAAGATGCCAGTGACAGAATGTAGCACTATGAAAGCAGTATGAAAGTGGTACATCAAAGGCAGGAGCCACACCAAGGAGGATATAGTGGTATGAAAGAGGAATACGGTATGTGTCAATGGGCCCCAACAGTTGTCAGTGCTCTTTAACACCACTATAAAGCAGTAGTGTGGCTCCTGCCTTTTATATACAGCTTCCATAATGGAACAACCTGCTTGGTGTTGATGAGCCTTAGGAGGAAGGAAGCCCAGATCATTGCAAGTGTTCCCTTCTTCAATCCTTGGTATCTCCAGTTAAGAAAAGGATAAAATTGGACATTATGGAAAAGATCTCTGCCTGAGGCCCTTGATGCCAATTTGACATCACTTCCATTCTCAATTCCAACCATTCTTTTTCCTTACTAACTGGTCTCTGGTGTTTAGCTCAGGCCTCAGCATAATCATGTAAAACTTAGGGAGAAAGATAAAACCCAACAAGCCAGAGCCAGAGGCCAAGATGGAGAAGACCTCCACAGCCACCATGTATTTCCCCTTGGTGCTCAGGTAGGTGGGTACAAAGGACACCCAAACACTGCAGAAGACCAACATGCTGAAAGTGATCAGCTTGGCTTCATTGAAAGTATCAGGCAACTTCCTGGCAAAGAAAGCAACAATGAAGCTGATGGTGGCCAAAAAACCCATGTAGCCCAGGACAAGGTAGAACATAAAGGCAGAGCCTTCATTACATTGGACGAGGATTGCATCAACTTCGGTGTGCATGTCAAACTCTGAGAATGGAGGAGAAGTTGACAGCCACACAGCACAGATGACAATTTGAATGAGAGAGAGAGAAAATATCACTGATATAGCAAGTTTCTTTCCAACCCATTTCCTCATCCTGTTTCCGGGCTTCGTAGCCATGAAAGCCAAAACCACAGTGATGGTTTTTGCTAACACAGAAGCCACAGCGATGGAGAAGACGATGCCAAACACTGCTTGCCTCAGAAGGCAGGTCACTTTCCCAGGCCACCCAATGAACAAGAAGGAGCAGAGGAAGCAGAGCAGCAGAGAGGAGAGCAAGGTACACGTGATGCTCCAGTTGTTGGCTTTGACGACGGGAGTGTTCCAGTGCAAACCAAAGCTCCCAATCACAATAACTGTGATCATTGAAAGGAAAAGAGTTAAGGATGCCAGAACTACTCCCAAGGGCTCCTCATAAGATAGGTAGATTGTTGCTTTGGGGATACATTGGTCCTTGTTCTTATTTGGATACTGATCTTCTGGGCACATCTCACATTGGTCTGAATCTGGAAGTACAAAGCAAACTCACACTATTTTCGGAATACACGAATACTTTAACCTCCAGCTGATCTAGAAAACAAAATATATTACACAGATTCTTTTTTTACCTCAAAATCCATGATAATTAAATAACTGTAAAAAAATTACTTACCCATCTGAATTGAAATCCTCCCTTGGGGACACTGAAGACAATCATAGCAACATACTTGCTTCCCCTGCTGGACAAACATACTCTGTCCAGGGTGGCAGCTCTCAACACAGGTAGAATTGGGCAGCATCTAAACGTAACGACAAGGAAGGACATTTGGGATGGAAATGGCTGTAATTAAAGGGCCGTCCAGCCCAACAGAACTGCTTACACACCGGAGTCCCATTTGAGTAAAGGGGTCTTTGCCTGCCGGCAGACCAAAACCAGAAAAGGAGTGGACCTAATCCTTTAGCAGGGAGTTCCACAGCCAATGAGAAGGCCCTCATTCTCCTTGCCACCAAACATGTCTCTAAAGGTGGTGTTCTCAAAAGAAAGGCCTCTCCAGAAGATCTTAAGACGTAGGCAGGCTCATATAGAAGAAGGAGATCTTTCGGATAGCCTTGTCTTAAGCCTTATAAATCTTTATATGTCATAATCAGTTCTTCGATTTGTGCCCAGTAACGGACCAGTAGCTAATGAAGGGAGTTGCGTGCTCCATGTAACCATTTCCAGCCAACAATCTGGCCAGAGTACTCCGGACTAGCAAAAGTTTCTGAGCAGGTTTGGAAGGTGGCATCACATAGAGCGTGTTATATTGCTCCAAGTGGAATGTAATTTAGGCATAGTTGAGCATGAGCAGATGTCTCTGGAAAAGAGTGCAGTTGTCACACTATCCTGAGCTATGCAAATGCATGCCTGGCCACCAACGAAATCTAAGCATCCAGGTTCAAGGGCTGTGTCTAGAAGTACACCCAAACTGCAAGTCTTCAAGGGGAGTGTAACTCCATCCACCACAAGTTGAATCCTGATTCCCTGTTATCCCTTTTGACTAAGCAGGAGTGCCTCTGTCTCACCTGGGCTCATCTATGCTAAGCAGGATATTCCACTATGAAAGTGGCATATAAAGGGCAGGAGCCGCACTACTGCTTTATAGTGGTATTGAAGAAGTCCACTGCAGGATCTACACTACTGTTTTATAGTGGTACTGAAGTGCACTGACAACAGTTGGCGCCCATGACACATCTATACCAAATCGGATATTACACTATGAATGTGCTTTGAAAGCGATATACGGTATGTGTCAGTGGGCCCCAACAGCTGTCAATGCACTTCAACATCACTATAAAGCAGTAGTTTGGCTCCTGCCTTTTATATACCACTTTCATACCATTTTCATAGTGGAATATCCTGCATGGTGTAGATGAGCTCCTCTATTAAGTTTCCAGTCCAATACTGATATCAGGCACTAATTAAGAACTACAATAACTTCCTTGGATTTGCATGGAAAGAAGACAAAGTGGGAATCTACACTGGTGTTATTATAACGTTTTGAATGGGTTACTGTGACGCATAGCGTCACGTGCCCCGGGTCTCCAACCTTGTAAATCAGTCATACTTACAGTTTCTGTTTCTTAGTTGCAGCGTGGCTGCAGATTCGTGTGCCTGCTTATACCGGCAATTCTCCTGTCCCTTTCTCAGAGCTGGTGGGTTTGCTCCGCCCACTTCCTGTTCTCCTTCCTTCGCCCCGTTTGCTATCTTATCTGCTACAGCAGATAAATCACACCAGCCTTATATTGTGCAATCATTCACAATTGTATGCAAGACTCAGAAGTTTTCCACCTTAGAATCTGCTTTTATTGTGAAGTACTCCCATGTATCCTCCCTTAAAATTTGAATCAAATTGGGTCATTGGTTGATTTTTTATGATTTAAAAAAAAAACATTTCCTCCCTCTTTGCAAAGGAGCTGTAGCTCCCTGCAGGAAAATTAACAAGGTTCCAAAGTCCAAAACTCATGACCAGCGGGGCTTAAATGCAGCTGCTGCTAAAAGTTTTGAATTTGGTCTCCCATCCAGATCCTGAACAGACCTGACCCAGCTTGGCTTCAGCAAAGTGCCTGGCTCCTATGAGCTCAGGCAATTCCCTGGGACTTGTGTTAAGGTGTTTTGGGAGGGAGGGAGTTTGTGTGTGCTTATGACTTGCCCTGTTTTGCTGGCTAGAAATGAGGCAGGCAGTGGGCGGAGCAAAGACAGCAACGAAGGGATTGAACCATGTGCCCTTCAGTAACGATAAAGCTACAGAGAATCCATACAGAGAACCACGTTAGAAAGGGACACTAGCAACGTTATAAGACTAGTGTAGAAGAGCCCAAAGAGTTAGGGATCATCAGCACCCCAAAACTCTGGACAATCACTCTCAGTGGTATATGTTAAATAGCATTGGAGATAAGGTGGAACGGACACCTCAGGCCCATAACCATAGTGCCAATGAGGAATCCCCCAGCACTACCTCCAGAGATCACCCCCACCAAGAAGAACAACAGCCACCATATCATATAATGAAATGGACCATATAGGTTGATGTGCAAGAAAGTAGGTTAAAATATTATGGATAGAAATTTGCTTTCCAAACATCAGGAAAACTCAATGATTAAAAATCTGCAAGGTTAAAAACACAGTTAAGGCTATTTCCTGTTGGGTTATCCTACACAAAGCCAGGAAAGAAGAAACTAAAGCTCATGTCTTAACTAATGTGTCCCATGATCCATTATTACGTTGTGACGATACTGAGGAGGATGAAAATAAAACAATGATTCTCACCTGATTAAACTTCTGATTCCACACAATGGCACTTCCATTAATGGTGAACCCATCCTCTAGAGTCGCTTCAGGGTCCACCCATCCTACTCGGACTCTCTGAAATGATCCATTGGGGAAGGTGACCAAGTTCATGAGATCATATCCTCCTGCCAGGTCCCCATTGTGATCAAAGAATATTTCTTCCCCAGCACTATTATTGAAGTGGACGTTCCTCAAAAAAGAGTGAAGCTGGATTGGAAGACAAAGATATGTACAATATATGGTTCATTTATTTAAAAACTGCTCTTTATTGTTACACATACCAAGGCGGTTATAAGTCAAAATGGGTCATGCCATTTGGGGGAGGGGGGATTTGCCCAGTTTTGACATTTAGGATGCTCCAGGACGAAGCAGTGCCTTTGATTGTTAGTGACTGGTGTCCTTGGAGGACCCATCTAGTCCCAGCTGCCCATGGGAAATCCAGAAGCAGGACATGAGTGCAACAGCCCACTTCCACCCATGTTGCCCAGCAACTGATATACATAGGCATGAGATTGCAAGGGGAACCGGAGATAGGGGGAATCTTGGCCGGGGGGGAATCAGAGCCAGGGGGGAGCGGGAAAACCTTTTTAAAAAATGTTAAAAATAAAAAATGGTGGACGCAATTGGTCCTTACTGCAGCCCATTGCATCTGACGTGGAGACTGGGTCAACAGTCCACGCTACTTGTATCACAGGCTGGCCCCTCCTATTACATAGATTATCAGGTAGATCTAGCAAGGCCCTCGGTGGCCACGTTCACATGACATGGAAAAACTATGGGCTCAACCACACCAAGCAGGATATTCTACTATGAAAGCAGTATGAAAGCGGTATATATAAGGCAGGAACCACACTACTGCTTCATAGCGGTATTGAAGTGTGCTGCAGGACCTACACTACCGCTTATAGTGGTACCGAAGTTCACTGACAACTGTTGGGGGCCCATGACACATCATCTGCTCCAAGCAGGATATAATACAATGGAAGTGGTATGAAAGCGGTATCTGGTATGTGTCAATGGGCCCCAACAGTTGTCAGTGCACTTCAATAGCGCTATAAAGCAGTAGTGTGGCTCCTGCCTTTTATATGTGACTTTCATACCACTTCCAAAGTGGAATATCCTGTCTGGTGTAGATGAGCTCTAAGTGCAGGCCATGATTCAGTAGTGATGTCCTCATATTTAGAAGGCTTTAGAAAGGGGTTAAGGTGAATTCGTACGTGAGATGCCCATTGATGTTAAGCCCTCTGTTACTGTTCCAGGGAGAGATCTTTCTTTTCAGAAGAGCTTTGGAAGTTGGGTCTACTAAGATTCTTTTTCTCCCTGGTGGTTCATTTATTTATAACTTTGCTTTCCTTCTATTATTTATTTTAATGCTTCCATGTCAGGCGCCAGGTCAAGACTTTTCTCTTCTCCCAGGCATTTAACAGCATTTAATAGCAGATGCTGAGTTTTCTAACTGACATCAGAATAGTTGTTTTAAAGGGATATTGTTTGTATTTTATGCTTTTTATGGTTTAAAACTTTGTATATACGTTTTTAACGTTCACTGTATTTAACATTTGTAAACTGCCCAGAGAGCTTTGGCTATGGGGTGGTATATAAATGTAATAAATAATAATAATAATAATAATAATAATAATGATGATGATAATAATGTCATCTTATGATCGGTCTGTAGCTGTGACTACCTGCCAGGGCTGAACTTGCTGGAGGTCCCAACTGTCCCCATGTCCTCTTGATTTCTGATTGGCTCTCGCTGAATTCATGGCGTGGAGAGTGTATGCAATGGCATAGACAGCATTGTAGATATTGTAACTCTGGCCAGACATTCCAGGTTCAAACACAGATCCGGGCAGGCTTCCCAACTTCTCCTTCCCAGAGCAGATCTCATTACTCGATGCATAAATTTGATATAGTGGGAGTGAACAGGCAAATGCTATTTTCCAGAATTCCTTGGTGAGAGGAATATTTGACTGATATGGATTTATGCTCTTGAGAAAATCCAGAAATCCTGGCACTGCATTTGTATGGAGACTGAATAATAAGGTGCCATTAAAGGATTTTGTGGTGAATTGGGTCCTACCCGTTACAGCAGTGTTATCCCATTCAGCTGTCGTGATCCACACCCTCTGTATAGGATTCTTATAAAACGTTTCATTAGCAAACAAAATAAACTTTAAACCCTCCAGAGACTGAACGTCTCCATACACAAGAATCACATTCATTTCACTCAGAGAGAGAATGGATTTAACTGGTCTCACTTTTGCTTCAAATATTTGAAATGGTAGTAATGTTGTCACAATTGGCATCATCAGAGTCCAGGCAAGGCAGATCTTACTCTGCAAGAGCCTTGGTCTCAGGGTCCGAAGGAAGGTTTCTCCACTCTCATCATCTGAAGCAAGAAGGCCGATCCAGTTCCATCCAAAATATTTGAGGAGCCGAACAATCCCAACATACTGAGGAACTTCATTCGGGACCATCCGGTAAAAAGAAGGGAACCGAGTTTTGTCTCTCAACACTGGATCAAAGGCACCATAGCTGAGCTAATGGAAATATATGATTGTTTTTAATCTGAGAAAAACATTCCTCTCTTCTCAAACATCACCTGATTCTATATTAATGTCAGCCAAGATAGCATCATGATCCCATGGAACAGAACAGTTGCTGTGTTTTCTAACAGATCATCTTGAACATCCCTCTGAATTTACCTGGTATCATCAGTATTTTGATTATATAACCCACACGCCACTCACAGCTTAGTTTCTTAAGATGCAATCCTATACCAATTTACATTCTCAGTAGCTATATCTAGGATTACAGCCTGTTGTGAATGCTTGCTTCCAGGAATCTTCATGAATTCCAAAATGGACATGCAGCCAATTAATAGTTTAGAGGACTGACAGAGACTTTTGCTCTTAGAAATTCTGATGTGGGACACAAATAGATGCACAAGCACCCTATTTATTTATTTATTTATTTATTTATTTATTTCATTTATATCCCTCCTTTTTCCTTTTTAAGAAACCCAAGGGAGCATACACAATTCTTCTCCTCCTTTCCATTTTTATCCTCACAACCACAACCCTGTGATGAAGGTTGGCCTGAGAGTCTGTGACTGGCGCAAAGTCACCCAGTGAGCTTTCATGGCCGAGTGGGGACTAGAACCCAGATCCCAGGACACCCGGTCCAACACTCTAGCCACTACACCACACTGGCTCACTGTAGTTGCCTCTGTACAAGTCTAATTGATATATAAGATTGTACTCTGCTGGTTCTTATTTCCAGGGATCACCATTTCAAAATGGCAGTGCTGTCAACTAAGAGTTCGGTGGGCTTGGCAGAAACCAATAGCCTTGCCAATGTTGATGTTGGACACAAATAAGAACACTCTTTGTGGTTGCCTCTGTCAAATTCTAAGCACATACCTGTGGTAACTTGTATGTATGAAAGACATTGGCCATCTGGATGGAGGTTTGAGAGACAAGACCACCAATTACAGCTATTAATTTATCTTTCCTGACACAGTTGTAATTGGGGGGAGCCTGATCTTTCTTAAAGAGAAGATTCATAGTGTTCTCAATCGTTTGCCGTGAATTAAATGCATTCTCATAAATCTTGTATCCCAGCGTGGTGTTGAGTAACAATTCAGGGTCCTTGTTGATCTCATCAATGGCAAAAACAAAGGCCAGGACATGCTGGTAGTTCTTAGGGATCATGCTGCAATGAGATTGTCATATCATCTTAAATCTTGACATCAAACTGAATTAGAGCTTGCATTGTGATTTGCCCATCTAAGTTAGTTGCATGTTGGCACACCAGCCAGTGCTCTACCAAAACCTGCCCCCAACTTTGGGTATTTCCCTGCAGAAGAGGCACTTTTTTCCTGCCTCTTTTGCAAGGACGGAGAGAATTTCAGAGACTGGGTTGCTACATACCTTGTTTAAGTTTGGGAGGTGATTGGAAGATCTTCCTTCTATTTATTGATTTGTTTTATTTGAAAAATGGCCCCAGCAGGAGATTCTTCTCTAGACCAGGAGCACCTCTTGAACTCCCAAGAGACTACATCACCTCGCCCTATCCAATAGGCATTCGCGAAGAATTCCCAGGTTGCGGAAGATCCTTTGCGAAGAACAAAAGTGACTTCTGCGGCTCTAGAAAAGCACTTATCTATCTTGCTCTTTGTTGTTGCAAGGAAGAACAATATTTTTCTAAAACTCTAAATGCTCCAATTTCTCATGCATTGCAAAGAATCTTCCCCAGGCCCAGAGCCTTTCCGGAATGACTGTTCAGCCCAGCACTAACACAAACATTAGAAAACATTTGCCCAAACGATGGATATGAAGATTGTCTCCGAAGGCAACATGACTTGAGGTCTGTAAGTAGCTCAGCAGAAGAGATGCAATGCTGTGCAATGGCTAAAGTGTTGGGTTGGGATGTGGGAAACCCCAAACCAAGTCCTTGTTCACCTGTGAAGCTCCCTCAGGATGCAAATCTGTTCCCACTTAACGAGTGTTAAACCCCTTTTCCTAACCCACCTTACTATGCTGATCAGAAGATATGATGTCCCTCTGAGCTTTGCAGAACAAGCTGAACACAATTCCAGAATTTCAGTCTAGGTCTTGCTACTGTGTGCATCGCATGAGAGAATGCATTTCTCCCACCCCATCTTCTCTCCAGCCGCTGTCTCGGGGCTTGACTGTACGGCTTGTTTACCCTGACCTAAATGCCCATATTCACGTTTCAGGACACATGACGCAGCTGTCCATTCGCTGTAGCATTGGATTTTAAATGTGATAATGCGCATATTCACATTTCCGATTTACTGCGACTTTTGATTCACATCGGAGTTTGCACCGCATTAAGGTTATATGTCTTTGGGGGAGTGAATTCACTTTTTGACATGTGGTTGGAGCTTTGAGTGTAGGACAACGTGATTGGCCGATATCCCAGTTTTCCACCTATCAGCTGCCTTGTTCCTTCACACCGTTTTTAGTTTGAATTCTCTGATTCCGTGGAGCTCCGCAGAGAAAGCTTATTATAACAAAGGGGGCTTCTGCCGCAGTGCTTTCCTCCCCCCCTTGCTCCCAGTTTGTCTGTTATATGAATCTGCGGAGCTCTGCATATAAAATTTATAGCTTCCATCGTCTTTACTCCATATCATCGTATACGTGATTATGCGCATGTGCGCATTTATAACTGTACTATAAAAAAATCAGGAAGTAAATCGCTGTTGCTGCTGCAGTGTGACACTCTTTACCTAGTTTTGAATCAAAGAAATGTGGTAATCCCGTTGTCATATAGACAGGGGCTTGGGCACATCACCTTCTCTGCTATCTTTTTGCCTCCCAGCCATCTCTCTCTCTCTCTCTCTCTCTCTCTCTCGCACCACCTTCCTGCCTGTCTCTCCCTCTTCTTCTCCACCTTGATACATGCATGGTTTGTGGGCAGATTGAACAATGCAAGACGATGATCAGAAATTCGTCTTGAGTTTGCCACTATTTCCCCAAATTGTCTTGCTCATATATTGGGAGGGGGTTTGAACCTTTCTTTGTTTACCTAGGTCAATATTTTGGATATTCATATCATCGCTGTGTATGAAGGTCTGATCAGCATTGCCTAAAATAAAGATTCTAGCAATTGCTCTACTCTTTCTTTCTTTCTTTCTTTCTCTCCTCCCACCTTTCCTTCTTTCTTTCTTTCTGTATCTTAAATCTACAGAAACACAACACTGCATTTGCAAACAAAGAAAGGTATTGCTTTTTAAAAAAAAGTCAACAGTGCACTATGGATGAGCACTTATGCAGCCTTCTGACAAGGATGAATACCCTGCTCCCACACCCAAGCCAACTCCAAACATCATTTTCATTAACTGTGACCTAGGCCTTAGCTAGACCTAAGGTTTATCCCAGGGTCATCCCGGGGCCGTTCCTGCCTGCACCCGGGATCCCCTATCATTTACATGAACAGGGATGACCCTGGGATGATCCCAGAATAAACCTTAGGTCTAGCTAAGGCCTTAGAGAGCTTTTGATAAGGACCAGCTCTAATCTTCTTATCCTACTGATGGTTCTATTTCTACTACCTGGAAAGCTGGGAAATGATTCCGAATGTACAGCACCAAGGTTTAAAGAAGAATAAAAGAGAGGGGGGTACTGGTAGTTAAAAGTAGTAATTTATTTTGACAAGCTCAGCAACCTTATTCAGCATAAGGTGGATCTTCTTTTTTAAACAAAAAACAAAGAAGAATTACTTACTGGGCTTTAGTAATTCCTACTGAGGAATGTTTCACAAATTCTGGAAATTTGAAATTTGCCAGTATAATTGATACAAATTCACCAATGATAATCTCCTTTGAAGGACTATATGAAGTGGTGCGAAGTTCTCTCTTCCTACAGCCTACGAAGGAGTTTAAACTCTTGCTGGAAGAATTATGCAGCAAAAGGAGAGGCAGAATCAGGAACAGTGCAGACAAATCTGGGGCCGAGCCCCAAGGAGACCCTCTCATGATCACCTACAATTACTATCAACAGTTTCAGTACATGCAGGAGAGACTTAAGAACTTGACAAAGATGTGCGTCAAAAAATAATATCCCAGATTGGGCTGGAACAAGTTATTTGGACAGGGATCTTGACAGACTCAGCACAGAATATCACAGTTCAAATGTACTGATTTTGGTATGTAATTTGCACAGGGCTGGTAATACACAAGGGGCTTTTGAAAATGCCACTGCTGATTACACTGATTGCAATAATTCCAGGGCAACTCACCTGTTTCCCAAGTCCTCAAATCTCAGAACAAACAAAGAAAACACGTCTCTGTGATCCCATTCTAAGCCATAGCCTGCTTTTCCTTGGAAAAGTATAATGCTCTAGAGAACTATGTTGAGATGAAGCAACCTCTTGGAGAATTGGTCTAACTTTCTGAATAGATTAGGATTGGCATAGGATGAGTGGGAAGAAACAGGATGGTAGACGTCCATTCAACAATCCGATCTTGGTCAAGTACACTGGAAACTGCTTTCCGTGGCCTTCAGACCATTAATGTTTCTATTCCACTACTGCCTACTGGGGGTCTAGCAGGTCTTTCCCTGCCATGCAATTTCAAAACTTTTTTTTTAACTGGATCGTTAATATCCAATTGTGGTGACTATGCATTAACTTCAAGGATATATAGATATATAGATATATAGATATATATGCTTAGGTATGTTTCCGTAAAGGCTTCAGCTGATACAGGTTGCTAAGCCCCTTGCCCGACTCCTTTGGGCTTTCCAGGGTAATCCTATCCACCTTTCTGCCTCTTCACTCCCCCCCCAACCATGAAGGGGGCAGCGTCATGGTCCAGAGCATGAGGGAGGCAGGGCCTGGGCCCTTGGTGGCTGGGTGGGATGCCGCTCACCTACTGCAAGCCGAGAAAGAAACTGAGGGCAGCTGGGAAAGCTCAGATCATTGCGTCTCCAGTATCCTTACCATCCTGCCCCACTGACATGCTGGCTTTGAGGGGGTGGCGGGGGGGGGGGGGGAGAGACTCATTTCCTGGCTCTGAGGTCAGAGCACTGTCTCCAGGCCCAGATCCAGGAATCCAAAATATCCTTTGCCCCCAAGCTGCTGTCTGGGGGACAGGACTGCCTCCTTCTAGTAAACATTACTAATCAAATGCAAAATTGTTTTAGTCAGTAGTAGCTCCTCTTAAACCAAGCAATTCTTATTGAGGAAGGTTTAAGTTTTTGGGAATCATATCAACTTGTGCAGCTGTGTTTGTGTTTGCTGCATCTTTCTGGTTTTGTATCATCATTTCCATGATCATTCAAGTATTGATTCCAGGTCCTACCATTACAACATGTACAGGACGGGGAAAAACACAGAACATTCTAAATTATACAACGGTTTAGCCTTGTGGGGAAAGGAAATCCTTACAGGGTTCAGTCCATGCTGGTCAAAGAATGGTGAGAATTGTATGACTTTTTTTCTATCTTAACAGGCATAGGATTGCAGCTTTACTGTAGTCTGAAAAATGGTTTTGTAGGAAACAAAAAGTGCAGCCTTCTGACTCACGAATCTGAAACCAACTCACCAGTTGTGTTGATTATAACTAGGGATGGATGGACTCACCGCCGTCCAGTTCCTGCGGGCGCTCACCAAGCCTATGCTGCCACTCGCACAGACACACACTGGACCTGCTGTTATTATCTCTCTTTCCTTGCTAGTGGTGGTTCTCTAGAGGGACATGTTGGTCTTTGCCAAGTCATTCTGTCTTTTAATGATCCAGGAATGTCCTGAGTATTGAAAATATTTAAAGTATTATTGCGTTCTGCATGTTTCTATGGATGTATTTTGGTATGCCCAGTTTTTGAAGGTTTTCATATAGATAGATAGATAGATAGATAGATAGATAGATATAGATATATGATGCCAATGTGACTAATGGATTAATTGTGACCTTTTCCTGTTGCCAGAATTATTTAATTTCCATGGTCAGTGATGTATATTCTCTCTTTCACTCTTTTTCTGCAACGTTCTTGTCATTAGGCATTGCTATGTCAATGAGGTGAACCGCCCAGAGAGCTTCGGCTATTGGGCAGTATAAAAATGTAATAAATAAATATATAAATAAATAAGGTATGTGTGTTTTTCATTATCATCATCTTTTCTGTACTACCCAACAGCCAAAGCTCTCTGGATGATTTACAACAATTCATAAAATAATAAAATACAGCATAAAACACAGGATAAAATTTACATATACAAAATTTTAAACAATTTCAACATCTAAAAACAGTTTTAATAAAACTGTTTTATTAAAGTCATAAAAGTCATCTAGACCTACTTAGATGACTGACATGAATGCCCCATCATATGCAACTAAATGCCATTAAATGCTGGCATTAGAAGGCAATCTTAACCTGTACAGTCTACGCGTGCACACAAACACATGAAACAGTTAAGCCTATACACCTTTCAACCAAGCATCAAAAAACAGGAAAATTGTGAACTCAAGCTCATAAGCCTTAACCCCACATCCTCTTCAAGGGGGAAGATAGTGCAAATCAAAATTCACATTCTCCCAAAGTAGAGAAACCATGTTGGCAGGACGGAGACTATGGCCATAGCTAGACCTACGGTTTATCCCAGGATTGTCCTGGGGTCAAACCTGTTCATCTAAGTGCCACACAGGGCATCCAGCGCTCAGGCAGGGACGAACCCGGGATGATCCTGAGATAAACCTAAGGTCTAGCTACGGCCTATGAAATGCAGTGGTAACTGTGAGGTCATGGAAAACTCATGACAAACTAGGCTACCTAGTTCTCTCTTTTTAGTGCAGCCTTCTCCAACCTGGTACTTTACATATGGGTCTCAAGATGTAGAACTACAACTCCCATCATCCTGACCACTGGCAATGCTGGAGGGGGTTGATGGGCCTGGAGGGGGCTTAGAAACCAAATGGAGGGAGTTCTTTCACAACAGTTGCACCAGGAAATGAAAGGGCTTAAGGGCAAAAACTTTCCAAGAAGTTGTAAAGTTAATGAACTCCCATTCCTAAGGATGCCATCACTTCGCCTCTCAATTCTAACCATTTTTTTTCCTTACTAACTGATCTCTGGTGTTCAGCTCAAGCCTCAGCATAATCATGTAGCATTTGGGGAGAAAGATACAACCCAGTAAGACAGCACTAGAGGCCAAGATGGAGAAGACCTCCACAGCCACCATGTATTTCCCCTTGGTGGTTAGGTAGGTGGGCACAAAGGACACCCAAACACTGCAGAAGACCAACATGCTGAAGGTGATCAGCTTGGCTTCATTGAAGGTATCAGGCAACTTCCTGGCAAAGAAAGCCACCGTGAAGCTGATGATGGCCAAAAGCCCCATGTAGCCCAAGACAATGTAGAACATGAGGTCTGAGCCTTCATTGCATTGAACTGTGATTGCATCAATTTGGGAATGCATGTTGAACTCGGGGAAGGGGGGGGGGGGGAAGTTGCCAACCATACACCACAGATGCCAGTTTGAAAAAGAGAAGAGAGAATGATGACTGAAACAGCCAGTCTCTTCCCAACCCATCTTCTCATCCTGTTTCCAGGCTTTGTGGCCATGAAGGCCAAAACCACAGTGATGGTCTTTGCTAACACACAAGCAACAGCAATGGAGAAGATGAGGCTAAATACTGTTTGCCTGAGCAGGCAGGTCACCTTCCCAGGCCTCCCAATGAACAAGAAGGAGCAGAGAAAGCAGAGCAGCAGAGAGCACAGCAGGGCGCATGTGATGCTCCAGTTGCTGGCTTTGACGATGGGTGTGTTCCAGTTCAGGCTGAAGCTCCCAATTACAATAACTGTAATAACTGAAAGGAAAAGAGCTAAGGATACCAGAACTATTCCCAAGAGCTCCTGATAAGATAAATAGTACATTTTTTTTCAGGATACATTGGTCTCGCTTCTTGTTTGGATACTGATCTTCTGGGCACATTTCACATTTGTCTGCATCTGGAAGTAAGAAGCCAAGTCTCAGAATTTCCAAAATGCAAACATACTTTAGAATCCATCTGATCTAATCTTCCAAAAGACAGAATATTTTAGGAGGCTTCATGTTTTTTCAAAATTCATGATAGTTGTTTTTTCAGTTTGCCCTCCATGTAAGGAAATGCATGCATTCATATACTTGTGTGTAGACAAAACTGACCAGAATTACATTAGATCAGAATTTAAAAGGTTTGGATCATTTTCCTAGTAACTCTGGATCCCTTCACTTACCCATCTGGACTGAAATCCTCCCTTGGGGGCACTCAATGCAGTCATAGCAACACACTTGTTTCCCCTGCTAGATGAGCATGCTCTGTCCAGGATAGCAGCTCTTGACACAGGTGGAACTGGGCAACATCTTGCCTTTTTCACCTTGCCTCTTTCACAATACCTATATGTGGTCCAGCGTATGTTGTCTTTCATTTGTAACCTTCTCATTAGGGATGTGCTCCGCTTCTAATCGGACCGGCGAATTAGAAGCGGAGCGGGGGGCTTCGCCTGCCCTTAAGGCGGAGGCAAAGAGGATTGGGGGGCCGGCGGAGCGTGGCGAAGAGGATCGAGGTGAAGGCGGATCCTTCGCCTCGATCCGGAGCTCCGCCGGAAAGGTAAGTGGGGTTTACCAGGCCCTGCCGCTGTCGCTGTCGCCCATGCGGCGACAGCAGCAGGGCCTGGTAAACCCCCCCCTCCTCTCCCTTACCTGCCTCCATCCGTGATCCGTCAGCGTCTTCAATTGAGCCCGTGGTTCCAGCAGGAAGTCTGGGCCGCTTGCGGCCCAGACTTCCTGGTGGAACCGCGGGCTCAATTGAAGACGGCGACGGACCGCGGATGGAGGCAGGTAAGGCCCCCCTCCCCCTTACTGGGCCCTGCCGCCGTTGCCGCATGGGCGGCGATGGCGGCAGGGCCCGGTAAACCCCCCCATGGGGGGGGAACGGAGCTCCGATCCGGATCCGGAGCTCCGAGCGGAGCGGAGTGGGCACAGGCGGAGTGGGGGCAGGGTGGAGCGGGCCGATCTGAAAATGGCGGATCTGCAAGTGAAACGGAGTGGGGGGTCCGTGCACACCCCTACTTCTCATGTCTTCCCACTTGGCTTTGTACATCTTTTTTCTTACCAGAAAAAAAATGTGTTACAAAGTAATTGATGGAATAGCTGTACAGTGTTTTTGAAAGGTAGCATTAAGAACCCTCCATTTGGAAGCACTCTTTGACTTTCGATATCTAATTCCCAAAGAATCAATAACACCAAAGATAAAAACATAAGAACGTAAGAAGAGCTATGCTGGATCAGACCAAGGGTCCATCTAGCCCAGCATTCTGTTCACACAGTGGCCAACCAGCTGTCAACCAGGAACCCACAAGCAGGACATGCAGCACCCTTCCACGCATATTCCCCAGCAACTGGTGCACACAGTGGTACTGGAAGTGGCACTTAGCCATCAGGACTAGTATAGGGTGACCCTATGAAAAGGAGGACAGGGCTCCTGTATCTTTAACAGTTTATTTTATTTATTTATTTTATTTAAGGATTTTTATGCCGCCATTCAGCCAAAAAAGGCTCTCACGGCGGCTTACAAAAGTATTTCTTGACAGTCCCTGCCCACAGGCTTACAATCTAAAAGACATGACACAAAAGGAAAGGGGATTGGGAGGGAGGAGGAGGAGGGGGGAAAGGAAAGCAAATTCAGGCACTACAATCTTAGTTGCAAAGTTCAGCAGTTACAGTTGGTAGCAGGAGGGAGGGGGCTCTCAGCTGGAGCTGGACCCAGGCACGGTGGAGAGGTGCCTGCCTGCTGCTTCCTCTGATGGCCTCTCCAGAGACAGTTGACAGCAGGAGGGAGGGGGCTCTCAGCTGGAGCTGGACCCAGGCACGGTGGAGAGGTGCCTGGCTGCTGCTTCCTCCCTCACTGGTGGCCTCTGCAGTGTCAGTTGGTAGCAGGAGGGAGGGGGCTCTCAGCTGGAGCTGGACCCAGGCACGGTGGAGCGGTGCCTGGCTGCTGCTTCCTCCCTCACTGGTGGCCTCTGCAGAGACAGTTGGTAGCAGGAGGGAGGGGGCTCTCAGCTGGAGCTGGACCCAGGCACGGCGGAGAGGTGCCTGGCTGCTGCTTCCTCCCTCACTGGTGGCCTCTGCAGAGACAGTTGGTAGCAGGAGGGAGGGGGCTCTCAGCTGGAGCTGGACCCAGGCACGGTGGAGAGGTGCCTGGCTGCTTCTTCCTCCCTCACCGGTGGCCTCTGCAGAGACAGTTGGTAGCAGGAGGGAGGGGGCTCTCAGCTGGAGCTGGACCCAGGCACGGTGGAGAGGTGCCTGGCTGCTTCTTCCTCCCTCACTGGTGGCCTCTGCAGAGACAGTTGGTAGCAGGAGGGAGGGGGCTCTCAGCTGGAGCTGGACCCAGGCACGGTGGAGAGGTGCCTGGCTGCTTCTTCCTCCCTCACTGGTGGCCTCTGCAGAGACAGTTGGTAGCAGGAGGGAGGGGGCTCTCAGCTGGAGCTGGACCCAGGCACGGTGGAGAGGTGCCTGGCTGCTTCTTCCTCCCTCACTGGTGGCCTCTGCAGTGTCAGTTGGTAGCAGGAGGGAGGGGGCTCTCAGCTGGAGCTGGACCCAGGCACGGCGGAGAGGTGCCTGGCTGCTGCTTCCTCCCTCACTGGTGGCCTCTGCAGAGACAGTTGGTAGCAGGAGGGAGGGGGCTCTCAGCTGGAGCTGGACCCAGGCACGGTGGAGAGGTGCCTGGCTGCTTCTTCCTCCCTCACTGGTGGCCTCTGCAGAGACAGTTGGTAGCAGGAGGGAGGGGGCTCTCAGCTGGAGCTGGACCCAGGCACGGTGGAGAGGTGCCTGGCTGCTTCTTCCTCCCTCACCGGTGGCCTCTGCAGAGACAGTTGGTAGCAGGAGGGAGGGGGCTCTCAGCTGGAGCTGGACCCAGGCACGGTGGAGAGGTGCCTGGCTGCTTCTTCCTCCCTCACTGGTGGCCTCTGCAGAGACAGTTGGTAGCAGGAGGGAGGGGGCTCTCAGCTGGAGCTGGACCCAGGCACGGTGGAGAGGTGCCTGGCTGCTTCTTCCTCCCTCACTGGTGGCCTCTGCAGAGACAGTTGGTAGCAGGAGGGAGGGGGCTCTCAGCTGGAGCTGGACCCAGGCACGGTGGAGAGGTGCCTGGCTGCTTCTTCCTCCCTCACTGGTGGCCTCTGCAGAGACAGTTGGTAGCAGGAGGGAGGGGGCTCTCAGCTGGAGCTGGACCCAGGCACGGTGGAGAGGTGCCTGGCTGCTGCTTCCTCCCTCACTGGTGGCCTCTGCAGAGACAGTTGGTAGCAGGAGGGAGGGGGCTCTCAGCTGGAGCTGGACCCAGGCACGGTGGAGAGGTGCCTGGCTGCTTCTTCCTCCCTCACTGGTGGCCTCTGCAGAGACAGTTGGTAGCAGGAGGGAGGGGGCTCTCAGCTGGAGCTGGACCCAGGCACGGTGGAGAGGTGCCTGGCTGCTTCTTCCTCCCTCACCGGTGGCCTCTGCAGAGACAGTTGGTAGCAGGAGGGAGGGGGCTCTCAGCTGGAGCTGGACCCAGGCACGGTGGAGAGGTGCCTGGCTGCTTCTTCCTCCCTCACTGGTGGCCTCTGCAGAGACAGTTGGTAGCAGGAGGGAGGGGGCTCTCAGCTGGAGCTGGACCCAGGCACGGTGGAGAGGTGCCTGGCTGCTGCTTCCTCCCTCACTGGTGGCCTCTGCAGAGACAGTTGGTAGCAGGAGGGAGGGGGCTCTCAGCTGGAGCTGGACCCAGGCACGGTGGAGAGGTGCCTGGCTGCTTCTTCCTCCCTCACCGGTGGCCTCTGCAGAGACAGTTGGTAGCAGGAGGGAGGGGGCTCTCAGCTGGAGCTGGACCCAGGCACGGTGGAGAGGTGCCTGGCTGCTTCTTCCTCCCTCACTGGTGGCCTCTGCAGAGACAGTTGGTAGCAGGAGGGAGGGGGCTCTCAGCTGGAGCTGGACCCAGGCATGGTGGAGAGGTGCCTGGCTGCTTCTTCCTCCCTCACTGGTGGCCTCTGCAGAGACAGTTGGTAGCAGGAGGGAGGGGGCTCTCAGCTGGAGCTGGACCCAGGCACGGTGGAGAGGTGCCTGGCTGCTTCTTCCTCCCTCACTGGTGGCCTCTGCAGAGACAGTTGGTAGCAGGAGGGAGGGGGCTCTCAGCTGGAGCTAGACCCAGGCACGGTGGAGAGGTGCCTGCCTGCTGCTTCCTCCCTCACTGGTGGCCTCTGCAGAGACAGTTGGTAGCAGGAGGGAGGGGGCTCTCAGCTGGAGCTGGACCCAGGCACGGTGGAGAGGTGCCTGGCTGCTTCTTCCTCCCTCACTGGTGGCCTCTGCAGAGACAGTTGGTAGCAGGAGGGAGGGGGCTCTCAGCTGGAGCTGGACCCAGGCACGGTGGAGAGGTGCCTGGCTGCTTCTTCCTCCCTCACTGGTGGCCTCTGCAGAGACAGTTGGTAGCAGGAGGGAGGGGGCTCTCAGCTGGAGCTGGACCCAGGCACGGTGGAGAGGTGCCTGCCTGCTGCTTCCTCCCTCACTGGTGGCCTCTGCAGAGACAGTTGGTAGCAGGAGGGAGGGGGCTCTCAGCTGGAGCTGGACCCAGGCACGGTGGAGAGGTGCCTGGCTGCTTCTTCCTCCCTCACTGGTGGCCTCTGCAGAGACAGTTGGTAGCAGGAGGGAGGGGGCTCTCAGTTGGAGCTGGACCCAGGCACGGTGGAGAGGTGCCTGGCTGCTTCTTCCTCCCTCACTGGTGGCCTCTGCAGAGACAGTTGGTAGCAGGAGGGAGGGGGCTCTCAGCTGGAGCTGGACCCAGGCACGGTGGAGAGGTGCCTGGCTGCTTCTTCCTCCCTCACTGGTGGCCTCTGCAGAGACAGTTGGTAGCAGGAGGGAGGGGGCTCTCAGCTGGAGCTGGACCCAGGCACGGTGGAGAGGTGCCTGGCTGCTTCTTCCTCCCTCACTGGTGGCCTCTGCAGAGACAGTTGGTAGCAGGAGGGAGGGGGCTCTCAGCTGGAGCTGGACCCAGGCACGGTGGAGAGGTGCCTGGCTGCTGCTTCCTCCCTCACTGGTGGCCTCTGCAGAGACAGTTGGTAGCAGGAGGGAGGGGGCTCTCAGCTGGAGCTGGACCCAGGCACGGTGGAGAGGTGCCTGGCTGCTTCTTCCTCCCTCACTGGTGGCCTCTGCAGAGACAGTTGGTAGCAGGAGGGAGGGGGCTCTCAGCTGGAGCTAGACCCAGGCACGGTGGAGAGGTGCCTGCCTGCTGCTTCCTCCCTCACTGGTGGCCTCTGCAGAGACAGTTGGTAGCAGGAGGGAGGGGGCTCTCAGCTGGAGCTGGACCCAGGCACGGTGGAGAGGTGCCTGGCTGCTTCTTCCTCCCTCACCGGTGGCCTCTGCAGAGACAGTTGGTAGCAGGAGGGAGGGGGCTCTCAGCTGGAGCTGGACCCAGGCACGGTGGAGAGGTGCCTGGCTGCTTCTTCCTCCCTCACTGGTGGCCTCTGCAGAGACAGTTGGTAGCAGGAGGGAGGGGGCTCTCAGCTGGAGCTGGACCCAGGCACGGTGGAGAGGTGCCTGGCTGCTGCTTCCTCCCTCACTGGTGGCCTCTGCAGAGACAGTTGGTAGCAGGAGGGAGGGGGCTCTCAGCTGGAGCTGGACCCAGGCACGGTGGAGAGGTGCCTGGCTGCTTCTTCCTCCCTCACCGGTGGCCTCTGCAGAGACAGTTGGTAGCAGGAGGGAGGGGGCTCTCAGCTGGAGCTGGACCCAGGCACGGTGGAGAGGTGCCTGGCTGCTTCTTCCTCCCTCACTGGTGGCCTCTGCAGAGACAGTTGGTAGCAGGAGGGAGGGGGCTCTCAGCTGGAGCTGGACCCAGGCACGGTGGAGAGGTGCCTGGCTGCTTCTTCCTCCCTCACTGGTGGCCTCTGCAGAGACAGTTGGTAGCAGGAGGGAGGGGGCTCTCAGCTGGAGCTGGACCCAGGCACGGTGGAGAGGTGCCTGGCTGCTTCTTCCTCCCTCACTGGTGGCCTCTGCAGAGACAGTTGGTAGCAGGAGGGAGGGGGCTCTCAGCTGGAGCTAGACCCAGGCACGGTGGAGAGGTGCCTGCCTGCTGCTTCCTCCCTCACTGGTGGCCTCTGCAGAGACAGTTGGTAGCAGGAGGGAGGGGGCTCTCAGCTGGAGCTGGACCCAGGCACGGTGGAGAGGTGCCTGGCTGCTTCTTCCTCCCTCACTGGTGGCCTCTGCAGAGACAGTTGGTAGCAGGAGGGAGGGGGCTCTCAGCTGGAGCTGGACCCAGGCACGGTGGAGAGGTGCCTGGCTGCTTCTTCCTCCCTCACTGGTGGCCTCTGCAGAGACAGTTGGTAGCAGGAGGGAGGGGGCTCTCAGCTGGAGCTGGACCCAGGCACGGTGGAGAGGTGCCTGCCTGCTGCTTCCTCCCTCACTGGTGGCCTCTGCAGAGACAGTTGGTAGCAGGAGGGAGGGGGCTCTCAGCTGGAGCTGGACCCAGGCACGGTGGAGAGGTGCCTGGCTGCTTCTTCCTCCCTCACTGGTGGCCTCTGCAGAGACAGTTGGTAGCAGGAGGGAGGGGGCTCTCAGCTGGAGCTGGACCCAGGCACGGTGGAGAGGTGCCTGGCTGCTTCTTCCTCCCTCACTGGTGGCCTCTGCAGAGACAGTTGGTAGCAGGAGGGAGGGGGCTCTCAGCTGGAGCTAGACCCAGGCACGGTGGAGAGGTGCCTGCCTGCTGCTTCCTCCCTCACTGGTGGCCTCTGCAGAGACAGTTGGTAGCAGGAGGGAGGGGGCTCTCAGCTGGAGCTGGACCCAGGCACGGTGGAGAGGTGCCTGGCTGCTTCTTCCTCCCTCACTGGTGGCCTCTGCAGAGACAGTTGGTAGCAGGAGGGAGGGGGCTCTCAGCTGGAGCTGGACCCAGGCACGGTGGAGAGGTGCCTGGCTGCTTCTTCCTCCCTCACTGGTGGCCTCTGCAGAGACAGTTGGTAGCAGGAGGGAGGGGGCTCTCAGCTGGAGCTAGACCCAGGCACGGTGGAGAGGTGCCTGCCTGCTGCTTCCTCCCTCACTGGTGGCCTCTGCAGAGACAGTTGGTAGCAGGAGGGAGGGGGCTCTCAGCTGGAGCTGGACCCAGGCACGGTGGAGAGGTGCCTGGCTGCTTCTTCCTCCCTCACTGGTGGCCTCTGCAGAGACAGTTGGTAGCAGGAGGGAGGGGGCTCTCAGCTGGAGCTGGACCCAGGCACGGTGGAGAGGTGCCTGGCTGCTTCTTCCTCCCTCACTGGTGGCCTCTGCAGTGACAGTTGGTAGCAGGAGGGAGGGGGCTCTCAGCTGGAGCTGGACCCAGGCACGGTGGAGAGGTGCCTGGCTGCTGCTTCCTCCCTCACTGGTGGCCTCTGTAGAGACAGTTGGTAGCAGGAGGGAGGGGGCTCTCAGCTGGAGCTGGACCCAGGCACGGTGGAGAGGTGCCTGGCTGCTTCTTCCTCCCTCACTGGTGGCCTCTGCAGAGACAGTTGGTAGCAGGAGGGAGGGGGCTCTCAGCTGGAGCTGGACCCAGGCACGGTGGAGAGGTGCCTGGCTGCTTCTTCCTCCCTCACTGGTGGCCTCTGCAGAGACAGTTGGTAGCAGGAGGGAGGGGGCTCTCAGCTGGAGCTGGACCCAGGCACGGTGGAGAGGTGCCTGGCTGCTTCTTCCTCCCTCACTGGTGGCCTCTGCAGAGACAGTTGGTAGCAGGAGGGAGGGGGCTCTCAGCTGGAGCTAGACCCAGGCACGGTGGAGAGGTGCCTGCCTGCTGCTTCCTCCCTCACTGGTGGCCTCTGCAGAGACAGTTGGTAGCAGGAGGGAGGGGGCTCTCAGCTGGAGCTGGACCCAGGCACGGCGGAGAGGTGCCTGGCTGCTTCTTCCTCCCTCACTGGTGGCCTCTGCAGAGACAGTTGGTAGCAGGAGGGAGGGGGCTCTCAGCTGGAGCTGGACCCAGGCACGGTGGACAGGTGCCTGGCTGCTGCTTCCTCCCTCACTGGTGGCCTCTGCAGTGTCAGTTGGTAGCAGGAGGGAGGGGGCTCTCAGCTGGAGCTGGACCCAGGCACGGTGGAGAGGTGCCTGGCTGCTGCTTCCTCCCTCACTGGTGGCCTCTGCAGAGACAGTTGGTAGCAGGAGGGAGGGGGCTCTCAGCTGGAGCTGGACCCAGGCACGGTGGAGAGGTGCCTGGCTGCTTCTTCCTCCCTCACTGATGGCCTCTCCAGAGACAGTTGGTAGCAGGAGGGAGGGGGCTCTCAGTTGGAGCTGGACCCAGGCACGGTGGAGAGGTGCCTGCCTGCTGCTTCCTCCCTCACTGATGGCCTCTCCAGAGACAGTTGGTAGCAGGAGGGAGGGGGCTCTCAGTTGGAGCTGGACCCAGGCACGGTGGAGAGGTGCCTGCCTGCTGCTTCCTCCCTCACTGGTGGCCTCTGCAGAGACAGTTGGTAGCAGGAGGGAGGGGGCTCTCAGCTGGAGCTGGACCCAGGCACGGTGGAGAGGTGCCTGGCTGCTGCTTCCTCCCTCACTGGTGGCCTCTGCAGTGTCAGTTGGTAGCAGGAGGGAGGGGGCTCTCAGCTGGAGCTGGACCCAGGCACGGCGGAGAGGTGCCTGGCTGCTGCTTCCTCCCTCACTGGTGGCCTCTGCAGAGACAGTTGGTAGCAGGAGGGAGGGGGCTCTCAGCTGGAGCTGGATCCAGGCACGGTTGCATAGAAAAGGGAATTTCAGCAGGTGTCAGTTGTATATATGGAGAACCTGGTAAAATTCCCTCTTCATCACCACAGTTAAGCTGCAGGAGCTATACTAGAATGACCAGATTTAAAAGAGGGCAGGGCACCTGCAGCTTTAACTGTTGTGACAAAGTGGAAATTTCACCAGGTTCCCCACATATACAAATGACACCTGCTGACATTTCCTTTTCAATACAACTGTTAAAGATACAGGAGCCCTGTCCTCCTTTCCATATGGTCACGCTAGACTAGTAGCTATTGATGCACTTGGAAGTGCCTGTACTTGCTAAATGTTCAAAATTGCCTCATCCAAGCTGTGAAGAGAGATGACAAATGAAATGAAATTTCCAGTGAAGTTTTTCCATGAACTAGGGTTGTCACACTCCCAGGGGCAGGTGGCAGAGGTGGCCGGCTAAGATGGATACAGGTAAGTCTGTCAATCCCTACCATAAACCCACGAGGCTTCTGTCTACTGAGTTAGACCACTGGTTTGTCTATCTCAGTCATTCTGCTAGAGCTGGAACCAGCTCCCCGAAAATTTGAGCAGAGAGTAGTACCTTGCCCTGCTACCAGGTGTTTCTCTTTTCAATGGAAAATGCATGGACTAGGATATTTAACATGTGACAGATGTGATTCTTACAATCCTGTATCTCCTCCCAGTGTGCTATGATTAGTTTGTAGCTGCAACTACCTGGCATGGCTGAACTTTCTGGAGGTTCCATCTGTCCTAGGGTGACCATATGAAAAGGAGGACAGGGCTCCTGTATCTTTAACTGTAATGTAGAAAAGGGAATTTCAGCAGGTGTCAATTGAAGAGGGTTGAATTCTCTCTTCATCGACACAGTTAAAGCTGCAGAAGCCCTGCCCTCTTTTGTATCTGGCCACTCTACTATAGCTAGTGTAGCTTGAACTGTTGTGATGAAGAAGGAATTTCACCCACTTCAATTGACACCCGCTGCAATTCCCTGTTCTACATTACTGTTAAAGATACAGGAGCCCTGTCCTCCTTTTCATATGGTCCCCATACTCTGTCCCCACACCTTCTGGATTTCTGTTTGGATATCACTAAATACATGGCATGAAGAGCATGTGCGACAGCATAGACAGCATTGTAGATATTGTAGCTTTGGCCAGACATTCCAGGTTCAAACACAGTTCCAGGAAGACCCTTCAATTTTTCCATCCCAGTGCAATTCGCCTTGCTTGGTGTATAAAGGTGATACTGTGGCAGGGAACAGAAAAAAACTGAGTACCAAAATTGTTGGATGAAATAAATATTTGACTGATATGGATTTAAGCTCTTGAGAAAGTCCAGAAAACCTGGCACCACATTTGTATTTAGATTGAATGAAAAGGTTCCATTGAAGGTTTTTGTGGTGAATTGGGACCTAAATGCTACAGCAGTGTTATGCCATTCAGCAGTGGTGAGCCACACTCTCTTCATAGGATCCTTACGGAAAAATTCTTGAGACTGCAAAACCATGTATAAACCTTCCAGAGATTGTTTCTCTTTATGTTTCTCATAAAGCTTCTCTGCCTTTCAACTATGGGCCTGGGCAAATTTTAGTGCGCTGCCACTCTTTAGAATGTCATCCCTTCTCCTGTTAATACTAACCATTCTTTTTCCTTACTAACTGCTCTCTGGAAGTGTGTGTATGTTCAGGATTAAACTAAACCACTCCAATACACACTCATAGATAAGAGGGGCTTGAATTGGCCTGAACTGGAAGTGAGTGGAGAGGTCAATAAACCAATTACCTCTATTCCACACATAAAGAAAGGTGATTTATTTAGCACCTGGTGGCACCCTTAGTTAACCCCAAAGATCATTAATCATAACACCATTTCTAAACATGACATCAATTCCCATCTCAATTTAATCATTGTTTCCTTACAAGGTGATCTCTGGTGTTCAGCTCAGGTCTCAGCATAATAATGTACACCTTGGGGAAGAAGATACACCCCAATAAGCCAGAACCAGAGGCCAAGATGGAGAAGACCTCCACAGCCACCATGGATTTCCCCTTGGTGCTCAAGTAGGTTGGCACAAAAGACACCCAAACACTGCAAAAGACAAACATGCTGAAAGTGATCAGCTTGGCTTCATTGAAAGTATCAGGCAACTTCCTGGCAAAGAAAGCCACAGTGAAGCTGATGATGGCCAAAAGCCCCATGTAGCCCAGGACAATGTAGAACATGAGGTCTGAGCCTTCATTGCATTGAACGATGATTGTGTCAACCTGGGAGTGCATGTCGAACTCTGGGAATGGGGGGAAACTTGCCAGCCACACAGCACAGATGCCAGCTTGAATAAGAGATGAGAGAATGATGACTGATACAGCCAGTCTCTTCCCAACCCATTTCCTCATCCTGTTTCCAGGCTTTGTGGCCATGAAGGCCAAAACCACAGTGATGGTCTTTGCTAACACACAAACAACAGCAACGGAGAAGATGATGCCAAACACTGTTTGCCTCAGCAGGCAGGTCACCTTCCCAGGCCGCCCAATGAACAAGAAAGAGCAGAGAAAGCAGAGCAGCAGAGAGCAGAGCAGGGCACACGTGATGCTCCAGTTGTTGGCTTTGACGATGGGCGTATTCCAATGCAGACTGAAGCTCCCAATCACAAGAACTGTGCCTGTAGACAGGAAAAGAGCTAAGGAAGTCAGAACTACTCCTAAAGGCTCCTTATAAGATAGGAAACTTATTTCTCTGGGAATACATTGGTTCTGGTCCTCATTTGGATACTGATCTTCTGGGCATCTCTCACATTGGTCTGCATCTGAAAGTAAGAAGCACAGTCTCAGTATTTCCAGAATACACAAATATGCTGTCTTTAATCTAATCTTCCAGCAAAGTAAATATATTGTGCAGTCTTTCATGTTTTCAACCTCTGTGATGGTTGGTCTCTCAGGTTGTCACTGTGTAAGGAAATGCATTTATATAATCATGTTTCGACTAAACTGCTTGGAATTAAATTCAAAAGATCTGGATGGTTTTCCAAGTAATTCTAGTTTCCTCTACTTACCCATCTGGATTGAAATCCTCCCCTGGGGGCACTCCATGCAATCATAGCAACACACTTGCTTCCCCGGCTGGATGAACATGCTCTGTCCTGGTTGGCAGCTCTCGACGCAAGTGGAATTTGGCGACATCTAGTCATAACCACAAGGAAAGACATTTGGGGTGAAAATTGTTGCAATAAAGCTTCTGAGATGTTCTTTGGCTTTTTCCTAAGGACAGATGCTGCTTCCCAAGTTGGAAACCCAAACTGTTTTCATTATTTATTCGTTGAGCTCCTTCAGATGGGGGGTGATCGCGTTCCCTTACCATAGCTCTGCATCTCTTCTGCATTTACAATGAGCTGTAATTACACAAGGCAGACAGCAGCAACCACATTCCCCATGCCATTCAATGGGACAGCGCCCTCTATTGGGTATTTTAATAACACAACTTCGCCTGTACATGGCAGGAAAACCCAACAAATATTTATATCACTCAGAAGAGTCGGGTTTTCTGAGGTTTATTTCTTACCACTATAATCAGTGAGTGGAGTGGGGGATGAGCAGAAAGATGACAGTGGGTATGTCTACACCAGCCCTGTATCCCGGGATCGTCCTGGGATCATTCCTGTGCATCCAAATGCCACACAGGGGATCCCGGGAGCAGGCAGGGATGATCCCTCCATTTTCCTGGGATAACTCTTAGGTGTAGAAAGGGCCAAAGTCATCAAAGTGGTCCGTGAACATCAGTGAGTAGCCAGTCACGAGCGAGCTATAAAACACTCATTTAAAGAAGCTCTCTATTAAAGGCAATGGGGGGTCCAGAGACTGTAACTACAGTCACCTAATGAGCCATCTCAGTAAGAACAACCAGAGGCCCCCAAATTATTTGGCATCGCTTTCAAATATACACTCCTGGCTCACCACAGTACTGCTGGGTTTTTACTACAGAAAAAGATGTAGTATTTTTCCTCTCTGCTGTGATTCCAAGCATCACTCTAGAAATAGGGGAAATCCTTGGGACCAGCTTCAAGGGTTAACATCTTCAATAAAAAGGCCTTACTTCCTCAGCATGACCCAACACTGGTTAGAGCAGTGGAGGCTGGTGGCTCTGTTGTCATTGAGGTGGTGAGGTCACTCTAGTTTCATTCAGAACCAGTCAGAACTCTAAAGGGAATATCCAAAGTGGTCCACACCTTGAATAGCTCCTTCAGAATTCTGACTAGTTCTGACTAAAACCCACAGAGCATTCACTGCCCCACCGACATCAGTGCCACTGAACTAAAGAGTGACAAATATTTGCCCCAGAAGCCTTTGCGCTTTCAGGTTTCCTGTACCAATCTGCACAGTAGGGTACCTCACCAATATTTATCCAAAATAGAATTATTTGATGTTTCACGTTTTTCTTGTGTGTGTATCTCTCTCAAAAATGTACAGTTTTCATAGAGAAATAAACATAAAATGTATTACCATATGAACATTGAATCACTTTTATTCTAAAAAAACATTCAAACCAAAGCATTTGTGCAGACTGGAGCATTTGGGCCAACTTGCAGCTTGAAACATGGGCCTCCCTGCCATGGAACTCTCCCTGCCACCTGAGTCTGCAGAGAAAAAAGTCCAACATGCTGCAACTTTTGACTGAGCCTTTCATTGATGGAGGAGCCTGCTATGGGAAAGGGGAAATCTCCTAGCTGCACTCAGGAAAAGAGCAAAATGTGCTTCAGATAAGAAAGTTAAGAAATATAAGAATAATTGCTAAACAATGTACAAGACCAGGTTATGATGCAAGTAAACATAAAAATATTTATTAATATTTTTAATATTTAAAGACCTAAATGGCTTGGGGCCAGGTTATCTGAAGGAACGCCTCGTCCCATATGTACCTGCCTGTGGAATGAGCTGTGGAATGAGCTCCCTAAGGAGGTTCGCTTGGCACCTACATTATATGCTTTTAGACACCAGGTGAAGACCTTTTTATTCTCCCAGTATTTTTTTAAATTTGTAATTTTGCATTGCTGCTGTTTTTATCTGGTTGAGCTTTTATATGGTATTTTATATTATGGTTTTATACTGTTGTTTTATACTTTGAATGTTTTTAATTTTTGTGAACTGCCCAGAGAGCTCCGGCTATTGGGCGGTATAGAAATGTAATAAATAAATAAATAAATTGTAGCAGGTAAACTGGACCTACAAAGGAAAGCAGGTGGCACCAACTTCGGAAGACTCAAGAAAATGTGGCTCAAAATTGTTGGCAAGATATGAAGTAAATACTGTATATTACTTCCCACACCCATAACTTAGAACTGTGGGGAAAATAATAAACAACTGTTAGGAAAAACTCTTGTTTTCTGAGAAATATACAGCACCAGTCCTTCTCTGCTCTGCTTTGCTCCCAACTCAGGAAGAGCATTGGGTAAGATGGTTTAATCTTTAAGAAGGCAATGCTCCTGGAACTAAACCTAAAATTATTTTAACGTTTGCTTTGTTTGCAACAACTATGTATCCTTCCGTGTTTAATGCGCCTGCATCATGAAACGTTAAAAAAAAAAACTGCTTAAAAGCCTGTGTGGTGTAGTGGCTCAAGTGTTGGACTGGGAGTCAGGAGATCCGGGTTCTAGTCCCCACTCGGCCATGGAAACCCAGTGGGTGACTTTGGGCCAGTCACAGACTCTCAGCCTAACCTACGTCACAGGGTTGTTTTGGTGAGGATAAAATGGAGAGGAGGAGGATTATGTACGCTTGCCTTGGGTTCCTTGGAGGAAAAAAGGCGGGATATAAATGCAATAATAAATAAAATAAAGTGAAAGATGAAAATACATGCCTGATCTCAGAGGCCTCTCTTTCTAAAAACTCTGTGTTTTAATACCACAAATATTGTAAACTTTTTGTTTTGTTATTATTGTGTTTTCTATGAAACCTAGAGAAATTTGTTCTTGAGGACTTTAATGAATTAAATTATAAATAAATAAATAACATTCATTTCAAACATTCTGATAACATATCAATCAACCTTGATACCAATATCTGGAATGTCCTTATAAAGCAAAGGTGATGATACAATGATGAAAATAAAAATACTCATCCCCCACCTGATTAAACTTGTGATTCCACACAATGGCATTCCCGTTAACGGTGAACCCATCCTCGGGAGTAGCCTTGGGCTCCACGCTTCCAACTTGGACTCTCTGAAATGATTTATTGGGGAAGGTGATCAAGTTGATGAGATCGTATCCCCCTGCCAGGTCCCCATTGCCATCAAAAAAGATTTCTTCCCCCGCACTATTGTTAAAGCGGATGCTTCTCAGAAAAGAGTGAAGCTAGATTGGAGGAGAAAAAAGGTTGCAAGGTATTATTTATTCATTCATACAGGAAGGAAGGAAAGGAACCTCTCGTGCAAGCACTGAGTCATTACTGACTCTTGGAGGGACGCCAGCTTTAGCTGACGTTTTCTTGGCAGGCCTTATAGCGGGGTGGTTTGCCGTTGCCTTCCCCGGCCGTGATTACCTTTCCCCCAGCTAACTAGGTACTCATTTTACCGACCTCGGGAGGATGGAAGGCTGAGTTGATCCAAGCCGGCTGCCTGAAACCAGCTTCCGCTGGCATCGAACTCAGGCCGTGGGGAGAGTTTCAGCTGCAGAAACTGCTGCTTTACTGCTCTGCTTCACACCACTCTTCCTCCTTACCCATACAGGGTAATCCGGCAGTAGGAACTGGTTAAATGCTATTTCCTCTGATATTTCCAAGGTATTTGCCTGCCATGCGGTGGCTGTGCACTGGCACTGCATCATTTAGATGACGCAGCTGGCATCTCTCAGCCACCATGGGGCATTTACATAGAGCTGCACATTAGAAAAGTTGGGGATTTACCCTGACTTTTTTTTTCAAAGCAAAGTCACCACGGTTCTTTCGCCATGTGACCTCACTCCGGCATCGAGCCAGGGGCGTTCCATAATGTATGATGACTGGTCGCTAGAAGCCAAGCCGTGGGTGGGGGCCCAACAAGACCAAGATATGAGACAAAAATGAACAGCCACTATTCCGCCTATTCATTTGGGAAGAAAGAAAGGGTCTATTCCTGCCTTTCACGGTTTTTAGCCAATGAATGAAGTTATAGCAAAGTTTGACACACCCACTATTTGTAGAAAGAACTTCCTAATTCACTGTAAAGCCTTTGGAAGGGTAGACAGTTGGGAGTGATTGCAACCTCGAAAGATCAATTCAGAAATCCAGTCTAGCTTTGATTGGACAGTAGTATGTCTAGCTAAAAGGAAAAGGTTGGAGAAAAGATCTTTCTAATTCAAGTCTTATGGATATTTTTTCTGAGTTTTGTAAACATTTTAAGAGTTACCTTTACAATGCATGCAGATAAAATACATCATTATTATATCTACATTACAGAAGCCATGGCTCTGGGGAGAGAGTGTTGATTCTGCCAGCCCACCAAGGTCATTCTGTCATTCTCATTATTCCTAATTTACTGGTGGGGGTGGGAGGTTTAGCAGAGAGTTTGACAGCTCTGCGGTGTAGTCCAGTCTTGTTATCCAGTCTCCTGGTGTGTTGGTTGATTTAGGAAAATTCAAGAGGGAAGCAGTAAACTTGACTGTATCAGCAATGCAGCGTATAAGGACCTAGAGAGGCTTGCAGAGATGTCTGCATATAGTGTTAAGAGAATCTGCAAGTGTTAGTTGTTGCAGGAGGCCGGGATGGGTCCTCTCCGGGCTCATCTATACCAAGCAGGATATTCCACTATGGAAGTGGTATGAAAGCGGTGTATAAAAGGCAGGAGCCACACTACTGCTTTATAGCGGTATTGAAGCGCACTGACAACTGCTGGGGCCCATGACCCATCTACACCAAGCAGGATATAACACTATGAAAGCGGTATATGGTATGTGTCAATGGGCCCCAACAGTGGTCAATGCACTTCAATACTGCTATAAAGCAGTCGTGTGGCTCCTGCCTTTTATATACCACTTTTATACCACTTTCATAGTGGAATATCCTGCTTGGTGTAGATGAGCCCTCCCTCTCTCTCTTCAGGTTTGTCTTGTTGGAGCTGAGACAGTGTGCCATGTAGCTTCTCAGTAGTTAGTGTTTTCTCATGTGTTGCAATAAAAAAAAAAAAAACCTCTCGTGAAGGTATTGGAATCTATTGTGTTTTGCCTGCAGAGCAGCGCATAAGAGTGGTCTCTCTCTCAAACAGACACACACACACACACCTGTACAAACCATGCCCTTCATGGAGGGATGAAGGGACCCAGAGAAAGAATTGAGGAGATATGACCAAGCCACCGGAACCCTCCGAAAAGAGTACAATATGAAGAGTTCTGGAGAACTCAAGAGCTTGCACAATTTTCTGGGATTTCAGTAGGACCCAATAAAGTTATTGGCCAGCTGTGGATTGGGGGGGGGGTGGAATTCTCATAGACTGTGACAGCTAGTTTTGTTTATATTCTTACAAATACAAAATGTTCCAGCAAAAAGTAGACAATGTAGCTGCACCCTGCAGTGCAGACCCTCCACTGAGCAGGGAGTTGGACTAGATGACCTCTCAGGTCCCTGACAGCTCTATGATTCTATGATAATGACAGTCAGGCCATAAAATAGCCTATATAAAAAAAATTCTTAAGACTGCAGTTCTGTGTGTGCATCTGGTTGTTGTTTTTTGCCTCTTGTTCTCGATTTGTTTAATATCCCTATCTTCAAATAACGTTTAGCTGGAGTTCATGATGCCTATTCTATGAAACTTGACTAGAACTCTCTTCTGCGTTAGTGCTGTCAAATTCCCAAGATTTTCTGGCATTCTGTGTAGTCTCCAAAATGTCATGGATTAAGACTCTAAGCAGCAAAGCATGTGTGGATACATAAATGCACAGTTGTGTTCTATCAGTGCATTCCTATACGTGAATTACAATCACACACCAACCACTGCACTGGTTTGTCCCCTAACCCCACCCCTGAAATTATTCCTGCTCAGACCCATTTCCCCAGCACCTCTCTTCTTATAAATTAAGGCTTATATATCATATGCCCAGATGTGATGAGCATCAAAACCAAATCCCTGTGGTGTCTTTTCACTAGTTCATGAAAATTGCCAGGATATTTCATGTTTCAAGGAAATCAAAGGCCAGCTGGACTCCATCCTTCTACATGGGTTAATTGTTGTTTAATTGGCTACATCTAATAAAGGCAACAAAAAGATCAAGAGTTCATAACAAATCATTAAATTGGGTTATGATGGAAGTTCATAAAATTAGGAATAATAAGAGGTAGAGATTTCCCTCTGTCATCATACGAGAACAAAGGCTATATCTACACTACTGCTTTATAACGGCATTGAAGTGCACTGATAACTGTTGGGGCATAATCCACATTCCATATATTACTTTCATGTCCTGCTTTTTAATTCATGATTGTAATGATTTAACACCAGGTGTAGATCTGGCCAGAGTCTCACAATGGGATGGTTTGGTGGTATATTTGGGACAGGTGAATGGAAGTCCATTTTCATGGAAGGCACAATTGAGTAGTGATGCCTTCTGTGTGAGATGGATTAAGAAGTGGGTAAGATCATTTGTAACTGAGGGCCTTCCTAGACCTGCCGGCTTACGCCGGCAGGGAGGCGGGGTCGAGGCGCGCTAACGTTAGCGCACCTCCCCCACACTTCCAGACGGCGGAGCCGCAGGGAGGACGCAAGCCCTGCGGCGTCCGCCATTTTTTTTTGTTTGTTTGTTTGTTTAAAGGGGCCGCGGGTGGCCTGAAGACTCCAGGAAGGTAAGTGGCTTTTTTACTTTTTTTTTTTTAATGGGGGGGGCGAAGGATGGGAGGGTGGGTGGCACGGGGGGAGGGCGGGTGCGATCGCGGCGCCGCCGCCCGAGCAAGCAGCCGAGCGGCGCTTGCCCGGGCAAGCACCGCTCGGCTGCTTGCTCGGGCGGCGAGCGGCGCGATCACACCCGCCCTCCCCCCATGCCACCCACCCTCCCATCCTTCGCCCTCCCCTCTCTTCCCCCCCCCACCGTTGGGCACAGCGCTCCTATGAGCACTGTGCCAGGTCCGCGGCTTTTCGCGGCTCCTCGCGAGTAAGAGAGGAGCCGCGAAAAGCCACGGAAGTCTCTACACTTCCCCCAGCCCCGGCCTGAGGCCGGAGCTGGGGAAAAAGCGCGCCATAAGCACATTCGCTTATGGCTCGCTAGACCAGGCCTCACTGTGGCCTGCCGCCGGATTCCCCTGTGCGTCATCTGGATGCACAGCAGGGAAACCGGGTTGGAAGGCGCGCTAAGGCCTGGTCTAGCAAGGCCCTGAGAATCCCATCAAGGGCAGGATCTACACTACTGCTTTATAATGGTATTGAAGTGCACCGACAATTGTTGGGGCCCATGACACATTCCATATACCGTTTTCAAACCGTTTTCATAGTGTTATAGCCTGCTTGGTGTAGATCTGGCCCAGGTCTCCCCCTCTGCCACTGCTACAGGAAAAGGGTGAGATCTTCTATTTCAACAGCATTAAGGAAGTGTGGTCTGCTAAAAGGATTTCCTTCCCTCCGTTATTGATTGATAGATTGATTATGATTTTTTTTCTTCTGTGTTTCATTTTTAATGGTTCTATGTTATCTTATGGTGTTCTTTGATTTGTCTGTAGCTGTGTCTACCTGCCATGGATGAACTTTCCGGAAGTTCCATCCTTTCCCACCTCCTCTGGAGTTCTGCTTGGTCCTTGATAAAAATATGGCATGGAGAGCATGCGTGACAGCATAGACAGCATTGTAGATGTTGTAGCTCTGGCCAGACATCCCCATTTCAAAGACAGGTCCAGGGAGGCTGCCCAGCTTCTCTCTCCCAGTGCAGTTTCCCGTTCTTGGAACATAGAGGTGATATTGTGGGAGTGAACAGACAAAGGCTGACACCCAGAACTGCTGGATGGAATAAATATTTGACTGAAATGGATTTATGCTGTCAAGGAAGTCCTGAAATCCTGGCACCACATTTGTATGGAGACTGAATGACAAGGTGCCATTGAAGGATTTTGTGTTGAATTTGTCACCTGGCCATACAGCAGTGTAATCCCATTCTGCTGTTGTGATCCACACCCTCTCAAAAGGGTTCATATAAATAAATTCTCTGAAGTACAAAGCACTTTTTAAACCCTGCAAAGATTGATGGTCTCCATAGACAAGTATCACATTGATTTCACTCCATGAGAGAATTGATTCAACTGGTCTCATTTTTTCACGAATTATTTTTCTTTGTAAAAATTCAGTCACTCTTGGAATCACCTGTGTCCAAGCAATGCAAATATGATTTTGCAAAAGCCTCGGTCTCAGGCTTCGAAGAAAGGTTTCTCCACTGTCATCATCTGAAACAAAGATGCCGATCCAGTTCCACCCAAAATGCTTGAGGAGCCGAACAATCCCAACATACTGTGGATCTTCATTTGGGCTCATCCGGTAGAAAGAAGGGAACTTAATTTTGTCTCTCAACACTGGATCAATGGAACCATAGCTGAGCTAATGGAGAAGATACAACCATGGTTAAGCTGAGGATACTATCCCTTTGTTCTCAAACATAAAGACCTGGTTCACACAATACCCAACGTACCATCCCCATGGTGGGTTGTTGGGTTGGGCAAACCCAGTGTGCTTTATACAAGGGGGTTAATTTTCATGAACACGCCACCCTGAGAACCATGGTATGTGGCTTGTTGTGTTGTCCGATCCCGGGAGGGTGACTTTGTCATGGGTTTCTGGGAATGGCTACAGAGCCAGTCTCCCCAAGCAGCAAAAAACAAGGTTGGAAATGAGGAAACGAGGATACTGGGATACATGTCATAGGGTGGTCGTCCAATCAAAACATGCTCAAGCTTCATATGAAAATGAAATTGATATTCATCCATTCCTACTATGTACAAGAGTTTGTCATAGTTAAAATATTGATCTCATTGAATAGAACATATAACAAATGTTATGATTGCTCATAGTCCAGTCTTATACTAGTAAATGTACCTGGTAATATCAACATTCAGGTTATAGCACGATATTAATCAGGATGTGAAAGAAAACAATTTTCTTAAGGTTTACATTTCAACCATGTGCAATTCTCAACTCAGATTCTTAGGTTGAAATCCTATACCAATGTACATGAGAATAAGCCCCATTGGACTCAGTACGCCTGTTTCTGAATATACATATGTTGGATTGTATTTGAAGTGTTGTAGGTTCTGGTTACGAAGAATCACCATAGATATCAGAAGAGCAATGCAGTCAATGAAGCACTCAGAGGACTGGGCAGAAACTTTTGCCCTTAGCAATTTCGATGCAAGACTCTCAGGGCATGTCTACACCACCAGCCCTATAACCCGGGATCATCCCTGTGCACCCAAATGCTACACAGGGGATCCCGGGAGCAGGCAGGGATGATCCCTCCATTTTCCTGGGATAACCCTTCGGCGTAGAAAGGGCCTCAGTGTGCTTGCCCATATCGAATTCTGAACACATACCTGTGGGATCTGGTAGGTATTTAAGAAACTAGCCATCTGGATGGAGTTTTGGGAGGTGAGACCACCAACAACAGCCATTAATTTATCTTTCCTGACACAGTTGTAATTAGGAGGAGCCCCTTGTCTCACAAAGAGAAGATGTAGCATATTTGACCAGGTTTCCATTGAATTAAAACCATTCTCATAAATCTTGGATCTCAGCGTGGTGTTGGGTAACAATTCAGAATCCTTGTTGATCTCTTGAATGGCAAAAACAAAGGCAAGGACATGCTGGTAGTGTTTAGTGATCGTGCTGCAATGAGATTGTCATATCAACTTACATCTTCACAGCAAAGTTATAGCATTATAGCTTGCGTAGAGCATTATAGCTATACAGCATTATAGCTTGCGTAGAGATTGGGTGTTGCCAAACATACTACAGAAAAACCTTGCTCAAACGAAGGACACGGGGATTGTCTCTTAAGACAATGTGAGTAGAAGTTCATAAGTAGCACAGTGGAAGAGATTGTGCTGTGCTGTGGCTAAGGTCTTGGATGAGGATGTGGGGAACCCTGAACAAAATCCCTGTTAACTTGTTAAATTCAATTCTGTTCCCTTTTGCCTTGATGTGAAGTAAACCTGGTGAATAAAAGTGGGACTTACTTCTGAATAAGTCTGGGAGATGCAGTCCAACACATCTGGAGCACCCCAGGTTGAGGAAGGCTGAGCTATGGGCTCATCTACACCAAGCAGGATATTCCACTATGAAAGTGGTATACAAAAGGCAGTAGCCACACTACTGCTTTATTGTGGTACTGAAGTGCACTGACAACTGTTGAGACCCATTGATGTTACCGATTTTTTAGTTTTTCTATTGTTCTTTTTTGTCGCTATTTGCTTGGTTTTGTTGAAAATGACAATAAAAAATTATTTAAAAAGAACTACTTACAGATAATTTACTGCAGCGTAATCTGGGAGCCTGTTAAACTCGAGCACAGTGAAGTTGGCAAGGGAAGTGGATACAAATTCACCAATGATAATCTCACTTGAAGGCCTATATGAATGAGTTTGAACTGGTCTCCATGAACGGCAAGGGGAGGAGTTCAAACCTTGGTTGGAAATATAACACAGCACAAGCAAAATCAGATAGAATGCTGAAAGGTCTTGGGGAAAGCCCAAACCAGACCCTTTCATGATCACTGAAAGCCACCACCAACACTGTCAGTCCTGGAAGAAGATACAGTAAAACCTAGATAGATAGAGCTGTCTCTGCCTCGAAATAACCTCCCAGATTAAGGTGAAGGAAGATGTTTGGACGAGAGATTTTATAGACTTAGGCCATACCTAGACCTAAGGTTTATCCCTGGATCATCCAAGGGTCAAACCTGTTCATCTAGGTGACACACAGGGGATCCAGTGCTCAGGCAAGGGCGAACCCTGGATGATCCCAGGGTAAACCTTAGGTCTAGCTGTGGCCTCAGTGTTAAAATGTTACACTTCAAAATTATGGGTTTTTCGGTATGTAATTTGCACAGGGACTGTAATACCTCCTGGGGTTTCTGAAAACAGCACTGGTAATGACAGTTATTTTAATAATTCCAGGGCAGGTCGTCAGTTTTCCCAAAGTTTTCAAGCCTCAGCAGGAGAAAAGAAAGTATGTCTCTGTGATACCACCCTAGGTAAGAAACAGGATAGTGGATATCCAGTTATTATTATTATTATTTATTTATTTATATAGCACCATCAATGTACATGGTGCTGTACAGAGTAGAACAGTAAATAGCGAGACCCTGCCGCATAGGCTTACATTCTAATAAAACCATAATAAAACAATAAGGAGGGGAAGAGAATGCAAACAGGCACAGGGTAGGGTAAACAGGCACTGGGTAGGGTAAAACTAACAGTATAAAGTCAGAACAAAATCAAGTTTTAAAAGCTTTAGGAAAAAGAAAAGTTTTTAGCTGAGCTTTAAAAGCTGCGGTTGAACTTGTAGTTCTCAAATGTTCTGGAAGAGCGTTCCAGGCATAAGGGGCAGCAGAAGAAAATGGACGAAGCCGAGCAAGGGAAGTAGAGACCCGTGGGCAGGCAAGAAACATGGCATCAGAGGAGCGAAGAGCACGAGCGGAGGAATAGTGTGAGATGAGAGAGGAGAGATAGGAAGGAGCTAGACAGTTGACACCTATGACCTGCTCAAGGACGTTGGAAGCTGTCTTCTACCAAGTCAATCAATCGATCAACCTTTATTTACAGTCAACAGATCATTAGTACAACATTTTAATTATACACATATTAATACATATTAATAAAATAGAGAGATACAAAGCCATTAAAGAACTGAATAGTACATTTGTCTCCATAACTTCTACCTAGTCAGCCCATTAGTCCACTACTGCCTACTCGGAGTAGCAAGGATACTCCGACAACTCTCTCCCTGTCATGCAACCAGGGATCCTTTGTAGCTTACATTAATGCAAGTTATGACCTCTACTACTGCTATGGCCCCACACTCTGAGCTAGACACTGAAGCTCTTGAATATTTTCAGGTATGTACTGAAAGGAGTTTTACGGTGCTCTTCAGCCAATAAGGGTGTCATCAGACGGGGGGAAATCGCGTTCCCTTTCCGTCACTCTCGCTTCCTCCTGCTCTTCCATTATAGGGACGAGAAGAATCACACAGGAGAAAAAGGGGAAGCAAGCTGCAACCACGTGGCCCATTCAGTGAAGTGGGACAGTGCCCTCTAGTGGACGATTTCTAGTGAAACTTCTCTGCACATGGCAGGAAATATCGAGCAATTTTATTATAACTCAGAAGAGTCGCATTTTGTTTGGGCTATTTTACTACGAAAGAAATGACAGAAGGAGCAGGAAACCAGCAGGAGGTATGTGGGAGGCGGACAGCGTCTTGAGAGGGAACCACAAAAATCTGTGAGTGCCCAGTAATGAGTGTGCTATAAAATGCTCGTCTGATGACGCTCTAAGACTCCTAGATTAGGGTGACCATATGAAAAGGAGGACAGGGCTCCTGTATCTTTAACAGTTGTATAGAAAAGGGAATTTCAGCAGGTGCCATTTGTAAGTATGGAGAACCTGATGAAATTCCCTCTTCATCACAACAATTAGGACCACAATACCTGACGGAACGCCTCTCCCGACGTGAATATACCCGGTCACTATGTTCAACATCTAAGGTCCTCCTCCGGGTGCCTACTCCGAGAGAGGCTTGGAGTGTGGCAACAAGGGATAGGGCCTTTTCGGTGGTGGCCCCCAGACTGTGGAATGATCTCTCTGATGAGGCTCCCTGATGAGATAGCGCCAATGCTGCTATCTTTCCGGCGCCAGGTTAAGACTTTCCTCTTTACTCAGGCATATGGTGGCACATCCTAATTACCCACATGTTTAGTTTTTAATTGTTTTTAATGTTTTATGTGTGTATGTTCTGTGTTTTAGAGTTTTAAATTTTGTATACTTGTTTTTACCTCAATTTTAGAATTTCTGTAAACCGCCCAGAGAGCCCTGGCTATGGGAGCGGTATATAAGTGTAATAAATAAATAAATAAATAAATAAATAAATAAAATATAAATAAAAACAATTAAAGCTGCAGGAGTTATACTAGAGTGACCAGATTTAAAAGATGGCAGGGCTCCTGCAGCTTTAACTGTTGTGAGGAAGAGGGAATTTCACCGGGTTCTCTATATATACAAATGGCACCTGCTGAACTTCCCTTTTCTATGCAACTGTTAAAGATACAGGAGCCCTGTCCTCCTTTTCATAGGGTCACCGTATTCCAGAGCAGCTTACAGATCAAGGGGGGAGGGATCAAGACAGTTCCGCCTCTCAAGCTTACCATCCAAAAGAAATGACACAAAAGGGGGGGAAGGGAGGGAAGAGGGATAAAAGCAAAGGATTTCTTAAAGTTACAGCGCTCTTATTGTGACCAGCTGGGATAGAAAAGGTTCAGAGGGAGAAGGGGGTGAAAAAGACCTGGTCTGTCACAGAGCCCACGGAATAGCTCTGCTTCCCTTTTCTCTCTTCTGCTGCAGTCTGATGGAATGTCTGCTGCTAAGTAAGAATGAAAAAGAGCCACTGGGTTGGGATGGAGATTTAGCAGTTCTGAGAGTAGACCCATCAAAATCAATGAGACTTGAGTTACCATAGGCTAGATCTACACTACTGCTTTATAGCGATATTGAAGTGTACTGATAATTGTTGGGGCACAATCCACATTCAGGGCTCATCTACACCAAGCGGGATATTCCACTATGAAAGCGGTATATAAAAGGCAGGAGCCACACTACTGCTTTATAGCGGTATTGAAGTGCACTGACAACTGTTGTTGCCCATTGAGACATACCATATACTACTTTCATACCGCTATATCCTGCTTAGTGTGGCTCCTGCCTTTTATATACCGCTTTCATAGTGGAATATCCTGCTTGGTGTAGATGATCCCCCTGTATGCTGCTTTCACAGTGTTCACAGTTCACCTTTCATTTTGCTTTTAAAAATCTACTTTAAGGTGTTTTATACTGTTTTTATTGAATTTTATCTTGGACACTGCTCCGAAACTTTTAAAGGGGAGCGGTATATAAATATTGTAAATAAATAATATCCTGGTTTTTATTCCACATTCATAATGATTTGACACGTGGTGTAGATCTGGCCTATGTCTGACTCCCATCCAAAGGCAACTGGTCTCTATGCTAGGGTGACCATATGGAAAGGAGGTCAGGACTCCTACACTGCATCTTTACCAGTTGTATTGAAAGGGGGATTTCAACAGGTGTCCATGGTATGCATGCAGCACCTGGTGAAATTCCTTCTTCATCACAACAGTTAAAGCTGCAGGAGCCCTGCCCACCTTGCCCTTCCATGGAAATTACTGGGGGACCATTCATGTTCCATAATTATTTTATTTATTTGCTTGCTTGCTTGCTTGCTTATTTATTTATTTTAACAAAAAAAAATATACCAATTCATTATCAGATCACATGGCAGTGTACAAAATTCATTATAACAATAAAATGCAAAGAAAAAAGCAAAGAAAAAATATCCACTAAGATAGGTATTTAAATCAGCAGATACCTTAGCTGAGCTTTCAACAGGTGCCCAAAAATCATCAAAGATGGAGCAGTGCAGGATAATGTAGCTCTGGCCAGACATTCCCGTTTGAAACACAGATCCAGGAAGGCTCCCAAATTTCTCCTCTCCAGTGCAGAGTGCTCCCTGCCACGTGCTGCCGCAGATGTGGAGCTAGGAGGAAGGGATGTTTTAGGGTGGATTCCTGCACTGAGCAGGGGGTTGGACTCGATGACCTTGTAGGCCCCTTCCAACTCTGCTATCCTATGATTCTATTCTATGACATTAACACAGCCTTCCTCAACCTGGGGCGCTCCAGATGTGTTGGACTGCATCTCCCAGAATGCCCCAGCCAGCTGGCTGGGGCATTCTGGGAGTTGTAGTCCAACACATCTGGAGCGCCCCAGGTTGAGGAAGGCTGCATTAACAGGTTATATTCTGGGAGTGAACACTCTAATCTAATGAACCACAACTGCTGAATGAAATAAACTGGAGACTTATATGAATTTATGCTCTTATGAAAGCCCTGAAATCCTGGCACCAGTTGTGTTTATTCAAACCAAAAAGTTGAATAGGTTTTTAAAAAAACATATAGCAAATATGATAATATGATAACCAAAGGGAAAATCAAATAAACAGCACTAATATATTAAAGAAGAAATACCTGTTGGTCCAAATGATCAAATTCAAAACATGCAAACTGAAAAACATTCAATGATCGATGTGTATGCAAAGAGGACATATTTTATTTCATTTTATTATTTCACTAAAAGGATTTATATATTATGTTTCATTTTTACAAATGACCCTATGTGGCTCACAAATAAAATCATTGCAATGAAGTCAATCAATAAAACCAAAAAAAGAGTAAAATATTCACAGTAATCTTGAGCAGCTGGTAGTACTAATATTTAAGAGATGCCCACGCAAATATACATCTTGAGTTGTCAGTGGAAACACTCCACACTAGGAACCCACCTGATCTCAATGGGGTTCATTCCACATCATAGGCACCACAACAGAGTAGGTCCTGTTCTGCAACAGTACAGATGAAACCTGGGGCGGATCCGCACGTCAGCCCCAGAGCGCATTTATGCGACTCTAGGGCACCCCAGAAACGATAGTCTGTATTTGCCTGTAAAAAGAAACTAGGAAGAGACGGAGACAACGACAACGACACCCAGTTCTCCCCAGCCGGCTCGGAGAGCTCTTTTTGAAGAAGGCGGGAGTAGAGAGCTTCTTCCGCTGTCCACCCAACCTTCTTCCGCCGAGCTCTCCATCCCGGTCGAGGAGCCGGCCGGGGAGAGCTGGGCGGCGGCGTCTCCATCTCTTCCTAGTTTCTTTTTACAGGCAAGTACAGACTATCATTTCTGGGGTGCCCTAGAGTCGCATAAATGCGCTCTGGGGCCGACATGCGGATCCGCCCATGGTCTTGTAAGCAAGCCTCCCACATAGAATGTAAACATTGGGGCGGCCTATACAAGAAAAAGGGAGTGTCTCAGATTTGGTACATTCACATAATGTATTGTTTATGGGTTGCCAAATCTTGTTCATCCTTCGTTCTGAATTTGGGTTATATTTGTGATAAATATGATTACATAGGATAGGGTAAATAACAATTCTGTTTAGGCCACTATTTAACCCTTCCCATGTCATTACCGTTTATGAATGATTACCCTCTTCAAGGCCCCTTTCACCTCCTTGTTTCTAAGGCTGTAGATCAAAGGATTCAACATAGGGGTAACCACCCCATATAGCATGCTCACCAGCCTGTCTTGGTCTGGATGGTGGCTGGAGGAAGGCCTGATGTAAGTGAAGATGGTGGTCCCATAAAAAAGGCACACCACCATCAGATGTGAAGTGCAAGTAGAGAAGGCTTTGCGCTTCCCCTCAGTGGAACGGATCCTAAGGATGGTGGAGATGATGTGAACATAGGAGACCAGCGTGACAAGAAAAGCACCCACACCAAAAATTCCACCAACAATAAGGACAACCATCTCAGCCACATAGGTGGAAGCACATGATAAGGCCAACACCGGTGGGATGTCACAATAGTACTGATTAACTCTATTGGACTTGCAATAAGGTAGAGTGAAAGTCAACACATTGTGCAGGAGAGAGTTGAGGAACCCCGTGGTCCATGTACCGGCAGCCATCTGAAGGCAGAGTCTCTTGCTCATAATGACCGTGTAGCGCAAGGGGTTGCATACGGCCACATAACGGTCATAGGCCATGACAGCCAAGAGGAAGACCTCTGTCCCTGCCAGGGCTACCAGGAAGTACAGTTGCAGCGCACAGCCAACAAAGGAAATGGTATTGCTCTCTGACAAGAGGTTCTCCAACATCTTGGGCACCGTAGCTGTGGGGCAGAAGATGTCCAGCAAGGAAAGGTTACTGAGGAAGAAATACATGGGGTTGTGCAAGTGAGAATCGACTCCTATGGCAAGAAGGATGGTGCCATTTCCCACCAGGGTGACCAGATAGATGAGCAAAAAGGCAGTAAAGAGGGAGAAGCGAACAGCTGGGAGATCAGAAAGTCCCATTAGGATAAATTCTGTCACTGTGGTGCCGTTCCCTACGTTGTTGCTCAGGGAGAAGCTTTCCTGCAAGGGGTGGAAAGTGTAAGAAACATATTAAGCATCTCAAAGGCTACAGGCATGGACGAGGGAAGGCCTTTGGTTTCAAAGGGATGAGATAACTTGTTGCAAATCATTTTATTTTATTTCTTGAATTCAGATACACAGCAGTCTACAAAGCAAAATGTAAAACAAACGCAATATTAAAAATATACCATAGTTAAAAGCAGAAAAACTCCATTGTATGGCTGGTTCTAACTGAAACCCACCCAAATCAGAGCCACCAGCCTCCACTGTATGGAAGAAGGCACTTTTTCACAGAACGCTAGACTCAATGGACTCTTGGGCCACAGCTAGACCTAAGGTTTATCCTGGGATCATCCAGGGTTCGCCCCTGCCTGAGCACTGGATCCCCTGTGTGGAACCTAGGTGAACGGGTTTGACCCCTGGACGATCCAGGGATAAACCTTAGGTCTAGCTATGGCCTTGGTCTGATCCATTGTTCTTCTATGATCTTACTTCTCCTTCTCACTACCACCGTTTTCTTTCCTTTCTTGCTCACACCCCTTTGGGCCAGAGCTAGACGTGGCTGAACAAGCTGGTCACAATGGTGACAAGGAGGAACAGGCCAAGGGGCCCTGGTCAATGGGGTTTCAACAGTGTGCTTGATGCCATCCCTGGTGTGAGATGAACAATATGGAAAAGTTCTCACCTGCTTGCTCTCTCACACACACATTTTTCTAAGCCTAAAATTGATCGCAACTAAAACCTTCCTCACAGATATTCCCATTTCAAGATGTCTCCTGTACTTTTAAGAGCTTGCATAGAAAGGAACCTTACTGGAACTAATGGAGGGGTCATTTAGCCTAGTCCCCTGTTTCCAGGTAGTCTGTCAGATTCCTTCCTGCAAGCTCAAATGCAGGGCGTGAATGCAACCGCCCTCCCACTTCGGTTCCCCACACCCAACCAGCAATTAGTATTCAGAACCATCAAGGCCCTGAAGCTAGAAGTTCCACTGAGGTGCCATAGCTAACAGCCATGGATAGAGCTATCGTATCATAAATTCCTCTTGAAACCATCTAAACTAGTGGGCTGTCACAGCATCCAGAAATTAATTCTGCTTTGTGCAAACCATTTTCATTCCTCTGTCCTGAATCTACATCCAGTCATTTTGTGTGTGTGTGTGTGTGTGTGTGTGTCTTTGTGTTCTACTATTAGAGTCAATGGAAGTTTTTAAAAAATATCTCCACGCCTTGGGGGCATGGAATTTCAGGAAGCAAACAGGTGGGATAAGGGAAGGTTTAATCGTCCCCTCCTGATGCATGCTGTTTCTGATCCAGATTGGCTTTTTGCGCACATACTCTCGGGTTCAAAAGAAAAGAAATGGCTCAATAACACACTACACAATTCATGTCATATGTAATTTCCAGAACATTCAATGCACCACTCCCATTCCACATATTCCTGCCACTGTTTATCAATCTTATTTGTTCCAACCGAGGTCAATTTCTAAACCTGGCCTTTGCAATGTCCGTTAACCCTAAGTCCCAGCCCTCACACTGGTCCCATAAAGTGAACCTCTACTGATACTCACTGGCAGTGACTGGCACTTCTCCATTCTCCCAAACAATGAGAGTAAAGAATTCCTCTCATCTGCACTGAGAAGCAGGAGTTGTCTCTTCGACTGGTGGCGCACCCTTCTCCTTTAACATAGGGAGCACAAGGGAATCGCGGGGCCCTGAGCGACCTCAGCAATGCCAAGAAACAACGGTACCCCTTCCGGAGTGATGTATGATTTGCCAGCAAAATAAAGTATGGTCCTGGGAGTATAATTTCATTCAAGCTGTAATTGCCATAGTTCTGCTTCTACTTACAAGAGCAAGGAAGAGAAGCATAAACTTGGTTGAATTTTAATGAGGGACAGGCTGCGAGTGCGAGCACCAGATTGTGGCACGGGGCATTTACAGCTACTTTTTCCCTCCAAAATAAAAGCGGTAACATAAAGCGGGCTGTATTAAAATCCTAATAAGTGTAACACGTGGTTTGGCTACTTACAGAGCCGCCTTGAGTGTCATATTTTGATAGAAAGGCAGGATACTAAATAAATACAGGAGCCCTGTCCTCCTTTTCATATGGTCACCCTACCTTAAAGGTCGGTTGAGCATATATAAGGGAAGGAGGTCTGCTAGATATTCTGGTCCCAGGTTGTTTAGAGCTTTGTGTAGCTATAACTTAACCTTGAACACTGCTCAGTAGCTAACAGGCAGGCAGCGCAGTGCTTTTAACACAAGTGTTATGTGAGCATAGCTGAGTGTCCCAGTGAGCATCCTAGCTGCTACTTCTCAACCAGGCACAAGGCCTGGAAGCCCCACACAAAGTGCATTACAGTAGTCTAATTGTCAAGTTACCAGTGCATGGATCACCATGGCTAGGCTGTCCCTGTGTCTTATGGGAAAGTAGTCCATGGCGAAAGATGAAGTTCCCTATTATTGTCAGTAGAAGCTGGAGTGCAGAGCTTAATTCCTGGACCTCTGACATGGAATCCATATTATGTAGAGATGTGTGGCAGTTATTAAACAATGACATGAAGTTACTTTACACATGCTCAGAGCCTCCTTCTTTGTCATTTTGTATTAGACATCATGCCTAAGTTCTAACTAGGTGCACTCCTGAAGTGCCCTAACTTAAATTAAGCCCATTCTATGTATTCATCTAGAAAAGTGTCTATAGTTGACAGTGCTCAGTGAACTCCAGAATGAACCCCGAAGAGATGATAAAACTACAATCCGCCCCACACACTCAGGTCCTCTGGGAAGAATTTACTCCAGTAAACAAAAACAAGGCTGACAACTAGTACCCAGAGGACCTTTTCTTCTGCCACTCCCAGATTATGGAATGACCTGCCAGGAGAGATTCGTCAACTTAACAAGTCTTCCGGATTTTAAGAAAGCTGTAAAGACTGATCTCTTCCGGCAGGCCTACCCAGTTGAATTTTAAGATGCCTTTTAATAATGTGCTGCTTCTAATGATGTATTAGTTTTGAATGTTTTAATTATATGTATTTTATGTTGTTTGCATTTGTGTTGTACCCCACCTCGATCCGGAGGGAGAGGCGAGTAACAAATAAATATATTATATTATTATGTATTATGCCCGACAGTTGTTGATATGAAAGTACAGCAAAAGTCTTGCATGCTTTTTTCCCCTTTACGAACAAACCTCAAAGGGCATTGTTAAGTGTAATGAAGAGGGTGATGCCATCTCCAGCTTCTGTGGTAATAAGGGAGCTACCTCTAATGTCCTCAGGTGAAGACTAATGATGGGATTATCCCAAGCCCATAGCTCCAAAGTCCCTAGAACTTCCATTGGATTTGTGTAGATAAAGTAAAGAGACTGGCACTCCTCCCCCTAATGTCCTTGAAGCAGTTCTGACGAGGGAGGTTGGAGAACTCCACAATGGAACCAGATGAGTTGGAATTCTATGCATCCGACCCACGGACTCTGCAGTGAAGTGGCTTTTCCTGAGCAGCACGGATTCTGCAGACTTCTGCGCAAATTTAGTCATAGAAAAATATGTGAGATGAAAAAAAAAACTCTGGCCAAAAATACACATTTCCCCCATAGGCTAAAGCACAGAAATGTTAATTCAGGGGGGTGGGGATTGCGAATTTTCACAAGTGCAAATTTGTGCAAAATGCAAATTTACACCAGTGAGCGGAGGACAAAGCGAAAGGCACCTTACAATGGAACAGCATCCCAAGGGCGCAGGAAAGGTTGGGTCTCCCCCTCCTAGGTTGGAGACAGAGTTCTAATCTTAGAGGAAGAGATCCAGTCTTGATTTCCCCCTTTCTGCCCCCACAGCCCTTCCCTCTCTGACATCAGAGGTGGGGATGTCCTGCCCTCTTTTAAATCTGGTCACTCTAGTATAGCTCCTGCAGCTTTAACTGTTGTGATGAAGAGGAAATTTGACCAAGTTCTTCATATATACAAATGACACCTGCTGAAATTCCCTTTTCTATGCAATTGTTAAAGATACAGGAGCCCGGTCCTCCATTTCATATGGTCACCCTACCTTTGATGACAAAAAGAAACCCTTCATATTCTTCATTATTAGGTAGCGAGCATGAGATGAAATACTCATTGAAAACTGTCATTCAACCTGATCAATCACTATTGAAGGATATTGAAAAGGAAGGATCCCAATACAAACTGACCAGGAGAAATTGCCCACGAAGTGATGTTTTATTTATTATATTTGTTTGATATTATCAGTCACGTAGTGTTTTTGCTACTTCTGATTATGCTTTACATTTTCCAAGTATGTGCAGATTTATTTCTTTTTAAATTGATGTGCATTTGTTGTAAACCACCCAGAGTGTTGTAAACCGCCCAGAGAGCTTCGGCTGTGGGGCGGTATATAAATGTAATAAAATAAATAAATAAATAAATTTGTGAGGTTGTTAGCCTAACCAAGCCTTCTCCAACCTGATGCTCTCCAGCTGTGTTGGACTACATCCCCAGCCAACATGGAGTTTGTCGTCCAACACATCTGGAGGGCACTAGGTTGAGGAAGGCTGGTGTAGCCACTTTGGAGTTTAGGAGGAAATGGATTTAAACATCAGTTTGTCAAGAACTGCCTGAAGCATACATCAAGGAATGACTAATAGCAAACAATTGCTATTCACACTCCTCACAGAGTAATTTCATGTAAATTTCCATCTATTTCTAGAACTATAAAACCATTCACATTACTATCTCTTGCCAAGATGCAATGACTAACCGAAAGAATGTTTTCTGTCAGAAAAAGTTTTATTCAAAGAAGGTTTATAATGGGTGATTTTTCTAACTTGCCAAACCACAGGTATGAGGACCCTGCCCCAGTAACAATCATGTTTGATATTCTCCAAAGCACAGTTTGTTACCTAGCGTTCTCCTCAGAGCCACTTTGACCTCCTTGTTCCTCAAACTGTAGATTATAGGATTCAGCATGGATGTTACAACTGTATAAAACAGGGCCAGCAATTTATCGCTCTCTGCGGAGTAGCTGGATTTGGGCCTAAGGTATGTGATAATGCCTGAACCGTAGAACAGCGAGACCACAATGAGGTGGGAAGAGCAGGTGGAGAAGGCTTTATGCCTCCCCTCAGCCGATGGCATCCTCAAAATAGAAGTGATGATGTATACATAGGATGTGAGGATCAAAAGGAAAGGTGCAGTGATGAAAAAGACAGCTACCAAATATACAGCAATGACATTCATTGAGGTGTCACCACAAGCTAACGTCAGGAGGGGTGGGATGTCGCAGAAGAAATGGTTGATCCTGTTGGGTCCACAGTAGGTCAGGCTAAAGACATAGTTGGTTTGGCCCAGTCCCACCATCACTCCCACTGACCATGAGGCCACGGAGAGCTGGGCACAGACTCCCCAGTTCATGACGACATTGTAGCGCAGTGGTTTGCAGATGGCCACATAGCGGTCATAGGCCATGGCAGCAAGGAGGCAGCATTCTGTGATGCCAAAAAGGGTGAAGAAGTACATCTGGGTGGCACAGCCCCAGAGAGAGATCCTTCCATTCTCTGACACCAGGCTCGCTAGCATCTTGGGAACAATGGCCGATGTGTAGCATATTTCTAGCAGCGACAGGTTCGTCAAGAAAAAGTACATGGGTGTATGAAGGCCTGGATTTAACTTGATCACGGTGGTGATGACAGTATTTCCAGCCAGTGACACAGCGTACATGGAGAGAACCAGCACAAAGAGGAGCATTCGAAACCGTGGCAACTCAGAGAACCCAACAAAAATGAACTCACTCACCAGGGAAGAATGGTTGGCCATGGTCCATATCAGAGAACATCCCATCTGCAGGACATGGAAGGATATCCCGTCATAAATCATCCACATCTCTTTCTCCCTCCTTTCTAAGCATTACCTCACGTAGAGGTGCTTACATCAACTTGTTGGTCACCCCCTCCAACCCTGGGAGTCCTCAGTTCTAGATGCATAGGCTGCCGCATCGAGCTAAAGAGAAGAATACAACTAGAGTGGCACACACATGCACCGCTGAACAGCTGGTACTTAATAGAAAAGATGCATTTCCGTGTAGCAAGACCAGGGCTTGGATATAGAGGCAGGTCACTTGATTCTCATATATAGGGTGACCCTATGAAAAGGAGGACAGGGCTCCTGTAGCTTTAACAGTTGTATTGAAAAGGGAATTTCAGCAGGTGTCATTTGTATATATGGAGAACCTGGTGAAATTCCCTCTTCATCACAACAGTGAAAGCTGCAGGAGCCTTCTCCTCCTTTGTTTCTGGTTAAGAGGGCAGGACTCCTGCAGCTTTAACTGTTGTGATGAAGAGGGAATTTTACTAGGTGCTGCATGCATACAAATGACACCTGCTGAAATTCCCTTTTTTACACAACTGTTAAAGACACAGGAACCCTGCCCTCCTTTCCATATGGTCACCCCACTCATATATATATATATATATATATATATATATATATATATATATGGTGTTTATTTGCCAGGTATTGAGTACCACTAAGGCCAGATCTACACCTTGTGTCAAATCATTATAATCCCATCTTGGCAACACTATATCCCTCTTTTGCATTTATACCTCCTAGGCCACACAATTACGTTTGCTGCAGTATTTTGGATAACGTGGAATAAGAAGCAGGAACTAACACTAAGAAAGCGGCATATGGAATGTTTAATGTGCCCCAACAATTATCTGTGCACTTCAATGCTGCTGTAAAGCAGTAGCGTAGATTCTAGCCCCAGATGCCCGTGTGCTGGTCTGCATCGGCATTCTGGTTATTCATGGGTGATGAAAGGCACGGGAGACATGTTGAACAGCATTCTGGTCTCTGTTGCCTTGCTGAGCCTTTGATCAAATCAATCCTTTCTTGGAAACAGAGTCCAAAAATCCTCTTTCTGTAAACCCAAAGGTGACATTTTCTTCCCAAAGAGGGGGAAATGGACATCCTCCCTCTGCCTCAGTAAATGATTCCTTCTTCCATGATTTAGAAGCAGAGAAGAGAATCTAGGCGTTCTGGCTTGATATTCCACAGTGATTTAAGATTACCTTTTTAAAAAAATAAATAACTTGGATTAGATCCTGGATCTGCCTTCCTCATGAGCAAAGGGCTCTGCTCGCTGAAGGGCCCTCCACCTGATTTTGGGGGTCCTCACATTCCCATCTCACCCCCATTCAGCAGCATCTCCTGACTCACTCAGGAGGTATTAGAAGCAGGATGGTCTGCCATGGGAAGGAGGGAATGGGGATATTTACTTCCACAACTTAAATCTAAATCCAACCCATTGATTCCAACTCTGCACTGGTCAGTTCATCCAACCAGCAAAGCTGCCTGATCTTTTATGAAGTCTGACTGCTTTTCAGACCACTGGCCCACAAGCTCATCGCCTGCTCTGACTGGTCAACAACAACTCTCCAAAGACTCAGACTGAAACCTTTTCCAGTTTTATTATCCTGCTTTTGATTAATGGGGGTTCATCAATGGTTCACTGCCACAAGACGTAGTGATGGGCACCAATTTGGATGGCTCTCAATGTGATAAGATGTTTTTTGGGTGCATAGACCATTATTGTAGCTTAGGGTGTTCTAGTTTCCTACAAAATTCCATCGGAATCACTACCACACAGCCTTCAGCTACAGTTGGAAGCTATATATGGATTATAATGAACTGTGGAGTTTATGAGAGTTGTTACAGAAATCTGGAAGGAGTAAACAATTCTCATGTCTCCCACACTTCCACATAAGCAACGACCAAACTGACTCTCAGGAGCAAAGGCAAATATCAAACCAAAGCACAATTCAGAGCTGAAGTGCTTTTTTAAAAGGTGTACAGGTGTTGTTAACATTTCAGACTCACAGAAATCTTTCACTTACCTCAGAAAACATGGCCCAACCTATCATCTGAGGAGAGGCTTCCAGGCTGGACCAGTTGAGGCCTTTCTACCATCACCTCATCCCTCATGAGGCCTCATCAGTACACCAGTTCACTCTGTTTCCCAGAAGCATTGCAATGTAACATGCCCCTTTGGGTACGACTTTCACAGAAATCTGTCCTTCTAGCTCCCTTAGGTGCTGTCAAAACATTGTCTTATTGGCAATTGGTAGAAGGCACAGTGCAGCACCCTTTATGTTGTACATTTATAATTTACATTGATGTGTTTAAATGGGGTTGGTAAGCTCAGCAGCCTCTGAATTACTATTTCCTTTGGTGGTGTCGAAGTATAACTGGGTTCACTCAACATGCTAACCCACACACAGTGGTTGAATGTGGGTTGTTGTTGAACCATGGGTTGTTGCATTGTCTGAATGCAACGTGTTTTCCACAGGGTGGCTTGCTGACCACGCAGTGTGGCTAATTTTTCTTGAACAAGTCACCTTGAGAACCCATAGTTTATTGTTGAGTTGTTCAGGGAGGTTAATAAGCCACACTGCATGGTTAACAAACCACCCTGCAGAAACCACACTGCGTTCAGACAACACAATAACCCACCCTGTGGAAAACATGCTGCATTCCACAGTTCAAAACAAACCTCACTGAGTGTAGGTTAGCATGTTGTGTGAACAGCCCCACTCAGTGTGGGTTAACAACTTGCGTGAACCCAGCCATAGTGGCTTATGTTGCATTTGTGAAAATCTACTTTCAAATTACTTGTGATTTATTTTTATTTTTGGGGGAGGCATCATATAATTTTTTTTCAAGGTGTCTTACAAATCAATACATAGGTTCTTCTAATCACAATCTTTAAAACCTGAAGTCGCTTTTTAAAAAAAGGTATATAAGATGTGCTGATCACACATTATCTTGCGAATCAATACTTGGAGGCAAAGGTGGTCCAACAGCATAAGCAGGTAACAACCTGTATTTAGAAAGAGAGGTTGTAGCAAAAGGTACTGATATTCATGGGTTAGGAGGATTAGTAAGGAAAATAGCTGTCGAAGGCAGTCCTGGTCCCCAGGCAGAATCAATGTATGAGGTCAGTGGGGGCAAAGTACTTTGGAGAGCAGGCTGGTTCTGACTGAAACCTGGAGCGGATTCACAGCCCCACTGACATAAGAGCCACCAGCCTTCACTGCATGAAGTGTTTCTGACTTCGCAACTTGCACAGGGCTCCAGGCATCTCCAATCCAGGCAGCATCAGTTCTATACCCACTTGGCTCCAACAACAAAACAAGATCTAAGGTCCTCCTCAGAGTGCCTACTCCAAGGGAAGCTCAGAGGACAGCAACAAGAGAGAGGGCCTTCTCTGTGGTGGCCCCCCAGCTGTGGAACAATCTCCCCGACAAGGCCCGCCTGGTGCCGGCATTGTTATCTTTTTGGCGCTAGGTCAAGATCTTTCTCTTCTCCCAAGCATTTAGCAATATGTAATGAGCCTGGATCTGTTTTTTAGGCTCATTGTGTTTTTTAAAGTTATTATAGTGGTTTTAAATGTATGTGGATATTGTGTGATATTTATTGCATTTATATACCACCCCATAGCCAAAGCTCTCTGGGCGGTTTGTGGTTTTTAATTTTTGTATATTGTTTTTAAGTGTTTTTATCTTGTAAACTGCCCAGTGTAATGATCCGAGGCTTGAGCAACAGGAATCTAAGGCTAGGCCACCAGGACCGAGGAGAGCTAGGTGTAACAGAGCTCCACACCCGCAAGGTAATCTGGAAAGGTCTTACTTTAATAACACAAAGAAGATATGGCAGGGCAAAGCAATAGTCCTGGAGGAAGCAAGGTTCAGGGCTCCCACTCCAAGCAGGGCCAGAGGCACAGGCAAAGTCCAGGGACGGGCAGGAATCAGAGTCTAAGGCCAAATCTACACACAGTCGTCGGGGCACCCTGAAGGCGCTTCAGGGCGCCCCGAAACTCCTAGTGTAGATACCTGTTCAGAAGAGACGGAGGAAGAGGCGGTGGCGGTGGCAAAAAGTTCCCAGGGCTCAGCAGCTTCGCTGGTGAGTCCTTGCCGCCGAGCCCAACTCCCCGCCGGCCTCCTGCTGCCGGCGAAAGAGCCACCCGGGTTGGAGAGCTTGGCAGAAGAGCCTGCCGCCGCCGCCGCCTCTTCCTCCATCTCTTCTGAACAGGTATCTGCACTAGGAGTTCCGGGGCACCCTGAAGCGCCTTCAAGGCGCCCCAACGACTGCGTGTAGATTTGGCCTAAGATCACACTATCTAAGCAGGGCCAGAGGCAAAGGTAAAGTCCAGGTACAGGCAGGAGTCAGAGTCCAAAAGCAAACCTGAATCTGAGCGGGGCCGGAGGCAGGAAATGTGGTCTAACGATGAGCAGGGTCCAGAGTCCAAAAGAAGCAAGGTTCCAACAAGGCCAGAGGCAAGGGACATGGTCACAGCAAAGCAAAGATCCAGGCATGGCAGGGTCCACCAGGAGCAGGCTACAGCAGATCCAGAAGACCGCGTTGCTGAGGCAAAGGGTAGAGCAGAAATGCTGGTCTTATATAGTCTTTATCCTAGCTGCTCCCAGCTGATCCACATTAGCCCACCCTGGAGTGCTGCTGGCAAGGGGCCGGAGTCCTGCGAGCACTCTGCAGAACAGCCCCTGACCGCAGACCTGGGTCCTGCGAATACTCAGCACCAGCACAGATCCTGACACCCAGAGAGCTTCAGCTATGGGGTGGTATACAGATGATGATGATGATGATGATAATAATAATAATAAAGTTAGGCACTCTCACATACTGTTTGCAACAGAAATAAAGTCAAGGCAGGGCTTGATGAACTCCTCTGTACAGTTCTCGCTATGCCCGTGGGGTCGGAAGGCGGAGAGGTTCAGCGTTGAGTCCGTCTTTGTTGACCCCGGGGCTGAACATAGGGTAGAGGCACTCAGAAAAGACGTCCGAAAAGGTGTAGATGTGAGCCATGGTGTCGGCGTCATAGAAGGAGACCTGCCCCCCCTCATAATCCAGGTAGACTCCCACTTTCTGGGGCTTGGTCTTGAGGGACAGCTGCTTGGAGGGAGAGTCAAGGGCCTTGTATTCGCTGCCGTTCCGCAGCCAGATGGCCCAGAATCCGTTGCTGGGCTTGACCGTCACTTTGGCTTCCTTCCTGTTGACCGACTCCTTGGCCACACCCATGTCCCAGCTGGTTTTATCCCCCACCTCTACTTCCCAGTAATGGCGTCCTGAAGTAAAACCCTGGGCCCCCAACACACACACGGACTTGCTGAACCTCTCAGGACCATCAGGGACATCTTCCTCAGGGTTGTCCTCCACACGGACACTATCAAGGTCTCTGGAGAGCACGAGGTTGGGGTGGTTGGTGGCAGGATCCAAGGTTACATGGCAGGGAGCTGTTAGGAGAAGACCAAGATGGAGATTACCTCTACTGGCCAACTTTTGAAAGGAGATAAATAACACCTCTACATTGAATAGACAACCTGGAGTGAAAACAATTTTACGGTTAAACATCCCAACCAAGAAACTTGGGTACTGTAGTGCTATGGAATGGGCTAGTTGTTCTTTAACAAAGAATTGTCAGCACCCACCAAACTAAAATCCCCAGGATTCTTTGCAGGAGGCTAGGACTGAAATTAGGTTTATTTTGGTTTGACGTAGTATTTTTAAACTTTTAAAGGTTTAGGTTATGTTTTGATCTGCTGTATTTTATTATTTAAATTGTGAACTGCCCATAGAGCCTCAGCTATTGGACAGTATAAAAAATGTAATAAATAAATAAATAAATAAATTGGTCAAGGAGCTGGAGCAACTCCTCTATGAGGGAAGATTACAACAGCCAAGATAGTTTAGCTTGGAAAGGAGGTGAGTAAGGAGAGGTATGACATTATGCTTGGTGTGGAGAATGTGGATAGGAGACATTTTTCTCATTCTCTCCTAATACTAGAACCTAATGGGGTCATCACATGAAGCTGATTGGTGGGAGATTCAGGACAGATAAAAGGAAGGACTTCTTCACACAGCGCATAGTTAAACTATGGAACTCACTACCACAAGATGTGGTAATGCACTTTATTTATTTATTTATTTATTTATTTATTTATTTATTTATTTCATTTATATACCGCCCCACAGCCGAAGCTCTCTGGGCGGTTTACAACAATTAAAAATAGTAAACATTAAAAGTATACAAAATTTAAAAAAAAACATAAAAACAGTATAAAAACAACAGTATCCATTTAAAAACAACAATTCTGGGGTCCATTAAAAACAAACTTAACGTTGTTAAATGCTGTTAAAATGCCTGGGAGAAGAGAAAAGTCTTGACCTGGCGCCAAAAAGATAACAACGTTGGCGCTAGGCGAGCCTCATCGGGAAGATCATTCCACAGTCGGGGGGCAACCACTGAGAAGGCCCTCTCCCTTGTTGCCATCCTCCGAGCTTCCCTCGGAGCAGGCACTCGGAGGAGGACCTTAGATGTTGACTTTGCATTGCCATTCAGGTCATTTGATAGTTGATTGGCCAACTGCCCACATGCTTGCAAAAGGCCTGAGCTATGTTGCAAAGTGCAATGCTTTAAACTAGCAAGCTCAGCTTTGGGGCAGCAGCTTCAGCTGTCATTAACGTTGTTCAGAAGAACATCAGCACAGGGGGAAAACAGCTATAAGAAAGATAAGAAACATGCTCTGAAGCAGGAAGGAGTTCTTTATTTTTACCCTGCCCTTTCCCCAAGGAGCTGAGAGCAGTGTACAGAGCTACTACACATACACACACTTTTTTGTCTTCACAAACCTATGAGGTGAGTTAGGCCAAGAGATAATGACTGGCTGAACATCAGCCAGCAAGCCAATCTTTCCCCAACCTGGGTGCCTCCAGATGTTTTTGACTACAACTACTATCATCCCTGACCATTGACCATGCTGCTGGGGTTGATGGGAATTGTAGTCCCAAAATTTGGAGGGACCCAGGTTGAGGAAGACTTCAGTAAGCTTTGCAGCTGACGGCGATTTGAAACTGGGTCTTCCCATTCCCAGTATGATTGCTCCAGCCTCAACACTACACTGGCTCTCCCTGTGAAACAATGGCCCTGTTCAGAAGACAGCTTGAACCAGGGTAGTTAAGGCTTTTATGTTTTAAGGTGTCTTCTGAACAGGGCCAATCATTGAAATAAGCCCTGCAATAGAAATACTTCAGAGAGCTGGCAGATTTAGCACTATCAAAGTACCACAGCACTTTGGACACCAAACTCCTGTGCCAGTAAATTCTCACCACTCGATACTTACAAGGTCTCAGGGCTGGCAACATTTCTTTCCACACCATGTACTGAAGAGGTCCCTTAAACTGGCCCAAGTTGAAATCACGGGAGATCACAGGCAGCATGGCGCCTTTTTCCTCACTGGGACAGTACCTGCAAGGAGAGGCAAATCAGAATGCATAAAGTTGAATCTTTTTCAGCCCTCGGATAGTGGACGATGGTGGCTCCCATTTCAGTGGGGCAGTGAATAAGCTCTGGGCAATGAATCATAGAATAGTAGAGTTGGAAGGGGTCTGTAATAAGGCTATCGACTCCAACCCTCTGCTCAATACAGGAATCCACCTGAAAGCATTCCTGACAGATGGCTGTCCAGCTGCCTCTTGAAAGCCTCTAGTGTGGGAGAGGCCATGACCTGCCTAGGTCATTGGTTCCATTGTTGCACTTCTCTAACAGTCAGGAAGGTTTTCCTGATGGCCAGCTGGAATCCGGCTTCCTGTAGCTTGAGCCCTTAATTCCCTGTCCTGCACTCTGGGCTGATGGATAAGAGATCCTGGCCCTCCTCTGTGTGACAACCTTCCAAGTACTTGAAGAGTGCTATGTCTCCCCTCAGTCTTCTCTTCTCAAGGCTAAACATGCCCAGTTCTTTCAGTCTCTCTTCATAGGGCTTTGTTTTTAGACCCCTGATCATCCTCGTTGCCGTCCTCTGAACCTACGGAGTCCTCCAACATGCCCAGGTTTGGCCTGCTCGCCCACACAATCATACAATAGTACAGTTGGAAAGGGGCTATAATAAGGCCATCAAGTCCAACCCCCTGCTCAGTGCAGGAATCCACCTTAAAGCATCCCTGACAGATGGCTGTCCAGCTACCCCCTGAAGGCCTCTAGTGCGAGAGAGCCCACAACCTCCCTAGGTCACTGGTTCCATTGTGGTACTGCTCGAACAGTCAGGAAGTTTTCCCTGTTGTCCAGCTCTAAAGGAGCTATCCAAGGTGCTGAAACCTCAGCACCTTGGATAGTTCCCTTAGAGTTCTAGCTGAATCCTAGAGCAGATTCACTGCCGCACTGAAATAGGAGCCACCAACCTCTACTGCCCTCAGGCCAGATCCCATTTTGGAGAAGCTCTCAAAGACCACATTCTAGTGGTGGGCAGGGCAGTAAGGCAAAAGGGGTGAAGCCAAAATACAAAAATACTAGTATATTTGATCTTCAAGCTTTTACTACCAGTAGCTAAGCCTTAGGAGAGATATTTTAAAATGGGGGATAAACTGTACCAAAGCCATGAAACCAGCAGACCATTAGTGGCTGGGAAGACGGGGAGGAGCCAAGGTCATCTGGGGAGCCTTTGGGAATGGCATGGCATTCCCTCGATGTCAGGAGAGCCCTGAAGGTTTATATAGGCAGAACCAAATTCCCTGTTTACATGTCATTCCATCCTGCCTCTTTGAGACGGAAGGTTTCCAACGCCACTCTGAGCAGATGGCTTAAGGCGTGTGTTTGCCTAGCCTATTCCTGCCTGAAGTTGTCTCCACCTACCAATATTTTTGCCCGTTCTACACGAGTAGGGCAGCTGCCTGGGCAAATATCCTAGCACCTTTTTGTGAACCGCCCAGACAGCTTCGGCTATAGGGCGGTATAAAAATGTAATAAATATACATTATACAGCTGACTTCTATGCCTCCGCTGAGAATTTTTTGAATTCCCCCTACATGGGTCAAGCTTTCGTACGTCCCACCTGACGTATGGTTCACACGCACAACAGAAAAGACTGTTGGTCTCTTGCCCGTAAAAGGGATTTCTTTGTGCATTTAAAACAGTACATCAGGGTCACATCCCAGTCTTAAATTCCTTTAAAGCTGGGTTTAGGCTGGTAAGAGTTAGTTTTCCTATTTTTGACCCACTTGTTTCTTTCCAAGCCTCGTCTGCAGAGAGTGTGAGCTGTCCCGTTTTCCTTGTTTGTATTTTCGCTGTTCTCGCTGATCCTAGTGCTTCCTGCGTTTGCCATCGGACAGTTAACAGCTTTAATTGGAGCAGCAATTTTGCCTCAACCGCTATGTGGTGCCTGAGATCCCTGAGCCTGATGTACTGCACCCCCATCATAAAGACTTTGGGTGCATCCAGATGGGTCGTGCTTAGCAAAAGGCATTTTGCAGCTATTTATTTTCTTCCTTAATAGGCTTTTTTTTACCTAGTAAAAAGAAAGACAGAAGCAGAAATGGGAAACCACAAGAGGGCAACATACAGAAGATGATGACATCTGGGTCTCATGTAAAATTCTGTGAAGGAGGAAGGGTAATTGCAGATAAAAGTTGCCTTTGGGAGCACCTTCAAAGGTAAACAGAACTCCACAACCCACCCTTTATCTCCATCTGGTGGCCAGTTCTGGGACTGCTGCATTTTCTCATCCTCCTTTCCCCCCGAATTATTTTATTTTATTATTGCATTTATATCCTGCCTTTTTTCCTCCAAGGAACTGAAGGCGGTGTACATAATCCTCCTCCTCTCCATTTTATCTTTACAACAACAACCCTGTGAGGTAGGTTGGGCTGAGAGCCTGCGACTAGCCCAAAGTCACCCAGTGGGTTTCCATGGCCAAGTGGGGACTAGAACCCGGATCTCCCGACTCTCAGGCCAACACTTTAGGCACTACACCACACTGTTGTTTAAGGAGTCCAATCACATTATTTAACATGTGTTTGGAGTAACAGTTATTGTCACACTGATGGGGAAAGGAAACTGTGGTGTTATTATCAGGTTGTTGTATCAGGGACTGAGCACAGGTCATTGGTTAAAACCCACAATGGAAAATAATGAATGGAGTTCATTTTATGAGACTGAGAAGCTTTGCAGGGATGCAGGGATGTGGTTGTCTTCCTATAGGGCCGGCCCTATTGTTCGGCAGAGTGAAGCAGAGACTAGTCATTGTGAAAACAAGGAGAAGCACCCATAATTCATAGGAACTTGACAGCAGCTACTATTATGTATGGACATGAAACAGGACTTAGAGCCAAATTATACATTCTGGGATTGTCCCAGAGAAGTAGGAAGAAGGGATGGGATCGAATTTCAAGAGCAAAAAAGGCGTGGGGGTTGGTGGCAGTGAATCCTCCCCATGTCTACTCACTTCTCCGCAAAGGCTTTGATGTCCTGTAAAAAGAGAAGCCAAGAATTAGCAGAGCAAGAACAGTGGTTCTTAAGAATATTTTCTTGTCTTTCGCCTCCAGAGAAGCTCTTTAAAAATGGGCAGCCAAAATCACTTGCAATATTCCAACTCAATGGAAAAGAACGGTGCAATTGCCTCTCTTACAAGGCTTCTGTTGGCACAGTCCAAAATGATCACTTCTGGGTTTTTTGCAGTAACGTTCCTGATTATTTCACAATAGCAGCAACAAAATGACTCTTCCCCCACCCAAAGACCATAAATGATACGGCTAAAATTAAGAATGATTGGAATAATTATGAGTTTTTGTTTTTGGAGAAGCTCTCAAAGACCACATTCTAGTGGATTTTGTGTATGGAAGCATTGTGAGTTCCATTCACAAGAACATAAGAAGATCCCTGCTGGATCAGACCAAGGGTCCATCTAGTCCAGCACTCTGTTCACACAGTGGCCAACCAGCCATCGGCCAGGAATGAACAAGGCAGGACATGGTGCAACAGCACCCACCCACACATGTTCCCCAGCAACTGGTGCACAAAGGCCTACTGCCTTGAATACTGGAGACAGCATACAACCATCAGGGCTAGTAGCCATTGATAGCCTCTGCCTCCAGGAATTTGTCTAATCCCCTTTTAAAGCCATCCAAATTGGTGGCCATCACTACATCTTGTGGTAAGCTTTAGTACACTCCCCAAAACAAATTCCTAAGTTCAGAATTCTTTAGTTCTAATTATATGGGGGATTTTGGAGTTCTAGTGAAACACCCATACACACACACACACACACACACACACACACACACACACACAGTAGATCCCGGAAGAGTGAAGACTGCCCACCCCTAATTTAAATAATTTATGCTGATTGCAGAATTTGGAATGTCTTGGGACAGATTTGGGGACCGCCCTACATGCAACCTAAAAAAGAAACAATTTGCTGAACTTTAGAGATGCCCTGGAAATCCTCCCAGATGTGTTGAGAGAAGAAGCCCGGACCTTAAGGAAGATTTCGGGGTCCTGCTGCTCCTGAAGCCGAGCTTGGATCTTGGCCGCTTGCTCCTCAGCCATGCGAATTTGCTCTTGCCCATTGCGCTGGTTCCTTTCCAACTCGCTGAGAAGGAGCTCTTCCTCACGCCGGATCTCCCTCCTCATCGCCGCCTCCTTCTCCTGGAGCCACTGGTGAAGCTCAATGAACTGGGTCGAGAGATGGTGCTCCAGTCGCAGGCGTTGGGCCTTGGGAGGAGAAGATGATGGAGAAACAAGAAGAAGGAGTGAAATGGGGGATGCCTGTCACCAGGCAATCCAGCCCTTTGGGGGGCTTCTCCAACTTCCGCAGCACGCCCGAATCGGTTTGTTTTTCTGCAAGCCAAGCTGTGCGTCTTTTCCCTGAATGCCCCATTTTTTGTGTGTTTCTTGTTATTATTATTATTATTATTATTATTATTATTATTTATTTATTTATTTATTTATACAGCACCATCAGTGTACATAGTGCTGTACAGAGCAAAACAATAAAATAGCAGAACCCTGCCTCATATGCTTACATTCTAACAAAATCATAATAAAACAATAAGAAGGGGAAGAGAATGCACCAAACAGGCACAGGGTAGAGTAAAACTAACAGTATAATTGTTTCTGCCACAATTTGCACAAATAGAGATTTGCCCAAATGACAACCAAAAAGTGCACAGGTTTGCGCAAATTACAACCGCAATTTGCACACATTCCATGAACGGTGGCCAAAATTTGTGTCATGTGCAGAAATCACAGCCCTAATTTGTGCAATTTCAATCACGCTGATAATTTGCTAGCTAGCCCAACTCACTACAAGCTGAGTCAGGACAGCTAGCAGAAGATGGAACAAAATCCGGGGGGGGGGGGGACAGGGGGACACGATGAAAGCTTATTAAGCTCCACCCTTCCAACATCCCTAGTGTGAAGGTCCACCATCTCTGACCTGGCAGCCCTGATGTGCTTTGAGCAGTGGTACTGAACCTCTCTTAGACTGAGGGACTAATTCAATTTTGGAAAAACTATCGGAGCCCCATTCCAATGGTGGGCGGAGTCAAAGGTAAAAGAGGTGGCGTTAAAATACCAAAACTCCCAACATATTTTTGCATACAGCTCTAATTGCCAGTAACTCAGCCTTAGGAGAAACATTCTAACCTTTTAGAATGCAGGGGGAAACTGCACAAAATCTGGGAAATAATCAGTGAAGAAACGTGACCCTGGGGGGGTTGGATTGGCTCATGGCACAGGGATTTCACCATACTTTTCTCCATGGTGATAAACATGCCATGACCATGGAATGGCATTATGGGTAAATAACAGATGACAGACGAGGCACGAAAGCCACAGCACCTTCAGGGGCAAAGGGACACCCTCCTCCAAAACTGGATCAGGAGCCCAAAGGGGTCCTTTTCCTTCAAAGTACATGCTTAAGCACTTCCTTTTCTTTTCTTTTTTAAAAGCATGTTTAACGTAACATGAAATTTGGTTCTAAGAAAGAACGACAAAGACGGGATGGAGGCGTGAACTTACTGCGATTTCTGGAACTTTCTGTAGCCTCTGCTCTTGCAGCAATTTTTCTGCTTGGGCTCTGGATTCCAGTGACGTTTGAGAGGCTGTTAGGATCTCCTGGGTGGGAGAAGAGACGCCACAAAGTATGAAAAACAAAATGGTAACATTGATTGATTGATTTGCAGTTGTGGCTCGTTTTAGGTTTGCCAACTGGCTGGAACAATAAATATCCCCATCGGGGAACAGGGGTCGTTTTGGAGGGAATTGCCAAAACAAAACCAAATCATCCATAAATCAATGAGGTCTGTCCCGTCATGGTTCCCATGTATATATTTTTTTATTTTATTTCATTCCAAGAGTTGGCAAACCTAACTAAAGTTGCAAGGTTTACCCTTGAAAACTTTGACTTCAGGTCAGAGAGCCTTGCTCACATTTGCAAGCTGGGCACATAATGATGCATGAGGATGCAACCAGACATTCATTGTTGCCATCTCAAATGCACCTATCATCACCTGGGAGAATAGAGACGGTACGTGTGAACCATGCCCCTCACCCTAAAAACCCAGGAGGCTATTATCACTGGAAGTGCTAATAGCGCTTGGTATTCTTTTGTACTTGGAAAAAACTCAAATTCCTGAAGTTTTGTTGAAGTCTATATTGTATTGTGCTCGTCATGGTGAGGCCTCCAACATAATTGGCTGAGCTGATGGAAAGGCACAGAATGTTCACAAATATTTGAGGGCTTTCTCCGCTGTGGCACCCCAGTTGTGGAATGAGCTCCCCAGAGAGGTCCGCCTGACGCCTACACTGTACTCCTTTCGTCACCAGCTGAAGACCTTTTTATTCTCTCAGTATTTTAACACTTAATTTTAACTTAAATTTAAATTTTACTGTTTTAACTCTGTATTTTAATTTTATATCAATTTTGCTGCGTGGTTTTTATTCTGGTTGTGCTTTTTTATATTGTATTTTGTATTTGTGCTTTTAACCTGTTGGTTGTCTTACTGTGGTTTTAATTTTTGTGAACCGCCCAGAGAGCTTCGGCTATTGGGCAGTATAAAAATGTAATAAATAAATAAATAAATAAATAAATAAATAAATAAATAAATAAATAAATAAATAAAATTCCATTGTTTCAGTTACAGCAGCCTTCTCCAACCAGGTACCCTCCAGAGGTTTTGGACTATAATTCCCAGCATTCCTTTGGGGTGATGAGAATTGAAGTCTGAAACATCAGGAGGTCACCAGATGTATTTAGTCTTAGTTACAGAACATGGGAACTAGAGGGTTATGTCAAAGGCTCCCTGGAAAAGGTGAGCTTCAACAAAGAATTTCAAGGAAGTCCCAACCAGCCAAGCCTCCAGAATTTAAGAAAACATTAAGAATGGATACAGATAAAACCATGGCTGCTTAATTACAAGAGTTCCACAGATAATTTCTAATCTTTAAGGAAATACCTAGGCCTGAGTTTCTATATCCCTGAATTATTGGCATGTTCAATTCCATTATAAACCACCAGTTGTTGAGTGCAACCGAGATTCATAGTTTGTATGTCTTGAATTGCACGTTCTCTTACACTTGAAAAAGGATCTATCCCCATTTTGAACACCTCATTTACATCCCGCACAGGGCCGGCCCTACCATGAGGCAGATTCAGGTGGCTGCCTCAGGCAGCAGATGCTGGGAGGCGGCAGCAAGTTGTTGGAGCTATGGGCCATGCGGCCTGTGCTGCATTCCTTATCCTGCTGCCTTCAGGTGTGGCGGAGGATGCTGTCCCATTACCACTATTGGACAGATTCAACTGCCACTCCATTCGGGTTTTGTACCTGAAACAGGAGGGGGCGCCATCTTGTCCTTCACCCCTGGCAGCAAAATATCTTGGACCAGCCCTGATCTCTGTGGCTCAGCCCATTTTTAAGATGCAACAGCAGAAAGCTAGTAAGTGAATTCCATAGCAATGAGTAAAATACAGCCAGCTCTGGGGCATGGTAGGTGTGGGGAGATAGTTGCATACACAGCTGCAGCAAAAGCAGTTACACAGTGATGCTCACGATGACAGTGTGTAACACTAAATCACACCCAGCAAGGATCACTTTTCCTGGGGTTGTGAAACTAAGCCTGAAATGGTGAGTAAAGGTCAGGTGGTGCGTGAGCAAGGGATTAAGGGTATCACAAAATTAACGAGTGATTTATCCAGCTGAATCATGCGGTGGGGCGGGTTGGGATTGCGCCACTTCAGACGGAAAGGTGGGGATCTGTTGTTTCACTGATTCTCACTGTTGTTATCTTAATTAAAATTCCCTGTGCATAGAAAGCTAGTGCAAAAGGGACAAAAGGCTAACTCTCTTCCTTATGTGCTAGCTTTCCTCGTAGAATCGATGTTGTTTTTGAAATGAAGAAGCATTTAAACATATAAACAAACCCCCACCGGCTGTATGAAGTGGTACAGTCTCTACAGGGCTATACTCAGGGCCGGTGCCAGACTATTTTGCGCCCTAGGCAAAGTGAGCTACTTTCACACACACACCCCAAAAAGAATGTCAACTTTGATTTTTAAGAACATATGTTTCCTATAAAAAATAAGAAGCACAAAATTTGAAACAGCTAAATTTATTTTAAAGTGCAAGAAATGCGTCATGCCAGTTATAGCAAACAAATTGGAAAGGAACGTCTATGGGTCTAAAATGCATTATTTAATAGGAATATCACCTCCAAATCATCCCCCTCAACTCACATGCGTGTGCGCACACACACACTCAGCATCACTCACTCCAAACAAACACACGCATGAACACATGCATTCACTCAAAGACCCCATGCACCCCATTCACCCATACATTCTCTCTCTCTCTCTCTCCTGGGCGCGTTCCGGAAGTCCAAACGTGGAGCTGCCCCACCCCCACCCCACCATCCCTGGCTTCGCTTCAGCTGGGTGGGCGCGGGGCGCCATCTCACCCACCCAGGCCAAGCTGAATCCTCGGGCCGGCTCACAGCCAATGCACGTAGAATTCTACGCGCATAGAATTCTATGACTCTATGCTTTAGGTTGGATTCCTGCATTGAGCAGGGGGGTGAACTCGATGGCCTTGTAGGCCCCATCCAACTCTGCTATTCTATGATTCTATGAGTGCTGCGTTGTGCCCGGTGCCCCTCTTAGCTTGGCGCTCTAGGCGGCCGCCTGAGTGGCCTCTATGGTAGCACCGGCCCTGGCTATACTACATTATTATTCTGAATGCCTAGATCAGGTCCAAGAAACGGTGCCCAGTAGACTCCATTGTCCCTCCCTCGTAACAACCAGGCACTACGACTTGCTTAGACAGACATCTCCACCTGCTACCACATACACCATTAGAGAAAAACAAAGGATTCTTTTTTTAAAAAAAAAAAAGTTCAAGGATAGGCCAGCTAAGTAATATTTGAATGTGAGCTGCATAAATTCACTTTGACCTTCCATGGGAACGGAATTCTTATTGTATTGACACAAAAAATGGATTCTAGAAAGTGAGAGTTACAAAGTGCAATGGTGCCCCCTGGTGCTGCTCTCAAGCTACTGCAGTCAGCTTTGACAAAGGACAGTTATCCAAAGAGACGTAAGAGATAGAATCATAGAACCATAGAATAGCAGAGTTGGAAGGGGCCTACAAGGCCATCGAGTCCAACCCCCTGCTCAATGCAGGAATCCACCCTAAAGCATCCCTGACAGATGACTGTCCAGCTGCCTCTTGAATGACTCTGGTATAGGAGAGCCCACCACCTCCCTAGGTAACTGGTTCCATTGTCGTACTGTTCTAACAGTCAGGAAGTTTTTCCTGATGTCCAGCTGGAATCTGGCTTCCTTTAACTTGAGCCTGTTATTCCATGTCCTGCACTCTGGGAGGATCGAAAAGAGATCCTGGTCCTCCTCTGTGTGACAACCTTTTAAGTATTTGAAGAGTGCTATCCTTTCTCCCCTCAATCTTCTCTTCTACAGGCTAAACATGCCCAGTTCTTTCAGTCTCTCTTCATTTGGGTCCAGGCTACCTGCAGGATCACCTTCTCCCGTACAATCCACCCCGCACACTCAGGTCCTCTGGGAAGTATCTACTTCAGTCAGTCAAAGATATCCCTTCTGGATGTCTTGAACACAGAGCGAATTCACAGCCCCATTGACATCACAGCCCCCAGCCTCCACTGGGTACAGAAATACAACACCTGAAAAGGCCGCAGAAGCCAGCCACCACGTTCACAGTTTCACAGCATCTCCCACTGACCTGGTATTGCTGCACAGCCTCGTCCAGAGGGTGGCACCGGTGTCCCCAGTGGTCTGGTTGCAACGCCCTCACCAGGCAGCCGTCATCGGAACAGAAGAGTCTCTCCCCCTGCACCTCATCGGCGGTCTCCTCCGGGTTGGCGTCTTCGTCGCTGCCGTGAGCCGAGAGAGACTCCGTGGCCTTCCGCGCCAGCTGCCCCAGCACCCGGTTGGCCGTGAACTTGCCCCCCGGGATCTCTCGTCGGCACTCGGGGCAGGTGGGATGCGGCACGCCTTCTCCGGTGCCGGCCAGGATCTCGGCCCAGTAGCGGGCGATGCAGGCCTGGCAGTAGTTGTGCCCACATTCCAGCATGACAGGGTCCAAAAACAGCTCCAGGCAAATGGAACAGCGTAGGTCCTCGGCAAAATGCTCCACTCCCGTTGGGACCGCCATGGAGGAGAAACAGGCCAGGGCACCGTGGAGGGGGCGGGTGCACAACTAGGCTCACGTACTGCCCTCAATCCCGTTATCCGTATTTCTTCCTTCCCTTCCCTTCCTATTTTGTGGTGATTTCACCTCGACGTATTCAGGACACCTTTTCTTCTGCCGCCCTCTCCTCTCGCTCCTTCGCCTCTTTTGTATTCTAGTTCTAATTTTTATCCCTACTTTTTCTGTGTATCTTTCTCCTGTCTGAATTGCTCTCACCAGAAAAAGGAAGTCTACCCTCTCTGAACAGCTTACTCACTGCAGTACTTTCTCTCTCTCTCTCTCTCTCTCTCTCTCTCTCTCCTATCCTCACTTTCTTTGCACCCTTCTTCAACTTTACCTGTTTGCAAGTTATCTTTAAAACACACACACGTATACACAACGCCACTCGTCGTTAATATAAAACACTCTTCTTTTGCTGGACTCCTGGCTCACTCGGTCTTTCCTCCTCTGCTGAGTTCCTTTGTAAGATTCTCTGTCTGCTATTCTCACCTCCACACTCTCTCACTGGCCCTGCCCAGCTGGTACAAGTCTCAACACAGCTTCCGAAGAATTCTTAAAATAGCAGATTTTTTAAAAAGAGGGGGGCCTTTGACGTGAACTGCAGGACGTCCCAACTGTACTTTTTATTCGCTCGCTCTCTTGCTCGCTCTGAAATCGCTCTCTCCTTTTTCAAAGCCCTGCCTTTCCTCTCACGGGCCTGCCTCTTCGGTGTCGCCCAGACCACACCAGGAATGCAACACCTCACAGACACCCAGGTGTTCTAAATTCAGAAACATCTGCCAATTCAATAGCACCAAACCAGTTCTGAGTGACGGAATGATTTGGGAGGGGCTGTGAATAGGAAACACCTTGGGGGCATTCTCTCCAGAGAGTCTGGAGAAGGAACGGGCGGGCAATTACCAGAACAGGCAGTGGATGTACAGCCTTTGGCTCTCTCCCCAGCTCTGGAAAAAGGCTGTGACCTCCTGAATAAAAGCAGGGAGAACAGACCAGTGACCTGACAAGCAGGCTGCGTTTATAGTATTAAAGCAGCCTATCCCAATCTAGGGTCCTCCAGCTATTTTTAATGACAACTCCCATCATCCTTGACCATTCACCATGCTGGCAGGGGCCAATAGGAGTTGTAGTCCAAAGGGACTGGAGGGCACCGATGGTTCTTCCCCATCGGGCAATCCTATTTTGGAAGGTCTTCATAAGCACATTTGCCTTGTTCTTGCTTTCATCCACCTCTCTCTCGTGCAAGCACTGAGTCATTACTGACTCTTGCAGGGACACCAGCTTCCGCTGACATTTTCTTGGCAGGCCTTATAGTGGGGTGGTTTGCCGTTGCCTTCCCCGGCCATTATTACCTTTCCCCCAGCTAACTGGGCGCTCATTTTACCGACCTCGGGAGGATGGAAGGCTGAGTCGACCCGAGCCGGCTGCCTGAAACCAGCTTCTGCTGGCATCGAACTCAGGCCGTGGGGAGAGTTTCAGCTGCAGAAACTGCTGCTTTACCGCTCTGCGCCACACTCATGCACAGTGCAATTTCATCCACAGTGCAATTGAAATGGTGGCCATATCGGAGGCGCGTTATCAGCACAAGAAAAAAGAAGGCATCTATAAACCAATATACATAACATTACCCGGGAAGGAATCAGGTGAAGAACGCCAGCGGCCAGAACTCTTCGAAACTGTCATGAGTTCTGGGGAAAGAGTTAATGAATTAAAGATCTCTGCCAAGAGATGGAACTTTTGAGGTTAGCCAGAACAAGATGTGATTAGTTTGGGCCCGTTATCAGGCAAACCCGTCGGTGGTTGGGAGATTTAATGTTCCTTGACGGCTTGAAATCTCTCTGCCCTGCCTTTGGGAGGCAGCACCTTCCACCATTTGTCCTCGCTCCAGAGCTGCGCTGGGGGTGTTCTCAGGCAGAAGACGGTCTCCAATTGGTCACCAGAAGCTGCAGGAGGTAGGAGGGGCAGGCCCAGCGAGCCTAATGGCCACCAGGAAGTCCATGCTGCCTTCCCAGTGGGAATTATTCTCCACCACCCCACGGCAGCGATATGAAGGATTACCCTATTCAGTGTTTTTCCTGGTTTTTCCCCCTTTTCCGCTCCAAAATATCAGCTATAATGAAGAGCTTCCATCTTTGGGAACATCATCGAAGTGTTTTATTTATTTATTTATTACATTTATATACCACCCCATAGCTGAAGCCCTCTGGGCGGTTTACAAAGGTTAAAAGGACTGCTTGCACTTGGAGATGCTCTTATGACCAGCTGATTTTCATGGCTTGGATTTCATGTTTGCATTGGGACCTACACAGCCACACAGTCCTATACAGGTAGCCCTAACCCACGTGACATGATCAGCACAAAACTGAGTTTTGCCAAAGAATCTTGTTGTTGTAAACTAATTTAAGCAGAGAAACTTTCTGTGCATGGAGGAAAAGGGGTACACTGGATTCTCACCCCATTTCCGGACAAGGAAGGAAGATATTCTGGGTTTATTTGATGACTAATCATGCCTTGCCCTAGAGAGGGAAGTTTCCATTTTTAAATTAACGCCACATGTTCTATGTCTCTCTCCCATGAATAAGTTTATTGTTCTTCCTCTCTGGCACAGCCAATTTTGGAAGGTTCAATTCACCTGACCCCCCTAGGCATAAACATTGTTGAGTCAGGAGGTGATGATTCACCCACACGGGAAGTGGGCTCCATTCTGCATGTGATGCTCCCTGACTGAGTGCCATTTTTTCATCATGTCTTGTGGGGATGCGAAGGGAAGCCCAATACATTAGGGTGAGGTACCCATGACTCCGGTTCACATTTCAGTTTTGAGAGGGAGATGTTCCACATCCATGGCTTCAGTTATGCAACTCCGACACACCCTGACCAGTTATGCAACCGTCAGTGAGTAGCTCAGCAAACAGAAATTACAACACAAAATGCAAACAGCTCTTAGGTGGAGCACTTGGAGAAGCATATCAAGTAGGGGTGTGATCCGCTTCGCTTAGAATCGGAGAAGCAACAGTGAATTAGGGTGATCCGCCTCCTCCTGAGGCGGAGAAGTGAATCGGGGGGGGGGCTAGAGAAGCATGGCGAAGAGAAGCAACCATAAGCAGAGCGCTCCTCTTTTCGCGGAGCGCTCCGCCCGCCATTTTGGATTTTTTTGCCCATAGGATTGCATTGTGGAAAAGGTTAGTGGATAACTTTTTTGTTTTTCAAGCTATCTATTTGAAACTCGCTGTGCTTAGAGAGTCGTGGGCGGGGGTCATTTTGAACCTATTTTCAGCATTCTGCATGGTGCGGTTCGCTTGCTATAATTTTTTAAAAGATAGGGTAAAAAAAGTGGGAGAGGTACCTTTTTGAAGTGCTGAGAGGCAGATTCAACTCCCAGTCATGATCACCTGATGAAGCATCCTCCAATCCCAAAGTTGGAGGGGGGATAGGCAAAACGGGATACTTAGTAACTTGGGATACTGGGAAACTTCTCTTTCTTAGTCTCTGAACGGACTTTTCCCAGTGTTTTTTTAAACAGTAGCCCCACCAAATGCACAAACACAGCCTGAAATCATATACTAAGTAAATAAATAACAGATAGGAAACACAGCACTGCTACCCACCCTAACCTTGGTGAACAACTGAATAGATGTGGTGCAAGGGGATGAGGTTCCCTAGGGCATGTGGACATACTCAGTGCACACACTCCTGCTCTTGCAGGGTCATCCGAACACTCCAAAGCTTAAACAATCTAGAACTTCTAGAAGCTAATGCCTGTCATGAGTAGAAGTGTCAGGTAGCTTCTTAAAGACTGGTACTTACTTAGGGCCAGTCAAATTGGCATATCCCCCTACCCCTGGCATGTCCACTTTCCTCTTACTGGTAAAAGGCAGACATAGCCTTTTGTAAAAAAATTCTTCTTGTTGTTTATTCAGCAACACTGTTGCTTTTAATTCCACCCCTCCTTTGTTTATTTATTTATTTATTACATATTTATACACCCCATAGCCCAAGCCCTCCTGGCTTTTCCTCTTCAGTGAAGTCAGGCAGGCTTTGATTGTGGTTCAACTCCTTATTGTTGTTGTTATTATTGCTATTAATATTAATTATTACTGCTATTACTAACTTTATTATTTTGTTGTTTAATAATGGCTGTGATCACAATGCAGTCAATCAACTCTGAAGCAAGGATCACAAAGCTTTACTCTTATCCTCCTAGCCTCCTAGTTATGGGATATAAAAGAAAAGGTATCTCTCTGTGCTGCTCCCGCCTCACAGGGATGGTTTGCAATACTGGCTTTGAAACAATCCTTGGCTCACTTCCTTGTGCCCCCAGAAATGTCTGCTCCATGCCTGCCTTCCCACCTCCACCTGGGTGCTGTTGTTTTGGGGTATCTGCTGGGACTGACTTCCCCATAGATCTTTGGCATAGTCATACATCTCTGCCTGCCTCTCTGCCTGCCTGGTACCTGGGAGCTGTACTACATGATGGGCTTTGTGGTTCAACCCCACAAGCCTCCGGCATGCTTGCTCCCAGTGCTGCCTGTCCTCCTCCTCTGTGCCCGCCTCGCAGGGATGGTTTGTGTGTGTCTTGCTTTGACTCAGGGGATAAGTCCTTCCTGCGCTCACTTAGACTTTTTGAAGTTCCAAATAAATTTTTCAAGCGTGGAAGAAGATTCATATTTAGGTTTAAATACTCCCCAATTCATGGCATGTTGGGATTTCCTTTGAAATGGCCATGAATAAAGCCCATTGATCTGTCTGCAGCTTCCCTGAGATACTGGAGTGTCCAATTTTCAAAAAATTTCAAAAATCCCCCCAAAATCAGGGGAGGCTTGGATTTGCATGAGGCTTGGCATGCATGTGTATACATGCATCAGGTGTCATGGTGCCCGTGGGGAAGAAGAAAGACCAAGGGGACAGGAGCAGGCAGAGGAAACATTGGGGCCTGCTCCAGTTGGACTCCCCTCCTTCGGGAGCAGGACAATCCCATCAGCCCTTTTCCCAGTCTACTTAATTTCTCTCTCTCTTTACCTCTTCCCTCCTGAACTCCTTTTCCTTGTGTGTCATGTCTTTATTAGACTGTAAGCCTAAGGGCAGGGACTGTCTTTTTTGCTAACTAAGTGTAAGCCGCTCCGAGAGCCTTTTTTTGGCTGCAGAGCAGGGTATAAATATGATAAATAAATAAAATAAATAAATAAATAAATTTTAGAAGGGATCATCCACCCAAATCAGAAACCACACTAGCAATACAGGAAGACACAAGCCAAGCGGTAGGCCGTTCTGGGTTTTTTAAATATATAAAGCAACATTTTAATAGAAAGTTTAATGCTCAAATCATCCTAAGACGTCACCACCACTTTGGGAGAAAATACACACCACGTACTCCCAACACGTACAGACAGCAGCATTCAGAGCTTCAAATAGGCTGTGGCGTACGAAATCAAAAACACATCCAAGAATCCATTTTAAATCTGACCTCTGGACCTTCAGAGGTGGGTTTCATATTTCCACTTCGCTCCCTTAGCACCAGAAGCCTCCAGATCTGTACAAGGTTCAACCCCCTCCCCACTCCCCCATAAAGGAATGAAACTGGGAAGAAACACTTGACAACTAGAGCCCAAAGCTTGTTCGTTTTAATAAGGACTTTTGTTGTTCTTACTCTTGATGCAACAGGAATAGCCAACACGCACCCCCCAAGAAATTTTAAGAGTTAATTCAGGTCAACAGGTGCCAGTTCTGTCCCTCTACATCTCTGGGGCCTGAACAGTTTCATTATGAGCGGGGAGCGGAGGTTACCTCTGCTATGCAAAATTCACAGTTCCACAGAGATGCTTGCCCTCCCCTGCCCGCTCCCCCCAAAAGAAAAACCCAAGACTATAGAATTCTCTTCTCTCTCTAGACAGGGGTGTAAAAAAAAGAAAAAAGAGGGTAACATCCCCTGAATCTCAAGAGATGTAAACAAGGCCTCAGGGGCAGCTGCAGGCGAGGTCTTGCAAAGGCACTCCCGGACGTTTGGGGTGCCCCTATAACCTTACATTTTCAGCCACGCTAACAGCTACTCGGATGTTACGCCCGATTGGGGGTTGGGGAAAGAGGGGCATGGCTATTTGGGCGCCCGTAAAGGGCTGGACTGGGATCGCGGGAAGGACAAATTTGACACACGGGCCTGAGGTTTTTGCACCCTTGAGTTAAAGGAGCTCAGGAAAAGCCGCTACCTGAGAACGTGGGAGCTGCAGTTGGTCAGGATATAAGCATTCCTGGTCTAGATGGACCAATGGTCTAATTCAATACAAGGCTTCTATCCCTCACAGGGCGACCCTTTCACACAATCCAGTTCTTTCCTGAGGGTCATGCTTTAACAGCAAAGATTGCTATAGCAGGGGGCTGCATGTGGTACTTTTCTGTTTCTCGGTGTTTCTACTGTTTATCAGTAGACCCGGAGGACATGTTTGTACCACCGCTCACCCCACCCCACCCTCTAACAGCTTTCAGTATTCCAAGCGTGGAAGCGGTATCCGTATTTCAGGCCGTGAGGTAAAGGAAAAACAGTGAGGGGTCAGGAAGGAGTTTGTGTGACGCCGGTTTCCAAGGCGACAGCCGTGGTAGCACACAAACACACCCTTCTTAGTGTCGTTACCAAGGCCTCGACTTGGAAGAGCTTTCATTCTCAGTTCCCACAATGCACCCACATGGGAAGACAGGAGTGCACCAGCGCCACCTCAGAGCTTTCTGAGAAAGGCCTCAGGCCCAAACACCAGGCCAATCCAACTTTTGCTTAAAAGAAAACAGGCACTGTGGTGAGGTTCCCAGCCATAGTAGTCCGGAAAGGCAAATAAACCTGTCATTACCACCACAAGTGGGCTCAGCCTCTGGGGTGTTCACGTTTGTTTGTTTTTGTAGGCAACCCCAAAAAGAAAAATTTAAAAAGGAGGAAGACGGAGATGGCGGATGGTATCCCAGCTGTTCATGCGTCCTGCAGGTCCGGAATGTCAGAGAGGATCATGGGAGAGCCCAGCTGCAGTTCTTGCTGGAGAGACTCCATGTCGGCTGGGTTCATGCGGTGGACTTCCAGCCAGTCAGCGAGAAGGGAGGCCGAGAGCGGAGCAGAGTCCCCTTGGCTAATCCAGTAAAAGAAGAGACAGGAGAGAGAGAGAAAAGTGAGGTCAGAGGAACAGGACAAGACAAAGCAACTAACCAAAATATGGACTCTCACATGGTCCTGTGGGAAGGGGGTGGGCAGTGTGCTAAATGAAGTGTCACCCTATGCAGAGAGTAGCATTCTTTAGAATTCATGAAGCACAGCCTTTTTTTAATGTATTTTGTTTAAAATTACTTTTTGGCGACCTTTAAAGGTAAAGCTCCTTTGGGCCTTGAAGAGCTGCCATAAGGGACCGAAGGAGGAGACTGGAATACAATTCTGAGGAGCTTTGTTTGAAGTCATCAAGAAAATGAGAGACTGAGGTAACTAGAGAGAGGGGGAAGAATCATGACCATCCAGAGAAAGCAGTAGCCACATCTGGCCATCACGCTAAAACCATAGTTTAGCTTGATGAGAGAGACTTGGGCTCTCACCCTCCCTCACTCCTCCTCCAGTGTGGCTGTGAGGAGGTCAGTTGCATTTGAATCCGATTAACTACAGTTTAGCGTTACGTCGAAAGGCTAAACTGTGGCTAATCCTAACTACGTTTTGCTAAAACAAGCCAGTTTCAACAACACAACAGACTGAGGTTAATCAAAAAGTGGAAATGGATTTTTCTGAACTTCTCCTCATGGTTGCATCCGAGGGGGAAGGTAAGAACGTGTGAGCCTGAGATTCACCTAGGATAGTTCCCCTCATGCTCAACTATGGTTTAGCGCAACGTCTGAACTGAGCCAACAGAGGGTAGAGCACAGCTGCCCTCATGTAGTGTCATCCAACAACAACTCAACAGCCAACAGAGGCCAAGGCCTAGCTGTATACTAACCCAGGATTGCGTAACCAAAGACAGGTCTAAGAAACTAGCCATCCATTTAATTACTGCAATCCATCCTCTCCTATTTAGACATAACTTGTAGATTTGTGCAAGTTCTTTCTCTTGTTTCCTCCCCTCCCCCAACCCAACCCAACCCATCCCATCAAATAAATCCTATTTTTGGTTTCTCCACTCTAGCCTTTTGAACTTCAATTCCCATCAGCCCCAAACACAATGTCCAATAGACAGGAATACAGAGAGCAGTGAACTGGGAAATTTCCCCATGCAAATTAAGTTCATTTGCGTAGTCTCATTTGTATCAGAAAAATCATTACAAAATAATTTCATTTAGCATGTTTGCTAAATACAAGTAAAATAAACAAGAAAGCTAAAAAAAGTATCCCATGTTAAACTTTTGTCCCAATAAACCACAGGAATTTGACCTGAAATGGGAAGGGGGGAGGATTAAAGCTAATTTATTGTGTTTTAAATGTTACCTTATGTAGACATTTTTATTGGAATACTTGTCCTTAAAAAAAAAATTACAACAGCAGATACTTCTAGGGTGACCATATGAGAAGGAGGACAGGGCTCCTGTATCTTTAACTGTTGTATTGAAAAGGGAATTTCAGCAGGTGTCATTTGTATATATTAGAACCTGGTGAAATTTCCTCTTCATCACAACAGTTAGAGCTGCAGGTGCCCTGCCCTCTTTTAAATCTGGTCACTCTAGTATAGCTCCTGCAGAACACATGTCTTAATTGGAGCAGACCCACTGAAATGAATGGGAGTTAAGCTAGCCGTGACTAACCTAAGTGGGTCTATTTTTAAGTAGGACTTGGGTGGATTTTACTCATAGAGTAATGAGCCGGAAGCAGAGTTCTCTCTCCAATTCTTGGAGGGGAGGGGAGCTAGATCCAGCTGCCACCGTATCACAGCACATAAGCTAGTGTTGCCTGTCTGTAGCCAGCAAGAAAGAGCAAAGCCACTTGGTAAGTCTGCACCAATGAAGTTTCATTCCAGAGTTCACAGAATGCAGGCAACATTGGCATGGTTTAGATTAAACAAAGAGTTACTCTTTCATTTTAGAATTCCACTGCTGTGGTCTTTCCCCTTTAGCTTGCAGCTGTCTGGTCCAAGTCCGCCTTCTCCCTCAGTGATATCAGAGCAAGTAAGCCAATAGCAGCCAGAAGAGCCGTGACCTCACCCTCTGGTCCCACCATGCCATCAGCTGCCCTTTGCAGACAAGCAAGACCCAAGTAAATCACCCTGGTCCACTCATAAGGCCCAGACACCTCTTACCTTTCTCTGTTCTCCCCCACCATGTCGAAAGACTGATTCAGAAATTCTTCCAGGTCAAACCCAACCCCATAGCCGGCGCCGCTGCCTTTCGGGGTGCCAGAGAAGACAGGGGGCAGGAGGTCTTCCACCTGGAAGGAAGAAAAAGTGAACGCGTCGCATGCACAACTATTGCGCTCCATCAGAGACCAGCCTAAGGCGAGGGGCTCCCGGGAGAGATGTGCCTGCTCTCCACTGCAAAGCGAGAGAAATACTTGAAAGGTTGTCACACAGCGGAGGGCCAGGATCTCTTCTTGATCCTCCCAGAGTGCAGCACACAGAATAACGGGCTCAAGTTACAGGAAGCCAGATTCTGGCTGGACATCAGGAAAAACATCCTGACTGTTAGAGCAGTGCGACAATGGAGCAAATTGCCTAGGGAGGTTGTGGGGTCTCCCACCCTAGAGGCATTCAAGAGGTAGCTGGACAGCCACGTGTCAGGGGGTGCTTTAAGGTGGATTCCTGCACTGAGCAGAGGGTCGGACTCAATGGCCTTATAGGCCCCTTCCAGCTCAATTATTCTACGATCTTGTGACATGGAGGCCCATGCCAGGTAAGCAGCATCATGGACAATATGCATCCCGTTCCTCCAAGCTAGATGTAGGTCAGTTTTCCCCAAGCTGCTGCCCTCCAGACGTTTTTTGGACTTCAGTTCCTATCAGCCCCAGGCAGCATGGCCAATGGCCAGGAATGCTGGGAGTTGTGGTCCAAAACATCTGGAAGGTCACCACGTTGGGGAAGGCTGAAAGGGCCGTCACAGCATTGACATTTGACCACTTCAAATGGCGGAAGGGGGGGGGGGTGGACCTGGCCCCAATCCAGAGAAATTAAGTTACACATAAGTCTGATTATAATCCAGACTCAGTGGTTGAGCGTGGGTTGTTGAAGAACCGTGAGTTAGTGTTGTCTGAACCCAGGACATTTCCGCAATGTGGCTTGTTTATTATTTTATCTACATCCAGAATGGAAGGGGAGAGAGCAGACACTCCAGGGAGGGAATTGTACTGCAGGGGCACCTGGATTTGATAGGAGTCATTTCTGTGGGTGACCCCCGATTCCCAGGGTCACCTAAGGGGTGGCCCCAGCTCTAACAGATCTTCCCTGGACCCATGAAGAGCCATTTGCGGGCAATACATTACCTGAGATTTAGACAGCTGCTGCGTCACCACGTTGATATCCGGAGGCTCCAAAGGCAGCCCCGAGGCCATCTGGTGCGGCACAGGGGCCCTGGCATCCTCTCCAACCAAACCCTGTGGTGGGGGCTCAGATTTGCCCATCTCAGCCAAGAAGAGGGGCTGCTCCACCCCTGCACGGCCCCCGAAATCCACAGCTTGTTCCGGCAGTGGGCCTCTAGGGGGCACCATCTCCGGCTGAGTCACCGGCAGCTGCCCTGCCACGGCCCAGCTCTCCGCCTGGGGGACGCCACCCCAGGCGTTCAGGGCCGTCACGCTGTACGGAGCTTGGAAGATCTGGCCCGGGGCAAACTTGACACTCAGGAGGCACTCCGGTTTGGAGGGGGCGGCTTTGGGGCACGCTGGGGGTGGGGGGGCAGTGGCAGCAACCAGGAATGGAGCGGTCTGCGCCGGGAAGAAATGAACCACGTTGGCACTGGTGCCCTGGACCGGGCCTAGCTCCGCACCCACCGGAACCAAAGTGAGCTTGGGTCCAATGCCAGGCCCCCGCTTGTCTGAGAAGGCGAGGAAGTCGGCAGGCGCGGGCCGGTTGCCGGAAGGGGCGGGCGGGGCGGGCGGGACGTGGCCGGCAGGGGGCGCCTGAGGTGGCAAATGGTTAGCGGACGGGGCCTGAGGCAAGATGTGGCTGGCAGCGGTCACCTGTGGCGGGCCCGGCGTTCCATTCTGGGTTGGCTTGTTCTGGGTCCGGTCGACCATCTTGGCCCACCTTTCCAGAAGGTTCCGGTCGTTCTCTGTCAGCATATCCTTACGCTCCCTCTCTTTCTCCTTCTTCTGCTTCTCGCGCTCCTTGGCCCGCTCCTGCCGGCGTTTGCGCTTCTCCTCCCGTTCCCGCTGGCGTTCTTTCGCTGTCACCGGTCTCCGCGACGCTGTCTCGAGCGTCTCCGGGATGGACGAAGGGGGATCTGCGGAACAAAGAGGAGTGCTTAACAAGACGGGGCTGTGGGGTGAAGAAATACCCACTTTCTCACACCATTATTATCATTACCCCCCAACTTTTTTCCTCCAAGGAACCCAAGGCGGTGTACAGAATCCATTTTATCTCACAACAACCCTGTGAGGTAGTTGTGAGATAAAATGGAGATAAAGCTGAGAGTCGCTTTATCTCCAACGTCACCCAGTGAGCTCCCACGGCCAAGTGGGTCACAGAATCATAGAATAGCAGAGTTGGAAGGGGCCTACAAGGCCATCGAGTCCAACCCCCTGCTCAAACACCCATCAAACACCCATGGGAACGGAATTCTTATTGTATTGACACAGAAAATGGATTCTAGAAAGTGAGAGTTACAAAGTGCAATGGTGCCCCCTGGTGCTGCTCTCAAGCTACTACAGTCAGCTTTGGCAAGGACAGTTATCCGAAGAGATGTAAGAGATAGAATCATAGAATCATAGAATAGCAGAGTTGGAAGGGGCCTACAAGGCCATCGAGTCCAACCCCCTGCTCAATGCAGGAATCCACCCTAAAGCATCCCTGATAGATGGCTGTCCAGCTGCCTCTTGAATGACTCTAGTGTGGGAAAGCCCACCACCTCCCTAGGTAACTGGTTCCATTGTCGTACTGTTCTAACAGTCAGGAAGTTTTTCCTGATGTCCAGCTGGAATCTGGCTTCCTTTAACTTGAGCCCGTTATTCCGTGTCCTGCACTCTGGGAGGATTGAGAAGAGATCCTGGCCCTCCTCTGTGTGACAACCTTTCAAGTATTGGAAGAGTGCTATCATGTCTCCCCTCAATCTTCTCTTCTCCAGGCTAAACATGCCCAGTTCTTTCAGTCTCTCTTCATAGGGCTTTGTTTCCAGACCCCTGATCATCCTGGTTGCCCTCCTCTGAACACGCTCCAGCTTGTCCTAGAACCCAGCTCCCCCAAGTCCCATTCCAACACTCTAACCAGTATACCACACTGCTCTTACTGTTCCCCTGTGCATTTACCCATATCTCTTCTGTGGCCATCAAACACCCATTCAGTTTCACCCACATATCCATGCCTTTCCATTCAGACACCAGATCTACCTCCTGCCCATGCCTACCCACACCACACACACACAAACCATCTAGTTTTAAACTGACAGACCATTTGGGCAGTGGGAGAAAGCAATGGTTGCCTGTGCTCTAAAGGGTGTACGAGAGACCGCCTGCTCCCTCTCTCCAGCTGCCCGTGTTTGGGGTTGTCCGCTGAGGCCCAGTGGCGACATCACAGACCTTTTCACTCAGCCCGTCACATAAACCCTTCTCAGGCCAAGCGCCACCACTTGAAAAACTGAGGGTGGGTTAAATCAAACCTTTCCCCTCGCTATGAGGGAAACAGGTTTAATATAGGATCTCTCTGTATATACTGTGGGTATACTCTGGTGTGGGTGTTTAATAACTGTAAGGCAGATAAATAATACCAAGCTGACACGTGATATTTGGTAGCTAACAAAATAATAATACGTTTATAATAATAAGGCCCAGATCTAGGGACACCACCATCACCACCCCACACTTCTGAGGTTAGTAGGCAACTCAGGTTAGTCACTTTTTTTTAATGGTGGTGCGATTTCTGGAATACAACCTCCCTACAATCCCACCACAGACACAAAATCATTCACGTGGCAGCAACCAAAAGAAAGAAGTTAAAATTGGCGCCATTTTAAAGCAGCCCTAAAATCTACAGAACAGAGGGCCGGTAACATGGTGTCTGGGAGGACGAATATGCCTCTGTCTTGGCACCCGCCTAGACGCCCTGGCCTTCCTACTCCTTAAACCAATTAACTCATGTCCCTACCGGCAGCTGGGATTGTGGAGAAATAGATTTCTGTCAGTGCTGAAAACTGCGGGTTCAAAGGAGTTGTTTAATGTGTTGAGGCTCAGCCCCCACCTCCGCCTTGCACTCAAGTCTTCTGGGTAGGTGGCTTGTCTTTTGCCACACCTCCCGTGGCAGCCATTTTGTGCAGGTGCCCGAGACATTTTCTCAAATTGCCTAATGCACCAAAAGCTGGCCTAGCCCTGCTACAGACACGTGACGGACAGTGTGTTTTCTGTGCTCCTTGAATGCTCAGTCTTCAAACGGGATTTCAGTTGAGAAGCGGAACCTGCAGTGTGGAACGCTCATTCCCTGCGGCCCACTTTTCCATCCTTTTCCCTAAGCGTCCGGTAGCCACTGACCATTCTCAGTCTTCACTGGGCTCCTCAAAGGTCTTTAGAAAAGAAGGGGGGGAAGCACACTGAAAGAAATAAACGGAAACCCACCAGGCTCTTCGCACCACTTCCTTGCATCAAACCCTTTCATTTCATTTATTACATTTCTATACCGCCCAATGGCCAAAGCCTTAAAAGATTAAAAACCTTAAAATTACAGCATTATGCAAAATATAAAAACGGTTTCGCTACAAACATATGAACAGAGCAGACACACATACGCATATCCAAACAATATCCCACGACCTGAATATAATGCTATCATACGCTGCCAAACGCCTGGGAGTAGAGGAAGGTCTTAACTTGGTGATGAAAATATAACCCTGTTGGTGCCGGGTAGGCCTCACTGAGAAGTTCATTCCATAATTGGGGGGCCACCACTGAGAAGGCCCTCTTCCCCTGTTGCCACCATCCAAGCCCAACTCTTTGGAGGCACCAGGATGAGGAGCATATTACAGGTACGGATAGGTTCACTACGTAGCGTCCGGGTAGGTTCACCTTACCTTTGTTCTTATTCCGGAGAGATTTTAAGAGGGCGGCCTTGGTGTCATCCGAGATGGCCCCCTCCCGCTTGGGCGGGGCGGCCGGAGCCTCCACCTCCGCCTTCACCTCAGGCTGCACGACAGCCGCAGCAACCAGGAGAGGAGAGGTGAGGTCGATGGTCTCCATCAGCGGGTAGGGCGCGGGAGACGCCATGGCGTAATCACCGTCGGCGGCCCGAGGCGACCCAGCGCTGGGCATGTCAACATCGTAGCAGTAGTGCAGCAGCGCCCGTCCGGAGGCGTCATCCCCGCAGCCCCCGATCACAGCCCGCCTCAGAGCCGGCTTGAAGCTGATCTGCCGCCGGATGCCTTCCCGGCGCTCGTGGAAATCGTTGATCTCGGCCACGATGGCCTCCTTGATCTGCTCCTTCGTCAGCACCTGCTTGTCGAAGTCGAAATCGAAAGCCGGGACGCAGTCAGGCTCGTCGTCGGGGTCATGGTACTTGGCCAGGAAAGGGTAGTTCAAGGCCTCCCCCACCGAGATGCGCTCACGGGGGTCGAAGCGCAGCATCTTGGAGAGCAGCGCCAAGGCTTTCCGGTCGGCGTCCTGGTAGAGGCTCTCCCAGGGCACCGGCTGGCGCGAGGGCAGGCTCTGGACGTAGGCCCGCACCCGGTCGGCCCCAATGGAGTGGACCACTTTGGCCGGAGGAGTGCCCAGGACGGTGATGATGAGCTGCAGCTGGTGGATGTAGTTCTTCCCCGGGAAGAGCTGCTTGCGGCCCAGCATCTCGGCAAAGATGCACCCCACCGACCACATGTCGATGGCCTGGGTGTACTCGTGCAGGGAGAGCATCAGCTCCGGGGCCCGGTACCAGCGGGTGGCCACGTACTCCGTCATGAAGTACTTGTACTCGTCGGGCTTGGTGCAGAGGCCCCGGGCCATGCCGAAGTCGCCGATCTTCAGCTCGCAGTTCTCGTTGATCAGCAGGTTGCTGGGCTTGAGGTCCCGGTGGATGACGTTGGCCGAGTGGATGTACTTCAGGCCCCGGAGGAGCTGGTAGAGGAAGTAGCGGACGTGCTCCAAGGTGAGGGGCTGGGAGGAGTGGATGATCTGGTGCAGGTCACTCTCCATCAGGTCCAACACGACGTACCTGCCAGGGGAACGAGGCGGTTTAGTCAGTCGGAGAGAGGCGCTGGATGCTCGCTGGGGGACCTCGGGCCAATCCACACTATTTCCTTTATGTGTAATGTAATGTCATGTCATATTTTTATATCACGACTCTTGTATCTGGCTAAAACCCATGCTGGGTTGCCTTAATAAAATTTGATTTGACATGGGGACCAGTGCGCATGGACTCACACTCTGCTGGCCTACCTCACAGGGTTGTTAATAACGTACTCTGGTTCTCTTAAGCCTATGATTCCCATTCCTCTTTCCCTTTGTTAATAAACTTATCAACTGCCTCAAAGATTGGGAGCCAATCTACAGGTCGTACTGAAGGTGCTTGCATGCGCCTCCAGTGCGGCCCAAAAACGATTATGTAGATTCTGCCTGGAAGAGGCGGCTGGGGAATCCGGCCGCGTCCTTGCCGCCGCCGCCGCCCACCTCCCTGCCGGTCTCCTGCTGCCAGCGAAAGAGCCACCCGGGTCGGAGAGCTTCTTCCGCTCTCCGCCCCGCCTTCTTCTGCCAAGTGGCTCTTTCGCCAGCAGCAGGAAGCCGGCGGGGAGGTGGGCAGCGGTGGCGGCGGCAAGGACGCGGCCAGATTCCCCAGCCGCCTCTTCCTCCGCCTCTTCCAGGCAGGATCTACATAATTGTTTTCGGGCTGCACTGCAGGCGCACGCAAGCGCCTTCAGTACAACGTGTAGATTTGCTCTGGCTCAGTTCAGACAACATGCTAGTCAACGCAGTGTGAAATCTCCACTCACCATTATTATTTATTATTATTATTATTATTATTATTATTATTATTATTTATATAGTGCCATCAAGTTTTCATGGTGCTGTACAGAACAAAATAAAACACAATACAAAACACCCCGCCATATGGCTTACATTCTAAAATCACAGTTACAAACAAACAGGGAGGGGAAAGGCCAACCAGCATGGGGGACAATAAAATAATAAAAACTAGTATCGTCACACTACGGATTATAAGCTTTTGAGAAAAGAAATGTTTTCAAATAAGATTTAACAACTGTGATCGACGTCGCGGTTCGCAGATGCGCTGGAAGAGAATTCCACTCCACCGTTATGTGACTGTGGGCTACCGTGGAGTTGAGTAAAAGCCATCACGATGTTTGATTGACAACTCCTTCGCCCTCTCTCATCCCCTGGTCTGCCCAATGGTATCCCATCAGCCATTGCTGCAATAAAAAAACCAATCCCAGCGGCTCTCCTAGAGTGGCACTCACTCCTTTCGCCGCTCTTGCCAGGGAACTCTGTAGCCAGTGAGAAAAGTCCACTCAACGCAACAGGAAACTCCACGGAGCCCTCCACACAACATGCTACACAATGGTTGTGCAGGAACACCCACCCACCTTCTGCACAATGTGGATATTCAGCGTGGAGTGTGTGTGTTTTTTTAAAAAAAACTCCAACATGGAGTGGAGTTTTCCCGCTAGACAACACATTTCTTAATGGTGGTGTGAAAACTCCACCCTGGAGTACTAAAACCAATGTTGAGAAATGTGTTGTCTGAACTGAGCCACTGCGTCTGCTTCCTCCCAAGTAAGTCTTGGAACTAAATCTAGAGCCTTCTGCTTGGTTATTGCTACTGTTTAAAGTTTCAGGCCTGGGGCTTTGAAGAGGCTGTCTGTCTGGGCTATTATTTCATACGCCCTAGGAGAGTCTTGTAAGGTCCGAGAGTCCCCTGGCTCAGGCTGAGGTGGATGTAAAGGCTGGCGGCAGCCTACTTTGCAGGGTTGTTGTCCAGTCCCAGCAGCCTTTTTTCCCTGCCTACACTGCTGGGAGCTGCAGAGACCCCCTCCCTCCCTTGACTGTGGGCAACGCAGGGGGATATGACTTCATACCAGGTCCCAAACCGCAGGGCACTTGTATCAAGAAAAGGGGTTCCTCCTTTTCTTAGGGGGCGCGAGAAGCAGCACTCACACAGATTTGAACTCGGCATAAGGCACAGAGGGCTTCAAGATGTCCTTGATGGCAATGATGTTGTCATGCTTGAAATGTTTCAGGATCTTCAGCTCGCGCAGCGTGCGCTTGGCGTTCATCACCACGTCAAAGGCATTCGGGATTTTCTTGATCGCCACCTGCTGGCCTGGCAAGGGGGGAAAAAACCAAAACCAGAGGAAATAAGTTTGAAGCGTGACTCGGGGAAGTGTGTATTTCTGGTCTCCTCCTCCGTGATATACATTTGCTTCCCGACCTCCCCAGCCCAACCCAGTCCGTGAGGTCTCGCCTTCACCCGTGCCACCCACAGGCAACTTGGCAAGACTATCCATGCCAGTAGCGCTCAGGACCTACTTCAATCCCCCCTGAGCTGATGACGCGTGTGAGGGTTTAGGCCTACTGCTGCTGCTCCTGTCCACAGCTCCACAGGCCAGCGACCCAGCCCTCAGGTTCCCATTCCACTGCCACCATTAACTGCTCCCTCCTCAGTCACTCTTCCACACCAGTTCTTTGAAATTAATTGGAATTTATTAATATAATTATTTGTGTGTACATAAGCTTAATGGTTTCCTCAGCTGCAATGCGTTTGGTTACAAGGCTTCTCCTCGTATTGGTTTCTGTCAGTTCTTTCTTAAAAGGTTTCTCTATAGAATTCTACTATCTATATTCTCAAACACAATAACCCACACCAATCCTTTCTATCCCGTATCTGCCTCTCACTCTATTCACCTAATCATTATTATTATTATTATTATTTATTGCATTTTTATACCGCCCAACAGCCGAAGCTCTCTGGGCGGTTCACAAAAACTAAAACCACTCAAAGTGGTTTGTGAACCGCCCAGAGAGCTTCGGCTATTGGGCGGTATAAAAATGTAATAAATAAATAAATAAAGTATAAAACAAACAGTATAAAAACATGATATAAAATACACATTAAAAACTGATTAAAAACATACCATAAATGATTAAAGCATCTTTAAAACATCCTTGAAACATCCTAAAATTTCACTGGATAGGCCTGCCGGAATAGATCAGTTTTTATTGCTTTTTTAAATTCTAAAAGATCCACATGCTACTGTCATAGATCTCTTTTCTCCTCGCTTTATCCTATTAGTAGTAGTAGTAGTAGTATCCCACCTTTTGGCTGAGCCTGGCCCAAAGGCTCCCCTGCAAGAGGTTAGATTAGATGGTTTCCAGATTCCCTTCTGATTCAGCTTCATGCCCTATTAAGGTCTCAGAGCTAGCAGCCAGTGTGGTATAGCGGATCGAGTGCCAGGCTAGGTCTGGGGAAACCCAAGTTCAAATCCCTATTTGGTCCTCAAGCTCACTGGGTGACCTTCGCCCAGTCACTCAGCCTGACCTACCTCACAGAGTTGCTGTGAGAATAAAAGGGGAGAGAACTATATATGCTGCCTTAAACAGAACAAACAAATAAATTGAAACCAGGGGCTCATCTACACCAAGCAGGGTATTCCACTATGAAAGCGGTATATAAAAGGCAGGAGCCACACTACTGCTTTATAGTGGTATTGAAGTGCACTGCAGGATCTACACTCCTGCTTTATAGTGGTACTAAAGTTCACTGACCACTGTTGGGGCCCATTGACACATACCATTTACCCCTTTCATAGTGATTCACACATCCCCCCACCCTCTCTCCCCCTCCCAATCCTCCCACTGGTATCCCATCAGCCATTGCGAGTTCTGCCAGGTGAACGAGAGTGGCAGCTGCCTCTCTGGTCGCTCTTGGCAGGGGATCCTGTAGTCGTCAAAAATAACCAACTGTGTGCAAGACGAAATAGTCAACGGTTTTATACCTGCTAGTAAACTTAACAGGTAATATCGATATTCAAGCTGTGGTATGGTGATAAGCAGGATGTGAAAGAAATTGGCTTTCTCATGGTTTACAGTTCCACCATGCACCATTCACAGCTTGGATTCTTAGGGCTCTCTACACCAAGCAGGATATTCCACTATGAAAGCAGTGTGAAAGTGGTATATAAAAGACAGGAGCCAGACTACTGCTTTACAGCAGTATTGAAGTGCACTAGCAACGGTTGGGGACCCTGACACATTCCATAAACCGCTTTCATACCACTTTCATAGTTATATCCTGCTTGGTGTAGATGATGTGTCAGGGGCCCCAACAATTGTAAGTGCACTTCAGTACTGCTATAAAGCAGTAGTGTGGCTCCTGCCTTTTATATACTGCTTTCATACTGGAATATTCCGCTTGGCATAGATTGAGTCCCAGGTCTTCTTGCTTCACATCCAATACCATGAGCCAATTTAAACGTGATGAGAGCAGCCATTTTGCTTTAATTCACATCTCTTGTTCACATATGAAGCAGGAGGAGGCGGAAGTCTCTTTACATCCAAAGTATCTTTACCTCCCTGAACGCTGTTATTAAAGAAACGCACACAAGGCATTGGGGCGGCCGCTCAAAACAGAGTCCTTAGGACTGTAATTGCAAGCTGCAGTTCATGCCTACAATTTTTTCCTGGAAGGAGCTGCTTCCTTACATCTCATTTGCTATTTAAAAATATTTGTAATTCTCTTAATAGATGAATAACGCATGAATGGTGGCCTCGTTTCTTGTTCACATCTATTTTGGTCCCTTTGTTCACTACGCCACCACGTCTATATCGGGGTAGACAAGCTGGTGCCCTCCAGATATTATGGACTACAATGCCCATAAGCTCCAACCACCAGCATAGCCAATGGCCAGGGATGATGGGAGTTGCAGTCAAAAGCATCTGGAAGACACCCAGCGGCCGGCCTCTGCACCATATCCAAGCATCAATCGTGAATACGGAGCAAAACACAACATCCTGAGATTCTTCTGACAACTGAAGGCAAGGATGTTCTAGAAAACAAGGGTTAGGGCAGGTACATATGGGAGGAGGCGTTCCTTCAGATAACCTGGCCCCAAGCCGTTTAGGGCTTTAAATGTTAATACTAGCACTTTGAATTGGGCCCGGACCTGGACTGGCAGCCAATGAAGCTGGAAAAGGACTGGCGTAATGTGGTCTCGTCGGCCGGTCCCTGTTAGTAAGCGTGCTGCCCTGTTTTGTACCAGTTGAAGTTTCCGGACCGTTTTCAAAGGCAGCCCCACGTATAAAGCATTGCAGTAATCCAAACGAGAGGTTATCAGAGCATGGATAACTGTAGCTAGGCTATCTCTGTCCAGATAAGGGCGCAGCTGGTATATCAACCTAAGCTGATAAAAGGTGCTCTTTGCCACTGAGTTCACCTGTGCCTCAAGTGACAGTTCTGGATCCAAGAGCACCCCCAAACTATGGACCCGATCCTTCAGGAGGAGTGCAACCCCGTCCAGGACAGGACAAACATCACCTCGCTGGACAGATGAACCACCCGCTAACAGTACCTCCGTCTTGTCTGGATTGAGTCTCAATTTGTTAGCCCTCATCCAGTCCATTATCGTGCCCAGGCCCTGGTTCAGAACAGCCACTGCCTCACCTGGGTTTGATGAAAAGGAAAGGTAGAGCTGGGTATCATCTGCATATGGATGACACCTCAGTCCACATCTCCAGATAACCTCCCCCAGCAGCTTCATGTATATGTTAAACAGCACAGAGGATAAGATAGAGCCCTGTGGAACCCCATGGCTTAGGAGCCATGGCACAGAGCAATAATCCCCCAGCACCACCTTCTGGAATCGGCCATCCAAGTAGGAGCGGAACCACTGCAACGCAGTACCTCCAACTCCCAGCTCAGACAACCTATCCAGAAGAATACCATGGTCGATGGTATCGAAGGCCACTGAGAGGTCCAGGAGAACCAACAGGGTCACACTCCCCCTGTCTCTCTCCCAGCAGAGGTCATCCCACAGGGCGGCCAAGGCAGTTTCCATTCCAAAACCAGGCTTGAAACCCGATTGAAATGGATCTAGATAATCCGTTTCATTCAAGAGTGCCTGGAGTTGTCCTGCAACCACCCGCTCAAGCACCTTGCCCAGGAAGGTTATATTTATATTGCTTCTTTTCCCTTCTTGCAAGAAACCCAAGGCAGCTCACACAGTCGTCATCCTCCTTTCCATTTAACCTCACAACAACCCAGTAAGGTAGGTTAGGCTGAGAGTCCGTGACTGGCCCATAGTCACCCAGTGAGCTCCCATGGCTGCGTAGGGATTAGAACATGGATCCCGTGAGTCCCAGTCCATCACTCTAACTGCTACATCCCACTGGCTATCTTGTATGGCTGGAGGCCAAATGCAGGAGACCTCTACTCCCGCCCATCATGGCTGCATCCTCACTCACCTGTGTCCTTGCGGAGCGCTGAGCTCACCACCCCATAAGCTCCAGTACCGATCGTCTCAATGACTTCATATTCGTCCCCCACCTCGAAGGTGACGTCGAAGGAGCGAGCCTTCAAAATGGCTAGATTCTTGGCGGCCACGTTGGCTTGGTGAGAGGACTCCTGCTTGGCTTGGCCTTGAGCTGCTTCCTCACCTTCGTCTTCTATCGGGGGCTCTGCCATGGCCAGTAGATTTCTACCGCAACATACCGACATAAAAAGACAAACGCAAATCAGTAAAGCCAGCCTCCTGCTACACAAGCCTACCTGCCCTCACAGGTCACTATCAAACGCCCTGCTTCATGCCCTCCCGCCCCCATGAAATGTGGCAGACGATCACACAAAGCAAGGCCTCGGCAGTGGTGGCACCCAGGTTTCAGAATACTCTCCCGTAGGAATCCAGTTCAGCTTCCTCGTTGCTTGCCTTCTGATGCACAGGGAAATTATTGCTTTTTCAGAGAGTATTTGGGCCCAGTAATAACTGAACATGCCTTGTCCACACATAGATCTCTGGTGTGCGTTTGCGTGTGTGTTGCAATTTGCCGTTCTATTTTTTTCTGAAACGATTTTAATCTGTTGCAGGGGGGTTGTTGTAACAGTTTTATTCTGGGTTTAATTTTCCCCATTTCAGAGTCCTCGATGGACAGAGAAAAGTGGGATATATTTCAAATAAATAAGAAATCATTGACTGGTGCTAAGATTTTAAGAAACAGATGTATAATCAGCTTTATTTTAATTAAGCAACTGTGTTTCCTCCTCTTCCTCCTCCCCACACCAATTAATAAAGCTGTCAACTATGCCAATTATACTATAACATACCAATAACAGAAGTAAGGGGCAAGTGATTAGCAGAAAAGGGATTAGGATACGGGAAGGATAAAAAAGGTGCTACCACTGATGGGACTGTGCCTTATTGCGGAAAACCTAGAGCCCATGTAAGACACACACACACGCCCAACGGGATAAGCATCCTTGGAAAGGAAAGGAACCTCTCATGCAAGCACTTGAGTCATTGCTGACTCCTAGAGGGACGCCTGGTTTCGCTGACGTTTTCTTGGCAGACTTTGTAGCGGGGTGGTTTGCCATTGCCTTCCCCAGTCGCAGTTACCTTTCCCCCAGCTAGCTGGGTACTCATTTTACCGACCTCGGAAGGATGGAAGGCTGAGTCGACCTGAGTCAGCTGCCTGAGAACCAGCTTCCGCTGGGATCGAACTCAGGCCATGGGGAGAGTGCACAAAACAAAGAGAGAGATACACTGTGCATGTCATCGCCTGGGATGCTTAAAAAAAAAGGCTACAGTATATATCAAGGGAGAGTGGGAAGAAACAGCTCTTCCTCAACCCGTAAGGATGGGGCAGGAAAGGCAAAATGGACAGTGGCACCTACTCCACTTCGTAAAGTCCTGAGATAAGGAAAACAGAAGGGGGGCATAAAAGAGCCCTGCCAGTTCTGAAATGGGCAAGCAAGAGGAATATTATAGGATGGATAGGGCAAGACTGCCCAACCCACATCAAGTGGTAGTAGTCAAGAATGGAGAGCACGGAAAAGGAAATCTTATCCCACCCATGCACCCCCATCCAAAAGTGGGAAAGAGAGAGGAGAGGGCATGGCCGTTTCCCCCCCTCCTCCTCATCACGGTCAGAAGATGGGGAACAGGCTGCTCTGCATTTGGAAGCAGGGGAGAGAAGGGGCCACTGACCAAGCAAATGGGGGATATTATGGGATAGAAAGGGAGGGGCTGCCTCCACAGGGTGGAGGGAGGGGAAGCATGAGAGATCGAGTGGGGGCAGAGATGGATTTTGAGTGTTGTCGCCAGGGGTGACAGAGCAAAGACGGAGCATATCAGATAGAAGTCTTCTGGGGAAAGGGGGGGGAGAGATGAGGATGGAGAAAAAGGGGGTGTCCATCATGGGGTTGGGGGGGCTATATTATGGGATGGAAGCAGCTGTATTGTAAAGGAAGGAGGGATTGCCACCCTCCCCCGCTGTGCTCTTTTTCCTTAATGGGGCTTCTCACCTGCAGGACTGGCGGGAGGAGGCACCGGAATCCTCGGGTGGACTGGGGCGGTTCCCTCTCTGGTCCGCTGCTCCCTTGCCAGCCCTGCTCTAGCCTCGGTCTCCTCCCCAGAGTGCCCGGATGTTACGGCTTCCAAGCCCCCTCGGCCAATCAGGACGCGGGTGGGCGTGGCCACCGCGGTGGAGTCGCACCGGGGCAGCGCAGCCGCCGGTACCTTGCCTTTATTTATTTATTTATTTTAATTACGATGTCCCGCCTCGCTCCCCTCGAGGAGCCAATCGGAGAGCGCGGAGGAAGGAAAGTGAACCAATGAGAGAAGGGGGAATAACGAAGGGAGGGGCTGAGAAAGAATCCCTGTTGCACCTTAAAAACATGGCAGAAAGGCTACACAGGGCTCTACAGCCTGCAGATACAGTGAGAGCGGGGGGGGGACGGACCTCCATCTGTTGAAATTCCGCCTATCCTTGCAGGTGTTAAAGGCACCGGAGCCCTTCCAGGAACTTTGAATTAGGCGGAGTGGGGGAAATCTGGTGCAGAATCCTGTGACACTCCAAAGCTGGCTGCATTGCTCCACCGACTTAATAAACTGCCCCCGCCGAAAGCAGATATCAAGTGTTACCCTTTTGGATCAACAGGACAGCGCTGCAAGCAAGTCGATGAAGTGTATGGAGGCTGACTTATTCAGACCTTTAAGCCTCGAAATAACAATTTTGGCTAGTAAAGAACAAAGTTGGAGACCCCTGCATCCACTGTTGCAATTGAGCTAGTACAGCCCACCCCCCCTTGCACCCTCGACATGTTAGACTACAGCTCCCATGATCCATGCTGCCTGGGGATCATGAGAGTTGTATCCCAACATATTAGAGGCATAGGCTCTAATATGTATTTTAACTCTGTATTTTAATGTTATATCAATTTTGCTGTGTGGTTTTTATTCTGGTTGTGCTTTTTATATTGTATTTTGTATTTGTGCTTTTAACCTGTTGGTTGTCTTACTATGGTTTTAATTTTTGTGAACCGTCCAGAGAGTTTCGGGTATTGGGCGGTATAGAAATGTAATAAATAAATAAATAGGCTTGGGGGCAGGGGAACTGAGCTAGTGAGATAGAGCTGCTAGAATGGTGGACTGAGACAGGGTTGACAGCTGGCATTGAATCCCCACTCAGCCACAAAATCAGCTTACCAGGAGTCCTCTGGCCAGTCACGCCCACCCTGGCCTACCTTATAGGGCCGTTGTGGGGATAAAAGAGAGTAACCATGTATGGTATCTGCCTTTCCTCTTGACGAAGGGCAAGATAACTGTGTTAATAACGATAGTGTTGCCTGGCACCCCAGCTGATAAGTGGGAGAGATCTGTGAAGGGAGTAGCATCTGTGCAAAAAGACTCAGCAGCCAGCCACGACAATCACGCACATATCCCTCCAGCTCAGGCTGCAGTCACGAAACACACTTCCAACTAGGGATTTAGCCCATTCCATACGCAGGGATACTTAAAGCAACAAAATTATGTTTTCTTTACTTCAAAACACCTGTTGTCCCAACCCATAAAAGTCAGAGCCAACTTCTACTGGGGCGGGAGAATTCTTTTGCAACCTTTCAAGTGGCACAGGGCTCTTCATCAGGCAGGCTGGATTGTGCGGCACTCTGTGTAACATTCTCCCTCAGCTGATCCACTGAAAGATATTACCCTTACCTATTATGTAGGTTTTACTCCTTATGAGTCATACAGCAGCTGTCAATCCTAGTTGCTTCCATCTCGTTTATCTGGGGCATCTCGCTCAAGTGCTGGCACTCTACTGCCGCTAAGGCTCAGTGTAGGGAATGCCCCCCCCCCCCCGCGCCATTTGGAACTGCAAGCGGTGTCAGATGTGCTGTCAGGGACCACACTTAACTACAGGCCACCCTTCCCCAACGTGGTACCCTCCAGATGTGTTCGACTGCAACCCTCATGATCCCCAGCCACTAATCATACTGGTTGGAGGATGCTAGGGGTTGTAGTCCATTCAATAAGCTACTTGGTCTGACCTCCTCTGGCCACGTGGCATCATCTTAAACTCCACCCTCCAAATCAACCCATGCAATGCACAGCACAAATGCCCACCATTATAATGTCCATAAATAGAGAAGAACAGCCATGCTGGATCAGACCAAAGCGCCATCCCATCCAGCACTCTGCTCACAGTGGCCAACCAGCTGTCAACCAGGAACCCACAAGCAGGACATGAGTGCAACAACACCCTCCCGCCCATGTTCCCCAGCAACTGGTGTACATTTTTTATTTATTTATTTATTTATCATACTTATACCCCGCTCCTCAGCCAAAAAAGGCTCTCAGAGCGGCTTACACTTAGGAAAAAAGACAGTCCCTGCCCTCAGGCTTACAATCTAATAAAGACATGACACACACGGAAAAGGAGTCAAGGAGGGAGGGAGGAGAGAGAAAGAAAGAGAGAGAGAGAGAGAGAGTCCAGCAGGAGCAGGCCCCGATGTTACTTCTGCCTGCTCCTGTCCCCTCGGTCCTTCTTCTTCCCCACAGGGCCAAGATGGCAGTTTGCCCTGTGGGGGGGGGGGGGAGAGTCCAGCAGGAGCAGGCCCCGATGTTACTTCTGCCTGCTCCTGTCCCCTCGGTCCTTCTTCTTCCCCACAGGGCCAAGATGGCAGTTTGCCCTGTCGGGGAGGGGGAAGAGTCCAGCAGGAGCAGGCCCCGATGTTACTTCTCCCTGCTCCTGTCCCCTCGGTCCTTCTTCTTCCCCACAGGGCCAAGATGGCAGTTTGCCCTGTGGGGGGGGGAAGAGTCCAGCAGGAGCAGGCCCCGATGTTACTTCTCCCTGCTCCTGTCCCCTCGGTCCTTCTTCTTCCCCACAGGGCCAAGATGGCAGTTTGCCCTGGGGGGGGGGTAGAGTCCAGCAGGAGCAGGCCCCGATGTTACTTCTGCCTGCTCCTGTCCCCTCGGTCCTTCTTCTTCCCCACAGGGCCAAGATGGCAGTTATTTTATATGGGCTTACTGCCTCTGATACTGGAGGTTGCACTTAGCCATCAGGAGTAGCAGCCCTTGATAGCCTTCTCCTCCAGGAATTGATCCAACCCCCTTTTAAAACCATCCAAACTGGTAGCCATCACCACGTCTTGTGGTAGCGAATTCCATAGTTTATGCGCTGTGTGAAGAAGTCCTTCCTTTTATCTGTCCAGAATCTCCCACCGATCAGCTTCATAGGAAGACCCCGAGTTCTAGTATTATGGGAGAGGGAGAAAAATGCCTTCCCGTCCACATTCTGCACACCATGCATAACGTGGTACACCTCAAGACAGAGACCGGGGGGGGGGCCTTTCAGAGGAAATACTTTACACATTATATCAGCAAGTGAACTAAGCCACATGTTCTCAGGGGAAGACCAGGCGCGGGGGATTGGGGGCACTTGGCTAGCGCTAACTAATAAATCTGGGTGAAAAATCTTTCCTGACTTCTAATATGTTACAATCGCAGCTCAGTCCCTAAGAACACAAACAAAAAAACCCATGAAGTTATCCCCAAGTGGGCACAACTCCCAAACAGCTCACTTGCTTCTAGAAGGCCCTAGGTTGGGGAAGTGAGGGGAAAAAATGACCTTGCGGTGCTAAAGGAATGTCATGTCAAGTATAGCAGTTACAAGTAGAGGTAGGCAACCTCTACTTGTAAGTGCTCTAGATGTTTTGGACTACAACTCCAAAACTCTAGATGTTTTGGACTACAACTCCAGCAACTCCTAATCATTAGGGTTGGGGCTTCCGGGAGTTGCACTCGAAAACATCTGGAGGACTCTAGGTGGGCCGGATTTGTGGTGCGGGGCCTGAGTGTCAACCCTCCTACTTTAGGCTCACAAGAGCTATTCCTTCCTTCGTTCCTCATAATGAACCTGTTCAGATGACAGGCTAAGCCACTGTGGTTCTGCATTTTGAGCTAAACCTTATGGTTTGGCGTGTCGTGTGAACCATTCCGAACCATGGTACAATGGAGCGTGTTCAGAGGAGGGCAACCAGGATGATCAGGGGTCTGGAAACAAAGCCCTAAGAGGAGAGACTGAAAGAACTGGGCATGTTTAGCCTGGAGAAGAGAAGATTGAGAGGAGACATGATAGCACTCTTCAAATACTTGGAAGGTTGTCACACAGAGGAGGGCCAGGATCTCTTCTCAATCCTCCCAGAGTGCAGGACATGGAATAACGGGCTTAAGTTACAGGAAGCCAGATTCCGGCTGGACATCAGGAAAAACGTCCTGACTGTTAGAGCAATGGAACAATGGAACCAGTTACCTAGGGAGGTTGTGGGCTCTCCCACACTAGAGGCATTCAAGAGGCAGCTGGACTACCATCTGTCAGGTAGGCTTTAAGGTGGATTCCTGCACTGAACAGGGGGTTAGACTCGATGGCCTTTTAGGCCCTTCCAACTCTACTATTCTATGATTCTATGATGGTGGCTACATAACCACGGTTTAAACACACTCACTAACCATTTGCTGCAAAAGATGTAACCATGGCTTAGTGTGTCACCTGAACAGGGCTAATCAGGAAAATGGTTTTCTCTTCACACACCCAAAGCTTAAAACCCTTCACCAAAGGGCAATGGTCCAAAAGCCCATTTTATGTGAATTTCCAAATTTCCCAGAAGTTTACAACACAATCCCAGGGCCAAATGGAGGATGCATTTTTATATTTTTAACAGTTTTTTTCCCAACAGTAATCAAACTTTTTTAAAAACGAAAAACACCCCACACTTGTGAATGACACGCACGCCCAGGCAAATTCTCAAACACTTATGGAATATATAACAAAGAGATCCTTTTATATTATTTGCAGACCTGAAGCAAAGCACAGCAGCTCAACAGATGCGAGGTAGAGGAGGGAAGTCTTGAGGACACGTAGCTTGGTTCCTCCAGAGTGAATTTGGGCCGACCCGCTCAGGACAGGGCATGACTCCTGAGCGCTGAGGATGCCCAATGGGGGGATAATATTTAAACATTTCAAAAGGCAGTGAAGGAAAACACAACTATTGGTTTCTCTTTGCATCTTGGGAAAGAAATGGAGGTGAAGAAGTCAGAACAGAAGGAGAGGAGCAGCCCCTGAGAGGCTACTTTTCTTCATTCAAGGAGGGGAGTGGAATTCAATGGTTTGAATAACCAATACGATCTACGAGCCCAAAACCGCTGCAGTTGAAAGCCAGCTCTGGAAGGAGGGGCTGGACGAGATCTGCCCTACAGGGAATTTGCACTCCTGTGTTCTATCCTGCAACCATTCGCTTGAACCAATGCTCTACCACACCATCGCCAAACGTAAATGTAAGAGGAGGCCATTCCAAAATGCTCTTATACGATTCCTAATACGTAAGATACAAGTGCTTATGCCGGCCTCGGGCCAGGAATACGTTCTCCTCTAACGACAAACGGACAGAAGGTGGTTACTGGAGTCGGATGCTCGCTGTAACCTGCTGTCACATGCTCTTTATTGCTATACTATTGACCAGCCTTCCCCAAACCTGGTATCCTCTGAATGTACTGGACTGCAACTTCCACCATCCCCAACCACCATGATGGGAGTTGTATTCCAACACATTTGGAGGGCGCCAGGTTGGGAAACTTAGTCTAGAGACCCACGGAGGCGCTCCAGGTTTCAGTCAGGACTCTAAAAGAGCTCTCCAAGGCCTGACTGAAACCCGGAGCAGATCCGACGCCTCACTGACCTGGGAGCCACCCGCCTCCACGGGCTTCTAGACTTAGGACAGGACAGTGGCATGTAAAAGAGTTTGCAGGGCTAAGCCAAGCTCAAGTTAGGCCTTGCTCCCGCCCCACCCGCAACCGGGTCCTTCATACGCCCTGGGAGCAGCCTGAATCAACGTGTTCCACGAGGGACCCGTCCTCTTCCCCTCCGGGGGATCCAGCCAAGGGGCGGTGCACGCGCCGGTGGGAGTCCAAGTGCCCCTTCTTGCCGAAGGACCTCCCGCAGTCAGCGCATTCGTAGGGCCGTTCCCCGGTGTGCTGCCGCTGATGCTCCATGAGGTGGGTGCTCTGGGTGTAGCTCTTCCCGCAGTCCCCGCAGGCGTAGGGCCGCTCGTGGGTGTGCACCCGCCGGTGGCGCGCCAGGTTGGAGCTGCGGCCGAAGGCCTTGCCGCAGTCGGCGCAGGCGTAGGGGCGCTCCCCGCTGTGCACCCGCCCGTGGGCCAGGAGGTCCGAGCTCTGCCCGAAGGTCTGCCCGCACGCCTCGCACTTGTAGGCCTGCTGAGCGGTGGGGAGGTGTGAGCGGCGGTGGCGGCCCAGCGTGGCGGCCTCCGTGAAGGACTTGCCGCAGAAGCTGCAGACGTACGGCCGCTCCCCGCGGTGCGTGGCCCGGTGCTGCTCCAAATCCGCCAACTCCACGAAGCGCCTCCCACACTCCCCGCAGCGGTGAGGCCGGACGCTGCCTTCAGCGTGGGTGACGTAATGCCGAGCCAAGTCGGGCCGCCGGGCGAAACGCCGGCCGCACAGGGAGCAAGCGAAGGGGCGCTCGCCGAGGTGGTTCCTCCGGTGCTGCAGGAGGTTGGAGCTGGTGCTGAATTGGCGGCCGCAGTCCGGGCAAGTGTACGGCTTTTCCCCCGTGTGGGTCCGGAGGTGTTGGACGAGAGTGGGCCGCCCGGCGAAGGCTTTGCTGCAGTACTGGCACGAAAAGGGCCGCTTTCCCGAATGGACTTGGCGGTGGTTGGCCAGGGCGGAGTTCTGCCGGAAGGTCTGCCCGCACTCCACGCAACGGTACGGCCGCTCCTCCGTGTGGATGCGCCGGTGCTGGGTCAAGGTGGTGCGGTGCCCGAACGACTGCCCGCAGTCGGGACAAGTAAAGGGCCGCCCATTGACGTGAAGCAGCTGGTGCTTGGTCAGGAGAGAAAGGTCTGCGTAGGCCTTGCCACACTCCCCGCACACGTAGGGCCTCTCGCTCGTGTGCAGGGCCCGCTGGTGGCGCACCAGGGCGGACCGGACCCCGAACGCTTTGCCGCACTCACTGCAGATGTACGGCCGCTCGCCCCGATGAGCCCGGAGGTGGCGGACGAGGGCTGAGGACTGACGGAAGCGGCGCCCGCACTCCGTGCAAGCGTACGGCAGCTCTCCGGTATGGATGAGGCAGTGCCGGACGAGAGCCGAATGGCTGGCCAAGCTGCGGCCACACTCGCTGCAGATGTGGCGTGGCTTGGGAGGGCGTTGCTCAGCAACCATTTCCACCACAGGCACGGCCCACTCAGCGACGGCCTCCTCATCAGATGCATTCCCAGAAAGGGAGCCCTGCTGGGAGTGGATTTCTTCCCGTTCCTCCCCGCTAGATCCCTGCCTTGCTGGAGAACCACCCTGGTAAACAATCGACTCCAATTCGCCACCAGCATCTGTTTCCCCCAGGGCAGCTCCTCCCCAGTAGGGCAGACCCTCAGATCCCTCCCCATTGGAACCCTCCAGATCAAGGGCCATCTCAGATTCAACCTCAAGTGGGGATCCACCTTCATAACCGATGTCCTCCTCCTCCTCAGAATCTTCCCTTGCCAGGCCTGCCTCTGGACACAGGATCAGTTCAGCTTCCTCCTGGCCTTCCCCTTGATAAGAGTTTTTTCCCTCCGATTCATCCATTGCAAACTCAACCCCTGGCAGGGCCCCCTTTGGATAAAGAAATAGCTCTGTTCCTTCCCCCAGAGATCTTTCCCCTATGGCAGCCTCCATCCCGGCAGAGACGTCCCCAACGTCCTCAAAATCGGACACACATCCAACATCCCACTGCTCCTCAATCACGACCACAGAGCTGCTGTCAGAGGTCTCCTCCCAGTCAGGTTCTCCTCTCCGTTGCACGATCCTTTCCGGCGGTCGGCGGTCCCCTGACTCTGCTCGGCTCTTCCTGTGTCGGAGTTCCTTGGAGGAAGTCGCCCTAGGCAAACGGGCCTTCCCCACAGAGCGAGCTCCTCGAAATCTTTGCTGAGGGCCATCCATTCTTCCCTGCAAACGGTTCTCCTCATTCTCAGGTAGAAGCTGAACTCCTCCTGGAAGAGAAAACAAAATAAGGAAAGGGGAGTGAGAACACGCAGACACACAAAGTGAAAAATAATATCCACACGTAGGAGAAGGGCCGATGAGAAAATCACAAACGAGGGACAATGAGGGAACTGAAGATACTGTGCTTCTCCAGGAAGTGGCGAAGATGGGACCCAAGGCCAGCCCAGCACGCTGGAAGTTTCCACACATTAATCCATGGGTGGGCATAAGCTGGTGGGTCCAATATCAGTGAGGTGGTGAATCTACACCTTGGATGACTCCTTTGAGTTGTGGCAGAAACCCAGAGTGGATTCACCACCCACTGACATCGCAGCCGCTAACCTCCACTGGTAGATCTTTGGATGGTTTACAATAGGTCTGCAGGGGTTTCTGACTCGTAATTGTCCAACTGCAGCAGCAGCAGCAAAAAAGAGAAAATAGGCTTTGTCTAATGCCCCCCCCCCACTCTAAATTAGGCTACTGTGAATAATCCATAGCAGACAATATCCACATGTAGTCACCCATCACACTGCAGGCCGAAGCCTTTCCAGCTGAGCGAATGTGACATGACATGCTTAGCTGTCTGCAATGGATTATTCATACTACTGAAATGAAGAATGCTTTGTGGGGAGGGCTGCAATTTCAGTGCTGGTGCCCAAAATAAATCCTTGGCCTGAGCCATATCCTCAGAGGCACCCTGTTCCTTAACCGTACTAGGTTCAGTCTTCCCCTGTTAGATTACAACTCCCACCATCCATAGCCAGCCTTTGGAATGCAACACCACAACACCCATCAGAGGTTGAAGGGGCAGCCCGAAGGAGGAAGAGTTGGGATGGGGGGTTGTTACTACAGGTTGAATTTGGAGAGAAAGAGAGCCTGTCCAGACAACACGCTAAGCCATGGTTAAGCCACTTACCTTTTTGCAGCAAATGGTTAAGGAGCGTATTTAAACTGTGGTTAGGGAGCCACCATGGTTAGGAATGGTTCACATAAGCCACAATGGTTAAGGATTTTGAGCTAAATATTATGGTCTAGCATGTCGTGAACCATTTGTAACCATGGTGGCTACATAACGACGGTTTAAGCGCGCTGACTAACCACTTCCTGCACAAGGGTTAGCGGCCTAACCATGGCTTAGCATGTTGCCTGAACGGGCCCACTGTCTCTGCCCTCTCTCGGATAGTATCCTGCCAGCACTGTGATCATCTGACTTTTCCCTTTGTCCTCTGGTTAGCTTACACAGAATTTGCTGGATTCAAACCATCTCCCCTGGGTGCTTATTCGCCTCCCAATCAGCACCACTTCCAACCCCAGCCCACCCAAAGCTCTGGGGTGTGGACAAAATACACAAACGCCCAAGCCTAAAGAAACGCAGAATGCATCCTACACAGCAAAAAAAACACCAAACCTCATAGCCTCAAAATAAATCTGGCTCCCATTTTTCTTTCTTGCAGCCAGGGTAAGGAAGGCAAACACATTCTGCTCCCAAAGACACCCCAGAGTATCATTCTGGAGGCCAACTTCTAGAATGAAGAATGATTTGACTCCTCCCAAAGATATTTTACTATTCGTTTTATTGCCATCACAATCGTACGGATTTATTTAGTTTTAAGTGTTCAGATACTTACTTACTATGGGAAATGCAATCCTCTATGATAAACAATTTCATTTGTTTTTCTTTGTTTGCTTTACAACAGCTTTTATCCCGCTTGAAGTTCTAGGCGGCTCAAAGCAAGTAAACAATTGAGAAAGACCCTTCCAATCTGAACAGCTCCGAGACATCTCTTTAAATCCTTCCAAATTAACCCTTTAGGAAAACCACAGACAAGCGGTTGGTGGATTCCCACGACAGCGCTTACCCTCTAGGTTTCAGGTCCATTCCGTCTTCTGGAATAAATGCCAAAAAAAAAAAAAAAGGAGGAAATTCCACGAAAAAGAAGTAACAACTATATTATCACCATGCAAAAAAGAGATGGTTACAATCAACCTCTTCTTTGGAGTCGACTTCCTTTGCGAGGAAGCATGGGAAATAAAATGTCAACAAGCATTCTGGGAGCTGTAGTTTTCTTTTCTTTTTTAAAATCTTCCCTCTTAAAGAAACAAGACGTTTCTTGCGTTTTGGTCCTTCCTTGCTTCAGGGCAGGGTCCAGCCATGCGCCATCTCCTTGTCCCCCGTCTTATTCTGACAACAGCAGCCCTGCCAAATGCTGCCTTGCCCAAGGTCGCTCATTGACCTTTCTAGTTAAGGAGGGATTTGAACTCAGGTCCCTTTGCCTAGGTCTACACTAGTACTTTTTATCAGTATTGAAGTGCACGGATAACTGTTGGGGCACGTAACGCATGCCGTAGACCAGACTTCCTCAACCTAGGGCGCTCCAGATGTGTTGGACTACAACTCCCAGAATGCCCCAGCCAGCTGGCTGGGGCATTCTGGGAGATGCAGTCCAACACATCTGGAGCGCCCCAGGTTGAGGAAGGCTGCCGTAGACCGTTTTTCTAGCATTATTTCCCTCTTTTTTCCCCGTATTATCCAAAATACCTCACAAGGGCGGTGTAGCATCACCAAGATGGGATCGTATCCATAGATCTAGCAGTCCAGCCAGCTTCCTCGTCAATTCCAATATGAAGGGAGCATATCCAGATAGGGAAGGCTTAGATGCAATCAAACTGGAGGGGGCGGGGATTTCAGTTGCAAATGTACAATAACGATTTGGACTTTCTAAATCGTGTAACTGAAAAAGCAGTATCAGCCCTGTGTAATTCCACTGCTTTATTTCTTCCATAGGTATGGGGAGATCTTACTACATCTCAGGGTTCACCAAGGATGACCGTCCACCCAAAACCCAACTTTAGCGCAAGTGTATATGCAAAACATATACACTTGGTTTTAAATGAGATCTGATTGCTGCTACTTTGACCTTTAAAGTTGCTGTTTTTAAATCATTTTGAGGGTGTGCTTACAGCTAATTTATATTTATTTCTCCGAACATTGTAATCCTCAGTATCATTTTCTCAAAAGGTGGTGTTTGGGTATCAGAAATATTTATTTATAGAGAAGAAATTGGGTTTTTTACATTTTAAGAACATAAGAATGTAATAGGAACCATGCTAGATCAGATCATGGGTCCATCTAATCCAGCACTCTGTTCACAGTGGCCAAACAGCTGTCGACTTAGCAAGATGCAGGTGCAACAGCCATCAGGACTAGTAGCCATTGATCACCTTCAGGAATTTATCCACCCCCCTTTTAAAGGTGGCCATTACAACATCTTATGAAGAAGTACTCAGGAATTGCCTTGTTACCTCCAATCAGAGGTCAGAGATAACATTTGTTTATTTATTACATTTCTATCCCACTTTTTTTTCCTCCAAAGAACCCAAGGCGGTGTACATAATCCTCCTCCTCTCCATTTTATCCTCACAACAACCCTGTGAGGTAGGTATGCTGAGAGTGTGTGACTGGCCCAAAGTCACCCAGTGAGTTTCCATGGCTGAGTGGGGACTAGAACCCGGATCTCCCGACTCCAAGTCCAACACTTTAGCCACTACACCACACATGGGGATCCTTCTCCCCTACCTCCTCCCCAAACCTCCAGACCAGGAAGCAGGTCCCACAGGAGGTGCCAAACCTTCATCAGGCCGGACTGGGCACCTCCATGAGCGGGCTTAGGCGATTGCCTTCCCTGTCATCAAAATTCATCAATGGGGGAAGCAATCTTATGAACCCTAGACAATGTCTGGGCTGGTGGTGGTGGGGGGAGTGCATAGAATACTTGAGATTCCTGGATCCGAGGAATCCAGGAGACCGCACTCCAACTTCAGAACCAGGGGTCCGAGCTCCACGCCCCCTCCCCCTTGCAGCTGGCATGGAGAGAACCGTGCCAACTGCCTCTCCAAACTCGCAGAAGTGACTCCAGAGAACAGAAAGGGGGCATTTCTGTGGAGAAGATGTGGAAGGAACTGTAGAAGTGAGGACACAAGCTATCTTGCAACCCTCCCCTTTTGCAGAGTCCAAGTAGAACGAGCAAAAAAACTACCATCTAGCAAAAATGAGGAGCAGAAGCACTGAAGTCCCATCAGCCTCTCCAAGGGCACGATCCTATGCATATTTAGTCAGAAAGAATTCCAACAATGCTGAGAGCTGTAGAGCGTCTTTCTATCTAGACATGCACAGCGTTGTGCCTTAAAAACTGCAGCCCTAAGTTTCTCTTTCTGGCTTGCTTTGACCTCTTGATCGATTGATGTTCATGGGTAGCTCACAAAAGTTTTTTTATTTAATAATAATAATTAATAATAATGACACCAGCACAAAACCATTTGAATAAACCAGTTTTGAGTTTGTATTAGTCTCGGGTTTGATACATTCCTAGAATTACAGAGAAAATTCGGCGGCAAACCACACCACCAAATCCATCAAGCAGAAATGATCAGAGGGTCAGGGGAGAGGGAATGAATTTTAACTACCACAATAATCCCGGCCTCCTCCAAAAACAAAAGTCACAGACATAAATATATATATATATATATATATATGGAGAGATTCCTACTCAGTTATCATTTGGATGCTACAGGAGAAATTTTCATTTGTTGTCCTTGGAGGGGGAGGGGGTGATGGGGGGGGGAGAGATGTTAGCCCTGAGATACAAAATATGAGTGCTTAAGGCAGCCGTCCTAAACACATTTACCTAGGAGTAAACCCCATCGAACACAGTGGGACTCCTTCTCAGTAAATCCGAATAAGATTGTGCTGTTAGAAATGAAGGGGAGAATCCCAACTAAAAAGTTGGTGTCGTGTCTCCCTCGGATTCTTCCGAGGATGAAGAGGTAAGGGCAGGTTGGAGACCCGAGCGTTGGTACCATGCTGGATGGCTACCAGCCTTTGCTCTCCCTATTTCTTTTGGGCTCAAGATGCAAACTGTCGGGCTTTGCCGGCTGACCAAAACTGAATTCCGAAGACTGCAAACCAGGCAATAAAAGGCCAGGAAAGGAGGGAGGTTGAGGCTGTGTGCAGGGCTGGACAATATACCGGTTCAATGAAGTAAATTCAATGAGGCAGAGAAGAATTCTTTTCCAATCCGGAGTCCCAAAATTTGGGAGACCATATGAAAAGGAGGACAGGGCTTCTGCATCTTTAATAGTTGTATAGAGAAGGCAATTTCAGCAGGTGTCATTTGTAGGCATGCAGCCCCTGGTGAAATCCCCTCTTCATCGCAACAGTTAAAGCTGCAGGAGCCCTGCCCTCTCTTGTATCTGGTCAAGAGGACAGGGCTCCTGCGGCTTTAACTGTTGCGATGAAGAGGGGATTTCACCAGGGGCTGCATGCCTACAAATGACACCTGCTGAAATTCCATTTTCTGTACAACTGTTAAAGCTACAGGAGCCCTGTCCTCCTTTCCATGTGTTCACTCTACCAAAATCCAAGGCACGCAAGGCGTAAAGGTAAGGGCAAGGCTCAGGGACTACGATCAGGCTGATGAGATCCAGCGTATAGATCCAATGCTGTTAACTTCAGTGCGAAAGAAATGGGACGAGCAAGAGCTGGTATCCAGCCGGCATGGTACGTTCACCCGGATCTGCAACCTGCCATTCACCTTCATCCTCAGAAGAATCCAGAGGAGGCATGACAGTTCGGATGGAGGATATATGTGATTGAAGGGGCATGGGAGGAAGGAAGGGAACAGAGGAAAATGGAAAAAGATGAAGGAAAGGCAAAATGTTCATTAGAGATGTCAAATAAATCTGCAATGGATTCGAATGAGTTCAGATTTCTATAAATCCAACCTGTAGCTTCCATAGCGCACCAGCTTTTCCAAGTTATGTGGATTCCCTGTACTTACGGACCAGTTTTTCACTTTTGGGGGAGGGGAGACTTGTTCTAATTTGCATTTGGGCTAATGCACGTCTGCACAAAGGCAATAATGTGCATTCATGAACGCGCATTAGCACCAATTCAAAAATCGGAATGAACTTCTGGTTTCAAAACTCCCAATTCCATCAATATAGACAGAACAAAAGATGCCTGACAATCCGCGAAATGCTGGGATGGGGTTAACGGGATGGGGTTAACAAAATACGTACATCCCTAAAATTAATCCAACGGCTACTTCACCATTCCGCTTCCATCAGCTCAAGGGGGAGAAGCTCCCAGCGGTCTCCCATCCAAGCCTGGGGCAGCTGGAGTTCTTCTGACATCCTTGGCCAGGCAGCTCATCTCAATGTCGCAAAGCATTCTGGGACATTCAAGCTGCAGGCATTGGGCAGCATCCACGGGTAGTCCTATCCAGCCTAGGCCCATTCATGTCAATGGGTCTACTCTGCGTAGGAGTACCATTGGATGCTGCCCATCGTGCCGCCCTAAGCAGCTTCAGCTAATGAGACTGCCTGTACTGTTACCTTGGTCCTGATCCAGCCACACGTCAGGGCCACGGCCACTTAGCTCCAATAATGCTCCAGAACACACTGGGGCCGTTCACTGGGGCCCTGTCAAGATAAGGCTCCTCACACAGAAGTGAGGGAACCATTTCCTTCTACAACAAGGTTGGAGAACCATTACAGCCTGGGGTGAGGTGGGGGCAGACTGCCTTCTGGTCCACACCCTTCAGAGTGGGGCACGGAGAGATCGCTCCTGCCCCTCTTTCTCCACAGAGATAGAACAGTCCCTCTCCGATCGCTGATCAGAGGTAACCACAGGGATCCCCTCTTCCAATTCTAAACAGACTGTCTTTCTCTGCCGTTGGAAAGCTTCAGTCTTATCTCAAATCACTTATCAGAGATAAGAGCAGGGGTTTCATCTCCCAGTGCTAGAGAAAGGCTGACTCCCTCAAGGGCTCGGAAAGAGAACCTCCGCATGACAGACGTTTCCCACCCCTATCCTAGAAGAAGCAAGAATGATGTGACAGGGGGACAGTCCTACATCATCATTCCCCTGGATATGCAGACTAGACCCACCTTCCATTTTTAGCCTCAGAGCAGATAGGCCAGGGGTCTACAGAGGTTCAACGCAAGTGCATTGTGGACTGGAGGCTGGGGACAACCGGACAACCTTTGCTATAGCCAAAGGGTTTAAGGGAGCTTTGATCTTTTGATCCAAGATGAATGAACTGGCTGCTTTTGAGGCGGGCCTCTACCCATACCCTTGCTGGGTTCAGTCTCCCTCCTACTAAGCTTTCAGTCTTCCCATGGATATCACGTGGCAGGGAGTTCCACCGACTGGAAGGTTCAAACAGAGGTCAGCAACCAATTCCTCTGCTTGTTCCAAGGATCAAGACACCGCACAGCTGAACGACTGAGGTAGATGCTGGCACTGGGAAGGCGTTTGAGATCAAAGCTGCTCCAGGATGGGAAATATCCATTTAAAAAAAAGATCACATAGGAAAAGAAGCCTAAGAAAAGGATACACAGCTATGAAGAGTATTCGAAGATTTAGAAAAACTGTCTAAATGGGACAAGCAAAGAGCCTGTTACCATGGAGATCTTGTGTCAGGGAGTTCCAGGGACAGATAGATTGTTTTGCTGTGAGGATTATTAGCTGTCTTCCTACAGCACTTTCTAGGTACAAAGTGCTTGGCGTGGTCCAACCTAGGATCGGTGAGGTAGGGCGTTGGTACTAAATGGCTGCACAACCTAAAATTCTACTAGGATTGGGAACTGTACCAGGACGAAGGTGAGGAACAAAAACACAGCAAGATGAGATCAGAGACACACTGAATGTGTGGAGAACTTTTTAAAAAAACTGCTTCATTTAAAATATGCCAAGAAAGTTGTGTTTATCCATACACACACACACACACACACACACACCACACAAACATACACACACCATTTCTGATAATCAATTAGTTTTAACTAGCAGAGCTAAAGATGGACAAGATGCACCAATGTGAGATCAGAGAAACGCAAGGAATCTGAGAGCTGCCATAATCTGTCCTAGCAATGGTCCATCCATTCCTGAATCCCATTCAGAGCTAGCTGCTACAGAGAAAACCACAAGAGGACGTATCCATCTTTTGAACTTCCCATTTTTAAGAATCCCTAAAGATGTGGGGACATCTGGAGTATGAAGTTCCATCCTTCTTTGCATTTCAGAGCTGCTCTTCCATACATCTGCTTTTCCCTAAAGACCGGGACGCTAACGTAGCTCGGTAGGTGGAGTGTCGAACTCAGATCTAGAGAGATTAGTGCTGAATCCCAAATTCAGGACAACAAGTGAACTCGGACTAAAGCCAATCTCTCTCTTTTCCCATTCTCTCATGTTCGTAAAAAAATTTAAGAATTCATTCCACTGGACTCAACTCCTTGCGGCTGTGAGTTCCACAGGTTAATTACAAGACATTTGCCCAAGGAAAGGAGGGTGACACCCACAAGATTCTTCCTGTGGTTTGTGGTAAGCAAGCTCCTTAATTTCTTTGAGTACCAAATCATCGCTGCAATTATGAAAGCTATCAACATCCTATTTTAAAATGGAAAGTGGAATTCCCAGAATTCTAAAAGTATGCAGGGAGTCAAATTCTGCCCAGCCCTTGATTAAATAATCCATTGGGAGGTGCCTCTCAACTTCACTTTCTAGTTTGTTTTTCTTTGCCCCTTCTGTTTTATTCCATGTAGTAGAAATCTAAGGAACAAGAGCAAGGATGTGGAAGGAATCTACAACCGATTCAAATGAGATCCAATTTTGGTGAGCCCGACCTGCGGATCACACAGCACACCAGCTTTTTCTGAGTTGCGCAGAGTCTGCGGACTTGCAGTGCTTTTTTCAAAACTTGGTGGGGTTGCGCAACTGCGCATTTGCATGCCAACGAAATTCGCATAGAAAAAAATCTGACTCCGCCCATGAGCGGATAACAGAATGACACCTGACATTCCGCAGAACGTAGAATGGGACGGATTTAACAAAATGCAATCATCCCTAAGTAGGAGAGATGATAGCGGAGAGGATTCGAACTCGTTGATGCCATTTGCTGGGATACAAGTATCAAAAGAACCACCCCACAGGAAAGAAAGGGAGAAGTCTAAAGTCTAAAGTCTTAAAACTCATAGCTTATTAGTGTGATCAGAACAGGGGGTGACCAGGAGATTTCACTCGCTAAGCAGTGGAAGGTACAGCAGATGGCATGTGACAGGAAGTGCCGAAGGGAGCCATTTTGTGCAGGAGGGAGTATTTCAATCAATGATAAGATGGGGTAGCTTTTCTGGGAAATGCTAAATATGCAATGACTTTGGGATAAAGGGAGAGAGCTGGAATCTGGAAGACTGCTCTTCTCTCACATACACACACGGAATCCCTGTCAAACCAGCTTGACCCACGCTCTGTACAAGGCCGCCTGCCATCAGTCCCTGTTCATTCCACACGTATGTACAATTCCTTGAGGGGTTTTTGGGGGGACTAGCCGGCGGGGCGGAAAGTGGGGAGAGAAAAGGGAGGAAGAAAGGAGGGGAAAGGAAAGGATCCCTGGACAGGTGGACTCACCCTGTGTTTTGCTGGTAAAGAAAGTAGGGTTTCTAATCCTGCATCATTTGCTACAACACACACACACACCGCTTCAATTCTGCCCGTCTGCACACACCCCACCCTAACAATAACGTCCGCAGTATCTTCTCTCCGCCTAGGGCACGTCTGTTATCCTTGGCAGACCCAAAAGCCCCAATTATGTTGAGCTCCCCCTCCCAATGTATGGCCCTGAGCATTGGGAGGGAAGCAAAAGGAGGCCGAACCTCACAGGTCACCCTGGCCGCCTCTCTGGAACTGACACGTCCCACAATGCCCAGCAGGTCACGGTTTCTCCGCCGTGTGGTTCTGCAGGTGCTGCAGCAATATTGAGCTGTTCCTAGAGATTTTCCCAGGCTCAGAATGCACAAAATATCTGCCCTTATCCTGCGGCATCAGCACACTGCCGGCGCCGGGTTTCTTCCTCAAATCGAGGTGAAAATAGGGCTCCGTGGTCTCCAGCGTATCGCCCGAGCTTCGCTTCCCGTCCGCCCCGTGGTCCTTGGGCCGCTGTGGCAAGCCCCTTTCCGAAACGCGATTCCCCCTCTGCAAAAGGATGGCCGAGATCTCGGTGAAACTCTCGCCAAATTCCAGAGGGTTCCTACAGTCTCTCTCCTTGCCGTGGTTGTTCTTGGGCGGCGGCCGCTGCCGCGCGCTCCTGGTCTTCTCTGCCGTGTGCTCTCTCTGGTGTCGGATCAGGGCCAGCCTCTCCGGGAAGCCCCTCCCACACTCCAGGCACTTCAGCAACTGTGCCTTCACGTGGCCAATCTGGTGGCGGGACAAGCTGGCGGCATCCGCAAAGCTTTGCTCACAGCCGCGGCACTTGTAGGGCTTGGTGCTGGGGTGCCGGATGAGGGCGGCCATTTCGGTGGAAGCCGGAGCAGGCCTGTCCGCAGCGGAGGTTCTTTTCTGGGGTGCAGCGATGGCGGCACTCCCCGGCTCCTCTTCAAGGCGGGCTTGCTGATGTGAGGCGAGAGCCGAGCTGCCCTGGAGGAGCCCACAGGAGGGGGGCTCCTCTTCCTCAGGGGTTCTCTGAGGTGCTCTGTCGAGGGTCTTGTCTTCTGAGTGGATTCCCTGGTGTGCAGCAAGACCCGAGCCACGCCTAAGCAAACGATCCTCCAGTGGGACGCTCCGATGCGAGCTAGAGACCGGGTTTTCGTCAGAGGCCTTGTCTCTGGGGGAGATTTTCTGGGGTGCAACAGCGCACGTGTCCGGGGGGCCCTCCTGGGGATTCCTCGGATGTACGGCGAGATCCAAGCCGACCGTAAAAGCTTCTCCAGATCCCGAGCATCCGTGTGTTTCGCCTTCCACGTGGCTGTTCTGGTGGAGCGTCAGGGCTGCGACGTCTGCAAAGGCCTGCCCGCACCCCACGCGTCGGAGCGGCTTCCCGCCAAGGCACTCTCTCTGATGCCGCGCGAGACCCGAGATGCTCCTCAGGCTCTGTTCACACTCGGGACATTGGTACAGCTTCTCCTGCGTGTGGGTGACCTGGTGCCGGCTGAGGGCTGCGCTGTCGGCGAAAGCCTGCCCGCATTCGGAGCAGGCGCCAGGCCTCCGGTGGCTCTGCTGGTGACTCGCAAGTGCCGAACTATCCTTGCACCTTTCCCCGCACTCCAGACAGGCCCACGTCGCTTGCGCTTCCTGCTGCGGCATGAGGACGCTCCCGACCGCGAAGCCCTCCCTGGGATCCATGCAGGCAAGAGACTTGGGGGATTCCTGGACAAACAGACGTTTCGAATTCTCCTTGCGCGTCCGGCCCTCCTCGTGCCGCACAGGTGCCTTGCTGTCGACAGAGCCCTCTCCAAACGCACCACGGCCGCGCCGCGAGTGGGTTTCCTCGTGCTGCAGCAGGGCCAAGCTATCCTTGCAGTCCTGCCCACAAATGCCACAGATCCAAGATTCGTGGTTCTCCTGGTGGCAGGCCAAGGCGGTGGCCTCCCCGAAGCTTCTCCCACACTCGGTGCAGATGAAAGAGGTGTGGCTCTCTCGATGCCGTGCCAACGCCGCGCCGTCTGGGAAACCCTGCCCGCATATGATGCAGAGGTGGGCAACGTGGCTCGTTTGATTCTCCTCCAGTTCATCACCGCAGTCCGGGCCACGTCTGGCGCGTGGTGCGCTGCTCTCCTGGCAAGGGGGTGTCACGTGTCCATCCTCGCCACCCTCCTCACACACGTCACCCCCACGGGAGGCGTGGCCTTCTGACTCATTGGTCTCCCCTTTGCCGCCACTGCACTTCCCGCCCTCCTCCTGCTGGTGGCGCTGCAGCTCCTCTTCCTGGGCGAAGCGCCGCCCACAGCCGTGGCAGACGTGGGGGCGCTCCTCCATGTGGATGCGCTGGTGTGTGATGAGGTTGGAGCTCTGGGAGAAGCGCCGGCCGCACTCCTCGCAGTGGTAGGGCCGCTCGCCCGTGTGCGTCCGGCGGTGCTGGGTGAGGTGAGAGCTGCGGACAAAGGCCTTGCCGCAGTCGAGGCAGGCGTAGGGCTTCTCGCCCGTGTGGATGCGCTGGTGGCGGATGAGGGTGGAGCTCATGCCGAAGCACTTGCCACAGTCGGCGCAGCGGTAGGGCTTCTCGCCCCGGTGGATGCGAGAATGCAGGGTGAGGTTGGAGGCCAAGGAGAAGCTCTGTCCGCACTCGGCACAGGCGTACGGGCGGCTCTCACTGTGGCACCGCCGGTGGCGCTCCAGCGCCGAGCTGAGGCCAAAGGTCTTGCCGCAGTCGGCGCAGCGGTAGGGCTCCACCCCCATGTGGAGCCGCTGGTGCTTGACGAGGGTGGCGCCGTGGCCGAAGCGCTTGCCGCACTCCTGGCACTGGTAGGGCTTCTCGCCCGAGTGGGTGCGCTGGTGCTGGATCAGCTCCGAGCTCTGGATGAAGGTCTTGCCGCAGTCGTTGCACCGGAAGGGCTTCTCCCCGGCGTGGATCTTGCGGTGCTTGACCAGGTTGGCGCTCTGGGTGAAGCCCTTGCCGCACTCCTCGCACTTGAAGGGCCGTTCGCCGGTGTGGGTGATCTGGTGCTGGATGAGGTCCGAGGAGCGGTAGAAGCTCTTGGGGCACTCGGGGCAGCGGTAGGGCTTCTCGCCCGTGTGGCTGCGCTGGTGCTTGATGAGGTTGGTGCTCTGGGAGAAGGCCTTGCCGCACTCCCGGCAGACGTAGGGCTTCTCGCCGGTGTGGGTGCGCTGGTGCTGGGCCAGGTTGGAGCTCCAGGAAAAGGCCTTGCCGCAATCGCTGCAGACGTAGGGCTTCTCGCCGGTGTGCGTCCGCCGGTGCTGGACCAGGTGGGAGCTCTGGGTGAAGGACTTGCCGCAGTCGGTGCACGTGTTGGGGCGCTCCCCCGTGTGGATACGCCGGTGGCGCACCAGCTTCGACCACTGGCTGAATGCCTTCCCGCATTCACTGCAGGGGTACGGGCGCTCCCCCTTCCCGCGGGGCGGCGGCGGTGCCACGGCTGCTGTGGGCAGGTCCTCCTCCACTCGGCTTGGCGGTTCAATACAAAGGACCTTCTTCTCCTTCTCCTCCTCCTCCTCCTTCATGGTCTCCACTTTCTCACCATCACCTGGCAAGAGGAAGATTTTTTTTTTAAGTATCAGAAAAGGAAGGATCTCAGAGAACCTAAAACAGGCAGAAGTGTAACTTTTCAGGGCTGAACTGTGCCAATGTTTGTTATTATTTCTTAGCCACCTTTCAGGGCAGAAGCCCTCACAAGGCAGCTTACAACGACAAAGTACAAAACCAGTTAAAATATTAAAAGCAATAAAATATTAAAATATAGCCATTAAAAATAATAAAAGCCAACAATAAAAGCAGCAAGAACAACCGTGGCAATAGCAGCCGTTAACAGTCCTCGTCATGAGAAGGCCACGGTAAAATAAAATGTTTTCAAGGCCCTCTTAATTTTTATTTATTTATTTATTTATTTATTACATTTCTATACCGCCCAATAGCCGGAGCTCTCTGGGCGGTTCACAAAAATTAAAAACATTCAAAGTATAAAACAACAGTATAAAACCATAATATAAAATACAATATAAAAGCTCAACCAGATAAAAACAGCAGCAATGCAAAATTACAAATTTAAAACACCATGTTAAAATGTATTTATAGACTGTTAAAATGTTGGGAGAATAAAAAGGTCTTCAGCTGGCGTCTAAAAGCATATAATGTAGGTGCCAAGCGAACCTCCTTAGGGAGCTCATTCCACAGCCGGGGTGCCACAGCAGAGAAGGCCCTCCTCCTGGTAGCCACCTGCCTCACTTCCTTTCGCAGGGGCTCACGGAGAAGGACCCCTGAGGATGACCTTAGGGTCCGGGCAGGTACATATGGGAGGAGGCGTTCCTTCAGATAACCTGGCCCCAAGCCGTTTAGGGCTTTAGATGTTAATACCAGCACTTTGAATCGGCCCCGGGCCTTAAAAGCCTGCAACGATGGAGCATGGCAGGCCTCTGATGGGAGCTTGTTCCAAAGGAGTGGGGCCACTGCAGAGAAGGCCCTCTCCTCTGTGATCACCTACCTAATTGCAATCACAGGTGGGCAAATGAGAAGGGTCTCTTCTTCTGATCTTAAAGTGCAGGCAGGCTGATAGGGGTGAAAGCATTTGGAATGCCACTCAAGCAAAGGTCACCCAAGGAAAAAACCTATGTTCCATCTCTGCCCAAACATTATGTGAGGTGAGGATTTCCTTGAAAATACAACGCGGCCTTTACAGTGCGACTATGGGTCCACACAGCCCAGATCTATCCACAGTGACTATCCCCACTGTTTGTTCTAGCCCTTCATTCCAAGATGAATCTTCCAGTTTTCGTCTTTCCCACCTGCATGGGCAACTCTTGGGGTCTCCTCTTCTTCCTTCAAGGCTCCAGGCCCAGAATCACAGGCCTCCTTCGTTCCTTCCATCTGAGGGGCTGTGGTAGGAGCATTCTCCAGATAATCTGCAAAAACAGAGTTAAACGCAAGAAGGTAAGCTCAGGCTTAGAATGGCCTCCTGCCCTGAATGACCCTGAAAATATCTCTTACCTATCAGGGTTGACACAGCCACGAGCCATATCAGTCGCTTTCAAACTGTGCCCCAGGGAACGCTGGGGTTCCTCAACTAAGAGACTGGTACGGGTGAAAAACCTTCCCTGAAAGACCCATCCTCCATAATACATAACTGCAAGCAAAGATGGAGTGTGGTCCGGAAGAGAGCGAGAGGCACTCTCAATTTACAGGCCTGGCTGGGACAATACATGAACCAAGGACACGTCTTGTGGAACACACAGGGAGCTCCAGCATAGGCGCTGCACTGACAGACAAATCCACATGGAAAGAATTCCCCAGAGCCAGAGAGTTCGAAACCCACTGAGGTCTATCAATCATTTGTCTATATCTGTATGTAGCAAGTCCTGACGCCTGCAATGTACCGGCAAGCCTTGTTTTGCTGACATCACTCCCTCTGCAGAGCCGGACATGGGATCAACAAATCCTATTTTCCAGAGCGAATCCTCTTCCGTAAGCATTTACCACCAGATCCATTATCCCAGCCCTCCCCAGCATGGTGCCATCCAGATGTTGTTGGACTACAACTCCCATCATCCTGACCACTGGCCATGTAGGCTGGGGCTGATGGGACTCACTCGCACCCTCTGGCCAGCCTTCCCCTTCCCTTCCCTCCCTTCAGGATTGGGTTTCGGTGACAGCCAGCTGTTCCCCAACTCTGGGACAGGATTTGAGGCCGTTGGATATGCAATGGCCCCAAGACGTACCCAAAGAAACGCCAACTTCTGAGTTCTCCTGCATGGCTTCCCCGTCCAGGCTCTGTAGTTCCTAACTCTACGGTGCAAGATGATAAGCCTCAGTCAGCATGGTCCACAGCATCTGAAACAAAAAAGAGGCCCAGTTCAGACAACACATTTCTCAATGATGGTTTTAGAACTCCATGGTGGAGATTTTACACCACCGTTGAGAAATGTGTTGTCTGGCGGGAAAACTCCACCCCACAGTGGAGGGTGTGTGTGTTTTTGGAAAACACTCCACGCTGAAACATTGCACGCTGTGCAGAGGAGAGTTCCTGCACAACCATTTTGTTGCGTGGAGTTCCTGTTGCGCTGAGTGGACTTTTCCCACTGGCTACAGAGTTCCCTGGCAAGAGCGGCGAAAGGAGAGAGTGCCACTCTAGGAGAGCTGCCGGGATTGCTTGTTTGTTTGGTTTTTGCAGCAATGGCTGATGGGATACCATCGGGAGGACCGAGGGAAGGCGAGTTTTAGAAGATACATCTGTAAAACAGAAGATTGGTTACATCTGTTGAAATGATTTCCCCCGAGAAATCCTTGTATTGAACCAGATGCCAGAACTTCGCTCTCTGAAAGAATATGTTGAATCCCAGAACCTTCGAGATAGTATCCAAGAGCTCCAAAGTAGGCTAACTCTATGTGGAATGATCCAAAGCAAATGAAGAGATGGTCAAAGCGAGGGCTTTCTTGATTTTGGATCATGATTGCTGGTTTAGCCACAGCTAGATCTCCACACTCAGCAGCTACTTGCTGTGATACCTTCATAGTTTCCATCACCACATCATTCCATGTAGGGGGCAAAGTGATATTTCTCATGTAACAAATCTTCTGTTTCACAGATGTATCTTCTAAACTTTGGAATTCCACCCAGCCCATATTGGTGTTGATTTAGCCCATTTTACTGAAACCATTCAAGTAAAATCTCTCTGCATGGAGTCTTCCAAATGCTTTGTAACAGGACAATTACTCACCAAAGAACACAATGGCTTGACTAATTTGGGGGGGTTTGGATATGGCTCAAGAGCCTTTAAATCAATCTGAAGTGACCTCATCTACGTGGCTTGCAAGATCCCGTGGGATTATCTGTGAGAATACCGGATTCTGCTTTTGCACTCTCAGCCAATTCTATCTCACTTTCTGCTTCCAAAGTTTGATTTCCGGGCTCTTCAGTTTCCAAGTTTGGGTAGCAAATGCCGAATGTGTCATGTAAACTCCCTTTTCCTGACAATGTCTCCAAGTTAAAAACAATTCAACCTAATAAATTGTCTTTTTTAATATTTCATCATACTCGTCCTGTTTGAAATTTTGTAAAGAACATTTGAACATGTTCAACTGTAAAAATCACAGTTGAACACGTTCAAAATGATCTGTGCATCAGATCGAGAGATATTTAGGGTGGATACTTTTGAAATGAAAGCCCTGTATGATAAACTCTAAAATCATACAATCCTGAGAAAGTGAACTTATAAAGAGATATCACTCATAATTCCCTAAGCGTTGGGGTAAACCCCATGTTGTTATACATTTTCTTAATCCTCATTAAAAAATGCAACTTTTTTGTTCTTGAGTATTCTTTCGAAAGTCGTATAGTTTCTGAGTAAATCATGGTTAAACGTCACACATAACCAATGAGAACACTGATTATATACACTCAAATGACATTATCTCAAAAACTAATGGAGTTAACAAAAATGTGTAATTACAAAAAGTATTTGTCATTACATTTGAAACATTTCAGAATAAAATTCATCTCGGTAGCATAAACAGGTGAGAAGTTATGCATATTTAAATGTGGCAACTACATACCAACGCAGCACCCATATTGATGATGTCATCACGCAGCCCCACCACCACTGGAATTTTGTAAGACTCACTTTTCTGAGACACTTATGTCATATGTAAACAAAAAATATTCACTAAGCTTTTGCACTCACTGGGGTAAATAAATCCTGGTCTGGCTCTGAGCCAGTGCCGTGTAGTGGCTAAAGTGTCGGACTGGGAGTCGGGAAATCCGGGTTCTAGTCCCCACTCAGCCATGGAAACCCACTGGGTGACTTTGGGCCAGTCACAGACTCTCAGCCCAACCTACCTCACAGGGTTGTTGTTGTGAGGGTAAAATGGAGAAGAGGAGGAGGATTATGTACGTGAGGAAAAAAGGCGGGATACAAATGCAACGATGATGATGATGATGATGGGACCAGGAGGAACCCTATAGCAAAGACAGGCACCTAAAGGGCAGATCCTACTCCCCGCCTTTGTCTAGTCGCTGCTGCCAAACTGAAGCTTCGTACCAGCTGGGATCTGTCAGGAGCCGCCTATTCGTGACAGCCAAGTCCAGACAGAAAGGTCTTCTCCCCAACGTTTCTGTGCCTGGAAGCAATGAACGTGTTTGACTGATGCGATACACGTAACTGCGTGCGCTGGAGCCCTGCTACAATTTGCAGCAGCAGCATGATTCTGGAAAGCAGGCAAACTCCAAAGGGATTGCAAGTATCAAAAACTGGAAATAGGAAAGCTGTCCTCTTGGATCAAATCACCGATCCAGGCGACCGAGTGCTCTCTGAACATTTTGGGAAAACATTCCCATCCGCCTCAGCCAACACAGCCAGTGGCCAGGGGGAATGGGAGTTGTAGTCCAAAGGTTCTGGAGGGCACCTGGTTGTTGACCCTTCTAATCGGCAACAGCTCTGCCAGCTCCCTAAACGGAGATCTCCCCCAGCCCCGTTTGCAACTGGAAATGACAGTAGCAACTGGGACTTCCCCATGGTAAACACACGCTCTGGCACTGAGCTGCGGTGGAGTGAGACCAGCCGTTGGTGGGTGTGACATGACTGCCGGGAGACTCCCTTGGGATGCTTGAGAGAAAGAGAGAGAGACTGAGCCACATGGACAGATCAGTACTATTTACGGGGCACTAGCACTATACGTAGCACATTACAGAGCATCAATCGAAAAAGCATCTAAGCAGCTACAAAGGGGGTGTCACATTTCTGGAGAGGGTTTTCCCCCAGTTATAGGGCCCCACACTAAGAACATAAGAACTGCCCAGAGAACTTTGGCTATTAGGCGGTATAGAAATGAAATAAATAAATAAATGCCATGCTGGATTAGACCAAGGGTCCATCTAGTCCAGCACTCTGTTCACGCAGTGGCCAGCCAACTGTTGACCAGAAATCCACAAACACAAGTGCGAAAGCACTCTCCCACCCATGTTCCCCAGCAGCTGGTGTACACAGACTTACCGCCTCTGATACTGGAGGTAGCCTATAGCCATCAGGACTAGTAGCCACTGATAGCTTCCTTTTATCTCTCCTGAATCTCCCACCAGTCAGCTTCATGGGATGACCCCGGGTTCTAGTATTTTGAGAGCAGGAGAAACATGCCTCCCTGTCCACTTTCTCCGCACCGTGCATCATTTTGTACACTTCTATCATGTCTCCCCTTCCTCACCTTTTCTCCAAGCAAAATAATCCCAGCTACTGTAACCTTCCCTCATAGGAGAGTTGCTCCAGTCCCTTGATCATTGTAGTTTTACACTCTAATGAAACGTCTACAGCAGCTTCAGAAAATATCCATAAATCATCACTTCTTTTGTATTCTGTAGCACTTTAATCCCTTTGAGAATCAGTATCACAGACTCGGAACCTCGCTTTGCAGTGTGCCTTTGAAAGGTGGGCATGAAAATCCACTTCTTAAATAGGTATCACATGCCTTTACTAAATCCCTACAAAACTCAACGGGAAGAGCTTCTGAGTAAATATGGATAGGATTGCGTTGTTAATCGCCTCAGCTGTGACCTCGACAATGGCCTGGTTCAAACAACACGCTAAACCATGCTGCTGAACCACTAAAATGGTTAAGGGAATGCATTAAGGTTAATGCATTCCCTTAACCATTTTGTTCAGCAGCATGGTTTAGCGTGTTGTCTGAACCAGGCCAAAGTGGTTGAAAGGTAACGAAAGACGCAATCCTATGCATGTTTAGACCGGGGGTGGGGGGAGTCCTACAACGCCCAGTATTCATTCCCTAGCTAGTGTGGCAGGCTGGGGGACACTGGGAATTGTAGGACTTCCCCCACCCCCGGTCTAAACATGCATAGGATTAGGTCCTAAATCCGTGTTAAGTGATCCGAACTACAACCCTGCCAATCTCCCCTTCCAGCTTCTTTTCTGGACACCTCCAATAAATCGCCGTTTCTTTTTGATCCTTTGCGCATGGCGGGGGGGGGGGACGAGAACCCCCAAACTAAACTGGATCTAGCCTGTCCACACGACTTTCAAGACCAACCCCCGCCTCTTTCGTCTGCAAAAATAAAAAAAATGAAAATGCACCCATTTCCCAGCTTTTGCAAGGACGTGCCAAACTCACCACTGCAGCTGCCCCTGACCAGAGGGGTGTGTGTCTCGGGGGGAATCCGCACCCAGGGGGATCTCCCCCCATGAGGCCTGGGGACCCCCGCAAAGCGCCCTTTGCCTTGCAGGCACCCCCAGCCCGTCCCTGCTTATCAGCCACCGGGGCTCAGGGTGACTGGGAGGGAGGCGGAGGAAGTTCCCTCCCCTACATAGTTCCCCTCTTCCGCTCTGCTGCTGCTGCGGTTGCCTGGGAATGGAAAGAGGAGCCCTTCTCTATGGTGTTTAACCGTTTCAATTCGAAGCGCGCACCGTGGGGCGTTAGGGACGGGGAGCCCGGACGCCTGGCTTTCGCCCTGAGACCCGGGGGGGGTGCGTTTGGGTTTGGGGGAGCCCAGGACTCCTGGGTTCCATCCCAGCGCAGTTCTGGAAAAAGCAGACTGCAATGGAGAGGGGCAGGGTGACCATATGAAAGGGAGGACGGGGCTACTGTATCTTTAACAGTTAGCTAAAGTGAGCAGATACCGAAGAGGGCAGGGCTCCTATAGCTTTAATTATTGGGATGAAGAAGGAATTTCACCAGGTGCTGCACCTGCTGAAATTCCCTTTTCCATGCAACTGTTAAAGATACAGGAGCCCTGTCCTCCTTTCCATATGGTCACCCTAGGGGGGATGCGTAAGCCATCCTCCTTGGCTCAGGGCACGCTCCTAGGCATGTTTAGGCAGAAAAGCCCTACAACGGCCAGCATTCCCAAGAGATGTAGGACTTTTCTCTGTCTGAACAGGCCTAGGAGTGTGCCCTAAACGAAGTAGAGGGAGAACAGTTGGCATGCGGCTTATGCATAAATGATAGGTAGGACTTGCAACAAAATGTTGCCCTAGACAACACACTAAACCATGCTGCTTAACTTAACCATTTTGTGGTTAAGCAGCGTGGTTTAGCATGTTGTCTGAACTAGGTCTCTATCTCAACATGCATAGGATTGCACCCTTCATGCATTTCAGTGGCGATTCTGTGTTGTTTTTTCCTTTTATTGTCTTTTTCTTTTCTGGTATATTCCCTAGAAATGGGCACAAGACCTCTGAGGAACGGGGTGAGTTGAAGGAGCCAGGACTCCTGGGTCCCAGCCCTGCAAGTAGAACGGGGCCCAGAGCAGGATGTGCAGTTCCCTTTTTACAGAACGTGAGCCATTCTGACTGCTAGCAGCTTTCCAGGGTCTCAGCCCTACCCCTTGCTATGTCAAATCCGCAGTGCCGGAGTTTTTATCTGCCTGCTAAGTGTGTGTTCTAACACTGAGCCACATCCCACTCCTGCACCCTGCTCCTAGGTTCTTTCCCTAGTTCTAGAATGACAGCCAACAGTTGGCTAGGTTAGCACAGGACATTTGGAGGCAGGCCGGACTATTTAGGTTTTCCTCCCCTGAGGGTGGAGTAGACAAGTCAGGATTCCTCTTGCAACAAGCACAGTGTTTCCCCAGGCTAATGAAGAAATTAATGTTTAATTATGCAATCAAACCCACAAACATGCTCCTCAAGTGTGTTTAATTATATCATTAGTAGTTGCTAGACAGCGTGCTTGCTCGCTCGCCATAAAGGTTGATTTAAGAAAGAAGGCAAAGTCAGAGTTTTTCCAAAGCAAAGCCAAAGATTTCTGAGCGAGGTCTAATTTTGCAGGCGTTTGCCACCTGCTATCTGCAAAGCTAGGCCCTGTTCCATGTGCAGAGTAAGAAGAGCAGGGCCTTTCCTGCAATTGCCCCAAGGCTTTGAAACAACATTCCAAATAAACTTTGCTTTTTGCAAGAGTGTGATTTCTTTTTTCTTTCTTTCATAAAACATCTGGCTGCAGTTGATGTTACAACTGCCATGTTATTGCTGTTTATACTGATCATTTTATTTTAATTTGGCTATTTTATCCTTGTTATATTTGTTTCATTAATATCGTTCGGCATCTTGAGCTGGCATGCAAGCACGACAGAACAGGCCATCACAAAAATGACCCCCAAGTTCAGCATTCTCTTGTTCTACACGAAAATGAATGACAAGCTTTTGTTTAGCTTGTGGGGTGGGGGAGTAAAGAGGTACACTCAGGAACATTGCTATTGTAGCAATTAAATCTGTTCCCTTGTCACCAAGCCAGTGTCATCCAGGGTTTACATTTTTCGGTCACTCTAGATCAGTGGTTCTCAACCTTCCTAATGCCGCGACCCTTTAATACAGTTCCTCATGTTGTGGTGACCCCCAACCATAAAATTATTTTCGTTCTTCTCTACACGATCCATTGTCATGGGATGGTTTGCTAATGAAAATAATACATAACAATAGCTTGAATAATACAAAAGATGATACATGACATAGTTCAGTCAATACAGTTTCTTAAGACCATCGGAAATATGTGTTTTCCGATGGTCTTAGGCGACCCCTGTGAAAGGGTCATTCGACCCCCAAAGGGGTCCCGACCCACAGGTTGAGAACCGCTGCTCTAGATCAAGAGTTGGGGACCTGTAGCTCTCCAGATGTTTCAGTCTACAGCTCCCCATCATCCCTGATTATTGGCCATGTTTGGCTGGGGCTGATGGAAGTCTGAATCCAACAATATCTGGAGGGCCATAGAGTCCTCAGCCCTGCTTTACAGTGTGACAGAATTGGATTTACCTGATCCAGGCCCCATCTAACCATATTCAAAGCGATTGCCTCTTTCTCTCTCTCCCACTTCAGAGCACGACTAAGCAACTTCTAAACAGGCCTTTGACAGTAACAAAGGAAGGCCTCAGTCAGGACTACTCGAATACATTGTAGTCTCAGAGGCCACACAAAGTAAACATTACAGAACAACTGTTATATACATGGCATTTCTTCACAGAGGGTAACCCCCAAAACAGCCCAATTAGGACGGGGAATGCTTAGTAGCCACAGGTTACTGAATAGAGTATTCACTACATGACATTTTGTTACAGGCTTCACTTGTAATTACAAATAGTGACTCAGTGTCTATACTGAGTAAATGGGGTCTCTATCACAAAAGGTCTCTCTACTACAAGCAGTAGATTGTAAAACACAGGGTACAAATAAAGATTAACACAGATGCCCTCCAGTAACTAAGTTGTGTATTGCTCTTATAGCTGCGTCCCAGTTTAAGATATGTAGATGTACACCTCAGCCAATTGTTAATGTGTGTGTTAATTTGTGTGATACGAATAATAAAACGGAAATGCACAGGCAACCCTGTAAATAAATTTTTAAAAAGATTGTGCTCCTGTAATATGTGAATTTGAGTACATGAGAATATCCATCTAAGGGAAGGCGAGTGATTCCAGGGAAACCTTGTACATATAGTACAAATAAGAGAAGCAGCTGAGAGGATTCAAGAGAAGGGACCAGTAAGACAAACCATGTGGACAAGTGGTATTCCAGGAAAGAAAAGAAGCGGAAACTTTCCCAGGTGTGCCCAGGTGTCTTTATTACAAGCAAGTGGAAGAGGCACAAATTGGTGAATGAGATATCTCAATTATGCTACACTCTTTTAATCTATGGATGTCTCTTGTCTCTGGAGAGCTGACAGCAGAGAGTTCTTCTTTTCCTGGCGTTTTCATCAGTGCCTTGAAAACTGCTCAGAAATCTGTGAAGACATCCCAGCATTACTGCTGTTCACAAGTAAGGTGTTATCCTCTAGAGAAGTTGCTCCATCCTGCCTCCCCAAGCAAGACTGGGAGAAGATGTGGGCCTGTTTGCTCTCTAGTAGTGTAGCTTTCTAATTTAAGTGTAACTTTCTAATATACTAACAGTGGTTGATGAAGGCTCAATTGTGCATTTCAGAAGAAACAATTGTTATTCATAGATGACATTTTCTTTAAAAAAAAGAAAAGAAAAACCATGACCATTGAAATGGGAACCTATTTTGTGTGACTCTTAGTCTGTTTTAAGAATGGTGTTTCAGCACACTCACTGAATGCGCCACTATATTCAGTGCTCTGGTTGTTCAACCTTGTTCAAGGCTATCAAGTACTTTTCATTTCAGTTGTGAATACACAGTGAATTCCGACACTTTGGCTTCCTTCAATGGACACAGTAAAGGATGCTCCCTACCCCACGAATTCACAACACAGCATGGAAATAAAATACAAAAGGACAGGATAATATCCTCTACCCTCATCAGTACCTCCACCCCCTAGGTTAGGGTGACCATATGAAAAGGAGAACAGGGCTCCTGTATCTAACTGTTGCATAGAAAAGGGAATTTTAGCAGGTGTCATTTGTATATTTGGAGAACCTGGTGAAATTCCCTCTTCATCACAAAGGTTAAAGGTGCAGGAGCTATACTAGAGTGACCAGATTTAAAAGAGGGCAGGGCACCTGCAGCTTTAACTGTGGTGATGAAGAGGAAATTTCACCAGGTTCTCCATATATACAAATGACACCCGCTGAAATTCCCTTTTTAATACAACTGTGCAGGAGCCCTGTCCTCCTTTTCATATGGTCACCCTACCTAAGTGCTTTCCTGATACAAAAAAAAGTTAACTTCTACCTCTGAGAGAAAATGAGGCATTGAGAGATTCACAGGACTGCTATTTCTAACCTAGTTGATCCCAGTTTCCCATTGTGGAACTGTGCCTCTCACACCACTGCTCTAACTACTAGGTCCCATTACCACTCTGACGCTTGGGGAAGGAACGCCAGACTCTCTTAAGAGTCCCTTTCCACAGAGGTTCCCCTTCCTCCCAGGCTGTCCCCTTAGGCTTAGGACCAAGTTAGAAACTGGAAGTAAAGGAATTGTTCCCCTCACAATCTTTTCCCCTCAACTCAAGGGCAGGGTGAATAAGAAAGTAAAGGCCCTTTCATCCCAAACTGACAAATCTTTGGCAAGGTTGGTGGTAGTTGAACAGGTGAGTGACATTTAGGGTGACCCTATGGAAAGGAGGACAGGGCTCATGCATCTTTAACAGTTGAACAGAAAAGGGCATTTCAGCAGGTGTCATTTGTATGGTCACCTTAGGTAAAGGCAAACCTTGTGTCAGAGGCATTTTAAATGAGTGGAAGTTAAACATATTCTCCTCAGCCTCTGGAATGTTTCTCCTTAGGGAATATTTATTTTCCTCAGGAACCTTCCTTAACATTAAAGTGTGTGTATGAGAGGCACAAAAAAAAAATTCAGTCAGAGAAAAGTATTTTAGCTAGGGTCCATTTAACATACGCCATCCTCTTCATAGCCTTAGTTGTCTCTTCATGAGCATTTTGAAGCATTAAAGCCTAAACTCCCCCAATGAAGAATGCTTTAGAGAAACCATAAAGGCATAATCCCAAAGAAAAGGTGAAATGTGGGCCCGTTCTTTTCAACCCTTCAGTTGCCCCCAGAAATCAAATAGATTTTCTTATCTGAAACCTTGTCATTCTTGCAAAAGACTCTCATTCAAAGTTACTGCCATCTAGCATTTCTTTAAAACCCAGTTATATATTCTGAGATTTGAGGAGGAAAAGATTTCATTATTTCATGAAGATAGCCCTTGGTTTCTGTCCCCACTCTTCAATTTTGACTGAAAGTCTTCTTTCATTTGAAAAATTTCCACAGAAATCCCAGAATTTCCAATTCTGTTTATTCTGCTTCAGTATTTGCTCACAGTCTTTGTCCTCCCTCTGTTTATGAGAAGCAAGTGACATCTCTAATTCTCACTCCTTGTATCCTGAGATGTAACAGCTCTGGATATATATATATATATATATATATATATATATATATATATATATATATATCAGGGATAACCAACCCAGAAACGTTGAAGGAAATTGAAAACTACTGCAGTAGTTAATGTATTTCAGAGCCAAACCCTACTTGCTTCTTAAAGAATTATAGATACATTATGTTTAATTTGGCTAGCACTTACATATAACACTATTTCAGTTAGTTATGAGAGAAATAAGTGTGCATATTTTAACAATTGCTCCAGTTGATTGATCTCTCCAACAATGGACCCTATCCAGCTGAAGTTAGTCATCCCTAACTGTTCAGAGTAAGATTAGATGTAGCTAATTCTGGATAAGATCAGGTTGCATGGTTGAATTTTGTTGGGCTTCCTTCTGAGTAACCATGCATACAATTCAGCTGCATTTCCCATTGGAAGCACTGGGACTGAATGGGGTTTACTTCTGAGTCTACATGCATAAAGTTAGGCTTAATGCGTTATGTTGATTTCAGTGGGATTTAGTTAACTGGATTGGGGCCATTAAGTATGGTGCAGACGTACAAATCCATACTGTGTTTTAGTCATGAGAACCCATTTTAGGACACACTAAAATAACCAGTGAATTCTATTTTTTTTAATGCTGACAGTAACTTAATTTTTCTCTTGAATCATAACAGATGCTTGGAAGAGCTTCAACTACTGATTTTCATCTTTCCAAGAGTAATGATAGTTCATTACTGTCTTCTAAAAAACCTTTCATTGTTCATTTTCAGAAGAGAAAAACAGCAACATACATAAGAATGTTCTCCTAATTTTATCTTCAGCCATATTCTTTGCCAAAATGTTGCTTTCTGTCCAGCAACCCTCCATACACTTTACCTCTGCTAGAGGGGACCATATTTTGTTAACCCCAACTTCCATATTACCAAAATTTCTGCTCCACAGATGAAAAAGGTCTCCTCATTCCTTCCGCCCCATCAACCCCTAAACCAGCATTGTGCTGCTACAGCATTCTCTCCTCACTTCTGTACCACAATCCAGCACAATTTCCTCAAACTCCCTGCTACTGTTCCCTCCAGGCTCACGCCACTTGACTCACTCTCCATGTTCTACTTCTGAGGAATCTTTCAATATTAAGGTTTCTCCCAGAGTCATGTTTCCTGCTGAAGGCACCATCTTGTTGTCCATTGCCAAGATGGCTGCTTCTCCTGAGAGATGGGCACCTGCGAAGGACCCTTCCCTGGCATGCATCTTTTGGTGCCGTGTGTACTGCAGAAGGTATCGGAAGCACTGGCCGCATTCTGGGCAAACATACGGCAATTCTCCGGTGTGGATACGTTGGTGTTGCATAAGAGCCGAGCTCTGAGAGAAAGCTTTGTCACAGTTTGGGCATTTGTAGGGCCTCTCTCCAGTGTGAATGCGCTGGTGCTGCGAAAGCGCTGAGCTGTGCCCAAACCGGCGCCCACAGTCTTTACAGGGGTATGGCCTCTCGCCAGTGTGAATCCGCTGGTGCTCCAGCAGTTTGGAGCTCTGGGAAAAGCCATGCCCACAATCCTCACATCGGTACGGCCTATCGCCCGTGTGGACCCTCTGATGTTGCACCAGGTGTGAGCTCTGCTGGAAACTCTTGCCGCAGTTGCTGCAAATATAGAGTGTTTGGCGAAGACGCTGTGAGGCCAACCCATCCTGGTGAACCTTCTCGTGTAGCACCAGATGTGCCCTCTGGCTAAAGGTACGGCCGCAATCTGGACACTGAAACGGGCATTCCCCTGTGTGGACCCGTCGATGTTGCAAAAAGTGTGAACTAACGCCAAAGGTTTTGCCGCAGTCCTGGCACTCAAACGGCTTCTCCCCAGTGTGGAGCCGCTGGTGGCGCAACAGGGTAGAACTGAGCCCAAAGGCCTTGCCGCAATCCGGGCACTCATAAGGTTTCTCCCCAGTGTGGGTGACATGGTGCTGGATCAGAGTTGAGCTAAGGGAAAACGATTTGCCACAGTCATTGCACCGGAAAGGACGCTCCCCAGTGTGTGTCCGCTGGTGCTGGGTGAGGGAGGAGTTTTCAGAAAATCTCTTGCCGCAGATGCGACAGGCAAAGGGGCGTTCTCCTGTGTGCACTCGCCGGTGATTGAGCAAGTTGGAGTTGCGATTGAAGCACTTACCACAGTCGGGGCATTTGTACGGTTTTTCGCCAGTATGGATAATCTGATGCTGGATAAGGGTGGAGCTGAGAGAGAAAGACTTTCCACAGATGCTACATTGGTAGGGCTTCTCGCCTGTGTGAACCCGCTGGTGCTGAATAAGGTTGGAGCTCCGACCAAAGCACCTGCCACAATCCGGGCACTTGTACGGCTTCTCGCCCGTGTGTGTACGCTGGTGCTGGAGGAAGGTGGAACCCCGGGTGAAGCATTTGCCACATACGCCGCACTTATAGGGCTTCTCACCGCTATGGATGCGGCGATGCTGGCCCAGGATAGAGCTGGTGCCAAAACATTTCCCACATTCAGGGCATCTGTAGGGTTTGTTAGGTACAGAAGGGAAAATGGACGAGGCAGTTCGGCGGGAAGAGTTGACATCCAGTTGACCAGGGCCGACATCACCATCACTGGCATCCAGATGGAGACTGTTGTCTTCTCCATCACCATCAGAATCAAAGTCTTCATTGACCTCATCCATTTCTATATCAATCTCCTCACTGGAAATCTCATCTGTTTCTCCCTCCATTTTTGGAGAGACATTTGGGTTTTCTTCCATGTCTGGGTCAAAAGCATGATCGGAGTGTCCATCCATGTCTTGGCTGATGTCACCATCCAAGTCGGAAGACAAATCGTGGTCACCATCCTCGTCTAGAGCAAAATGCAGATTACTCTCCCCATCTAACACCCCATTGGCATCTGGAGAGCCATTCCAGTTGCTGCCACATGTTTGCTTATATTCTTTGCTAGAGTGCAGCTTAATTAGTTTCTTGATCCTAACAACATCCAAGTCCGGCTGGGATCTCTGTTCTCCATCCAAATCCAAAGTATCAAAACATCCGTTATGAACATCTCGTCTACCTACATATTTTAACCCGAGTCGGAATCTTGTATCTCCACCATCAGTTGAACCATCATCACACTGTTCCCTCTCAGTGCCACCTCTGCCTCCATGGCAGCTTCGATATATATTTCCATGTTGCTGGGAATGGTGTCCAGTCCCAATTCTAGAATGATGTCCCTCATCAGATCCTTGCTGCTCACTGTCAGACCAGCACCGAATGCCACAGGAGATCTCTCGGAGCTTGGAATCAGTGTGGCCATCTTGATTAGATACCTCTTCTTTCACCAAAGAGAGACTGTATCCCTCATTCATGGTCCGAACAGCTACTGAAACAAGAAAGAGATGAATCAAGACACTACCTTCACATTCTTATCGTGGAATGATCAAGGCAACAAATTCTGCACCTAGCAGCTCAATGTCCATACAATTACTATTTGAGACAGAGATATACATATTATGCAGCTATGGTCTAGCTGCTATGAAATATGGATGCTTTTTGAGAGACAATACAGTCTCACTGTGGATACAGCACATACACGGAAGATTTCTATGGGGCTGTTTTTTTAAAAAAAAAAGCTAAGAAAGCTTTTCAAAATTAACAAATTCATGTTGATAGGTCTATCAATGGCTATGGGGTATGACACCTAAACAGAACAAAAGGTGTATACCCAGATGCTTGGGACAAACAATGGGAAGATACGTTGCCTCCAAACTGTTGCTCTTATGGGCTTCCTGGAGCTATCTTGTTGGGAGAATACTGAGATACTTGAATTCTTGATCAGATCCAGCAGGGAAATTCTTATAGACTGGGTTCAGACAACATGATAACCAATGGTTGTTTAAATAATTGGTGGTTATTTAACCCACCATGGGTTACATTGTTGTGTGGAGGGAGTTTTTTAAATCAACGGTTGGTTATTTGGCCAAAATAACCAATGCTGTGCAGAGTTGGCTATATGAAGTACTGTTGGTTATCATGTTGTGTAGCAGGCACGGTTGGTTATTTCCTCAGCCACTGTTGGTTATTTCATCAGCCACAAGAGCGGTCAAAGTGGTGGCTGTCACTGTAGTCCTGCCAGCAGGATAGATTTTCAGCAATGGCTGATGGGATACTAGCAGGAGCACTGAGGATGAGTGAGTCAACTCAGCATGGACTAATAGTCAACTCAACACTGATCCTAATCCACACCACAGTTGATTATTATCATGTTGTGAGGGGAGTACCCCCTAGATAAACAAAGGTTGAGTTGATTATTACCCCACCAATGACTATCATGTTGTCCAAATGCAGCCTATAATGTGCTTTATGCCATAGGATTCTAAGCATCTTCACAAGTAGGGAAAGGAAGTATGTGGAAATGATTTTATTTTTTTTACAGCAGTTACGTACTTGAAAACAGCTTCTGTTGCTACAAGGTTACAACATGGTTCTTGCCTCACAGTCACAACCACGTGGTCATCTTGGATCCAAATGTCCTTGTTGCCTTATAGCAAGGCACTCGTGTCAGGAAACTTGGTCCCTTAGGTAGCAGCTATTCATGCAAATGGAAGACGTGAAAACAAACGCAAATTCAACAATAGTAACATTCAGCGCCTATATCTCCCAGTTGCTAACTCTGCTTCAGAATTTTTACTTCCAATTCATGCCATTCAGAACCAGTGGGGATTCCTCTCTTTTACCACACTCCGATCACCCCTTTCTGCACCTAAAACATGATGGTGAATGAGTGTTGTGTTGAGAGACAAAATGCAATCTGGAGTACACAGAACGGGGACCCTCCATACATTACAATGGCTTCACATTTGACGATGTAGCTGACCAGTGTGGTGTAGTGGCTAAAGTGTCGGACTGGGAGATGAGAGATGCGGTCCAGTCGCAGACTCTCAGCCCAACCCACCTCACAGGGTTGTTGTTGTGAGGATAAAATGGAGAGGAGGAGGATTATGTTCGCCGCCTTGGGTTCCTTGGAGTAAAATAATAAAATAAAATGTGGACAGCATATCCAAGTGTACACGCATCTTCAGTTATCCATCTGTCTTGAAAAACTGATTGGATTGGGATTCCCAGTCAGGTGCTTAGACAAAGGTGTTTACAGATGTGGGTGTGTGCATGTACGACATCTACCCCTTACCTGTTTCCTGTGGGAAATGCTGTTATTTTCTGCAGAAAACGTATAGCGTTGGAACTGCCCTTAAACACTAAGTGAAAAATGCAAGAAACAATGGGGGGGGGTGCAGATCCAGAAATCCACTGGAATTACAACAGCTTCTAACGAATGAATTTGATCTTTTATAACAGCAGCATGCTCCATAAAGCCTTTACACACACACACCCTCCACTTTCCTCTTTCCCACTGCAATTCTTTTTGCCCATCTGACTCACCCAGTCTTCCCCGTTAGTGTGATTTTCACTTTCCTTTGTTACATGACCATTCTCCCCTCTGAGCCCCGAAGCGTCGGTGGGTGGGTGGGAAAAGGACAGGAGAGGGGCGAAATAAAGCATGGCACAGGAAGAGGTCCATCCCTGTTTATCTTCCCCCAAATCCCTCGCTTGGGAGGAGGCTTGACCAAAAACCAGCTCCTCTATGATTTTTTTAACTCTTCCTGCTCCAGATTGCAATCAAGATAGAAAAGAGTTGACCAAAGGAGGGCGAAATTTGCCATAGGGCTCAGCCAAACCTTATTACCCTATTTTTTCTTTCTTTCTGACAGGACTCTATTGTCTTGAGTAGCAGCAGCATTTCAGGCAGAAATTCAACAGGTGGTATTTCCAACATCATCATATTGGGGAAAACCCAGCATTAAAATGGCTGCTTATCAAACTGGTGGTGACGATGATGATGATAAACACATTTACTTAGGAATAAGCACCATTTTTCTATAAAAGGAAAAGAAAGGGTAAAAAAAAGCTAACTTTTCAAATTCAAAGTAGTGAAATCTGCAATTTGGTCATGGTCATCCCAAGAAGCTGATTGGAGGGAGATTCAGGACACAGATAAAAGGAATGACTTCACATAGCTCGTAGCCCACACTATGGGATTCACTGCCATAAGATGTCATGATGGCCACCAATTTGAATGGCTTTAAAAGAGGGTTAAGTCAAATTCCTAGGGAAGGCTATCATTGGCCCTGTTCAGAAGACGCCTTAAACCACAGCGTTAACCACAGTGAATAAGGCTCTTTGCCTTATTCACCATGGTTTTAGGCATCTTCTGAACAGGGCCAATGGCTACTACTCCTGATGGCCATATGCTACCTGCAGTATCAGAGGCAATATGCCTATGTACACCAGTTGCTGGGGAACATGGGCGGGAGGGTGCTGATGTCTTGCTTGTGGGTTTGCCATCAACGGTTGGCCACTGTGTGAACAGAATGCTGAACTAGATGGACCTTTGGTCTGATCCAGCATGGCTCTTCTTACATACAACTTTGTACATGCCCAGCTGCCCTGCCCCCAGCTCTGTTTAAAAAGAATAATAAGAGAAAGAAAAGGATGCGGCAGTGACCAGTATCATCCCTGCAAGGCCTGCTGAGACTGGATCTGTTTGAACTGCCCCCATCACTTTCCGTTCTCTGAATGGTCATTTGGGAGACCCCTGGGCTGTGCTGGACCTGGACTTGAGACCCAAGGTCCTGCCATAGCTGCGTCACTGGCTGTATTTGCCTGTCCTGTGGAGATACTATTGCTGATCTTATCTGTTCTCTGCTTCAGACCCTGGGTGTCTGTGGAATGGGAGTGCAGAGTGCACATTCATTTCCCCTGCCCAGAGCCCTTGCAAAATATACACCGTTTGTAATCATTCTCCCCTCACACACACATACACACACAGCACCCATCTTATTGACAAGCATTCTGCTAGTACATACAGATGTTTGAAGCTTTTACCCAGGGCTTTCCAGGTGCCAGTAGTAATAGATTCATCAGAATCACAGGATGGGGTCTTTATGGGACAGTTACATTTCAAACTGTAGCTGTGGAATAACATCTCCAAATTCTCCCCCATCTCAAACATTAACACCCCACATAAAAATAAACACCCACACTTATGAGAGGTAATGCAAAGAGGTAGAAATGAACGGAATCTTTTCTCCCACCCTACTGGTGGTCTACATGTAAGAAATGTTTCTTTTTTAAAATGCAATTCCTCTCCCATTACAGATTAAAAGGGTATTGTTGACGACAGTCTCTGCCTCTGGTTCTCCGAAGTGGTGCCCACAGACAACTTCCTTAGCAGCTACCAAACCTCCTGTCCCTTCCGATTTTAAAAAAAGTTCACATAGTTTTTCCAGAGCTGTCTTTATTTCTAAGGCTGCCTGTGACCCCACAGGACATTATTAGAAAATAAAAATGGCAGGCACCTACAGCCCAATGCTTCATGTTGAAGCGTGACCAGCCACCCTGAAAAAGAAAAGGTTATGCTGGGAGTAGAAAGGTGCGTCCTGAGGGGGGTTGAGGGAGGCATACAAGGGGACAAAGGAGAGAGGGAACGTTTTCAGGTTTTACTTGCAAGCTTCCGTGTGTGGCATTTGTTACCTGGCCTGTTCATTGTGGTGTGTTTTTGCCTATGTGTGGTGTTTGGGAGAGGGGGGAGTCTGTGTGTGTTAGACAATGTTACTCCTATTTTCTTGTGCTTTGTGGGGGTAAAGAAGTGATTTTGCAGTTGGAGCTCAGACCCCACCTCTGCCTTCTACTTGGTTTCTTCACCAAGTTATCTCTGAGCTTCATCAATTTGGCTTCTTTGAAATTGTAGAAGAAAATTATGAATTCAAAAGAAATTTTGTGTTTTGGAGCTCAGTCCTCACATCTACCTTGTACTTTGGTTCTTAGGCAAGTTACTTTTTAGTTTTACCAATTTGCCTTTAGGGAAATAAGAGTTTTATAACTGCCCCGCACTCCAAGAAAGCTGTTTTATGAATGGGCAAGCCTTCTCATGGCAGCCATTTTCTGAGTACATTCATGAAACTCTAAACATTCCAAACTTTGTTCATGTAAAGCTCAGGGAGCTGTGAATGTTGCTTTCTGTGAATGTCTCTTTGAAGATTATAGACAGCAGAAGAAACAGATTCAGGGAGTACTTTGTTTCTATCAAATGAGCATTAGATTACGTGTTTCTTCCTAACTTGAGCCAAGAGGCATTTCTTCAATCACTCTCCAAACGCTGGAATCATTTCGCAAATTATCCTTGCTCTTTGGAAGGAATTTTGTTTCCGTGATAAACCATTTTCTAGACTGTTGGTGGGATGAATGTGACTCCACACTCAAGCGCCTTTTCAGAGTTCTTGTGATCTGAGGACCATAGATATTCCTACACACATACACACCGAATGAAGGGTCAACACAATTTTATTACCATTCAAAATCACAGTTGCTCATCACCCCAGGATGATGAGCAGTTGTTTCTCAACGGCCAATGACAAGCACAATAGAGACATCTGGCCTTGTTGAATCTTTTCCCCTGTACATTACTTTGTTGTACACTAATTTTTGTACTTTTCTAAGCAAAACAGGTACATATATTTCAAGATGGCATCCCCAAGACTTTTTGTAGAATCAGCTGAAGGACAAGATGACCGCCCCTTACAGAAACCAGTTGGACTGGCAGTTGAATCTTACCAATCAGGGTGCTTTAGCCAGCACTTCCTGGTGTTTTAGACTTAAAGGTCTGTTTGACAACTTGGGCGTGGAAGGTTCATTCTCTTGGTTGGGACTGAATCCTATCCCCATCTGTGGGGATGCTTGTGAGACTTTGGTCTATGCCTAGAAAGCCCTAAATGGGGCTGGGGCCAGTCCTGCCTGTCCCATTTCTCAGATTTCTCCAAGAGGTGATCCTGTTCACCTTTGGAGAGATGTGAAGGAGAGGGACTTCAGAGGTGGAAGACCTTTCCAGCCCTACCTGAAGAGGCTGGGGATTGAATCCAGGATATTCTGCATTAGAGGCAGGTGCTCTACCACTGAGCCAAGGCCCCTTAAAAGGGGTGTGTGCCTGTAGCAAGAGGCAGGCTAGGCTGGGGTGATGTCAGTCTGAGCCGGACCCATGGTCCCTCTTGTTCAGTTAATTTCCTTTTTTAGGGGAACGGGACAGTTACCCCCAATAGCACAAGTGTGTGTATTTCTGACAGGCTGAAGCCTAATACAGGACAGGAACAACAATGTGTTGAGTTAGGAACAAAGCCTGAATGAAGTTTTATGGCAGGAGGGCCCCTCCCCAGCTGAGAGAGGCCTGTTGCTTGGCACCAAAGGAGAGAGGCCGCCCCAACACTCAATGACTCACAAGGAGTCAAGTATGCACTGTGGAAGTGCTGAGGAGGGAGCTGACTGCATATCCAGAGCCGAGGCTGATAGGAGAAGGGGGCATGTGGGGGGAAGGGAAAAGTGGGTTGAGGAAGGGAAAGGGGGCTGAGCAGCACAAGCGTCCGTCAGCTCCCTCCTCTCCAAACTGCTCCATGGTGGGAAGACAAGAAAACAGGTTCCCTCCTGCCCGGCAGGGGAAGAGCCTTTCCCCCTGAAAAAGAGCCACCATTTCTGGGTCCCCTCTGAACTAGGGGTTGTGGGTGGCATACAGACGGATATGGGCCTCTGGGGCAGCTCCAGCATGGAGGAAACATGGGGGAGAATAGAGGCCCAATTCAAATAATCCACCCCATCACTGGGTCCCTCTTAAAATGGGGGTGTGGGTGGAGGCAGAAGCGAAAGACTGGGGAATCTGAGCCAGAGGAGGAGGAGCCAAGGATGTGGGGCCCAAATCTTTCTTTGACGATTTGAAACGTTCTGCCAATCCATGGACAGCCAGAGGCTAACCCAGACCTCAAGAGCTTGAAGGGAGAAATCAGGGGAAACACAATATTTTATTTTATTTATTTATTTATTTATTTATTTATTTATTTATTACATTCATATACCACCCCATAGCCGAAGCTCTCTAGGCAGTTACCATAATATAGCAGAGTGGATAAAAATAAATAATTTCAAACAACAGGAAAAAACTTTTTTTATTATTGGAATGGGAAAGATATTCAGGAAAGCTGATCTTTTCATAAAAGTCTACTCAGGTTTTGCCAAGACGTTCCACCACAGAACACACACGAAGATTGCATAGGCACCAGGCAGGTGGGGGATGAGCGGGAGCGGCAGTGACACAGGCACCACCACCCAGAAGGAAAGGAAGCAGGGCGCCAGCTGCTCCCCTAAAGACCCATCGTCATGAGGAGTTGGTGTGGTGGATCAACCAGTGCTCCCCCTGCCCTATTCCTGGCTGGTTTCGATGTCAGTGGGGCAGCGAATCCACTCTGGGTTTCAGTCAGAACTCAAAAGGGACTCTCCAAGGTGCTGAACTCAGTTTGGGGGTAGGGCTCAGCACCTTGGATGGGTCCTTTAGAGGTCTGAATGAAACCCACTGACACTGGAGCCACCAGCCTCCGCTGGCTCCCTGTCCCAAATTCTGAAGAGAGAGAGAGAAAAGAAAACTTCCTTTACCACGAGAGACTTTGAGCATCATCACATGGGGTAAATTGTTTTTGCTTAACATCGCTTCTCAACCCTCATTACTTTGAAAGAGGAAGTAAACAACGTGTACGTGGCCCATTTCATTTAATGTTTTGAAGGCTGCACATTCCTCCTCTCTGTGGGCAAAGTGAAAATTCCTGCCAAGTTGTGGGGCAAGGAGCCAAGTAAATTTCATTTCACCTCCTTTTTTTTTTAACAGAAATGAACTGGACAATGTTTTGTTACATCAAGGTATCCAGCAGCCACCATTGTCCCCTCCCTTCCTAGCATACGGCAGAGGGTTTAGGTGTAAGGTTTTTGAGAAATTTGCCGTGGGTTTGTACAAAACGGAGATGCAGTTGGCGAGCACTTTGCAAAATTGAGGGGTTATGCCCTAACACATCCCCACACCCACAAATCCCCATGCAACAAAACAGGATTTCAATCCTACACAACATGTTTACTTGGAATTAATTTATTTGTTATGTATTTAATATATGGAGCACTTCACATAACAAATACAAATAGACTAGATCTGCCAAAACAGCTTATAATCAAAGGCTGGCACTAACACCTGGTATCCTTAGGTAGCTGCTAGAGGCCGTATTACCCTGGGAGAGCCCACCATTGGTGACTCCCCTGGGTCCGTCTTTTTTTTAAAAAAATGGCACTCTAGCCTTCTGAACTGAAGCGGGCAGCTGAGTCTAGCTGCCATTTTAATTTCCCACAATGTCTCTGACATAGTGTCATTCCAGAGCATTGTGGGAAATGTAAATGGTGTCCCCTGCCAGCTACCAAGCACCTCTTGCAGACCTGCTGTCAAGAAAGCCTACCATCAGTGGTGGCTGGTAGCTCCGATTTTAGTGAGGCTCTGAGTCCACTCTGGGTTGCAGTCAGAACCATCCAGAACTCTAAAGATGCTGGACCCATTTGAGGGATAGGATTCAGCACCTTGGATAGCTCCTTTAGAGTTCTAAACTTTAGAGTTCTGACTGAAACACAGAATGGATGTACAGCCTTACCTGAATCTGAGCCATCAGCCTCCTCTGCCTGCCATTGCCCACCAATAAAAGAGGGGTTCCCCAGAGGGTACTCTGTCCAGGACCCCCCTCAACCTGGAGTTGACCAGGTCATTTCCTCTTCTAATGCCAGCATTGGGTTAATGCCTCAATGCACAGATCCTTACACACACAGCCGTGTCCTACATACATACAACCTTCGGGGTAAGTCTCTGAAGAGATGATTGGTAATGAGTTGGGTGGCTTGTGCCTCAAGTTCAATAAAGCCAAGAAACACTGGTGTATCTTAGAGGCGGTACAGGCAGTTTTGGGGAGAGAAGGGTTTCCCTCCATCATCCCACTCCCCGCAGATTTGTTTCACTGCAGACTCCCTTGTTTCCCATCAATCAACAACTGATCAATCAATCGACAACTTCAGCAAAGGGCTGCTGAAGTAGTTCCGGAGTAGAGCAGGTTCAGGACCCTGGACAGTAATTGCTTACTCTAGGGACCGTGGGCTCAAAACTGGGACCATGGAGAGCAACCCTGCAGCTAGAGAAGACCAATTACCCCAGCACTGGCTTAGAGCAACGGATAGGGGTTTAACAATGAAGCCAGGAGACTCCTTCTGAGAGCTCCGCCTCTTCCAGTGCTGGACCTGGTTTTTAAAGGGCCAGTGCCTTTTCCCACCGTCACCATCTCCTTCTGGGTTGTGAAGGTCTGGGGAGGGAGAAGCAGCTTATTTATTTATTTATTTTATTACATTTTTATACCGCCCAATAGCCGAAGCTCTCTGGGCGGTTCACAAAAATTAAAACCATAATAAAACAACCAACAGGTTAAAAGCACAATTACAAAATACAGTATAAAAAGCCCAACCAGGATAAAACCACACAGCAAAATTGATATAAGGTTAAAATACAGAGTTCCCCAGCGCTTCCCCATTCACCAGTGGGGTGGCCATATAGAAAGGAGGACAAACAACTATCTTTAATAGTTGCATGGAAAAGGGGATTCCAGCAGGTGTGGTTTGTAGGCACGCAGTCCCTGGTGAAATTCTCTCTTCATCACAACAGTTAAAGCTGCAGGAGCTATACTAGAGTGACCAGATGCAAAAGAGGGCATGGATGAAGAGGGAATGTTGTGATGAAGAGGGGATTTCACCAGGTGCTGCAATGACACCTGCTGAAATTTCCCCTTTCCCCTGTCCTCCTTTCCATATGGTCCTCCTATTCACTGGAGAAACCTGAAGTCCATTCCTCAGAAAGCTCCATTCGACAAGCATTTTATTGCACGCTCGTTACTGGGCACTCACGGAGTTTGCTCAGGTCCCTCACATGATGTCGTCTGCCTCCCGTGAACCTTCCACCCCTTCTGACCTTCCTTGCTTGACAAAAAAACCCTGTGGTTAAGTCCGATGTATATTTAAACTTGAAATTGCTGCTCTCTCCTGCTGTGTGCAGGAGAAGTAGCACCATTAAAACAGCGGATTCAATGCGCCCCGTGCTCATTGTATACTTCATCTTTTGAAAGAGGAAGTAACTAAGGAAGGAAAACATAGGCGGAGAAGCGAGGTAGGGAGCGTGTTAACCCCCAATTTGATGGAGCTTACAGTCACAGGGTGGCAGCGCCACCTCCTAGAGACCATGTGAGCAGGTTGCAGGTTCCAAGGTGGAGGTTCAGGAACTGCTGCTGACTTCTCCCAGGAGAGGCTTCCACTAGGGACATCAGGGCTCTCGGTCCTGAGCCATTCCAGCCTTCCTCAACCTGGGGCGCTCCAGATGTGTTGGACTACAACTCCCAGAATGCCCCAGCCAGCTCTGCTGGCTGGGGCATTCTGGGAGATGCAGTCCAACACATCTGGAGCGCCCCAGGTTGAGGAAGGCTGCATTACACCCACCTATTTTTTGTACCTCTCTCAAATGGGGTTTGCACCGGTCCACAACGTATTGTATCAGTTGATAATTTTAGCAGAATCCCCAGTTTTAATGGGATTTTTACTTCTCCGGGTCTTCCCTGGTAGATCCTCCAGGAGCTTTAAACAGGGATGATTGAATAAGTAACAGTAGTGTTGTAACTGAAGGAGATTCACTAGGATGATGATGATGAGATTACTATTATTTACATTTCTATATAGCCCCATAGCCAAAGCTCTCCAAGCAGTTTACAAAGGCTAAAAACATTTTTAAAAATACACAAACAGACAATATGCACAAGAGACAACATATATCTAAAAACAACTTGAATTATCAGCTAAACAGGATCAATTGAAAATCATTATGTGCTGCCAAATGCCCGGGAAAAGAGAAAAGTCTTGATCTGGCATTAAAAAGAAAACAATGTTGGCACCAGGTGGGCCTCATCAGTGAGTTCATTTCATAATTGGGGAGCCACCACCAAGAAGACGCTCTCCCTTGCTGCTGTATTCCAAGCCTCCCTCGGATGAGAACAGGGCATCTTTTTGAGAAGGATGAATATATTCAGGTATGCTTAGAGGAGCAAGCATGCCATCTACCCCATCAGATGATACTAAACTGGAAGGTGACATATTTTTAAGGGAGTTGCATTCTCCCCTGAATTGTACAGCCCAGGGCAAAAATAGGGGAACAGCCTTCCTGTGAATATGGAAGTAGCAAAAGTATAAAGATGAACCATGGTGGAGGCATCATAGAAAGACACCAGCCCAGCATCATAGTGTAGATAAACCCCAACTCTCTTGGGAAAGGAAGTGGGGCACAGCCTTTGAGGCAGAGTGTCCTTGGCCATTAGCTCTGTCCCATTCCGCAGTCGGATCACCCAGTATCCGTTGCCAGGGGAAGCAGAGATTTTCCCCTTGCGGTTGATGGAAGTTCTAACCAGGCCTAAGGTCCAAGAGGGTTTGTTGCCAACTTCCACTTCCCAGTAATGTTTTCCTGAGCAGAAGCCTTGACAACCCAACACTGCTACACAGTAGTTGAACCGCATAGGGGTGTCCGGGACATCCCGGCGAAGGTGGCCATCCCGGACACAGGTATAGCCATCTGAAAGGACAAGACATGGATGAGCTGTTTCGGGGTCCAGAGTTATCCGGGCGAAATCTGTAGAACGGAGAAAGGAAGGGGGCAGTTATAATCAGATGCTGCATAGGATTGCTCTCCCTGTGATCCTGAGTATTTTGTTCAGAAGTGTCTTGCGAGATCAAAGCCTCCATCTAGTCCAGCGCCTGTTGTAAGAATTCTTTTGGGGAAAAGGCCATAGCCCAGTGGTAGAGCAGAAGCTTTGCATCCAAAAGGTCCCAGGTTCAATCCCTGGTAAGGCTGGGAAAGACCCCTCTTAGAGATGCCCCTTCTGCCTACCCAGGCCCCATGTCCCACGGGAGGGGGGGGGACCTACCAATCAGCCTGATTCCTGACATGTCCAAGTGTTGTGTTCAGAGAAGGCACCAAAGATCCTTCTCTGCTTCTCCCATAAATCCAGTTTACCTATGTTGAGAATGGATCTCATTTCCCTCCAAGCCACATACTGTAGAGGCCCCTTGAATTGTCCAAGCATCTGTAACATGGGTGGCACAACAGGAATAGCAGGAGTAGCTTGCTGCTGCTTCACCCTTTGCCAGATGGGAAAACAACCACACACAGAAATGTACATGTTAACAACTAAATATAGGAGCACACACATATATACATATAAGCAATGTCCCTTTAATTGCACTCACCGGTTCAGGAGAGACCGTATTCCCTGTGGACGAGACGGGGACAGAAGGGAAATCAAATTAACAGAGCAGCTAAAAGATCTGGAATTCTATTACATTCTGGAACCACCACTACCCCCTGGATTTGCAATATTATGTAGTTAATGGGAGCCAGTGTGGTGCAGTGGCTGGAGTGTTGGACTGAGAAAGAGAAAGAGCAAATAAAAAAAATTAAAAATCCCTGTATGTAGAAAATTAGAATGTCAGGGACAAGGCTAAACTCAAACTCTTCTCCCCAGTGTCTAGTTTTCTTTTGTACTGAAAAACATTCAATCAGATTCATTCATTTCCCTTATTATATTTCTATACTGCCCCATAGCTGAAACTTTCTGGGCAGTTCACACACACACACACACACACACACACACACACACACACACTGAAATATTGTTTTAAACAATATTTAAACAGAAACAGAAACAATATTCAAACAGAAACCATTTATGTAAAAAAAAATATAAACAGATCACACACACAGACACAGACAACATATATTTGTCTGTGTATGTGTATATTTGTCTTTTGTAAACCACCCAGAGAGCTTCGGCTATGGGGCGGTATATAAATTTAATAAATAAAATAAAATAAAATAAAATAAATAAATAAATAAATATTTGAATACAATTTTTGAACAATTAGCGAAAAACAATCCAGGACCTGATTAAAAACTCTTTATATGCTGCCAAATGCCTGAGAGAAGGGGGCAGTTTTAACCTGGCACTGAAAAGATAATACCATATTTCTTCGATTCTAAGACGCCATCGATTGTAAGACGCACACTAATTTCAGTACCACCAACAGAAAAAAAGCTTTGATTGTAAGACATAATAGACGCACCCGCGATTCTAAGACACACCCCGTTTTTAGAGGTGTTTATGTGAGGGGGGAAGTGCGTCTTAGAATCAAAGAAATACGATAATATTGATACCAGGTGGGCCTTTTCTGGGAGATTATTCCATAATTGGGGGGCCACCACTGAGAAAGCCCTCTCCCTTGTTGTCACCCTCTGAGCCTCCCTTGTCTGAAGTGAATGTAAGAAACTGTCTTACATCAAGTTCAGCCATTGGTTCAACTAACTCATTGGTGCCTGGCAGTTCCTCCCCAGAGACTCAAAACAGGGATTTTTAGCAGCCCTGACTGGCGATATGGGGACAGCACCTGGCACCTTCTGCCTGCAGTGCATGTGACCTGCCACTGAGCTACACAGTCCTTCCTTTGAGTGGTACAGCCCAGACGCAGGATTGCCACCTCAGTGAGGACTAGGCCTTAGTTTCAGCTGTCGACCGAGAGTCCCTCTCCTTCCATGGATACCAACCAGTTTACTCCGTACCGTTAGGAACTCTGCAGAGTCCGGGAGCTCCAGATGAGCTTGTGCTTCCAACATCAACTCCTGGCCCTCCTGGCAAGACCCCTTCAGCATTCTCAGCCTCTCCTCTGTCTCCCGGAGCAGGGCTCCCCCTTCCTTCTCCAACTTCGCCTTGCATGCCTTCTCACGGGCATGGAGGAAGCGATGGAGCTGCCTAAATTCAGCAGAGACATGGTCTCCCAGGCTGAGCATAATAGCCTGGAAACCAGAGAGGTATATAAGCATATTTCCCTCTGTTGCTGAGCACCCCAAGTACTGATTCTCAGTTTCTCTTCTTTTACCTGAGAGTTCTGGAGCTTCTCTTCTTCCTCCCTTCTAAGCATGGAGGTGTTGCTCAGGTGAGACTCCATCTGAGAAATAGCCAAAGACAGCTCCTCCTGTTCAAGAATGGGAGCAGAGGTTGAGATGGTCAAAGGGAGAAACTGCCTCGCCAGATGTTGAGATTCATCACACAAAGCTTTGCCCATCCCTTCCTCTCCATGCCAAGAGCGGGAGGGGGGGGGTCAACCACACAGTCTGCATTTGGCCGCCTTGATTAGCATATGGTGATGGGTTTACTTGATGAATTTAATAAATGATCAAGGTCTCGACAAAAGTGCTGAATATTTGTTCCTTGCTGGCTCTAGCCTTTGAAATGTAACACACATGCATTGGGGGGAGGGGACAGAGAGATAGTTGGGAAGTTTTTGCAATTTGAATTTGGGCAGACAGTGGCCTGGTTTGCATGTAATGTTAACCCATGGTTTATTTAAACCATGGTTTGTTGACCTATCCAGAATAGCTGGCAGATGATCGAACAAATCCCGGCTTGTTTTCTGAATCCTGGGGTTGTTTCCCTCCTCCTTCATCCCCTCCTTCCCTGTATCCCCACTGCCTTTGAAGTTGGGGTTTTGTTTGTTTTAACTGCTTTTTCCCCACTGCTTCTGTAGCCTGGTGAAACAACCCATGAACAACCCACGATTCTGGGTTCATACATAATGCCAACCCACGATTAGAGGATGTTTTTACTCTGTTACTGTTGTGTTCTTAATTGTTTAATATATTTCTTTTATTGTTGCTTTTAGCAAATTTCGTTAAGTGCCTTGAGTGCCATTTTTGGTAGAAAGGCAAGATACACATCAAATAAATAAACAAACAAACCCTGTAGCACAGCCTTCTGCAACTTGGTGCCCTCTAGAAGTGTTGGCCATATTCATTTGGCATTGCTGGCTGTGGATAATGGGTGTTGTAACCCAACACATGGTTGAGGAAGGCTGTAGAACAGCCTTCCTCAACCTGGGGCGCTCCAGATGTGTTGGACTACAACTCCCAGAATGCCCCGGCTGGGGCATTCTGGGAGATGCAGTCCAACACATCTGGAGCGCCCCAGGTTGAGGAAGGCTGCTGTAGAACAACCCTTGGATGTTTTTCCACTCAGGAGACAAGCCAAACTGCTGGCATGCTGTTAAATGCACAGGAGTCCTTTAAAGAGATTGAAACCAGCTAGCCATAGAAAGACGGTCCGCTTTCATCCTGACACCCCACCCCCCAGTTCTAATTCTAACCCCAAGAGTTCTGCTTGGACCCAGACACACCTTATAGCACTTCGTAGCCTCGTGGAGGGGGAGCCGGGTGCGATCCTGGCGCAGCCCGGATTCTCTGGAGTCAGCTCCGCTGCGGCGCCCCTCCTCAGCCTCCCCAGGATGCATTCCTCGGATTCGGCAAATCAGGGTCCCCAGGAGCTTGCAGGGGGCGTACCTCTTCTCCGAGAATTGCTCCCGGCACTGAGGACAGATGGGCTTGCTGCTGTGGGGCCCCCATGCCGTCTCAATGCAGGCCTGGCAGTAGAGGTGTCCGCAAGGGAGGGCGACCGGCTCCCAGAACCATTCCAGGCAGACGGGGCAGGAGAAATCTGGGGTCAGATCCTCAAATAGCATGGAGGAAGCCATGGCCAGAGCAGCGCACACCTAGGGACACCAAGGACCTTGGGTCCCAGCCCTCCTTCCCTCCACACAACACCAGAATCCCCCCATACACACACATCCAGAGCTGGGATGAGTTGACCTCCCAATCCTCTGGGCCCCACTGCAGGAAGCAGGGAAGACAACCCCACAGTTCACGCTGCCGCTCTGCTGCGACGTTACAGAGCCTGCTCTGGAGCCAGGCGTCGTCTGCGTTTCTCAGAAATCCGATGGCGGACTTTGCTCCAAAGACCGGATTAATTTGTCCTTATCACTCACAGGGGCGTTGACCTAGGGGCCTTGCTCAAGCAACCCAACCCACCTCTTTTGCACATAACACGTCCACACGGAACCCAAGACTTTTTGGACACAGAGCATGTGGTATTCCATGGAGTACGGCCCAACCCAAAGAGGACTGCCCTATTTGGTTCGGGAGGCCCATTACTCTGATGCATCCCCCTTGTAGACATGCCTGCAGACTCCGGATCCCTCCCTCCCATTGCTCCTGCTTTACCAGCACCTGAACCACATTGCCCCAGAACCAATGAACATCCAGCCCGATGGACAGATATGATAAACTCAAAAGCTCTATCATATATTTCTGTCCCTTTCGCTTGGTTCCAACAAAGGGATTACACTAACTTTTGGAGGTTTACCCCCTTAAAGGACCCACATAGCTTAGGGCGCAATCCTATGCCTGTTTAGACAGAGGAAAAATGCCTCTCCCAGCATAAACCAACCTGTACACCACGCTCAGGGTCTAAGGTCCTGCTCTGGGTGCTTCCTTTAAGGGAGACTCAGAAGGCAGCAGCAAGGGGCAGGGCCTTCTCAGTGGTGGCTTCCCAATTATGGAATGATCTCCCCAAAAAGGCCTGCCTGGTGCCAACATGGTTATCTCTTTGGCACCAGGTGACAACCATTCTCTTTTCTCAGGTGTTTGGCAGCACATGATGAAATTTAATCAGGCCCTGGATTTGTCTTATGGTTAGGGTTGTTTGAACTTGTTTTTAGATATGGGTTGTCTCTGTATGTACTGTCTGTGTTTTTTATGTAAATTGATTTAAAATTTTGAGGATTTTTAATGGTTTTTAATCTTTGCAAACTGCCCAGAGAGTTTCAGCTATGGGGCGGCGGCGAGGAGGAGGAGGAGGAGGAGGAGGAGGAGGAGGAGGAGGAGGAGAAGGAGAAGGAGAAGGAGAAGGAGAAGGAGAAGGAGAAGAAGAATCCGCCATGCTGTCTAAAGAATTCTGGAAGTTCTAGGCCTTTTTTCTGTCTAAACATGTGTAGGATTGCACCTTTAACCTGCTAAAATTCTGCCCACTACAAAGGTAGGAAAACCACCACCTATCCATCACTTCTAGACCAGCACGCTAATAGCAGGGCTGTAGAAAGTGGTAGCATGTGGGTGTAGCAAGGAGCCCAGCCTCAGGATGCTATGACCACTATTAACACGATTCCTATATCCCTTTGGGAAATTTCATTGCCCCTGCGTGGTCTCTATGGCATGGAAATGGAGAAAAACAGCTCGTCCCTTTGGCCACAAGAAAAGGGCTGTGTGCGCATGCTACTGATTTTGCCAGGAAAGCCATGGAAACAAAAAAAGAAAATAGATTTTATTTCCCTTATGTACAAACAACCGGGCCACAGCCACTCGTAACTTTCCCCCACAATGCTGAATCTCCCAAGGGCCGCCTCCACCTTCCCCCATACGACGCAAAAACCACGGGGACAGTTCACAGCAGACAAAGCCCAAAACGGGTGAGACAAAAACGGCAGTAGTTTGTCATTGACAATTTCTCAACGGGCCCACTGAGAAGGAGCGTTGGCCAAAGATAGCTTCACGGTTTGAGAACCGAAGGGAGCCTCGGAGGTAAGCGGGAGGGTAAAAGTTGCAAAAAGGAAGTGACTTGGCTTGTCACAAGTAAAGATCACATTACATTCATCCTGAACCTTGAAACTCTTAAGGCCTAGTTTATCCAAAGAGCAGAGGTAGTGGTAAACCTCACCACGAGTAGATGGGCTGGTGTTTCTGGACTGCGGGGATTGTGCAGTGAAGGTGAAATTGCATCCTTGATGCTTCAGCACACAATTCTCTGTGCATAGAAAAAAAAAGTGCAATACCTTGGTGTGTCTGGAGAAAGGTTCTAGACCCCCTTTCCCCTTGACATTCTAGCTTTCTGCATGCAGGGATTTGTTTTCCCCTCATACAGAAGTGTTCAACCATGCGATCCTCTATTTGACGTCTGGTATGGTACAGTCCAGAAGTAGGTTTATGATCTCATCTGCAGTTTGTGGAGAGGAGGGGGTCACTGTAATGGTACAGCACACACACCCCACTCCTTGCTTAACATGCACCTTCCTGCTTCTTACACTTGAGCCGCCAGAACAGACTGCTCCAAAGTGACCAGCAGGGAACAGAGGGGGTTTCTTTCTGGGAGGTGGAGACGAACACTTATCCCTTGGGTTGTGTAGGGCCCTTAGGTATTCACACCACTACCGGTCTGGGGGTCCACCACAACAAGTGGTAAACATGTCATACCTGTCTGGTCATTATCGACACATAGGGGCAGATATCTCAGACAGCACCTTGCCATTCTAGAACATTCCGGCTAGATCCTGCCATGGCTAGTTCCAACAGGGAGACAGACCAGCCAATCAGATGTTGGGGGTGTGGCCTATGGACACTGGAGGCGCAGCCGACAGACCGCCTTGGGATCAAGGGGGGGGGAACAACATGGTTACAATCAGTTTAGGTGTCATTACGGGGAAATTTGGGCAAGAGACCAAGAGGAAAGTGAAGGACAGACATAAACATGATATAGGGGGATATAGTTCCCCTGAACTTTTGAAGATGGACTGGAATAAATCTTTGTGGTTAAACTTCACCCTGAACATCTGCAAGTAGAGGCCATCTAGGTTTCCAGACTTGCTGTCTCCCCATCCAAATTCGTGCCCCCCTTCTGCAAATATTACTCCACTCTCTTCTCAAAAATGACCAAACCGAATTCTTCCACAACGGCCGTAAAACATCCCGGCATCCCAAAATCACAGTGAGGACAATGAACCATCAAACCAGCTTATGCAAATGTGGTTAATCCACGTCAAGTATTCCAGTGGCACAATACAGTGGTTGCTTCTGGCGGTGGAATCTGCACCGGGCTCTCGCACGGCCAAGACTTACAAGATCACCACCACGGGGTCGGGGGAGGAGGGGGAGGTATCTTGTGGGGGAGGAAACCCCAACTCCTGGGGCTTGCCGTGGACGCGCTGGTGCCGCAGGAGGGTCGAACTGTCTCTGTAGCTTTTGCCGCATTCGTCGCATTGGAAGGGGCGCTCACCCGTGTGGATGCGCTGATGGCGCACCAGCTTCGAGCGGTGGCTGAAGCTTTTGGGGCAATCGGGACACGGGTGGGGCTGGCCCGAGGCATGCATGAGCCGGTGTTGGGCCAGCAGGCTGGGCAAGCTGAAGGAGCGGCAGCATTCCCGGCACGCGTGGGGATGCTCCGTGGTGTGGATCAGCTGGTGCCGGGAAAGGCTGGAATTCCGGGTGAACGTCCGTCCACAGTCGGAGCACCGGGGGAACTCATTCCCCGCTAGGAGGGCTTGATTGGCAGACTGGAGGTTTGGGCTGGGACAATTCCCACGGCTGGCAGGGTGGAGAGACTCCCCATCGCCAACAAGCAAGCAGTCGTCATCCTCGCCATCAAACTCCTCAATCCACCCTTGTTCATCACCATCCCCAACACGGAGCTCCACTATCTCTTCAGTCTCGAGATTCCCAGAACAGAGCTCCAAATTCTTGTGCTCACGGTTCCCAGGTTGGAGCTCCGTCATTTCATCGCGCGTGGGGTCTCCGCCATTGATCTCCGTGCTCCACCCATGTTCGTAATCCCCGACACGGAGCTCCAGGATCTCCTCGCCTTCATGATCCGGCCTAGCGAGGAGCTCTGAAATCGGTTCGCCCTCATCGGTCCCAGCGTGGAGCTCCCCTGCCCGCTCCCCGTCCTGGGTGTCCGCAATCCACTCGTATTCCCACTCCTCCTCGCAGAGGTCAGAACCCGGTCCAAGATCGGTGTCCCCGAGAGGAAGCCCCACACCCGGCCCTCCTTGCTGCTGCCACTGCAGCTGGTGAACCCGGAGGTGCTGGATGAGGTTGGAGCGGCGACTGAAGCGCCTCCCGCACTCAGGGCAGCCGTGGGGGCGCTCCCCTGTGTGCACCCGCCGATGCTGCCGCAGGTTGGAGCTGAGGCAGAAGCCGCGGCCGCAGATATCGCAGCGGTAGGGTCGTTCCCCAGAGTGGATCTTCTGGTGCCGGGCCAGCTTGTAGCGGTCACAGAAGCGCTTGCCGCATTCAGGGCACTCGCAGGAGGGCTCCCCGGTGTGGAGGCGTCGGTGCCGGGCCAGCTTGGAGCGTTGGGCGAAGCTCTTGGGACAGTCCGAGCACCGGTAAGGCTTCTCGCCGGAGTGCGAGAGCTGGTGCCGCGCCAAGGCCGACTGCCAGGGGAAAGTCTTGCCACAGTCGGAGCACGCAAAGCGTGGCTCAGCCCGATGCCAGCGGGGCCTGTTCCCGTCCTGGCTGGGGGGATTGCTTTTGACAGCCGCGTCCCAGGCCTCGATGGGGCTCAGGGATCTCACCCCTGCCGGCAGGACGTCAGCCGCCTCCTCTTCCTTCCAGCTTGCCAGCTCCTCGCAGTCAGACTCACTTGAGAGCTCAGCATCTCCTGAAAGGGGAAGCCAGAGAAGTGGGGAGGGATTATGGGGTGGATGCCTTATTATATAAAGCGCCCAACAGCAAGGGTGGCTGGCCCACTTGGAGCCCTCTGGATGTTATAGACTACAACTCCCATCAGCCCTAGCCAGCTTAGCCAATGGTGAGGGATGCTGGGAGATGCAGGCCCTCCAGATGTTTTTGGCCTACAAGTTGCCCACCTCTGCCCTAGAGGCTGTTGTCTTCTCCAGTATGGCTTCTTTCCCATCCGATCCTGAGACACTGAAAAGTCCCTTTCCAGAGCCCGCCCACATTCCAAGCCAGCCTCATATGGGCCACAGGGCAAGGAGGAGGAGGAAAGTCAAAATGAATACTGGTGCACTGCAGCCATATCGAACGCAAGTTGTACCACCTATTCCTGACAAATGGATCCTCAAGAACATTTTGTCAGAATTCATGCTTATACCAGATCTAACACTGTTATTATTATTATTATTATTTATTTATATAGCACCATCAATGTAAGAAACTCCTCTCTAATTCTGTCTGGTTAGAAAAGTTTATTGCCTCTCCCTTTCCTTCTCTCTTACACACACACACACACACACACACACACACACACAAACTTCATGATCTTGGTTCACCTGTAACAACAACCCAGGGGAAAGGCTGAATATGGGTTGTTGTTGAAATGAGGTTTGTTGCTACATGAGAACCCTGTATTATTATTTAACTATGTCCCTGTTCACACAACACTCTAAGCCACAGTGATTAGGCATTTTGCGCTAAACATTATGGCTTACTATGTTGTGTGAACCATTTCTAACCATGGTGGCTACATAACCACGGTTTAAACACACTCACTAACCATTTGCTTCAGGATTAGCAGCCTAACCATGGCTTAGCGTGTTGTCTGAACAGGGTCTATGAATTGTTAATCACGAACAACCCGGAGTTCACAACCCAACAACAAACCATGGCTTCTCTTCCTGGGCTGTTCATGGTTAACAACCCATAGTTAAACCAGAGTTCATGGTTAGCATGGAATGACAACCCACGATTCAACAACAATTTACAATTCAACAACAAGCCATATTCAACCCATACTCAGGGTTGTCGTTACGTGCGAACCAGGCCATTATCTAGACCAATGTTTTCAATTATTTTACTTACAAAGAATCTGCCACACTTATTTATTTTTTGCATTTTTATACCGCCCAATAGCCAAAGCTCTCTGGGTAGTTTACAAAAACTTGTCTACCAAGAAACATACCCCTCCCCAGAAATTCTGAAGAGTCTCCTGGGAGAGCAAATACACTTGCATCACGCAGGGTAAAGACCCAGTTCACTTGGCCTGCATGACTGAAAGTGCACCCTACAATATACGTCCTCAGCCTGCTCCCCTCCAATGTGTTTTCAATCCATACAACATTGCTCTCTTAATAGTTAAGGCATTAAGAGATTCTGAGCATTGCTTAAGAATGAAAAGACGCGCCATACTGAATCAGACCAAGGATCACCCACCCCAGCATGGTTTGCAAAGATCCCATCAGCCAGCAGCCACTAGGCGGGCTGCTAAAAGCTATCCCGTGGCTTGCAATCCATTCTCTTGCCCATCCCTCTGCTAGAGCACACCTGACACTAGTGGTGATGGGAAGCCCATCTGCTGTTAGGGACTGTCTCACTGGCTGCGTTCGGGCAACACAATAGTCAATGGTGGGTTAATAGTCAACTCCAGGGTTGATTATCAAGGGGGTATTCCCCATACAACATTATAATGAACCATGAAGTGGATTAACCCCAGCGTCGAGTTGACTATTAGTCAACTGTGTGTTTGATTGACACATCCCCCGCCCTCTCTCCACCCCAGTCCTCCCGCTGGTATCCCATCAGCCATTGCAAGTTCTGTCGGCTGGACTAGAGTGTCAGCTGCTGCTTTGGTTGCTCTTGCTGGAGGACTCTGTAGGCAGCTGGAATAGTCAACTGAATGGGGCAAAATAGTCCATGGAGCCCAGCAGACAACATGCTAACCAACGGTTGTGTGCCTAGTCCACTCTGAAAAGCGTTGGTTTTTTCCATTGGTTATTTTGGGGGAATAGTCAACTGTGGGGTGGGTTTTGCCTGACACACAACACAATAACCAACGGTTGACTATTCAACTAACGGTTGACTACTTCAACCAACTTTGGTTATTGTGTTGTCCGAACACAGCCACTGAGAAGCCCCAGATCAATTTCCCAACACAAGAGAAAAGCCACTGACATCAAGGGCAACCCCTTCCTCACCGACAGCTCTCGGGGGAGCCCTTTCTGCAGCATCCTGAGGGTCTCGCAAACGTGGCTCTTGGTTCTTGCCGTCCTCCATCTTGAAGATCAGATCTGGCTTGCGAATTGGAAATCCTGCCAATAAAGGGGAGAAACAGGAGAAAGAACATTTAATGGAAGGATGTTTTCTAAAGCACACACACACACATACACGCAAAGATTTCAATCCAGCAGAATGAAATTGTTCTTTTATTCTGTTTGTTCACTGCCCCGAAATCTTTGGATAGAGAGTGGCATATAAATATTGTAAATAAATAAATGTTACCCAAAAATGTTATCTTATGATCAAAATGTTCTTTTGTCCAACAGAAGCTAAACTTAGCCATCTCACCGTTTGGGGAAATTGAGAGTGCATGACGGTATTTCTACGCATCACCACTAGGGGGCTCGTGTGTGTGTGTGTGTGTGTGTGTGTGTGTGTGTGTGTGTGTGTGTGTGTGTGAGAGAGAGAGAGAGAGAGAGAGAGAGAGAGAGAGAGAGAGAGAGAGAGAGAGAGAGAGACCAAACCTGTGCACTGTATTTGTTCAACCTGTATCATCCACCTTATCTTCAAAGGATAAGGCAGGAAAAAATACAGTTAAGCAATATTTAATACAAGTGAGTACTGCAACAAAATGTTGCAGCGGGGAGTGATCTTGCCCAAGGTTCCTGCCAGCCAACCACCCATGATGTTTTCCAGGGTAACTCCATTCCATTTCCCCATTCTTCCCCCCCCCCACTCCCAACAGTCAGCCTTCTGCACCCAATGAGCATGCTGGGACGTCACAGCGCCTTTTTTCGGTCTCCCTGAACCCCAGGCTTTTCTTTTTCTAAACGTTTTTGTACTTCTGAAAATGTACAACTTTGCTATTAGTGTATAGAGAAGTAAACAGCACACAGGCCTCCCCACACCCTTTTTGCAGGTTCTATCTAACACCTCACTGCCAAATCTGCCACAGCAGAGGCAAAAAAGACACACACACACCCAAAAAATGTCAACAAAACAAGGCCCACAGGGTTTGAACCTGTGCTCCACCACTGAGCTACGGATCCTTCCCTAGGCAGGCCTGTAACAGGGCTGGGGCCTTGTGAGACAGGCCTGAGGCAAAATGGCGAAGCTGGGAGCTTCGCCATTTTGCCTCAGGCCTGACTCACAAGGCTCCAGCCCTGTCTGGGGGACAAACCATCATGTACTACAAGCTAAAACCACCAGCCAGGCAATTAATAGCAAATAACTGGAAGACAGCTCAGATGTTGACAGTATTTATGTGGAAAAAGAAAATTTGGGATATAGCAATAAAAGAAAAGCTGACATAGAAGTTAAGAGTACACAGAGGAATAAAGAAAAGAGATACTTTCAGGACGGATTGGCAAAAATACATAGAATGTTTGAAAATACCATCGAACTCTGGTAGAAGCTTACAGAAATCTGTGGGACTCATGAAAAGTAGAATAGAAATAAATGACCGATTAATATACTACCCTAGAAAAGGAAATGCAAGATGTAAGAAGAAAAACTCTGAAATGGACCAAGCAGGGGGAGGGATTTTGAATTAGTATCCATGTGTTTTGTTATTGCTTTTCCCCCCTTCTTTTTTACTGTATTTCATTTTGAAAAGAAAACCCAATAAAAAAACTTAAAATTTCAAAAAACCAACAACCACCAGCCAGTCTTCTAGGGCAGCCCCACATACAGCAGTAAAGTCAAGCCTTGAGGAGGACGCAAGTAGCAGCATTACCTCTGGACGAAGTCTGGCTATTCTTGTTGGAACACAGCTCCCCCTTCCCCGCCCCCCAGCACTGGGCTCTATAGTTTACAGTCAGAATCTGATCAGAGTTTTGCTATGCCTAGTTATTCCTCTAATGGCAAGAAAAAGGAGGCGGTTGAGGCCTAATCAGCCTGTGGAATGTTAGAAGAAATGTGAGCTTATCTCTGTTCATTTTGCCAGAGGAAAGCAAGAGGGGAGTGATTCTCTCCCGTCCAGATGCTAACGGCTGACCTTGAAGGCCGTAGCTAACAGCCTCTGCATGGGAAAGCAGCAAAAAGGGCCAGGGAATTACAGAAGTGTCACACAGATTGAGAAGTCAATTCAGAGAGGACGGAATAAAAACGCCCTGTTTGGCATAGAGTTCGTTTATGGGCTAAGATAATTATGTTTATGGGCTAAGATATGTCAATTAGATAGTTGGGAGGTGTGTCACTGCAACCCCATCCTTGCTTTTAAGTTAATGCTCAGGGGAGCCTTTGCTAGGTACATCGTCTTTAATGTCCGTCTTTTCTTGTCCATCATACACCGCCTATAACCGTTCAAGTTCAGGTGTTCCCTCTGTCTGAGCTGTGAGAAACACATCTCACATAGACTTAGTTTGTTTCACCTGCAACATCTTTCCTTGAAACCTGAATTGACTGTTGGATCTATGAATTATGAAGAACCTGCCAAGGAAGGTATTGCTCTACATTTTATTGACCTTGAATTCTTGCTTGCTATGGATTATGTATCTCGGTCTTCAACAACGCAGTGCCTCCTGGTTTGGACTGACCCTGACTCTTGGACTTTTCGATGTCTTGACCCATGCAGCGTGGGGATACCAAAGTGGAAGCTACAATCATGGAAATCTCTGCATGTGTGAGATTACTCTGGACTTACTCATAAGAAAAAAAGAAGAGCCCTTCCGGAACAGACCAAGACTCCATCTAGTCCAGCACTCTGTTCACACAGTGGTCAACCAGCTGTCAACCAGGGACCCACAAGCAGGACACGGTGCAACAGCACCCTCCCACCCTAGTTCCCCAGCAGCTGGTGCACATAGGTTCATTACCTCTGGTACTGGAAGTAGCAAATCAGGACTAGTAGCCAATGATAGCCTTCTCCTCCAGGAATTTATCCAACCCCCTTTTAAAGCCATCCAAACTGGTGGCCATCACCACATCTTGTGGTAGCGAATTCCATAGTTTATGTGCTGTGTGAAGAAGTCCTTCCTTTTATCTGTCCAGAATCTGTCCCACCAATAAGCTTCATGGGATGACCCCTGGGGTTCTAGTATTATGAGAGAGATAGAGCAATGTCTCCCTGTTCACATTCTCCACACCATGCATCATTTTGTACACCTCTATCATGTCTCCCCTTAGCCTCCGTTTTTCCCAAGCGAAACAATCCCAGCTGTTGAACTGTGATTGAACTACAAGTTCAATCGCAGCTTTTAAAGCTCAGCTAAAAACTTTTCTTTTTTTCTAAAGCTTTTAAAACTTGATTTTGATCTGACTTTTATACTGTTACGGTAGTTTTACTCTACCCTGTGCCTGTTTGGTGCATTCTCTTCCCCTTCTTATTGTTTTATTATGATTTTATTAGAATGTAAGCCTATGCGGCAGAGTTTTTCTATTTTATTGTTTTACTCTGTACAGCACCATGTACATTGATGGTGCTATATAAATAAATAAATAATAATAATAATAACCTTCCCTCACAGGGGAGATCATTTTAGTTGCCCTTTTCTGCACTTGAACCTATGGCTTAACTCTTGGATTTGATAGGCCTTGACCTGTTCAGCACAAAGGCACCAACAAAAATTCCAAGGTCGAAGGATGTCTCTGCATGTGTAGATTTACTTAGGTCTTTTTCTAGAACTCTTGTCTTTGATGGTCTAGGATGGATCATGCCAGGAATCATCCGAGCCCCTTGCCCTGTTTTCTGAACTATAGAGATGGCAACAGAGAAATTAAACTATATGGATCTCAGACACAGTTATAGTTATTAGCTTTTGACTGTCCTTTGAAGTACATATGATTTCTGGAACATTGCAACCATCAAGTTTTTGCCATGGGAGCTGAGAAGCTCATCCATGAAACCTGACTGGCTAACAATAAAAGTCCACACTGTTTCTTGTGCTTTGTGTTAGTTTTCCAGGATTTGTTTGTGCTAAAAGATGGGACACAGGACAACCCCTCCCCACCCCATATGAAAGCCTCTGAGAAACAAAGCAGATTCCTTGATCTTACTCTGTAGGCCGCCAAACCCCTTCCCGCAAACATCCAAGTCTCACCCAGCGACCGGACTTTCCCATAATTCTCGAGCATGATCTCTCGGTAGATCTGCCGCTGGGTTTCATCCAGGAGTCTCCACTCTTCCTCGGAGAAATACACAGCTACCTCTTCGAAAGTCACCAGTGCCTGAAACCATACAAACATTTAAAGGTTTAGAGCTGACGTTGACCCTGTTCAGACGACATGCTAAGCCACGGTGGTTAAAGCATTTTGAGCTAAACATTACGGCTTAGGGGCTTGTTCCTAACCATGGTGGCTACATAAACATGGTTTAAACACAATGGCCTGGTTCAGACAACATGCTAAACCATGCTGCTTAACCACAAAATGGTTAAAGGAATGCATTCCCTTAACCATTTTGTGGTTAAGCAGCGTGGCTTAGCATGTTGTCTGTGTAAGAGAAAACAGGTAGACTGCGCTGGATAGGGACACATGGGTGACGTGGTACAGGAAGAGGGATTTCCTTTAACTATCTTTTTATGACACACTTAAGGTTAGTAGAAAAGGGCCCTGCCAACACCTGTGGAAGGGAGAATGGTATGGCGGAGGCTGGCGCCAGAACCCCGGACCTTATCTGTCAAACGGCCTTGAGTGATTGGCCAGGCCAAGGGAGGTGTGAAACCAGGCCGAATAACAAAGATGAAAGGGAGGGGGGGAAGAGCTGAGGAGCGGTATAAGGAAGGCCTTTCTTAATCCCAGGGGGTTTGGCTGTTGGCAGGAGGAGCATAACATCGTGAAAGGTGGGCTCAGCCTGGCGTAAGTTAGGCACAGTTAAGTTTTATTATTTTAGACTGTTACTGGATTTTTATGCTATCCATGCTTTTATGATGTTTTACTAGTTATTCTTCCCCATGAATCAACCCTACCCTTAGTCTAATAAAGTCTTCTACCTCACTTGGTGAGCTTTTGGCGTCTTTGTCCTGGGGCCCGTGCTAAATCCGTTGAGATCGGCCTGAGAACGCTACCCTACCCCTTTACAGTCTGAACCAGGCCACTGACTAACCATCTCCTGCAAAAGGGTTAGTGGCCTAACCATGGCTTAGTGTGTCGTCTGAACAGCCCCACTGTGTTTATCAGTGAGAGCTCCGGCTATTGGGCGGTATAAAAATGTAATAAATAAATAAATAAATAAATCTGCCTTCTGCAGGGCTGGCATCAAGGGTCGGAGTGACTGGGCACCTGCCCAAGGGACCGGTGACCAGGGCCGCTGGAGTGGCTCCTCCTCTTCACCATTGTAACACACTTCCTCACCTGCCTCACGTTCTTGCCATAACAATGGTGGTGGTGAGGAGGACCAGTGGATGCCATGGCCTTCTTGTTCCATGGCTCTCTGCCTGTCAAGCAAGCTAGTGGTACCGATGAACCGTTTTTGTGAACCGCCCAGAGAGCTTCGGCTATTGGGCGGTATAAAAATGTAATAAATAAATAATATAAATAATTATATTTATTATAAATAATAAAAATGTAATAAATAAATGTAATAAATAAATAAATAAATAAATAAATAAAATGAAGAGAAAGAAGAGTGAGGACCAATAGCAACTGAAGATAATGGTGGTGAGAAGATAGACCCACTGAGCGAGCAAACCAAGGGCTCTGAAAAACCTGGTATTGGCAGGGGACCTTTGTCCACATTAGCTGCAATCTTTATGAAGACACCCACACCCTCCCTAGCCCACCCTTAAAATCCTGGAATAAATGATGTTCCTTTGGCTTATTCATCCCAAGAAGATGGCCAGTGCAGAAAAGCATGGAATCTATACTATTGGCTGGGGTTAAGCAAACTGGAAATCTCAAACTTCTCTTTTCTTAAGCATGTCTAGTCATCTTGGCTGAATGATAGGCATCCTGGAAATGCCTGGAGAGATCTCCAAATCAAGTGAGAGGAGCAGATAAATTGCAGTAAACACTGTTTCCAGGAATTAAGAGGTGAGATTTGGATGGCCTCCATCGCCAATTAAGCAGAATAAGAAAACGTACGTAAATTGGATATGCATCATTTATTCCAAATGCAGAAATCAGCTTTAATTGGAGCAGAGTTGTTTACCACAATCCAGGCCTCTTCATAACTCTGAAATCCTCTTGCTCTATTTATTTATATCAGACTAGTAAAAAAGCCCGTCATACGACAGATGTATTTATTTTGTTAGGACTTCTTTGAATACAGTATTTTTGGTATACACTTTTCTAAAATTTTGAACCAATATATAACAGGTGAGGAGGTTAGCCTTCTATCAAATTTACCCTCATGAGACAAATTATTTACTGAGAGTGGTTTTTGGCCCGTCTGCTAGGCCAGAAGGTCCTGGCAGTTATTTTTCTGGAACTTTCCTAGAAGGCCGCAGTTCCGAGAAACGTCGCTAGACAGCGCCAAAGGGCAAAAACTATAACTGGTGTGGAGAAGCACTCTGGCATTTTATATATAGGATTTTTTAATTCCGCTTTTTCACCCCGCAGAGAGTGACTATGCCATCTCAGCCCCATCACCTTTGAAAACCTGAGCAGCCCAACAGAACACTCCACCCATCTCAAAATGTGTTACGTGACTAGTTCACCCCCCACTCCCTATGGGGTCTCTCACCTTTTTCCCGTGCCTCTCAAGCAGAGAAAGTCCCGTCAGGAAGTTTTCCACCAGGTCGACAGCCTGCGCGCACGACTCTGGGTGCTGCTGCCACACCCAGCTCTGTATCTCTTGAGGCAAAATGGCCAAAAATTGCTCCAGTACCAGGAGCTCCAGAATCTGCTCCTTGCTGCGGCTCTCCGGCTTCAGCCAGAGGCGGCAAAGTTCCCGGAGTTGCCCGTAAGCATTCCGTGGGCCCTCAGCTTCTTGGTAGCGGAACCACCGGAAACCCTGGCGGGCGGTCTCTATGACGATGCCACCTTCTTCCAAGATGGCTGCCTGAGCTTTCCCATCATCTCCTTTGCCGTCAGTTTCTGTCTTGTTACAAACCTCTTCTCTTTCTCTCTCAAGTTGCGTCACTCCTTCACCTTTAAGGTCCCCTTGTTTCTCTGGGGAAGCCACACTGGCCTTATTCTCCTCTGATGCCCCCTCATGTTCTGTCAACTCTTCTTCCTTGGAGTCTACTGCTTTCTGGACACAGGCCTCACAGTCCTTAGAGATGTCCTTCTGCGTCATTTCAGTTTGGATGGCCTTTTCTACTGTGGGGAGGCCTGTGTCCTCTAGGGTCTCCATGAAGTCCTCAATACTTCCTCCATCTATGACCCTAACTTGGGTCTCCTCCTCCTTGTCCTCTTTTTGGGGATCAGCTTCTTCTTGAGGAGATATCACACAGGCCTCAATAACGTCCTCGGATACAACCCCAGTTTTTGGAGATTCCTGCCCTTCGGGGTCAACCTCTTCTTCAATAGTAATCACACAATCGGTCCCAACCATCACTTCAGTTTTCGTCCCTCTCTCTTCTTTGGCGTCAGAGACGTTTTCAAAAGAGACCACGCAGGTCTCAATGTCGTCCTCCAGTGTCTCCTCAGGCGTTTTTGTGCCAGACTCCTTGTCCTCCGGCGTGGGCAGGAGCACCTGTTGACGCACTTCCCAACACTGGGGCCTCACGCCTGCTTCATTAGGATCCATCCTGTCTTTCCGGGACCGCGAGCGCTTCAGGATCTCCTTGAGGGTCCCAACAGGAGGGGAGCTCTCCTCCATCTCAACGCTGATTTGGACCCCTGGTTCCAGCGGCGAAGGGAACCTGAGAACCCAAGTGGACGGCCCACCTGGCTTGGCAGCCATTGCAGAGTTGGATTCCAGGAGAAGGGGCGGATGTTGTCCCACTTTACTTCTGGGGCTTCAAATTTATGTCCGACCCATGAACAACCATCTCCTGATGGCAACGACCAATATGGTTGTTCCTTTGAAGCCAGGCAGCTGAGGTGAGAAAAGGAAAGAGATCTGGTCAAAATACATCGGTGTGTGTAAAACAAACATCACATTCATCCTCAGGCAGAAAACAAGAATCCCCTGACAGAAAAAGAACCTGCCACTATAAAGAAAAAGACTAGAGTCACACAACATCGTGGTCCTTACTGACACTTTTGGTCTAAAACTAAACTGGTTTTCCTGTTTGACTTCTATTGCAAAGGACATAGGTTTGTATCCACAGAGATGCCCACTGTCTACAGTGACACCACTTTATTCCCACATGGAAATCGTTCGGAATGGGGCTGCAGGTGCCCATGGTGGGAACCTTTGCCCCATCAAAAGAAATAGAGCTGACAGAAGTGTGCATCTGCTGCAAGAGACAAAGGGTCAGCAACTTGGTGTTTTGGACTACAACTCCCATCACCTCCAACCATGATGAGCAGCAGCTTCCAGGAGCAGTAGTTCAAAACCTCTGGAGGCCACCAGCTTACCTAGCCATGGACAAGGAGGCAGAGATCTGCACCAGCAGCCTGTTTTTCCTGAGCTCACCTGGATTATGTCACCAACCGCCAAAGGCCGGAATAGCGTTTGCAGAGCAACAGGTACGGCTGCTGCTGTACATCGGCCTCTTTACCGGCTCCAGCCTTTATGCAGAAGTTTGCTCTGCAGAGATCAGGAAACTTTTCAGGCAAGAGCAGTGTTATCACCTACGAATGAGGGCAGATCAATATGCTTTTAAAGGGCCAGCAAATACACAACACGCAGAGAAGACTGAAAACTTGGCATCCCCTGTGTATGGAATCAGTAAGTAAATAAGGGTTGGGTGCCAGGACTCCTGGGTGCTCCTCCCAGCTCCGAGTGGGGGGAAGGGGCAGAATCTGGACTTCTTCCTCTCCATTGCTAGGAAGGATGTTGCAGTGAGTAGGGGGCTGGAAAGGAAGGGAAGGGTTAAAAGCAGGACTCCTGGGTTCAATATTCCAAGGGGGGGAGAGAGAATGAGGGTTCTTGGGTTCCCCAACTTGGTGTGTGGAAGGAGAGAGGGAGGAAATTAGAGCGGGGAGGGGAGAGACAGAGGCGGGGGGGGGGTAATGGAATTAAGAAGGGGGAGAGGAAGAGGTTAAATGGCAGGACTCCTGGGTTCTCTCTCCATTGGTAGAAAGAGGAAGGCTTAGGAGGTTAGAGCGGAGGAGGGAGCGAGGGGGGGCGGCGCTGGGAGCCAGGACGCCTGGGTTCTGCCCGCCCTCCCCAGCTCTGGTAAAGAAGGGGGCGGGGCTGCGGTTTTGGTTAAAAGGCAGGACGCCCCGATCCCCCCGCCTCTCTCGCGCTCCATCGCTGGTAGGAGAGAAAGCAGCTCGAGGTGGAGGGAGAAGGGGGCGCTGCAAAGGGGGAAGAGAAGAGGAGCCGGACGCCTGGGTCCCCTTCCCACGCTGTGCCGGGAGGGGCGTGAATAAATTAAATAATAATAATTAATAATAATAATAAATTGTAAGAATCAAATTGCCTCTTCTTCCCCGGGGTTTCCCCCGCTTCTCCGATCAGCAACGCTCTCTATGCACCCGGAGCAGATCGCTCGCCCCGATCCGCGCTTTCTCACTTATTTCTACCTGTGCAAAAAGAAGAAGGGGAGGTGGGGGCGGGGACCCAAACTCGCCTTCGCTTCGCCGATGTCGAGATTCCTCCGGAGCCGGGAGGCCACGCACGCCCTCCCCTCGCTTCCCCCCTGTACGCTCGGATCGGGGGACGGAGGATCAGAGCCCCCCACCTCAGGAAATGAGCAAACAGCCCGCGCTGCTGCGAGCCCCTCCTGACGAGGCGCAGCCTGCCCTCCCCTTCCGTCTCTCTGCACATGGAGGGGGCGGCGGGGGAGAGGATAGGGGGTTAACCATTCCTTGCCTGGCTTGTTCTACAAAGGGGGCTGGCTTAGGAGGGTCTCTCCTCCCGTCCCCCCTTGGCTTTGCAAGGCGATCCGCACGCACCCCTCCGGAGGGATCGCCCCGCCGCCTCCTAAGCCCCGCTGAGTTCAATGGGACGAAGTCCCAAGTAGGTCGCTTGCCCTGTTGCTGCTGCAACAATTGTTGCTGATCCAATGTAAATCACCTTGGGATCTGCCAACTGATCCTGTTCTGTTAGCTGCCCACCTGTGAAACAGAATACTGATTTAGATGGTGTTCTGATTTTGTGAGATTTTGTATTCAATTTAAAAGCTGTGGATCGATTTAAAAAGGGAGTGTCTCGAGTTAACTGAGCAGCAGATTTTTTTTTTCATTGACTTATTTGTCGGGCTGGGGAGAAGTTGTTGTTGTTTTATGGAAGTATCTAGAAAAAACCTCCACAGGTGGGTGGTGCCATCTTAGAAGAGGCATCCCATGTTCTCCTCTCCCAGAATGCCTCTGCTAAGGTGAGGCATCATCTGAATAAAAACAAAGGAAGTGTCCTTTCCCTTTCAGAAAGATGGCTTTGTGTGCAAACCTCTGTGGCTTTAATTGGTTAATTAATCCATTTAAACATGCATGATTAGAGATGTAGGAAGCTGCTTTCTCACAAAATCAGACGGTCATTGTTCCATCTACCTTTGTATTCTCTGTCTCAGACGCAGGCAGATAGTAGACGTGGATCTACTGGTAGATCCCTAGGTGATTTGCAGTAGATCAGCAACAAGGATTTCTGACTCCCAAGCATTTAATAAGAGCAGCAACAAAATGAATTATGCTGCTGAAATGAAAAAAGCTGTGGAGGTGCCCTTATCAGGGAGCTGTAACTGACTTGCTGTAATGTTGAGTGCGCTTGTTTGCGTAATGCGTGAAATCTTACGGGCCCAGGTGTTGGATAGGTACTGAAACCTTCTTGTTATTTCTGATGATCAGGCTGTGCGTGCCGCTGATTATGTAGTAAAACGGCATCAACTAGGCACGAGAGAGAAATATTGGCAGGCTCAGGGAACCCCATGGTTTGCAGAAATACAAACAAACAAAAAATCTTTAGTGGGGAAAGGGACTCTGATGCGTGGGGGAAATGAAAAAGCAGGCCAATGAAGTCTGAGCAAGCTCAGGGGCCACAAAATGCTGACTCCCGTTGAAGAATAACACTCGTTTATGAAGCAGCCCTGATAATGTGTACAAAGCGTGTACTTTCATGCCTAAAAGTGAACGAATGCCTTCTGAGTTATTTCAAACTGTACCCTCCTTTCCCTCCCATATAAACAGACACATTCACAGCACTCAGAATGAGGAATATATTTTATAGACTAGGAAAATTACAATGTAAAATCAAAACCAAAAATACTGCTTATAAAACACTGGGTATAACGGGGGGAAACACTCTTAATACATTATTGCTAAAATAAACAATGGCATACTTCCTTCTTCTATTAGGTGCTTCACCATGAACTAATGTCTTCGGGCCTACATCAAATATTGAAAAGCTCCCACGCGGAATAGCATATCCATGTGAGAAATTGTGCAAATACCGTGTGTGACAAGACATACAGTAATTGTCTGTCCTCCTTGAGGCAAACCCACAATGGGCCGTGTTAACTGATGCCAGGGGCGTGCAAATGGGCCTTGTCACACGCAGCAGTCTCCGCTCAGGATTGGTGCCATTTGTTGAGGCGTTTGAAGCATGTCATACCTAATGCAGAGAAAATGCCTTGGCCATCCTTAAGAGGAAGAAGGTTGGACAGCCACCTCAGTACGTAATTCCATATGTGCTTGTTTGTCCCGTGTTTATCTTTCAGGAAAGAACCCTTTTTTTCCCCCTTTTCCTCCCTCAGACGTTGAACTCCACCTCCATCCACCCCACCATGTCCTGGTGAGTTCCTAAGACCCAGCTGACGTGAATGTTCAATTTCCAGGCTTGACTCTGCCACATAACAGGGTGAAGTGCTTCAGGGGGGATGGGCGTGGGGATTGCTGAAGGCAAGAACGGGTGTCAGAATGGTGCACCAAGACATCTTAAAATGTTGGCCCTGGCAGGCTGAAGGGACACCACTTTGGGGGTTCTGCCTCAGGCCATAAAACAGCTTGGGCCAGCAGTGAAGGGGCTTAGTTAATAAAGCTGTTAAGGCGGGTCTGCCCTTCCAGAAAAGACTGGCAAGTGTTCCCACTTTAAACATAGCAAGGTTCAGAAATGCCGTTCTGAAACCCTCACAAAGCCAACAAGACTTACCTGCACTCATTTTGAATGAAATCAGCTAGGGGACTTAACTCTCAGACTTGGACTCCACTGGTAGCATTGCTCCCTCTTTTCATATTCGATTTCCTTATGCTGTGTTGTTCATTTGTTACTAGCCTACCCACGAGGGTGAGGTTCTTAATGACTGAAGCAGGGAATTCAAAAAGCAATTGTCATTCCCCTTTCCCCTTGTAGTAAAAACATAACAATTAAGTAAAGCATTGACGTTTTGCTGCTCTTTAATGATATCCTGAAATCTGTCAGCTGAGCGGGGTGGACAACCTCACCTTGCCCAATGGTAGCCCCCCCCCCTCCCCTCCAGTTCTGCTTTTAAGAGCTGAATTGGGTCAATGGCCGTGTTCAGAAGACACCTGAAACCATGGTTTTAACTACGGTGAATAAAGCAAAAGGCCTTATTCACCGTGGTTAAAGCCATGGTTTCAGGTGTCTTCTGAACACGCCCAATGTCATCTATGGGATTTCTAATGACACACACCACTTGAAACCTGCATCTTACGGAGAAATTAGATCGAGGACTGGACTTGAAAGAAAAGGTAAATTGGGCGCGAATGGCTTGTGTGCACACCAAAAAGACAGCAATTCCCACCTGGATGGATGAAGAACGCTAGCAAGGAAAGATGGCCAAGGATTTCAGAACAGCTCAGGTTGGGAGAGAGTAATGCCGGCTACACCTGTCCTGACAGCTGGGCCTCCTGCCTCAGGAAAAAAATACCGAGCTAGCAGAGTAGCATGGACAGTCTTCACTTGAATCTCAGTACACTTCTTGAAACGATCTTGTACTTTACGTATACAGTTAAATCAATGAGGCCTTATACTACTTGGAGAGGTGTTTGGTTACATCGATCAAGCAATTAGTGCTCTTCAGAACTCTTATTCCACCGAGAAACAGGCAAAGGAGGAAGCAGGCGCCGCAAGGGAGTCATTTTAGAGCAAAAATAATAAGGAACGGTTTTAAAGACTGGTTACTGAACACATCAAAGCTTGTAAACAAAAAACAACCCTGCATCTTGTGACATTGCTATTCATTTTGATTATCAGCTGTGATGTCATGGATGCCTACAAACTATTATTATACGACACATGTCTTCAGGCAGGTACGAAGGATAAGACAGGTACGAAGGATATTGCCGTGTCTTTATGGTACCCAAAGTTCCATCTTAATGGAATGATTGGGAAGTGGAGAGAAGGGACAGAAAGTACTGCCAAAGCTCAGTCAGCGGTAAAGAAAGCTAACAACATTTCGTGTCAGGCATGGTGCTGCGGAATCACAAAGCTTGCTGTCGAATAGCAAACGCTATAATGAAAAATGTATGTATATACACCACAGAATCCACAGCCCAGATTAATTCTCTACCCCACCTACAGCACTGATAGATTCCTTGTGCTTTGCCTCTTGTTTTCCTCAAATTCTCCATCCAGATCTGGGGACGGAACTCAGTGGTCCCGACCCTCAGTGGTCAACCTAGCAGACTCTATGCCTACAAAGACTGGTGCCACCCAAGATATATGGGCCAGAAACTTCTCATTCTTGCTTCCTATCTCTACAGATGAGGCTTCCTTCCCCTCCTAGAGTAGAATTCAAGATCCACCTGCTCCTTTGCTAGGTGTTACTTAGAACCAAAATCAAGAGGAGAGCATCCAAAACAGGTCAGAAAAAAGAGAAACAGGTTCTCAGGATGCAAATTATTTATTTTCATGAAGCCCGACATGTTTCGGCCTGTACTTTATTCAAAGGCCTTCCTCAAAAGGTTGTTAGAAGATAGTATCTGCAGAATTTCCTCTAGCAAAATAACTGTTTCCTGTGATAATCTATGGCAACCTTTGAATAAAGGACAAGTCGAAACACATCGGGCTTCGTGAAAATAAATAATTTGCATCCTGAGAACCCGTTTCTCTTTTTTCTGACAGGGATTACTTAGAGCCAGAACCTACACGATTGTAGCTCTAGAATGTTTCAGTTCCAAGGCAGTAAGCTCAAATACATGAAGTAACAATAGTACAGAAAATACTTCTGAGCATGCATAGTGACTTGCCCGGTCTTAACAAAATAGCCAAAAGCAGACCTCACATATCTAGGATTAGACAAAAGAGCTTTTAGGACAGAGCGTATAACTTTGGTGTCGGCTTTACCTCCAGGACTCATTTTAGCTATTAACGACTGATCCTTCACCTATTCAGGGCTGCATGTATCCCGTGTGCCTGCAAACCAGGACGGGATTTGGCATCCTAAGACACTGTAGCTTATTTATTTTTAAAGTAAGTTCCTGGTCCATAGGATTCTGAAGACAATCCCAAAAACACGTCCACGTCCCTCTCCACTCTTGTCAGAGTCACAAAAGCAATAAAACCAGGCAAAACGAAGTAAACTTAATTGGCATGTTTCGCTGGATTCGCAGGATGTGAGTTTCCTGGTTGCAAAATTGGGATTTGGGGTGGACGCAGACTTGTATGCACTGGATGCTCTTCCACTCTAGGTTGGAAAAATAGAACCTGAGAGCCTTTTGATTTTCCTGGTGTGTGTGTTTAACATCCCTTTGATCCTTTTTCTTCTGGCAAGTGTGCTTACGTCTCCCTATTAGAGAGTGTAATTTTCATTTCCTTAATAGGTACTGTGCCCCATATGACACATTAGTTAGGCTAAGCCGACATGACCATTGCCTCCTCACCACCAATGTCCCTGCACCTGCCTCTGCTTCATACGGCATTTGATTTGTACCCCGCTTTTCTCCCAAGAAAAACGGTGCTAAAGGTGGCTAAGCCGCTTGTGCTTCCCTTCCCACTGCCATGTTCCCTTTTAATACTGCAAATCATGCATGCAGTACGTTTTTTAAAAAAAAACACAAAAAATGGCTGCCGTATGTAAACAAACATGGCCGCCTCTCTGTCTCCAACAGCGCTGCCATGTTTATTCACCTACCTGAGCCTTATGATGGCACTGTGCCAGCAGCGAGGGCAGTGAAATGGTGACAGTCCCCAGATGTCTGGGGAGGAGGGGCAGGTGTGGGCTGTCCTGCACCACATTTTACTAGCAATCTATTCTTCCCAGCAAGTGCCGCCCAGTCCTCGTCCCCATTTCCCCAAACACACACACCCTATCAAAAGAGGTGAGGAGGGCAGAAGCAGGCCTCAGCTTAAGCTTCCGAGGGTTGGCTGGACTCCGAATCTCGTGCCTCAGTGCGGATACGCTTCAGTGGCGGAGCTCCCAGCGATGGCAACTCATCTGCCTCAGGGCTCATCTCTTCACAGGGCTTCTTGGGCTCCGTAAGGCCTGCGGTCTCTGGTGCCTGGAGGAAAATGAAGATGTAAACGTCTAACCTCTTGCCCACTGCCAGAGCCTCGTGTGCTATCAGCAAGGATGGCCAGGTGTCCTCTTCTTGAAGGCCTAACAAAGGACAATCCTCTCTCTGAAGGGCTGTCCTGTCCAGTTAAATGCTGGCCATTTTAAAATTCAGTTTCAGACATTCATTTTCAAGGGATACTTTAAAAAAGAAAAAGAAAAAAAGACATCTTATGCTGCATTCCTATAGCTGGGATAAGTCCTACTGAACTCATTGGGGTTTATTCCTCAGTAGATATATGTAGACAATTACACTGTTAATCTTGCCGGCTCATTTCAAAGGCAAAATGTTATGTATTAGCTTGACAAATTCAGGAGATATAATGAAATTGGGAGTGGACTTTATTTAGGAGAATATACATTTGGGAGGCTGAAAGCATGTTTTGGTTAGGAGAGCCATGCTGGTTTGGGAAGAGGCTACAAGTCATAGGATGATTTTTTTTCCTGCCTAAACATGAACATGATTACACCCAATTTGTGTGGGTCTAGCATGTTTACCTAAGAACATAAGAAGAGCCATGCTGGATCAGACCCTACCAAGAACGGGTATGTCCCTGTGAGATGGGTAAAGCGGAAACAGTAGGCCATGTTCTGCTGTATTGTTCCTTTTATCAAGATTTACGCCAAACATTTATAACCTCTATCTTGCAGCGAATTCCTGGTAGATCAGATGAATATTACATAAAACATCTTCTATCGGATCAGAATCCTCAGGTTACTCTAAAAGTGGCCAGTTTTTGTGCGGCTGCCATAAGCCGACGGAAATTAATGTTGAAGAATTTTATTGCACCTTAGACTTAGGCTGAGACTGCCGCGTTTTATGGATTTTATGTATGTATTTTATTGTATATTGGGGTTTTTAATATTATTGTGATGATGCTTTTCTGTTATGCTGGTCTATGACCGAAATAAACAAACTATGACTATAGTATGACCCTGCCTAAATATAGAAGAGCCTTTACATTAGCGAGATTTGATGCTTTGCCCTCTAAGCTCTTGAATGGAAGATTCCAGGGAATTCCAGTCCAAGATCGACTTTGTCCCTGCAATAATGGGGAAGTAGAAACAGTGGGCCATGTACTTCTACATTGCTCTTTCTATCAGGATTTATGCAGGGATCTTATTTTTCCCATTTTATATAATTATCCTGGTAGGACTGACAGTTTTTATATTTCTTTGCTTCTCTCCGATAAGATACCACATATTATGAATAAAGTGGCCAAATTCCGTGCAATTGCTATAACTTGCCGTAATCTTTTAACCATCGATTGCAGCCTCTGATTGTGTGATACAATTTCTTAGGCTGAGACTGCCGCGTTTTATGGATTTTATGTATGTATTTTATTGTATATTGGGTTTTTTAATATTATTGTGATGATGTTTTCTGTTGTGCTGGTCTATGACCGAAATAAACTTACTTACTTACTTCCTTCCAGACCAAAGATCCATCTAATCCAGCATTCTGGTTACACAATGACCAACCAGCTGCCTGTGGGAAACTCACAAGTAGAACAGGAGTGCAATAGCACGCTCCCACCCATGTTCCCCAGCAATCTATGTACATAGGCATTCTGTCCATGAACATGGAGGTAGCATATAGCCATCAGGACTTGTAGCCACTGCTAGCCTTATCCACCATGAACGCATCTAATCCTCTTTTAAAGCCATCAAAACTGGCAGCCATCAGTACATCTTGTGCTAGTGAGTTCCAGAGTTTAACTACACACTAATCTGTCCCGAATCTCCCACCAATCAGAACTTTTCACTAGGGCTGTTTCAGCGCTGAACTAGAAATTTTACATTTGTATACACAATAAACATAGGTGAGATTGCATCATACAGAAGTATTAGCTATAAGTGTGACTGGGGTTTCATTGGTCATTTTGGCTAGCCCACCGTCTTTTTGCTGAGGCCACTAACCAATAACATTAGACTCTACTAGTTCTGTTCTAGATTAAAACTGATTAAATATTTGCAAGCTGTTCTTCCAAGAACAAAGCTGAGCTCAAAGGCGACCGCAATTAAATTAAATAACATTTCAGTCACTATATCCATAGCAACCTAACATCAAAAGTACAACCGCATATCAACAATGCAAAAAAAATAAAAAATCCAAATAGACTTTATGCAAAAACATTTCAAAAATAATTTAGCACAAAAATAAATGCTTAATATAAAACATTTCCAGCTAAATGAGCCCTCTAAGAACAATAATTCCACAGCAAATTGATGCAAATAGCCTATAAATGTAAAATATAAAGTGTGTATGTGTGTAAACGTAGAGGCACAAGGCTAATATATTCCAGCCTATGTAGTGTAGGGTGACCATATGAAAAGGAGGACAGGGCTTCTGTATCTTTAACAGTTGTATATTGAAAAGGAAACTTCAGCAGGTGTCATTTGTATATATGGGGGACCTGGTGAAATTCCCTCTTCATCACAACAGTTAAAGCTGCAGGAGCCCTGCCCTCTTTTAAATCTGGTGACTCTAGCATAGCTCCTGCAGCTTTAACTGTGGTGATGAAGAGGGAATTTCACCAGGTTCTCCATATATACAAATGACACCTGCTGAAATTCCCTTTTCTATGCAACTGTTAAAGGTACAGGAGCCCTGTCCTCCTTTTCATATGGTCACCCTAATCTAGGGTGTACCAGGAAACAACCCCTCTCAGACAACTATTTTCCAGTGGAGGCTGGTGGCTCCGATGTCAGTGGGGCAGTGAATCCGCAGTGAATCCGGGTTTCAGTCAAAACCAGTCAGAACTCTAACAGAGGTATATCCAAGGTGCAGAGCTGATTGGTTCTGACTGGAACCCGGAGTAGATTCACCACCCAGCTGATATCTGAGCCCACAGCCTCCACTGCCAAAGACTGTTATCTAAGCAGCCGCTTTTTAAAATGGTTTTGGACACATGGAACGGCGTACGGGATAGGTGGGAAGGCAGCACTGGGGCCGGCCTGCAGGTCTCGCTCAAGCCTGGGTGTGACAGACCGTTGTGCAAACGCAGCGCAAGCCCTTTCCACTTCCCCAGATCAGCACACTTACCTGGGAATCTGCTATCTTAGGATCAGGCTCTTCTTTGGTTAGCATGGGGGGTTCGTCTGTTCCCTCAAGAAGAAGCACCCCAGAATCTGTATCCAAGAGAGAAATTGAGAGATCATAGTAGGCAGATTTTAAAAAGGGGGGGGGGGGGGGTAAAAGCACCATTTGTCCTTCATTTCTTCCCGGTCGAACCTACCTCCTTCTTGCCCCAGCAAAGGGGGTTGTGAGTCTTCGGCTTTTAACTCCCCTAACAGGGTGGGAGTTACAGTTTGGCTGCGGTCCGGGGTGGGGGTGGGACTGGTGTCTCCCCCTTTCAGTAGGGAGGTCTCCGAAAGAGAGCTCTGGTTGCTGTTCTCATCTGGGGGGGGAAGAAACGGGACTATTAGGAACTCTGGCGGCCAGGGATGAGCAGGTCAGTGGCAGGAAATTTAGGACAGGTAACAAGAAGTACCTCCTTCACCCAACACGGCGTTAACTGATGGGAATTCACTGCCACACAAGGTGGTGCAGCAGGGCCGGCCCTATCATGCGGCAGAATGTGGTGGCTCTGGGCTAAATGGACCTTTGGTCTAATCCTTCTTATAGGCTTGTATTCTCTTTCAGAATTTAAGAAAGCCATAAAGACTGATCTCTTCCGGCAGGCCTACCCAGTTGAATGTTAAGATGCCTTTTTTAATGGTGTGCTGCTTTTAATGATGCACTGGTTTTAAATGTTTGAAATAGTTGTATGTATTTTATGGTGTTTTTATTTGCGTTGTACTTCGCCTCGATCCAGAGGGAGAGGTGGGTAACAAATATTATTATTATTATTATTATTATTATTATTATTATTATTTCAAAAGCAAACCGGGCTCATGGGTGAGGGGTGCATAACCCTCTCCCCAACCGTGTCTTACTTCCCTGCAATTCTCCACAGACGCCTTTCTCTGAGCCAGGATCGCTTCTGATTTCAGAGCTCTGGCTGGCAGAGGCCTCATCTACACCAAGCAGGATATGGCACTATGAAAGTGGTATGTAGAAGGCAGGAGCCACACCAAGCAGGATATAGCGGTATAAAAGCAGTATATGGAATGTGTCAATGGGCCCCAACAGTTGTCAGTGCTCTTCAACACTGCTATAAAGCAGTAGTGTGGCTCCTGCCTTTTATATATTGCTTTCATACCACTTTCATAGTGGAATATCCTGCTTGGTGTAGATGAGGCCAGAGATGTGCCTCAGGAGAGGGGCTGCAGAGGGGAAGCTAAGCAAGTTGCAGACAAGGGTATTGGGGGATGCCTCACACCCCCTTGCAAGCCCTGGTTTGGTTTTAAAAACAACCACCTCCTCTCTTTCTGCATCAAGCTTTCCCCAATTTGGCGCCCTCCACATGTTTTGCACTCCAACTCCCATCATTCCAAGCCAACATGGCCAGGTTGCACTAGCAGCAATACCCGCATAGACATAGATTGTTTTTGTTATGAAACTTTTAGGATTTGTTCTACCTCTGTCTGGGATAGATTTCGCCGTAGTGAAAATTTCATCTGCCACCTTGAAACAAAATCAAAACGTTTTAAGATTTACTGCTTCAATACCATTTGATTGATTTCAACCGAACTTCGAGTCATGATTTAGCACTGCAGCGAGCAAATTTTAACCACAGTTTTTAACCATATGATGACCTATCATCATCATAAAAGAGGACGTGTCCCTGTCTGTCTGTCTTGCCGTCGTCGTCATAGCTCCAAGACCATGAAAGCTAGGCACCCAAAATGTAGTTTGTATATTAAGGGGACACTAGGAATGTGTACTTTAGAGCATCATCACGCGGGGGAGAATCATGTTTCCTTACCGTCACTTTTCTGCCCCCGCGTTTGTCCCTCATTACTTTGTTTCTTTCCAGAAGGGAAAGAAGAAGTAAACAAAGGCCACATGGCCCACACAGGGGCCGTTTTTATCACGCCACTTTCCCTGCGCACAGCATGAGATTGAGGCACGTTACGCTTTTTAAAAAATCGGATTAAAAGAGGTCTATTTCATTACGGAAAAACAAGAGGAAGGAGAAGGAAGTGGATGACGTTGTCTAAAGGATGCGCTCACATCCGTAAGTGGGCAGTAGCAAGCGAGCGATAAAACACTCATTTGATAACTCTAGAAGGTTCTATATTTTAGTTTTTAAAAGGCATTAAATTTCTGTGTCCATGTGGTTGAAGCCTGAAATTTGATTTTAAGCCATGAGGAGCAGACTTCACTATTTATTTATTTATTTATTTATTTATTACATTTCTATACCGCCCAATAGCCGGAGCTCTCTGGGCGGTTCACAAACTAGCCCATAGCTTTGGACTGCATACAGTTTGAAGCCACAACAGATTAGTAGGCCAAGGGATACAGTTAGATGCCTGTCCCTCCTGACACAGGTATATATACCTGACCCCCTCAGGGACCATGACGGGCTATGCCTAGGGGTGTCAGTGGGCGTGTTTTCCCTCAGATGGGGCGGGCACAATGTGGCCAACTCTGACAGCTGTTTAAGTTTGCTTGAAGTCTTCAGTACATCAACATAAAGGCTATTCCCACCTGGGCCCACTTGTTAGTGTATATATATATATAAAGAAAAGAACTGAAACTCCACAAGCATCAAGAAGCATCCATTCTCATCCCCTTGGAGATCAAATCAAGCCTGGGATCAAGTGGCAAATCTTTGGGGATAGCTTGGGCTGCTATGGGGTGTGAATTCACAGGGGCGGGGCTTGGGAAAGTCCCGCCTTGACAGAGCCGTTCCTCCCCTTTCCTGTCCCCCACCTTCCAAGATGTACCATTGAGGTCCAACATGAGTAGAGCAGGGTTGTTCCGCAGGCTGGGTAGCTGGGATCTCCTGTCTTTGGTCCTCTGCTGCTCGCTGCTGCCTGCCAGCCGCCTTTTCTCCTGTTAAGGAAGGGAAGAGAGGGGAGAATTAAGGAAAGGGGAGAAGCTGAAAGAGAAGGGAAAGGAAAGGAACCTCTTGTGCAAGCACTTGAGTCATTGCTGACTCCTAGAGGGACGCCTGCTTTCGCTGACATTTTCTTGGCAGACTTTGTAGCGGGGTGGTTCGCCATTGCCTTCCCCAGTCACAGTTACCTTTCCCCCAGCTAGCTGAGTACTCATTTTACCGACCTTGGAAGGATGGACGGCTGAGTCGACCTGAGCCGGCTGCCTGAGAACCAGCTTCCGCTAGGATTGAACTCAGGCCGTGGGGAGAGTTTCGGCTGCAGTAACTGCCGCTTACCACTCTGCACCACACGAGGCACAAAGAAAGGGAACTTGGGAGAAATCATATAGATGTCTCTTACCTCATCCCGGGGATCCACAATCGGTACCCACTTGTAGATTCGGAGAGATGTATCCCCAACAGTCACCCATCGTTTTTCCCTAGGAAACAGAAAAGAAAAAAGGACACGTGAACCCCATGTGGGCCTCACAACCTTCATCATCTCAGGGAAGCCGCCCATGATCACTACCCATCCCAAACATCCACAAAAAAACCCTGATATGAACAAGGGTCTCTACTTCCCTTGCTCGGCTTCGTCCATTTTCTTCTGCTGCCCCTTATGCCTGGAACGCTCTTCCAGAACATTTGAGAACTACAAGTTCAACCGCAGCTTTTAAAGCTCAGCTAAAAACTTTTCTTTTTCCTAAAGCTTTTAAAACTTGATTTTGTTCTGACTTTATACTGTTAGTTTTACCCTACCCAGTGCCTGTTTACCCTACCCTGTGCCTGTTTGCTTTCTCTTCCCCTCCTTATTGTTTTATTATGGTTTTATTAGAATGTAAGCCTATGCGGCAGGGTCTCGCTATTTACTGTTTTACTCTGTACAGCACCATGTACATTGATGGTGCTATATAAATAAATAAATAAATAATAATTTATTCTATTTCCCGCCTTTTTTTCTTCAAGGAAACCGAGGTGGCATACATGATCTCCTCTCCATTTTATCTTCACAACAACGCTGTCTAAACGCTCAGAAAGCCCCAGGGGTGGGTGCACGGTGGCACAGTGTCAATTATACGATGACACTAAAATTGCGCACCGCCCTGGGGCTTTCTGCCGAAGCTGTGGAGAAAAGAAATTGGAGACGTTCCCCGACTTTTTTCTCCGGAGCAAGGTGAGGACACGCAAGGTGGCATCAAGACAGCCCCTAAGCCTTGCAGCGGAGTTTCCTGATGTCGGGAAGTTGCAGTGGAGGTGTGGCCAGGTGGTACCTGGCGGAAGGCGATCTGCATGGGGTTTTCCAGGGATGCAGCGCCAACCCAGCGCTGTGACGACACCCACCCACCCCTGTGAGGTAGGCTAAGCTGGGAGTCAATGTCTGACTCAGGCAACTTGTGAGCTTCTCCTGAATCCCAGTCCAACACTGTAACCACTATGCCACATTCTTTCTCTCTCTCTCTCCACCTTTACACCCAAGAACATTCAAGGCATTTCATAATGACAACATTTAACAAGATTCACTTAAAAAAAAAGATAAATAAAAAAACCTCTGAAAACAGCCACAAAAGTAAAAAAAAATAGACTGCCGGGAGCCGACTGGCAACAGCAGCTAAGGTTTGTGCCCTTAGACTAGCATAGAAAAAGCAGCCATACACTCCCAAACAGGTGGCAAAAAAAGGGGATGGATCAAACATCCTGGGCAAAACTGAATGCTCCTGCTCAGCTTTGCTCTCACTTTTTGTTTTTAAAGCTTTCTCATTTTTTCAAATGATCAAAAAATGGGTAGGGGCGGACATTGGATATGCGTTTTCCCAATTAGCTCAGTGTTCCTGAAATCCTGCTGCCCTAGGTAGCTAGCTATACTGCCTCTTGGTTTGGGCCAGCCCTCCTAGTGGGCCAGATTGACAGGGCAATGGGGGTCGTGGGATCATATAGCACAACGTTGCCCCAACAGCTGGATGCACGAAACATAACCCCAGACATGTTGATCTTCTGGCCTGCGGTGACGATGGAGTGCGGGGGGGGGGAGGGGGGAGGAGAGAGATGGGGAAGGAAGTGCTGTTTTTCAAAGGCCCGTTCCAGAAAAGGAAGTGGCAAGGGAGTGTTTTGCTGTCGACTCTAGGATCCGACCATCCTGTGCCCTCTCCACCACAGAACAGACAGGAAGTCGTAAAAAATATATGGTGCCATTCCACATTTCCCAGTCCAAATGGCAAATGTTTGCAAAGCCACATGAAATGAATCATGTGCTTCACGGCGTGGCACTTTGGTACGGAGGCCGCAAAAACGACGACCTCAAAGCACAGCTGCCAAGCCCCACAAAAGAGACGGGGCTGCCCGTGCGGCCCCAAAGCCAAAGGTCATCCCCCAATGACCCCCAGGGCAGCCAACTCGCAATCCTTCTAAAAAGGATTAGCAGACGGGTCACATTTCTGTCCAAGTTCCTTTGACCACTACCAACGGATCCCCACCGGCCTCACCATCTGCGGACATGTTCGATTGCTGCCATCACTTTCTTGATGTCATCTTTTGCCCGGCTCCGCGTCTCAGCTCGAACCGCACGTCCCGACATCAGGAAACAAGTTTGGAGAGTTGTGTCGTGTGGAGAGATGGATGGAGAAGAAAATCCAGAGCTTTCTACCCGGGTTGCTACCTTTCGCTTATGCTCTTTGGTTCTCTTTATCCCATGTCTCCCTTTTTCTTTTTCTTTCTTTCTCGACCTGTTTATCTGCCTGACCCCCTCTATCTTCTTTTGCTCACTGCTCCGATCCTGGTGCTAGAAATATATGCGTCACTCTGTCATCCATCTAGCCACCCGCCTCTCCATGCCTGCTTCTCCATCAATCGGTCTCCTTCCGTCAATTTGTGTCAATATTCCTCTCTATCTCTCCCCTCTCTCTTTTTATCTGAGTCCTCGTCTGCTCATCATTCTCCCTGCTGGGTCTCCATCGTTGTTTTTCTACTTCCTCCTCTTTGTCTTCTTTTCCTGTCCTCCGTTTGCCAAAAAGGGGAGAGGAGAGAAAAAAAAGAAAGAAAAAGAACGGAAAAAAGGCGGCTCACCATCGGAAGAAAATAATATAGTTCTTTCAGGGATTTTTTTTTCATAGAGATTTGCAACTAAGGGAGCGCCCTCTGGTGACTAGGAGAGCAGGAAAAAAGTCTACACTCTGAGCACAAGATCACGTCCTTTTGAGAACTGATGGACGGATCAGCCTGCAGGTGGAAACACAGGGGAAAAGAAGGAGGAGGAGGGGGGGGGGACAAATAAATAAACAAAGAATATAAGAAAAGCCCTGCTGGATCAGACCAAGGGCCCATTTAATCCAACGTTCTGTTCCCACTGTGGCCAACCAGCTGCCCACAGAAACCCACAAGCAGGACATGAATGCAACAGCACCATCCCGTCCATGTTCCCCAATCCCCACCAACTGGTGTACATCAGCGTACTGCCTCAGATATTGGAGGTAGCACATAGCCATCAGAACTAGAAGTCATTGATCGCCTTCTCCTGCAGGAATTTAGCCCACCCCCTTTTAAAGCCATCCAAATTGGTGGCCATCGCAACATCTCGTGGTAGCGAATTCCATAGGTTAACTATGCACTGGGTGAAGAACTACTTCGTTTTATCCGTCCTGAATCTCCCAGCTTCATGGGATGATCCCAGGTTCTAGTATTATGAGAGAGGAAGGAAAGTGTCTCCCTATCTACATTCTCCACAGCAAGCATAATTTTGTGCACCTCTAACAAGTCTCCCCTTAGCCTTTTTTCCAAGCTAAACAATCCCTTCTCATTATGGGAAGGTTACAACGCAGAGCAATCTGTTATTTCACAGAGCAAGTTCAATTTGGGAGCAAGTCCCATTGAATTCAATGTGAGTTCTGTCTAAAGAAACATGCACAGCAGGGTATTGCTCATAAGATTACTCTCTGTTAGGTGCAAAACAGATCTGAAGTTTCTGGAACAAAAGAACAATAATGACTATTTCCCCAAGGATGGATGGACAGACGGACGGACGGACACACTCAAAACTGTCTCCAGTACTAGTGGAAACATACAGGTCTCTTTTGGGTCAGAAAACAGACCGAAAGATAAATATGTCATTCTGTATATTAACAAAATAGACGTTGGTAGCATTACCTAATGGTTGAATGGCATGAAACCCGTGCTAACTTCAGAGGACAGGAAACCATCCAGTTTTAAAATCCCTCTCCTGGATGAATTAATTTGGTATTCTCTAAACCATACAAAAATCAAAAGCCACAGCAGGGTGATGCTTGTACTAGGATGAACAAAATTAGTTTTAATGGCTTTACCTAGTAAATTAATTTACTAAGACTTCAATTGATTATTGTTTATGAAAGTCTTTCTATCACACATTAGCTGGTGCTGATACTGGTTTCCCCTCCCTCTGCATAACTATAGAGTTAGTTTGAGAGGAACGTTCCAAAGAACATATGCAGAGTGCTTTCCTTCTTACTAGAGAATTCTCATCCAGCTTTCTCCATCATATATAAAGGTCTGCCTCTCCTCCCCCTCCCTCCCAGTTGAGGCTCTCTTCCTTCCATTATAGCTGCACGAGAGACAGAAATCCAATAGGTTTTCACCACTGCCTCTCCAAGAGGAGCTGCATCTGTTGAATTTCTGCCTGCGACATGGCTGTTCAAACTACAGTGCCTGTTCCAGTAATGGTGGTAACTCAAATACACGACAGGGATGGGAGTGGGGCGAGAAAGAGACAGACTAGCAGTTGTTATTCACTGGAAAGAGAAAATGCACTCTGCACGTGCTCAGGAGAACTTACCTCCCAAGGAAAAAAAGGGGGGCATTGCACAACCAAGTAGCATTCTCAGCACCGTGGACTTTACAATGAAGTCCTTGTTTGGTCCGCAGCATTTTTTCTTTTCTTTTCCCACGCCACCCACCCACCCAACCCCGTTTGCAAAGCCCATGAGACAGGCCCGCTTAATCTTCAAAAGCAGCTTTCTGAGGATTGGAGCTCAGAAGCTCAGGCACCTTCCCACACGGCTGTTCTCAATTCATTGGGGTGAGTCAGAGCCGGTCCTTGGGGGGTCACCATTATCTCAGCCATTATCTAAGGCGGGGGAGGGGGCGGGGAGGGGGCGTTGTGAGTCAGAATTTGGGAGAGCCACGTGCTTTGGGGTCAGGGGAGATTTGGGATTACTGGAAGACGATGGGCTCAGGGGGCGTTCATGTTGCGTGAGTCTCGTCTGGAATGGGTCTTGATCTTTGGGGGGCTTCCACCACCACCTTATCAAAGCCAGAACCATCCCAAAATAGTCTAATCTAACGAAGATCTGCCATACAATTTCCCGTTTTAGTTTGTGCACTCCAAGCTCCACCCATTTGTGGGCGGGGCTTGGAGTTTCGGGAATATAGCACATCTAGAGCCATTTCCTGCCCTACTTTGGGTCAAAGGAGGTGGGGGGACGGACGGGATGGCTATGGGGCGATCTGATTTCATTAATGCTGTTTTTGCTTTATTTTTGATATTTATTATTGGCTGTAAGCCTCTTTTAACAACTAGGAAAGCGGTATATATAATATAAACAAATGACATGGCCTAATATGTTTCAGTTTACTGAATTGTCTTGCTGCTGAGTAAGACAGTGGGTAAAATATTATTATTTTATTTATTATTTATTGCATTTTTATACTGCCCAATAGCTGAAGCTCCCTGGGCGGTTCACAAAAACTAAAACAATTCAAAGTATAAAACAAACAGTATAAAAGGAAAGGAACCTCTCGTGCGAGCATTGAGTCATTACTGACTCTTGGAGGGACGCCAGCTTTCACTGACGTTTTCTTGACAGACTTCGTAGCGGTGTGGTTTGCCGTTGCCTTCCCCGGCCGTTATTACCTTTCCCCCAGCTAACTGGGTACTCATTTTACCGACCTCGGGAGGATGGAAGGCTGAGTCCACCCGAGCCGGCTGCCTGAAACCAGCTTCTGCTGGGATCGAACTCAGGCCGTGGGGAGAGCTACACATTAAAACGGATTAAAACATACCATACATGATTAAAACATCGTGAAAACATTCTAAAATTTCACTGGATAGGCCTGCCAGAAGAGATAAGTTTTTATTGCTTTTTTAAATTCTAAAAGACTGTCAAGTTGACGAATCTCCTCCAGCAGGCCATTCCACAGTCTGGGAGCAGCGGAAGAAAAGGTTCTCTGGGTAACAGTTGTTAATCTAGTTTTTGCTAGCTGAAGTGGATTCTTCCCAGAGGACCTGAGTGTGTGGGGCGGATTGTACGGGAGAAGGCGATCCCGCAGGTAGCCTGGACCCAAATCATGTTTTCCTTTCTAACGTAACAATTCAGAGGGAGTGAGACAGGGGTGTGCAACTTTGGCAACCCTTAGGGTCACATGCGGGGCAGGGATTATTTAGCTCCGAGAAAAGGCGGGTAAGGGGAGACATGATTGAGGTGTACAAAAATGATGGATGGTGCGGAGAAAGTGGACAGGAGACATTTTTCTCCCCCTCTCATAATGCTAGAACCCGGGGTCATCCCATGAAGCTGATTGGTGGGAGATTCAGGACAAATAAAAGGAAGGCCTTCCTTCACACAGCGCATAGCTGAGTTATGGAATTCGCTACCACAAGATGTAGTGATGGCCACCAATTTGGATAGCTTTCAAAGGGGGCAGGATAAATTCCTAAAGCAGAAGGTTATCAATGGCTGCTAGTCATGTTAGCTATGTGCTATCAGAGGCAGTAAGCCTATATACACCAGTTGCTGAGGAACATGGGTGGGAGAATGCTGTTGCGCCATGTCCTGCTTGTGGGTCCCTGGTCCACAGCTGGTTGGCCACTGTATGAACAGAATGCTGAACAAGATAGACCCTTGGTCTGATCCAGCACAGCTCTTATGATCTTAGGCGGTGGTGTGTGGGTGGCCAAGTAATGCATGCATACATGCATACTTCTTTTGGATTGGTCTGGTGGTGGGAGGCTTTAACATGACACCACAACAGGAGAGGCTTGTGGGGAGAAGAGGAGATAAAAGAGGTGGCCACAGCAGAAGTCAAAGTGGCCACCAGAGGGTTGCAATTTTGGTAGTGGTGGGAACACACAGAAGGCCACACGAAACACCATCAAGGGCGGCACACAGTTCGTGGGCTACATGTTGCCCATCTCTGGACTAGAAACCTACATAGTAAATCCTAAGGGGGAAGAGCTAATAAGGCAGTTCTACCAACTCATTCACACAGACCTACCAATTCATGCTGAGGGATACACACACACACCAGCCCATTAAGGACTAGACATGGTCCATAGCCACAGGTAGTTGAGGGTCAGTTGGAAAAAGATAAAAATAAACTCAGGAGTGGGAAGTAGAATACCTTGCTTAAGTTCCTTACAGCTTATAATATCTTGGAGACGAGTATGATGGGCTGCAACTGTGAACAGAAGCCTTCCTGCTAGGAGAGGAGGGCACACATCAAGATTTTGTTGCAGGCCCTATTTGACATTTTCAACTACATTTCTGTTACGTTGTTTCTGAGGAGGTCCGAGCGCCTCAGCTATTATGCTTCTCAGGCCAAGACCTCCTTACCCTCAGTGTATCATGTGCCTTCGAAGTCTTTTCTGGGATAGCCAGAACTGGATCCAGAGTGTCTTAAGGATGAAGAAGAGTGGCCATGTGTCCTACTTCATAGAGGATGTTCCTCTGGTTGAAGCCATCTTACACAGACTCTGTATTACCGTTCCACATCTGAACAAATTCCAGAGTGGTGAAGGGGCCGTGTCCAGTCCAAACAAGGCTTAAAGATAACCTTGAAGTTGCTCACCAGTAATTAAGCATCCAGACAACTGACTGGAGAGTGAGCCCACAAGTCTTCCCCATCCCATGAAACATATGGTATTTCTCCTAAATTACAATTAGTCTTTCTAAAATTTGCATCTATAGGTATACAATAGCATATGCATGTTTTATGCAAATCCATAGCCCTTTTTGCCCTCTCTTTTGTGCATTACATAAGTGGCCACAAAGCGTGCAGAGGGACCACAACTTCAGCAGTGCTCCCGCGTGCGCCCCCGCCCTGAAAACCACTGCTCTAAAACTGTTCAGAGCAGTGCAGTATAGTGCTTAGCTTAGATGCTGCTAGATTAAAAAGGCGAGATCTCGCTCTGAGTAGCAAATTCCTACTTCAATTTTGGATAGGTTATTTAGCTGACAGTTACACAGCCCTAGCGAGCTTCCCAAAATGAGCTCCCTCGTTCCAGAACCGACATGTACTTACATCCTTTTGTGTAGAAGTTACCTCATTGCTAATGTTATCTACTGTCGCATAAAATTACAGCTCACACTCTTAATTATCTGATGGTTACTAAACATTCCTAAGCAATTAAAACATACCCCCCCAAAAAAAGAGGCTCACACATACACCTTTCAGACTAGATAAGATCAATTCTGAATCATACCATTTTAAAGATACCTCCTTACCCAAAAATTGCTAATAGTTAGGTCTCATTTAGAGTATTGCATCCAGTTCTGGGCTCCACAATTCAAGAAGGACGCAGACAAGCAGGAGCGTGTTCAGAGGAGGGCAGCCAGGATGATCAGGGGTCTGGAAACAAAGCCCTATGAAGAGAGACTGAAAGAACTGGGCATGTTTAGCATGGAGAAGAGAAGATTGAGGGGAGACAGGATAGCACTCTTCAAATACTTAAAAGGTTGTCACACAGAGGAGGGCCAGGATCTCTTCTCAGTTCTCCCAGAGTGCAGGACACGGAATAACGGGCTCAAGTTACAGGAAGCCAGATTCTGGCTGGACATCAGGAAAAACTTCCTGACTGTTAGAGCAGTACGTCAATGGAACCAGTTACCATGGGAGGTGGTGGACTCTCCCACACTAGAGGCATTCAAGAGGCAGCTGGACAACCATCTGTCAGGGATGCTTTAGGGTGGATTCTTGCATTGAGCAGGGGGGTTGGACTCGATGGCCTTACAGGCCCCTTCCAACTCTACTATTCTATGATTCTAATTGAGCCTTAGGGAGCAATCCTATGGCTACTAGACAGACACTGTATAGAGGCTAGAGGGCCATAAGATTCTTAGTTTCTGGGAACCAAGGTCGAAACTGACTGCTCTTGTCACCCACGGATCCTTGTAGTTGGTGTGGAGAGGGCGAAAAGGCGGCGGTCCTAGACTGCAGGAGCTACTTTATGTAGCTTCCTATCAGGTCTCCAGGGCCCATCCCTCAAGCCACGTCTAGATGGGTGAAATTTCCCATCTAGGCAAAACTAAAGAGTGGCTGGAGCCCTGAGGAGAGGATCCCATCTGGGCTACAGCCAACCTGCACAGGGTATTCAGCAGCCTCCGATTTCGGAGGCCGGCAGCTATCCGGATAGGTTTGCGCCCTTAGCATATACATATTTTTTTTAGACATCTGTATATCATGGTTTTTATATGTATACCTTAGGCAATATGTATTGCTGATTAACTGTTAAGCAAAAAAATTTAAGTACATGTTTGACCTGGAATAATAGTCTTACACCTCTTTCATTTCATTTCATTTATTGCATTTTTTTATACCGCCCAATAGCCGAAGCTCTCTGGGCGGTTTACAAAAATTAGAACTACAACAATATTTAACAATATGCTAATCAACAACATCACAATAATACTCAATAATATACTAAATACAAGTTCACAGCAAATTCATTATTCAAATAACTCTTTGGCAGAAGTTATAGGGTTTTAACTCAGCATTTTATTTTGGATACCATCCAGGTCATCTTGACATCTGTTTTTATGCCAGTTACCCAGAATTCATTGTGAACCTACTTGCAGCTTTGTGTGTCTTCCCTTTAATACAATTGCACCTTTTTGCTTTTTTTATATATCTTATCGTTTTAATGATTTATCGTTAAAAATTTGGCATTTGCATTTCGTAATAGGACATCCTAGATTGATTTAAGAGAGGTGGGTTAGCGTTTACTCAATAGCCTTCCCAGCACTAACAACAAAAGTGCCGACCCTATTTAAAACAAACTCTGAGCACGTGCTGTTTTGTATTTTCAACTCATTGAAATCATAGCACCATCATGACTCCAAGAATGAAACGGAGTTTGTTTCTGTTGATTTCCCCACCTCCTGCTGCTCTCTGGATGGATATTTGGGGGACCCCTGGACTTTGGTAGCCCCCCTCCTAGGGAATTCCCTGCCTCTGGAGGTCAGGCAGGCGCCAACTTTTTATTCCTTTCAGCGCCTCCTGAAAACATTGCTCCAGGAAGCCTTCCCTTGATGACCAGCCAAGGTTCACTTTGCATTTTGCTTTTTAGAAACCTATTTTAATGTGGTTTTATTCTGTTTTTATTTTATTTTATCTTGTACACCGCTCCAAACTGTTGAATGGGGAACGGTATATAAATATTGTAGATAAATAAATAAATAAATAAATAAATAAACTTCCAGATCTAGCTGCACCACGGATAATAAACAAACTGAAAAGGCCCTCTTCTCCTCCATGGTTAGGGTTAGGGTGCAGTCCGCCACCCATTCTCACTACAAGCCTGTTTAGATGCGGAACGGTATATGCATGTTGTAAATAAATAAAATAAACCCACCAGGCCTGTAGCCTGGGGGGTGGGGGTGGCTGCCCTCCAAATTTTCTCTAGCCCCGTAAAATTTTTTACAAACAAATAATTTAAAAATAGTTAACAACTTTGTCTTTAAAAGACCTGTGAACCAGATGAACTGCTTCCCTTATTTTTTAGGTGCCCCCCCCTTCAGAACTTTTAGGCTGGCTAGAGGGCAACCCCTCCTAGGTCTCTTCGCTGATCTTAGACTAAATTTTCCATTCTCTCACTGTCGGAAGCTTTTGTAAAGTAGAAGGGGAAATCCCAGTTGTGCAGCCAGCTTCCTTAAGGAAAAGAGCCAACATTTCAGAATACTGAAAGCCAGGTTGTCTTAAGAGGACAAGTGCCCCCCTCCCAAAAAAAGAACTGCCCAGAAGGCAGCTGGTGATGAGGGCAGCAGAAACAAATTCCATATTATTCCTGTAGTCATGACACTACTATGATTTAACTGAGATTAACACATGTCCCTGGTTGGCCATGAAGCTCACTAGATTACTTTGGCCCAGTCACTTTCCCTCATCCTAACCTACCTCACAGGGTTGTTGTGAGGATAAAATGGAGAGGAGGATGTAAGCCGCTTTGGGTTCCTTGCCAGGAGAAAAAAAGCAGGCTATAAATAAGAAATAATTGATTTTTTAAAAAAATTGCATGTGTTCAGAGTATTTTCTTTATCAGTTTTGTTGCTGTATTTGTTCAAACGTATCAGGAAAGTAGAAGCAGCTGTGAAGCATGGGTGAAGAGAAATGTTAGCACCATCTAAAAAGGGAGCAATAATAATAATAATAATCATTAATAATATTTATTACATTTCTATACCGCCCCATAGGGAAGCTTTATGGGCAGTTTACAAACACCATTAAAGGCAACATCGTATTTATCTAACTTATTGATTTATTCACAATATTTATATACCTCTCCCTATCCAAAGATTTCGTAGCAGTGCACAAATAGAATAAAAACACGGTTTTTAAAAGAACAAGGTTCAGCTAAAATCTTATGCATGTTCACTCAGAAAAACGTCCTACAACTCCCAACTTTCCCCAGCCAACATGGGGGGAAAGTCCTACAACTCCCAGCATTCCTTAGCCAGCATGGTGGCGGTGGGGAGTTCTACAACTGGCTGGCTGGGGGATATTGAGAGTGGTACGAGGGTTTTTCTTTTTCCATGCTGGCTGGGGAACGCTTGGAGTTGTGGGACTTTTTTTCCGTCTAAACATGCCTAGGATTGCACCCTATGTCCAGGGTCTAAAATTAGGCTGGCTGCACCTCTGATCCCGTTTTGATCCCGCTGCTTCTCCTGCACACAGCAGGAGATTGCGGCAACTTCCATCTTTAAAAATAAGTTGGACTTACTGGGGTGGTTTTTTGTGGTGCGAAGAAGGCTAGAAGAGGCGTGAGGCATGCGAGAGGCAGACGCCACCGTGAGAGGGACCCGCGAAAATCCGTGAGTGCTCAGTAAGGAGCATGCGATAAAACACTCGTCTGATGGAGCTCACAGGGGAAACGGCCCGGACAGTCCCAACTTCAACAGGAAATGATCTGATCGTGACAAAGGAATTATTATTATTATTTTTATAGCGTTGTGTGAATAGCGTTGTGTGTGAGTCTGCATATGCTGATACTGCACACATAACTGAACAAATTGCGTGGGGTGTGCACATTCACATTAGTATCATACTTGCACATGTTCAATCCCAACAATTCTCCCCCCACCCCACCCCACCCCACAAAGAGGGTAGGGATGGGTCATAGGGATTTTCCCACCCACCCTATCATCACTTCCATCATAAGAGGAGGGCCAGGATCTCTTCTCGATCATCCCAGAGTGCAGGACACGGAATAACGGGCTCAAGTTACAGGAAGCCAGATTCCGGCCAGACATCAGGAAAAACTTCCTGTTAGAGCAGTGCGACAATGGAACCAGTTACCTAGGGAGGTTGTGGGCTCTCCCACACTAGAGGCATTCAAGAGGCAGCTGGACAACCATCTGTCAGGGATGCTTTAGGGTGGATTCCTGCATTGAGCAGGGGGGTTGGACTCGATGGCTTTATAGGCCCCTTCCAACTCTACTATTCTATGATTCTATGAAGTGTGTTAATACGTGTTCATGTCCAGCATGAGATTTTCAGAATGGTGGCTGAACTGGATTCATTCAGCTGTTGTTGGTTTTAGCGAAGGCACTCCTTTCTAAAACACCTGATTTACTGTAAAAAGTACGTATTGATAATTTTATGGCCATTTTATATGTTTTACTGTTTTATGACTGTGTTTATCCTGTTATTAACCACCTTAGATAGTGCTTGGATAATCTGAGTTGCGAATCAACCAAAACCTCAATCCAGGTGCTTTTCAGAGAAGGAAGTGTAAAATAATATTCAAAAGCTAACCTTCACTTGCAAGTCCAGGTAAAATTTCCTTCCGTGGAGCTTACTTCCAAAGAGACATGCACAGGATCAGCTGTGAGGTTGTAATGCTGTGTAAGTTTTTTTTTTTTTTTAAGTCAATTCCACTGCACTCACAAGGACGTATAACAGGGCTTGGGGAATTTGGTGCCCTCCAGATATTGTTGGACTATATCCAAAATAAAATGAGTGCAGGGTTTCTGGTGACACAGAACTCCTCAGCAATTGCTAAATACATCTAACTCGAAGTAGATGGAGAACGAGGAAATAGAAGTCCTAGATGCTGTTTTATTCTGGTTAGGATCTGATTTGTATGTGAACTCGCAGTTCTGGGAGTGTCCCATTGAACTCAATGGTGTTTAATTCTCCGAGGAGACATGCATAGGATTACTGTGTTTCCAGAGGGGTTAACCAATTGCAAAAACAACGGTCTTGTGGTAGCTTAAAGACTAGCCCCTTTATAACGGTACAGGCTTTGGTGGGCTATGCCATGCGTGCGTCTGATGAAGCGTAATGCATTCCCGCGAACACTTCTGACATGTCATAATGAATGGGTTAGTCTTTAAGTCACCACCAGACTCTTCGATTTGGCTTTACCGCTGCCTTTCTTTGTACGGGCCTGCTGTTTCATAAGTGCAGTTTTGCGCTGGTTTTAATACTTTGATCGGCTCTGGGAACCCTTCAGCACTAAAGGGCGGGATATAAATAGAGGAAATAAATAAAGTAACAGGAAAAAGGGAGCGGGCTTCTCCCCTGATCCTCTCTCCCAGCCCCCCTTACCCCACCTTCGTCCTCCAAAGAATGTCACTGCTCCTTTAAGTTCCACACGATGCCTTCTTGCCCAGGGCAAGTGGGGCCATTCCTAGCTGGGGGTGAGAGGGTGGAGCGGAACCCCCTGGCCCGCCCGTCTGTCCTTCTCCCCCGCCTCTCTCCCTTTGATCAGCCGCAGCGCTGTGCCAAGTGTCTCGGGGAGGGGAGGGGTTGCTTTACGGGAACGAGGGCTGCCCGCCCGGCCGGCCGGCCGGCATGAGTGATCTCAGCCGAGTGGAATTCGCGGGTCGTTCGCGATCCCGGGATAGGAGGCGGAGGAAAGGGGATTGGGGAGGGAAGGGGGGGGGGCAAATCAGGCGCTCGCTATAAAACCAGGCGAAGGAGGCAGATGCAACAAGTGTCTATCCGAAGAGGAGGAGAGCAACGCAACGCAACGCGGCGCGGCAGAATGGAGGTGCTCTCAGGTAGGGGGAGACCTGGCCAGGAAGCGGGGCGACAGCTCGCCCATTTGAGTAGCTGGGCTTACCCGCGCGCGCACACACCCCGCTCTTAAAGCGGCCGGGTGTGTTGTGTCGCCGACTTCCAAATGGGTTTAGGCAGGGGGCCCACGCTCCTGAGCGGATCCCCTCCAAGGCCTCTGCCCCGAAGTCCGGCCCTGTAATGGCACCGCAAGTCCGGCGTGGGGCCAGGAATCTGGCCGGGGCGAGGTGCGTGAAGAAGGGCCTCCGTCCGTCGCAACTATCTTCTTGCCCCAAAAAGTCTCCGAAGGGACATTTAAAAGTTAGTCGGGTTGGGAAGAATGAAGCGAGGAGAAGGAATACCGCAACCTTCCCCCAAACCCGGCGCTCTCCGGAGAGCGGGGGGGGGGGGGCTACAACTCCCACCATCCCCTGCGGAGATGGTGGGAGTTGTAGTCCCGCGCGCACCCCTGGAGGGCGCCCGGTTTGGGAAAGGCTGGAATACGGGACTGCAAGTTTCTTTTATTCCTCACTTGTGCCTCTTAACGGACTGCAGCTCCTATTATCCCTTTTGGGGATGATGGGAGTTGTAGTCTAGCACACCTAGGGGGCGTCAGGTTTGGGGAAGCTTAGAATACGAGATTGTCAGCTTCCCTTATTCTGTTCTTGTGCCTCTTTAAGGGGAGCTTGGTCTTGGAGAGGTGACCTTGCGTTACTTATTACCTGGTTGCACGAAAAGTTTCCCTTGATCGGGCTGGGTTTTTAAAATCGTTTCTCCGTCATCCTGCAAGCGGAGGAGGAAATTGCCAGCTGGCCGAGGGCTACTTGTTCATGCTCCCACCTGAGTAGATCTTCCAATTTTGTGAAGGTTTTCTTCCATGCCCGGGATGGGCCATATCATGGTTAGAGATTCAACCGGTGGAGCTCTTCAGTCACTGTGTCTGGGTTAGGAGAAACCGGCTGCATCTCTCCCTGTCCTGCCACTGTTTAAAGGTTTAGGAACATGATAACTTCCCTCCCCTCACCTGTCTAATAGTCAGCTTCACCTGATGTGTCTCTGCATTGGTAAGAGAAAGTAAAACTCCGGAGAGCTCCGGCTATTGGGCGGTATAGAAATGTAATAAATAAATAAATAAACTTTCCCGAGGCAGCTCATGGGAGAATCAGCTCAGCTGATTCCTGCTTGAACTCTTACACAGGGGGGTGGCCCTGGCCTCTGTGTGAACGACTCTTGAATAGTAGTATTCAGAGACGATGCTGTGAACTGGGAGTCTCTGGTTCAGTCTCCCACCCCTACCTGCAGCCATGAGCAACCTGCATTTCTCTTAGTCTCGGCCTCCTAGAAGCAGTAGGGGCAGAACACCGTCCTACCTCGCAGGGCTGTTGTCAGGATAACAGCGAGATAATGTGTACGGAAGCACTTTGAACAGCTGGGAAAGCTAAAGAGCTGATAGCTAAAGGGAAGTATAATTGCATTTTCTTTCCCTGGAGTTGAACTTTAGATTGTCGGTTCTGGAAGGCAGGAAGCTGTCTATCTTGTACTGTGCACCTTGCGGTTTCTATATTCATAATAAAATGCAAAGCTGGTAATGAGCATAATCATTACATTCCCCAACCCTGTTCCGTACTCAGAATTGCCAAGCACTGATCTCTGTTCCACTTTCAGAAATACTGGGAAATCTACCGTGTTCATTATGGCTAATCTCATCTGCATTAAGTGACCTTCAATGTGTGCCCTAAAGGTGTGAGGTGACGAATGTTTTTAATGATGCATTGTTCCTGGTCTTTAAAAGCAGCTCTATCTGTAGATACTAGTGGGTGGTCTTGCCATTTCTGTATACTATGAAAGGCCTGGTGTGATGACTTCTGCAGGTCAAGCTGTTAAAGGCGCAAGAGCAGGCTAGGCAGTGTTCTGGTCAGTTGGCAACCTTATAAGAGGGTAGCTTTTGTTCCAGGAACAAGGGAAGCTCGGGCAGGCAGCTGGCATGGGTGTGATCTCAGCCAAATTGTTAAAGAATTGCAGGGGTGTAAAATCTGGAGGAACCATGTGGTTTTTTTAAAAGCAACATAAAGGCTGAAGGCCACCTTCTCCAATGTAGCACCTTCCAGATGTCTTCACCTTCAACTCCTATCAGCCCCAGCCAGCATGCTGGGAGTTGTAGTCCAAAACATCTGGAGGCAAGCAGGTTACAGAAGGGTAGCTTAAGGAGTGCATGGGGAAATGGAATGCTTTAGTGACTGAGCCCTTTGTGGCTAGATTGTCAGACTAGGGCCGCTGAGACCTGGGTTCAAATTCCGTCAGCGATGCAGCTCATTGAGTGATCTTGTGCCGGTCACTCTCTCTCTGCCTAACCTACCTTGCAGGATTGTCGTTAGGCTAATACGGGACCGTCAATGCAGGGAGGGAAGAGAACTTTAAAGGGCCGGTGTGAGCTCTGTGGAGGAAGTGTGGAATAAAAGTGTGTTTGTTTTTAGATTTTCTAAAAGTCTGGCCCGTTGAGGCACTCAGCTGGCCAAGCTACGTATTTATGCCTGGGAGGTCTTCAGTGTTTTTTGTAGTCCTTTGCAGTTTTCTTGAGCCCGAATTCCGGCCTGCAGGGCTTCCGTTCAGCTTAGCCGATGGCAAGTTATGCAGACCTGTCCAACTTGCATGATTGGAAAAGGGCAGACGCTTGTAAAATGTGGTTAAGGCTTGCGATGTCTCCAGGTGGAGAGACGAAAGCAGGTCAAGGATGGGCAGGGAGGGCAGACTGGGTGAACGGGACCCTGACAGTCAGTGGAATTTAAGCTGATGGAAAGGAGTCCATGTTACTGCAAGGGAACGGGGGAAGGGAATAGTCTTGTTAGTACCTTTACCCAAAGAAGTCCACAGAGGTGTTTCTTGGCTGGCCTGCTGATATATAATGTCACTTGTGAGCCTTCATCAAAGGACCTGAAAGGGGAAAGCCAACCCTTTAAAAAAAAAAAAAAAAAAACGAAATGTAAAATCCATGTTAGTGTAATACCATTCTTAAGTTCAACCTGCCTATCTCTCCTCTCTCATCTCACACTATTCCCCCGCTCGTGCTCTCCGCTCCTCTGATGCCATGCTTCTCGCCTGCCCAAGGACCTCCACTTCCCTTACTCGGCTTCGTCCTTTTTCTTCTGCTGCCCCTTACGCCTGGAACGCTCTTCCAGAACACTTGAGAACTACCAACTCAATCACAGCTTTTAAAACTCAGCTAAAAACTTTTCTTTTCCCTATAGCTTTTAAATATTGAGTTTGTTCTGACTCTATACTGTTAGCCTCACCCTACCCGGTGCCTGTTTACACTTCCCTGTGCCTGTTTGCATTCTCTTTCCCTCCTTATTGTTTACTACAACTTTATTAGATTGTAAGCCTATGCGGCAGGGTCTTGCTATTTACTGTGTAATCTGTACAGCACCATGTACATTGATGGTGCTATATAAATAAATAATAATAATAATAACCACAAAGTTTGCCCAAATGGTGCAAACTTTGGACCTCTTTAGATCTTCTCATCAGGATCTTCTTTGGAGAAATTGATATCTAGCACAATCTTTTTCTGGGTGATTGTTTGGTTGACCTAAATAAGGTATTGTGCTAATATGGATTTTGGGATTTTTCTTATAGTCAACATGGCTACCTTTTCCTTTCTTTTTAAAAATGGTAGCTTCCAAATGATTGTTTTGTGTGTGGAAGGGGTGGGGGCTGATTGCTTGAAGGCACTTCTTAAAAGGCCGCAAACCTGGTTTGTAATTTATTTATTTGTTATACTTTTATACTGCCCGACAGCCAAGGCTGTCTGGGCACTCACAATTAAAACCATAAAATGCAGTAAGTATCCAAATATAAAATGTTAAAAGTTTTTAAAAATGCAACATAAAATCAGGTAAGTTATAGCTCAGGGAAAGCCTGTGTGGAAAGGGGTGTCTTCAGAAGCGTTTGAAGAATGTTACATTTTCTGCCTCCCGAACCACACGAGGGAGGGTTTTCCAATGGGTGGGTGCCACTACCGAGAAGGGCCACCGTTGAGGTTCTTCATGATGACGTTCTGTTTGTTTCAGAATGACCAGCGGGATTTCCGACATTCATAAATGTCATCTGGGTGTATATAAGGGAAGACGGTCTGCTAGGTATTTATTTATTATAAGGGGGCATTGACTAACATAAGAGGTGTAGTTTGTCACGCAAAGCTACATTTGCTGACATTCCCTCTCCTGCACAATTCCTAAGGGTGCAGGAGACGGTTTCTGTGGCATCCAGCCATCCTATGTGAGAGTTTCTGGACCACTATCTCCCTGCTGGTTCTTTTGCTTGCCTCTCTCCATACTTGACTGCAAAGGGTTAAGCTGCTTTTACCCATCCCTTTCCTTCTCCGCCTTCTCTGGCCATGCCAGCAACTTAATTGTAAAACTTCGGTTATATTCTCTCTTCTCTTTCCCTCTCAACCCCATGAGAGCAAGGGATAATAGATCATCTATGTACCTACCTCTGCACCTGAGGCCAGAGTTAATCATTGACTGGGGCAAGGCTGGGAAAGGAACTTGGAAGACGTTTCTCTTCCTGCAGATCAGGGTGCCTGGTTTGTGTTCAAAGCGTCCAGGTGCAATTCTCGGCATTTCCAGATAAAGCAGGGTTGTGCCACTTGAGACCCTCCACATGATTGGGCCTACAACTCCCCTCAGCACTAGCTGGCATATCCGATAGTAAGGGATGATGGGAGTTGTAGGTCAAAACGTCTGGACACAGCTGGTCTGTTCTGGATAAGAGCAAAGGCACCCCTTTTAGGTTCAGTGTTCTGTTTCCCAGTGCAGCCGGCCAGGTGTGTCTGGGAAGCCCACAAGCAGGCCGTGAAGGAAGCAGCTATCCTTGTTCTCTGTTTCCAGTAACTGGTAATATTGCGCCTGACAATGGAAGCTCCATTTGGTTATCAGGGCGGCGAACTGTTGATAGATCCATTCTCCGTTGAACACTCTCTATGGCCTGTCCCAAAGAAGCTGCCAAGCAATTTCACTGGAGGATTGTGGGTTCTTGTGTTCCGTATGGAATTCGCAACCACAACATGTAGTGATGGCCACCAAGTTGGATGACTTTAAGGGAAAGTGGGACTAGATAAATTCAGGAAGGATAAGGCTATCAATGGCTATTAGGCGTGATGGCTATATGCTATTTCCTCTATCAGAGGCAGTATACCTCTTTCTGAAGAACATGAGCAGTATGTGTGTATGTATGTATGTGCCATTGCACTCTAGTCCCGCATGTGGGTTTCATATAGGCATCTTGTTGGCCACTGTGTGAACAGAATTCTGGACTAGATAGGCCTTTGGTCTGATCCAGCAGGGCTCTTCTTGCGTACTAGTTTCCAGAAAGATAGTTGTTTTTGCTGCAGTGGACTTAACACAACAAAGATTCTTCTGGAACCTTAAAGGCTAACGTGTCTATTATGGTATAAGCTTTTGTTGACCACGGACATCTTCGGCAAGAGTAAATAACCAGGAGACAGGGGCGATGGAAGTGGTAAACAGTGAGACTGAAGGGAAATTAAATGCAGGAAGTACCAACAGTGACAATCGTTTTAACAGTGGTCATGCATAAAATGATTGTTGCTGATAATACAAATATCTTAGCACTCTGTGTATCTTGGCACCATGTGTATTAATCTAAAGGCTCAATCTATTCAGTGCCCAGTCAAAGTCGGTTCTTTGGATTACCAAGTTAAAACTAGACTGCTTGTGAAAGGAATGACAATTTATCGATAGAAAATGGATGCAGAATAAAAATACAAAGAAAGCTCATACATCTCTTCAGCCAATGAAGCTAGTAACTGCCTCACAGTTGGTATATGCTGGGGTGGTGGGCAACCAGCAGTATATTAGAGATCATTCCTAGGACCCAAAGTTCACCAGGCTGGTTGTGTACTTCTCCCATGGAGCGAGGCCAAATTGGTTAGGCTTCAGCCCAATCTTTTATACTTGTCTCTGATATTTTGGTATGTGCCCAAAGCAACGCCGGCAGGTAATAAGTTACCTTTCCCTGTGACTAAGACATTCAACATTCCAGCACCGGAGGGGAAGGAACTATCTCTCTTCAGTAAGGGAGAAAAGTAAAGTGAACAGGAAATTAGGCAGCTTTGTAACTGTTGACATGAGAATTACACCCTTATCAGTGTCAGACAGCTAACGATTGTTAATATGTGGAATGGTGCGTGCTTGCTTGATCCCAATCTCCCTGTGTGAGAAACCTACAAAGTTACCCAATATAGGACACTTGTGCACGCTCAAAACCTGACATGACTCCTCACCATTTCTTCCAGAGTCAGACTCACTACACTAGGTAACCGAATTAACACATGTAGTGTGCTGGAGGAGGAGAAAAACCCTTCATCCTGATTCAAGGCTCTCATGATAGAACTGAACCTCATGATGAATTGTAACTCAGCCTCCCTTTGAATTGCTCCACAAGGGCCACTTTAAGGTCATTGAGAGAGTGTCCTGGGAAGATGAAGTGTTCTCCCACTGATTTTTGAATGTTACTATTTCTTTTATTTTCTTTTTGCAGATTTTATTCATTTTCCAAATACAAAGACAACCATACAAACAAATAAAATGCCAGCAAGTTTAAATGTAGTTAACAAAGGGTAATCCCCCCTTCCCCCCACACACACTTTATTTCACAGGTAAAAATATGAGTGGAATCCATTGGTCGTTAGCTTTTCTTTATCTTTTTTCATAATATCAAATTGTATTTAGATTGTGATCCTACAGCTTTTTCTCTGGGAATAGACCCCATTTAATTCAGTGAGACCTACTTCTGGATAAACATACATAGGATTGCACTGTTAAATCTCTTTTCCATAATCTGAGGACAGGCTGTGATGGATGTTGTTGCTTATGACCCTGATTTGTATTTGAAATAAAATCATGCCACATTATATAAAAATCCAGGTGTTTCAACAAGTCTTGCCACGGTCAGAATTATGTCCATGCATTCATTTCCGTGGGCACGGAATTGTGCCTTAGGATTGTACATGAAAGAACTTTTTCACCCTCCCTCGCCGCACAGCCTTTATACGCTTGTATCCGTTCTCCACTCCCAATCCCTGTTGTCTTTTTGTCCTAAGCCAAAAAGCCTGAAATTCCTCGGGCTTTCTTGGCACGGAAGATGCTCTAGCAGCCTCTTCAATCATCTTAGTTGTCTTTTCCCCTCTTGGAAACTGGAGACCCTGGGAGGCGCTGCCAGTTAGCGTAAACCAGGCTGGACTGGATGAGTCCGGCTACCGTGTAGAAATTGAAAACCTCGCGTCCGCTTGTCTGAGCCAAAAGTCTTGGAACCTCTCCGCAGACGTCAGGGAAAAGTCCCCCAAACGATTAAACCCCACTCTTATTCTAAGCTAAAGCTCCCCCCCCCACTCGGGGTTCCCATGCTGTTCTGCACCCCCAGGATTTCTGTGTTCACTTCCTCCCCCTCTTGACCCCTCTGGCTCTTCCAAAATATCCTGCTTGCTGCTGCTGCTGCATGGCAGTGGGGTATAGGCTGGAAACCGCACCAGCTGCTTAGTTAATGGCATTGAATGAACCAAAGAGGGTGTGGAGGAGGAAATTCTTGGGAGGATTACGAGGCTGGGCCTGGGGAAACGGATGTGCCTCTGCCGGTGATAACGGTGCACGCAGAAATTGTCTCTGTGGGCGGGATGGACTGTGCCCGAAAAGGAAGTGAAAGACGCCTCGCCCTCCTGCAGTGAGTGTAGATGGAAATGAGATTCCTCTAGGGTAGGGATAGGTAAACTTTTCAGTCCGGAAGGCCATGTGCTTTGGACGATCAGGGGCCACATGCCTGTGTTCATGTATGTGCACACAAAGATACACACAGTGGTGAGATTTTGAAGTTCAGACCTCATCATGACAGTCCGTGTAGCCACACCCCACAGAGAGTCCCAATGCAAAAGCAGTTGTTGTGATCCATATCAGCAAACCAGTTCTAGGAGTTTGGGGCTGCTAGGAGCAGGTCTTGTATAAAGCTAAAGGGTCTTAATTGGCCATTCGAGACCAAACCAGCTGAAAAGGCCTTATGTTGCAACAAGGAATGGCATGCTGAGGCTTAGAAAAAAATCATTTCTTCATTGTGGTCTGTATGCATCACACACTCATGGGCTCTGTGCCTGTGCAGACCCTCAATTCGAGAAGGTTCTATAGCTGAGGGATTTTGGCGGGAACCCTTCCCCTACCGTCCCAGTGCGCATGTCCCTAGCGGGTTCCCTGCTGATTCCCTCAGTTCTAGGGTGACCATATTTGGGAAACCAAAAAAGAGGACTCCTAGTGTGTGTGGGGGGGAAGCAGCTTTCTGAGTCCTGCAGAAAGTACGTTATTCCCCCGCCACCTTAAAGAACCCGATTGGAGTGGAGGAGGGGAAAGGATTTCATTCTGCACCACCACCATCCACTCCAATGGGGGCCTTTTCTATAATGTCCACGAATGACCCACTTTCCCCTTTAAGACCTCAATTGGAGCTCAGGGTAGGGGAATGATGTGCCTCAAGAAAGCATGTCACTCCCTCCTGCCATGCTAATGGCAGCCTTAAAGGGGAAGGTATGTCATTCCAGGACATTATTGAAAATTATAGAAAATCCCCCGACACCATGGAAAGAACAAAAACCAGGACAAATCCGGGGAAATCCTGACAGTTGGTCACCCTACTCAGTTCTCTTTTGACCACCATTGCATACGCCTCATAGGGAGCTTATCTCTTGCAATAAGCATGGGTTTTTTTGTCAAAAAATCTGAGGTGTGTTTTTTTTTAACTGTCTTTTTCACTCTGGCTGTGTCCAGAAGACACCTTAAAACCATGGCTTTAATCATGGTGGTTAAGCCAGAAAGCCAGGCTGTGTTCAGAAGACAGCTTAGAATCCAATATAAACTTCTCCTGTTGACCTACAAAGCTTTTCACTGTCTAGCTCCTTCCTATCTTTCCTCTCTCATCTCACACTATTGCCCCGCTCGTGCTCTTCGCTCCTCTAATGTCATGTTTCTCACCTGCCCAAGGGCCTCTACTTCCCTTGCTCGGCTTCGTCCATTTTCTTCAGCTGCCCCTTAAGCCTGGAATGCTCTTCCAGAACATTTGAGAACTACAAGTTCAATCGCAGCTTTTAAAGCTCAGCTAAAAACTTTTCGTTTTCCTAAAGCTTTTAAAACTTGAATTGTTCTGACTTTTATACTGCCTGTTTGGTGCATTCTCTTCCCCTCCTTATTGCTTTATTATGATTTTATTAGAATGTAAGCCTATGCGGCAGGGTCTTGCTATTTATTGTTTTACTCTGTACAGCACCATGTACATTAATGGTGCTATATAAATAAATAATAATAATGGTGAATAAAGCAAAAAAAAACCTTGTTTACTGTGGTTAAAGCCATGGTTTAAGGTGTCTTCTGAACACAGCCTGGCTTTCTGGCTTAACCACCATAATTAAAGCCATGGTTTAAGGTGTCTTTGAACACAGCCTGGCTTTCTGGCTTAACCACCGTGATTAAAGCCATGGTTTAAGGTGTCTTCTGAACACAGCCTGGCTTTCTGGCTTAACCACCATGATTAAAGCCATGGTTTAAGGTGTCTTCTGAACACAGCCTGGCTTTCTGGCTTAACCACCGTGATTAAAGCCATGGTTTAAGGTGTCTTCTGAACACAGCCTGGCTTTCTGGCTTAACCACCATGATTAAAGCCATGGTTTAAGGTGTCTTCTGAACACAGCCTGGCTTTCTGGCTTAACCACCATGATTAAAGCCATGGTTTAAGGTGTCTTCTGAACACAGCCTGGCTTTCTGGCTTAACCACTATGATTAAAGCCGTGGTTTAAGGTGTCTTCTGAACGGGCTCTCTGTCTAGTTATATTTTTGTGTTTAGACTTCACTTTCACTCGGAAAAGGCATTCCCCCCCCAGCTATACTGAGGATTACAGATAACCTCAGAGGGAAGGCAGTGACAGATGACGTCAGCATTGCCTGCTTGCAAGCCCGGGTTCCACCACACCACTGCCTGTGCACACATACACAGTGATGGGATTGTTGAGGGAGGCTAATGCCTAGCGCAAATGAAACAGACCACTCTGGGCGTTTAATCCCCTGTGTGTTTGTGTTCCCCTTCAGAGGGACGGAGTTCTTCTGCCCTTTTATCTTCTGAAGTGCCCGAAGATATGCTCCCTGCTTCTATCTGTCCCCGGAAAGGGAACACAAATAAATATTTGGGGAATGGAACTGCAGCTGTCGTGTGTTGGATTTCTTTGGCTTCTGCACCTGTCTTTTTTATTATTGTTGCTGCTGCTGCTGTTCTTCAGAGCCAGTGTGGTGTAGTGGCTAAAGTGTCTGACTGGGAGTCGGGAGATCCAGGTTCTAGTCCCCATTCAGCCATGGAAGCCCACTGGGTGACTTTGGGCCAGTCACAGACTCTCAGCCCAGCCTACCTCACAGGGTTGTTGTTGTGAGGATAAAATGGAGAGGAGGAGGATTATGTACACCGCCTTGGGTTCCTCGGAGGAAAAAGGCGGGATATAAATGCAATAAATAAATAAAATAAAGCCTTTCCCCCCACAGCCCTAATCAGTGGGGCTCCCCCACACTGGAGCCTGTGCGCTACCCGCCTCTGATTGAGGAGGATTAGCTGTAAACAGTGCTCTTGACAGCTCTGTTATTTTTCTACCTTGACATTGGGGACGAGGGAAACTCATGCGACCCGGATGCCTGCAGTTGTACGATATGGAGGTGCTGTGTTAGCTTCAAGTCTCTTTCCATTCTTTATATAGTTTCTGTTAGGAGTGCTCAAAATGCTTTGCATATTACCACAAATACTTCCATGTTAGGGTTTGTTAGGGTGTATGTGCCTGAGAGAATCAGTGTGGCTCAGTGGCTAGATGTTGGACTGGAACCTGGGAGATCCAGGTTCTAATTCCTACTTGGCCAGGAAGCTCCCTGAGTGACTTTGGGCCAGTCCCTGACTCTCAGCCTAATCTACCTCAAAGGGTTGTTGTGAGGATACAATGGAGAGGAGGAAGACAACCGTGTCAGCCACCTTGGGTTCCTTGTAAGAGGGGAGAAAGGCAGGATATAAATATAATAATAAATAAAATGCAGAGATGGGCAACTTGATTTGGCCTACAACTCCCATCATTCCTCAGCACTGGCTATGCTGAATAGGGCTGATGGGAGTTGTTGGCCAAAACACCTGGACGGCCAAAGCTGCCATAATGACGCATGGGTTTTGTGGTAGGGCCCATGTAAAACATTCTCTCTTTCTGAGAGTCTGCCGTAGGTGTTGTTTTATGCGTTCGAACTTTGCTGCCCGCAAGAGCTTGCTCACTGAAGGGCAACTTTCAAAGACTTGGAAAAAAAGTCAGCGGCCTTCTGGCAGAGCTGTGCTTTTCGACCGTTGCTCAGTGGCTCCGGTTCTCTCTAGCTGGATAGAAGACTCTCCTGTGAAGTCTCTAGGGAGCTCTTTGGATCCTGGCTAACTTCAGGCATATCTATGGTGTGTGTGTGTATGTGTTTTGTGTTGTTTTATCTGCTTTTGAAGCTGTCCTCCAGTGACTTGCTCTGCGGCATAATATCTTGAGAAACCCAAGGGCGTTTTGCGTGCCAGACACTAGTTGCACAGGTGCTGGCTGTACTCTAGGTCATGTTTCAAGAACTCCCTTACCCCTTTCTCTCCCGCACCCCCCACACCACACCACCACCAACCAGTGTCCTTGAAAACCTCCTTTGCCTGTGAAAATGAACCCAGAGGCTTGGTGCGGGCTGTTAGTAGGTCCATATACCTGTGCATGGCTTAACTTTGACCCCCCCCCTTTTGTCTGTCCGCAGTGGACTTACCGAAACGCCTCTCCTCTTCGTCCTCTTGGTCTCAGCAAGAAATAGCGCTCAAGATCCAACAAACGCACAAGCTGACCATCCACATGCAGGATGGCTCACAACAGCTGCTGACTGACTACGTGAGTTCTGAGAGTGCTCAAGCGAGATCATTAGAGGTGTGTGTGCGTGCGTGCGTGCGTGCGTGCGTGCGTGCGTAGGTAGGTAATTCTTCAGGGTATGGTGGTGGGTTGTTCAGCTAAGTGGTGCACTTCCTGGGACGTCAGCCATATAGAACCATCTCTGGAATGCTGCAAAACATTTGCATTCCTAGAATACTTCCTCCTCCTGGTGGTGTGTGTGTTTTTTTAAGTCTAGGTCATGTTTCATTAACTCCTTCCCCCGTCTCTCTCCCCCCCCCCCCTCCACAAAAGGTGGAATAGGGGACAAATTCTACTCCTCGTGGCTATAGAGATGAAGCAGGCTAGATCTGCGAAAGACTGTTTAAGGGTATGGGGCTTAATTCATTCACAAACCTGCTGGGGAAAGAGGGAAAGTGCAAAATGGTATTGGATTGCATAATTTTGCGCTCAGAACTAGGGCTTGTTTGTCTGAGAGGAAGTGGAGGGGAGTGAAATGGGTTCAGAGGGATTGGTTGCAGTTACTTAGTGTATGCTCAGAGGCACACTGTTTTTGAATGTCTCCTCCTCTTCCCCACCCCGCACCCCAATCCCCATTTCCTCAGATTAGAATTCTGTAATCTGTCAGAGTGCACTTTGGCCAAACCTAAAACAACAACCTCGCAAGGTTGTTGTGTGCCCGCTCGAGAGTTCCTTGGAGGAAGGGGGAGGCACAAAAGTTTTATAACTAGGAGGCCTCCTTCCCCTTCCTGAAAAATCCATACTCCAAAGGCCAAAGATTTTGACTTTCGTGTGTGCCTACGGGGGTCAGGTGTCCTGCTTTACAAGAGGACTCTATTTTGGAGAGTTGGCAGAGGACATTTCTCTGAAGATCTCCTCTATTTGATGGGCTGTTCAGTCCCGGTCTGGATTAAAAAGAAAGAACCATTAGGAGGGAGAGCAGGGAAGGATCTGGAAGCTGGCCATCGAAAGTTAGCACCTAGGCAGGAGACTGAACAGGCACACAGGCCACCTGCTCCACTTCCTCACTACATAAGAACATAAGACGTGCCATGCTGGATCAGACCAAGGGTCCATCTAGTCCAGCACTCTGTTCACACAGTGGCCAACCAGCCATTGGACAGGGATGAACAAGCAGGACATGGTGCAACAGCACCCTCCCGCCCATGTTCCCCAGCAACTGGTACACACAGGCTTATTGCCTCAAATACTGGAGATAGCACACAACCATCAGGGATAGTCGCCAGTGATAGCCTTTGCCTCCAGGAATTTATCCAACCCCCTTTTAAAGCCATTCAAATTGGTGGCCATCATTACATCTTATGGTAGTGATTTCCATAATTTAACTATGCGCTGTGTGAAGAAGTACTTCTTTTTATTTCTCCAGGATCTCCCACCAATCAGTTTCATGGGATGACCCCGGGATCTAGTATTTTGAGAGAGGGAGAAAAAAGTCTCCCTATCCACATTCTCAACACCATGCATAATTTTGTACACCTCTGTCATGTCTCCCCTTAGCCTCCTCTTTTCCAAGCTAAACAAAACTATAGATGTATTGTGTTTTTATTTAAATCATAATTATTTCTAAATGCATGTGAACGTGCCTATGCGCATGTCATGCAAATGGGTGACCTCCTTTGGCCTCCGTTTTTGCTGATGTGTAAGTGGCTACCCTAAGTGACTCTGTTTCCTTTGTCTTTTTAGGCGTTTCACCAGGGGAAGCCCTTTGGGGATCCTAGCTTTAACCCTGCCATCCAGTCCTTCGAAGGGCTGCCACGGCCCCCCATTTCTACCCAGGCCTGGCTGGACCTCAGCGATGCAGAGCGGCTGCAACAGAATGCCACAGTCTTCTCCAATTTCCCAGAGTTCCTGACACTTGTGAGGCGCCAGCAGGCCAACCTCAACCCGCAGGCTGTAGAGTTGCTTCGCCAGCTCGATTCGGCCAGCGCACAGTGCTTCGGCCTGGTGAGCAACCTTCAATCCATCATGGCCTCCCTGGGCATTGCACCTGGTCCAGCAATGCCCACTAAGCTACCAGCGACTGGCAGCGCCTTCCTCATGAAACTCACCGGCTACAGCATTTGCCGGCTCTACCAGGGCTGGACCAACTGTTGTCAAAAGGCCATGGCCCTGCTGGTTACCAAATACCCTGTCTGAACATGGTCCCTCACTATTACTCTTAAGTATCTATCTACAGCCAATGGGAGTAGAGGGAGTTACATAGCATGTCCTGCCCCAGTTGCCTACCAGTAGTGTCTGCAGGGATAGAAAATCGGAGGATGATTACTTTTCCCCCCCCTCTACCCAGTGATAGGCTGAAGAAATAAAATGCCCTTTCCTTTTGGAAAAGTTTTCTTCCCTCTTCAAATCTGAAAGCCCACACTGGTGCAACATCTTGCCTGTCTCCTTTCTCTTCTCTTATTTTTCCCCTCCTTTTAAATTCAAGCACACTGACAGGGGGAAACGTTTGCAGGAGGAAGAAGGGGCATGTATCCACGTTTTGGCAGGGCCCGGCAGCCTTATTGCAGGATAGGAGGGCCTGAAGAGGATGGTGGCCATTTTGAAAAGGGTGTTCGCCCACTCCCACAGCATCCATTTCAAGAGGGGGCCCTTTTCTCTCTGAATGCAGAAAAGGAAGAGGAGCAGCTCCGTTCTTGAGGGCAGGCTGGTGTGGGAAATGGAATTAGTTTGACTTCTAAAATGAAGAATGGAGCCAAGGTGTCTGGTTTCGATCTGTCAGAAGTGTTCAAACACGTTTGGGCTTCCTGCAGCGAAAGAGGCTGAACTTTCTGCATAATGCTGAACGCCACAAGAAACCGGCCCTCAGTTTTAAAAACACTCGAGCAACTTCCTGTCCATTTGTTGATACTGAGCGACTATTTGGGCGAGGACACAGGAAAGTTGCCGCTCTTTCCAACATAGGCTGTGTTTCTTTTGGCCTGTGTGTGGCAGACACAGAAATTCAACAGGTGCAGCCACTGCAGTCTTGGAAAGAGTTACAGGGGAAGCACATATCTTATTGAACCTCTGCCTATCAGGCTTGCTAAAGGTACAGAGCTGGGGCGGGGAGAGAGTGAATAAGGTCTTCCTTATGACCGGGGAAGCCAGGGCATTGTTTCCATTTAATTTGAATCTCACTCCTAGGTTTTCGGGGAAACACTTCGTCAGCTCCTTCACCCCTCTCAACACTGAACTAACTCAGAATTCCTTTATCTGTTGGAGATATGCCCTAATAGCCTCTTTGTCCTACATGATCCCAACCTCTAACCCTTTCCCTCACCTGCACAGACTCCGTTTCTTTGACACTGGTTTTGGGTTTCTTTTTCTGTAGGGCACACATTCCTGCTTTAGTGATGTTCGTTTCTACTGTATGCTTTTTTATATACATTAATATATATGGATGTACATTAAGTGGCAAGATAATTCTATTAATATTAATAAACTATTTTTAGTAGGACATGTTCTTTTTGATTTGTTTTTGTTTCCCTCTCTGCTACAGTGAGTGCACATGTAATACGCTGTTTAAGGTTGATCGGACCAATTGTTTTTCAAACCCCTGGAAGCAAACAGATCTGATAAAACAACACTGGCTTGCTTGTTTTTCCCTCTTTTTTGGGGGGGTGGGAGGTTCAGGGGCTGAGAGTTGGACTGCAAATTGCAACCAGTACGTGCAGCATGATCATTGGAGATCTACACTAATGCAAGTAGCATTGGAATTAATGGGAGCTGGAGCAAAAATGACTAGTTGAAGGCCTTTGTCACTCCCAAAGAGCACCTAGATCTAGAGCTTTATCGCACCACCCTTATAGTCTGCCGTCGCAGCAAATTGCATGCAAAGGACTCTGATGACGCTGACCATGTTCTGCTGTGATTGCAGTTGTTCCCTCCCTCCCCCTCCTTAGCAACGTATTTTGGTCTGTGGAAAGTCCGGTTCTTCCAGTAATGTGAAAGCACACCGCTTAAACTTCAATATGTATTTTCATCCATCGTTTTCAATCCGATGTTCTGTGGGCGTGTTTTCAAGGGGCGGTATGGCTGACGAAAGTGTGTTCAAGGGGTGGTATTGCTGACAAAAGAAAGGGGTGTGCCTTTTCTCCAGGGGGTGTTTTTAAATGCCAATTCAAATCCTCTCCTCCTGCTGCTTCCTCTTATTTATTTATTTATTTATTTAATTACATTTATATACCGCCCCACAGCCGAAGCTCTCTGGGCGGTTTACAACATTTAAAAATAGTAAACATTAAAAGTATACAATTTAAAAACACACACACACACACACACACACACACATAAAAACAGTATAAAAACAACAGTATCCATTTAAAAACAACAATTGTGGGGTCCATTAAAAACAAACTTAACGTTGTTAAATGCTGTTAAAATGCTGTTAAAAATGCCTGGGAGAAGAGAAAAGTCTTGACCTGGCGCCGAAAAGATAACAATGTTGGCGCCAGGCGAGCCTCATCGGGGAGATCATTCCACAGTCGGGGGGCCACCACCTCTTGAGTTGGCATTTTCACCTTAAAAGAAACGTGGAAAAAGCAGGCTCCTTGTGGGCAGCACTCTCATTTTTAAAGATAAAGAGATCAAAATTTGCACACTGATAGGTCTTAAGGAGGGCTTTTAGCATGCCCAATTTGAATCTGATTGGATCATCTATTGATTTTTAATGATTTTTTAAATGGAAATTAAACAAATACTTACATCTGCGTAAGTTTTAAAGATAAAGAGATCCAAATTCGCACAGTGGTAGGTCTTAAGGAGGGCTTTCAGCATACCAAACTTGAATCAGATTGGATCATCATTTGATTTTTTATGATTTTTTTAAAAAAATCCTCAAATGCTTTGGAGCTTTAGTCCACTAATGCGAAGAAACATAGGAGCGCTCTTCCATTCCTTTGATCATGTGAAGCTGTTCATCTTCAAGTTCATGAACTACAGATGTGCTGATTCCCTTAGTCAAAAGTATATCCCATTGATTTCAACTGCTAACAACACTTGCAGACTTACCTTTGAGGAAACCCCATTGAACAGAGGGAGTCTTACTTCTGAGTAACACATATAGAACTGATTTTTAATAGTGTGGTCACTCAGAGGCTTTCTTTTTTAAGTCTTATATCAGCAAACTGGAAAGAAGTGCTTTGCAAACCCATGCTTGCTTCTGGGGTCTTATTTCTGTTTACTAAGAAGTAAGTCTGTCTGTTCAATGGGGTTCACTCAAAAGTAAGAAGCCTTCATGCAGTTCATGGAAGGGGGGAGGGAGGTTTCCCAACAGGATGAATGGAGGGGGAGTTGTCCAACTTCCAACAACCAATACACTGTAGGGGGAGGTACAAAGGAGACCAATGGGTGGAGGCAACAGCAAAAACAAGGTGTGAGAGTGAAGCTCAGCGGAATAACAGCAACGCGCTGCAGGAGAGGTGTAAAGAGGCTTTGGACTTACAAGCACACAGGTGTAAGTTTGCAAGCTTTCATACGCTATGGAAACGAAGTGGGATAATTCGAGGGAAAACCAGGACAAATGTGTAGGTGTGATGGAGTGTGTTATTTAAAGTCCCTGCTCTGCAGCTGTTTTGGGGAGAGGGCTGCTGAAAGAAAGAAATGAGGGTTGGCCTAGTGACCCAATTTCCTCCAGCTTGTGCCAAAATCCTATTGCCACACATTACTTTGTGGTGACCTTCCTGCCCAAGCAACTTACGACAAAAATGCATGTGCACCTATAACATATGTGATTATTATTTTTTACATTCCTTAAGTAGTAGAAGTTATTTTTCCCCCTGCTAAAAATGCCCTCCCGAAGCTGCTCTTATCCTTGGGGGGAGGGGGGAATGACATCAGAGGAGACAGATCAAGGCCCAAAGGACTTTGGCTGCTGATCTCTACTTTTCCATTGTAATAGTGCCTAGAAGCTGCATAATTTAAAACTCCACCCAGACTGTCTTGTGATGGGGCTTTCCCCCACATACTGGCTGTGTATTGGCAAGATTATTGTTTTAGTACTTACATCTCATCTGTCTGTGCCAAAGGCATGCTCAAGGCGGCATTTATAGTTGTCTTTTTAAAGAAGAAAAGCTAAAATATAATACTGAAAACAGCACCAAGAAATCTAAAGCATCAAGAAAACAGCACAATAAAATGCATTAGGAGCAACTGATTAAAACAACATTTTCTAAGAGCTCTAATGCAAAAAGGAAAAAACCCGACAAAGTAAAACAGGGTACAATCCTATATTTGTTTAGACGGGGTGGGGGAGAAAGCCCTTCAACTCCCAGCACTCCCCAGCCAACCATGTAGGGCTTTTTTTTTTTTGACTAAACATGCCTATGTTTTCTGTCTAAACATAATTTAGGCATCACAGCAAGAACAAAAGATCCACCAGCTACTTTCTAAACCTTGGCTGGCAGAGAAGCAACGAGGTGCCCTCACAAACTGATTCACACAAGCATGTTTGTGTGAAAGGAGATGATACTTAAAACTCAAATTCCACTTTAAACAACAAACTATTGTTAAGATGCCAATATCTGTACTGCATAGCTCCCTTCTCCCCAAACAGGTTCTTTGCAGAAGATGTGTCGAAGCGGACTAGGTATGTTTCCAGGAGAGGCTTTTACTGCGCCATTGTCCCGCCTGATTCACACAGTTTTACAGGGGATCCAGAGGAAACAAAGCCCTATGAGGAGAGACTGGAAGAACTGGGCATGTTTAGCCTGGAGAAGAGAAGGCTGAGGGGAGACATGAAAGCACTCTTCAAATACTTGAAAGGTCACACAGAGGAGGGCCAGGATCTCTTCTCGATCCTCCCAGAGTGTAGGACGTGGAATAATGGGCTCAAATTACAGGAAGCTAGATTCTGGCTGGACATCAGGAAAAACTCCCTGATTGTTAGAGCAGTACGGCAACGGAACCAATTGCCTAGGTTGGTCGTGGGCAATCCCACCCTAGAGGCATTCAAGAGGCAGCTGGCCAGTCCTCTGTCAGGGATGCTTTAAGGTGGATTCCTGCATTGAGCAGGGGGTTGGACTCGATGGCCTTATAGGCCTCTTCCAGCTCTACCATTCTATGACGTCGTCTTCCATTTATAGCCCTCTCATGTTTTCCCTACGCATCCATCTTTTTTCTTACTACAGAAAAGCTCTTAAGAAAAGCGCTGTCTTTGGGTTGGTAGTGCTAGGAGTTAGCACAACCCTGACCTGGGGTGCCTCCAGATGAGGATTTTATTTATTATTTATTTGTTTTATTACATTTCTATACCGCCCCATAGCCGAAGCTCTCTGGGCGGTTTACAAAGCTCTCTGGGTGGTTTTATTATGCAATTGCTTTGCATTGCCTCAGTCACAGATTTTTATGACGACATCTTTGATTGGTAGCCCTCCTGTGTTTGATTTATTTATTTATTTATTTATTTATTTATTTATTTATTTTATTACATTTCTATACCACCCCATAGCTGGAGCTTTCTGGGTGATTTACAAAGGTTAAAAACAGTGAACATTAAAAGCAAATATAATCCCACTGCATCCGTCTTTTGTTTTGTTTTCTTACCAGGAAAAAAAAACCTGTTAAGGAAAAAAAACAGACAGAAGAGCTGCACAGTGCCCTTTGAAAGTTAGCTCTAGGACCATCTCCGTCCCCAAGTACCCTTAGAAGACGATGATTTACTGGGTGCCAGCCCTCTACAGCTTTTTTCAATGGCTCGGTTTGTAGTTTGTTAAAAGTGGGAGAGAAGTGAGTAGTATTTCATTGCAACGCTGCCGTCTTGCACAGCTCTGGGCCTGCAGGCAACTTTTAGACTAATAAAACAAATCTTGAGGGATATTTTTTTTTTTTAAAAAAAAATGAAAACCAGCGATCAAAGCTGCAGAAGTGTGCAGAATGTGCACAGACTGTTAAAGAACATGATTGTGCTTGTTGCCATTGATGCAAATGTGGTATTTGGCCTAGAATGCATGTCAGCATATAGTGAGGCTCATATAGCTATCGTAGGATACATTTCGCTGTTTCACAGAAGGAAATAGGCACATGCTTGTAATACCCGTGTTGTCATCTGAAGGACTGGAGAAGACGGCTCTTTGCTGCCTGCTGTATTAATTTACGAGGCTGTCCTCCAACGCTTGAAAAACCAAGAGGATGACTATTCTTTTGATCAAAGATATACTGGAAGTGCACACGCAACATGGGACAACAGCTGCCCGGGATGACATGGTAAGCCACCCACTGCAGGGCGCCTAAAGGTCTGTGCACATGCCTTTCCCCTACAAGTTCATTAAGGGCCGCGGCTGCTTAGAAATTTAGCTTCGAGGGCAGAGATGTTGTTCAATCTCTTTCAGGACGAGGGCTAATTTCAATTCTGGAGCAGCTTTCAGGAGCCACATTCCAGCAGTGGGAAGGCCCTGAAGGCAAAAGGCGGCAGGGCCATAAATACCAGAAATGCACAAAAGGCCAGCATAACGTTCTTACTGCCAGTAACTAAGCCTTAGGGGAGGCATTTCAATCCTTAGTATGGGGGGAGGGAGGAATTGTGCAAAAAGCTGAGAAAGCACCAAATGATCAGCAGGAGAAGGGAAGAGGTTGGGCCAGGGGCAGCGGCCATCTTTGGAATCCTGGAGGGCCGGTTTTGGCCTGCGGGCCTCAGGTTCAACACCCCTGTTCTAGAGAGACTCCGGAGGAGGAACTAAACCATGAAGAATGACAGCTAACAAAATTTCCAAAGGTGTCCTCCACAGGCAAAACCAGGGATGGTGGTGGTTCCAGAGACAGGTGCCAGATAAATAGCGAGTATATGTGTTAGACTGCAACTCGAAGGCGTACCTAACATGATGAAATGTGGCTGGGCAATATCTGGTGAAATTCAGGTGTGAAGAGGTTAGGGTAGCAGGACAGATAGGCAGGGCTTGATGGCTCTGCAGGCCTGATCATCTCAGCTGCACAGAAAACTAGCCAGGAAAACAGGAGATACAGGTCTGAGCCCCACCAGGGGGAAGGTTGCAGGAAGTAACCGTATCTTGGTGGTAAAGCACCTACTTTGCATGGAGAAGGTGCCAATTCAATCCACAGCACCTTCAATTAAAGAATCATGATTAGCAGGCAAGATCTCTGAAGGAAACTCTGGCAGAACCCCTGCCAGCCGGTGTGGACCTATGTATATATTTAAAATCCTCCGCACGGCAAGCAGAATGAATTATGCCAAATGTACAGGAATTATTCTCCCCAATTTGGTACATGATGTTCATGCCCAGCAGTGGCAAAGAATGTGTTTGTTTCCTTTAATATATCACCTCAAGATCTTTGACTGGGTCCAATGATCCAGTGAATCCAGTAAATAGAATATACATTAATGTCTAAAATGCAATATTTCATTCAAATTATCCCCCTCCATCTTTCCTGCATAAACCCAGTTGTTGGAAGCCAGCACAAATAAGAAGCTCTCAGTATTTTTAATTTTATGATGAAGCTCGGTGGATCAGATCAACTTCCAAGGAAGCCAATCTCAAATTTGGAAGATGTTGTGCTTCTCTAGAAGTTGTTGTGCCCCATTTTGTGTAAATGTTGACATCATTGTGTCCCTAATTATATATATATATATATATATATATATATATATATATATATATATATATATGACCCGTGCAGAGCATCTGCTGCTAATACTTTACTGCTCAGTATTAAAAATTTCTTTATACAAGAGGTGGGGGGGCTGCTATGGTTTTCTGGGCACCTGAAGGTGCATGGGAAAGCGGGGTGCGAGGCTGGCCGGGAATTTATTGGACTCCCCCACCCTCCACTCTGAGCTACTCTCCCATGCTCACTCCAACTGCTGCTCCACCACTTGTCTTCCTGCCGACCCGTGGGACTTACTTGAGGCCTCTTTGCTCAATTCCCCCCCACTTCCTTCCAGCCACTGCCCCCACCCCTCACTCAGGTATGTCCAGTGGGCAGGAGACAGTGGCGGGGGGGGGGGGGAAGGCAGCAGTTGGCCATTGGGCTGAATAGGCCTGAAGTGGTCTGGCTGCTTCTGCAATGATACTGTGTTTCTCAAAACTTCTGCCTTCTTGGGAGACAATAACGTAGGGTGACCATATTTGGGAAACCAAAAAAGAGGACACCTAGTGTGTGTGTGGGGGGGGGGGGGGGAAGCAGCTTTCTGAGTCCTGCAGAAAGTACATTATTCCCCCGCCACCTTAAAGAACCTGATTGGAGTGGAGGAGGGGAAAGGATTTCATTCTGCACCACCACCATCCACTCCAGTTGGGGCCTTTTCTATAAAGTCCACGAATGACCCACTTTCCCCTTTAAGACCTCAATTGGAGCTCGGGGTGGGGGAATGATGTGCCTCAAGAAAGCATGTCATTCCCTCCTGCCATGCTAATGGCAGCCTTAAAGAGGAAGGTGTGTCATTCCAGGACATTATTGAAAATTATAGAAAATCCCCCCTGACACCATGGAAAGACCAGGACAAATCCGGGGAAATCCTGACAGTTGGTCACCCTACAATAACGAGGCCTCCTAAGTAATCCCCAAAGCTTTATTCAAGCAATAAACATCTCTTCCCACCTGAAGAGAGTCTAATCTCTAGGAACTTCCCCCTAGGCAAAACTAGGCAAACTAAGCGAGACAATTGTCCTTTCAAGAAGAATGGAAAGCCTTTTCCCAAGACAAGTTAACTTCAGAGAGACTAGATCTGAGGCAGCTTCTGAGGAGAAGCAAGCCGGGCCGACTTTCTCTCGCCTTCCTTTAGCTCCGCCCGTTTTAGTCTGCAGCGTACTCTAGGATCAGCTAGCCCACCCACCCCCATGCTCTCTCCCTCGGAAAAATGTTGGCTTTCCACTGACTGCGTATTATTTGCCCTTGACGAGATAAGCTCTAGAGAGGGTTCACTCCCAGCTGGTGAAGAGCCCGTGAGAGCTTTTCCCCCCACTGGTACAGGCTGGCCTGTTTCTGACGCCGACTCCTCTACTTCAGAGTCTGATTCTGATTGATCACCAGAAACACCTTATTCCAACCCAGGAGGAGCAGGGCTAGACATGACAGATACATTTCGATGCCAGCTTCTCCCTGCTGTTCGCCAGCCGACCCGCTGGACTTTACCTGAGGTAGTGATATGTTTCGATGACAGCTGTGTGTTTATATATCCTGTTGCTTAGCAACACAAAGTTCTTCCTTGGAACCATGGTGCCACGCTTTGCCATGCATCGCCTTAGCTTTTTATAGATAGATAGATAGATAGATAGATAGATAGATAGATAGACAGACAGACAGACACACACACACACACACACACACACACACACACAGCCCTAAGGAACAGGCTGCAAGACCAGAAAGAAAGACCTGTTATGCAGCCAGCATGTGTTTGCATACAAAGGAAGCACTTTGCATGTGTTAAGACAACAAAGCAAATGGCCCAGAGGTAGAACTGTTGGTCCAAGGGACAAAGGGTCAGGGCCATTCCTGACGCTCTGGTTAAACTAGTTGGCTGGTGTCATGACCCTTGGACATTAAAGTATGTAGCAGAGGCCTCTAATGAGGACAATGCTCAGGGAAAGGATGGTCAGTACCTTATTTAAGGGCCTTCAGCCAGAGAACACAGCTCTGCCACCGTCCTCTAATTCATAGCAGGGGTAGGGTGGCAAAGTTGCTAACCAGAGTGCAGGACTTGTCAGAAGGGTTCAGATGGGTTTAGCTCTCTGCTGAGACAACATCCTTCTAGTGTAGTCATAGTAGGAGAGCAGTGCACACTTGGAGCTATCCAAGGTCCTGCTTTCGCCTGCCCTCTAAATAAGAGGGCTTCTCCCTTGACTTTGCCTGCTGTGACTTGACTTTATCCACCCTGACCAAACTTTACCTGTCGTGATCTGACTCCATCAGATACTATTGGCTTCTCCTGTAAGCCTCAAGTACTCAGAAAGGGACAGCTGGTGTGTGTGTGTGTGTGTGTGTGTGTGTGTGAGTGAGAGTGAGTGTGAGTGTGAGTGAGTGAGTGAGTGTGTGTTTAACTTTGGGAAAAGTTTTCTAAACCATAAGTGAATAGGCAAATACAGCTACTTTTTTCTGGGCTGTACCACATGACCGTGACCAAAACGTCTGTGCCCAGTATCTTCTGGCTGCATCCCTGAACTTGCCCCATACTTCTAGCTCCAACTCTGTACCAGATGTCCCTGCACATAGATTCCTCCTTGGTTTTTTTTTGTTTTTAAAAGTAAAGTGTGAATGAATAGTGCTATATGTACAAGATGTAGGCATAATTTCCCTCCTATTTCAATATATGCTATTCGTGCCTCATACACATCACCAAAAAAGAGGAATTGCCTCACTGAAGAAGACTGTAAAAGGGGGTGCAGATTTGCATAATATTTGCATAAGCTAATTGATATGCAGATTTATACAGTCTATTTAACGGTAGTGGGGAAGATGGTGACCAAGGAATGTGTGTTTCTCCTCAGTTTTCTGTCTGGGTACTGTTGATGGGGAACTTCAAACCCCCTCCCTCTCCCTTCTTAAGACTCTATCTTTGAACTGGGTGTGGACTTGGGCAGCCTTTCAAACAGAGGACTGTCCCCCATAAAGCAGGACACATGACGACCTTAACAAGCACTCTGAACAGCACCAGGATCCGGCCACCATTTTTATTTCCCACAATGCTGCTGACGAAGACTGGATCTACAACTCATGTCATACTGATATGAGCCCCGCATGGTAATGCTATATCCCTCTTGGGCATTTATACCTCATGGCACACACAATGACATCTGCTGTGGTATTTTGGATAATGCGGAATTAAAAAAGCGGGAAATAAAACTCCAAAAGCAGTACATGGAGTGTGTAACGTGCCCCAGCAGGTATCAGTGCACTTCAGTACCAGTAAAAAGCACGAGTGTAGATCTAGCCTTCGTGTCGCTCTGAGGAATTATGGGGAATTTAAAGGTAGCTAGATCAAGCTTCCCACCGGTAGAGGAGAAGGCCCACCAAAGGATTTTTCACCCAGAGTTCCCTCAAACATGAAACTGCCCTGAGGATGTAGACAGAGAGTGTAGAAGCCTTCTGGCAGCATCTTGCTGAGGCCCTCATCCCAACAACGGTTGCCATTACTTTTATTGTCCTTTCTGGCAGAGCTCCTGTGCCTTTAATGGCTACATGACAAGCTCCAATACAATTGGCATTGTCCTTGCCACCATGGAGAGGCAAATGATAGGAAATACTGCCCCTGATTTCTGCCTGCCATTAAAAGGCCTAGTAGGGCCTCCCCTGGCACTTCCCAGATGTGTCGGTACTGCTACTCTTGTCATCCCCAGCCACCACGGCCAATGGTCCTGTTGGCTGGGGATGATGGAAGATGCCATCCCAACACACCTGGCAGGTATCAGGTTGGCAAAGACTGACTTAGGAAGAAGCCAGGAGGGGAATGGTGGCAAGTGAATCTCCCAGCCTATTTTCAGGCTTTTGGGGGGTCAAAATTGATGGGAATAACCACAGCTCATCCCACAGGGGGCAGCAGTAGCCCAGTCTTTATGTGGGGGATGGGGGGTGAGGAGAGAGGAAAGAGGATGGAATTAGAAATTAGAAAGAAGAGGAGAGAAAGACAAAGAGAGAAACTGAACACCATGACGTGATTCGAGAACCAACACAACAGCCTGTTCCAAACCCCACATTCCCAGAGCTGGGGGACAACACCCAGGCCTCCTGGCTTCCTTCCATCGCTCGCTCTCCGTCTCCATAATCTACTCAGACATCCTGCCTGTGTTCATATCGAAGGGTGTGAGTCAGTTCCGAAGAGGGGAGAGTGAGAGAGACCTTGGAGATCGCATCAGGAGAAGGGAAGCAAAGGGCATGTTTGTTTGTTTGTTTTCTCGAAGACAGGAAGTGCCTGACAATGTGGTCAGTCCCGTCACTTTCGTTCCTCCCGGCGCGAATGCCGAGCGAAGGGCACATCTGCGCAGGAGGCCCGAGGTCTGCAGTGTGATGGTTTGGGCCTCCAAGGTTATGACAACGTCTCTGGAAGAGGCGATATTTAAAGGCTTAGACAGAAGGGAGCCTGAGGAAGAAGGGATTTAAGTTTAAGAGAGCGATCCTATGGCCTTGAGACAGCGTTGGTTGCAGGGAGCATGGGATAGTTCAGGTTCCTGGTAGTTTGGAGACAGTGCTCCAACCTTGGAGCCAGGAATCCGACTCTCCTCCCCCTCACAGCTGGTGTGGAGAGAACCTGCCTAAAAGCAGGCAATTACAGGGCCAGGAGTGTGTCGCTCAAGAACCTGTTCCACAGATCTTGGTGCCACCAACAAGAAACCCCTGTGGCAGGGAGTCACCTGCCTTAACTCAGACAGTGGTGGAACCACTGGGGGGGGGGGGCTCTGAGGTAGAAAAAAGGTCATAGGAACATTGGGAGCTACTTCTGAAGCAACTGTGGTGACTAACCCAGGTCATCCAGTAAACATCATAGCTGAATGGTGTTCCTTGTGGTCCTAGTTTGATATGTCCACCACTGTACCATGATAGCTCTCTGGTGTGGGTTTAGAAAAATCATTGTCTAATCCGTCAGAAGTTTAGAAAATCTGATATAGTCATACTTTCATCACTGGGTCAAGGGCCTCGTGTCGGATTGTGAGCCCGGGAAGTAGGACTAGTAAATTCTCATAGACAGTTTTTGTTATCTGTCACACATATGCCTCATTCTTTTTAGAAGGAGCTCCAAATGGTTTACGTAACCTTCACAGGAAATCTCCCACCCAAACCTTTAGCAGTGTAACTCATCATGTGGAGGCCATTCTCTGGGGCCTGGGCCGGCCGGCCTGCCCCCCACCCTGCCCCGCCCCCCCTCTCTCTTTACACTTGCAGGATGTTGACTTCTGTTCCATTTTCAGTCTACTTCTGCTGAGATAGACTGCTATTGCTGACTGAACACCCCTGCCTTCACTGACAAAAGGGAGAAAAAATGAAAGTTTTATGCAACATTTTTAAGATGTGAATTTTATTATGCAAAATAAAATCTCAAATACAAAAGTCAATAATGTTGCCTAAGAAATTCTGAAAGAAACATAGGTACCAAAAATAGACTATTTTCAGCATTATTATTATTATTTTAAAAAAGGGAGTTTTAAAATAACATACAAAATAAAATCTGGAGGGAGATGATGAAGGGTTGTCTCTATCCCTGCTAAGCAGTTAGACTGAAGGAAGATGATGAGGGAGGTGAAAGGGGGCTGTCGCTAAGAGAGAGGGGGGTGGCAGAGAGAGAGAGAAGGGGTGGCAAAAGAAAGAGGGGATGGGAAAGACAGAGAGAGAAGGGGGTAGCATATATACTTTGTTCAATCTAAGGCACGGTGCAGATAATCCCAGTCCCCTAACGCGTTCCTTTCCTCCTACCACATGGGCACGCGTGTGAATCACACATGCGTACCCACCACGATGAATGCATGTACAAATGACCATCGGAGAAGAAATTCTCACGATCTCTCCATCACTTTATGCGCCATGCTGTTTGAAGGGGTCAGTTCACACCTTTAATTGCCAGTCATCAAGTGGGAACAGCCATCAAGGGTAGGGGAACAAAGTCATGAAGTTGAATATGGGAATTGGCTCTTGAAGACTCACTACTGAATGTGTGAATGACATCCATCAGAAAGTATCAAAGCGGAAATGTATGAAACTCCTATTGGTAAAAAGTATCCGTTGGTCTGGTTGCAGACACCAAATTATCGATATGCTTTATCATTGTCCTCATTTTACAGTCTATTTTACTGTTTTGTTTACATACCCCTTGCGGAAACATTTCTCATTTTCAGTGCTTCTTGAACATTCTTAAAACTCCAGAACATTGCAGAACATCAGCAATACAGAATAAGTTACACCCCACTGTCCCTTATTAAATACTATATAAATAACCCAAGTCAACTTCTCTGTGACATAAATTATTATTATACACTGGGCCTGTTCAGACAACATGCCTAGCCATGGTTAGCCGCTAACCCTTTTGCAGCAAGTGGTTAGGGAGCGTGTTTAAACCGTGGTTATGTAGCCATCATGGTTAGGAAAGGTTTACACAACACACTAAGTTATGGTTTACAGGACACACTAAGCCATAATGTTTAAGTAGGGTGACCATGTGAAAAAGAGGACAGGGCTCCTGCATCTTTAGCAGTTGCATAGAAAAGGGCATTTCAGCAGGTGTCGTTTGTATGCACGCAGCATCCTTTTTATCACAATAGTTAAAGCTGCAGGACCCCTGCCCTCTTTTGTATCCATTCATTCTAGTATAGCTCCTGCAGCTTTAACTGTTGTGATGAAGAGGGAATTTCATCAGGTGCTGCATGTATTTAAATGACAAATTCCCATCTCTATACAACTGTTTAGCTCAAAACGTTTAACCATCATGGTTTAGCATGTTGTCTGGACAGGGCTGTTGCATTTTAACCATATCTCAGCACACACACACCTGAAAAGGCTCCCAGAATGGCTTACAAAGACCAGTAAGAAAGTCCCCATCCTCAGGATTTCAATCTTACAGACATGAAACAAAAGGAAACAGGATCGTGACAGAGGAGGGGGGAACGCAAACGCAGGCATCAATTCTTAAAAGTTGTGTTGTAGTGCTTCTGATGAGCAACTGAAATCGAAAAGGTCCAGGGAGAAGAAGAGTCCAATGGAGCTGGTCTCATAGCAGAATGGACGGAGAGGCCTTGCTTCCCTTCTCCCCTTGGCCTCAGTCTGATTGAATGGCTGCTCTCTGGTGATAGATGATGGAGGCAGTAGTAGCTGATGGAGGTGGCATCTCAGCTCAGCTGATGGTAGAGTTGAACTTTCACTCCCTCTGCTGTAGCCTGATGGAATGGCTGCCAGGGCCAGGTAACAATTAAAATAAATCGTAGGTTGAGCATATGAACACGGGACTCCTGTATCTTTAACAGTTGTACAGAAAAGGGAATTTCAGCAGGTGTCATTTGTATATATGGAGAACCTGGTGAAATTCCCTCATCATCACAACAGTTCAAGCTGCAGGAGGCCTGCCCTCTGTAGCCAGAGTGACCAGATACAAAAGAGGGCGGGGCTCCTGCAGCTTTAACTGTTGTGATGAAGAGGGAATTTCACCAGGTGCTGCATGCATGCAAATGGCACCTGCTCAAATTCTCTTTTCTGTACAACTGTTAAAGATACAGGAACCCTGTCCTCTTTTCCATATGGTCAGTCTATAAATAGCAATCCATTCATAAGTGTGATAAAAAAAAGATACATTAGACACACGCACACAGTGTCTGAAAATAAGAGAACATCCCCAGCAGAAAGACAATAGGTAAAGCCGGGATTAGCAAAATGTCTAGCTTACCGCAGGCATACAGGCTAACTTTACAGGAAGAAGACAGATGCAACAGAACAAGGGAACTCACAGTACATCCATCAACAGGACTTCACAACTGAAATGATAGACGTGCATGCCGGCATATCTAATCCCCCCTCAGCCGTCAGTCTTGCCCTGCCCCACTGATACTTTAAAGTAGGCGGTCTGCCTTTTCAAATAAATAAGGGTTGTTTTGTTTTTTAAGTGGAAAAACTGCTCTGGAAATTGATCCGTAGCAACAGTGGCAGTATGTCACAACCAGGGGAGGCAGCCAATCAGCACTGCACGCTGCCAGTTTCTGCTGAAAACTTGCCATGCTAGGATTTTTCTCAAATTCAGTTTTGGATAGGAAGAGTTACTTTTGGACTGAATGTGGTGAGGGGGTGCAGAACCTCCCCCCTGCAGGTCGAATCAGGCCCACCTGGGGCCCCAATCTGGCGCTCCGGGGTTTCCCAAAGACCCATGCCCTCTTCCCCCATCCCTGCCGATCATTTTATGGTTTCCCAACATATCTTCCACTCCCATTCTAAAAGGTCGAGATGTCTCTCCTAAGGCTTAAAGCAAAGATATGTTGGGGTTTGGGGGAGGAGGAATGTTGGCACTGCCCCATTTTGCCTTCCGACCACCCTCCACTGGAATGTGACCCCTCAACATAGGTGTGCGCAAGGGTTGTGCCCAGGCACACCCTAATGTCTCAAGCAATAAGCATCTCCTCCCCTCACCTGCAGTGAGTAGGGCAGCAGGGTCTACAGTGGTTAATAAATAAATGAATTTTTAAAAATGTCCTTTATGATTGCGTATTCAATAAATGTTCACCTTTTTTAAAAAAAATTCCCTGGGTGCACACCCTAATGAAATGTGCTGCACACGCCTATGCCCCTCAGGGCTTCTCTGAAATTGAATGCAGCCTTCAGGATGAAAGAGGTTCAATTCCCCTGTTTTATATGTTGCATCTGTCTTCTCTCTGAGCCTACTGCCCTGAGAAATCCACAGGAAGGGGTTCGGCAGGAGGGCCACCAACACCCAACACACACACACACACACACACACACACACACACACTGAGCAATCCTTAACTTGGGTATTTCTCTACAAGAAGTGTGAAGTCTCGGACGGTCCGCTCCATCCACTGACTGTAGGTGTGGCACACCACGTACCCCCGGACCTTCTTCACAAAGGCATTGGCTTCAGTAATGTCTGGCGTGAGCAGATCGACCACGGGGGTGGGCGGCACGCCCAAGGCAGACATGATGGAGGTCAGGTTGCTGAGCAGGCCCTGGATGTGCAACCGGGTGGCTCTCAGCATCTCCAGCAGCTCAACTTTGGTGTCGCTGATCCGAAACTGGTCATCCCAGACCAGTTGCATAAACTCAGACAGGACAGTGTAGGCTGCATAATTTTTGTCCAGGCGCTCAGTGTCACTAAGGGTCCGCCATTTCAGGAAAGAGATAGCCGCCGTCGGTACCCCCTCATATTGGACTCTTCGGTCACGGAAGCCAGGGTCGCTAAATGGACTGCCTTGGTTACTCAGCTGGGAACAGAGAGAGAGAGAGAGAGAGAGAGATACACATGTAAATGTAAGAGTGTAAGAAGAGCCCTGCTGAATCAGACCACAGGCCTATTTAGTCCAGCCTCCTGGTTTCCCCAGCGGACAACCAGATGTCTATTGGAAGGCCCCAAGCTCGAAATGAGTGCAAACCCATGTTCCCCAGCAATGGGATACAGGAGCATATTGCTTCTGATACTGGAGGTAACATTGCCCACTGTCGAGCGGGAGCAAGTGAATACGCTGGTTCTCAGCAAGTCAGTCATTACTGCTGCAAGTGGGAGGAGCTAAGCAACTTAGAGACAATCAGCCCCTGGGTTGTTTATTGTGATGTCCGAATTCTGAACTCTGGGTTGTTGAGGGAGAGACAATCTAGAGTTGGAACGAAGGGTTTAACCTGGCCTATTCATTCCTGGCCTATGAATTTTGTGAAGATGAAGAAGTAATTTCTTCCGTATGCTCTGAATCCGTTGCCAGCCAATTTCCTCGCAGGGATCTGAGGCTGGGAGAGAGACAGAGGGAGAGGCTGCATTTGCATGTCATGCTAAGCTACGCAGTGTTGGTTGTTCGCGGAACAAGCCACGGTGCGCCAGGCAGATGATCAGGGTCACCGTGGGTTGCTCTCCTCCTCCCCTCTCAGTCTTGCCAGTATCCCAGTGTCCTTTGCAGGGTGGCTTGTTGCCAAAAATAATCCACCCTGAAGGAAGCAGTCTGGGGAGCGTTGCTGGTTACCCAAGATGGCTTGTCATGTCATACGAACCCAGTCTGAGGTGTTGTTCACATGTAACAGTAAGCTAGAATTCCAGAGAATCCTGGCTTGGTGTGAACAAGCTGTGAATATTTGCAGCCAAACAAGCCAGGAATCATAAACCAAGAACAAACTCTGGTTTGCAATTCTGGCTTGTAAGGAGCATAACAAGCAGTTTAGATGAGAGGGTAAGCTATTCCTTCCTGGGTGGCTAATTTAGTTGTACCTACTAGATTCTCAGGAATTTGTAGCCAGAGAGAGAGGGGGCACACAGAATAATCATATATATTAATAGCAATTTCAATTCTCCGATTTCTGGTCCTTATATAACCCAAATGGCACCATCCATGTACAAGAGAAAAGGTATCAGCAGGCTTGAGGAAACCCAGAGTTTTGCAGAAATATAAAACATATTTAGAAAAATAAAACATCAAGAGTAAACCCCTTCCAAATAGTCCAATGAGGAGTGAGCATGCTCACTGGGCATGAAATGCTGTCTCAGCAGGGGAAACTGGGGAAAAAGGTGGAGCGCTGGAATGAAGTATTCTTAAGCAGAGCGCTCTGCACTGCAACATTTTGCTGCAGTTCCCATGTTTCTTTCTATTCCTGGGATTCACCGTCTGAAGGCACATGATACAGCCACCTTGCTGAAGCTAAGCAGATATACATCTGGAGTCTGCCTATACACGCCAAAAGCCCCGGGGTGGCTGTGCTGTGACGCTGCGTCGACAATAAGATGCAGAAGCCACCCCACAGCCATCGCTGCGCTTTCCCGCGAAACTCCGAAGTAAAAAAGTCGGGGACTTATCCCGACTTCTTCCTCCGGAGCAAGGAAAGTTTGGCGTGTCCATTGTCCAGCCTCACTCCAGAGTCGTGGCAGAGATGTGGCCGGGCAGATGGTGACCAGGCAGAGGGCAGGGGCGGGCCCGCTGCTGGAAACCCCGCACTTTCGCTGTGGCATCGTGATTACCCGCTGCCACCCCGCAGCAGCAAAAGCACGGGGTTTACACTCATCATGTCAGCAACCTGCCGCCATATAGATAGCCCACTGGTCAGTGCCTCAATGAGGGACTACGTGGGAACCCCAGGTGTGATGTAAATAAATAAATAAATAAATAAATATGGCGCAGAGCGGTAAAGCAGCAGTTTCTGCAGCTGAAACTCTCCCCACGGCCTGAGTTCGATCCCAGCAGAAGCTGGTTTCAGGCAGCCGGCTTGGGTCGACTCAGCCTTCCATCCTCCCGAGGTCGGTAAAATGCGTACCCAGCTAGCTGGGGGAAAGGTAATAACGGCCGGGGAAGGCAACGGCAAACCACCCCGCTATAAGGCCTGCCAAGAAAACGTCAGTGAAAGCTGGTGTCCCTCCAAGAGTCATTAATGACTCAGTATTTGCACGAGAGGTTCCTTTCTTTTCCTTGCTTCATCATGCTTCATTTACTCTTGTCCTCTTTCATAGGAACCTAGGAAGCTGCCTTATCCCGAGTCAGACCCTTGGTCCATCTAGCTCAGTATCCTTGTCACTGACTGGCAGCTGCGTCGCTCCAGGGTTTCAGAGGACTGAAACTGGACCCACTAAGCTCTGGCCCTTCCCACCTTGGCAGCTCCATGCTGAGAAAACCTGTCCCTCTTGAACCTTTGCCAGAAGCACAAGAATCCTACCAGGAAAACAAAGACAATAAGTGTATTCCAGGGATTACACCAGCACCACCCCTTCCTTGAGTCTAAACGGTAGGATTTCAGAGGGGTTAAATATTACGGGCTGCCTACAGGGGGTTATCAGGATGTTGGCCCCCGGGGGGGGCTACGAAATATGCCTTCCTGCCTTGTCACCTCTCAGTCATTCAGGGGGCTGGCCCCCGCCCACCCACCGCAGTCTCCTTCATCCCTTTGGAATTCCTCACGGGAAGGGCCAGAGAAACAAGCCTCTTGTTGTTCCCCGGCTCAACGAACCGTACTTCCACCGAAGCAAAGTTTCTCTCCTACGTCGATGCTGCCGGCAGCTTGGCTGCACGCCTGAGCCTGGGGTTGAGATGACCTCATTACGTCTGGCATCTTGTGCCCGGGCAAGTTGCGGGAAGTGGGGCACGGGAAATACTTGGGCACCCGGCCACTCTCTGCGGAATCCGAATCAAGGCACAGGAGCCGATTGCAGCTCGGGAGGGGCGGGGCCGGGTTTCTCCTTGCCCTCCATCACATTGCAGAGCCAAGAAGCGACAACAGCAAGGACAGCTGAGCCCAAGAGGCGGGGGGGGGGCACCTTTCAGGCTGTTTCCAGTTGCCATGAGCTGGAGCCCAAAGGCTTTGGCATCAGCATAGTTTCGGCTGCCGGCACTTCTACACTGTTAGTTTTATTGCCCCCTGTGCCTATCTGGTGCCTTCTCGTCCCTTTCTTATCGTTTTCTTATGGTTTTATTAGAATGTAAGCCTATGTGGCAGGGTGTTGCTGTTTTATTCTTTTACTATGTACAGCACCATGTACATTGATGGTGCTAATATAGCACCATCAATGCACCATCAATATTATTATTAATAACAACAACAACAACAACAACAACAGCAACAACAGGGACTAGTAACTTGAGATGTGGCCTACTTGGTTAAATTGTCTGGAGGTCTGAACTCATCGGGGGGCTTGGATTCACTTCAGAATCCAATATAAACTTCTTCTGTTGACCTTCAAAGCTTTTCACAGTCCAGCTCCTTCCTATCTCTCCTCTCTCCTCTCACACTATTGCCCCGCTCGTGCTCTTCGCTCCTCTGATGCCATGTTTCTCACCTGCCCAAGGGTCTCTACTTCCCTTGCTCAGCTTCGTCCATTTTCCTCTGCTGCCCCTTATGCCTGGAACGCTCTTCCAGAACATCTAAGAACTACAAGTTCAACCGCAGCTTTTAAAGCTCAGCTAAAAACTTTTCTTTTTCCTAAAGCTTTTAAAACTTGATTTTGTTCTGACTTTATACTGTTAGTTTTACCCTACCCAGTGCCTGTTTACCCTACCCTGTGCCTGTTTACCCTACCCAGTGCCTGTTTGCATTCTCTTCCCCTCATTGCTTTACTATGATTTTATTAGAATGTAAGCCTATGCGGCAGAGTCTTGCTATTTACTGTTTTACTCTGTACAGCACCATGTACATTGATGGTGCTATATAAATTAATAATAATAATAATAATAATAATAATAATAATAATAATAATAATAATTGCAACAGACCTGTTATTTGCACAGAGCAGGCTGAGTGCTGCATTTCCTAGGACCGGTGCAGTGAGAAGCATGGAGTTGGTGGTCCTGCCTTTAGGCCAGGGGTGGGCAACATGCAGCTCACAGCCTCTGGTGGCCCCCCAAATGTACTCCCCACTCCCAAAAGAAAGGTGTCGGCAGCCACGACGACGCACCCGACAGGTCTAATTTAGTCTGTTTGCAAGCTAAATTTAACTATTGTAGCGCTCTGTAGCACTTACGGAGAGATTTGCTGACAGTTTTGGGGGGCAAACCTGCAATCAATTCTGCCCCATTTTTTCAGGGGGTGGCCTGTGGCGGGGGTCTGGGGGCAAAAATGGGCCATGAACTCTGGAAGTTGCCCACCAGTCGCCATTCTAGTCGCCATTTCCCTCTCCCCAATCCCAACTCTGTATGGGGATTAGGGGTACGGATCAGGCTTAAAGAACAGATTTGACTTCATCAGGTGTATAATGCAAATGTGAAACTTAGGTTGGCCAGGAGGTTCACATGCATGACAAATGCCTCTCTTCTGATCTACTTTCTGCCGACCCCTTCCTGCTTTTGATCTCCTCCTTGAGTTTGCCTAATCCAGCCTGGAGCTCTCCAGATATGTTTGACTACAACTCCCAGGATCCCCAGCCAGCTAGCCACATCCCCCAGCATGCTAGCTGGGGATCATGGATCTTGAAGTCCAACCTATCTGGAGGATACCAGCTTAGGGCAGGCTGGTCTAACCCTTTATAAAAGACATTTAAGGTAGTGGGTCTCAAGACACCTTGCAGTGATGCCACCTGTGTGAACTCAGTCATGCTATTTCTGTCTGTGTATCCCTGTTAATGGAGGGTGGATTAGATGACCTCAAGGAACTTCAGCAGACAGAGATGATGGTGACAATCAACAGGGGGAGATTGTCACCTTGATGCCTGGCTGGCGAACTTTCCAAAGGCACCTGGCTGACTGCTGTTAGCAGCGGAGGCTGGTGTCTCTGATGTCAGTAGGGTGGAGAATCTGCTCCAGGTTTCAGTCAGTACCCATCAGAATTCTGAAGGAACTATCCACCAGTTCTGACTGAAACCCAGAGGGGATCCACTGCCCCACTGACATCAGATCCACCAGCCTCCACTGGCTTTTGGGAAGAGGAAGCAAGACTGGATACATCTTGGTTTGATCACCCAGCAAGACAATTTCTTATGTTCTTAGGTCAGGAGAAATTCAAGGAGATTTAAGCCTTGCCTAAGGTTTAAAAAAATATCCGCTAATACACCTGAAAAGAATCCCACTGACTCTGCAGACTGGTTTTACAATTTAAGCCTCGGGAGTCCTGACTCAGGGCTTGCCTATACGCCCTGTTTAGCTCAGGGGTGGCTGTGAGTTGGCACGGTGTTGTTTATACGACACAGCCATGAACTTACAGCCACCATGGGCTTCTCCCCCAAAACTGCGCTTTTAAAAATTTGCTGGCTTACCGCAACTTTTTCCTTTACTCCGAGATCACCACCTTCTTTACTCCATCTCTTGGTGGTGACCTCGCTTTGGATTGAGGCGGGGGGCCCAGGGTAGGACGGGGACGCGTGGAAAGGCCGGGCAGAGGGCAGGGGTGGTCTTGACAAGCCGAATGGCCGCCGGCACTGCAGCTTCTTCAGCCGGAAAGCCCTCCATCCCTCCCTCCTGCCATGGAGATTTGCTGTTCCCACCCCATAGCTGTAATGCCGCTGAGTTTTGAGGGGACGAGGGGCAAAGTGTCATCATCGAGACACCCGATGAAAAGAGAGGACCGCGTCCTCTGCACCAAGCAACATCTTCTAGTGTATTTCTAGAGCTTTGTGTGTAACGAAACTCTGCAGTTGGACCAGACAAGTTCAGAAACTGTTCTTGGGCACAGACTCTCAGCTTTTGTTTTTATGAGAAAGCAAGTTCCTAGTCCTGAATGTTTCAAGGACAGGCTGGAAAGTATGTGGATTATGCATCCTGAAGTCTGAAGAGTGAGGGGAGCAGGGAGGACCGCTTTGTGCAGGATTCCCAGTGGTCAGCAACATCAGTGCCCCCCATAGCTCTCTTGCTATCTCTTACTCCAGGACTAGAAACTATATGCAAATGTATGCATTTTGTAGAAATCTGCTTTTTGGGGTGCAGAATTTTGGCCAGGGAACGAATGTGTATTTCAGGGAACCTTTAACATGTTCATTGAGGAACCTGGTGCTAGACTATTTTGTGCCCTAGGCAAGGGCACAGGCACACACACACAAAATTGCCAACTTCAATTCACCTGTTCAAGAAGAGTTTCTGAACTATTTCCCCATTTATTATATTTTTTTCTTAAAACAGCTAATTTGTATAAAACTGTGACCCTTAAAGGGCAGTACTGCACCCCTCTGAGGTCTGCGCCCTAGATGGCTGCCTAGTTGGCCTAATGGTAGCACTGGCCCTGTCAGCAACATGTAACATGGAGGAATTTGGGTTACTTTCTCAGGGGCACCCTCAGTTCAGGCAGGTTTCTGGCTAGGCTTCCTGAGCCCTGCCCGAACAGAAGAAGTAACCCTGTCCGAGAGTTGAATTCCACTTCAGAGTAGCCCTCAAAGACTGCATTCCAGTGCGGGGGGGGGGGGGGGCAGGGCTAAAATTATCATCTTATTTTAACTGAAAGCTCTTGCTGCCAGTAACTAAGCTTTATGTAGGGTGACCTTATTTGGGAACCAAAAAAGAGGACACCCAGTGGTGGTGGAGAAGCGTGCTTTCTGGGGCCTCTGGAAAGTGCATCATTCTCCCCACTATGCTAATGGCAGCTACCATTAGCATGGCAAGGGGAGATGACACACTTTCCAGAGGCCCTAGAAAGTGCGTCATTCCCGTCCCCTTCCCACTGCTCCAATCAGGGCCCTGCCTATAATGTCCAGGAATGACACACTTTCCCCTTTAAGGCCCTGATTGGAACAGTGGTGGGGAATGGAGTACCTCCATAAAGTGCGTCATTTACACACACACACACACACACACACACACACACACACACACACACACAAACACACAAACACACACACATGCTAAAGGTGGCCTTAAAGGGGAGAGTGTATAATTCCCGGACATTACAGAAAATTACAGAAAATCCCCCCTGACACCCAGGATAGAGCAAAAACCCAGACAAATCCGGGGAAATCCTGACAGTTGGTCACCCTACTTAGGAGAGGCATTTCAACCTTTCAAAATGAGGGGAATGCTGCATTTACATTGGGAAACTACCAAGCTATGGGTGGTCGGCGGGAAGGGAATGTGGCCTTTTGAGATCTGCACCCTCGATGGCCAAGGTGTCTTTCATGGAACCCTGCATACAGAAGAAGCTTCCAAGAAATCCCAACCCAGAACACAGTTTCAAAACCATTGGCACAAGCGATGCACAACCCACTCCGTACCCCCAGATTCTGCAAGGCAAAACTCTTACATAGGTGTTCAGAAGGACCGTGCTGTTGGCTTTCAGGAAACGAGCCAGGTTGAAGGTCTGGGCAATTTTGGTGTTGATAGAATAGTCAAGTTGAGGGGATACGGCGTGGACCAGGGCTGTAGAAATGACCAAGAGGCCGCTAGCTGGAAAGGAACAAAGAGAATCTTCAGCGTCAGCTCCGGGTTTTAGGCGAGGCCTGCTGTGGCCCCCTCCCTCTGGGCCCAATCCACACAACTGGCCAGAGGAAGAGTACAAGGCAAGTGGAGCAAGAGGTTGCACCATCTCCTCATTCTGGTCACTGTCTGAATGTGAGGAGAGGGCAGGAAAGCAGGCAGAGACGGCAAGGAGGAGGCAGGCCAAAGGCCCACAGGGTTTAGCAGTGCCCTCCCCAAAAGCAGTGTGGGCCTTGACCCCTACTCCAATTCTGAGAACGTTGCTCAAAATTAACTTGACTCCATTCTCTCTCCCCCAAATGCTGTAATGGCCTTGGCACCTCAATTTCCATCTGTCACCATCAGCTTTGGGGTCTCCATCAGGCCGAAAAGTTGAAGCAGGGCTACTCTGAGGTTTTTACAGGCCCACAGGTAGCACAACTCTTGCCACTTGGCTCCAGGCCTGAAATGCACTGCTGTGCACACTGCATAACTGCCCGGCCCTAACCAGGAATGGCCCTAGCATTAGGGAGCGTGAGGTGGCAGGTTTGGGGCTCCTCTGAAAGGGCAGCAAATGTTCCATTATTTCCTTGATAATTATATTTTTACCACCATAGGGAAGGGAGTTTGGATGTTCAGCTTCAAAAAGCCTTGGATCCTCTCTAGGATTAACATACTAAACCAGTGGTGACCATATGAAAAGGAGGACAGGGCTCCTGTATCTTTAACAGTTGCATAGAAAAGGGAATTTCAGCAGGTGTCATTTGTATATATGGAGAATATATGGAGTATATATGGAAGGGGCATTGTATATATGGTGAAATTTCCTCTTCATCACACCAGTTAAAGCTGCAGGAGCCCTGCCCTCTTTTAAATCTGTCACTCTAGTATAGCTCCTGCAGCTTTAACTGTTGTGATGAAGAGGGAATTTCACCGGATTCTCCATATATACAAATGACACCTGCTGAAATGCCCTTTTCAATACAACTGTTAAAGATACAGGAGCCCTGTCCTCCTTTTCATATGGTCACCCAACGTGGTGACTGGTGCCCTTTGGAGCCAGTGGAACATCATGCGTGGCACATTGGAGTAAATGTACCTGTTTGTTGGGGGATCTGTCTGCCATAAGTGGGCGTGGGGGACAGGCAGGGGGCGCTGACTCTTTTGCCCCAAATACAGATCCACCTCTGTACTAAATGACACACACACAAACCTCAGTGCATATCTGGCACATATTAGACTAGTTCTGGGGAGACTCCGGTTCAATTCCTGCTTACTGGATGACCTGGGGGCCAACTTATTCCACAGCCTAACCCCTGTCACTGGGTTGTTATGAGGATAAAAGGGTAAGTGGTTTGAACTCCTAGGAAGAAGGGCAGCATAAAGGTAAAAAATAAATAAATCACCCCAGTATGCATTCAAAAGATGAATTCTGACATGGTCTTAACATTTCCCAAAGCTTTGCATAGCCATTGACTCTAAGCACCACATCCACAAAGGACAAAGGATTGCACTTACCCAAAGAAAGACTCATGGCTGCCACACTTTGAGATTTGGCAGATGTGTTGGATCCCAGTAGAAAGGCCAAGTTCTCTTTGTCACCCACTAATGGTTGATGAAGGTATCTCTCCTTCCAGAAAATATCTATCCTCGTCACCTTCCCAAGTAGAGGACGTGGGTATCTTAATACCCTTTAGCGTTCCCTCTGTCGCCCTCAAGTGGCGGATGCTTGAATACCTGCTCCTGACGCTGCTCTCTGTCTCCGTGCAAGGAGTTGCTCACCGTGCAAGGAGTTGCTCACCGGCCGTGCCCTGTTTTGTCCTGAGGCTGCTGCTCTTGCTGGCACATGAGCCCCAGTGAGGCAGCTCTGTATAGGCAGCCAAAGTATTATCCCCATGTTTTGAAATTTCAGTCCTTTATAGGCAGCCCTTCTCCCCTCCCCTCCCCTCTGTGTGGCAAACACCTCCTACAGAATGGGAAAGAGATGGGGGAAAGTTAGCAGCACCTGTTTCCTGGTCTCTAAAACTACCTGAGAAGACACTCGCTGGGAGAGGGAGCCGTGATGGGAGAGAGGTCAAAAGGGGTGGGGCTGATTGTGAAATATTTAATTTCCTGCACGGAGGAAAAGAAAAGAAACGAAAAGAAAGAGGCACGGGAGGGTGGCTGTCAAACACACAGAGGGTATTTCATTTCTAAAGTGCACGGAGTAATGCGACCAGCCGATATGTTCAACTAGTAAAACTACGCTCTGTCAGGCAGCTCCGGGGCCAGGGGTCAAAATTCTTTGGGCAATTGCCGAAGCCTGAGTAGCATGAGGTGGTCGGTCCCTGGCACACCTGCCCTCCTCTCCTTGGGCATTGGTAAGGATTGGGCCTGCCTCGGAGGGTTGGGCCCCCTTCAGTGCCCCATCCACACATGCACACCCTCCTCAGTGGCAGCAGCAACTCCTCCTCCTCCTCCTCCTCCTCCTCCTCGCCTGCAACTGCCAACATGCCCACAAAATGGTTTGAGGCAGATTGGAAGAAGGGATAAGAAGACTTGCTAGGCAGCCGTGAGACATATTGCACATCGGTGTCCATACAGCGGTCAAAGATAAGGAAGAGGAAGGGAGGATCCCTGAGGTGGGGCAGCTAAATCGGAAGGGTGTGGAAGGGGCACTGAGCCAGGCCCCGTCCATCCCACTGTCTGGAGCAGGACTGATTCTTTTCCTTCCTTTCCATATCTACGTTGATGTGGCATATTCCTCTCTCGGAACTTCTGCCTTAAGTGGGCCTCTTGTGTTACAATGACCTGGGATTGTAAACGAAGAAACCTGACCCACTGAATGAATTTCTCCGTGTCTCTGTCTCTCCCTCTTGGCAGAAGTACAGTTTGGTTCACAGCAACACAACAGACAGAAATCCAATAGGGAACGCTTTTCCTGTTGTATCTTCTGGTAGGGAGAATCCAAACCCGTTGAATGTCGGCCTGTCGCACTGCTCGGAAAAACACAGAGAGGGAGAATGGCAGCCCGAACTTCCGCTCTTTATTCATGCCGCCCCAGATCTGTTTCTCCCACCACTCTTAATACACTTGCATTTTATACTCCACCTTCTGTGAATGGCATTTTATTGGCCTGGAAGAGCTGGGGGGCTTGTGCATATGTGTGTGTACATCTGGGTATTACTGGAGTGAAGCTGTGAACAGGAAAGAACATGGGGCGTTGGGAGTGGGAAATGGGGAGTGTGAGGTTGGCATGGGAGGGGGGGGCAAATAACCCCGGTTGCGGCCCGTGCCACCTGCCTGTTACAGTCCTCTTGGCACGTCCCGGCGTCAGGTTACTGTTTGCAAAGAAATTAAAGGAGTGGAAGAAAAAGACCAGAGGCCGGGAATGAAGCCAGCCCTACTGGGTCCTATTCCAGCTCAGAGAAGGGTGTGGTGGAATTGAGTGGGTTAGGCAGCCCCGTTGGCCCAGGTCTCTCACGGCAGGGCAATGAGAGGCAAAGGAGGAGAGGGCTCCTTCCCATTTAACAGGTGTGTCGGAGAGGGGATTTCAGCAGGTGCAGCTCACAATGCCACAGGGCTACACACAGGAGAAAAAAGGTGCACCCCGCAGGTGGCAAGAGAAGGGGATTTTTTTTTTGAATGGCACCAATAAAGAATGGAAAGTTGGGCTTTCATTTCCTGCCCCCACACCCACAGGGCAGGGGTCCTAAGCCTTTAGCAGCTGTACGACAGGCAGAAATTCAACAGGTATGGCTTTCCCCCTGCCTGAACATGTAACGGAGCACGGAAAGCTGTAGACACTGGATTCCTGCTGGTCCCGTCTTTTGTCCAGGGTCCAAGAGCTCCCTCCTTCCTCCGTTATTGCACCTGGCTCACCGTAGCCCAGCCTTTCTCAACCTGGGGCGCTCCAGATGTGTTGGACTGCATCTCCCAGAGCTGGCTGGGGCATTCTGGGAGTTGTAGTCCAACACATCTGGAGCGCCCCAGGTTGAGGAAGGCTGCCGTAGCCTCATGCCCCATCCCCTATCGCAAGAGCAGCAGCCTCGTGCACCTTGGGCCGTGTCTGTACGCCGACGCTTTGCATCCTGATTCGCTCCGATCGCTGCTGCGAAGCAGCGTCAATATGTTTAAATGACAGGACTAAGTACAGGCTATTCATAGAGGAAAAATTGCAGCGCCATAGTGTGACAGTGGGAATGGGCAACAGATATCAAGGGGGACCGAAAACCTGTTTTGTTTTGTTTTGTTTTGTGGGAGCTCTGTGCAACTTTGAAAGCCTTTGAAAGCATCAATCGTTGAATTGATGCATTAGACATCACAACTGCTCTTACTCTTGTTCTCCAGACTGTAATACAGACACGGTGGCCATTACTCGGCTTGTCGAACCCATCCCCTGCCTCCTGCCGGCTACTCTGTACTAGGAACCGCCCCTAACTATGCCCACTTTCCTAATCCGAAGTGAAGCTGCCGCTGACAGACAGAAGAAACAACATGGTGACATCAGGGCAATTGAAAAAGTCACGGTAAAACAGCACCATGAAAAAGCGCAGTTTCGGGTGGCAGCCGCGTCATATAAACAATGCAGCGCCATTGCACAGCCACAGCGGGCGTATAGACAAACTCTTGTACAGAGAGCAGTCCAGAGGGGACATTTAAGCATCGTCCACTTGGGCTCCTCCCCCAGCACAAATCTGAAACTGCTCCCTCCCCACTGCCCCCTCCTGAAAATGCATACATGGTGCGAAGTAGCAGTGCCAAAAAAGGGCAAAGGCGTAGAGGGGAAAAGGATGTTTAATACGATAAAAGAAATCCGACAGGTCCTTCCTCAGGGTAATCTAACGAGACAATACATATTCCCCTCTGTCCAGTTCCATTGAGACAGTATCATCTCATGGCAGAAGATCCCGCTTTTTTCTGGATATTACCGCATTAAAAGTGGTTCTTTTCATAGCGGCATTTTCAAGGGATAGCACAGGAGACGTTCTGGTTGTTGACGGACACACAAACATCCATCAGTGGCCAATCATTAGCATGCAATAAATTGCTCATTTAGAGGAGCCCATTGAAATTTTGCATCTGTGGGATACTTTAAAAACAACAACTTGGAACTTCACTCCTGTCGACGAATTATAAAGTAACAATGCTAAGTATCAACTGTATAAGTTTCAGCCCTTTCAAAAAGCTCTCAGTTACACTGCATTCATAATTAGGATGCAAACATCAATGAGTTACAAGAACATACTTGATTTTATTTCTGTAAAGTAGTTTTGGTTCTACTTTGTGATGTGTGTGTAGAAGGTATGGTTAAGGTGACCTCACCTGCAGTCCTAGGTGCGCTATAAATATAAACAGAAACACACGTCAATAAATTATTTTTAGTAGTTATTTATCCCTCTGTGCGTTCTCAACTTTCCCTCTTTTTGGAGAGTTAATTATTAGCTGTCCCAGCCACAATGCACATCCTCCTTTCCTAATGACTAATCTCTTTCATTTCTTGGTCACTAAGGAAATGAAATTGGATGCCAGGGAATGAGGGCTGCCTTTTGCCAAAACTGTGCTCATTTACATGTCTGGGCATATCCCCTAAGATGGTGGCTAACCCCATCAACTCACTGGCTTCTTTGACGTCAGACAGTGAAATCAACGGCTGTCACTCATATGCTGGAGATTCCCTGGTCTGCTACACATTCACGGTGAAATGTAGGGCAGAAAGAAAGAAGGCCTGGCTCATAACCAAGAGATATGTAGGGTCTCAACGGTTCACAATAAATATTAAAATACAATATTAAAAAGTGTGTTCTCGGGAAGCATTTACCCTGAAGCCACGTCCATGAGGCTGTCCACATTTGGCAGAGGATGTGAGAGAATGTGTCGTATTTGGTCAGGATAGACCGTCTCTCTGTATATCATTTTCAGAAATGAGGAGCAAGTGTGGTTATTCTGACTGCTTTGCTTCCATTGCCAAAAAAAATATATGTCCCAAGCGCAGCACTGCAAATGCAGTCCAGATTCCTTGCTTCCCTGTTCCCAGTTCTTGGGAATGAATCAGGTGTCTGAATGCTTTGCCCGACTTGGAGATGGCTAAGATCGGGGAACAGGGAGGCAGTCTTGAATGTGGAACAAAAGACAGTCCGCTTGAGATGGCCACACCAGCGTTTGACAGGTGTTTGGGACAGTAAGCACCGTGTGAAGGGGAGCCATGTGCACATATATACCAAATACTCAGGCACACAGCAGAGGTGTTAAGGTGTAGTGGTTAGAGAGTGTTAGAGTGTTGTGCATTCAAAGCCCTACTCAGTCATGAAGATCAACTGTATGAACTTGGGCCAGCCACTGGGCCTGTTCAGACAGCCCGCTAAGCCATGGTTAGTCCGCTCACCCTTTTGCAGCATAAGGTTGGTGAGCGTGTTTAAGCCGTGGTTATGCAGCCACCATGGTTAGGAATGGTTCACACGACACGCTCAGCCATAATGTCTAGCTCAAAAAGTTTAACCACCGTGGCTTGGTGTATCGTCTGAACAGGGTCACTGTCTCAGCCCAACCCGCCCCATAGGCCTGGGGTGGAGAGCTGCAGACCAACAGGCCAAACCCTGCTATCCTGGGTTTCAAATCTGGCCCCCTGGAGTTCCCCCTTTCCCCTGACCATCGATAATTTGGTGGCTGTCCAGCTTTTGCACCACCTCCCCACCCCCTCATTCTAAAAGATTGACATAGCTCTCCTGCTGTGGTTTAATTACTGGCAATAAGAGCTTTAAGCTGAAATATGCTGATATACTTTGCATTTTTGCCCTCACACTTTTGTCTTAGGCCCCACTTGGCACTGGAATTTGCCACCGCCACCCAGGAGAGCTTCTCTGGAACGGACTCCAGCCCTCAGGCTCCAACCCTGCCATAGGCCAGTCTGTGAGGATAAAATGGCGTTGTGAGGGAGAACTGTATATACTGCCTGAGCTGCTTGGAGAAATAAAACAATAACAGATCTCGGACTTTCGTTGCCCTCCGCATGTTATGTTTCCTCTCATTTATTTACACAGTGCCATATACAGAGTTTCAGATTATAAGCTCATAGGAACTTGATAACAGTATTTAAGTGTACTGACAACTGTTGGGGGCCATGACACATTCCACATACTGGGCTCATCTACACCAAGCAGGATATTCCACTATGAAAGCAGTATATAAAAGGCACGAGGCACACCAAGCAGGATATAGTGGTATGAAAGCGGTATCTGGTATGTGTCAATGGGCCCCAACGGTTGTCAGTGCACTTCAATAACGCTATAAAGCAGTAGTGTGGCTCCTGCCTTTTATATACCGCTTTCATAGTGGAATATCCTGCTTGGTGTAGATGAGCCCACTGTTTTCAAACCATTTTCAAAGTGTGATGTCCTGCTCAGTGTAGATCAGGGTATGGGAGGGAGGGAACTTGTGTCTTTCCAGATTTATTTATTTCATTTATATCCCGCCTTTTTTTCCTCCTTAAGGAACCCAAGGCAGCGCATACAATCTTCCTCCTCCCCATTTTATCCTCACAACAACAACAACCCTGTGAGGTAAGTTGGGCTGAGCGTCTGTGACTGGCCCAAAGTCACCAGGTGGACTTCCATGGCCGAGTGAGAACTAGAACCCGGATCTCCTGACTCCCAGTCCAACACTCTAGCCACTACATTAAAGGGAATGCTAGACTGTCATTCCCTTTAAGCCTAGCCAGCATGGTGAGGAACGATGGGAGGAATACAAATTCCCCACTCCTGATATAGGGGTGTAATCGCCTTTACTCGTGGGAGGGATCTATGGCCATCAAGATGTCATTAGATTCTGACTCTCATCAGCAACAGCCAGCATAATCCAGGGTCAGGGATGATAGATGTTTAATCTATCAACATCTAACATCTGGCAGGTCACAATTGCCTTACCCCTGTCCTATGCACACCTGAGAGTAAGTCCCATTGAATTCAATAGGATTTAGGAGTAGACATGCATAAGTTTGCAGTGTAAACATTAACCTTGGGGTATACAAGAAAGGGTAGAAAGGAACTGGAGAGGCGGAAGTGACAATGAACATGTGTTTACTGAAACCAAGACCAGTCAAACACTGGGGTCCCTGGGGTGCCATGTAGTGCTTAGAAGAGGAGCCATTCGGGGTAGCAAGAGGGAGAAGAAGCAAAAAGTCCCCTGCTTTTCTTCATAATTCCAGGAGTATGTTGAAAGATCTCACTGGTGTCTTCCAGGGAAACTAATATATCAAAGAGGATATATTTTTACAGTATGAAAAGTTAACAAACCATTAAACTTGTAGGGTTTGTTTTTGTAATGTTTTCCTGGAACAATTTTTATGTGCAGGATTGGTTTCCATCTTTCTCTGGCGTGAAGGCGATGGTAGGGGATGACGAAACAGATAAGAGTTATGGGGATTATAGTGGATGATTCTAACTATGGTGTCGTTTCTGGCAATTCCTTGCTGCAGCAGGGATGGGGCATTGCTCATTATGGCAGAGACGACGTTGATAGCCACTGTGGTATCTATGGTGATGGTAGGTTTTGTGATGAGATGGTTCTAGTTCTCATTGAGGTGATAAACCTGCATCCGGGCTGACTGTAGGTGGAGATCTCGTGTGATTGAATGCTCCTATTTGGTTTGGTTTTTAAACAAAAAAACAAAAAAAAGTCCACATAGAAAACTAGAGATTAGGGAGACGGCGTGGATACAAACCTTTATGCTGCCATGCTAGTTTTATATATGAAGATTTTTGCAGGACGGAGCCATCAAACATATGAGCCGCCATTTGCTGATGGAAATGGTACAACATAGTTAGAGGCTTAGCAGCTCAACTGGAGGTAGTTATGGTATTGCTGGAGTTGACAGCAATGTGTTCTTTATGGTAGGGTGACCCTACGAAAAGGAGGACAGGGCTCCTGTATCTTTAACACTTGCATAGAAAAAGGAATTTCAGCAGGTGTCATTTGTATACATGGAGAACCTGATGAAATTCCATCTTCATCACAACAGTTAAAGCTGCAGGAGCCCTGTCCTCCTTTTCCTATGGTCACCCTAACTAAGAGGAATTCGACTACAATTTCCATCAACCCAGCCAGTATGAACAATGGTTAGGGATGATGGGTGTTTTAGTCCAATACGTCTGTAAAGCACTCCTGCCCTGCCTCCCCATGGGGATGAGAATTCGCCAAACCCAATTCATAAACAAACGTATCTCTTATTAAAACAGTGCTGATGAATAACACAACCAAGAGCTGCGGAGTTTCCAAATAATTCTTTACTGTTTAAAAAGCAGGAAATAATCTAATGGTTTAATAGATAAACAAACCACAGAAGTGTTCTCACTCCTTTGCTGGAATGCGATGTCTGCTAAAAATAGTTTTTTTCCTTTTACCAGAACAAATCATGACATCTTTTGGAAAAAATGGTCTCGTATAAGGAAATATAAAAGCAATTCTTCCGAAAGGTAGGTTCAATTTGGAATCAAGTAGGGAGATTGTCAGGGTTCTTTCTATGACCTGGACGCCCCGAGTAACTCCTTAAGGCTCTTTTGCCTCAAGAGTCCTACATTTCCTCCTTCCTTCCTTCCTAGGGTGACCATATTTGGGAAACCAAAAAAGAGGACACCCCATGGGGTAGGTGGGCCTCTGGAAAGCACATCATCCACCCCACCCCACCCCACCCAACCCCACCCTCACCATGCTAATGGTGGCCTTAAATGGAAAAGCGGGTATTTCCGGATATTACAGAAAATTACAGACACCCAGGGTAGAACAACAGCCTGGACAAATCCAGGGAAATCCTGACAGTAGGTCACCCTAGCCCACATCAGACTTGATCCCTCACCATTGGCTATGTTGGTTAAGGCTGATGGGAGTTTTAGGCCAAAACAACTTGGGAGCCCCAAGTTGCCCAACCCTGATTTAAAGTGTATATGTGTTCAGAGGCCCAGTGGTATGCCATAAGAATGTGATTATCACATGGCATTCTCTCTCTCATGCTTCGGCAGTATATGGTATTTATTCATGCAGGGTGGTGTAAAGTACCTAATAAGCATAAAATACAACCCTTCCCTTTCCCAGTAATGTGGGATTTAGGCTGTAGACGTCCAGACACTTCAGGTTTAACACAACAGTTTACTAGAATATTAAAACAATCAAATTCCAAGTAAAGGTATTTAGTCAATAGCTCTAAGTGATACAAAGGCATTAAAAGAAAAGAAAAGTTGCAAAACGCAAGTTCTTTTACCCTAGCTGCATTTAGGCCTTTCCAGCTGCTGCTTCCTCACGCTCTCGTCTTTTCCTGCTCTCCCTCTGGCCGGCTTTCTACTCTCTTTGTATACCATCTACCCCCAAAACAAAACATATTATTTCAACTTTAAATAAATGAAACTTAACTGGAGAAATGAATCTTACCCAGGGAAATTAATCTTAAATGGAGAAATGAAATTAATCCTCTCAGGGATACCCCCTCCCAACAGAAAAACCCCGGCCTCAAAGGCATGATGTTTTTACTTTGCCTCTGTAAACCTCAAACCTTTGCAGGGATATTCCTCAGCATTACACTGCAATCTACTGGGGAATTTCCAGTTTCTTGGCAGCTCCAGCACTGACCCCAATCCCAAGGCAACAAGAGGTCAAATGCAGGCTGATGTCATGGATTCCAGGGCTGCAAATGGCAAACAAGTGCAGCAACACTGGCGTCAGGTTTTTGAGGATCCTTGGGCAAGGCACCCTCGGTGGGTCACCTCCCTGAGTGAGTCCACCTTCCCAGCTATTACTGCTCCTCATCCTCTTTCTCAGAATTGCTCCCATTTACTTTCCTGACAGGCAGAGAGCTAGTGAGCAACTCCTCCTCCTCCTCCTCCTCCTCTTCCTCCCCACCACCACCACCACCATTATCTGGGCAAGATCCATGGCTAATCTCAAAGGCAGGCATGGTCTGGCATCTCCCAAGGGCCCATTCCCCCTGGAGTTCCTCCTCCTCTCCGCCATTGCACCCTGCTTCTTCAGTGCCACTGGGGTGACCCTATGGAAAGGAGGACCGGGCTCCTGCATCTTTAACAACTGTACAGAAAAGGGAATTTCCGCAGGTGTCCTTGGTGTGCATGCAGCACCGGGCGAAATTCCCTCTTCATCGCAACAGTTAAAGCTGCAGGAACCCTGCCCTCTTTTGTATCTGGCCAAGAGGGCAGGGCTCCTGCAGCTTTAACTGTTGTGTTGAAGAGGAAATTTCATCAGGTGCTGCTGAAATTTCCTTTTCTATGCAACTGTTAAAGATACCGAAGCCCTGTCCTCCTTTCCATAGGGTCACCCTATCCTTCACCTGCCTCTCGCTCTGGCCCAGACAATGGTGGTGGTGAGGAGAGGAGCAGTAGATGCCACGGTCTACGTGTTCACTGGCTCTCTGCCAGTCGAGGAAGCAAGGGGCAGCAATTGTGGGAGAGGAGTGAGGCAGAAGAGCAGCGGGTGAGAATGGTGGAGGGAAGGGAAGGCTCATTGAGGGAGGGGAGGAGAGGGCACTGGGGAGGTCTTTCCCAAGGGCCCTCAATAACCTGGAGCCAGCACTGGTGGGTGCGAGAGGTACGTGGTGAAGAGAGGAGGGGGCTGTTGCTAGTGGGCCCTGAACCTCAAGGTCAGAGATGGATAGGATTGCCAGCTGACCAGGTAAAAAAAATGTCTGTCTGACTCCTATGCCTTTAAGATCAGCTTAATCTGTAGAAATTGGAAGGTGAAGCTTTTCACAACACAGAGAGAAGCATGACCGCTTCCGAGTGTCTATGGATCAATTTGTTATTAAAAGGCATAAAAGGCTAGCAATCCTCGAGGCTGCTCTACTGTAGACTGAGTGTGTGTGCCCAGGCCGTTGAGCCCTGTTCAGGTGCAAAAGGGGGCAGCGGTGTGAAATGTGAACTGCTGTGATTGGCAGGCAGTATGAAGCTGCTGGATTGGCCAGGCGCGGTATAAATACATGCATTCTTCATGGTCCAGCTCAGCCTGTTGATCTTGGTTACCCCAAGCTGGAGAGCTTTCTGCCTTTCATGTCAGGGTTAACTTCACTTCTGGGCTGGCATCACGGGTAGGCCTAGTTGGGCCCCTGCTGAGGGGCCACATCCCAGCAGGGATCCACTGACAACAGCCCCGTGGAGTTGGTCCTCCTCTTCAGCGTTGCAACCTGCTTGTTCATCAGCCTCTCACTCTGGCCCAGACCACGGTGGTGGTGAGAAGAAGGAGAAATGCTGTCGCCTGCTCACTCATTGGCTTTCTGCCCATCAAGACAATGGTGACCAATGATGATAAGGTTGTCTTAGTGATGGAGGGAGGCTATTGAGGGTGTCTTACCCAAGGGCCCTCAAAAACCTGCAGCTGGCACTGCCTCTACGTCCCCCTGTGCTACTAAGAGGTGCCATGCTAAGGGTGCAAAAGGGGCATCGTAGAACTGCACACAGGCCATGAAACGATGGCTAACCCAAGGAGAAGGCGAGGGGCAGCAGAGGATGACTTTGGCTGGCAGAAGCACGGTCCCGTGTCCACTTATTCATGGTCCATAACAGCACCACAGAAAGAGAGGTCTGAGTTTTTCAGACCCTGATCCCAAACTCATTCACCCGAAAAGGAGTTTGATTCACTTGAATGGGATTTATAGGCTGTTTTCACAATCTGAGTGGTTGTTGCTAGTTGTCGTTGTCATTGTTGCTGTATTGCATTTCTCACTCCTGTTTTAATATAAAACCTACACTAGCGAAACTGTACATTTAAAAAAAGAAGCTCTCATCATTTGAGCCGGAGTTTAGATGTGGTGTAAATTAGCAGCTGACAGAATGAGCCATATGTCCATTTTTCAAATGTCATCTTACCCCAGAACACTGATGAAATGGAAAAGACTAACTCACCTTTGCGGGACCATTGTAAAGTCGACTGACCAAAAGGTCTTGCGAGCACTAAGGGAACGTACTCATATAAAGCATGAATAATTATTATAGGCAGGTGCCGGACTGCAATGTTTATTATAAAAAACCTTTTTATTCTCTCAGTATTTTAACACTTAATTTTAACTTAAATTTAAATTTGACTGTTTTAACTCTGTATTTTAATCTTATACCAAACTTGCTGCGTGGTTTTATCCTGGTTGTGCTTTTTATACTGTATTTTGTAATTGTGCTTTTAACATGTTGGTTGTTTTATGATGGTTTTAATTTTTGTGAACCGCCCAGAGAGCTTCAGCTATTGGGCGGTATAAAAATGTAATAAATAAATAAATAAATAAATAAAATGGAGCATTGACATGTAGCCCTTTAACAGTGCAATCCTATACGTTTTTACTTAAAAGCAGGGATGTACGAGAAAATTTTGTTTCTGTTTGCACATAATACAAACGCATCCCATTCATAATCCCGATTGCAAATGTGAGCAGGAAACCTTCTTTTCTGAGAAATGTTCACAAATTCCCGGGTTTGCAATCACATTCACAAAATTAATTTTTTTGGAAATATGCACTTTGAAATGCTCAATTTTAAAAAAAGGCATTTTCATACTTTAGTCAATAGGAGGAATGAGCACACTCTTGAAAAAAAATGTGTTGGACTTGATGGCCTTATAGGCCCTTTCCAGTTCAACTATTCCGTGATTCTATGAAATATGCACAAGATAGTTATTTAAGCAGATTAAGACCCATCTGGGTCAGAACATGCCAGCACAGCCTCCCCATGTCTGGTGCCTTCCAGATGTGTTAGACTACAGTCCCTATCATCCCCAGCCAGCCTGGAGAATGATCAGTGGTTATGGAGGGGTTGTCATTTGAAACATCCGGAGGCTGAAAAATCAGGTCAGCGGAGGCTGTGCTTGAAAGAAACTTATCCTGAACCTGATCCAGCCCAGATTTACCAGAAATGATGGGATTTGCTACCACAAGGTGTGGAGATGTCCACAAAACGGCTTCCGGAGATGTTTCAACAAATCCACAGAGGATAGATAGGTCTGTCCATGGCCCTTAACCTTGGCTGGTAAAAGGAGTACAGGAGGACGTTGGATGCCAGCAGCTGGGGAACAATTGTGTGAGAAGGAGATTCCTTCATGTCCTGCTGGTGGGTTTCCTGGAAGTATTTGTGGAGGTAAATCCACTGTGCAGAGGTAAATCTCGACCTGCAGGCGCTTATTGTGACAGGGCACCCCCCTCAAGCCACACCCTCAACGAGAGCCCCAAAATTCAGGCAGCTGCATTGATCCACGTCAACAAACCAATTTTAGTGGTTTTCGTTTGTAACGCAAATGGGTCTTGAATGCCCATTCACGACCAAGCTACCCAAGAAGACTTTACATTATAATGAGGAACAATACATTGTTGCTGAGAAAATCCACTTTACCTCAGCTACTGTGAGGATTGCGAGGAAACTTGGAGGGAACAGGGAATTCTGAGTGTGGTGGGAGATGACATTACTGTCCCTGCTAGAGATGACATTACTGTCCCTGCTAGTAAAAAAAAACACCTATCAGTGGTGAGTCCCACTACACCACTGCTGCTGAACCAGATGGCCTTATTCTTACTTTGCCTTCCATCTGAGGGCCACTCAGGAATGCGACCAGTCATGGCCACCACATACATCACTCTGTGTGTTTGTGTGTGTGTGTGTGTGTGTGTGTGTGTGTGTGTGTGTGTTTGTGTGTGCACACAGCAAGAATGAGAACCCTAGGAACCATTGCTTCAAGAAGGTATACCTTCCCCAAATGGTGTGTCTTCCTCTCAGGGACGATGGAGTACATGAGGTGTTTCCAGGGCCATACCAAGGCATTCTGCTGCTTGAGGCGAAGGACAAGATGGCATACACACCCCTCCCCAGTTCACCTACAGAGGCCGACTGAGTTGGTGGTGCATCTTATGTCAATATTGAAACCACTGGGTGCGGTCATCCGGAGTTTTGGCGTGTGTTGTCATCAGTACTCTGATGACACACAGCTCTATTTCTCCTTCTCATCGTCATCAGGTGAGGCTGCGGATGTGCTGAACCAGTGTGTAGCTGTGACAATGGACTGGATGAGGGCTAATCAACTGAAATTCAATCCAGACAAGACTGAGATGCTGCTGGTGGGTGGTTCTGACCGGATAGTGGGTGTTCAACCTGTTCTGGATAAGGTTGCACTCCCTCTGAAGGAGCAGGTTCGTAGCTTGGCGGTTCTCCTAGAACCATCTCTGTCCCTTGAGGCTCAGGTGGCCTCAGTGGCATGGAGTGCCTTCTACCAGCTTCAGTTGGTGGTCCAGCTACACCCCTATCTGGACAGGGATAACCTAGCTTCAGTTGTCCATGCTCTAGTAACCTCCAAATTAGATTACTGCAACACACTGTATGTGGGGCTGCCTTTGAAGACAGTTCAGAAGCTGCAGCTTGTGCAAAATACAGCGGCCAGATTGATAACCAGAACCAGAAGGTTCAAACATATAAGACCAATTCTGGCCCGCTTGCATTGGCTGCCTATACATTTCTGATTTGAGGTGCTGGTTCTAAGCTATAAAGCCTTACACAGCTTGGGACCACAATACCTGATGGAACGCCTCTCCCGACATAAACCTACCTGTACACTATGCTCAACATCTAAGGTCCTCCAAGTGCCTACTCCGAGGGAAGCTCGGAGGATAGAGGGCCTTTTCAGTGGTGGCCCCCCAATTATGAAATGATCTTCCCGACGAGGCTTGCCTGGCACTGACATTGTTATCTTTTCGACACCAGGTCAAGACTTTTCTCTTCTCCCAGGCAGTTAACCACATACAGTAGGCCGAGTTTTTAACTGACCCCAGAATAGTTGTTTTAAATGGATATTGTTGTTTTTATGGTTTTAAATTTGTGTATATTTGTTTTTAATGTTCACTGTTTTTAACCTTTGTAAACTGCCCAGAGAGCTTCAGCTATGGGGCGGTGTGTATATAAAATAAAATAAATTTTGTTGGCAGGATTGTGAGCTCCACCACACCTGAGACAACAGGCAAGTTTACAGGGTCCTGCATGGTTGTGCGACCTACACAGCTCTGTCCTTCAATGGGTGGGAATAGCTGTAGAGATAAAGAAGAACAGCCTGGAAGCTGACACCGCCCCGCCCCAGCATCTGCTGCCTGAGTCAGCCACTTCACTCTCCCTTATGTTAAGGCCAGCCCTGGCTGTTCCTGCCAATTTCATTAATGTGGGAAGCAGCCCTCGGAGGAAGTGAGGGGATCTCATAGGATACCTGTGGCATTACTTGGCGGTTAGATTACATAAGGTGACCCTATGAAAAGGAGGGCAGGGCTCCTGTATCTTTAACAGTTGCATAGAAAAGGGAATTTCAGCAGGGGTCATTTGTACGCATGCAGCACCTGGTGAAATTCCCTCTTCATCACAACAGTTAAAGCTGCAGGAGCTATACTACAGTGACCACATACAAAAGAGGGCAGGGGTCCTGCAGCTTTAACTGTTGTGATGGAGGGAATTTCACATGGCACCTGCTGAAATTCCCTTTTCTATACAACTGTTAAAGAAACAGGAGCCCTGTCCTCCTTTCCATACGGTCACCCTAGATGACATTTGAAGGGGTCTCCAAGGACCTAAGCCATAGCCACCAAACTCATATGCACATTTCTTGAGAGTCAGAACAAATCCCAACATCTGGAGCTCTGGCTTGGGTGAGTACTTCTTTGTCATATCTATCTATCTATCTATCTAAGGGCGAGCTGGAAGCTTTTCTGGATGTTTTCCTTTCCCACCCCCCAGATGATTTGGGGATAGGGGTGGGGATTTTCTTCCTGGACATACTTTTTTGTCAGTGACCCACAGCAACATGGGACACATACCAGAGCCCTTATTGATGGCTCAGTGCTGCCACCTTGTGGCCCTGCTACAACATACAGGGTTCTGTTGCCTCTAATCTGCCGTTCGTTCAGGCCAAGTCATATTCCAAAGCATTGGTCCCCATTGATAAACCTCAGGCTCCTTCCACCACCCCCATGAGTACCACCACTCCCACGTTAAAGCAGGCCATGGCCTGCAGTTAAAGGCATAACGCAAGTCAGCATCACTCCAGAACGGCCCGGGTTTAGGACTCAACCTCAGCTGCTTTCTCCGCCTTTCCACAAAAAGATCGTCATTAGGGCTGGATCAACCCTTATATCAAGTATGCTGTTAAAAACGGTCTCCACCGAGGCTCCGTGATAAAGTGCTTTTGCGAGGGGAATGAGTGGAAAAGGGAGCACAGCGCCTTAGACCAGGTGCTCGATTTGTGGCATGAGGTTTGAGAAACAACAGCAGCTGTTAGTACAGGGAGGGGAGAGGAATCCAGACCAGATGTGATGACAGGATCAGGCTCCATTTCCCTCGAGAGGGGAGAGGGGGTATCTTGGTGTTCTGGAGGGAAAAAGCCAGACAGGAAGAAGCAAATCAGCAAGCAAGGAGGAAAAGCAGAAGCAGAGAGAGAGAGAGAGATCACAAAGGTTTGAACCAAGATCCTCAAGGAAAGGATCGACAATTAGAAAGATAAGCCTTAACAAGGATGGAGAAGGTGATCCGTGTACATTAGCAAAGAAGCTATTTTCTGCAAGCACGGATGCTTTCCTTCTGGCCACCGAGGCAAGTCCCTGCCTTCCCCCAATCCAAGGGCAGCGAGTATGAAGGAGTTACCCCCCATCTACCTTAGCTGCCACTACAATTCCCCTCTCTCTGCCCAGTTTGAGGCTGGTTCAAAGGGCAAGTCCCCTTAAGTTGTGAAAGAACTTCACTCCATCACGGATGACTTCTTCTCCCGGCTGTTTCACGTCCAGCGTTTCAGCCATTACATATACAATGTATTCAGAACTTTCTAGAAATCGGTGTACCTAGAAATTTGGTGTCTACCAAATTGTAGCTTTCTGTCTCTTGTGGAAGGCCGACCGTAGGCCCTGGGAGACAGGGGGCTCCTAGCACTACCAATCAAAAGGCCTTGGGTGACAATTCCGTCTTTTTTCCCTTAAGGGATTTTCTGCAGCAAGAAAACACGACAGAAAAAGCAGTGGGAAAACAGCAGAGTTAGAAGAAGAAGATTTCGATGCCAGAATGAAAGCCTCATCTGGAAGCACCCTCTGAAATATTGCTATGAATGATGTTAATTTCAAAAGCCCAGACTAGAATGCCAGGTCTCTGGGGGCCCTTGACAGGGATTTTTGGGGGGGGTTTGTGTTTTTTTAAAAAAAAAATCATATTTTTTTATTTTTGATAGTAAATATTTTCCATTGCACCATAGAGTCCCCTCAAGTGCTTTTTACAGGCATCCTTTTCATACAATAATCATTTGTTTAATAAAAGGCCCCCTGCCTGTAATAGACTTTGAATCTAAATTAGACAATTCTAGGACACAAATATGGGAGAACAGGGGAAGGCAAAGACCAAAAGGCCAATAAATACATTTGTCATCTTACAGAACTGAGAAATTACAATACCACCCTCCCACCCCAAAACAAGCATAAAATTATCAGTAAAGGAAAATTTACTTAATGCCAACCTGGGTACCAGCCCCAATGTATAATTTTGAATGATCTCCGTCGTCAATCTTCTTCCATAAATTGGCTGCCAGACCTTCTGGTTAGGGGGTCCATCTTGCTGTAAAAACATTGCCTTGATCCCCAGGAACAGAAACCAAATCCAGCCATGGAAGGCTCCATGACAACAGGTTGCTTAAAACGCCCCACCCACCCCCATACCCACTTTCAGATCTTCCTTGGACACCGCCACCTCATTTCTGGTCAACTCAGGTCATCCCTGTTTAAATTCCGAGGGGTGCCCCAGGTCCAAATCTCCTCTTCTTTTCCTAGATGCCAAAACACGAATTTGGAGAGAGACCAAGGCCTGAAGGTCTCTGGGAGAAATACAGCAAAGCATCAACCAATTTTGAAGGGGGAGGCGGCTGACAGAAAAGAGAAGGTTGAACGAAAAGAGGCGAAGATATCTTCATGGAGCTTTCCCCAACTTCACGCTCTCCGGATGTGTTGGACTACGACTCCCAGAAAGCCCCCAGAGAAGTTGAGGAAGGTTGTCTTAATTAGTGTAAGTTGGGAAGCCTAAACGAACCACAGAGGAAACAACAAAGAAGCCAACCCAAACTCATCCACCAATGTCCGTCACCCTAGCGGCCAGCTGCCTCGGTAACTGATCCCCTCCCATTTGAGCAACCAGCCCCTGCAACAGGGTGGGCTGTTGCAACCAAACCACGTGGCTTGTTGCCCCCCTTCCTAGCACCGGCCAACTGCCCCTGGAGTCTCTAACCCTTTGCACACCCCGCCCTAGCAACCAACTGGCCGGCTCTGCCTCCCCCATCCCAGCAAAAAAACAAACCACTCAACAACTAACATTCCTCTCCCAAGCCACTATTTGGTAACGGACCAGCCCTTGACCCCATCATTCCCTCTGAACTCTCTGGCTCCAAGGAATACCAACAGCCTTGTCAGCTCTTTCCCAAGCAACCATCTGCACTTGGCGATTTCAATCCCTCTCCCCGTTTCTCTCCGATGAGATACCACATATTATGAATAAAGTGGTCAAATTATTTTAAAATCTTTTAGCCGTCGATTGCAGCCTCTGATTGTGTGATACAATTTCTCAGCAACTGCTGGATGTATGTAATATAATAATGTATGTATGTGTTTGGGACTGTCTGTTTGTTATTAATGTTTTGATTGGTTCTGGTCAATGACCGTAATAAATTTATTCATTCAAAATCCCTCTCCCCACCGACAACTAAGAGGCCCCAGTAACTTTCCTAACCAAGGCCCAGTTCTCATCAAGGAGGTGGACCTGTTTCTGGACTGTACCACATATCTAACTCCAGCTGTGGGCTGGAAGTGACTGAGTGCACCTCCATATGACCTTGCACACAGAAAGCTAGCAAAGGCTAGACTAAAATGCCCTGACATCGAACTCCTGTTCTCAGCTTCAAAATGACGGATGTCAGGGGGCAGCACGGAGGTTTACAGACTCTGAAGAGCAAGTTCAATGATCATTGCAGATGACAGACCAGACCAGAACCACATTGTCCTCAAGGGACAGAAGAGTAGTGAGGGGCAGGCAGCGACCTGAAAGTCGCCAGAGAAGCAAGGGCTTACAATATATTGGCATCTTATTCCAGCTGAGGCGCTGGGCGCAAATGGAGCAACTCGATTCATGTGTTACCTCCAGGATCCGAGGCAGAAAGCCTGTGCACCAGTTGCTGGGGAACATGGGCGGGAGAGTGCTGTTGCACCGTGTCCTGCTTTGTTGGTCCCTGGTTGACAGCTGGCTGACCACTGTGTGAACAGAGTGCTGGACTTCGTTGCTCGATTCCAGGTGTCGGACTGGATCCTTTAATTCCTGCCTCAGATCTTCATTTACACCAGGGTTGTCGAATCTTTCCCAACCCAGGGGCAGAATTCCATTTCGGAGGGCACATCCCCATGGTGGGCGGGGCAAAAGGGGGTGGAGCAAAAAAAAAATGCCAGCCTATATTAGCTTAAAGCTTTTACGGTCTGTAATCAAACCTTCGGGGAGGCATTTCAAACTTTTTAGAGTGGGGAAAAGTATACAAAGGCCGGGAAGCCACCTAATGAACCGTGGTTGGGGGAAGGCGTGTGGCTGTCGGGGAACCCAGATGGCTGAATCGGGACCCCAGCTGGGCTGGATTTGGGCCCCAGGCTTAAGGTCTTGTGCCCCTGATTTAAATGAACCTGTGGCCCTAGCCACAATACAATTTTGTGTAAGTAGTCTCTGCACAGTGCAGCTGGGAACCCTGCGGCTAGAACCTTCCACCCTGAGATCTCTGTGTGGAAGGAACTGCTATGTATGGAGAAACACTCAGTTCAATTTCAGGCATTTCTATGTAGGACAGGAGAGAGACGCTAACTAAGACAACACTGAGTTAGATGGCGTTGATGAAAAAGGCCGCATTCCATGTTGCCAGTGCTCTTCAGATGGGTCCTCTGTACGTCAAAGGGCAGAGCTGGCAGTGAACAAAACACCATGGCCCTGCTGCCTCTTCTATGTGGGGAGTCAAAACTCATGCGGGCTTCATATTGCTCCCCCCACAATCAAAAGTGGTATAGCCCAGACCCAGACTTATCACCTTTGTGCAAACTAGGCCTTAATGTGCCTTAATGTGACCTAAATGTGCAAATGAGGCCTTCTCTGACTCGGGGGGGGGGGGCGTCCAGATGTTCTGGGCTACAGTTCCCATCACCTGAATCATCCAGAGCGGCCTGGGTTGGCGAAGACTCGTATAAAACAACTTCTAATCCAGATCCTATCCTAGCAAGGTCGGGCTTTTAAATCAGCCAGTCCCCTCAGCTGGGAAACAAGCGTGAATATTTTCATGAAGACGAGAGCACTACACTTCTCCCTCCGTCAGCTGTGGGTCATGTTCTGCCCTTCCTTAAGTAGCAGTAGTCAGGTTTCTCGAACGCCCATTCTGTTAGCCATCACTCCTGGCCACCGTTTGTCCATTGCCATGGAAACCAGTCACTTGCAATGACGTCTCCAAGCTCTGCTGTCCTCTTCCGACAACCAGCACCTCACTTAAGCCTCCAATCTCTTAGTTACCCGGAAGAAAACTTAGCATTCCTTTCCCAGTGCTCTAAAGCAACTGGTCCCATGGCTTGAGCCCTTCTTTATGGGAAGAGTTGACCCCGGTGAGCAAATGTACATTCGATTGCTCTATCAACCAATTTCTTGTTGCCTGAGGAACCAAACTGTCACTCCCTGAATAACCCTGGCAATCCGTTCACCCCTCTCCTTAGCAACTAATCACCCATGGTAACCAAACGACCCAATTCTGTTGCCCTGGTAACGGATGCATTGCCCTAGAATACCATTCCTCTGTGCCATTCCCTGTCCCAGAAATGGAATTAACTCCGATAACCAAAGTCTTTGCATTACACCCCAGTTCCCTAACCCATTTCAGCCCCCCGACAATCAACTGCCCCCAACAAAGAGCCTCCAATCAACCTCCCTGCCTAGTGGTCAATAAACTCTGAATTATAAAACGATGAGTTCTTCGGTCACCTTGGTAACTGTCTCCCTCTCTATCAGCCAAGGAGCCATGACCAGTTCTTTCTCCTCACGGAAGTTCTTTCTCCTCCTGACAATCACAACCAAAAGTCCCGGGCATTAGCCAATCCCTTCCCAAGCAAGTGGTTGCCACCGGCATCGCTGCCCCGCCTCCTGACCACACGTCTGACCTTTTATTCTACCCCCCACTGCCACCCCATAATCCTCATGGAACGTGGGTCAATGTGAGGCGGAGGAGGCAGGGGCAGCATGGATGACGTGAGGGAGGGCCCGGGCGATGTCGGCGACCCCTGAGGGGACAGGATTTGTTCAGAGTCGCCGTCGCTCGGCAGGCGGGCGAACGCCGTCCAGATGCCCCGGGGGCGTGGCTTGTCCCCGGGGGCGGGGGCTGGGTCGCCATGTACCCGCTGGTGCCGAATGAGGGTGGAGGACCGTCCGAAACTCTTGCCACAGCGGGCGCAGCGGTACGGACGGGCCCCCGTGTGGGCCCGCTGGTGGACGGTGAGGTAGGAGCTGTCGCCGTAACGCTTGCCGCAAACGTTGCACTTAAACGGCTTCTCCCCCGAGTGGATGATCTGGTGGCGGATGAGGTGGGAGCTCTCGGAGAAGGACTTGTCGCACTGGGTGCAGCGGTAGAGCTTGACGCCGGTGTGTGTGCGCTCGTGGCGCACCAGGTCCGACCGCTGCGAGAAGCTCTTGGTGCAAGACCGGCACCCAAACGGCCTCTCCCCTGTGTGCACCCGCTGGTGCCGGATCAGGTGCGAGCTCAGGGTGAACCGCTTCCCGCAATCGGGGCAGTCAAAGAATCTCGGGGGGGCAGCGCCCACGCGGCGGTATCCTAGACGACAGGGCCGGCTGCCCCAGGGCCGCCTCCCGCGGGTGGGCTTTTCCCCTCTAGCCTTCGCGCTGCTGACACCGGCACTGACACCGCTACCTTGCAGGGCCTCGCAGGCTTCCTCCCAGTCCAGGACCGGTGGGGCGGCCACGGGGGGTTCCTCGGGGTTGCCGTCACTCCCTGCAGCAGGCCGTGCTTCCTCGTCTTCCTCTTCCCATTCTTCGTTCTCACTGGTCGTCCCATCGTCTGGCGGGACACAGAGATGAGAAAGGAAATGAGAATTCAGGTGGGATGATGAACGTTGTTTTTTTAAAAAATGTATTATTTATTTATTTCTGAGCGTTTATATACCCCCTTTTCTTTTTTTAAATAAATCAACAAATCCCAAATGTTTTGCAACAGGAAATCATGATAAAATGCAGTAATCTGGTCAAGAGAACAGGGCTCCTGCAGCTTTAACTGTTGTGATGAAGAGGGAATTTCACCAGGCGCTGCATGCATACCAATGACTGCAACAAAGAGGTGATAACCTTAACCTAACACAGGATAAATGAAGACAAGGAAGTTAAGGAAACAGGTAAAAAATGCAATTTTATATATTAAAATATAACGTTAAAAATAACATACACAGAGCATTATCGTGCTTGCGAGCAGTGGCTGTTCGGAATACTGGGCTTCCTTTGAATATTGGACTCATACCGTATATATTGTGAGGAGTGACATCTGATTTCGTTTAATTTTTGGAACTTTTAAGTCGGCCCCGGGAGAAAATAGCCCACGGTACTAATCAGCTTGGCAAACTGGCCATTGAGGAAGACCAAGGGTCGAAACGCGTCTGGCCAAATGGATCAAGTTTACTGAGCATTTTCTGTCTAGCATTCTGATTGTCTTGTTGTATTATTGTACTTGTGAAATGCTCTGTGTATGTTATTTTTAACATTATATTTTAGTATATAAAATTGCATTTTTTTATCTGTTTCCTTAACTTCATTGTTTTCTTGCATACCAATGACACCTGCTGAAATTCCCTTTTCTATGCAACTGTTAAAGACATAGGAGCCCTGTCCTCCATTTCATGTGGTCAACCTACTTAAAAAAAATACAAGAGGCCAGGCGTATCTGATACAAAAGGGGGCAGGGCTCTTGCAGCTTTAACTGTTGTGATGAAGAGGGAATTTCAGCAGGTGCTGCACGCATACAAATGGCACCGGCTGAAATTCCCTTTTCTGTCCAACTGTTAAAGATACAGAAGCCCGGTCCTCCTTTCCGTATGGTCACCCTATGGAGGGTGGCACTTCACTTTGCAGCATGCCAACTTCCCAGTTTTTTTTTTCACTCAACAAAAAATCAGGAACGGCAGGAAGCCTAGGAAGCCTCAAAACCTGTGTCCACAGGCACATGGGTTGGAGACTCCAGCCTTAAAGTGACCACTGCAGAAACATCGATGGAAAATTAGAGCGAGGGACTGCTGAGCTGGAGTTCATAAACAGGTTTCATTCTATGATCAGAGGCTTAAGTCGGGATAAAGGGGTTTTTTTCCCATCACACAACGGCCCTGTTCAGAAGACACCTTAAACCACAGCTTTAACCACGGTGGTTAAGCCAGAAAGCCGGGCCGTGTTCAGAAGACACCTTAAACCACGGCTTTAACCACGGTGGTTAAGCCAGAAAGCCGGGCCGTGTTCAGAAGACACCTTAAACCATGGCTTTAACCATGGTGGTTAAGCCAGAAAGCCGGGCCGTGTTCAGAAGACACCTTAAACCACGGCTTTAACCACGGTGGTTAAGCCAGAAAGCCGGGCCGTGTTCAGAAGACACTTTAAACCACGGCTTTAACCACGGTGGTTAAGCCAGAAAGCCGGGCCGTGTTCAGAAGACACCTTAAACCACGGCTTTAACCACAGTGGTTAAGCCAGAAAGCCGGGCCGTGTTCAGAAGACACCTTAAACCACGGTTTTAACCACGGTGGTTAAGCGAGAAAGCCGGGCCGTGTTCAGAAGACACTTTAAACCACGGCTTTAACCACGGTGGTTAAGCCAGAAAGCCGGGCCGTGTTCAGAAGACACCTTAAACCACGGCTTTAACCACGGTGGTTAAGCCAGAAAGCCGGGCCGTGTTCAGAAGACACTTTAAACCATGGCTGTAACCATGCTGACTAAGGCAAAAAGCCTTATTCACTGTGGTTAAAGCCATGGTTTAAGGTGTCTTCTGAACGGGGCCTATATGTGTAATCATTACTAGGTATATTGACTTACCTAGTTCCAGGGTCCTTGTATTGTCAGCAACAGCAGCACTGCTAATAACGCGACGGCTACTTTTTGCACTGAATTTCAGTCTGACCTCACAGCTTACCATTTTTCCCCACTTCAAGTTCAAGTATATGACCATGAAACTCTCCTTAATACTCTGTGCATTTGAAGGGAGCTCTAGTCAAAAAAAGCTCATGTCAGAATAAGACTGCAATCCTATGGATGTTTAGGCAGGAAAAAAACTCCTACAAGTCTCACTGTTCTTCAGCCAGCCATAGTGGCTGGGGCATGCTGGGAGCTGTAGGCAATTTTTTTGTCTCAACACAGGGTTGCGCCTTAAATAAGTTAGGCTTTCAGGTGCCACGAGATACTCGGTTGTCAAGGATGCCTGCAGAGCAGCGGTGGGCCACACATGACCCCCACTTCAAATTAAGAATATACATATATTTTAGAAACAAAATGGCACTCCTTAGTGGCAAAGGAGCAGTAAAAGGGTCAAATTAAGTTTGGTTTGCTGCTAGATTTTGGTAGCAAAATGGGTTAAAAAAAAAAAAGAATCCCCCTCCCAGTGTGGCCCATGTAGTCCAGGGGGTGCAGAGTGGGAAATGATCCTGGACTTCCTGCAATTGTCCATCCCTGGTCCAGAGACTTTGCTGGCCTCTGCTAGCCTCTCGCTGCTCTGAGATGATTTTCCTGCTTCCTCACCTGTGTGGGCCTCTCTTGCGCTTTCCCTTCCTTCTGGTTCTTGGTCTAGGTCCTGGCTCGGGACCCGCGGTTCTTTCCTTTGCTCCATCCAGGAGATCCTGTTGGGCTGAACCATGGGGACGCCTGCCCGTGAGAGGGGGAGACAGGCAGTGAAAGCTCAACACTGAAGTACAGTAGGTTTCGCTCTCCAAGCATCTCTAACGGCCCAACATCCGAGACGGGATGCAGAGACGCATGGACCGTTACGTCAATCCAAGAGGGCCGCTCTTTTTTTTTTCCGTTTCGTTTTAAAAATAGGTTCTTTTTACTCGTTGGCTTTCTAGTCTCATCCTTTTGGGGCACTGGAGTCTGTAAAACAAAACAAAAATTGTTTGGGAGCCAGGGGCAAGCAGATCACCCAACTGCAACTTTGCAAACTCTTTTCTTCCCTTTCATTAGAAAGGAACTGCACACGTTGGCCGTAACGGCACTCACTGGAGCGCTCCTCCGAGGAAACTCGGACAGGGCCGCACTGCAGGAGCACAAGCCATGAGCCAGGGAGTCTTTGCTTCCAATCTACGGCAAGCCACTATTCTCTCTCCCTCTGCGCCCCCCACCCCAATCTGCAGTTGGGGGTAATATGAGTAGGGCTGTGCACGGTCCCTCCCAAACCGCATCATGGCCCGATCCGGAACTTTCGGATTGGGCCCAAACAGCTTTGGGTCGATCTGACCCTCCCCCGCTCCACTCCGCGAAGCGAGATCCGGAGGGGCGGATCGAGATTTTGCCCCCCCTCCCTTCCCTACTTACTTGCCTCCGCGGTGGACGGCGGAAGCAGGTAAGTAAGGAAGGGGGGACAAAATGGGGGCCTAATAAGCCCCCCTCCCCCCTGCTCCCTTACCTGGCTCCGCTGCCGCACGGACGGCAGTGGCGGCGCCAGGTGAGCCCCCCTCCCCACCTTACCTGCATTCGGAGCTCCGGAAGGAGGCAAACCGCTTCGCCTCGATCCGCAGCATCCCCGACCCAATTCGGATCCACCTTTGGCAAAGGCGGAGCAGGTCACTCCGCTCTGGATTCGCGATCCGAATTGGAGCAGAGCACAGCCCTAAATATGAGCCCTGCATCAAAAGGTCTTGCCTCCTGACAGATGCGCCCCTATTCACAGTTCCTGGCAGCAGGGTGGATTTGATTTAAATCAGTTTGATTTAAATCATGATTTAAATCACTACTCGGAAAGACTCGATTTAATCATGTGACTTCCCCCCCACACACACACACACACACAAAAAGTGCACTCTATTCATTGAATTTTTTGAAACTTAGCACTTAAGAGGTAAGGGGTTGATTCTGTGTACATAGATTTGCAAAGGCATAATGAGATTGTGCTCTCTGCAGACATAAATTCACAGTTTTGAGAACTGTAAAACCAAGCATCTGTGATAATATCTTCTAAATAGAAAAATTGCCCAATGATCTTGCAGAAACCTCTGGAAGAGCATGACATTGTGAAATGGATTAATGGAATTCATTTACCAAAAATTGTAAACATTGCATGAATATACAGCCTCGTGCTACATAACTAAAAACTAATCTGATGAATAACCTTTGGACTATAATGTATCTTAAACAGAAAACTATCTTTAGATTAAATTTTCCTCAAAAAGCATTTTATTAAAAAAATCCGATTAAAATTAAAAAAAAAAACGATTTTTAATTTTTTAAAAAAAAGATCATTGATTTTTATCCACCCTGCCTGGCAGCCACGCCTTCCACCAGGGGACTATGTCCCCAACCTGCCCCCACTCCAGATGCACTGGACCACAATTCCTATCATCCCCAATTAGCATGGCCACCACCCAGTTGGGGAATGCTGCTGGAAGTTATTCAATAAACAAACAAAAAATCCTACAGTTTACCCAAAAAAACTACCCTAAGGCTATACAGCTTCCAGCCGTGCACCCAAAAATAGAGGAATTGTGAGCCTTAATGTCGCGTCCTCCCTAAGGAGGCGGAAAGGGCAGCCAATTTTTTCTTTCTCCCAAAGCAGATCAACCAGGTAGACAGGTTGGAGAATACGAGATGCAGAGGTGACTGTGGGCCTGTGGAAAACGGATGGCAAGCAACTTAGGGCCACCTACTTCTCTTTTTTTATTATTGAAAGAGCAGCCTAAATCTTGTGGATTTGTGTAACGGACGTACTGATATTAGACCGTTGATAACCAAGCCAGTGGCAGCTGGGATATTACGCCATGTCAACATCCCTGTGTTGGCAGGAAGTCTGCCTGGGCCTTTTGAGGGTTCTGTCTCCTGGGGCAGAGGTATCTGTACCCTCCCCTCTTCAGCAAGGAGAAAACAAGCCCTTGAAAAGTAGACGTCTGACCGGTGACAGCCAATGCAATCCTTACTTTAAAGACTTTTTTTCCTGCTGTGGCTGATAGCAGTGACTCCCCCTCCCATGGAAGGGGAGGGGGTAGACTTTTGAAAGCAAGGATCACGCTGTGGAGAAGCACCAGGCCAGTTTTCCAGTTTTCTTTCCCAGCTGACACTCAACATGACGTGCTTACTGAGCACACTTCGTCTTCATTTCGGCTGTTTTGGGATGGGGCTGCCCCCTTAGTTTTTAAAAGGCTTTCGGGGAGGGGGATACTTATGCAAACCTCTGGGTTCACCCAAGCATACTGACACTTCCCTCTTGTTTCTCACTGACCCCATTTTCTCAGCACCCATCACTGGAGATTGCTGTTAGAGGGCGTGCTACAGACCTACCTTGCACAGTGGTTGTAAAGAATATTGGATTAGATCCAGACTCGGCCATACTTAGCGAAGGCCCACTGAAATCAGTGGGACTTAAATTAGTCCCGAGTAACTTACAGCCCATTGATTTTAACGGGGTTACTCTAAGTATGACTAGAGCTGGATCCAGCCCACTGAAATAGTCTTCGAAAATGGTAGTGTTAAGCTTATACTAGAGATCCACCAAACCGATTTTGCTCACTTTTCTTTTAAAGCGAAGCTTGAGCAGTGTAGACATTCAGAAAATTCTGAAACCTGGAGTAAGTTCAAAGCTTGAGCTTTGGGCAGCTCGGGAAGGGAGAAGGGAGAGGGATGAGGCAGAGGGGAGGTTATTGCATATGCACCCCAATGACCCTGTTTAGATGATATGCTAAGCCAGAGTGGCTTAAGCTTTTGGAGCTAAACAGCATAGCTTAGCGTGTTGTGTGAACCACGACTTAGCATGCTGCGTGAACCGTTCCTAACCATGGTGGCTACGTAAACACGGTTTAAATACACTCACTAAGCATTTGCTGCAAAAGGGTTCGCACGTTGTCTGAACAGGCCCAATGTGCATGTAATGTAACATGTGACACTGTTTGTGTGTGTGTCTGCAAGTGTAATAATTCTTACTCCTGTGAGCTCTTAGGGCCAATAAAAGGACAAGCACAGAATGTCAGGAAAGAGGCTGAAGAAAAGACCATTGGTGATAGTTAGAGGAGGAAGAGAAGCTAAGGAGGAAGAACTGAAAGGACCCCAGAAGGAGAAGAGAGAGGAAAAAACTTACATCGTATGTTTTCGACCTCAAACTTCATGAAATGGTAAACGATCGTTTTAAAAAGAACAGGCAGGTCAGCAGCTCCCTCAGCGGGATGATGGACAACCCTGCTCGGCCAATCAGAGTGGTGCAAATGTGGGTCCTTGGGCACAGGCGCACAGTTAGGCTGTTACCGCCACTGGGGAGGGGGAAGGGGACGGAGGCAGTGAATCGGGATCTGGGAGGGAGGGGAGGGGCCACACCTCATGTTAAGTTTCAGAGGGTGATTCAGTATTATGAGCCCCTCTGTGGTGTGGAGACTGAAGGGCAAAAAAGCAGGAAAAGAGCAGAACTACTAGTGCTCACAATGACATAGGCTTTGCCCTAATGCACAAAAGAACTGCAATCAAGATTTTAAAAAATGTATAAAATAATGTAAATGACAATTATGGTGATGATAATCATAATAACAACAACTTCTTCTTCTTCTTCTTCTTCTTCTCTTCTTCTTCTTCTTCTTCTTCTTTTGTTGTTGTTAGATTCCTTGTCATAAAGGAGAATGAAATGGTAGAATCTGGATGTGGTAGAGTGGACTGTACCACTTCAGATGGCAGGGGTGGGGAGGCCATTTTTGAATGCCCTTCATGTACGTACAAAAACACTGCAAGTAGAATCATAAGGGACGTAAGCACGTTATATGCCCTTAAAGGACAAGGGTTGCATTCTAGTTGACTACCTGCATGCTAGTGTTCTATTTACAGGGGTCTTGGGATGAACGTTTGGTTGATTTCACAGGGGAGCGTTCAGAAATGCAATTCCCTCACTTGTAACACGTAGTAAGTAGTACGTTTACTCTACTGGTGCAGGACTCCACCACCTCGTTCGGCTGCATGTAGAACAGGCCAACCAAAAGAAACATATTGCACTTTCTCTGAATGGCGCAGAACAAAAAAAAGACACAGATTTGAAATGTCAGATAAATCCATGTCCCTGCGATAGAATACTTATTAACAGGCAAAGAAAGAAAAAAAACACGCATTACCGAAAAAGACTGCTGCATTTGCAGGAGCAGCTATTCAATTGTTGTTTAGCGGTCTGAGTGTTGGATTGGGACTCGGGAGTCTAATCCCCACTAGGGGCATGAAGCTCACTGGGTGACTCTGGGCCAGTGAGTGACATTTTATCCTCACGGTTGTGAGGATAAAATGGAGAGGAAGAGAAACCTGAGTGTTGCCTTGGGTTTCTTGCAAGGGGAAAACAAGATGGGATAGAAATGTGATGATGATGATGAAGAAGAAGAAGAAGAAGAAGAAGAAGAAGAAGAAGTAGAAGAAGAAGACTGCAACAAGAAGAAGTTACAATTATTCTGTTAGTCACATCCATCTCTGGCATCACATCAAAAAACTATACAGAAAACCTTCAGAAACTGGGCCTACCAAAATATATACAAAGTAATATATACCAAATATATACAAAATAAAAGAAGAAGAAGGTGGCAACAGGAAGAGGTTACAATTATTCTGTTAGTCGCATCCGTCACCGGCATCACATAAAAAATATATACAGAAAACCTTCAGAAACTGGGCCTACCAAAATACATCCACACCAACATCTGGAAAGCAGTCATACTCAAAACACATTCAATAGTCAGGAAATGCCTGAACCAGTAAAAGACAACATGACCTGGCAAAGCCCATCATGTCCTTCTAGAAAAACCACCATGAGTGAGAAAAGAGACAACAATAATAATTTTTTTAAAAAACATTCTTCCCGCCCATATAACCAGCAGTAAATCACGTCTAGGCACCTGTTCATGAACTGCTGTCATTTCAATACACCCAGTGTGAGTCCAACGGAGATTTGGCTCCTTACCCAACGAGATGACGTCCCCGTAGTTCTCCTTCACGATGTCCCTGTAGAGCTCCTTCTGCCGTTCGCCCAGGATGCCCCACTCTTCCATGGCAGGCCCCTCCGCCCCTGTAACACAAGGGCATCTAAAACAACATATAAAATCCATCATGACTCTCTGCTCCTTGCAAGGGGTCCATAGCTCAGTGGTACAGCCCATGTTTTGCATGGCGAAAGTCTCTTGAAAAAGGATCAGGTCGCAAGTGAGGGAGAAGACCTCCTGAGTCCCCGGAGAGCTGCTACTCTTTGGAATAGACAAGACTGGGATTGATCGACCAGTGGTCTGGCATGCTGTAAGGCGGACATATGTCCGTATATGTTCTTACTGTCCCTTAACATTCTGTGAATTCCAGCCTTCCCACACCATGTGCTGCAAAATAACAATAGCTTTAAAATCTGCATCCCAAAGAAAGTTTGCAAACGAAGTCAATTATTTTTTTAAAATTCCCCAACTGGTTCAAATAGAAGAATCTGATTTTCAATGTAGGGCAAAATCCCCCCCCCCCTAGTCCTACTATATTTTGAACGCAACCCACATATTTGCATATTAAAGGAGGCTGCGTTGTATCCCCATATTTCACCCCAGGTCTGATGCACATGGATTCTTCCCCCTCCAGCACCAATTTTATCCACAACGCAACCCTCTAAGGTAGCCTATGATGACATAATGGACTAATCTACACCAAGCAGGATATCGCACAATGAAAGCGGTATATAAAAGGCAGGAGCCACACTACTGCTTTATAGCGGTATTGAAGTGCACTGACAACTGTTGGGGCCCATCGACACAACTCCCTGCTTTCATACCGCTATATCCTGCTTGGTGCGGCTCCTGCCTTTTATATACCGCTTTCTTACCGCTTTCATAGTGCAATATCCTGCTTGGTGTAGATTAGGCCAATGACTGGCCAAAAATCATTGAGAGCAACGATTTTAAATATGGTCTCCTAGAATCATAGAATAGTAGAGTTGGAAAGGGCCTAAAAGGCCATCGAGTCCAACCTAGACTGGTTCAAAGCCAAAAGTATAGCTCAGTGACTATTCCATGCCAGCTCTATATAGCATTGCCTTCCTCAACCTGGTGCCCTTCAGATGTGTTGGACTACAACTCCTATCATTCCCAGCCAGCATGGCCAAAACATCTGGAAGGTATCAGGTTAATAAAGGTTGCTACAGAGTAATGCCTGTTTATGGTTGTGTGTTAATCAAGCGTAGCCACAGCAGATGATGTTCCCCTAAGTCAGCAGTGAGCAACTTGTGGCCCTCCAGATGTTTTGGCCTACAACTCCCATGATCCCTCACCAGTGGCTATGCTGACTAGGGCTGATGGGAGTTGTAGGACACAAGTTGCCCACCCCTACCTTAAGTAAACGGAGACCTTCCAGTGTCAATATCCAAGTGTGTGTGTGTGTGTGTGCATATGTTCTGGGGGGGATAAACATGATCATAGGAAGTGGGTCACAAAACCAGCTTACACCAAGTCAAGTTGCTGGGCTTAACAGAGTTGGGCATACTTTAGGCTCGTGGGATTCATGTTGTATTTTACTAGACTTCTGAGCTCTACCCAAAGCAGCAAAAGAATGGCACAGGGTGCTATGTTGGAGGACAGATACTTAGAAATAAGGAACAGGGTGTCTCTGAATGCATGCTGGGCCCAGGAATTTTCTTCAAGACCGGAACTGAGGTCACACAATCCTTTCAACCCCTGGGTTTTCTTACAACCTTTCTTTATTTTAGCAGTCTTAAGGTAGAATCCTATGCATATTTAGACAAAAAAAGTCCTACAATTCCCAGCTTTTCCCAGCCAGTAAGGGATGCTGGGAACTGTAGGGCTTTTTCTCCTGTCTAAACATGCATAGGATCACACCCTTAGGGTTGTATCCAATGATAGTCTTACTTAGAGTAAATCCATTGAAATGAATGGGACTTCTTAGATTAACATTAAATACAACCCATAATTTGAGAAGGGGGGAGCTTTTGTTTTTAAACTATTGGGACTCTGAAATCTTTGGCAATCTCCTGCAAATCTCCCACGGATCTAGCAGGAGATCCTGATCTACATTCTGCCCGCTGCTCTATTCCAAGTGGTTCTCAAGGGTCTCTGGGAGAGGAGATCTTTCCCAATCTAGCTACCCAGGAACCATTTCACTGGAGATGCTAGGGACCGAACCCGGGGCCTTCTCCATGCAAAGCGTGTGCTCCATCACTGTGTGACAGCCTCTCTCCCCCCTTAGTCAAGGGTGGGAAACCATTTTCCTGTCTAGGTCCACGTTCCTTTGGTCTGCATTCCACCAGTGGGTGTGGCCAGAGCCAAAAGTGGGCAGGGCCGTGGATGTGACTCTTACCTTGGTTCAGTACACAATTGCATCCAAGCATTCTCCTTCCACCAACTTGTGCAAGATTCTCTCCATCAGTCTTGCAGATGGGAGACAGAGGACGATGCACATCTGTAACCTGGACTGGGTCTGGCGAGGGGGCGTGGCCTGGGCAAACTGGGCGTGGCTTGGGGAAAGTCCAGAGGTCTGGATTAAAGGCCTGGAGGTTTACATTTGGCCTATAGGCCAGACGTTCCTGAACTCTGCCTTAAATGAAAGCGGAATTCATGAGGATGGGGGTTGGCATAACATTGTTCACCCAAGATCAGATAGAGGCTACAAATCTATTCCGCTAAGTCCCACTGAACTCATTGGGGATTACTTCTGAATAGATATAACCAGGACTGTGCTGTAATTCATCCAGAGTAACTACCATCATCACCCTCTCCCATACTGAAAATAGCTGAAGTGGGTTCGAATCCTGGCTTCTCTCATAAAGGAAGGAAATACATTGAACCGTTAACCCCCACTCTAGTTGTGAACACAAAACGGTGGCTTAAAGCAGTAGGCAATCTGTGTTGAGCTGACTTGGTGTGCATCCTGAGGAGATCTCTGGGTAGCTGTCAGTGCGGTTGTTGCATCAGAGGGAGAGGAAACAAAAAAGAATAGAAAGAGATAGGGGAGGTGTTAATTGATAGAAAAACGGGGGGGGGGGGGATTGGATGGTTATGGGAGTGCTGTAGCAGTCAGAGCAGTCTCCCTCAACTTGGAGCCCTCCAGATGTGTTGGGTTAGGCATTGCAGCCCAGCACATCTGGTGGGTCCCAGGTTCAGGAAGGCTACGTTGGAGTGTCAGACTAGGATCAGGGAGACCTGGGTTCAAATCCTCACTCAGCTATGGAGCTCATTGGGTGATCTTGGCCCACTCACCCTCTTTCAACTTAACCTACCTCACAGGCTTGTAGTGAGGATAAAATATGTTTGCCTGGAAGAAACCACGCAGGCCATCTTGAGCTTCTTGGGGAAAGGGGAAGATAAAAAAATCTAAATAATAATAAATAACTAAATAAATAAATTGCAGAGGGGGAAATGAAAGGCAAAACAGAAGGGGGCAAGCATGTCATCACCCACGGTGTCAACTTCATGGAAATTATTATTATTATTATTATTTATTTATTTATATAGCACCATCAATGTACATGGTGCTGTACAGAGTAAAACAGTAAATAGCAAGACCCTGCCGCTTACATTCTAAGGAACGACTTAATTGGCAGCGACTTTCAGAAAGCAGAGGGGGCGGCTCAGGACGGAATAGCCCCGCCATCAGATGGAGGGGAGATTTTGGAAGGGGCGAGGGAGAGAAGAGACGCAAAAAGAGCCCCTTCTTCTTTGCCTCTTCTCCCCCCCCCCCCCAATCTGATGGCGGGGTTGTTCCGCCCTGTGCCTCCCCACCACCACTTTCTGAAAGTCAGTCCTGGCTGACATTTCCATGAAGTTGGCAACCCCTGCTGAAGCCAGCTAGGCAAGGGGGCTGCTACCAGGCTGCAACCCACCTCCCTGCGCCTCCGCCTGGGATAGCCGAGCCCTCGCCGTGCCCGGCTCATTCCCCCCAGCCTGCCCCTTGGCCGTGCCTGGATCCAGCTTTTGCACGCGTGCCTTGGAGACCCGACTCACCCAGTGCTTTCCTCTGGGGCGCTGGGGATCCAGCTCTCTGAATGCTCCTGCCCCCCTTTTCGTCTAGGGCAGGGAGAAGGCAGCGGGGCCGTGATCTCAGGGGCCCGGCCCCTTTCTCCACCCCCAGCTGGTGGAAGACACAGACACACACACACCGAGCAGCCTTGTGTGCCAACAGGAAGTTCCCATCCCAATCCAAGGTCCCCCAGCCACCCTCCGCCCGGCCCCAGCCGCTCGCGGCTCTCGCTCTCCGCCTTCTTTCTAGGACGTGCAGGAAATCGCAGCTCTATCGCTTTAACTCCTCGTGCAGGTCGAGGGCTTGGATCCCTGGGCGGCTTGATTTTGATGCTAACAACTACATGCACACACACCCCGCGCCGTTGGATGCATTGCTAATCTGCTGCTTTTTGCAAAACACACACACACACACGCCATCCAAATTCTGCATGCAAGGAGAGGATCCCAGCACACTGGGTGCTCTCTGGCCTGGTTCAGACAACACGCTAAATAATAATAAATAATAATAATAATAATAATAATAATAATAATAATAATAATAATAATAATAATAATAATAATAATAATACATTTCTTACCCGCCTCTCCAACTGGATCAAGGCGGGGAACAACAGCAAGCATAAAATACTAATTAAAAACATAGTATACACTGTTAAAATCATCCTAAAAATATCCTAAAAGCATATTAGAAGCATCCTAAAATTCCACTGGATAGGCCTGCTGGAAGAGATCAGGGAACCTTAATGCATTCCCTTAACCATTTTGTGGTTAAGCTGCGTGGTTTAGCGTGTTGTCTGAACCAGGCCACTTGGCGTGAGGACTCTACTGTTCATTGTTGTGGTGATGGGTTTGTTTCTTTGTTTGTCGTTGCTGCCCCATCGCTGGGCAGGGTGCATTATGGAGTTGTGAGAAGACAAGCCCCTGCCCCGATGAGTTTACAGTGGTCACGGTGTATGCATGCCCAGGGTGTGTGCCTGCTTGTTGCCCTGCCTAGGATACCGTGGGATGGATCCAGGCTGAAGGTGCAATCCTATGCATGTTTAGACAGACCAAAAAAAAAAAGTACTACAACTCCTAGCTTGGGAATGCAGGGAGTTGTGGGACTTTTTTCTGGCTAAAGATGCATAGGATTGCACCCTAAGTTACTTGCACTTGATGCGCATTGAAATCCATGGGATTTAAGACTGGAATAATTTATCCCATGGATTTCCACGGCAGCTAAGTGCACCTAACGTAGTCTGGATCCACTCCCATGTTTCCACATTTTTGAGGCACATGGATGTGTATGTGCACAGGCCCACATTGCAGGATTTGGCCAATTCTAGTTGGTGTACCAGTGGCGCCTGTTCTTAGAATAGTCAGTTCTGGCCGTGGAGACACATGTATTAATGTGTGCATGTAAATCAAAGTAAAATCTAAATATGAATTAGATTTTCTTTTACCTCATGATACAAATTTTACATAGAAGCTCTCCCCCACCATTGTCCAGGTGAGCAGTTGCAAGGACAGTTACTGAGAGATGTGGGTGATTAATTTCCCCAACAATTGATCATTATATTTCCTCCAGTTTTTCCTCTAAGGAGCTTAGGTAAGCATACATGCTTTCCCTGCCCCTTAATCCTCACAACAACCCTGTAAAGTCCGTTAGGCCAAAAGAGAGAGACTGTGCCTGACCCAAGATCACTCAGTGGGCCACTCAGAGAGACCTGGGTCTCTCTGGGCCTAGTTTAACAGTCTAGTCCAGGCTTCCCCAACCCTACTGTCTTCTATATGTCTTTATACTTCTGCTTCCGTCAGGCCCAGCCAGCAACCCCATTAATCCTGGGATTTGTAGTCCAAAACACCTGAAGGGCACCAAGTTAGAGAAACCTGGTCTAGTCAGTCCAGCATTGTTATATACATTAAGATTTGGGGGTGTATGTGTCTGGAGGTGTATGTGTGTGAAGAATTGCCTCTGAATTAGGGTGACCATATGAAAAGGAGGACAGGGCTCCTGTATCTTTAACTATTGCATAGAAAAGGGAATTTCAGCAGGTGTCATTTGTATAGATGGAGAACCTGGTGAAATTCACCCTTCATTACAACAGTTAAAGGTGCAGGAGCTATACTAGAGTGACCAGATTTAAGAGGGTAGGGCACCTGCAGCTTTAACTGCTGTGATGAAGAGGACATTTCACCAGGTTCCCCATATATACAAATGACACCTGCTGAAATGTCCTTTTCAGTACAACTATTAAAGATACAGGAGCCCTGTCCTCTTTTTCATATGCCTACTCTGAATTTATACCACTGACGACCAGGCCGTCTCCTGCATCGGCAGGCCCTTCTGACAGGATTATCTGGCCACAGCAGTGACACTTCAACCAATGCCAGACAGTAAGCTGCCATGTAAAGTTCCCACAGTGTTACAGGCCACCGCTGTGCCAGGTGCATTGTGGGAAATTTAGAGAGCCGTCCATCCAGTACTGTTTGGAGGACTCAGGACAGCTGGCAACTGACCAAGGAGCCAGGCCTGTTGGTCACCATGGAGCAGCCAATGGAAGGTTGATGTTAATAGCCAGGAAGCGGCCTCTGTTTATAGCCCTGTGGCTGTAAACAGGGCTATGTGGTTCAGTGGAGGCTGGTGGCTCCGATGTCAGTGGGACGGTGAATCTATTCCAGGTTTCAGTCAGAACCAGCCAGAACTCTAAAGGAGCTCTCCAACGTGCTTCTGTGCCTTGGACAGATCCCTTAAAGTTCTGACTGAAACCTGGGATGGATTCAGCGCCCCACTGGTATCGGAACCATCACCCTCCACTGGTGTGATTCTTCCCAAATAGCATCCTTCCCAAATAGGATGCTCCTTTTCATTTAATCGTATGCATCACCTGGGAGTACTCCACTGCAGTGGGCCCTTCCATCATTAGCATCTGATATTTCAAGCATCACTGAGAAATGCAATATCAACGTGATGAGACTCTGCAAAATTAAGAGGAGACACCTGCCTACCAGGATCAGGAAAGCGTTTCGGAGGTGGGGATCAGCTATATATAACTGAGTTAAATTCCACACAGTTCGTAGTGTGTGCGCATGATACACTTTGCTTTTGTACTCTAATGAGAAACTAGAGTATGGAAAATAGAATTGGACTTGGCCGGGTCCTCAAAGGTCATCTAGTCCAACCCCACTGCAGGAAATCCACTGCTGCAGCATTTGTGGGTTGCTTGATGTCTTCCTCACTCTGATTTGGAAGTGGAGTGAGGGGAAGTACACTCTTTCAGTGTTTTTCCTCCTGAAGGAGATGCTATGGGTCCTATAGTGGCAAGTCTTTCCACCTTTGCTTTTCAACATCTGTATCTAAGGTGAGCAACATGTGGCCTTCCTGATGTTTGGGGCCATGATCCCTCACGGCTGGCTATGCTGGTTAAGGCTTCATGGGAGTTTGTAGGCCAAAATATTCAGAGGGCCACAAGCTGTCCACCACAGAATTCCACATGAAACTGCTGAGTCAAGTCATCTGCAGCTTGCAGGGGCGGCCCAAACCATTTTGGCTGCTTGAGACAAAGGTACGAAGGGAGGGAACTAGTAGCTGAATCTTACTTCACTATGCCTAACTGTAAGACCGGCCCTACCCAAAAAAACCTCTGCCTTTTTAAGAGGGGGGGGGGGAAAGATTGCATTTCGAAGGAAAGGAATTCTGCACATGCTCAGAGGAATTCAATCTGAGGTGTTTAGGGTGTTGTTGTTGTTGTTTTTAAAAAAGTAGCTCTGCATCTTGCAGACCACCAATGCACAAGACTACAAACGAAAGTTATTGATTTAAATCAAAAGAATGAGCTCAGCGAGCATTGAGATATATAACACTGGTTCCCACAATGCCGTTCGACTTATCCCCGCCCCCTCCCCACCAGCCATATTACTTGTAGTCCAAGCATTCTCCTTGGGGCCCTTGAAAGCCAGTGGGGAAAGCATAGAGGAATATCCTGGCACAAGCCTTGAGGATAGAACTACACTCCCATGAAGCTCAGCGGCCCTCTTACAAGGACTCAAAACATCCCCCTTTGAGAGCTAGACCCCGCAGGTCCAGCCGGTGGGTGAGCAAAACTACCTTTCCCATGATGCACTAGGACCACAGCCGCCGCCTGCCATCTTAGCCATGGCGACCAAAGGACCCAAGGCGTTGAGCCGGGGACATAAAACTGCAATTCCCACATCGCGCCGCGCGGAAGCTTTGGCCACCATCTTAATTGTAGTCCAAACTTTCCCATGGTGACCATAAAGCCGGATGTCTCGGGGTGGTGGGAAAAACTACCTCTCCCATCAGCCCGCGAGAGGCGAATGTTCCCTTTAGGGCTTCCTGGGGCCGCCATGATGGTTTTGTGTGTATATGTGTGTGTGTAGATGTATGCGAGTGAGGTGTATGTGTATCAGTATGTGTGAGTGAGTGAATGCGAAAGGGAAGGAGGAAGAGGAGAGAATGAGAGAGGCTGGAGGAGGGGGCTCCGCCAGCAACGTGGGGCCTAGCTCTCTCCCCTGTGAGGAGCCGTGGAGGGGCTTGAAACCCACTCCCCGCTTTGCAAATTTGGACGGGAGTGGGTGGGTTTAAAACCCTCCCATATGTGGGGGGAGGAACAGCTGGGCAGCGCAGAGCCCCCTTGAGGAAAGGAGTGGAAGGGGGCACCAGCCCCCCTCCCCCCACTTTGATTGTAAGAGAGGGGGGCGAGCAGTGGAGAAGACTTGGAGGCCCCACCCCAGGGAATAAGCAAGGGTTTTGCAAGGTTAACATTGCTTTGGAGGGGGAAGGAAGGTAGAGAGATTGCTGAGGAAGGTGGGGGGGGGGGCAGGGCCCTTTTCATTCGGGGGAGGGAGAGTGAAGTCCAGAAATGTGCCTCTAATTTACAGGGAAGGCTAATAAAATCTTATTTAGGGGACAGGTTTCGCCTAGCCGCGTCTGTTTCTCCTCCCCACCCCACCACCACCTTGTGCTCCGAAGTGAATGGAGATATAGTTGGAGTAACAAGCAAAGAAGGGGGGAAGCCCCCTCCTCTTCCTCCTCCTCCTCCTCCAGTAAGCCCAAAGAGTTGGGGAGTGGGCTTAGAGAGGGGAGTGGTCTGCCTACATTTGAAAAGGGGAGGGTGGGTGTTCGGGCAACTGAGGAAAAAATCTCAGTGGTGGGCAGAAGAGGAGGAGGAGTCAGGAGAAAGCAAGGAGGGCTGGTGGGGTGGGGGGGCTGATTGGAGGTTGCACCGCGCGTAGGCAATGCCACGGCTCCATCCAAAATTAGGGGTCCCCGAGTAGGTGTGTGGTTCAGCGGGTTCTCTCTCTCTTTTTTAATTATTTATTTAATGTACCGTGGAGGAGGGTGGTGGTGGTGGATGCTTCTCACACACCATCCCCTTGTTTTCTCCCAAGGGCAAGGAAGGAAATAGTGGAGGGTAGAACAGGGGAGAGGGGGTGAGGTTGTGGGGGAACTGCTGCCATGAATCTGTAATAGCCTCTTTGGGGAGATCGTCCCGCCCCTCATCCTCTCCTCCCCCCCTCATTTTTGTGGGGGGGACTAAGAGAGACGCACGCATACACAAATCCTTCAGCAACTGGCTGGATCTCTTCTCCCCCCCCCCAACTCCCCACCATGACAACAAATCCAGCATTAGAATTGCCATCCACTCCATGGCCACACAGCAGGTGAGTAACCCATCTCTCCTTCCCTACCTACAAACCCTTCATGGATTTTAAGGGGGGGTGCCCCCCATCTTTAATCTCCTCCCTTCCTCAGGCACCTTTCACTGGTGCCTGTCTGGGATATGTGTATGTGTGTGTGTGTGTGTGTGTGTGTGTGTGTGTAGCGATTGTAAGATGTACAGCATCTTTTCTTTTTTGGAGGCTGCTGATGGATGAGGAAGAATCTTTGGTGCCTGGATGCGCTCCCCAAAGGTAAGTCTCCCTCTCTCACCCGCCCCTCTTATCTCTCTTGGCTTTGCAAAATAATGTGGCTTCCCCACCCCCCACCCCGCCGCCTTCTCCCAAGGAATAAAATCCTCTTCCAAAAAAGCAAACTCTTTCTCCTTTCCCCCTCCTCCAATCTTCCCATTCAAAATTAATTGGCTCCTCTCCCCCCAAACCCCCTTATGTGTGATGTTTTGAGAAGGACCACCATCACTTTGCAAAATAACCCCCACCCCCCCCACCCCAAAAATGTTGGTATATAAAGGGCAGATCGTGTGAACGCACACAGCATGTGAAAACATCACAACAACTCAGATGCAGAGAAGGGGGAGGGCAGGGAAGCTAGCAGGCGGGTTGCACGGAACGAACATATCTGCTGGGGGTGGGATCTACAGCTTCTGCTGCCCCCCACCTTCCCGCCCCCCCCGCCCCCTCCCCCGCAATGCAAGGTACATCATTGTGTTTTCCTCGCTTTTGCTATCTCCTTTGTTGTTTTGTTTTCTTGGGTATTCTTTTCTTTCCACCTTATGTCCTGTCACCTTGGGCTAGTGTGTGTTCGGGGGTTTTCTGTTGTTGTTCCTTAAAGGAAAACAAACAAACGAGGAGGTATCGTTTTGCCAGGTGGATTTTAGGGGAGGGGGGGTCACCTCTAGATGGGCCGAAGCTGGTGGGGCAGCGGGAGTGGGGGAGAAGCCCAGCGGCTTTGGGGTGTGTGTGTGTGTGCCTGTGTGTGTGCCTGTGTGTGCGCGGGGGCAAACGTGGAACCAAAGTTTCTCCTCCACGATTTCCAGGGGAAGGAATTAGTGGCCGTAAAACGCTCTTGCCTCTGTGTGTTTCTCATGTTTTAACCCCTGGGGGGGGAGGAGGGAGGAAGGGAAGAGAGGGGAGGGGCCGTGTCAGCCGATTTCAGGGGGCCCTGGATGCAGGATGGCTCCGGTTCTGTTCCTCAAGGAGCTGTGGGATCCAGAGGGATCTGCTGGCGGAGGCTCACCCCCGAAAGCTGCCTGGACTTAAAGGCTTTCAAAGGGGTGGGAGAGCGCAAGAGATGTGTCAAGCAGGTAGCAGTTGGCAGAGAGACTTGAGGGGGGATCCAGTAACCGGCATCATGGAAGGCCAGGCTGAGGTGTGTGGGATTCCTCGCCAGGACCAGGCCTGTCTGCTTTGAAGCCGTGCTGGGGCGTGATGAGGTATTGGTGCCAAGTTACTATAGACATGGTTGTCTCTCCTGACGGCGTTCTTTATGATCTTGCATGTTTGGAAGGAAGACCGGGGGTGGGGGGTGGGGGAGCAGGAGGTCACAGAGATTTCCACCTCTGGTGCTTCTGTATGTGTTGGGTGGGGTCGCAGTTTTGCATTGGTGTGAGGGGGGGGGAGGGAAGGTTATTCAGGAAGATCAAGTTAGTCATTTATTTTCACTGATGTCCTTAAAATGCAAGCCGCACATGCCTTCCACCATCTAACCCCTCCCCTGTCGCCTGGTCCTAGCTCAATCCCTTTTTTGTACACCCCCAATAAGATTATTATTTTTAAATGGTCAGTTGTAGGCATCCCCAAGTCCTCTTCCCCCACCCCCATACTCCTAGGGAACAGGACCTGTTTTCCCAGCCCTGCTATGAATTGTAAGCTCTTTGTAGGCAGAGACTGTTTGTTTCCGTGCGAAGGGCCTCCGCTCCCAACACATGCCTTTACGGTGCCACTACTTTCTTCTCTTAGGTTCCTCCTCAAAGCCCCCTTTTCCCCTTACAGCTTTTGATTTAATGTTGATCTGTGCTCTCCGAGGTGACCCGAACCCCTCTCCTCAGTACGTGTAACTCCATTTGCTCATATTTGTCCCCTGTTCCCCCTTGCTTCTCCCTCCCTGTCGGAACGTAGGGCCAAATTGGATGTTACCCAAAACAACAACTGTGCTTCTGCTCTCTGCCCCACCTTACCCCATAATGTCTGGAGGAAATTACCTGTGTTCTGACATCGCAGTGCTCTGCATTTCCCCGCCCCCCCTCTCCACATCATTGGCTGCCCAGTGGCGGGACCTGGTGACATCATGACGCGAGGTGAGTTCTGCTGGACATTACATAGGGAGGGGGATGAGGCAGCGCTATATCTGCAGCTGCTGTGTCTTTGGCTGTGGTTGCACATGTAGGGTAAGATCTAGTTGGACAGAACTCGGTTCCAATGGTGAAGGAGACAAGAGAGGCTCCTTAGCCTCTTGGGTTCTTAGATTGCAGTCACCTTGGAGCAGGAACCTGTTGCCTTTTGCTTGCGTTACTATGCCGTGTATCTGCGGCCGGTGTTATTTAAATGAATAAGCATGTCCTATGCTCCGCTTGTTGTTGATGCTAATAGAGTACTTGTAGCCTTTATCCTTTTGGCTCTTCCTTTCTGCTTCTAACGTGAAATCCCTCCGAATTCCTACCATCTCTCTGCTAGACGGCATCTTCCCTTTCGCTGTCTTTCCTTCATCCAATCCCGCCACACCTCAGAAAAGACCCAGTGAAAATCGTTGTTCTTGTATTATTAGCATGTTGCCTTTAAAAAGTAAACGGACTCCGTAAGGTTCTGTGAATCGCTGTGCGGCTTTTGGCATTGTCTTTCTCTTCTCTGACTGTGATTGTGTTCCTCCCCCACCTCTCAACTTCCCCAAACTCTGCTTGCAGTCCTTTTTGCTTTCCCTTATCAGCGGGCAGCTCCTTGTGCCTTATAGCTGCATTTCCTTTTCATGACTGTAGAACTCAAGATCCCCCATCCCTGCTTACTGCTGGTAATCAGCCTGGGACATATGTCAGTTTCATATCCATTTTGTGTCTGTTTCACCTCTGAACCACCAGCAGCCTCAGAAAGGCCTGGAAAACTCTTCAAAGAAAAAGCCTGAGCATTTGACTTATTTTTAATTTAATGCAGATCTGGTGTTGTCTTTTTTCTCCATTCCTTTTAAAATCTGATATATGCTTCTAAAAGCACGACGTACCTATCGTACCCTGCTAGCAGTTTTTTTCTAGGAAGGATGCACTTATATGCATTCTAGAGCAGTACAGTCTTGACTACCACATCTGTTAACAAGTCATACACAGAGTGGATCTCTTTATTTATAGGTGTCTCCCTTAATTAAGATTCCTGTGTCCTCCTTCCCTTATTTCCCCTTCTTACTGTGTCTTTGGAGGAAACTTGTCTGTTTTCTTCCAGCTGCTTCTATAAAACAGTAGATGGGGAGAACCTGCATCCCAAGTATTGTGATCGCCTGTAAGTAGAATAGATATACACCAGGGTGACTTTTGCTACTTAGGTGTGAGGAGAAGGCAGAAGAGTAAAACCGCTGAAGCCCATCTCTGGATTTCACTGGATAGATCCTTGTTAAAACTCATCTTCTTTATTATGCATGCCAGTGGTTGGGGAATCTGTGGCCTGCCAAATGTTGGACTACAACTCCCATCAGCTCCAGCCAACACAGAAAGGGATGGGGGAAGATGGGAGTTGTAGTCCAGCCACATTGAGAGGGCCACCGATTCCCCATCCCTGGTTTATACAGTACCTGCAATCAACATAGGACTCTCGCCAATTCTCAGCACGTTTACAACTTCCTTGTGAATGGGATGATGGATGAGGGTTAGTGTTGTGCCCGTTTTAGAGTTGGAGGCTTGAGGTCGAAGGCGAGTGATGTGCCCAAAGCTAGGTGGTGAGTCTCTGGCAGAGGTAGAATTTGAACCTTGATCGGAGTCCAACTTTCCAGCCATTCCAGTAGCTTGATCAAAAAAGAATTCATTGGGACATCTCTTATTCGTCTGTGCTCTTGGCATCATCCGTGGCTCTGTACTTCATGGCTGAATAAGACCATGGCTGCTTCCAGAAGGAGGGCTCTTAGCACTACCAATGAGAAGGCATAGTGCAGCGATTCCATCTTTTCTTTTTTAACGGATTTCTTTTGTGATAAGGGAAAAGGCAGAAGAAGTGGTGGAGAAAAATGTGGAGGGGGGGTTAGAAGTTTATTACGGCTTGGAAGCCTACTCATTCCTGCGTTGACTCTTGTGAATGAGACAAAGTGATAGGGCTATAAAAGCCTCATCTGGAAACACCCTAATGGGATTGTATCAGTTAAGTAAAGCTACCTTTTTAGTCAATTTTAGGAAAGCTACATTTTAAAGGATCGCCATACATTTATAGTATTAATTGGTTACTTTTTCTTTCTTCAATAATACAAAAAAACACAGCAAAGATCTTTATCTTTGTAAATCTCTCTTTCTCCCTTCTTTTTTTGCTCTTACAGTATCTTTGCATCCAGAACTGTGCATACTTGCTGACTAGGCACATGCTGAAGTTGATATTTAGACAGAGAACTTGGCATCTGGAGCGCTTCTCTTTGAGTTCTAGCCCTTCAGGCAGGGGTGAGCAACTTGAGGCCGTCCAGATACTATTGAACTGCAACTCCCATCAGCCCTTGCCATGGTGGCAAACGGTGAGGCATCATGGGAGTTGCATCCCAGCAACATCAGCAGGGCCGCAAATTGCCCACCCCTGCCTTAAGGAAAGGGTGCACACAACCTTTCCAGACCCGAGAGAGGCATTGGGTGTCTGCTGGAGTAACAAGGGCTACACATGCGTCTGCACACGTTCAGATGTGACATAGAACACACATACTCACACACATAGTTGGGGAGGGGCAGACGTGGCTTGCGGGCTCCCTGTGGCATGTGGGGTGCACTTTTTGCACCCTTGCTCTTAAGGCTTGCAAGTTTGCACACCAGTAGGGCAGCCTTCCTCAACCTGGGGCGCTCCAGATGTTTTGGACTACAACTCCCAGAATGGGCATTCTGGGAGATGCAGTCCAATACATCTGGAGCGCCCCAGGTTGAGGAAGGCTGCAGTAGGGGGTGAGAAGGGCTGAGCAGGATTTTCAGTGATGGTTCAGGTGTCCATGTGTAGAACATTTGCTTTCCATGACAGTAAGAGAAACAGAATAAATAACGTGTGTGTGCGGGGGTGGGGGGCAAATCTGTGCAAAATGGCTTAATACCGACCATTTATGCAGGTTGGCAAACTCGGCTTTTTTTCCGATGAGGAATGTGCTTGCTTGGGTGCCAAGTTTTATTTGTTTTCGTAGCACGATCTACCTTAGCTTTACTTCTTACAGCTTTTGCACTTGCTGCTTGATATCATTCCCCCCCCCTCCTCCATGAGACTGTTCTTTGTCCATGTTTTTTGTTACATTCCTGCTTCATAATCCACTTTCTGTGTGATACGGTTAGTGCGTATTTGGGGACTGGGAGAAGAGTTAGCTTGTAGTGGAATCTTGCAAGAGTTTGTGGCGAGCCAGAGGACGTCTTCTCGAGATGGGAGGTCCCTTTTCCTGGTTATGTTGTTTAAGGCACAATTCAATGCATGTTTAGACAGAAAAAGAAGTCTCGCAACTCCTAGCATTCCCCAGCCAGAATGCTGAAAGGTGTAGGATTTCTTTTCTGTCTTAAAAGTGCATAGGATCGCACCCTTAGTATATTTAGAACCTGCTTTTCTCCCATGATGGAACTCAAAGTGCAGCGTTGGACGCAGACTTGTGTAGCTTCAGCAACGGTGCTGCCTTGCGTGCTTTCCAGGGTGGGCGACTTGATGTCCTCTTGATGTATCAGCCTGCAACTTCCTCCCTGACTATTGGTCATGCTGTGTGAATTTACCGTGCCTCTGGGACTGGTAATGTGGAGAAAGGATTAAATAATCCAGAGCGATGCCGTTCCGTCTGTATTTATTAACATATGCTGGGATGCGAACAATCTGTAACGGCAGACCCGTAGCTTACTGGTGGAGCTCCTGCTTTTTGTATGCAGATGGTCTCAGGTTTGATCCCTGGCAGCTCTGGGGAAAACTCTAGACTGAAGCCCTAGAGAGCTGCATGACTGTGATCGGATTTTACTTGGCCTGATCAAGTCAATGGGAGGTGATCTAAAACTCTTCAGTGCCAGGGAGCAGAGTTTTATATGCCCACGATGTGTTGACTTCGCTGTTTGGCTTCTGATTGTTCACATCAGGGTGCAAATATAGGCCCCGTTCAGAAGACACCTTAAACCACGGCTTTAACCACGGTGGAAAAGGTTAAAAAAAAAAACTTATTCACCGTGGTTAAAGGCATGGTTTAAGGTGTCTTCTGAACACAGCCTGGCTTTCTGGCTTAACCACTGTAGTTAAAGTTGTGGTTTAAGTGTCTTCTGAACGGGGCGGTTTTCAACAAAACCTGCCATGCTCTAAATTTGGGGTGTTGGTATCGGAAGCTAGCCTGGTTCCTTACTGTTATGTGATGTTTCTTTAATGCAGGGGTGGGCCGCTTGTAGGCCAGAACATCTGGACAGCCACAACTCCCACCAGCCCATGGGCGGTGGAAGTTGAAGGCCAAAACATCTGGAGGGCCACGAGCTGCCCATCCCTGGTCTAATGTGTTTCCGACACAGCTGTAGAATATGAAGGGGACTGATGAGACAGCAGCCTGTTTAGCTATAGAGCATCTTTAAAAAAAAAAAAAAAAGTTTTCCTGGGATTGGGGACAAGAAATAAACAGACTTTTCCTCCTTCGGTCAAGCGGTTTGATCCTAAGGGGTGTGCAGTTCTGTTTTTGGACATCATCTATGAAGCCCTGATAACAATCCAGGGCTTCCGATGCTTTTCTTCAATGAGAAACATCTCCTGAGCATGTTCAGAACTCCCCGCTGTGTGCCTGGAGCATTTCCTTGCTCGCGGAGAAGAATGGCGCGTACAGCAATGCATGGAATGGGTCTGCTGTGGGTGAAGCGGGGTGAGGCAATGGGTCACGGGAGGGGGGGGCGGCAGTAAGCGCAGCTCTTCAGTCGCTCAGGTCAAAGGACCAGGAGAGTTCTTAAAGCAGGCAGAGGTCACGTAACTTGCCTCAGCCTATCTGGCGTTGGGATGGCTGCTGGGATTCCGGTTGCCTTCTCGTAGTTCGCTCCTCGTTTTGGAAGCCCACATGGATGGACTCCTCGCTCAACAAATCCCAGCCACTGGGCCCACCCGAGGCCCAAGGCCCCTGCGTGTATCAGCCTGTTGGCCCTGGGCACCTCATGCTGGCGATGGCAACCTGGGGTCCCGTTGGATCTGGATCGAGCAGGTCACCAGTTTCACTTAGGCTGGGCTCTCCTTCCCTGGAGCTAATTCCGTTGGCTCGAGATGCTAATTTTATCATTTCCCGGCCTTTGTGTTAGGAGTGAGCTATTCCTTTTCAATCGATGATTTAAAAAAAAACAACCCACACCAACTCAGATTGGCGCAATATTTCTCAACGAATTATTCGTCCCAGCGACAAGTGTGATTTTCCTTTTTCACCCCCATCCCCAAGTTTTGGAGTTCTCACGGCCGCCGCGCAACCCTCAAATGGTGACGGGGCCTTTTTGCTCTCCTCGCCTTCGCCGGAGTGAATTCCACCGCATCATGCGCTGAAAGCTTCTCTCCCGTACCAGAGGTCTCGCTTCGTTTCTTTTGCCTTCCAGCTCCTTGCCGATGGCCATCTTTTCCTCGCCTGTCGTCCCACCCTGGGAAGTACCTGTCAACTCATCCGTTTTGCCTCTCTCTCTCTCTCTCTCTCTCTCTGTCTCCAGCCCAGAGAGTAGCTGAAGCGGGACGTAGCCAATGTCGTCCAGCAAAGGGGCGGGAGCTGGAGCTCGCCGGCGGCGGACGCGGTGCCGGAAGTGTAAAGCTTGCCTGCGGTCGGAGTGTGGGGAGTGCCACTTCTGCAAGGACATGAAGAAGTTCGGGGGCCCTGGGCGCATGAAGCAGTCGTGCCTCCAGAGGCAGTGCACGGCGGTGAGTGGGTGGAATGCGGGGCGACCCTCTGCGCGGGGCCAGTTCTTCCGTTCCCACCATGGGTGGGGATATGCCGCGGTTTCGTTGGAAGGCACTGTGGTTCTGAACAATACAGGTTTCTAGTCCTCATGGGCTGTCCAGGAAAACGTGCCCTGCGGCCTACACCAGCCTTCCCCGAACCTCAGAGTTCTCCCGATGGGGTTGGATAGCAACTCCCGGAATCCCCCAGCCGGATTCTGGGAGTTGTAGTCCGAAGCATCTGGAGGGCACCAGATTGGGGAAGGGAAAGCCTCCACTGTTAGAGTCCTCATAACCTCACGAGGGTTCCTGATTTCTCAAAAGGGTCCTTAATTGGGGCAAATTAAGGATGCTTCCAGAAGAGGCTATGTTTATGCAATTGACCTATCTCAGTTTAGGAATTTCGCAGGTCTGGGTGACATCGTCTTCAAGTGGTAATGGGTCCTGTGTTTTCCCATTGCTTCTTCCACCTTTTTTTGCTTGTTTTTTTTTTTTACCAGAGGGGAAAAGCCCCGTTAAGCAGGGAAACGTGGAATAGCCTTTCGATTGGTTGCACGCTAGCAGTCTTCTGTTTGGAAGCACCCCCCAAAAAAGTGGTTCTTCTTATTTTCACCGGCCTCTTTCTTCTGGCTTTGCCTGCAACTCCCATATAATTCAAGCATGTAGAAAAAAATGTATGTGACACTGGCCTTCTGGTCTTTATCATTTCAGGTGAAATTGTGTATATGAGTGTTTCTCACGGTTTCCAAAAAACTCACAACCCATAAGCACAAGATTCCCTGAATCTGGAAAATAATCATGTCTGGGTGAACGGTTTTAATTAGCATTCTGCCTAACCTGCTCGCTTTCCACATGCAATTCTTGTTTTCTTAATGCAGGGGACTGTTCGCATACATTGTTCGTCCCACTTGCACTGTTGTGTGGTGTAGCACTGTACGGCAAGCTTTTTCTGCATGTTGTGAATCTTGAGAATTTCAGTTGAAAGCCAGAAGAAAATCAGAGCTGGCCCGTTAAGATGAGGAACTTTGCGAAGAAACTCCCTGCATCCAAAAAGCTAGCATTTCAAGGAGAAGTGTTGTAGGCTTGGTTCTCTCGCGTGCTGGCGTTCCACATACAGGGATTTATTTGTGTAGTTCACAGAGGCGAACATTGATTTAACCTTCCACTCTTGAACCTGAGAAGGTATAGTCCAGGAATGGAGTGCATCATGACCTTTTTGTGCAGTCCAGATATCCCATGAGCCTACCACAACATCCGTTCTGCATATGCACACATCTTGTAGAAGAACCCAAGGCTTTCCGTATTCGATTGCTCCTTTATGCCTGTTTATAGAACAGTTTGTCCCATCTTTCAGAGTCTTTGGCTCTGTTCAGACAGCAAGTTAGTCAACACAGTGTGAAAACTCCACTCAGCAGTTGAGTTTTTAGGGGGTTCTCCCCACACAGCATGTTCTAACTCCACCATTGTGTGACTGTGGGCTACCGTGGAGTTGAGTAAAATCCATTGCGTTTGATTGACAGTTCCTCCGCCCTCTCTCCTCTCCTGGTCCTCCTAATGGTATCCCATCAGACATTGCTTCAGAAAACAGTTCCTGGCAGCTCCTCCAGAGCGGCACTCGCTCCTTTTGCCACTCTTGCCAGAGAACTCTGTAGCCAGTGGGGGGGAAACTCAACACAACTCCATGGGGAAACTCCACGGAGCCCGCCACGCAACGCAATTGTGCAGGAACTCTCCTCTGCACAGCGTGGATATTCTACGTGGAGCGTTTTCCAAAAAACACCTCTACCGTTGCATGGAGTTTTCTCGCCAGGCAACACATTTCTCAACGGTGGTGTAAAAACTCCACCATGGAGTTCCAAAGCCACCGTTGAGAACCGTGTTGTCTGAACTGAGCCTTCATGTCTTTTATTGCCCTTCTCACGTTAAAGCCTGGAGCAGAAGGAGACGTGCCGCTCATTTTCCGACTGGGAGGGAATCTACACGTCGTTGTGAGGGCGCTTGCATGCGCCCCCAGTGCGCCCTCACAACGATTGTGTACACGGAGAAGGAAGAGACGGAGGAAGAGGCGGCGGCAGCTGGGGAACCCGCTGCGTCCTTGCCGGCCTCCTGCTGCCGGGGTAAGAGCCACCCGGGTCGGAGAGCTCGGCTTCCGCCGAGCTCTCCAACCTGGGTGGCTCTTAGCCCGGCAGCAGGAGGCCGGCGGGGAGGTGGCGGCGGCGGCAAGGACGCGGCCGGTTCCCCAGCCGCCGCCTCCTCCGCCTCTTCCTCCATCTCTTCTTTCTCCATCTACACAGTCGTTGTGAGGGCGCACTGGGGGCGCATGCAAGCGCCCTCACAACGACGTGTAGATTCCCTCCAGGCCTCCCACAGATAGCTGCAGTTCGGATCACCATGGAACGCCATAGGTGGGCTTGATGGCTTTTGGCTCTGGGAAAAAAATCTCACGTGAGCAGAACCACCGCCACCACCACCACCTCTAATCCTTATTTATCCCACTCATTTCCCGGCCCTGTCTTGTTGCAGCCAGTTCTACCTCACACGGCCGTGTGCCTGGCGTGTGGGGAGGCCGGGAAAGAGGATACAGTGGAGGGCGAAGAGGAGAAGTTCAACCTGTCGCTCATGGAGTGCACCATCTGCAACGAGATCGTACATCCTGGCTGCTTGAAGGTGAGGCCGCGGACGGGAAGGAGGAAGGCGAGGCGGAGCCCCGGACATCTCAACCTCTCCGGCTTAACCTGCGCCTGCCTTTTCTCCCTTTATAGATGGGGATTGCCGAAGGGGTCATCAACAACGAAATTCCAAACTGTTGGGAATGTCCCAAGTGTAAGAGAGAAGGCAAATCGATGAAAGTACGTGAGATGGGGGACTGTGGGGAGGCAAGGGACGGGCGGCTCGCAAACTTCTCAAGGCCGAGCGGAGGCCGGGGTGAAGGGGCCTTGTTTACTTATTTATTTGCAACTTCTAAACAGATTCTGGCGCGAGTAACAATAAAAGATGAAATGATAAGATAAAAAAAGAATAAAACACCATGTTAAAACAATTCTTTGAAAAACAGAGTTCCAATAATAGCTGTGGCTTCCTGGAATAAAGCGCTGGAAACAACACAGGGTTGGTGCCGGCCTGATCTCCTTCCATAGAAAGGGGGCCACCACACTGAAGGCTCTTCTCTGGGTGGACTCCGTTGGGCCATAGGTCCATGCGGAACCACCAGGACTTGGGTTTTCAGCAGGGCCAGTCTTCCCTTGAAGTAGGGAAGAGGCACGCCTGACAGCCAGATTTGCCATCTAGTGGAGTATACAGGATTTCAGTCTTCTAACCAGCACCTGGGGTAGTTAATAACGGAGAGTGGAGCTGCTCGTTACTGCAGCAAACACGTGCTCCCAGGCCTCATGAACTTGGGGGTGGGGGGCGCTTCCCAAAGAGATACGGCTGCTTCACCCCGTTTGAGGCCACTGATTCTCCCCTGCAAACCGTCACCCCGATGGCAGCCAGCTTTCTTCCCATCTCAAGCCGGGCATGATATATTTGTTTCCAAAATTAATTCCATCCTGCTTTTCGGTCCCCCCACCCCACAAAAGTGACATACAGCGAGGCATAGAAAGACATTAAAATCCAGCAACACCTGTCCCCAGTTCTCCACACCTCCAGTAATAAAACCAGGAGTAGCTTGACATGAATTGGACTGCAGTCGACTGTAGGAAGGGACAAAAAGAGACCTCATCCCGCACGCTATTTAAAAGGTGTTAACGGTTCACCTGAAGCTTACAAAAGACCCGTAACCCAGGTGCCACTACAGAAAAGGCCTAGCTGAGCACACTCGCAGAAATGGGACCTCTGATAAACACTGCAGTTTCTTGTTTTGGAGCCTTGCTGGGGGGGATACGGGGACATTAGAACCACCAGGGTGGTGCCGGTGGCTCATTTTCAGGGGAGAATCCCGCGAATTCCTTCTTGCGAGGTCCACCATGTTGACATCCCAAGGAAGATACGAGCCTGGCGGTCCCGTGTTTTCCTCGTAGTCCCGCCCTGGCGCTTCTGAGCGAGTCGCCGTCTGGCTGTTCGTCTACCATCTGGAAAAACCACACTAAATTATCGCATCCTTGAGGGTAGATGCCAGTTTTTGTAATTTACCGTCTTCAAAAGAGGAACGGCTGGCGCGTAGCCGTGCCCTTTCTCTTTTGCGGCCGCTCCCTGCCCAGGTGGCCCCGTCCTCCAGCCTTGTTTGAGCTCTTGGTTTGGCCTCACAAACAGGGAGGTGGTTCCAATGGGCTCCTCTGACCTTGGGCCGGCCCTTGGTGATTCCCCACGCCTTGAAATCCCTGCCCCATATTTGCAGGGCTGGGGGGAAGGAGCTAGCTCATCTCCCAACACAAGGAGCGGATGCCCACTGACTGGCACCTGCCCGCCTCCCACCCTCGCTCTCTTAGGACTCGGGGGACGGCACGGGGAAGCGGCGTTCCGACAACGGCGAGGACGGCGTCCGGTGGAAGCTGACGGACGAGCCGGCGCAGAACAAGAAGAAGCTGGCGCCCGCCCAGCCTCTGCCCCCGCCATCCACCGAGGAAAGCCAGGTCCAGGCCGGAGCCCACAAGCGCAAGAAGGAGAAAGAGCTGCCGCCCCCGGACACGGGGCCCAAGAAGAAGGTGAGCGGCTCCAGGCTCGGCCCCAAAGGCGCTGCTTCCCGTACAGGGTGATCGCCGGGGATCCAAGGCTAGCCATGGCTACTAGCCTTGATGGTTGCGTGCTACCTCCAGTATCCGAGGCAGTAAGCCTGTGTGCACCAGTTGCTGGGGAACATAGAATCATAGAGTAGCAGAGTTAGAAGGGGCTTCTTAAGGCCATCGAGTCCAACCCCCTGCTCAATGCAGGAATCCACCCTAAAGCATCCCCGACAGATGCTTGTCCAGCTGCCTCTTGAAGGCCTCTAGTGTGGGAGAGCCCACAACCTCCCTGGGTAACTGATTCCATTGTCGTACTGCTCTAACAGTCAGGAAGTTTTTCCTGATGTCCAGCCGGAATCTGGCTTCCTGTAACTTGAGCCCGTTATTCCGTGTCCTGCACTCTGGGAGGATCGAGAAGAGATCCTGGCCCTCCTCTGTGTGACAACCTTTTAAGTATTTGAAGAGTGCTATCCTGTCTCCCCTCAATCTTCTCTTCTCCAGGCTAAACATGCCCAGTTCTTTCAGTCTCTCTTCATAGGGCTTTGTTTCCAGACCCCTGATCATCCTGGTTGCCTTCCTCTGAACACGCTCCAGCTTGTCTGCGTCCTTCTTGAATTGTGGAGCCCAGAACTGGACGCAATACTCTAGATGTATTCTACATGGGTGGGAGGGTGCTGTTGCACCCAAGTCCTGCTGTGTTGATCCTTGGTCAACAGCTGGTTGGCCGCTGTGTGAACTGAGTGCTGGACTTGATGGACCCTCGGTCTGATCCAGCAGGGCTCTTCTTCTGTTCTTAAGGCCTCTTCCTCGTCTCACTCTAGCCCATTTTCTCCCGACCATGTGCCCTCCAGAGGTTTTGGACTCTTAACTCCCAATGTTTCATCAGACTGGATTATGGCTGCTGTCTTACGCTGGCGTCTGGCGTTTTGTGGAACTTCTGCTGCTTTTATTACTACGTCGTTTTTTTTATTCTGAGTTTCATGATATGCATTTTCTTGTTGGGAAGCCGCCTGCCCTGAAAATATTTTAAATAAATGAACTCTCATCAGCCCGACCTGCCGTGGCCAGTGATCAGGATGATGGGAGTTGTAGTCCCAAACATTTGGAGAGCCCCGAGCTGGGAAAGGCTGCTCTAACCCAAGATGTCCCACCCCTTCAAAAGAGTCCTGCTGGATCGAATCAAAGACCAGTCTTAACCCAGTTTCCTGTTTCCTAGAGTGGTCAGCCAAATTCTTCTGGGAAGCTCACAAGGGGGGGGGGGGGCAAGGTCACGGTCCTCCTCTGCTCTTGGCCCCCGGCCCCTACGCTTTTTAAGAGATACTGTCTCTGATGCTGGAGGTCCTGTTTAGCTTTGGTGGCCTGTTGTCTGGCACGAATGTGTCCAATTGATCCTAAACTAGGGGCCTCCGCCATATCTTGCAGCAGTGAGTTCCATAAGTTTAATTACCTGTTTTCTGTCTGGAATCCCCTGGCGACCGGCTTCGTTGGGTGATTCTGAGTCCTAGCGTTATGAGAGAGCGAAACCTCTCAATCTGTGTTCTCCACTCTGTGCACATAATCTTCGACTATTGAGAAGTATAGAAATGCAATAAATAAATAAATCTTATAAACTTTGATTGCAGGGTGAGGCAATTTGGCATCCTCCAGGCATTTTGAACTGCAGCTTCCCGTAATCCCCGAGCTTTAGCCCTGTTGGCAGGGGCTTATGGGACTTGCAGTCCAAAGCACCCGGAGGCTCCCAGTTTTCTACACCTGTCCTCTTGGGCTTCTGTCTTTCCCCACTGCTTAGTTGCCTTTCTCTCCGCCCCACTCTCCCTCCCCAGGGTATCTCTCCTTCCCCACAGAGCCCAGGAATCCCTCGAGTTTGTAAACCACTAAATCAATGCGTGGTTGGGCTTGTCCCTGGGCTGTTTGAGGAGGCAGCGGAGAGCCAGGCCTCTCACGGGAAGACCAGACTTTGTACCTGCCTTTCATTATCCCTCTCTTGCTCTTTGCCGAGAGTGGAATCCAGGAGCCTCGGCTGTTTTTAGCTCTCCCCGCCTAACCGGCCTTCTCCAAACAGAGGCCTTCCAGTTGATTTGGACTTCAACACCCATCAGGCCCAGCCAGCACAACCAATGGTCAGGAAAGGTGATCCAAAACATCTGGACGGTCACCAGGTTGGGCAAGGCTGCGTTAGACCGAACTATTCCTCCCAGAGTGGGTGCTCAAGCTAAAAGTTCTGGCTCTCTGAGTTGACCACAGGAACTGGGGTGGCGAAAGAGAGGGGAGAATGATACACCTGCCCATGTCTTGCTGCATCTGCCAGAACGTGTCCCCACCCCACCCCCACATGCACACCACACAGCCCCCCTTTGTACTCCTGGTAATTTGCTACACCTTCTTCCCTCCCCACCTCCAAGGGGGCGCCCCAAATGTTTGCTCCGGGCTCACCGGATTAAAATAGAGAGGAGGAGGATTATGGAGGTTCCTTGGAGGAAAAAAGGTGGGATATAAATGATATAAATAAATAATAAATAAAATAAAGGAGCATCCTGGCTCTCTGGGAATTCCTTGTTTTCTAATTAGACCTATCTGGGTCCAGAATTCCAACCGGCCCTCTCTCTCTCTCTTTCAGTTAAAAGGCACGCGGGAAAAGCATTTGAAAAAGGTGAGTGCTTTTTGCGTTTTCCCACCCAGGTGGGTTTGATTGAGCAAGACCAGGGTGAGCGGGCAGGGGGAGTGGGAGATGGCAGGGGTGGGGGAGGATCTGGTTTGCCCCTTGGGGCAAGGCGCTTCAGTTTGCGCGTCACGAGCCCCATCTGGCCTACCGAGGGGTGCAGCGGCCCGTAGATCTTCAGTGGTCTAGTCTGTAAAAAGGTATATTAAAGCGTGCACAAACCTATCCAAATCTCTCACACCTATTCACGATATAGAATACTGCTGCGTTTTTATAACCTGCAATTATAAAAACACAGTTATTTTGCAAAAAAAACCCCAAAAAACATGCTTAATATATAAGAAAGATGCATAGGCTAATAACGAAGTAATTTCAAAATATATTTAGAACTAAATGTTTTGGTTTCTGTCCTCAACAGTTATTATTATTATTATTATTTATTTATATAGCACCATCAGTGTACATGGTGCTGTACAGAGTAAAACAGTAAATAGCAAGACCCTGCCGCATAGGCTTACAATCTAATAAAATCATAGTAAAACAATACGGAGGGGAAGAGAATGCAAACAGGTACAGGGTAGGGTAAGCAGGCACAGGGTAGGGTAAAACTAACAGTAGAAAGTAACAGTAGAAGTCTGCACAAGATAGATAGATATTACATATATCTGTATGTTTTGTGTGTGTGTGTGTGTGTATATATATATATATATATAAAATACACATATGTGTGTGTGTAATAAACTATCTATATATAATACGTAATAAGAAAGAGAGGAAAAGGAACCTCTCGTGCAAGCACTGAGTCATTACTCTTGGAGGGACGCCAGCTTTCACTGACGTTTTCTTGGCAGGCCTTATAGCGGGGTGGTTTGCCGTTGCCTTCCCCGGCCGTTATTCCCTTTCCCCCAGCTAACTGGGTACTCATTTTACCGACCTCGGGAGGATGGAAGGCTGAGTCGACCCGAGCCGGCTGCCTGAAACCAGCTTCCGCTGGGATTGAACTCAGACCGTGGGGAGAGTTTCAGCTGCAGAAACTGCTGCTTTACCGCTCTACGCCACACGAGGCTTTGATAATATGTAATAAGCTATATATAAAAACATACAGATAAATGTAAAACAACACACCAGTTCAGACTCAAACTCATGGGCCTTGCTGAAGCAAAAATAAGGCATGGGCTTCTATGAGCTACCTGCGTATAGGAAACTGTGCTCATATATAAGCTACCTGTGCGTAGGAAGCTGACTTTTCTCTCTCTCTCTCTGCTCCACTTGGGCTTTCTTCACCCTCCTGCTCCAGACCGCTGAGCAGCCACCTGACGGGAACAAGTTGCAATCCATGCAGACCTGGAGCCGCATGGGCAGCGGGGACTTCGAGGTGAAAGGCGCCATCTCCCACCCATCCATCCACCTCAGCCAGATCACGGCCAGCGACTTAGAGGTGAGAGGCCAGGTGGGCGGGCAGGCATCGGTGTCTGTTCCAATCTTTACTGTGGAGAGGAAGCCAGAGCAAATTTGCTCCCTTCTTGAGAACGTAAGGAGGAGTCCTGCTGAAACAGTCCGAGGCTGCGATCCGATGCATTGTTTAGGCAGAAAAAAAAGCCTGCAAATCCCAACCTGCCCCATCCAGCCATAGAATCATAGAATAGCAGAGTTGGAAGGGGCCTACAAGGCCATTGAGTCCAACCCCCTGCTCAATGCAGGAATCCACCCTAAAGCATCCCTGACAGATGGTTGTCCAGCTGCCTCTTGAAGGCCTCTAGTGTGGGAGAGACCACCACCTCCCTAGGTAACTGATTCCATTGTCGCACTGAGGGATGCTGGCTGAGGGATCCTGGGAGCTGTACAACTATTTTCTGTCAGCCTGCATAGGATTGCTCCGTAAGGGTCATAGAATTGTAGAATGAAGAAGGGGTCCTCAGAAGGTCATCCAGCCCAACCCCTTGCCGGTGCAGGAAAGCCACGATGACAGCATCCCTAGGAGGTCTGTCTGTCTGGCATCCTGTTTCCCACCCTGGCCAACGTGCTGGACCTGAAGGCAAAAGGCCTCTCCCCACCAATGCATGCTGAGAGGCAGAAACCCGGAGGTGCGCATGTTCCTTGCTTTCCGCGATGAAAGAGGAAGGGGCAGCACCACTGAGGCACGCGGGAAGCTGCGTCCGACCAGGCAACTTGTCCATCGAACCTAGCATGGTCTCCTCCGGTCGGCAGTTACTTCTGCAAATCCTCAGGCCAGGATCTTTTGTGTTCCACTTTCTGAGCTGGAGATGGTGGGGATTGAACCCGGGAACACCTGCGTGCAAAGCCGGCCCTCTGCCACTGAGCTATACGACTCCAAAGGACAACCAGCAGCCTTCAGGGAAGCAGGACTGGGTTTCGCTACTAAGTGTTCTCCTTTATTAATTCGATTAAGGGTGTAATCATGTGCTTGTTTAGACAAGGGGGGAAAGTCCTACAACTCCCAGCATTCCCCAGTCACCTAGGCTGGTTGGGGAATGTTGGGAGTTGTAGGACTCTTTTCCCTGTCTAAATAGGCATAGGATTTTGCCCTTAATCTGTTCGCCTGTCCTCTCTTGCCTCCCGACTAGAGTTGTGAAGGGAATACCAGAAAACCCCAAGAAGGAGAATGTTTTCCCCCAAAATGTTTCAAAATTCCACCCCACCAAAAATTGTGTGTTTAAAAAATTGGGTCCCCCACCCCCATCCCAGGCTTTCACATCACAGCTGCGGGCCGCTCAGATGTGTGACCCACACTAGAGGCCTTCAAGAAGCAGCTGGACAACCGTCTGTCAGGGATGCTTTAGGGTGGATTCCTGCATGGAGCAGGGGGTTGGACTCGATGGCCTCGTAGGCCCCTTCCAACTCTGCTATTCTATGATTCAATGTAGTTTTCCTAAGTGGTCTCCCATCCAGGCACTGACCAGACACTGCTTAGCTTTAGCGTTGTTACTGGATCGTGTGCCATCAGACCATAGGCCAGTGGTCCCAATGCTGTCACCCAAATGCCATCGCCCTCTGCTTCTTGAGAAGAAGCCAAAGTAGCCCTTGAACTGGTTTTTCTTATGCTCCACTAATGCTTCCCTTTGGCCACTAGGTGGGGTCATAATCATGGGACCCGGGCTGTTTTTCAGCGCTGGTCAGGATTTTAGAGCATTTCTTTTCGGTTTGCAACTCATGCGAATATGTGCAGCAGCAATTGGGTTTTTGGGGGGAGAAGTCGTTGCAAATTCCCAAATCTGTGATCACATTTGAAAAAAGGAACTTTATAAAAACGCGCATTTTCCCATTAGAGTCAATGGGAGGAAGTACATACTTTTGAAAGATAAGAACAGGACAAATAAGAGGAAGTACTTCTTCACACAGCGCATGGTTAAATTATGGAACTCACTGCCACAAGATGTAGTGATGGCCACCCATTTGGATGGCTTTAAAAGAGGGGTTGGATAAATTCCTGGAGGCGAAGGCTGTCAATGGCTACTAGCCCTGATGGTTGTGTGCTACCTCCAGTATCCAAGGCAGTAAGCCTGCCTGCACCAGTTGCTGGGGAACATGGGTGGGAGGGTGCTGTTGCACCATGCCCTGCTTGTTCGTCCCTGACCGATGGCTGGTTGGCCACTGTGTGAACAGAGTGCTGGACTAGATGGACCCTCGGTCTGATCCAGCAGGGCTCTTCTTCTGTTCTTAAGGCCTCTTCCTCTTCTCACTCTAGCAGGGCTCTTCTTCTGTTCTTAAGGCCTCTTCCTCCTCTTCCTCTTCTCGCTCTAGCAGGGCTCTTCTTCTGTTCTTAAGGCCTCTTCCTCTTCTCGCTCTAGCAGGGCTCTTCTTCTGTCTTAAGGCCTCTTCCTCCTCTTCCTCTTCTCGCTCTAGCAGGGCTCTTCTTCTGTTCTTATGAACATAAATCCTTGGAAGTTGGATTTGCAGGGGGTTGGTGGAGTTCCAGGCCCAGAGCTCTGCCACTAAGGTCTTTTCCAATGAGTGATCCACCTCATTCCTAAAGGACGGGCTACCTGGATTGGGGCCCCTGTCAAAGGCCATCACAACAGGTTCACATAAGACACCCCTCCCCAGCCTGTTGCCCTCGTTGTTGGCTGGGGGATGCTGGGAGTTGTAGTCTGTTACATCTGGATGACACCAAGCTGGGGAAGGCTGATATAGGAGCTGATGTCCTTCCAGTCTCCGAATTCCAGTCTGTGGAGACCTTTGGGGGTCAAAACTAGCACTTTAAATTGCGCCCAGCAACAGACCAGCAGCCATCAAAGGCCTCTTAACACTGACCGGATGCCATTGCTTCTAACTGTCCCACACAGTAATACACTGGCAGTGATCTAAGCTGGGACATGCTCAAGGTATGAATAACTGTGGCCAGATCATATTGACTAGGGGACCTCAGGCCTGGCCCCCAAATCTGGCCTTCGTGGGGCCCCAGCCCAAGTGCCCCAGAAAGTGCCCCATAACTGGTGTGTTCTTGGCTTTCGGGCAGTTTTTCCCCCACTCTAAAAGAATGAAATGCCCCTCCAAAGGCTTTAGTTACCGCCAGCAAGAGCTTCAAGCTACAATATGCCGGTTGTTTTTGTATTTTAGCCCCTCCCCTTCAGCTTTTGACTTCGCCCACTCCTGGAATGCGGCCCTCGAGGGCTTCTCCAAAATTAAATTTGGCCTTTGAGCTGGCAGGGCTTCCCCACCCTTGGTACAGATGGCAGATCTAAGCAGACACACGGTTTCTTCGGTCCGTTGACGTTTCTTCCATCATGTTACGTGAAGCACCCTCACTGGGGTTCCCAGCATGTGCTGTTGCTAGGGTGCGTCTCCCTTTCACATGACGTCTGCGTGGAGGGAGGGGGATTTTAGCTTATGGGAGCTAGTCCTGCACCCCTGGTTTACACATTCATTTGAAGACAATGACTTCTTACCCTAAGCCAAGATGTCCCAAATGGCCCGTGCCCCTCTTCACTTGGCCTCACCTCTTCCCTCCTCCCTCCGATAATGGTTTCCTGTTTTTTGAGCAGTCCCCCCCCCATTTTAAAAGTAGAAATGAACATCAGAACATAAAGAGAGCCCTGCTGGATCAGACCAAGGGTCCATCTACGCAGGGTTCCACACAGTAGCCAACCACCTGAAGTCCAAGAACCCACAAGCAGGGCACAGGTACAGCAGCACCCTCCCGCCCATGTTCCCCAGCAACTGGTGTGTATATAGACTTACTGCCTCTGATACTGGAGGTTGCACTTCGCCGTCACGACCAGTAGCCCTTGATAGCCTTCTCCTCCTCCAGGAATTCATCCAAACCCCTTTTAAAACCATCCAAATTGGTGGCCATCACCACATCTGGTCATAGCAAATTCCATCCTTGAACTCGGCCCTGGGTGAAGAAGTCCTTCCTTTTATCTGTCCTGAATCTTATTTATTTATTTATTTATTTATTTATTACATTTCTATACCGCCCAATAGCCGAAGCTCTCTGGGCGGTTCACAAAAGTTAAAACCACAATAAAACAACCAACGTGTTAAAAGCACAATTACAAAATACAGTATAAAAAGCACAACCAGGATAAAACCACGCAACAAAATTGATGTAAGATTAAAATACAGAGTTAGAACAGTAAAATTTAAATTTAAGTTAAAATTAAGTGTTAAAATACTGAGAGAATAAAAAGGTCTTCAGCTGGCGACGAAAGCAGTACAGTGTAGGCGCCAGGCGGACCTCTCTGGGGAGCTCATTCCACGATCATCCCCCAATCAGCTTCATGAGGTTGACCCCATTGGGTTCTGGTATTAAGGGAGAGGGAGAAAAAAATCTCTCCCTCTCCTAAGGTTTAGTGACTGACACTTCGAGCTTTTAAGCTCACAGATGCTGGTGTTTGGGGGCTCTGCCCTTGTCATCTCTGGCCCTGCCCACTGTTGGCAGGCTCCCTCGGAAAGCTGCTTTGGATTGGAATTCAGTCGTAAACATCACCACTATTAAATGCCCCCTTAGAAGTAAGGTTAGAATCCGCCTTCATCCACCCAGCGTCATCCAGCTTATCGTCAGCCAACATGCTGGCTGTAGATGATGAGTGCTGTAGTCCGACTGATCGAGAGGGCACCAGTTTGAGGAAGGGCGATTTTGACAGATTAGAGAACTGCCGGGATAACTGATCCAGGGTGTGTGACGCCTTTGACCCCCAGCTCCTTCCTTTCTCGCCAGAAACCGAAGGTTCCCCCGGGCCCTTTGGAGCCTTCGGCCCAGTCGGACAAGTCCCATCAGCGGGAGAAGCTGGAGCGCTTCAAGCAGATGTGCCAGATGCTGGAGCGGGTGAAGAACAGCAGCAGTTCGAGTTCCAGCTCGGACTCGGACTCCGACACGGACTCCCGGGGCTCGGACGGCTCCAGCGGGGGGGTGTCGAGCCGAGCCACCTCTCCGGCCACCCGTTCCCAGCGCCTGGCCGCCCTGGGCTTCAGCACCAGCGAGGAGGAGGACGAAGAAGAGGAGGAGGAGGACGAGGAGGAGGAAGAGGAGGGCGGGCGACGCAACGGGGGCTCGGAGACGGCGCGGAACGGCAAGCAGCCGAAAGCTCGGGGGAACTCTCAGGAGAAAGAGAACAATCATCGCCCGTCCAGCCGGGGCAGCGAGCGGGCCAAGCAGCAGGCGGGGGGGCGCAAGGCGGGCCGGCCCGCCGGGCAGACAGGGCTGCGCATGGTGGCCCGGACTCAGTTCCTCCACTGGCCCCTGGTGCCCTCCCCGCCCAAGCCTCTGCTGCAGCTGGAGCGGCACGTGGTCCGGCCTCCCCCCGACAGCCCTGAACCCGACTCCCTGCCCTTGGACAGCGGCTCCGACCACATCGTGCAGCGGGACACTTGGTTGGCCGTCTTCCAATACCTCAGCTATCGGGAGCTGTGCGTCTGCATGAGGGTTTGCCGGACGTGGAGCCGCTGGTGAGTGGGCGGAGAGGCGCCCGTGGGCGGAGGGGGGGGCGCCCTGGCGGAGTGGTGGTGGGGGGCATCTTCGGGAGGCCTTTGGAGGGGGGCGGGAAGGCGTGCGCGATGTGCCACAGCAGCCGCTTCCTGCCACGTCCCCTCCTAGGGCGCACCAAACCTCCTCTCTGGTCTGAAGTATCTGGGCTGTGGGTATCTATGGCGGCCTCGTGCTGCCAAACCTGTGAATGGAGATGCTGGCAGAAGTGAGCGCGCACACCATGAGCACTGGTGATGGCAACTGCGCTAGTGAAACGCCTGTCAGGAGAGCGGCGGCAGCTGTGGGGGGAAGGATGTTGTTGGGTCCTTGCGTTGTCCGGCGTCTCTGTGCGTGCACTCGCTGGCCCTGTTCAGACGACACGTTAAGCCTCAGCGGTTAAGCATTTTGAGTGAAACGTTATGGCATAACGTATCGTGTGAACCGTGGTTTAGTGTGTCGTGTGAACCGTTCCTAACCATGGCGGCGACATAACCACAGTTTAAACACACACTCTAACCCAGTGGTTCCCAAACTTTTTCAGGTCCCCGCCCCCTCGGTTCCACGAACTCATGCCCAGTGCCCCCTACCCTAGCCTATAAAAATCATTATTCAGAATAACGGTTTTCAACGACCCACTAAGGAAGATAATAACAATAAAATTCAAAACAGTAACAATTAATTGAATATTTACTGAAAATCCAATTACATTTTTTTAGTTTATTCAATTAAACATTTCAGTTCACCGTTAAAAGGACTCTTCTTAAACGGTATTAATACATGTGTGGATTCTTCCCCTATATGGCTTGGGACCAAACTATCTTCTCCCATAAAAATGTCCCTGGGTTTTAAGACCTTCTGGAGAGACGCTTCTCAGAAAAGACCACCTTGAGCACACACACCCCACCGCCCCTTCTCCTCTTAGTGCCTTCCTGCTGCCCTCTTGCCTCTTAACGCCCCCCTATGCAATCCCACCACCCCCAAGGGGGCACTTTGGGAACCACTGCTCTAACCCATTTGCTGCAAAACGGTTAGTGGCCTAGCCATGGGTTTGCATGTTGTCGGAACAGGCCCGCTGAGATGTATCGTGATTTGCAGTGAGTGTCCCCCCACCCCTCCAGTGTCAGGAGCGGAGGGCGCATTTCTCTCCATGGAGATGAATGGTGAGCATTCACGTGTGAGAAAAGAAAGGAGGCTGCGCTCACGGGCTGTCTGGGGTGTGCATCAGGCAGGCATGGGGAACATGCAGCCTTCCAAATATTGGCCTGCAACTCCCATCATCCCTCACTGTTGGCCCTCTGTAGGCTAGGGTTGATGGGAGTTGTGATCCAACAACATCTGGAGGGCCACAGTTTCCCAACATCTGGCATAAGGGCAGGCCATAGCTGCTCCAAGAGGAAAGAGGAAGGGGCAGCCACCGCTTTGACCGCTCTTGCCTTGCAACTCTGTGACCTCCTCCATTGAGAACTGAGTCTCTTCGCATCCTGTGCATAGCCCAGCTTCTCCGCCTGTGCCATCCCAGGTTTTGTTTCTTGGTAACTCTAGTTTTCGTTGCTCTTAGTTCATGTTTACTACCCCATGCTTTCTCCAAGGAGTTCTGGGGTGTAAGAGGTGGTTTTCTCTGCCTTCCCCCAACTCCCATCCCACTAACAGCCCTGTGAAGTAGGTTAGGGTGAGAGATGGTGACCACCCCAAGGTCACCAGGTCAACTTAAGCTTCGTGGCTCAGCTTGGAGTTGAACCTGGGTCTCTGTGGTCTTAAGGATCATAGAGAACTCTCTTTTTTCCTCGAGAGGTGGAACACCCTTGTGGTACGTGGCGCTTTTGAATAATGTCAGCAACAAAAGTGGTGCCCCCCTGACTCGGTTGCAACCCTGGGAGGGGCTGGAAGGGGACAGAAGGCCTGCATGGGAACAAAGGCAGCGATAGGTGCTTGGGTTTCTTGGCATGTGGAAATGAGGGCTAAAAAAGGAGACTTTTCTCTACTTTCAAACTCCCTTCATCTACTGTCTGGCTGGGTTCACACAACATGATAACCAATTGCGGTTTAAATAGTTGACGGCGGGTTATTTAACCCACCATGGGTTGTCGTATTGTGTGGAGGGAGTTTTTTAACCAATGACTGGTTATTTGGCCGAAATAACCAATGCAAACGCTGTGCAGAGTTGGCTATTTGAACCACCAGTGGTTATCGTGTTGTCTGGAGGGCACCGTTGGTTATTTCATCAGTCCCCATTGGTTGTTTTGTCAGCCACAGAGTTGCAAGGCAAGAGCGGTCAAAGCGGTGGCTGCTGCAGGATAGATTTTCAGCAGCAATGGCTGATGGGATACTAGCGGGAGGACTGAGTGGGGAGAGCAGGCATGGACTAATAGTCAGCTCAACACTGGTCCTAATCCACACCACAGTTGATTATTATCGTGTTGTGTGCGGAGCACCCCGTCGATAAACAACTGTCAAGTTGATTATTACTCCACCATTGACTATTGTGTGGTCTGAACACAGCCTCCATCTCTAGCCTTTGTGAATGTATGTTATGTGCCAGTCATCCGATTTCATTTTTTTAAAAAGCCAGTTGTAAGAAATGTGAGTCAGGGTTAGTGATAGCGGAGAATCGTGGTCTAGGGATGTGAAGCTGGCACAATGAAATAATGGCCACATGATGGCCGTCTGAAACTCCTGCATTTTCTGCCCATCTGGGCCTGCTGTGCCATTTGCACGCGGTTGCTCCCCCTGCACACTTGTGGGGGGTGGGGGCTGCTTATTTTTCACACCACCCAGAAAAATTCCCACAATCCTCCAGGGTGACCTGGTGCACGTGAATGTGTACAGATCTTTGCCCATGGGATCCTTCACACTGTTGTTTCAAAACCCCAAAGTGGGTCTCTTTTTCTTTTTGTTTAATGTCTGCTTCCCTTATTTCATTTCCTGCCTCGAAGAGCCGTCCATGCACTCCCCCAGCCCTGAACATAACCCGCCGGTGATCTTGAGGCTGTGTCCATATACCTCTGCGTTCATCCTGTGCATCAACCTGCATTTCCATCCCCTTATATCGATGATCAGGCTGCCTCCTTTGCCCATGTAGAGTTCTTTGCCCTTCCTCATGCAAACAGAAGCAGGACTGTTTTGCGAGGCAGGGTTCAGGAGGAGAACACAGACAGGCACGTTTGCGTAATCTATGGTGAATGTGGTTTAGTTTCTGCACAAAGTGATGGAGCATTTTGACTTCTTGAGAATGATTTTGACAGCTTAGCAGAAGACCACATTCTGACAAACCCGGGTTCAATCACCAACATTTCCAGTTAAAAGGATCTTTGAGTCGTGGGGCTGAACATGACCCCTGCATGAGAACCTGTGTATTATACCGCCCAATAGCCAAAGCTCTCTGGGCGGTTCACAAAAATTAAAACTGTCAAATACAGTTCACAGTATAAAACAAAGCACAATATAAAAGCACAACCAGGATAGAACCGTACAGATTTGAAACAGCAAAGTTAAAAGACTAAGGTGCTAAATGGTTAAAATACTGGGGAAATACAAAGGTATTTTCACCTGGCGTCGAAAAGAGTATAACATAGGTGCCAGTTCAACCTCTCCTCCACACAGGGAGGACAGTACCGATTTCTGTCGCGTCTTTTGTAAAATTTCTCATTCTTAGTCTCAAATATTGACCTTGGTGCTTTCAAGGGTACGAGACCCTTGTGCAGAGGTTGGCAACTTGTGGCATTCTAGGTCTTTTGGTCAGCCATACCCATCAGTTCTGGCCAACGGAGCCAACAGTGAGGGATCGTGGGACTTCTCAGCCAAAACATCTGGAGAGCCATGAGTTGCCCACCCCTGCTGTTGTGGAATCAGTTTGTAATATCTTTTGGTTGCCAGTTCATCTAAATAAACTTTAGTGGATGGATCTTCTACACTATTAACCAATTTCATTTAAAGAAGGTTCCATCTCACTGAAACTGGTGCCTGTTTTGAAATACTGAGGCAAATGGAAAATGGAAAATAATCTTTATTCATTGCATTTTTGTACTACCTTTCTTCCAAAGGGCTGGCATATTTCACTCTCCACCTGCCCCATTTTATCCTCGTGACAGCCTTGCAAAGTAGGCTAGGAGATGGTGGTAGGCCCAAAGGCACCCAGTGAGAGCGTTGTGGCTGAGCAGGGATTTGAATCTGGGTCCTGTCCCATCCCGATCTAGGCCCAGTGCTTCAGCCACTGCACCACACCAGCTGTATTAAACTTACAAGAGCCAGTGTGGTGTGCAGAGGTTAGAGCAGTTGTGTTAATCACTTTCAGCCGAGGGACGATTTCAGTCTCAGAGAAGCTCTTGGAGGCCACATTCCAGTGGTGGGCAAGGCCAAAAGCAACGGGTTGAGTGGGGGACAATATACCAGCGTATTTTTTCCCCTTAATGCTCTTACTGCCAGTAACTAAGTAACTGTTCAACCTTTTAGAATGGGAGGGGGGGGGGAATCACGCAAAAGCCAACAAACAGTTGGTAATGGGCCTGTTCAGACAACACGCTAAGCCATGGTTAGGCCGCTAACACTTTTGCAGCAAATGGTTACTAAGGGTGTTTAAACCGTGGTTATGTAGTAGCCATCATGGCTAGGAATGGTTGACACGACACGATAAACCATAACGCTTAACCACCGTGGCTTAGCGTGTTGTCTGTACAGGGTCAATCAAGGGGAAAAAGGGGTCGTGGCCATTTGGAAAGTCCCAGAGGGGATGGATTTTGCCCCCACGTGAGTTGAGTTCAGCCCCCAGGCAGGTCAGGTTTGGCTCAAACCTGTGGTTTGTTGCCCTATCCAGGGTTTGTCTGGCAGGTGATCAAGCAAACCATGGTTTGTTTCCTCATTCCTTGGGTTGTTTGTTTTCCTCTTCTTCCTCCCCCTTTTCTGTATCCTTTGCGGCACTTTAGTACTGGCATGTAAATTAGCGGGGCGGGGGGTGTTTACCGCTACCTCTATAGCCTGGCGAAACAGACCATGAACAGCCTACGGTTCCGGATTCGCACATAACAAAAACCCAGAGTTCACAGCCCAATAAAAAACCATGGGTTCTTTTCCTGTGTTGGTTCACACATCAGGACAACCCAGAATTGACCAACCCTTACTATGGGTTAGCATTGCATATGAACCAGGAGAAAGCTTTGATTGCTTCATTGATATATATATATATATATATTTATTTAATGGGCCTGTTCAGAAGACACCTTAAACCCTGCTGGTTAATGCAGCAGGGTTTAAAATGTCTTGTGTGATGCGTTTTGCTAAACCCTGCTCACTCCCTAACCACAGTCGGACGGTCTGCAGCAGGGTTGGCGGCTCTAATGGTGGCTTAATGTATTGTGTGTGTTTCCCAGAACGCTCTTACTTTCGATGGGAGGCAATGATGAGGCTTGCTAAGTAATCCACAAAGCTTTTATTAAGCAATAAACGTCTCTTCTACCTGAATAGACTCTAGCCTCTTGGAAGCGTCCCCCTAGGCAAAACTATGCAAACTAAGCAAGACAATTGTCTATTCAAGAAGAAGAAGAAGCTACTTCTCAAACGCCCCAGTAACTTCAGAGCGCCTGGTGCGGTGGCAGGTTCTGGCGTAATTTCTCGGACCTTCTCACGCCTTCCTTCCACTCTGTGCGTTTCAGCTTCCAGCGGACCCTAGCATCAGCTGGGTTGTCGGAACGCTCAGTCCCGGAAGAACACTCACTTTCCACCGAGCGTGTAGGATTTGGCCTTGAGGAGATAAGCTCTGGAGAGGGCTGACTCCCAGCTGGGGAATCGCCCGTGAGAGCTTCCTCCCCCACTGGTACAGGCTGGTTAGTGTCTGGCGCTGCGTCTTCTAGTTCTGAATCTGATTCATCTGAAACATCTTCTCCCCAAACGGGCAGTAGGGTTAGACATGACACCAGCTTGTGGTTAGTGCTAACCCCAGAGAACCACAGAGCCTGAAGTGTCATCTGAACATGTCCATTTATTTATATACACACACACACACACCCCTTTAGCCCTACTTAGGAATAGTTCTCTTCTACTCACACCCTTCGTTCTTTCTGTTTGTCTGGATTGAATTACCATTCTCCTTTCTGCCCATCTCACCCCCGCTCGCCGCAGGTGCTGTGACAAGCGGCTTTGGACACACATTGACCTGAGCCGTCGGAAATCCATCACTCCCTCCATGCTGAGCGGCATCATCCGCCGGCAACCAGCCAGTCTCGACCTTAGCTGGACCAACATCTCCAAGAAGCAGCTAATGTGGCTTCTAAACAGGCTACAAGGTATTGTCTCAGGGAAAGGGAGGGAGGGGGGACGAGGGTGGCATTCTGGGGGAGGTGATGGGGGCCAGTACTTTACTCATCTGGCACCTATATACTAATCAACGTCGCTGAGATGGTGTATACTGCTCTTAAAATAGGTGAAAGTTGCAGGTAAGGGGCAAAGGTATCTATAAACTTCTGCCCTCCCCAGATGTTCCAACTGCCTTTCTGCTGCTAAGTGTTTACTTTTTAAAAAAAAATGCATGAAAAGTTTGTTTGGTTATTTATTTATTTATTACATTTTTATACCGCCCAATAGCCGGAGCTCTCTGGGCGGTTCACAAAAATTAAAACCATTCAAAGTATAAAACAACAGTATAAAACCATAATATAAAAGCTCAACCAGAATAAAAACAGCAGCAACGCAAAATTACAAATTTAAAACACCAAGTTAAAATTAATTTATAGACCATTAAAATGCTGGGAGAATAAAAAGGTCTTCACCTGGTGTCTAAAAGCATATAATGTAGGTGCCAAGCGAACCTCCTTAGGGAGCTCGTTCCACAACCGGGGTGCCACAGCAGAGAAGGCCCTCCTCCTGGTAGCCACCTGCCTCACTTCCTTTGGCAGGGACTTGTGGAGAAGGACCCCTGAGGATGACCTTAGGGTCCGGGCAGGTACATACGGGAGGAGGCGTTCCTTCAGATAGCCTGGCCCCAAGCCGTTTAGGGCTTTAAATGTTAATACCAGCACTTTGAATTGGGCCCGGACCTGGACTGGCAGCCAATGAAGCTGGAAAAGGACTGGCGTGATGTGGTCTCATCGGCCAGTCCCTGTTAGTAACTACTGCCCTGTTTTGTACCAGTTGAAGTTTCCGGACCGTTTTCAAAGGCAGCCCCACGTATAACGCATTGCAGTAATCCAAACGAGAGGTTATCAGAGCAAAGTTGCATTGTCTTTGAGTGTTTCCCCCCTGCCCCCAAATAAACATTTTTTGTTCCTAGTCAATCCTAAAGTGCACTTTTTTGTACACATGTGGCTGCTTTTGTTTGTGAGCGGAGACGCGCCAAAACCATAGGATAACCAGATTCTGGGATAGTCCAGAAAGGATGAATAAAAGTCGGCTCGCTATAAAAATACTAGCTGAACCAAATCCTCCAGCAGAAGTAGGGTTGGAGTCTGGCTTTCAGGGAGGAGAGGAGAGGAAGGTTTTATTGGGATTTGGGGTGCTGTTACTTGTGTTGATTAAGAGGTGGGAACTGACTGAGTGGATCGGACAAAAGGGGAGGATCTGGAACCAGGATTTCCGGGTTCACAAGGCCCACCTAACTTGGAACAAGGTGGAGAAGCAGAGATCAAGGATTCTTTGGTTCTCTGAAGCCTAATGTGCACTGCAGAGGTATTTTGGGTAGAAAGACAGGAGACAAACCAGATCAAATCAATAAGCAAGCTTTCATCTGGGCCAGTTCATACTGCAGGTGTGGGGTGGGCGAGGGAGTTGTCTGCTTGAATCTTTCCATGTACGAAACTAGCATGGCAGGGCTAGTTCAAGCTAAGCTCCCTTGACAATTGTGAGCAATTCTGTGCGGGACACAATTGTTTTCTTTCGTGAGGAATGTTCACTCCTGTGAGCTCACCTGCCGGCAGCCTCAAATGGTACAGCCCGGGCAGGATTATGCCACATCACTGAGGCCTCATTCTCAAAGCAGGAGGCAGTTCAGTTGGTTGGGCGGTGGGGAAGGATGGAGCCAAGGCCAAGATCCAGCGGGGGTCTGTACGTGAGCAGGAGAACAAGGCCAGGCGTACGTGTCTATTAGCTTGATCCAGCTTGATCAGTGGTTCAAATTGTTCAAATTTTATTAAGGCAACCCAGCATGGGTTTTAGCCAGATACAAGAGTCATGATATAAAAACATTACATTACAGCATTGTATTAAACTTCAAATATTGAACTTTTACATATAAAACATCATATATAGTGCTGGGATTTTTAACAGCAATCTTAGTTATCATCAGGGGACACGAAGTCTTTCCTAATTTTTGCCGCTTTCACTGCAAAGCAAGCCAGGTTTAACAAGATGGATTTCACAGTGTTTGTAAATAGGTAGCCAATTTTATCCAGATCTGTATAATGAGTAATTGAAGCCAGAAATCTCGCTAGATGTTTATAATAATAATAATAATAATAATAATAATAATAATAATAATAATAATAATAATAATAAATTTATTTCTTACCTGCCTCTCCCTTTGGATCGAGGCAGGGAACAACATTAGAACAGGAATCAATACATCTTAAAAAAATCATGATTTAACATTGACATTATCCCTAGGGGTGTTGTATAGTTTACAGTATAGAACATAATGAACTGTATCCTCTACTGCTTGGTCACCACAAATACATAAACGTTGTTCTCTAGGGATGTTTTTGAGATCCGAGTGATATAGGGCGGGATACAAATGTTTAAATAAATAGGGTGGGGGAGACTATATACTAGGTTTTGTGAACCGCCCAGAGAGCTCCGGCCATTGGGCGCTATAGAAATGTAATAAATAAATAAATATAAATAAATAAATAAATAAATATATGCTTGGAATAGGAAGCTTTGTTGGGGGCAGGAATTGTTTCATTTAGGGAGCATCGTTGGCTCAGAGAGAGGGTCGGTTGCATTTCTCAGGTGGGAGGTGGGAGGGTTGGTTTCTGTGCTTCCCTTTCTCACTCTCCCAAGTCCTGTCTCCTCTTCCCCCCCCCCCCCAGGCCTCAAGGAGCTCATCCTGACGGGATGCTCTTGGTGCTCTGTGTCGGCGCTCAGCACAGCCAACTTCCCCTCCCTGCGGCTCCTGGATTTGCGTTGGATCGAGGACGTTAAGGACTCTCACCTCCGCGAGCTGTTGTTGCCTGCCACGGATGCCAAGCCGGGTAAGTACCGGGTTCCGGAAGCGAGCAGGAGATGGGATGCGCAACCGTTGAAGACAGCTCCGTGGAGGGTTCTCTTTGGCCGGAAGGAAGAGATATTTTGCTCTCTTTTTCCATGGCCCCCTGCACCCATGCACAAAATCCCACAAAGTCCACCTAGGCGTTCGAGACGGCCGTACACCACTGATCTGCCCTTTTCGAACGGAAGGTTCCTTCTCCTGAGCCAGGAGGAGAGTTGGGTAGCTGGAACTGTAGCCTCTCTTTTTGAGTCAGGCCTGCGCCATTGGGGACCCGTCAGGCCTCGCTCGAACAGAAGAGGAGCCCTGCCGGATCAGACCAAGGGTCCATCTAGTCCAGCACTCTGTTCACACAGTGGCCAGCCAGCTGTGGACCAGGGACCCGCAAGCAGGATACGGGTGCAACAGCACCCTCCCACCCATGTTCCCCAGCAACCGGTGTAAATAATAACAACAACAACAACAACAATAATAATTTTATTTCTAACCCGCCTCTCCATTCTGATCGAGGCGGGGAACAACAGCAAGTATATGGGCTTACTGCCTCTGATACTGGCGGTAGCACATAGCTGTCAGGACTTGTAGCCATTGATAGCCTTCTTCTCCAAGAATTTATCCCTCCCTCTTTAAAGCCATCCAAACTGGTGGCCGTCACCGCATCTCGTGGTGTGGTGTGAATTCCATCGTTTAACTATGCGCTGTGTGAAGGCCTTCCTTTTATCTGTCTTGAATCTCCCACCAATCAGCTTCATGGGATGGCCCCACTGGGTTCTAATATTATGGGAGAAGGAGAAAAATGTCTCCCTTGAGGCCAGGTACAGTAGCCCACCGGAAGCGGTGGTGGCCTCCTTGAGTTTTGCCCCACTCTTGGGGTCATCAGACATGGCCGTCCAGGGCGGGGGGCAGGCTGCGTTTGGCTGGGCAGCTGGGTGTCGTGGAGGCCTGGCTCCCGGAGGCAGCTGTGGCTTGTCCACCTCACTCAGCCTCAATGCCCAGAGAGGCCCTGATGGCCAGACTATATTGCGCCCTAGGCAGGCACGTTCTGAAGCCTCCGCTCCGCGCCCCCCGTGTGCGCTCCCAGCTTTGAAGCCAGGATGCTGGGGGTTGGGGGGCGGGGTGGAGGCTTCGAAGCGGCGCGCCCGGAAGTGGCTTCCTGGCACGCCATTCTGAAGCCTCCGCCTCCAACCCCAGCGTCCTGGCTTCGAAGCCAGGAGCAGCTTCCGGCCGGGCGCTGGCTTCGAAGCCGGGACGCTGGGGTTGGGGGGCGGCCAGGGTGGCAGCTTTGGAACAGCGCGCCCGGAAGCCGCTCTAGGAGAGCAGCTTCCGGGTGCGCCGTTCGGCGCCCTCATTTGCTTGACGCTCTAGGTCACCGCCTGAGTTGCCTCTATGGCAGCGCTGGCCCTGCCTGATGGTGGGTGGGCCAAGCCCCATATGCCACAGCCTGTTAGCATGAAGCTTTTACTGCCAGTAACTATTTATTTATTTATTTATTTATCATACTTATACCCCGCTCCTCAGCCAAAAAAGGCTCTTGGAGCGGCTTACACTTAGCAAAAAAGACCGTTTTTTTTTAACTATGCCCTAAGTGGAGTCATTTCACACTTTTGGAATGCAGGGAGAAACGCACAAAACACTGCAACACCCCCCCTATGATTGGCGGTTGGTAGAAAGGGGTGGAGCCAAGGGCAGGGGGAATAGCCCACTGGGGAACCCCAGGGGGCCAGACAGGGACCTCCTTGGCTGTTAATGATGAGAGTTGCAGTCCAACACACCTGGAGGGCACCAGGACAGGGAAGGGCGTTTTAAGCTCTGGGGTGTTTTCGGTAGGGGCTGGTTAGGTCCCAAGGTCTATGGGGGCCTTCCAGTCACTTCACCTTACACCTCCAAGCATTCCAGACCATTGGCCAGGCTGGCTAGGGCAAATGGGAGTTGTAGTCCAAGATGTCCGGAGGGCACAGGTTGGGAAAGGCTGGTCCGCACGACCGGGCTGGCTTCGATGCCGCATCGCTTCCCGCCTTCCCCCCCCCCCAGCCTTCTACTCAGCACGCGGGAGGGGTCTTGGGCACATGCCGCATGACATGGCTTTCCTCCTGTTTCGGCTGCTATTAAATCACTAGCTTGACTCGTGCAGAGAACATCTGCGCCCTAGTATTTCATTTCTCAGTATCATACTGTTCTGACTTTTCCGCAAGGCTGACCAGGAGTCCATTGGACACTCCCCCCCCCAGCTTCTCCCCCACCCCCATCTCACCTGCCCACCGACCCACAAGACTTACTTGAGGCTTCCGTGCCTACCAGTAAGCTGCCCGACTTCCTCTCTGGCTTCCCCCACACACACACACACACAGCTGCTCCCCCTCTGCTCCCCCCCAGCCGCTCCCCCCCCCGCTCCCGGCTGTGTTTATCCAGTTGCTTAGCAACACAAAGTTCTTAGCGCGGAACCTCCAGCGTGCCACGCATTGCTACGTGCCACACGTTGCCTTACACCTGCCTTACAGCTGGCTGGGGCATTCTGGGAGATGCAGTCCAACACATCTGGAGTGCCCCAGGTTGAGGAAGGCTGCCTTAGCATGATAGATAGATAGATAGATAGATAGATAGATAGATAGATAGACAGGGCTACCGCTTGACTGCCCTTGAACGGCCATTGCAGTCTGCCCCCCCCCCCGGAGCGGTGCGGCTCGCTCACACACCTCTTTCTGCCCTTCTGCTCCCGCCCGCCAGGCCAGACCGACAGCCGGGGCCGGCTCCAGAATGTTTCCGAGCTGCGGCTCTCCGGGCTGGACATCACGGACTCATCGCTGCGCTTGGTGATCCGGCACACACCCCAACTAGCCAAACTGGACCTGAGCCACTGCAACCACGTGGGCGACCAGTCTGTTAACCTGCTGACCGCTGCTAACTCCCCGCTCCGAGAGACCCTCTCTGAGCTCAACCTGGCCGGTGAGTACGGGGTTGGGGTGGGGTACTCAGGGCAGGGTTCCCTCTCCCAGAATGCCTTTCTCAGCCCCACCTCTCTCCCATGCTTGCCCCAGTGCCCGTCCTTGGCAGCCCCTGAGCCGGTGCTGCGGCCAGTGTCTCCACTGCTCCCTATCTGTACAGATCCCTTTGGGCCCAATGTGGTCGTAGCCACCCTCAGTTAGCCAGCCTTCTTACAACCAAGAAGTCACCGGAGCAGTGGTCCATCCCTTTCCCTTTCTAGTCTGAAGGTTGTGGGCCCTAGAGATGGGGGACGGGGGCGGGCGATGAGTTGGCTCACGCAGCAGGGAAGAGAAAAGTGTGTGGGTCTTCTGCGAAACGGGTTTCTGTTGGCGCTGAAAACCATGGGTCCAGTGGAGTTGTTTAGTGTGCTGAGCTCCAGAACCCACCTCTGCTTTGGGCAGCTGTCTTGTGGGCTGCTGACTTGTCCTTGTCCTCCCTTGTGGCAGCCATTTTGTGCTGGCGCCCAGGGCAATTTCTCAAATGATGTCTGTATCCCCTGTTGTAGGGGAACCAGGAGTCCCAAATCTATCGCACCTATTTTATTCATTACCTCCACCCACCCCAGCTCCATCTCGGGGCATCCAGATGCTGCACTGGAACGAGACAGGAACTGCCGCTTCTCATGTTTGGGAAAAGAGCGTGGAAGCAGCCCCCAAATTGGACAGGGCGTATGTTAGTGTTATGGATGTTTTCACTCTCCTGGCTTCCATCCTCCAAATGCCAAAGTGTCCTGGGGACTATAGTTCTGTGCAGGTGCGGTGATCCCTGGACCTGCCCCTCAGTACTACAATTCTTGTGTGGGGCAACGGACGAGTATTAGACCGGTTAACGACTGCAGCGCACCTATACCCAGTGGCACCCATCCGCAACCTCGCGCCCTCCAGATGTGTTGGACTACACCTCCCATGATCCCTAGCCAGCACAACCCAGTCCAGCACATCTGGAAGCCAGCAGATGCGGAGAGGATGGTGTAAGCTGGCTCAGGCCTCCCCAGCCATGCCGTCATTTTAACCTAAGGCCTTCTAGGTGGAGGACGGCCCGAGTCGCCGTTCTCCGGGGCTCGCTACGCACCGCAGGGTCTGGTGAAGCGAACCGTTCGTTGGTCTGTAAAACGGGGGGATCCTTGACCTGACTGTCGCCCTCTTCCTCTCCCTCTCCCCCCCCCCCGCTCGCAGGATGTAACCGGCTGACGGATCAGTGTCTGCCCCTCTTCCGCCGCTGCCCCCGCCTCTCCCGCATCGACCTTCGCTCCTGTCACCACGTCACGCCGGAGGCCTGCGCCCGCTTCGCCGAGGACTCTGTCTCCAACAGCACCTCCGCGCCCCCCGCCCCCGGCTCGGCGCCGCCTCTGTTCCGTTGCCCTGAGGAGAAATTGCTGCTGAAAGACAGCTAATACCCGCCCTGGGGTGGAGGCGCGGTGGGGGCTCTGCCTCACCAATCGGACAACCGGACACGGACTCTGAGAGAACCTTTTTACTTAAAGCCATGCACTGAACCGGAGTGGCGTCTCCACCCCTCTACGTGTGCAGCAAAGGGGGGGGGGTTGTGCTCCCCCCCCCCCAGGCCTGGCCCGCCAAGGGACAGGCCGCCTCTTGCTCCATCCCCTCGTTCCAGGACACAGCCACGGAGTAAGTGGGGCCCGAGGCAGCCTTGTCGCTTTACAATGCTGGGAAAGGCGTGCTCCTCCTGTCCTGCACTGCGCCGCCCCGTCCTCTCTCCCGCCCACCCCGCTCGGTCCGTGGCGCAGTTGGTACCACGCCCTCTTGGAGTGGGGGGGGGGGCTGGGAGGGGACCACTCAGCCTTGAAACGTTGGCTCAGGAGGAAGGCAGCTTATTCTTTGGTGTCAGATTATCTTTCTCCTTCCCCCAGCTCCCCTCCTTCCCAATACAAATGTGCACTCTGACCCCACCCCCACCCCCGGTCCTCCCACATGCTGCCTTTATGATTTTGGGTGTGCGTGCGTGCGTGCGTGCGTGTATGCCTGCCTCCCTGCCTGCCTGCCCTGTCTCTTCCCCTCCTCCCCCGACCACCCCTCACAAATCTTCATTCTCAGTGTTGTTTTCAAAGTGGGCAGGGGGAGCCAGGCAGCTGATACTTTCATTCCCCCGCCACACGCCCACTGGAATTCCGCCCGCACTCCCATCGCAGCTTGCTAGACCTCAAGTCGCCGCGTATGCTTGGGACCAATTCCTCGGGGGGGGCCAGAGGTGCGCACTCTTTGTACGCTCCGGCCTCCCCTTTCCTGCAGAGCGGGCGACGACCTGGGCCAAATGGAGGTTGTCGTGCCTGCCCAGAGAACGTGCATTTTGACAGGTGCGCTTCCCTACCTGTTTCCTCCTCTCTGTGCCCCCCCTCCCCGAATGGGCAGGCGGTCCCCCGGGACCCCCTCTGCATCTTGACACGTGTGCCTATCCCGTGCGTGAACCGCCCTCCAGCGCCAAAACCATGACCTGCCCACGCTGCAATCCGTCCGTACACTGACCCCGCTGCTGTATTGCTTACGGGCGAAACCTACCTGTGCGCAGGCGCGCATACGAGCCATGTGTGTGAATGGGCCCCTGGAGGAATGTTCAGCTCACAACAGACGGGGCGCACTGCCTCTGTTCTTTAGTCTCTGCCCACCTTGCTGGCCTCCATTTCTTCCGAGTCTGTTGGAAGCATCTCTCGTGCAGACGCAGTGTCTCCTGGGCATCCAGATCCACCTTGTATTCCTGTGCGGCTACTTAAGCCGCGCAGGGGTGGACAGACAGAGGGCCTTTGTTCTGCCTGGGGCAGCTCCCGCTGCTCTTCACCAGTGAGACGTCCGTCCAACTCTGTCGCCACAACCAGAACGGTTACGATGCCCACCCCGGCATATCCCCCTTGATCCCGGCACCACTTCAGACCGCAGGGGTGCATGTACACCTTGTATGCACAGACAGCAGGCTTTTGATCTCTTGCGAGGTCTTCCCACGTAAAGGGTCTCCCCGTTGGAGTCAACCATGCCCATCGGCAAGAACGTGGCATCCAATCTGGACTAATTTTGGACCCCTTTGATGAGGAACGGCCTTAAATCGGGGGCGCGTGTGCCCACGTCCGCATCCACGCACACCGTGTCTGAAGTGGTGGAAGCCTTCCTACCATCTACTTCTGCCCACATGTGCAGAAGATCTTCTGAGGGGTGTGGGTGTCTCTTCTCGCATATCTGTTGCAGCTGCGATGGAATCCCTTCTCATGCCGTAAAGTTCCCACCGGTACCCCCGGGCTATTGCGTGAGGGGGGCCATACTGTAAAAATAATGTCAGAAGGCCCACGGGACCCGTGGACATTATAAACAGTAGCCCTCCGCAGCAGTGCGTGAGCACCACGTGTACGTTCTTGGATTCCAACCACCGTGTGTGTCTGTGTGTGCATCGCTCTTCGTCCAAACTGCCCCACCTCGCCATCTCAACCTGCAGTGACACTCCAGTAGCGTGCTCCCCGCCAACCCCATTTTAAGGCCATAATATTTGTCCTTCCCAATACCTCCCTGCTCTCCTCCTTCCTCCTCCTTCCTCGTCCCCTGAGGTTGTGTGTATGGGTCAGCGCGCTTTACCAAACTCCCCTTCTCTCCTGAGAAACCTCCTTACGAATATTGGGGCAAGTTTCGGGTGGAAGCAATGATGGTCTCAGCATATTGTATCACTGTACTTTTTAATTTTTAGTTTTTAATTTTTCATACCCCATCCCGGGAGGAGATAACAGCTGTCTGTCCCTGCCCCGTACTCCAACGCATTCGTATTCCCACCCCCTTACTTTTCTGGTCCATAAGCTTTAAAAACAACAAAAACCACTTTTAGGAAACGGGGATGGGGGGAACAGAGAGCTACGTTTCTTCACCACGGCCCCCACACGGGGCGGGCTGGAGTCGGCCAGGCCTTACCTTACCTTAATTCTGGTCATCCTCCGTCACAATGTTTCGAACTTGAACCTCCTCCCATTTTGTATGTGTATTTTTTTTAATTATTATTTTCTTTTTAAAGGGACGTTGTGGGTGGGGGAGAGAAATACTGTAGTGGGGAAAGGCGCAAAAAGAATGTTCCGGACCGAAGGCGTGCCCACTCTCGGTCGTTTTGCTCCTTCTGCGTGAAGGTGGGATGGCATAGTGGTTAATGCAGCTCTTGTTCCCTTCCGCCATATCTGCCCTGTCCCAAGAGGGAAGCTAGTCCCCTCTTATAAGTGAATTTTGCCGCCCCCCCCCCACACACACCGGCTTTCCTCCCCACCCACCATCTTGCTTTCTTACTGACTTGCTAGAGAAGACAGGGATTTGATTCTATGGGGTTTCGGGGGGGAGCGTTGGGCAGGGTGGTAAAAAACGGGAGCTTCTCTTGACCCATACAGCCTAGGGTCTTCGCCACTCCCACTTGCAAAGAGTTCTCGGCCCTCCCTGCACTCCCCCGCACACACACACTTATTTTCCTCGCCCCTTCTCCCCCCCCCCCCCCGCCTCCCCATGCCTTTATCTGGGCTTGTCAGAGGCCACGCGGCACATCACCTCTGCATGCGCATTGGGAAATGGTGTGAGGCTGGTTTTTCACATTGGTAACCGTCACCCCCCCCCCCTTTTTTTTTTTTTTTAAATATATACTTGAACGTTCATTTATTACTAAAGCATTACTTGAAAAACGCAGCGTAGGGTTGTGGAATCGGAGGCGAGGTTTTCGGTGTCTTTTTTTTTTAATTATTTTTTAAGGTTCTGTCGGGTGCTTTTTTTTTATTGTTTTAAGAAAATCGGTTCTTTTCGTTATTGCTTTGTTTTCGTTTTGTTTTCATGGGTCTGACTGAAAGAAAACCCTCACCCGCTCATCACTCCATTAGCCAAAGAGGGGCCACGGTATCACAATTCCGCCCCCCCCCCTCCTCCACCACCTCTGAAGGTGCTCTTACGTTTTTATTTCCCCCATACAAGAGATTCCACCTTCCTTAGGAACCCCACAGAAGTTCCTAAGAAGAGACAATATTACACATTTAAGGAATGAGAGCGGGACGGGGGGGACGACTTTGGGGCTAAAATATGATCGAGGTGGAGATCCGAATACTACATTTATGGCAGGAGGGGGTGGTTTGAGAGAAGCAGGCCTCTTTCTTGCTTAAAATGTTAACTCCCCTTTCGGCACAGCATAAATATGTACTGTATGGGCCTCCCTTTAATCCAGTGTCTCTCCCCCCCATCTCTAAATCTGCGTTCCCTGTTGTGCAAGCTAGAAAAGCTGCCCGCCACAACAGCAGTGCCCGGCCTTGCCAACCGCATTTGGCTTTGTGCCTCCAACAAAGGCAGATTCATACACTAAGAAATCTACGGCTCCGGGTCTCACTGCGTGCTTGATGGGGTTGGGGGGGGGTTTTTTTACACAAACAGTAATATAAAAGGAGGGGGGGTCCCGCCCCCTGTGCCATCCTCTGCTTTCCTCCTCCGACCAATTGCGGTGATGGCCAGGGAGGTGCTGTTTAAAACATATCTTTTGGGGGGGGGGGGTTTGCTTGTGTTCGTTTTGTTTTTGTTTTTAAACTTTGTTTTTAATGGATGTTTTAAGTAAAAAAAAAAAAAGATAGAAAGAAAGAAAAGAAAAATACCTCAGGTTTAAAAAAGAAATGGTGAAGAGGGGGATTGAGAATATCATCCGAGGGTGCGTTACTATGTAGACTGCTGCTTTGGGGAATGTATGGATTGGGGAGTGGAAGGGGGGGCAGCGGCAGGTGGACCAAGTTGGAGAGGTGCCCTTGGCCGGATGCTCACTTTGGAGGGCAGTGGGGGGGGGCGTGGCTGAGAAGTCCCACCGCCCCACGCCCGTGACGCAACTTTTCCCACCCGCAATCTCTCGAAAGGCCTAAGCTCGCAGAGATGCACAGGCAGCTGTCTCTCAAACCCAAACAGTTTGCTCCTGGAATGATAGAAGAACATGGTGAAATGTTCTCTGAATCGCCCCACTCCCCCCAAAACACTCTCCTCCTCCCCCTTGCCCACTCCACCCCACAGATGTAGCCTCCCATAAACTGTTCCAAGGGATTCCCCCCTTCCCCAAGCAGGTATACCATGGAATATCTTCCAAGGATGGACACACTCACGCCCATGGGACTCATCTCAATTTAGCGGACCAAAGCTATATTCCCACTCCTGTCTTTCACGCGCACGCCCCATCGGCGGCCAACCAAATTCTTCATCCTTTGGCTACAACTTTAATCGCACAGGTTCCCATTTTCCTCCCCTTCACCTATCCATTGAGACAAAGACAGCCAGGGGGTCAGGGGTGTGGGGGTGGGTGGGGAGAAAGCAGAAATAAAATAAAATAAATATAAAAAGCAAAGTCCAGTTTGGAGCAATGTGTGTCTTTCGCAATGTTCGTCCTGCACACCTCCATCCCGGGCCCCCTTGGGACTGTTCAGATGGGGGGGGGGGCGTGAGACCCGGTTCCGATCTGAATTTCAGGGGTTCTATTATTGTACAATAACTGTTTGCTATATAAACAAAACAAAACAAAATCAAAAAAAGGAAACGTGTTTTGATCTTAAGAGCCTGTTTTTCATTATCTCTCCCCCTCCTCCTCCTCCCCCCCCCCCAATTTTATTTTCCTTCCAAAAGAAAATGTTGCAAATAAAAATGTTGGTTTTTGTTTTTGTTTTTTTAAAAACAAACTTTTATTTTTTATTTTTAACGGGTTCTATTTTATGGTTTCTGGAAATATTTTTTTATAAACTCTCCTTTTGGTTTTTTCAGTGCTTTTATTTTGTTTCGTTTTGTGTTCGTGCGACACCCCCCAGGCATGGTGGGTTGATTGAGGGGGAGGGGGTTACAGTGTATAAGCTGACAATTTCCCAAACATTTGACATACCCTTCGGATATCAGAATTAAATTGGAGGCACCTCTCAGCCTTGAATCGGAAAAGAGTTTGATTTTAGAGTATGTAATAGAGGCCCTCAAAAATCCACCTTCTATATTTGCTTGGCAATAGTTCTTGACGTGTTGGTAAGGCCTCTCTGTCTATATATGCAGCAAATAGACTGTATCGCTACAAACTGCAGGTGCAGACAAGCCATTTCCTGTGCTTTTTTATTCATTTATTTAAACACTCAGAACTCTCTGCAGGTAGAAAACTATCACAGCAAGGTTTTTTCTCCCTGATACGCTAGCTCTTTACTTGCAGGGATTCGGTTGACTGACAGATTGATTGATTTTGCATGGTGGGAAGCGTTCAAAAATGGCATTTTGCGCAGCCGCAGTTTAAAAGGCTTCAATCCGTTGTACCGTTTCCATTTTGCTGCATATATAAACCAGCCCGAATCCTGAAGGCACGTTCTGCTCTGAGGTTGGTCAAAGGCACGTTCCCAATGCTGTACCGGGGTCAGCATGATTCAGTCCCCAGGAACGGTTCAAAGAAAGTGACCAAGGCCAACCCTGCGAGTCATTTGCAGCGCAATCCCATACAAGTCGACTGGGATGGAAGTCCCACTGAGTTAAATGGGGCTTGCTCCTAAGTAGGTGGGTGTAGCCTTAGGGTGCAATCCTATGCCTGTTTAGACAGAAAAAGTTCCACAATCTCCGGCACGCCCCAGTCAACATAGCTGGGATTTGTAGGACTTTTTTTTTTCCTGTCTCAGCATACATAGGATTGTGCCCTTTGAGATTCAGTGGACAGTTTTCCAGGGCTAGGTACTTAAATTTATATCCTGTCTTTCCTCTTAGGGACTCAAGGACGTGTACACAATCTCCTCCTCCTCTTCCTCACCCCCCAACATCCCTGTTAGGTAGGTTAGGATGTTTCAGTGAACTTCACGGCTGAGAAGGAACTTGAAGTTGAGTCTCCTTGGGCACAGTCCAGTGCTCTCAGTTACCACGTCACACTGGTTTTTAGTATGAAAACCGAACTGACATTTCAGATTAGATTATGTTACAGACTGGTTGTGTACCCATAGAAGTGCAGTCACTTCTGCAGTCAGATCATGTAGATCCACAAGGTCTGGGATCCAAAGGGCCGATTATGAAAATCCCAATGAAATGTGGACACTTTTCCACTTTGAAAGAGCTGCTTTCGCCTGCCCGCCCCCCCTTTCAAAAATTCTGTATCACAAATTGATTTGCAACTCTTTTTTTCAGTTCCAAAACCAGCTCGCTCTGTGACATGGGGTTGAAGGAAGCTCTAACCAAGGCTAACTCACCTCCTAGATGCGCTTCATAGACCTTGAACCAGCTTTTCCCAACATGGTGTCCTCCGGATGTGTTGTACTACAATTCCCATCATGGCCATGCTGTCTGGGAAGCATGGGGGTTGTAGTCCAGCGCATCTGGAGAGTACTGGGTTGGAGAAGGCTGCCTTGGATTTTGCACAAGAGCAGGAGAGAAAAAGTTCTCAAGGTGTCTAAAGAAAAATATTCTGCCCAATGTGTTTCAGAACTATTACTCCTTCTTCAGGGACTTCCAAAGATACAAACAAAACTTAGAAATAAATCCTTATTATCACTTTAAAAACTTAATAAAAAGTAAAACAGGTATGTATTTATTTTTAAAAATTACAGCAGGTTTAATTCTGACATGGATGCAAGCAGTTTAACTAATAGGAAGCCACCATTTCAGAACTTGAGAGAGGTTATTATTTTTTATAGAAATAGGTGGATATAATATTATGGGTATATAATATTGAAAATCTGAATGGCCAATATATATATATTAATGATACGAAATATATTCATAGGCAGTTGTGTAAATGGTGAGTTTTTGTACTTTTTCTTAATGCTTTTAAAGTGAAAATAATTATTTGCATTTAAATTTCATTTCTAACTCCAGAAGCCCCTGAAGAAGTAATAACAGCTCCAAAATGTGTTGAGCAGAATAAATAATTTTTTTAGGCACCTTGAAAACTTCTCTCTTTTCCCAGTATCTTTCCTTTGTGTTGCTTTGTGCCTTGGACTCAGGCCTAGGTTTGTTTTTTTACGTTATTTCCCTTGCTGAAAAATTGCTCCCACCAGTTGTGTTTCTATGTAAAGCCATTTCTGATCATTTTCTTCCTTGAACCAGCAGCAAGAGATGTCATGAGCATTGCAGCGGGTGCACTGAGGCATACCGTGACTTGGCCAAGGTCATCCAGGGAGGAGGAGTTCATGGCTCACTTGAAATTTCAATGGAAACGTTCTTGCTTGAGATCAGTGACATTAATCGCCTGTAAGGTCAATTGCAGCCTTAGATCAAAATCTGCCCTTCGTTGCTTATGGTTGATACAGGTTTCGACATTGCCAGTGGCATAAAATGGGGGTGAATTGCTAAAACTCAAGAGGACGGATGACAATTTGCAGTTGTGACGTTAAAACGAGCGTGGGTGGGTTCAGGGTTGTACCTTTTTCATTTTCCACTAGCCACTAGAGCAATAGCCTAATGCAACTTTCCCCAACAGGGTGCCCTCCAACAGCCATCCTAGCTGGGGATTATGGCAGTTCTGGTCCAACATGACATCAGGTTGAGGAAGAAAGGCCTGGTGTATGTATGGTCTTTAGGCTCTGGATGGGTGGATCTTTCTAAGGGCTGGGTTCAATAGCCTAGCGTTACTCCTTTGCCATAAAGCACCAGTTCTGTGTGTCCGTCAAACACAGTGGTCCCCAGTATAATACTATAAAAGGACTCCAAGGTACTGGTGGAGAAAGAATCCGTATCTAATCTAGACTTGTTGGAAGACCAGGAGCAAATCTACACAGAGTCGTCAGGGCGCCCTGAAGGCGCTTGTGTGCGCCTCCAGGGCGCCCCGAAACTCCTAGTATAGATGCTGATCTTCAGGCCAGAAGAGGCGGCGGCGGCAGCAGCCCCGCATCGCCCCTCACGGGGACGGGGCGAAAAGTTTCCGGCCTCTCCGGCCGTGTCCTTGCCGCCGCCGCTCACCTCCACCGTCGTAATTCTGTCTTTGCCTCCCCCAGCGCCCCCCCCGGGCGAAAGAGCCACCCGGGTTGGAGAGCTGGAAGAAGGCGGGGCCTTTGGGGAGGCAAAGACAGAATTATGACGGTGGATGTGAGCGGCGGCAGCAAGGACGCGGCCGGAGAGGCCGGAAACGTTTCGCCCCGTCCCCACGAGGGGCGATGCGGGGCCGCCGCCGCCGCCTCTTCTGGCCTGAAGATCAGCATCTACACTAGGAGTTTCGGGGCGCCCTGGAGGTGGTGCACACAAGCGCCTTCAGGGCGCCCTGACAACTCTGTGTAGATTTGCTCCTGGGCAGCCCTGTTAACCATCAAAACAGAAAGGTAGGACGAAACTCCCTTATGCTTTGCCTATAAAGCTGTGACCCCCTCCTGTGTCAACTTAGGGCTGTAGATCTCCTCGCTGAGCCTTAATTCTGAGCAAGGAATTAAGACTTTCTTCTGCCTGAGTCGGTGCAGCAAATTCCCCAATCCTCAAGTCAAGTTATATAGTAACCAAGGCTGGTGAAGTCATTTTGGCATCGGGGGCAGAAAGTACCCCAAGTGTGTCTTCTCCGTCCCTAGCGATAAAAATACAATAGTAATCATATTCTGCCCTTTGATGACACCCAAGATTAGCGACCCGAGATGGCCGCTTCACCCTTCTGAATGGCAGGGCCGGCCCTGCATTAATCCTCTGAACGTTTGAGGCCTTAAATGTGTCTCAACCTCAGAGACCATAGGTAAGATCTAGTGGACTGTTACATTGGGATTGCTTCCTCTGGTGCTGCCATGCTGCTGCTGCTGCTGCTGTTATTAGTATTATTTATTACATTTATAATATTGCCCCATAGTTGAAGCTCTCTGGGCGGTTTACAAAGATTAAAACACAGTACATTAAAAACAAATATACAACATTTTAAACCATAAAAACAGATTACATACAATATCCATCTATTCTGGGTCAGTTAAAAACTCAACATATGCTGTTAAATTCCTGGGAGAGGGAGGAAAGACTTGACCTGGCACTGAAAAGATAACAATGTTGGCACCAGGCAAGCCTCGTCGGGGAGATCGTTCCATAATTGGGCGGCCACCACTGAAAAGGCCCTCTTACTTGTTTCCATCCTCTGAGCTTCCCTTAGAGTAGGCACCTGGAGGAGGGCCGTAGATGTTGGTCCATGTCGAGAGATGCGTTCCGTCAGGTATTGTGGTCCCAAGCCATGTAAGGCTTTATAGGTTGGCAGCAGAATCTTGAGATGCCCCTGGTCATGGGACCAATCAAAGCTGGCAACTCTCAGGAGGGGACAATTCACCCATCAAGGAGCGTGGCACCCAGTGGAGGCTGGTGGCTCAATGTCAGTGGGGTAGCCATCCACTCCTGGTTTCAGTCAGAACTCTGAAGGAGCTGTCCAAGGACTCCTGAAGTACTCTTTGTCATTCTCGGGGCCTCTTGATATATACATTTTGGGCATGTTTGTATATCTCTCAGGTAGTCATCTGCCTCTATATAAGTAGACAGATATATACGCTTTCGCTACCAAAACCACCAGATGTTCCCAAAACCTTGAGCCGTTTCACTCAGACCAAAGAGCAAAGCTAACGGGAAGCTTTTATAAGGGTCAGGTAGTATCACCTGACCAGTTCTAGCCTATTGGTGCAAGGAGGTGTTACTCACGTTGCTGAACTCCCTGTAGCGCCACGCTTTAGCCACTGTTGGGCAGTAGCACGCAAATGGAATTCTCTATATTTTAAGACCTACCTGGTGCAGTTTCGAATCCTACCATGTCTCTGAGCTCTTGTGTACTGTGCCCTTGAATTTATCTCATTCCATTCCCTCCACAAGGATTCTCTTTTCTTTTTGTTCATTCTTTTTACTCAGTTTAATTTTTTCAAACTTCCCTTATATTATGTATAAAATAATGTTAAAAATAACTTGCTTTCATTTTTTTCTTCACATTTCTTCATTCCTTTCCTTTTTTCTTGTCCTTTCATATTTGCTTTCCCTCTTTCCCCATACTTTTCAATTTGTCCTTTTCACTTTTCCTTAGGTCCTGTCTACATTTATACATTTTCAGCCTGTTTCATTCCTGTTTCAGTATCACGGTTCATTCCTAGGCAGGGAGCACTGGGAATTGTAGTTCCTTCAAACTGAAAAAGAGATTTCTAACAAGGAATTCTCCGGCCCTTTAGGAAACTACACTACCCAGATGCCTTTGGGAAAAACTATGACAGTCTTTTGGGGAAAACCATGACAGACTTCAAATTCCTTTTCTCCATCTCATTGCTTAATGAAACCTTTGTTCAATGTTGTGCTTTACATACTTTCCTCAATTCCTTCAGCTGATGGTATTTTTTAAAATTCAATTCTAATTTTATTTTTCTATAGGCTCCAACATTTAGTGGTGGGGAACGAGTGATCCTCCAGAGGTTGCTGGACTGCAACACCCATGTTCCCCATCTCTCTTTCTAGAAAGTAATTCCTTTGGATCTCTGTGGACAGACCTCCCAAGTTTTCGAGGGGCCCTGGGCAAAACAGCCTTAATGGGCCCTCGTCCCTCAGTGAATCTATCTACCTTCTCACTGCCCTTCAAAGGCTTTACCTGGGGTTGTCCTGCACAGCTAAGCTGTGTCATGGGCTGTCCCGGATGCAGCCACCGCCACATAGTCTATACACAGAGCAAACTGAGAACACAGTGGTAAAATGCTGAGGTGATAGAATAGGCAGTACCACTTCAGACTCAAGTGTGAGATACCAATGTGAATGCACCTCTGCATTTTTTTAAATCTCCTTGCAAATAGAAAACTAGCATATCAGGAATTTCATTCCCCCAACCGTTTGCTTGCTGCGCCAGTTTTCTACCTGCAGAGAGTTTTTGGTTTTCAACAAGGACATTCCCCATCTGCAGTCTGAAACCGTGTAGCCCGCCTGCTGCCACTCCATTTTGCCGCATGTGTGCAGTAAGTCTAGTCCGATAGGATTCCCTTATTCTAGCAGCTGGTGGGACAGGGGAAATCTAACGGAATGGCAAAATTATTGCGGGGAAACTGCACCTCTATGTGTAGCTGATCAGTTGACAGTCTGAAATGATGTTTCACACACATTCGTCCCTGCTTGGGAATGTTTAGCTGGTCTCTTCATACAGCAGGATGGCATGATGAAATGCTCAGTTTAGCAGAGAAATGTGCCATTTCAAACTGCATGGGGGTAAACTGTTACTAGTTCTTTTTTTATGTTCCTGCCTTGCAATAAACTCCCTGCCAATAGAAAACTAGCCCCACAGGGATAAAGGTTCTTTCCCAGACCTTTTTTTTTTTCACTGTAGCTTTCTTTTGGGGGTGTCTGGGCTTTTTGTCCCAGAGGAGTGTTCAGAAACTGCATGGCCCACCTGTCGTCTGAAGCAGCACTATCTGTTTTTACCAGCTTAGGTCTCACCAGCTCATTGTGGTGAGCATTAACTAGAAGCTTTCATTCCATGTGCAAATGAACTGTTCAGCCTCCTTTGTGTCACATCTGAAGCGGCTACGCACAGCACAGATATTTGTGATTGGCTGAGACCCTGCACCACTCAGGGGCCTGCAACAGATCACTGATCTGATCTCCAGATTTTGAGACAGAAACAACAAAACTTTAAAGAGGCCGTTGGGAACTCTGATTTTGATCGGAACAGTAGTGCAGCGAGAAGTGTTTAACATACATGGAAAAATACAGTTCCCCCCACCCCAATCCTGCAATCACTGAGCACTTAGTGCAGAATTTCCCAACATGATGCCATCCAGAAGATAGGGAATACAATTTCCATCAGCTACATCTAGCATGGCCAATGGCTGGAGATTATGGGAGCTGGAGTCCAAAGCCTCTGACAGGCACCACACTGCAAAGGCTGAGTTAGATATAAAAAACACTCAATATTTATGTTTAATTGTGCTACAAACACACCTTTGGTTATTCAAACAGTAACCAAAAATCCCTATGGTCAACATACAAATGTATTGATAGACGTCTGACCAACACGGATGTACACACTCCTAATAAAAATGACAGAGCGCTGCTATAACGCTGTGCCTTAGGATTAATAGCGAAAGTTTCAATATACCCATTTCAGAACAAATGTTTTCCTGGGCAATCGACTGACAAATTCGGAGTGAGGGATTTAGAGGCTCGCTACTTTTGCATGCAGGCTGTGACCAAAGAGCCTTTCTCCACCCCACAGAATGAAGTGGTAAAACCTTTCCTGCAAAGAATCTACACTACCGCTTATAAAGGTTTATGATGACAACTGTTCAGGCCCAGGACACATTACATATACAGTTTTCATACCGTTTTAAAAGTCAAATATCCTGCTTGGTGTAGATGGGCCCCTGGACTGTACCATTGCAGGGGGAGAGGGAGGTATTTGTATGTTTTAGCACTCCCTTCTTCACCACTCCCAAGGAGAAAGGCTACTTTTCTACCCCGGCCCGTGAGGCGGGTTTCTTACTCTCTTGAAGGTCCCCAACTTTTACAAGCTGGTCCCAAAGGCGTGTTTGCGCCAAAGTAAACCGGACGAATTCAAAAGAACTTATTCCCACCACACAATTACACGCTCAGCGAGGCCTGCAGCCTTCCACGCCTTTAGGATCCACGATACCATATTTATTTATTACATTTCTATACCGCCCAATAGCCGGAGCTCTCTGGGCGGTTCACAAAAATTAAAAACATTCAAAGTATGAAACAACAGTATAAAACCATAATATTAGGGTGACCCTATGAAAAGGAGGACAGGGCTCCTGTATCTTTAACAGTTGTACTGAAAAAGACATTTCAGCAGGTGTCATTTGTATATATGGGGAATCTGGTGAAATTTCCTCTTCATCACAGCAGTTGCAGGTGCCCTGCCCTCTTTTAAATCTGGTCACTCTAGTATAGCTCCGGCCCTTTAACTGGCGTGATGAAGAGAGAATTTCACCAGGTTCTCCATATATACAAATGACCCCTGCTGAAATTCCCTTTTCTATGCAACTGTTAAAGATACAGGAGCCCTGTCCTCCTTTTCATATGGTCACCCTAATAATATAAAATACAATATAGTCCCTTCCCCTAATTTCTTTACATCGCGCAATCCTGGACGTGCTACTCACGAGGAGGCCCCTGAGTTCCATAGGGCGTCCTCCCGGGTCAATCCGTCTAGGGCCCCACTTGGCGCTCCTCCAGGTGTTTTGGACGACAGCTCCCCGTTTTCCTGACCATGCTGGCTGGGGCTGATGGGAGATGAAGTCCAAAACATCGTCGGTGATGGCGGGAGATAGGTTGGGGGGAAGGCTGAGCCATAGACGGACTGACCTGGGAGTAAACATGCAGCGCACACGTGCCCAACCTGGGCCCCTCCAGGCGCGTTGGGTCTTAATTCGGAGTAAACACACAGAGCAGCCTTGCCGGCTGGGAATGATGGGAGTTGCAGTACCACGCGTCAGGAGGGGCCGAGGTTGGGCAAGGCGGATGCAGAGGGGAGTTTCTCCCCCTTCACTTCGATTCCCCCGGCCTCGCCGTGCTCCGCCCCCGATGGTCTATCTTCCTCCGCTGCTTCCCCTTTAAATGCCGCCCGCCAGCCGCCAAAGCAAACTTCTCCTTTCCCCGCCCGTTAAGCTGGCCTCCCTCCCTCCGTCCCTCCCTCGCCCTGCCCAGCTCAGCCGCTTGCGCGAATCGCAACTTTTGCCCCGACGACGCGGCGCTGGATCCGGACTCTCTCCGGGGACCTGTCCCTCTGCCGCCCGGACCCACCTTCGCTGCCGCCCCTTTCCACCCACCCACCGACCCCCTTTCCAAGCTCCCCTCCCCTCCCTTCCTGCCCTGATTCCTCCGCCCCTAACCAACTCCTTTTGATCTTTTGGGGGTTGGTTGGCGACATCTCCTTTCATCTTTCCGCTGGGACGCCCCCCTACCCCCCCCGCTTGGACAGGATTTCCCCACCTATGCTTTGTGCATCCTCCTGGACCTAACGGCCCCCATATCCTGTTGCCAGGCAGCCCCTGAATTTACCTCCCCCATTTTATTTCAATTTCATTCCCCCCCCCCATTTTATTTCATTTTACTTCCCGTAAGACTTTAGCTGTGGGTTGCACTCCCCGTTCCCTGTGGGGTCTCTGACCCCCTACTGTTAGTTTAGGTTAGTTTAGGTTGCTCCCCCCCCCCCCGGTTCCCCAAAGTTTGCCTGCCAAGCCACCCACCCAGCCCAAATAAAGGCCGGCTCTTTTTCTGCGGCTGGTCCGTTCCTTGCTCCAAGTGGTCCGATGACGTCCGGTGCGGGAGCCGAGACAACGGATGGCGAGGGGACGGAAGGGGAGCGCGAGCCCCTGAACCCCGAATCTTCTGAGACTCTGGGCGTCTCTGCCACCTACCGGGAGTTCGTCCGGCGAAGTTACCTGGAACTGATGAGTGCCAACCAGCATTCCCTCCATGCCCTCAACTGGCGGCGACTGTACCTCAGCCGGGCAAAGCTCAAAGCCTCCAGCCGGACCTCAGCCCTGCTTTCCGGGTTTGCAATGGTAAGTGGGGACGCAGATTCTCCCTCCCCCCCCCCCCCCATCACCACCTGCATCCCAGAGTTGTGGCTTGAATTCCACTGCTCTAACCATTGGTCTGTACTCCCTTCCATGGCAGCAGGAACTGCTTCTCCCTGCTGCCTTTCAGTCCCGAAGAGAGACCTCAATTTTCCCCGCTGGACTGCAGACCTCACCCACCCATCCCAGAGACCACTGGAGCAATACCCCATGTCCCATGGATGTAGTCACTAGGCTCTGTTTTCACTTTCCACAGATCACAAAGCCATTGTTTACTTTTTCTACATTACTAAGTACCGTGGTGTTTCCTTCTCTAAAGCGAATCTAGAAATGGCCCTGCTGTAACCACTGGTCCTTGTTGCCCTGCCCCAGATAATCCCAGCACACTAACTGCTGCATCTTATTACCTTCCTTGCTGCCCATAGACTTCTGGAGGCTGGTTTACTCACTGGACACCCCTCCTAGAAGAATGGAGGCAGCTCAGGAATTCTGACCCAAATCTACTTTCTTGGGACTTTGTCCATCTTTTCAACAGTTACTGAGAGCTTGTGTGAAGTGCCTCTGTGTGAGACAGTGAGGACTAGCATTTTGACTGCTAAAGTGGGTTAGAACAGAGAAACTGTGTACCAGGGCTCCTGGGCCCGCTCTCTGCGTTCATGAGAGATGCCCTGTTGCCCTCCTTTCCAAAATATGGTAGAAAGCTCAAGAGTTTTTCTGCTTTTCAACCCTTTGGCTGTTATTTTTTTAAAAAATCAGAGTGAGAGTATAAGAACCGAACCTGATGCTTGCAAGGGTGGGCAGAGGCGGTGGAGCTGAACTTGATGTAACTAAAGCAGCCGCCAGCTTGGGGAGCCCCAAATTCCTATCCCCCCCCTCCTAATTGATCTTCAAACACCCCAAAAAGTATTTTGGCATCTTAAAGTCTTAACAACTCTGTTGTGGCTTAAGATTTCGTGGATATTTTCCAACCTTGCGTCCACAGATGTGTTGGACTATTACTTAATGTTTAAATCTTTTGTAAACCGCCCAGAGAGCTTTGGCTGTGGAGCAGTATAGAAATGTAATAAACAGTATTGATAATGATAATAATAATTCCATCATCCCCAGTCAGTATGGCCAATGGTCATGCCAGCTGGGGTTCATATGGGGGTGTTCTAGAGTGCTAGGATTGAGAACACTCCTCTAATCATTTATAAATAAAGATGTGAAGCTTTCCAAGTGATCCAAGATTCTGTGTGCCTTTCTAAAGATATCTGGGAAAGGGATCGTTTTTTGCCATAAACCCTTTACGACCTTCTGTTTATGTTGCTTCCTGGAGCTGCTTCATCTGTTAGCTGCATCTTGCTCCACTCAGGAATTTAATTCTAGAATGCCGTGGCTTCTGCCAATCCCCCCAAAATAAGACCGGGCCTCTGAGCATGCACCGACAGCCGCCCACTATCCATGAAACCGCCACAGCCCCCTGCGTTCCAGTAACATCTGAAATGGTGGCCCCCTTTTTGAAACACTTAGGTTTGCCACCTTTCAGCCATTGACATTTATTTATTTTAATTATATTTTAAATTTACACTTATCCCACGCTTCGCGCAAGGAGCTTGGGGTGCCAGGTTCTTCCCAACTCATTTTTACAACAGCTTTGTGAGGTAGGTCAGGTGTAAGAACGAATGACTGGCTAAAGATCACTCAGTGAGTTTGCATGGCTGAGCACTAAATTAAACCTGGGTCTGTCTGTTCCTAGTCCACATGATTAAATACAGAGTTGAGCAAACTGCTCCACAATGCTTGATAGACATAATTTGGCCCTTCCTTATTATTTAAGAGCACCTAAGAATTGGCTCAGATTATCCTATGCAGCAATTCCAGGTTTGAGAGTGGATATTTCATTTAATTTCATTTATTTCATTTCTATGCCACTCAATAGTTGAAGCTCTCTGGGCAGTTTACAAAGATATGACCAAAACTACAACATCCCTGAGCATTCGCTTTATCAAAACATCTTATCCTTTTACTTTTTAGTACATTTGCTGTTTGGAGTGGGGGTTATTTTTTGCTGATCAAAAATGTTTTCCTCCCTCCCCATCAGTACGGTATGTTCATTTTTGAAACTGAGAATATGATTGATTAGAAACATCTTTGGACACACCCAAAATAAAAAAGTATAAACTCTGCCCATAGTAAATGTCCTATTTTGGACAGAAAAAGAGAGAGATGAAAACCACAAATGGGTATGAGCAACCCTGGGGATACCTGCCTCCTGTCATGTAGGCCGTTGACAATGTTACAGTCAGTTGATGGTCAAAGTATATCAAAAAGAGGGCCAGGAGAGAGAAGCAGGAGGGAAAATTAAAAGAAAATTCAGCAGATGTGGAAATATTTAGAATAATAAAAAGACTAAGACAGGATGTCCGCCCCACCCCAAAAATTTCTGGCTGTTCCTTGTTTCTTAACACAACTCAAGGTTTTGATCAAGCAGAAGGCCTGTCAGCTCTGGTTCAAAATGCAGAAATGTGCGCTGTGGTTTGTAACACACACACCAACCTTTCTGGTGACCCAATATTCTTATTCACTTCTGCTTTTCTTCCTATCACACAGAAGCTGCTGAACGAAGATCTCAAATGTAGTTTAACATCCGCTTTGAGGGGGAGGGGGCATTAGAAAAACAGAATTGTGTGGAAAAGTGAGCCAAGAGGTACCTCTCAGGGTTGCCCATATGGCTAGAGTTTAACTTTCTTAAGTTTGCCCAAATAGGAGGATGTAAAGTCAAAATTGTTTGTGCATGTGTGTTTGTTATATTTCTATTTCCATATAAGGTATTTTTTTAAAAGAAATCTTCCCTTTGGAACTATGTTGCCCTTACAAATATAATTGCTTCTGATCAGGAGGGACCGAAAATCTTCCCTTTGGAACTATGCTGCCCTTACAAATATAATTGCTTCTGATCAGGAGGGACTTGTACTCCACATATGCTCAGAGGGAATGTGTTTGATGTCTGTTTTTTCAACAACAAAAACCCAGCTGCAGCTGGTTCCTTCATAAAGGACAGGCACTTTGCACATGCTCATGGGCATGTTGCCTTTAGGTATGGGTGGGTAGGATTTGTTCAGCTAGAGGGAAAGTTCTGGAATATTTTAATACGCATTTGCAACCCTGCATAAAAACACCCATGCAAGATTCCAGCCCAAACCTCCCATGAGAAATGTATGATAGGAAGTTGTAGGCTACTGGACTATTTTAATAGTCTTTAATTGCTATGGGAGGGGAGCATTTGTCATCATTATAATCATGATCTTATATTATTCTCTCTTTTTTCGCTTGTGGCAGTTTTTCTAGATGGACATTATGGGCTCATGCTCTCTTTTACCGATTCAGGAATTTCCTGACTGTTGAACATGTTTGAAGTATGACTGCTTTTTGGATGTTGGTGTAGATGTATTTTGGTAGTGTTATTATTATTTTTGATATTATTATTTCCTGCCTTTTAATCAAATGTTCCAAAAGGCAGCTTACATGGCCATTGATCAGGAATGCTGGGAATTGTAGTCCAAAACATCTGTGGAGGCACTAAGTTGTGAAGGCTGCAATATTTAGTTATTTATTGCATTTCTATACTGCCCAATAGCCGAAGCTCTCTGAGCGGTTTACAAAATTAAGCCCATTCAAAGTATAAAACAACAGTATAAAACCACAATAAGCACAACCAAGATAAAAACAGCAGCAATGCAAAAATACAAATTTAAAAAAGCAAAGTTAAAATTAATTTATAGACTGTTAAAATACTAGGAGAATAAATAGGACTTCACCTGGCGCCTGAAAGAATATAGTGTAGGTGCCAGGCGAACCTCTTTAGGGAGCTCATTCCACAGCCGGGGTGCCACAGCAGAGAAGGCCCTCCTCCTGGTAGCCACCTGCCTCACTTCCTTTGGCAGGGGCTCATGGAGAAGGACCCCTGAGGATGACCTTAAGGTCCGGGCAGTAGATTACACACCCATGCAACCCAGGACGTCTTAGTCCCAATGGATGAGGCCAGAGCAGTGAGTGGGACAGTGGTCCATTTCTAACAGTTTGCATCTCCTCCAGAGGCAGGCCTTTCGTAAACCGAATGGATCTTTACTGCTGGTTCGCCAGCCCCCAAATATTTCACAACAGGGGTAGCTCACAGCAGTAAATTGTAGCTGGGAAAATCCATCCCCCAACACTGCCCTACTGTGAGAATTGCAACTAAACTCAGAGGGAAGGCTGGGGCAGGGGCAGGGGCAGGGGCAGATGACATTATTCCTGTGCAACAAAAAGTCCTGGGACTTCAACCCTGCAAGCCCTGGGTTCCACTACAACACTGGGCCAGAAGGTGCTTCCCTTCAGATCTGCAGCCTGAAGGTAAATGACAGGTGTAACTGAGTCTCATTTCTGGCACAGCAGCACATCCTTCTGTGGTCTCACTGGTCTCTCTGGGCCTTGTATTGATGTTATTGCTGGGCGGCAGGGGGTCACACCTCCCAGCGGCCCTTGGTCCCCTGCCGTTCGCAGAAACCAGTTCATGCTTCCCTTTGGTTCCAGGATCCTATGGCAAGAGCCCGATGGAGCCAAATGTTCTGTGTATGTGTATGCTGGGAGAGCAAAGTTCCTTGTAGCTGCTCCTTTTCTGGATGATGGATGGGGCCTGGCTGATCTCCGCCTTAATAATATGATGTTGCTCCCCACACCCTGGGGTATCTGATTAATGCTTCCGTACTTCAAAATCATGCCCTTCCCACTGGTGATCTTTGCACGGACCCGCCCGAGAGTTGTTTGTTTGCGGAGAATCGTTTTCCTCCTGTAATCCTGGACTGCCGCTGCTGCACCCCATGCAGCCAATTTGGGCCCTCCTCCACCTTAGGTAAACTTTCTTTCATTCGCACCACACCCTGCCCTGCGGTCTCAGAACCCCCTGCATACAGTTTCTTAAGGAAAAAACAATAACCATCATCCTCAAAAAGGATGCCTCATTTAAAAACAACAAGCAACCCTAGAGTATAAATACTTTTTTTTTTTAATTATTTATTGTACTTTTAAACTGCCCAATAATAAAGGGCTCTGGACAACGAACAATTTATTGAAAAACATAAAATGCAAACCTTTAAAAAAATAGGAACAGCCCAGAATAAAACCGAGATAAACCAGCAGTGAAGACTAGAGTTAAACCACCTCAGCACATAAAACCAAGTTAAAACGAGGAGCAGAATAAAATACTTATAAGTGCCAAAAACAGTTCTTAACATGCCTCGGAGAATAAAAAGGTCTTCATCTGATGCTGGAAAGGTCGTAACGTAGGCGCCAGGTGAGCCTCTCTGGAGAGCGTTTTTACAGATTTGGTGCCAACACTGAAAAGGCTCTCTTGTTGCCTCCCACCTCATGTGTGTAATACACACACACACACACACACACACACACACAGCACTTCATCCCTATCTCTACCCCAACATTGGCTGCCTCCTACCAACTGCTGCCCTAGGGCCTTGCTAGACCTACCTGATAATCCGTGTGGGAGGAGGGGCCAGCCCGCGCTACAAGTAGCGTGGGCTGTCGCCTGTCTACACATCAGATGCGACGGGTTGCAGGAAGGACCCGTTGCGTCTGCCATTTTTTTATTTTTAAAGGGCCGGGTGTGCAGGAGCGCAGTAAGTGGTTTTTTTAAAAAGGGTTCCCCGCTCCCCCCTGGCTCCGATTTCCCCCCCGGCTGCGATTCCACCCCATCTCCAGTTTCCACCACCACCCCGCAATCTCCCTACTCCGATCTCTCCCCCTGCCCCGATGGGCCCAGCGCTCCTGCAGAGCGCTGCACCCCGTCCGCCGCTTTTCCCGGCTACTCACGAGTAATTGCGGTAGCCAGGGAAAGTGGCGGACCGGTCTACGTGCCCGCGGTCTCAGGCTCAGCCCAAGACCGTGAGAAATACCGGGCCACAAGCGGTGCCGGTTATCCCGGGCCTAGGGAGGGTTACCCCTGCCTGAGCCCAGGATCCCCTGAGCGCCTTTATCGGGCACTTTACAGTCTCCAAAGAGCTTTATGCGTAATTTCTCGACGTTCCTTACAACAGCCATCTAAGATGGTGTGTTTAGAGCTATGATCCCCTTATTCCTGATGAACGAAGGAGAGCGTGAGAGAGAGAGAGAAAAAGAGCGGATTGGCTAAGGCCATGGGAGATTGATGGTGACCCTATTCAGATGGCACACTAAGCCATGGTGGTAAAGCATTTTGAGCTCAACATTATGGCTTAGCATGTCATGTGAACCATTCCTAACCATGGTGGCTACATAACCACGGTTTAAACGTGCTTACTAGCCATTTGCTGCAAAAGGGTTAACGGCCTAACCATGGCTTAGCGTGTTGTCTGAACAGGCCTTGTGTGTTCTCCATGCAGACTTTAGGTCTACTCAGAAAATAAATCTGGATATAGTGGGGTTTGCTTTAAATTGTGCATGAGTTGGTAAGATTAGCCAGGAAAGCTACTCCACAGTCCTGGGTCCTGGGCCTGCCATCCCAATGTGGTCATCCTGGTTTTTAAGCCTTCAGCCCTCCCAGTAGCTTGGTTAGCTTGCCTTTTAAAATGGGTTTGCTTTCCCTTTGTCTGCCTGTGGTTTTCTTCAAAGCATTTAAACTTTAGCCCAGAGGAGAATTTGGATTCCTGTCCCTACACAGCAGCAAAGCTCACTGGGTGACCTGTGACCAACTCATCGCATCTTAACCCGCCTTGCAGGGATGTTGTGAGGATAGCATGTGCGCCCTGGAGGAAGGGTGGGATAACAAATGTCAGGCATTTATTCCCTCGCTTTGCCCGGCCAGGTCTCAAGGCAAAACCACATTCCTCACGATGTGATCTCATTTGCTTGTAACCAAAGCAACAAGGAGCTTAGGCTGGGAAGGGCGGATCTGAGAAATTAGACCAGTTCCAAAACTCTGTTTTGGAGCCAACAGGGTTTTTTTGACGGCGGGGTGGGGGGTGGGGTGGAGTTTATAAAACAAAATGTCAGGCTGTTCTCTCACAAAAGTGCCATTTGGTCTGGGGGAGGTGGCATCGGGGTGGGGTGTGTGGAAACAGAGGGTGGGCAGCCTAAAAAATGAAGTTTTGAGATGGGGAAGTCTCCGGTTCAAATCTCACCTCGGTTTAGGCAAACCGCTACAATCTCTGAGCCTTGCTGCTCTCCCACCCACGCCGGTACAATGTATGGGCGGGGTGTGTGTGTGTGTAACTGACCTACCTATCATGCAGGGTTGCAGTAAGGATTACAGATGTACCAGATCTGGGGCACTTTGTGCCAAATGTACAAATTAAAGTTCTCATTGTTATGATTGTGGAGGGGGCTTTCTCCTATAGGGCACAGAATTGCCAGTCATCTGGATGTTGGGGTCGAACCAGAGCGTTGTTGGAGCCCTAGAATCTGTTTTCCAGGCCAGGCCTCAGTCCTGGAAGGGGTGAAATTCTAAAGGAGCAGATTGCCTCTTGGCATATGTAGAGAGGTTTCTCATTCAACCAATTAAGCACAGCCACCTCCCAGACATGTCCTGGTAGGTCTGAGGCCTATTTGGAGACGATGTGTCCTATTTGGAGATGATGTGTGCCTCAGTGTTGTGTGAGACTCTTGCACACCTAACACGCCTAACTGCATTTTGCCTTGGAGGTTCATGCTGCATTTTGACTCTGGCTTCTCAGGCTAGGGTGTGAGGACATGTGGCGAAACGAAAGCATGACGGTGCGCTGCTTGTCTTTTTCACCTGAGTGTCCTAGACAGGCGCGGTATTGGGCTAGAAGATTCCCAGAGAGGACCTAAAAACGGGGTTAGCGGGCTGGTAGTTAAGTCTCTAAGGCAGCCTTCCTCAACCTGGGGCGCTCCAGATGTGTTGGACTGCATCTCCCAGAATGCCCCAGCCAGCTGGCTGGGGCATTTTGGGAGTTGTAGTCCAACACATCTGGAGCGCCCCAGGTTGAGGAAGGCTGCTCTAAGGGCATTGTCGAGAAAAGCAGCCTAGTCGCCTGCAGAGCATGGGCATGGGGTGGCTGCTGGCAGGAGGCCCTCGCCGGGCTCCAGGAGCCAAGAGGTGAACGCTTGGTCGAAATCCCTCCATGACCTCATGTGCCACCGGCAGCAAGGTTTCCTGGCCAGTCGCCCTCGAAAGGGACCTCCCAATGAGGCTCAGAGGGAGGGGAAAAAACAGCCTGTCCCTTAGCTTGTCATCTAGGTCAGGCTTAGAGCAGGAATGGCTGGGGGCCTATAGTTTGGAGCTTCTGGGAGGAGAGTCTAATGGTTAGAGGTGGGAAGCGAGGCAAACTCCTGTCTTCTTCATCCGGCAAAAAACAGCAGGTAAAACGGATCTTCCAGTGCTAGCTTCTGGGTTTAGTGGTTCCTCCCACCAATCTCTTTCCTGCTCCAGGAGTAGGAGGCACTCTGCATATGTTCAGGGACGCCCTTTCTTTCGTAGGCTCCAGGGCTGAGACATCTCTCTGCCCTCTGCTAGAATGTGATTGTCCTTAGTGTCACCCAGCTTGCAAGGTTACACAGGCCTATGTGTTTTCAAAGGGGGGGACAGGATTAAGAGGCACCCTGGTTGTAGGACAGGAATGGGGAACGTATGACTTTCCAAATGCTGTTCGAGTGCGACTTCCATCAGCCCTAGCCAGCATAGGCAATAGTGAGGAATGGTGGGAATTGCAGTTGCCCCATTCTCCATTCCTGCTCTAGGACTATCTGTCAAAAATAAAATCTGGTTCTCCTGTAGCGGAAACACACTCTGTACGAGCTCAGAGGTCCTGCACTTTTCTTTCTTTCTTTTTTTAGTGCCCAGATTTTGGACAAAAAAAGAGTTGCTGTCCTCTGTAGGGCCAGGCCTTCAGACCAAAGGCTGAGATGGTAGGGCTGAACTTCTTTGGGCGGGGGTATGTCCTCCACCCCTTCCATTCAGGCCCTGGTACTTCCTGCTGAGTCTCCAGCACGTGCTTCCTTGTGGGACCCCTGCCAACTAGCTGTCACCGCTCTGTTTAATGTGGCCCACTTTCTGAAAATAAGCCTTGGTCATCTCCTGCCCGCCCAAGGACTCAGTGCCTCAAGGCTGGGAGGGGTTATTTCACTGTGACCCAACAGTGTCACACTCATGGTGAAATTGGGGAGTGTGTGTGTGTGTGTGTGTTTCTCAGGCTCCTTCAATTCCTTATTTGCTTCCTAAAAGTTATGGTAGTGGGCACTGTCTTGCTCTGGGTTAAATCCTTCCTTTCTCCCGCCCCAATTCTCTGGGGGAACTGCCAATGAACTGGGATCCAAGCCAGAGCTGGAGCCGTGACTGGTCAAACAGGAATATAGGCCGCCTCTCCTACCCTGATCCCTGAAGAGGGTCCTGGTGCCAAGTTAGGAGTTTAATAGGAATGCCATGTTCAGGTCAGCTATGGTGGTTCTCGGCCTCAGCTATGGAGGGGGACAGCAATGAATGCACACAGTCCTCACTTCCTGTCATTGTCCGAAACAACTGTGGCTGGGGGGCAGGACTGCAACACAAATCGACCCACTCCCCGAAATCCATAGCATAGATCACCACCCAAGCAACCACATTCGACAGAAAACTGGAGGCACCTGTTACACCTCACTGGGGCTGAGACTCTTTTGGCCTCAGTCATCCCCACCTGCAATATGGGGATAATAATATGGACCTAACTTAAGGAGTCGTTTCTGGAGATTTTTGAGAAACCTGTGTGTGGAGGGCTTTGTACACACAAACCTCTAGGGTGGTACAATTTTATAATAAATGGCCCCATCTGGCCAGAACAAAGGGATTTGACAAAACCACCTTAAGGCACAATCCTTTGCATGTTTGGAAAGAAAAAAGTCCTACAACTCCCAGTTGGATGGGGAATGCTGAGAGTTGTGGGACATTTTTCTGTCTAAAGGATTGCACCCTTAATTCCCCCCCCCCCCCCGAACAGTTTTTATTAAAACCTTTATATCCCACCCTATATCTTTGGGATCTCAGGGGCGGCATACAGATAAAATAAATTCAAGCAATATAAAATAATAATTTGCACAGCTAAAAATGTATTAAACCATTAATGGCTAATGCCAGTAAAAAATGTAAAATAGTTGAAAACTAAACTATGTGCCACTTTAGGCGAATTTAGCCCTTGAGGGTTTAGATAAAAAGCCATGTTTTAATTTGGTGCCGAAACGAAGCCAATGTCTTCACCAGTCGGGTCTCCAAGGGGAGGGTGTTCCACAACTTTGGTGCCACAATAGAGAAGGCAGAAAATGCAGGCAATGAACCTATAGGGTTGTGGGTCATAGACTATAGGGGTGTGTGGGGCACAGATCACTATGTCGTGTGAGTGTGTGTGAGAGAGAGGCATGAATAGAACGTGGCTCTCCAGATGCTGTTGAGCAATCTTCCATCAGCCCCTGCTGGCATGAGATTTGTAGTCTAACATCTGGATCCCCAACCCGTGTGACTGACGGAAGCGACCGATAGCCTGAGAACTGAGAATTTCTCACAGGAGTTAAGCAAGAAATGGCGGTTGCAGTGTTTGAGCTGGGTGTTGCTGCTGTGCAAATGTCTCTCTGGAAAACTGCAGTCGGCCTGGCGGGATAATTTGTGAGCTGCAGGGGTGCTTGTTTGTCTGCACGGATGTTCTGTGAAACAAATATTCAAAGCCCAAACTTCACAGCTGGGCAACAGCTGTATTAGAACCCGACCCAAATGTGCAATCTTTCGAGTTCTCCGGAACTCGGGAGATTGCACATTTTTGTGGGATTTGGCTTGGTCCTAATAACGCTGTTGCCCATAGCTCTGGAATTTCTCATCACGGGAGAAAGCGAAGAATCTGTAACGGTATAAACATTCGGTAAGCCGGGGTGGTGCAGCGGTGAGAATGTTGGACAACAGCCAGGACAGCCCTGGTTCAAATCCCTTATTCAGCAACGAAGCTCAGAGGGTGACCTTGGGCCCATGCTTTCCTCTCTCATCCTTAGTTTAAGCCTACCTCACAGGGTTGTTGTGAGGACAAAACGGAAGGAGCACCCTGCTTTGAGCTCCTTCTAGGAAACTTGGGATATAATTGTAATGTGACGGGGAGAGCGGTCCTATGATCCCTAGGCAGCATCTGAGGAGACATAGAATAGTTCAGATTGTTGGGCCCGAGGTCAGAGGCAGCACTCAGCCGGAGAACTGCCTCTCCTTGCTCGCAAAAGGGACCTCGAACAGGAGGGAAATGGGGCGGTTCTGTGGGCGGCCTCCTTCCCTCCCCTGCAGCAGAGCCTTAGCTAGATGGGCAAAAACGCCCTTCTAGCAAAAATGCAGAACAGGAAAAACGCCCCTTCTGCTCTGCATAGGACGCCCGTCAGCCTCCGAGTTCGGATAGGGCATCCGGATAGGATTGCACCCTTAATCTTTTTAATGTAAATAAGAGATAATAACCCTATCTCCCCCCACCTCTCTCAACAGGTGGCCATGGTGGAAGTTCAGCTGGAGGATTACAACTACCCCCAGGGGCTGCTCATTGCCTTCAGTGCCTGCACCACCATCCTGGTGGCCGTCCACCTCTTTGCCCTCATGGTGAGCACCTGTATCCTGCCCCACATCGAGGCCGTCAGCAACATCCACAATCTCAACTCGGTCAACGAGTCGCCCCATGAGCGCATGCACCACTACATCGAGCTCGCTTGGGGCTTCTCCACGGCCTTGGGCATCTTCCTCTTCCTCACCGAGGTGGTCTTGATCTGCTGGGTCAAATTTATGCCCATCCGCGGCACCTCTTCTGCCGAGAAGTGCTGCGCCCCTGCGCCGGTCCTCGCCGGGAATGCCACCGTGGCCCCGGTGGACGGCTCCGGCAGGAACGCGGCCATGGCCTGCACCGTCATCATGGTCCCGGTGGGCGTGGTCTTCGTGATCTTCGCCTTGCACTTCTACCGCTCCCTGGTAGGACACAAAACGGACCGGCACCAGCAAGAGCTGGAGGAACTCCACCAGATCAAACATCAGTTGGATGGAGAAGCCACAGCACTGCAGGTGGTGTGAGGTTTGGAGGCCTCGCTCGGATCGTAAGCGGGCTCAAGGCACCGGAGGCTTGTTGTTTCTGCAGAGAAAGAAGGCAGGCCTTCTTGATCGTGTCCTGACTTTGACTCGGCGGGGCAGCCGCGGAGGAAACCGGTACAGTCGGAACTTAACCAAAAAGCTTCTCTGACCTTTTTGCAGGTTTGCTTTGCCTTCTCTCCTTTCCCTCTTGGCATCTTACAAAATCCACTCACGTTCCTCCAGAAGCAAACGGGAGGAAGGGTATTGAAACGTAGAGCCGTTCGCTGAAATGGAATAGTTCCTGAAAACCGGCGGCAGGAACTTGGAGCGGCAGGAACTTGGAGCGTCATCCGTCCTGTTCCTCCGATGGAGTTCTAACAATGCAACAAATGTTTTGCTTGGAGAGATGGCGTTTGTCCCCAGCAGGACAAAAGCTTTGTTTTATTTGTTTCCTCTTTGCATTTCCACACAATCTGGAGTCTTCGGGTATTTTACTCACGGGCACTGGGATTTAAAGATGGAGGTCGAAGATAAATGGGTTTGGAAACATCAAACCAGTCGAATTGACTGCCCTTTGCTCCCTCCTCACCCGCAAACTTCATCAGATGGGATTGTGGAGGGTATTGGAGCCTAGCTGAACAAGCTTCTTCTTGGAGCTGAGGCTCAGATCTCAGAGGTGCCTTTGCAAAGCCAGTCACTGTGATTGGCAGGCAGTATGAAGCTTCTGGATTGGCCAGGCCTGCTATAAATACCAGTCCAGCCTTGGCCTGGTCAACAGAGTAGCGCCTTCTGTCTTCGAAGCTCTGGTTTTAGATCCCAAACTGTAATGGGACCATCGCTCATGGGTTTGCCCCATTCACGTGAAAAAGTGGAGGGGTTTTACTTTAACGTTAAGAAGGAACACACAGGAGAGGGATGTTTGACCTTTCTCAGGGCTGCATTTCCTGCAGCCGGTTGCCCTGGTTACCAAAAATAAGCCAGGAATGGAGGAAAGTGACAGGGGTGGGATTATTGCCCCTTTCCTATACAATCTTTTTAGTGTTAAGATCCCCACCGCTCCACTTTGTACGTGAACAGGAGTGGACCCATGAAGCAAGTATCTGCTGCTGTCACATTTAGTTTTGTCTTCACAAAGCCTCACGCTCCGGGGGGCTAGCATTGGCCCAGCGGGGAATCTTTTAAGTTATCAACTAGCAGACTAAAGTTTCTGCTTTTCGCTCCCTGGAGACCTCTAAAGCAGGCGTGATGGAAAGTATGGGAAGGAGAAAATGGGAGAGGATGAGAAATCAGGGCTGTGTGGCTTGCGATGGGGAGAGGGGTTGCCAGGAGGCCATTTTGATAAAAGTGGGGAGCGGCTTTTCTGGCTGCCTCTTAACAGCCCTCTACAATATCGGATTGCCAGCTTCAGAGTCTCCGGAGTCAAGGGGCTTGCTGGACTTGTTCTAGAAAACATGAGAGGAAGGACAGAGAGCACTTTGCCGTTGCTTAGCAACAGCAGGGCACATTCCTCAGTGTGGTGCTGTGGTTGCTAGGCAAAGTCAGCGTCTCCTCTTTCTCCCCCCAGCCGGCAATGCCATTGGGGGCAACGGAGGCCAACAGCAGCAACCCAACTTATGGCCCCAAACGAAGAATATTAATGCGGGAGGGATGGAGCTCACAAACCCTGCGGCAGTTGGATTCTTAAGAGGCAGCCCTGGTTTCCAGTTATCTAGTGAAGGAATGTTTGGCGGATGACTCACGCGCCCGGCCTTATCAAAAGACCGATGCTTTTTCTCTATAGAAGGACAGTTCATTCTTAGCTGTCAGGCTTGAAGGGAAATGGTATATTTTTGTTGGATGAGGAGCAGAACAAGGGCCGGTGAATGTCTGCAGCTGTGGGTGCTCTTTTCCGCTGCTTTTTTGTATCTGGCGTTAATCAGAAACAAGCATCCAGACCGGTGGGGTGGGGTAGGGGGCGCAGCACATCCTGAGAGCCACTTCTTAACGGGGCCAAGAATCACAAAGGTGCAGAATACCGTGGTATGAGTTTCTGGTCAAGGACCCTCTACTCCCATGTGCCCCCTCCCTCCAACGCTCGCAAACTAGCCTGCCGTCTTCAGGGATTGGCTATTATAATTTGGGACCCTGAACATCACGTTGCTTTATTGTGAGTGACAGGCAGCGTATTAGAGGGGGAGTGCTTTGAGGCCCAGGAGTTCGGGGGTTGTGCAGCCTGTACTACACTTTGTATGCACATTACTGCCCTTACCCTACTGTGGGGGCCCTGTTCATAGAGACTTATGGGGGGACGGGGACACCATTTCGGGGGCGGTTGACAGGTTTGGCCTTCCCCTGCAAAGGGTTTCCCAAGCTTATCACTCGGCTTTTCTCCATAGGAGTGAATGAGTAATGGGGACGCTGTTGTGGTGCAGGTGAACCCTGTCCTTGGTGATTTCAATGTCTGGAGCTGGGGCACACACACACACACACACACACACACACACACACACACACACACACACACACACACCCATGGCCAGGATCACTGGCAATTGAATCCGGCCCACATCTGCCACGCCATCCCCAGGTCGATGCCTTCCCCAAATGTTTTGTACTGCAACTCCCAAGCACTGTTGACCCATAGGCTATGTTGGGCTGGGGCTGATGGGCACTGAAGTCCAAAACATCTGGATTTGGGGAAGGCTGGGGCACTCAGTTCTGCTTCCTTTGGGTTAAGCTTGGCCGTGACAGAGTGAGACATTACATGACATGCCGTTTCTAATCAGGTAAAGCAACTGTAAGCGGTTTCCGGTTTTGCTGAGGGCTGCGGTGGGTGGAGGCCGTGGGGAGGAAGAAGAGGAGCTGTTGAACCCTTGAGCACGAATGGCTGGGGTGTGTGTGGATGTTTCCTTCCTCCCATCTGCTTTTCTCCCCCAAGAGATTAAAGAGGTGCAGGGGACCTGTGTCTTATCTCGCTGGGAGAAAAGTAGCTGAGGACTGGAGAGGCAGAATGGAAGAAATTTTGAATTACCATGGGGGGGGGGGATAAAAAGCCCTCCTCACTCCCAATACGCTCTCTGCCTGCTTGCAGCCGTTTGGCTTGATAAAAAAACGTCTTTGGGATTCAGTATGGGCGGGGAAAAGAATCACGAAATTACACGTACGATGAGATCAATTCATATCCCACGAGAGCCGCTAATGTCTCGTCAAGCAGTGCTGATGTGCAGCAGCTCAGCGGAGGAGAAAAAGATGCATAAAATCGATGCCGATCGGGGACGCTGCTGAGGATTTCTTGAAGCGCAGCAGACGCCTAAAATTCAATACAGTCTGCTATCAAGCAGCACTGACATTTCCCTATTAGACAAAAACTGGATTGTATCCACTCGCTCTTAGCCACCACAGCTCTACAGCTTGTATGCCTCAGGACGGACGTGGTCTTGGCGTTTAAAAATGTTTTCTCTCGGTTTAGTTTACATTGTTAACCAACGTGGGGCTTGGGATTTCACACAACACACGGATGGTATGTGCTTATGGCTTGGTACACACTTGATCATGTATTTCTGGGGAACTCTCTACTGCTAAAGTAGGAGATCCCAATTTCTGGCACTTTTTATTCTGTATGTTTTTAAAATAAAAGTTGGTGGGTTTTTTAAAAAAAGAAAAAGATGTCAAAGTGAAATGACTGAAAAGCATAGAGAGAGTGAAAGCTGATGGTTGTTTGTTTGTCATTTTCATTCCTGAGTTATTAGAATGCTCTTCAAGGCTGCATATAAAAGGGCCATCTTTCTAAATGTCTCCAAATATTCAATACATCCTTGCATGTGGAAAGCCAGCATGCAGAAGGGTTCACTAGCCTAGCCTTCTCCCTGACATGCCTGTTTCTATGTGCAGAGATTTTATTATGGGTGGAAGCATTCGCCTAAAAGATTTGCCCCTTTGCACAATCCTGACAGGACATCAATCAGAGATATTCAACCTAGGCCATGCTTCTACTTCTGTTCTCAAGCTGCAGTAGGTTTATGTCACTAGTAATTGCAGTAGTAAAGTACTTTATTTCTGTAGTGTGTGCGTTTCTCAGGGTGGAGTACTTTACCGTTGAGCGACTACTGCAGTAAATCGATGCTGTTTTTAGGAGGGTAGGGAATGATTGATAAGATACCTGTTTCATTTGAGACAAGGTCTTGAAATTTGTTTTTAAACGGCAGATTCCTTAACTATCCCATCATATGTTTACTGGAATTATATTTGGACTGATTTTCTGTTTGGTGTACATCAGGGATAAGGAAAGATGTGGTCCTCCAGATGCTGATGGACTGCAACTCCCAACATTCCTTGCCATTCACTCTGTTGAGTAGGGCTGATGGGAGAAACAGTCCACCACCATCTAGAGGACCACAAATTGTCTGTCCCTGGTGTAGGCGATGCAAGCTTTACACTCAACAAATCTCATCGCATTTATTTCTTTATAACGTTATATCCTGCACCTCAACTAAACAGATTCTGGAGCTGTGAACAGTAAAAGGTAAAAGAATAAAACGCCACATTAAAAATGTGTTATTTTTCAAAACAATACCAGTAAAAAAATGTGGCTGGTTAGTCAAGGAAGACTTCCTGAAATAAAGTTGTTTTCAGGAGGCGCCAGAAACAATACAACGTTGGTGCCTGCCTGACCTCCAGAGGCATGGAGTTCCATAGAGAGGGGGCCACCACACTGAAGGCTCTTCTCCAGGTGGACTCCAGTTGGGGCATAGATCTGTGTGGAAACCCCAAGGAGCATGCCATCTAATGACCTCAGCGACTAGATAAGTTGATAAGGTGTTCTTTCATGCATTTGATCAAGCATTAAGTGTAACTCCAAAGCTTTCATATTACATTATTTACCTATTGTGTGCGTGTGTTCTTCTAAAGAAGTATTGTGTAGTGCTGAGTGGCTTTTAAACGTCTCCACCACACCACACCACCCCAAGGCAGCTGTTGTAATTTCATTTCTATTTTTCCTTTCCTGCAATGGCGATTTTGACCTCCTTCCTCTTTCTTCTTGCATCTGAACACCATTCTAGAAAAATCTAGCCTGCATCTACACTTTCTGCAGAATGAGGTGGTCGAAAGAATGCTAAGATGGTAGGAAGTGTCTGCACTATTTCAAACTGCAGGTGGGGAATGGCTTCTATTTTAAAGCTCCTCTGTGTAAAAACTCCCTGCAAATAGACAGCCGTCTAGCACAATGGGGAATAAGGTTTTAGCTTCACCCGTTTAACAGCTGTGCTGATTTTTTAATTTCGGGAGGGGGTTCAGTGTAGGGGAGCATTAAAGAACTGTGACACTCCCCACTGTCTGAAATGGTACAATCCGTTCTTTTACTAGGGCATTCTACTGCCCCAGGCATGTTCAACCTACTCTAGATGTGCTGGCTTGAGAGATGGGAGTTGTAGTCCAACATATCTAGAGGCCGACAGATTTGGAAAGGCTGCCTTGCTCCTCTCATGCTTCGGGCGTAGAAGAAACACACTCAATGTGCATCCCTATTCATGTTTATTCAAACGTCAGTCCCACTCTATGCAATGGGCCTTACTCCTAGGAAAGTGTGCATAGGATTGCATCCCTCATTCCATTGGATTCAATGGGACACATTAATTGCCAGCAAGTTCAGCCCTTTCATATTGATGGGCCCTAAACATGACTCATGTCACTTGAGGGGGGGGGGGGTCGCTAGAAAAATAAATTAAAAATAACGGAGAGTTTGCTGCAAGTCATCCTATGAAAGTTATCTGTGTGGCTTCATGTAGCGGTGTCACTTTGTTGCCTGCTGACATTGTCCACTAGTTTCGCGACTGGCTAAGCTAAACACTTTACATTTTAAAACTGGGAGTCCTGAGGTAACAACCTCTGCTGTTTCCTCAGAGAGACAATGACCCTGTTCAGACGACACGCTAAGCCATGGTGGTTAAACATTTTGAGCTCAACATTATGGCTTAGTGTGTCATGTGAACCATGACTTAGCGTGTCATGTGACACATTCCTAACCATAGGGACTACATAACCATGGTTTAAACACATCATTTGTTGCAAAAGGGTTAGCTTGTTGTCTGAACAGGGGCAATATGAAATAAGCCCAGGTGGTTGCTTCAAATAGCCATGAACAGGCAGATATTAGACTACAACTCCCATCATCCACTACCATTGGCCTTGCTGGCTAGGGCTAATGCGAGTTGCAGGCTCACAACATCTGAAGGGCCACAGGCTTCCCATCCCCTGCTGCATCATGTTAGGGGCCGTTTGGATTTCCCCTTCTGACCCCCCAGATGTCTTCAGTAAATTGACCCTGGCTCGGCTCGGCCCATTCCGGGCCTTGTTTTGGAACATGTGTTCTCCCTTCCCAGGCCTTGAAAACTCACTCCTGTGACGTGCTCACGTTCCATCCCTTCAGGACAGAGCTAAGCTATATATATAATCCCTTTCTGGGTTTGGCTATCCTCCAAGGCTGGTGAAATGTTTACGCTGTCTGAGAATACTCATGGTCCCAGCTGGGGAGAAGCCAAGACGGGCCTGGGAAATGGAGAGAGAGAGAGAGAAGGTCAAGGGCAGCTCTGGCTGAGGCGGGAGGCTCGTGAGCACTCCAGGTTGGATGGGAGCGAGGGGTAAAATCCAATGTAAGTCCTACTTAGAGCAGACCCATTGAAATGAGTGAGATTTAAGTTAGTTAATATAAGAAGAGCCATGCTGGAGCAGACCAAGGGTCCATCTAGTCCAGCACTCTGTTCACACAGTGGCCAACCAGCTGTTGACAAGCAGGACAGGCGCAATAGCACCCTCCTACCCATGTTCCCCAGAAACTGGTGCCTCTGATACTGGAGGTAGCACATGGCCATCAGGATCAGTAGCCATTGATAACCTTCTGCTTTAGGAATTTATCCCACCCCCTTTTAAAGCTATCCAAATTGGTGGCCATCACCACAACTTGTAGTGAATTCCATAGTTTAACTATGGGCTGTGTGAAGAAGTCCTTTTTATCTGTCCTTAATCTCCCACCAAGCAGCAGCTTGGGATGAACCTGGGTTCTAGAATTAGGGGAGAGGGAGAAAAATGTTTCCCTGTCCACATTCTCCACACCGTGCGTAAATTTGTACACCTCTATCATGTCTCCCCTTAACCTCCTTTTTCCACCAGCTAAACAATCCCAGTTGATGTAACCTTCCCTTGTAGGAGAGATGCTCCAGCCCCTTTATCATTTTAGTCGCCCTTTTCTGCACTTTTCCAGCTCTATAATATCCTTTTTTAGGTGTGGTGACCAGAACTGTACACAGTATTCTAAGTGTGGTTGCACCATCGATACACACTGGCTAGAGCCAGTTTAGAAGACATTCAAATCAACTTAGTGCTTTTATACACATCATCAGAGAAGGCTAACACTGTTTAACTACAAGCCCCCTCCCTAAAGCTGGGTCTGTGAGCGTAAGTAAGCGAAGGCATGACATATGGTTACTTGCTTCCACTCTGGAGAGACCGCATATTGGTTGTTGCAGAGGCAGGAGGAAGAGGACAACAAAAGAGGAAGAGGAGGGAGCAGGTAAAAGGCACTGATCAAGTTACAGGACATTCTCTATCGTCCCTTAGTGCCTGGAAGCATGCCGTTGTTCCTATTATCCAAACTTAGACTTCATGCATTGGAAGGATTTGCCACCATTCAGGTTCCAAAACACGCCAAGGGTGCTGAACCAACATGGCCCTTCCTTTCCCCCTTCTGCCGGTTGTTCAGTGGATTCCTGTCTTTTGCACAGGTTTTCCCCCATTCTTAAAGTTTTAAATGCCTCTGTGAGGTTTAGTTACTGGCAGTAAGAGTTTTAAGCTAAAATATGCTGGCGTTTTGACCCTGCCCTCTTTTGCCTTAAGCTCCACCCACCACTGGAACGTGGGCTGGGCCGAAATGAAATCACGCCTATTTTCCCCAGGCTGAAAGGGGTTCTCTCCGCCTCGACTGGGATCTATCTTTTAATGAGCCCAAACTGAACCAACACTTAAGTTCAATGAGGCAGAACCAAAATCTGATGCTACAAATGGCAGATAATGTTGTTACAATTGTAGGTAGAAAGACACCTTGAAGCTTCCCAGCACATTGGTGGGCTAACATTAGGGCCATATAAAAATCCTATTTATTTTCAAGCTGTTGGTTCAGGAACACACTAGAGGCATTCAAGAGGCAGCTGGACAACCATCTGTCAGGTATGCTTTAAGGTGGATTCCTGCATTGAGCAGAGGGTTGGACTCGATGGCCTTGTGGGCCCCTTCCAGCTCTACTGTTCTATGATTCTATGACTGTATACCTTAGATGTGTGAGGATTCTCTGCGGTTACTCGGTGGGGAGAGGGATTAGCACATTTTGCAACATCCACAAGCAACACTCCTTTGCTCTAAGAGGAGCCGGTCGGTGTAGGTAAACAAATGTTCTAAGTTAATGCATGAGAAGTTGGATAATGAAGAGAGAGGTTCCAGAAACGGCTAAAATGAACGCTGCATGCATCCATTTAAGCGGACAAGCTGGTGCCCTGCAGATGCTTTGGATTACAACTCCCATAGTACTTTGGCCATCGTTGATGGGTCTTATGGGACTTGTAGTCCAAACTTCTGGAGGGCACCAGTTGGTATACCTCATAGACCAGGAAGGCCCGGGTTCAAATCCCCTCTCAGTCATGAAGCTCTTATTGGGCCACTTTTCTCTCTCTCTCTCTCTCTCTCTCTGCCTCATCTACCTCACAGGGTTGTTGTGAGGATGGTAAGTGGAGAAGAAGGGGGAGTACCATATATGCTGCCCTGAAGTCCCCAGGCGAAGGGCAGAATAGAAATAAATAAAGTACGCCTAAAGCTATGAGAGAAAAGTGTAGGGTTATAAGACCAGATGAAAGTTGGCCACCTTTGTGCAAAGGGTCGGAGGCCAAAACGGTCTGCCAACTGCCCTCCTTAGTTTGTATATATGACAGTTTATGTCTTTGTAAGGATAAGAATCCGGGTGTTAATTTTTAGACCTCGACGTGTGCTGCCATCTGGTGGAAAGCAAAATTAATAGCAAGTTCTCCACCACCTCTCTCCTCAAGATCACTATTGTAAAAGGAAAAGAAGAAACCCTTGTGCAGAAAGAGGCATGTCTGTCTTTAGTTAGAAGACCATAAACATGTTGGAGTTAAACAGAATTCAGATGTTTTGATAATGTCTGGAAACTGAGTTTGCATAGGCAAAATAATTTTAATTAATGGTGGGTTTAAAGTCAGATGTAGGAACTATTGGTAATTATATTATAACTATGCTGTATCAATTGTCAGTTCTTATTTTAGCCCAGGCTCTATCCCATCCCATCCCCCGCCCGGTTCTCAAGGGCTTGGGATGGGGTGAGGGGAATCCTATAAAAATAGAATACCCAATTTATAAATAAATCACAATTATCATCCACTTTCTTACCCTGACTGTGGAATGCAAGCTCAAATAGGAATTCTGAACAGAAAGTGCTACCCACATTTTGGAACAGTCCTAGAGTTCAAATGATTTTCATCAGACTTCACTTCAGAAAGGGTTCAACTTTAGTGAGTAATATGAATCTTGGGGAAGACTTTGGGATCTTTCATCCCAAATTCAGGAATATTGGTGTGTGTTTTTCAAAAGAGATTTTCACCAGCATTTACATCTGTGGATATTTTTCAAAGAATGTAAAACTGCAAAAAGGAGTTCTAATATAAAAAATTGGAACCTCCACCTCCTGCATTAAAACAGATCACTCGTCACAACTGAAGAGATGTTTAGTGTTATAATTAATTTACCTCTTGCTGAGAGGCTTCAAATTATCCAGGATCTTCAGAAACAAAACAGCAAATTATATATACTGTTATGCACGCTCCTGACAAGAAGTGATATTCTTGATCATCCCAGAGTGCAGGACACAAAATAATGGGCTCAAATTACAGGAAGCCATCAGGAAAAACTTCTTGATGGTAAGAGCAGTACAAGAATGGAACAATGACCTAGGGAGGTTGTGGGCTCTCCCACCCCTAGAGGCTTTGAAGAGGCAGCTGGACAACCATCTGTCAGGAATGCTTTAAGGTGGATTCCTGCATTGAGCAGGGAGTTGGACTCGATGGCCTTATAGGCCCCTTCCAACTCTGCTATTCTATGATTCTATGAAGTGCTTACCATGGTTTGATTCCCTTGGAAGGAAGTCACTTGAGATATATTGGCATTCTGTGATATTTGGCTTATTTACAAATATCCTAGTTGAGCATATAGGTGGAGAGGCACAGCTTAAATACTCAAAAAGGCACTTGTCTAGGGAGACAGAAAGCACCACTAAAATGCCGCTAGCCTACAGCAGGGATGAGGAGACTTCAAGGTTGCAGGATCTACTTTGTTTCGTTTTTTACTAGAGGGTCATCAACCCAAACCAGGTACAATAATAGTACCTATGGAGGTAGAACCAGATGCAAATGCAGCCACATGCTAGGATCACTTGCATAGGTAAGTCCAAATCTCCATCAGAGTTACTACGGATAAGATGTTCTAACACAAAACTATAAAATGAGGCAGTAGAGGTGCACAAAAACCAAGTCACAGGCAAGTGATTATCTTATTTTTACATGTGAGAGCAAGAGATAAGCAGTTAATAAAAGGCCAATCATTCTAGAGATTTTCAGTTTTCACATTTACTTACTATTGTTCAACTACTGGGAATCTGAACTCCTCGCAGATCTATTTCAAGTCATGCAGAGATCAACCCCACAACTATGCTTTTTCTTTTCATCTCTTATCTGACTTCAAATTGCAGTTTCTCCTTTACCCAGAGACAAATGGATTGTCTCATCCTTTGCTGAGAGGAGTGGGAGCTCTGCCTTCTTTTCTGATGGTTCTTCCTTTCCAGAACTTTCCCCAAATTGTCCTATAACAAGGAGCAATTGGCGAACTATTTAGTTCCCATGGCAACATAATACCTCTATTTTACAAGCTACCAACACTCTTGTCAACACTGGACTCAGGCAATCTGCATCAAAAGCCCTGCTCACAGAAATATGGCAGAAAACCCACAACACTGCTTATTATATTTAGGAACATAGCAATCAAATATAAGATCCATGTGTAGCCAAATATGGCTGCTCCAAGGCTCTGGAACTCCCTTCCCAGGGAGGCTAGACTGGCTTCCTCCTTGCTGTTTCCAGAAGCAGGCAAAACCCTTTTTGTTCCAGCAGGCCTTTGGGAATAGTGTGGACCTTTGTTAATGCACTGGATTTTGTACAGACTTTTGCCTTTTAATTCCCCCCCCCATGTTTTAATATTACAGCTGGTTCAGTTTTTTAAAAACTTTTGTATATTTCTATTTATATGTTTTAACTGTATATGTTTTTAATTTTGTAAAGGCACCTTGAGTCCCACTATTGGGAAAAATGCGGGATACAAATAAATATAATAAATACATAAACAAATAAATATATTATTTTTATTGAATATTAGACCAATTTGGTGGGGAGGGTGCAATGCAAACATTTTAAATTATTATTATTTAGTAGCATTTGAACTCCACCTTGCTTTTACATGAAAACCTACATTCTGTAAATTTCAACCTTTTACATTCTTCTCTTTTTAATATATTCTTATCTTATAATTTACATCTAGAACTGGGCTTCCCAATTTTTACATACCAGCTCAGAAGTGTCCAGGAAATTTTCTTCTAGATGCCACCTCTTATTATAGAAGCTAGCTACTTCAGATAGCTCAAGGAAGTGAGCCAAGCCTTATGCTCTGTGCAGGCAAAGTCAGAACGCTTTCAGAGTCAGCAGGCTCTTCCTCTGGATGCTAACTGGTCAAATCCTGAGCACTGGGGTGTGCATATGTAACCTATATCCTGACAGTGAGGTTGTAGAAATACAACTGGAGCAGCTTTCCCTTGCAAGGTGGAGATTTACGGACACGAAAAGCTTTCCTCAGTTGAGTTTCTGCTTTAAAGCGCTTTATAACAGTTTTATAGCGCTTTAAAGCACTTTATAACTGTTATAAAGCGCTTTAAAGCAGTAGTGTAGATCCTGCCCTGGAGTCTCTGCATCTGATGAAATGGCCAGTAGTCCAGGTAAGTCTTTAAGATGCCATAAGGATCTTTTTGCCAGGGGGTGTGTATAAGGGGGAGGGCCAACCTAATTCAGCCTATCCATGACGAAAGTGTGAGAAGTGAATCAGCTCCTAGTTTTACATTATTCCCCCACCCTAGATATAAGGGGAAAATAGGCATGATTTCGTCTTGGTAGATTCCACACACACACACGAAAAATAAATCCGTAGGAGCCAGCAAGCTTGACGCAACTCATAACTGAAAACAAGGATTCAAAAATAGTTATTCACCTACGTAACAAAATTCTTTGACATTTAAAATTTTGCTTCCCCCCCCCCCCCGCCACCCCTATGTTCCTTTATTTAGGACTGAGCAGATTCAACACACTATCTTAACGGGTTTGTTTCATTAAATAAAATTTAATATTTTAACGCAGGGAATCGTTTTCTCTCTCCTCCTCGCTTCTCTTTGGTGCGCAGGTCAATGAGTTTACAATTTCGCTGCACAGCGAAAGTATCAACGTCGAATGCTTTGCTCTGTTTCTCGTTGGCAGAACCTGCGGTTTCAGTCGAGCAGATTCGGAACGAACTGGCATCAGACCTTTTCCAAACGACGGTGCAGACTTGGAAGTTCTGCTCTGACCCACATTAGAATCGTTGCAGTGATCAAATAAGCAAATCCAATGGTTATTTAAATTAAAGTCATTCCCCCCCCTGTGGCGAAAGTGTTATAAATGTCACCTCTGATGGTCCGTTAGAACGAGCTTTGATGGCGCTCCCGCAGATTCGTCTATCCCACATTTTTGCGGTTTGACAACCGCGAAAACTCCTGATCGGGGCGATTATCTCCCACGTTACATTACCTAATTCTGCGCTAAAAAACTCTGCCTCGACGCGCCTCCTTCTAACACCAGTAAAGCAAGAATGTGCGAGGGAAGAATCGCCGGCTAGGCCTCCTCGCACCTGCTCCATCTCTGGAACCTAGCTGCCGTTCCGCATTCAGCCATTCGCTAGGAGCCCCCCCTCCCCCCCGTCCCACAGGAAGCCTGGGGCGGGTGGGAGAAAAATCCTTAATTCCGCCGAAGCGCTCGCGATGAAACCTCAAGAAGCACCGCCGACGTCCATGGCGAAGGCGCCAACGGCTGCTTCCCTCCCTCGTGTCGAAAGCGCGGATGCGAAAAACCAAGTGGGAGAGCCGGCGAAACGGTCACCATAGAGAGGGAGGGAAGGAGGTAGCACGTATCGCGAGATCCAACGCGAGAGTCTCGCCTGAGTGCTTTGGCCCCGCCCCCTGGTCCCTGGCGGCGGCGGCAGAGGCAGCGGGGTTGTCACCCTTTTCCCCTTCCCTCTTCTTCTTCTTCTTCTCCCCCTTGTCCTCCCCTCACAGGTCGCGAGACGAGGCGAGCGGCAGAGCGCGAGGCGCAGAGGGAGCGCGAGGCCGAGCGGCGGGAGGGGGCCGCGCGTGCGCCCCCTGAGAGGAGGAGGGGGGAGGAGGAGGAGGAGGAGCGGGTAGGAGCAGGTGACGCGCAAGTGGGAGGCGGCGGCGGCGGCGGCGGAGAAAGAGCGGGCGGGCGAGCGGGCAGGAGAGCGCGAGCGCCCTTTGTAGGATGGGGGGGCCTCGGCGGCAGGCGAAGAGGCAGCGCGCGCGCCCAGTGGCGAATGACGGGTGTGTTTGTGGGGGGGGGGGAGAAAGGAGGGAGGGAGGGAGGGAGGCCGAGCGAGGACGCGCGCGCCCCACACACAGAGACAGAGAACAGGGGTGCATCTGGTGGGCGGGGCCGGGACACCTGAAGGTGGGTGGGGGCAGAGTGCAAATTGTGTGCTGTGCGGGGGGGGGGAGATCTTAGGAGGAGGCTGTAGTGGAAAGGAAGGCCAGGGGGGAGTGTGGGAGGATGGAGGGGAGGAAACAGTGCCCTGAGGAGAGACAGAGGTGCCTGGGTAGGAAGGTGCCCTGTGGAGAGGGCGGGGGGGGGGCGGTGGCATTGGGAGAGGCTTCTGAGGGGGTTGGGGGTTGGGAGGGAGGCGCCCCCCTTCCCCACAGGCACCCTCCCACCCCACAGGAACACACACACTTAATATACACATCTGTGTGTTTTCTGTCTGGGAGAAGTTTATTGGTGGTATTGGGAATTGCTCACCTCCCTGGGGAAGCATGAATTTTAAAAAGGGGGGAGGGGATATTTTGTAGCTGTAAGGAATATTTGGGTGCCTCAGGAAGGTGCCATAGGAAGGGGTGTTCTGATGTCATGAATGTGGGGGGCATTTGGCCACAGGAGGAGGGGTGGCTTTTTGGGGGTGGGGGTGGAGATGCCTGAGGGAAGGGGGACGTGAATCACAACTGCTTGGCCGAGTCTGTTGGCAGAAAGGGCTGAGAAACAATAAATTGAGAGTTGAAATGGAAAGGGGAAGAGAAATCTGGCAGGATTTCAGAGGGAATGAGAAAAGGGGAGATCTTTGATTGGTGGAAAAGCTTAGGTTTTCCATAGGGGAAGGTCTCTGAAAGTGAAAGATGAGGATGAGCAGAGGGAATGGGAGGAGTTAAGAATGTATTAGGGGCTAAAGTAAGGGAGAGAAAATGATCCCCTTTGAGACCTTTGTGAAATAAACTAGGTATTGTTGAAGAGCTATGAGGAATGGTAGTGTGGCAATGATAAATTACAAAGCTGGAAGGCTCAGCCTTTAAAAGGTTGCAGGGAAGGCATCAGGAAGTTAGGAACATTGAACTTTGCAAAATTTGTAAAGGGAAAACAGTTCTTGGGGTGTTTGTCTGCAAAAAGAATTGGGAATGAGTACTTTAGGGGGTTATCAAGTAGATCTCTTAAGGAATGGGAGCTGTTACTATGAAGAAGATGATATTTTTATAAAGCTGAAGATTTTTGGAGGAAATAGCGTAGAACCATGTCAGAAGAACAAAACTGGGAATTTCCACCTCTTTCTTCAGAAACATAATACACAGTATGCCATCTTCCTCTGGCTGGGTTCATCTTGCTCTATCTTGGTTTAGTATCAGTTTGTATTATACCTATTGACATTTAGTTTTAGGAAGCTAAAATTGTTGCATAGTCTTGATTAATTTTTTAATATGAATAACTTCTGTTTATAAGTAAGGAGGTGGACATGTCCCCAGGAGATAGAATTTGGGAGTCCTGATTCTCAGCAACCCCTGTTCTATCATGCTTTCCACATAAAGCCATACTTTTTGTTATGCTACAGCTATGCTGCTGCATGAGAATGTTTCATAATTTGAATCCATCCATAGAATATATATTTTTACTCACACTGCTTTCTTTTTTTAAAAAACGCCTCATTTTTTCTGCTTTCTTCCTAGCGTGTCAAGAATTCTGTTTCGCATTATGGACTGAAACAACTCCAGTCAGGCTTTATTGGGAAGGAGGAGAAAATACTGCTGTATCTATTCATTGGATTTTGCCAGTAGCTTAACCACAGGAGATAATCCACAACAGGTACAACGTTATGCCCGCCTTTTGCTTTGTTAATTTATTAAATTTTTAATCTGCCCAATAATTTATTTTCTCTAGGCTTTCTTGCCATTCCTTTCATGTTCCATTTCTTTTGAGATCTGTATGCCTGTCCATATGTAACAAGCAGATTTTTAAAGAAATAAATATAGTGACTAGAATTCACTGAGCTTTCCAAGCTTGCTCTGCTTCTTGGAATAACATTTGGCTCAAGTAATGTTTTTCTTTATATTTAGTAACAGGCACAAAGTATGAATGGGAGGTGGGAATTGTATTACATTTACAGTTTTCAAATATTTAAAACAGTATTAGAAGCAAGAGGGGAAATAACCTTGAGGTCAGACTAGGATGGAATGTCTTGAAATTTATGGTAAAGTAGATTTTGAAGCTTCTAACCAATAAGAAAAGGAGCTTGTGGGATCTACCACTTTGAGGTTTTTCAAGGACATGTTGGTTGGACGTCTGACTGGGTGGCTTAAATCATGGGGTATTCAGATTAGGGAGACAGTTCTGATTCTGTTAACATAAATTGTATAGGTTAATAACTTTTTAAAAAATAAAACCAGGCAATGAGCATTCCATTATTGTAAATGTCTGCTCCCAGAAAATTCTGGATCCTCTGTAAATTATGGACCTGCAGCAAATTTGCATGATTTGTTTTATTCTAGATTTGCTAGTCATGGAAAGAAAAAGTCCATAATGCCCCACCCCAACTATTGAAAATCTTATTGTGACAGCTCTTGGCTTCCGAGAATGCACCATGGACTGCCCACATGCTCCCAAGCATTTTTTCACAATCATAAAGGCTGGAAACATGTTTTTCTTAAAACACACACACAGACACACCAAAAAACACCCCACAGACCCTGAGGTTCACAGGCAGTAATTTTGTACTTAGTACCACATTGTGCATATTTTCTGAGACTCTGCAGAATTATAATATGCCTACAGCAATACAAAACTCGATAGTTGTAGAATCTCAAATTCAGGGAGCCCTATTTTGAGCAGATTCAGTGTGATTTAACCTTCAAACGTAGCCAGTTTATTTTTACTTTTTTTAAAAAAAGGCCTTATTGGACACTTGAATACCTTGGCATGAACTACTGACCCTTGTCTAATATTGGGATTTTCAGACACTAAGCCATGGTTAGGGCTCTAACCTTTTGCAGCATATGGTTAGTGAACGTGTTTAAGTTGTGGTTATGTACTAGCCACCATGGTTAGGAATGGTTCACATGACACGCTAAGCCGTAATGTTTAGCTGAACATGCTTAACCACCGTGACTTAGCATGTTGTCTGAACAGCGTCACTGTAAGTAGAATTGCAGAGGAGGTTAAATGGAGTTTGGATAAGAGATATAGTTGTTTGGGAGAAACTCTGTACCATTTGCCCCTTCAGGCAGCTTAATATCTTAGTTCTGGCATATACAGAGGGGGTCTGCAGATGGCAAAGGTGTTCATCTCCAAGATGGCTGGGAGGGGCTCTCTTGTCATTGTAGATCCTTTCTGCTTGAAGTAAGCAAGCCGGTTAATGTATGCTTTGTTTGGCTCCACTTCTACCCCTTCAGTGTAAATGAGTCAGAATGGATCAGGAAGGTGGGGGTGACTTCCAGAAAACCCCTAACTTCCAGTGGAGAAACTACAAGCTCATTGTTGACCCAGTGCTCAAGCGGGCCCCGCACAAGATCTACCGCTATGATGGAGTGCATTTCAGTACCAATGTAAGTCACAGAACTAGATTTTTATTTGTATCGAGTAGGGGGAGGAATTGGTTGATTGCTGCTGAATATGGTAGGGTGGTTCTCTTCATCTTTCTAGCCTTAATATCCGTCGGTCTTTCTGAGTGCCTCTTCATACACTGTCCAAGTTCTCAGCGTTTGCTTCTCCTCTTCTCTCTGAGGTTTTGGTGGTGATAACTCCTTGGATTTCTCTCCAGCTCTGAGAGGACAGCAGTGTCCAAGGCAGTGTTACTCAAATCACTGGATGAGTCAGCTCTATGATATCACCTGTTCTGTGTACCTGCTGCTCATTGCTACAGGCTCCCCATTCCCAACTGCTCCAGGTTTTTTGTGCCATTGGCTCTAGACAGTGGATACTTGAATGTAATAAATACTAATTGAATGCTTTGCACAGCTCTAAGCAGGGCTGGTGCCTAAAATGGTTGATGTTTTTGCTTTTGAAGAATGGAGGCTGGCATTTAAGAATTTGACATTTGTGTTAGTCTATTTGTTTAAAAACGTTGAACATGCAGTGCAGTACTAAAGGTAACGTGGGAGGTGGGCCTTTTGTGCTGACAGTTACTGGGAAAACAGGTGTATAAAGTGAACAAGGAAAGGTGCATCTGCCTCATGGGCACCTGTTGATGATCTCTGGCCTAGGAGGCTATCTCAGATAGGGATGAACAGGTGATGCTTTGGGTGAAGGAAGCCAGGAATGCCTGAGTTTCTGCTTAATCGCTCAATGAACCAATCACCAGAGGGAGTTAAGAATGTTAAAATCCCATTGGAATAGATGGAACATGAACAGTTGAAACCCATTGAAATCAATAGGAGCATGAGTCGCTTAATTTTGTATTTATCGCACCTATTGATCAAAGTTTCTTTGGCCCTGTTCAGAAGATACCTTAAACCACAGCTTTAACCATGGTGAATAAGGCAAGAAGTCTTATTCACTGTGGTTAAAGCTGTGGTTTAAGGTGTCTTCTGAATAGGGTCTTTGTCTTTAATAGCCAGAAAAGATGCAAACAAGATGGGTTTATGTCAATCTTATGAATTAGGTTGCATAATAGCAGGGATTCTAGAACACAGAAAATGCTTTGATTAAAACTTCTGTTAGACAATGCTGGCCTAATGTCTGTTTGTCTATAACAGGGCAGGATGGGAAGCTTGTGGCCCTCTAGATGTTTTAGCCTACAACTCCCATGATCCCTCACCATCAGCTATGCTGGCTAGGGCTGGTGGAAATTGTAGGCCAGAACACCTGGAGGGCCACCAATTGCCCACCTCTATTTTATATTTAGTGCAGACCACACACACCTGACTCCGTTCAAATGATACACTTAGGCCATGACTGTTGGCTAACTTTAACTTCTGTTATAATATCCATAAAAATGTTTCTCCTTGTTTTGTCTTTAAAGTCTCCATCAGTACTTCATTTAGAGCTGTTGTTAAATTCTCCCAAAAGAGATGGTTCAATTCCAAAACCCTCTTTAAAATGAGAACACGCAGTGTAGCAGTTGAAAGTTCATAGTCTCTGCTTCCTAGGTTACCTCCATGCTTGTAAATTTTCATTCTTAAATGTTAGCCTACTTATGAAGTTTCCTTTGGATATTGGTTCCGTTATGTGTTGGTTACAGATCCCCCCTCTCCCCAAGCGCTTAATGAACATTGTTTTCTTCTGCACTTTGAGGCAAACCCCTCTTCAGATTTCTTGGAAGGAAGATCCACTGAAACCAATGTACTTATTTCAGGATAGTGTGTGGACAGCAAACATGCATCATTACTCTCAGTTTACAGTCAGAGGTTATTTATTTATTATTTTATTATTTGTAACATTTATATCCACTGAATATAATAGAATCTCTCAGGAAATCACAATATTTCAAGATTCTTATCAATCTGTCTCAAATATCATTTCCCCCCTGAATGCAGTAGGATTTGGAATCCCAAACACAAGGAATTATATCTCTTTCCAACCTCCTTTGCTATTTTAAACATTTTTCTACAAAAAATACTAAGCTTGCAATCCTAAAACCACTTTCAGTAAATCCCATTTAGCTATGTGGAATTAGTATCCTTAAACTCATGCTGTAGGTGTTTGCCTGATTTTGCTTACATGCACCTTAATTTTTAATTATTGTTATTTCTCCAAGTCCTTCTGGATAAGGCAGAAGATGATTCACATGCATCCTTCTCCTCCTTAACTTTTCTTAAACTCTTGATGCCAGTTATAGCTTTAGCAACATAGCCCTCGAATTAAATATGTACAAAATCCAGAACTTTCCACATTTCAGCACTGAGGGGAATACCAAAAAAATTAACCAGCTCCTAACTCCTTGAGATATTCCGCTCCCTGCAGCCAAAACAAGAGTGTGTCTTCCTTCCTTTGTTTACCATCCCTTTTCTTGGCACTATTTGACCTGATTGGTTTCACTTTCTTGTAGCCTGCAGTGTCCTTTACCTTCTAGATGTTGCTTTGTTTGGGCACTCCCCTGAGCAACAGAAGCAGTGGTGACAAAGACACAGTTTCAAAGCTATGGAGAACCTGGGAGTAGATGGAAAGCAGAGGGGAAATGTTGCGTAATTTAAACTGTGATGAATTAATAGTTTGGATTATATGAGTTCAAATAAGAATTGTCGACTAGGAGGTCCAGTCTTAAAATCCACTCAATAAAGAGAGTGGGAAGTGTATAGCAATCAGACTCACCATGGTCCAGAATTTTCCCTATGTTGTACCCTAGTAAGCCATGTGTATATTGGAAGTTTCATTTAACTCAGTGGAATGTATTTCCAGATAAGTCGTTCAGCGCTTTCTTGAGAGTGAATAAGGCCACAATCTGAAGGTCCATATGCACACCTGGGCTTTTCTCCAATGCTACTACCAAAAATGTATATGGTACTGTAATTTTGCAGAAGTGCATTAAAGTATTTGTCTTCGCCCTCCTAACAGTGAGGGTAGGTCAGTGTTAGTTCCCCATCTGTATAATGGAAACAAAGAGTGACTCTCCCAAGGCTGTACAATGAGTCCATGCTAGCAGTGGAACTTAAATTCGTCGTGCCCAGATCTAAATCCTGCCCTATACAGATTCTTATAGCCTTCCTCAAGGGCAGCTCCCAATATGGCTCATTCATGCGGGCACACCTATAGACAGGCCCGTTTCTTATTCTGTGGGATTGCTTTAAAAAGAAGCTCGGCTGCTCACACGTGAGAACCACCTGGGCACACGCAGGTTCCTTAGCACAGAGGAAGAGTATCTTCTTTTCCCATTACAAATGGCAAACCGCTATGAAGAAAATGATGTGCAGGGTGGATAAAAATCAATGTGTTTTTTTAAAAACAAACAAACAGATTTTTTAAAATTTAAATCGGATTTTTTTTTAATAAAATGCTTTTTGAGGAAAAATATAGCTAAAGATAGTTTTCTATTTAAGATACATTATAATCCAAAGGTTATTCATCATGAAATAAGGATTAGTTTTCAATTATGTAGCATAAGGCTGTGTATTCATGCAATGTTTAAATTTTTTGGTAAATTAATTCCATTAATCCATTCACAATGTCATGCTCTTCCAGAGGTTTCTGTACGATTATTGGGCAATTTTTCTATCTACAAGATATTATCACAGATGCTTGGTTTTACAGTTCTCAAAACTGTGAATTTGTGTCTGCAGAGATCACAATCCCATTGTTCTTTTACAAATCTATGTACACAGAATCAACCCCTTACCACTTAAGTGCTAAGTTTCAAAAAACTCAATGAATAGAGTGCACTTTGGGGTGGGGTGGGGATCACAGGATTAAATCAAGCCTTTCTGAGTAGTGATTTAAATCGTGATTTAAATCATGATTTAAATCAAATTGATTTAAATCAAATCCACCCTGCACTTTAGTAATATGGAGGAGTCTCCAGTAGCTGGAATCAGGAATACATTATTCCTTCTTTCTAGATCTGGGGCTTTTGTTGTTCTCTGGATAATTCAAAAGATAGTGCTTGAATGCCTAGGAGTGACTTGTTTGGCTGTGATGCTCCTGCATTCAAGTGGTGATGTAGAGAATCATAGTATGTGACCTGAACTCTATCCCAGTTGTTACCCCACCTTTTCCCTGAAAACCTAGGACCCTTCAATCCAGCGCCACCTTTTTCAATAATTGGGGACAGTACCAAGGATGTTTCTTTTCCATAAAGGCCTTTTGAATCATCGTTGTTGTCTAACAAAGTCTCCCTTTATCAAGGACTCGGGTCATGCCCCTGTGGGTGATGTGCGGGATCCCAGGCGCAGGATATGGTCCAAAAACAGAGACCTTTCCCTCCCTGTCCCAAAGTTTAAGGTAAGCTACACTGTCCCAATCATGTATTTTTCTTCAGTTTGCCTGATGTTCGTAGCCTCCAGGTTCATTAGTGCAGCCTCATCTGCCTTTTTTGCAGGCCCACTAAATGTCCTGTATGCATGTGTAGTTGCATTTTACACTATAAATACGTTGGTTGAGTTCTACTCTAAATAGTTCTGGGATCTACTTGCATCTTCAAAGATCTTTCCACAGTGGGAGAAGTTAAGTAGTGGAGAAGGCTGGGAACTACGTGAATAAGAAATTCAGTTTTATCGGCTTTGATCTTAGGGCTGAAAGGAGAAATTCTCGCGGAAGGGGGATTTGGAAAGGCAGGAAAGGGGGAAATGACTTTCAGTGATAAGGGAAAAGACAAATTGACTGGCATCTGTTTGCTTATGTTAACGTTGTTGCACTCCTTTGAATATAATGTTGGGAAATGTCAGTGGATGTGTATCTGGACAGTAAAAAGTAGAGTAAGTAAGAAGACACATTCTTCAAAGAAAAATCCAGAATGTGCCTTCCAAAGAAGCTCTGAAAATTTAGAAGATCTAAAATAAATAAATAAAATACATTTAAGATCATTTGCTTTAGCTTTGGCATCGTGGATTTATATAGAAATGGCAGTTTTGTTTTTGCGAATCGCTAGAGTATTAATGGGAAAGGGAGGAGTTGTGTATCAGGTAACCTTTTCTGGGGTAGAGGTGAAGAAACATGCCATAGGGGAAGGCTGGGGATCTGTACAAGTTCTGTCCAGCAGCTGCGATTTCTGAACCCGTCCTTGCCAGCAAGTGCTAAAGTCTTTGCCTGTTACCAGTTGTATGGGATGCTTTTTCTTAATTACCGGGGCAGTGGGGGTATGGCCTTTGGTGATTGGTTTTAGCCTACTCCATCCATCTCTCCTGTCCTTGCTGCAGCTGGACGAGTTCTACGTGGGCCAGATCCCCCTGAAGGAGGTGACCTTTGCCCGGCTCAATGACAACATCAAGGAGCCCTTCCTGGCTGAGATGTGCAAAAAGTATGGCGACATTGAGGAGATTGAGATCCTCTACAATCCGAAGAACCGCAAGCACCTGGGTCTAGCCAAGGTGCTCTTCACTAGTACAAGGGGAGCTAAGGAAACCGTAAAGAACTTGCACAATACTTCGGTCATGGGCAACATCATTCATGCCCAGCTCGACATCAAAGGTAGTGCTCTTTCAGACATCCTTCCTGTTCGGTATTGCCGCAGAGGTTCAAAGTACTATCCGCTTTCAATAAAACGGCTTTTTCTGCCCACAGGTCAGCAGCGAATGAAGTATTATGAACTGATTGTGAATGGCTCCTATACACCCCAGACTGTTCCCACTGGGGGCAAAACACCAAATGAGAAGTTCGCAGCAGACTCGGTAAGCCTGCAAAGCTCTCTTGTGTGAATTGTCCAGAGTAGTTTAATTTTGGGGCCACTTTCATAAGAGGCCCAACCAATGAATTTTCTTCCTTTTTTATTACTTGCTTGTTGGTCCAAACTCCTGTTAAGAAAATTAGCCATCCTTCTACTCTTTCCTTGTATTCCTACCACCACCACCACCACCACACCCCTCCCTTCCCTGTGCTGCACTTCACTCATTGCCAACTTTATAGTAATAGAAGTAGTAGTAGTAGTAGTAGTAATAATAATATTTATTTATTTATTTATTTATTTCTCACCCGCCTCTCCATTCTGATCGAGGCGGGGAACAACAGTAAACGATAAAATACATAATACTCAATTAAAACATAAAATACATTGCCAGCTACGGATTATTGATGCCCTGAGCTGATCAGCGTAGTCTCCAATTAGACACATGCACACTTTATCTGCCAGAGTAACAAAACAATAACCCAGTCACGCTCAGTGATTGGTACTTGCCCTAAAGGTGGCTGCATTTTGGAAAGCTTGGTACGAGCCACTTGATTGTGCAGCGACCTGTCATACATGTAAGCTGTAGCTGAGAAACCCCTACATGAGGATTGAACTGCTCTCAATTGTCCTTTTATAGTCGGAGTCCCGAAGACGCCACTCGACCGATTCCTCCTACCCTAGCAATGCGATGCCTTCAACGCCTGGCAATGGCACACCTTGCTCTCAGGACACTCCCTATTCGAGCGGCCGACAAGACACGCCTTCTTCATATGGCCAGTACACACCGCAGTCGTCCCAGGGAACTCCATATACCCCTCGGGGAGGAACACCTTATTCCCAAGATTCTGCCTACTCCAGCAGGTGAGTTAATCCCACTCCCTCAGCCCTCCTGGGGTCCCAATACAGCTCTTGGGTTTCCTAAGAGGCCATATTCCCTTTCCTCCAACTACCAACCCTTGGCTTCCTGGCTTTTGTGCAGTTCCCCCCCCCCCCCCGGTTCTAAAAAGTAGAAATGCTTCTTCTAAGGCATCATTACTGGCAGTAATAGCTTTAAGCTAAAATATGCTGCTATTTTGAGAGAGGGTTGGCTCCGCCCCTTTTGCCCCACCCACCACTGAAATGCGCCCCCCCCCAAGAGCTTCTGTGAGGTGGAATCTGGCCCTCGGGTTTTAAGAGGATCTGCACCCTTGCCCTAAGCAGTGGGGGGAGTGATCTCAATGGATTGAGGCCTAGTTAAGTGGGAGAGTCCAAAGAGAAGGGTACTCATCGAACTGTTTCTTCTTTTATTCTCTCCCCAAGGCAAGGGACTCCAGGCTACTCCACCTACCAGCCAGAGTCAACATCGTACAAATCTCGTCGGCATGAGAATAGCTTTTCAGACTCCTATTCCCGTCGGCATTACTCTTCTTCGTCCTCTTCGTCCTCCTCCTCCTCCTCTTCCTCCTCCTCTCACTACCGCAGCAACGACCATCACTACCCACCCTATAGCCAACCGTTTGATGGCGGCAGCAGCAGCAGCAGCACTGCCACGACCAGCAGTAGCCGGTACCAGCGCCTCTCATCCACCTCAGAAGGGCGGCCTTCCTCCTCCTCCTCCTCATCTCATCGCTCCCACCAAAGAGAGGACTCTGGCTTCCATTCCCGACACAGGGAACGCTCCCAGCGGGACGATACTACTCCTTCCTCCACAGCTGCTGCTGCTGCTGCTGCTGTTGCTGTTGTTGCTGCTGCTGCCACCACCCCCACTTCTTCCTCGTCTTCATCCGTGGCGACACCGTCGGATAGTGCTCAATTCCAGAACAGCCACAGTTTTGTTCAGCAGAGTGCAGAACATTTCCCAGCCCCCAGTGTCCTCTACCCGTCTTACACAGCCACTCCAGAGCCCTTCTCTGTACCCACCGAGCCCCACACTGTGGACCAGGACTACCGGCTGCTCCCCACAGCCGAAACCTTCGCTGCCAACTCCCTGCCTCCCACGGAATTTCTTGCTCAGGAAACAAAAGAGAACATCAGTCCGGCAGTGACAACCGCTCTAGGGGTCGATGACCGATCCCATTCTCCTGCTGACCAGACCTCCCCGGCCCGATCTGGCTCCCCTGCACCGGAGACGACCAACGAAAGCGTCCCCTTTGCTCAGCACAGCAGCTTGGACTCCCGCATTGAGATGCTGCTGAAGGAGCAGAGGTCCAAGTTCTCCTTCCTCAATTCGGACACGGAAGAGGAAGAGGAAGAGAAGGGGGGGCTCAAGGGGGCAGAGCCACATGGGCCCTGCACTCCACCGCCTCCCCTTCCAGTCAGCTTTGAAGACGTGGCGCCGGCGCTAGACGTGGGATCAGGAGCGGAATCCCCCAAAGCCAACGGGCAAGACAGAGTAAGAGCAAAAGGTTTTGAATGTGCTGCTATAAATGAAAGATAGAAAGATTAACAACAGGGTATTCTAAAATATACATTTCAAGCTAATCATTCTGGCTTCTACCCTCATCAGTGGCTGCGCTGTTAAATATATATAACACACCCACACACACACCACATACATAAAATTAGCTCCTCGTATAGGTTAATAGCAAACTGATTCTATAGATCTTTATATCAACGTGTGAGAGGGAGGCGTCAGCTGGCTTGGAGGAGTCCTTAGCTTTGCGGAAGTACAAACTTTCTATAGAAGATGGGGAATCTAAGGTATGCAACCCCCCAAAACAGCCCAGTAAGGACTGAGGAAACAATGCTGAGTGTCCCTGCGGGTGGGGTAAGGAACAACCCACCCCCACCCCCAAATCAGGGTTGCAGGGAATGGATTATCCTGGAAGAGGGCATTGCTAGCTGCCTTGAACAGGGGCATTTTACACGGCAAACATTTTGCAGGTGGCTGTGTGTGTATACGCATATGTTGCTATATGTGTGTGTGTGTCACTATTTCCTGCAATTGGAGAACAATTACGCAAATTTATGGGTTTTTTAAACTGTGTAAGTTTTGTTTACATGTTTGCCACAAAATTTCAGGTATCATTTTTGTTGCTTTGGGAAATTTTAAATCCTTGTAAACATTAGGTGGGCTAGGTAATAGTGCTTCGATGTTAGGAAAACAAAGATGGACTGTTGGAAGAAGCAGATTATAGGAATCCTGTTTCCTGACTACAAAAATCACCGCATTTCTTGAATATCAGTCCTCTTGGCAATTCAACTCTTTTAAGGTTTTCCATTTGACTCGGAGGGCTAGGAACTAATCAGAGTATCTCTTGGAACTGTGAATGGGAGGATAATAAACTCCCAAAGCCAGGACTCCTATAGCTGAGCCTTCTAGCATTGTAAAATGTTAATTTTGTGACAGGTTTGTTTAATGCTAGGACTGGGCAGATGAAGTGAATATTAGGCAGGAACGGGGATAGTGTGGGTTTTTTTGGAGCTGCAGAAGATGGTTGCCAGCTTTGCATTCAGGGATGCAGATAACCACAAAAGGTGTGCAATTGGCTCACAATTCCGCCCTCTCTCTCTCTCTCCTTCCCCTTTCTTAATTAGGCATCTCAACAGTCATCAGGGGAAGACATGGAAATCTCCGAGGATGAAGCAGAGGTCGAGCCCCCGACCCCTGTGACGGGGGTGCCGGAACCCCATTTCCCTGTCCTGCCATCAGCCCTGGGCCACCTGCCGTTGGGCGTGTCGTCCTTCACTCCCCACCACCGACCAGAGCCTCCCCCTGCCTACCCCATACAGCCTCTCATGTCTGTCTCCCTGCCGCACCTGGCGGGTAAAACCCCCTCGCTCCCCAGCTATGGCCAGGTCGGCCCGCGTCATGCCCCCCGCCTGTCGGACTTCAGAGGGAGGGCGAACGTGGTAGGTGGCGGCGGCAGTGGTGGCGGCCGAGGGCCCCCCCACATCTACGACTTCGTCAACTCCATGGAGCTGATGAACCGGCTGGGCAACCAGTGGGGCGGGATGCCCATGTCTTTCCAGATGCAGACCCAGATGCTGAGCCGCCTGCAGCAGCTGCGCCAGAGCAAAGGCCAGTTTGAGGACCCCTTCCCCTACCACCGGGAGGCGGCTTCTTTCTGTGGCCGGCCCCTCTACGGCCACGGCTACCTACTGGACCAGGGCAACCGTCACTTCCAGCGAGACCAGCTGTTTATGCAACAGCCAACCGCCGTCGGGGCCTCGGAGCAGCAGCCGCTGCAGCAGCAGCCGCAGCAGCATTCCTCAGAGCAGCCTCCCCTTCCGCCTCCGCAGCGCCTCCTCGATTTCCGGGCAGCCCCGTGGGGGTACCAGGAGGAAGTGGCCGCCCCGCCGCCACTCCCCAAGGACCCCCACGCCTGTGTTGTGGACAGCGTCCTTGAGACACTTATGCAGGAGATGAAGAGCATCATGCAACGCGACCTCAACCGCAAGATGGTGGAGAACGTGGCTTTCAACACCTTTGACAAGTGGTGGGAGCGCAAGGAGGAGAAGGCCAAGGTGACCGGTGGAGGGGAGGTTGAAGGGGCTGGGATCCCTAGTCCGGGGACGGCTTGGGGCCGAGGAGGTTTGAGGCAGGATTCCTTACTCTTGTCCCAGAGTTGGGATGGAGTGTTGAGAGGTCATGGGGAATCTAGCAGACCCAGGAGATCTGTGGCGGAACGTAGGTGGGGCACACACCATTTTGCATGTCTTGCTAGTAATACATCCAGTGAAGGTAGATTGCCACCTTTCCTGAGACTGCCTCAGCCTCAGGTTGGAGATGAAGCACTGGGTGGCGCTGGGGAGAGGTAGAAGCTGAGCAGAGGAGTGAAGGGGCAGGATGTGTGGGGATGGGAGCTAGAGCTGCCGGTGAGGCTGTAGGAACTGGGCAAGTGAGGATGAAGCAACACTGGGCACGTTTCAAGCTGAGCAAATCTAATCAGGTTTCTCCGTTTGGGATGGAGCGCGTGAGCATTCAAAGGGAGAAGAGAAGGGGTGCTATTTGGTAATGTTTTGGCAGACGCCAAATCAGAGGCACATGATCAGATGTGCCTCTGTGTTCTCCTCCAGCTTGTTCCGCTGTTTTTGAGTATACTTCTCTGAAATGGTTTGTTCTGCTACCCCCACAAACCCTGACCTTTAAGCCCCCTTTCCCCCCCCTTCCCCCTCACGTCTGTCACTAATGCTCCGGTCTCATTATCTTCAGCCCTTCCAGAGTACTGTCAAACAGCCAGTCAAGGAAGAGGAGAAGGACAAACCCAAACTGAAAGATCCTGCTCTGTTGTCCCTGGTCGACTGGGCCAAGAGCGGTGGCACTGGCGGCCTGGAAGGCTTTGGCTTTGGGACCGGTTTCCGAGGAGTTCTCCGACTCCCGTCCTTCAAGGTGAGGGTTGCGTGTCCTCTTGGGCTGGGCGTGGCTGTAATCCAGTGGCAGGATCCGGAGTCTTGCTTTGTTCAGGAGGCTGTGGGTGGGATGGGGGCAATTTCTCTTAAGAGGCAACGGCTCTGGTTTGAGTATTCCTCCGAACATTGGCTCCTTGAGCCCTTTTGACAAAGGGAACCGACTGCTCCTCTTGTTGCAGGTGAAAAGGAAAGAGCCCTCCGAAATCTCAGAGGGCAGCGACGTGAAGCAGCCACGCCCTTCTACTCCTGCCGAAGAGGATGAGGAAGGTACGTTGCTTCATCCCCAGAATTTTACATTAAACTTTTGTGATTAGCAAGGCAGTGTTTCGTGTTTTCATTTTCAAATGAACTCCATCTCCTTCCATTCCAGATAAGGAGTCTTCACAGGTTCCCAAGGTCTCCAAGAGGGAGGATGAACGGACCAAAGGACCAGGGAAACGGCGAAAATTGTTCTGCCTGGACAGCGAAGGGGAGGAGGCATCTGACGACTCATCCTCTGAGAAGGTGAGAGAACAGTGTTCCTTTTTAGCTGGGACCATCTAGCGGAGGCTTGTGGGCCGGAACCCTTTATAGATTAGGATCTCCCTTTATATTCTATTCCCCCCCCCCCCAGAAATCAGTCAGAAAACAGAGTGTAAGAGTCAGGGGCTGGGCCTTTATTGTAGAATACTTAAATGGTCTGGATACTGTAGTCCCCCTTTATTCATTGTTCCTGGCCAGGTGTCATTTTGAGCTCTGACTGACAGGACTTTCACCTTTCCCATAGTCCTCTTATTATTATATTATTTATTATATTTATTTGTATCCCGCCTTTTGCCCAATGCTGGGCCTCAAGGCGGCCTTACAAAGTTTAAAATATACATGGGGGGGAGGGAAACAAAACCATAAACAATTAAAAAAATACACAACAAAATTATAAGACATTAACATAGATGGAGGGCTGGATTATTCTCCAAAGGCCTGCTTGAACAAAAAAGTTTTCGCCTGCTTCCGAAAGCCCATCAAGGAGGGAGCCAGCCTAGCTTCCCTGGGAAGAGAGTTCCAGAGCACCAGAGCAGCCACCGAGAAGGCCCTCTCCCATGTTCCCACCAAGCGTGCCTGTGAAGAAGGTGGGACTGAAAGAAGGGCTTCTCCAGAAGATCTCAAAGCACGGGCAGGCTCATAAGGGAGAATACGTTCTTTCAAATAACCTGGACCCGAATCATCTTAACCAGCCATCTCCTGCTGTGCCCCTCAGTGTGCCATTTCTCCTCCACGTCTATCATGAGCCCAAAGCCTGATGTACTGATGCTCCTTGCCTACACGTGCCTCATATCAACGGCACGTTGGCTGAGAATTCCTACCCCTTCCTCTTCCTCTGCTCCCCCATCCACTCTCACCCCTGCTGCTCTGTATCAGCCAAGGCAGCCACAAAAGGCAAATCTTTCCCCCGCTAGCTATTGCAATCCAAATCATTCTGCTGGGCTTAAAGTTTCTTTTTGGCCTGATTCTGCCCAACCGCTCCGAGACTCATGAATTCAAGCTAACCGTTGCTCTACGTACCTTTCGCCTGGTCATGGGCTTGTTGAAAGATTTAGCCCTTGAGAGACTTTATTCCACTGTCTTCACAGGAGGAAGAGGAAGACCGGCGGAGGGAGGAAGAGAAAAAGGGTGCCAGAGGGCGCAGCGCTAAGAATGAGGAATCTGAAGGTACTTCCCAGTTGGTCGTGGGGGACAGGTTGCTCAGTAGCCGGCAGTCAGCCATGAAGCATTGGTAACACGTTGGCATCATTAATGCTAGCCTTCATAGCGGGTTTTTGTTGATGTGGCAATCAAATGTTATAGGAACTTCTCTGATCAGTATCATTTTAAATTTATGACTCGTACTGCCACCCGTGTTATGGGGGTATATGCTTCCATGAGGGCTAGAATTTAACTCTTCTCTTTAAAAAAATAACAGTGGAAGCCCTGAGGTCCTTTGTAAGCTAGTTTCTGGGCCTGGACCACATTCTGCACTCTGGCAGTGCCCCCCTCCCCCCACGCGGTGGGACCTGCACATAGCCATCGCTGTAGCCCATTGTGTCCCTTCATCCCTGGTACAGATGGAGCTGAGAGCGACGGCTCTTCCAAGTATTCCCTGTACGAAGAGTCCGACGAGGACAGCGACAGCACATCTGATTCGGAGAGCAGCTCTTCCTCCTCTTCTTCCTTGTCGTCGTCGTCCTCTTCTGATGAAGAGGAGGAGGAGGAGGAGGCTGAGAGCATGGAGGAAATGGATGACTCTGCCATGGGCAGCTGCCCCACAGAGCCGTTGAGAGCCGTGGAAGAGAAAGCGCGGCAAGCAACGGATGCTGAGCTGGGCAAGAAGAAACCAGAACCCGCCCTGCTCCAAGGTGAGAAGCAGAGCCCTGGTCCCTTCAGGCTTGCTGGGATAAATGGTGGGGAAGATTGAGAGAAGCTGGGCCTGTCACAGTTCCTGAATTTTGGGGGCCAAGTTGTGGATTACCACATTTGCACTTGCTAGCTCCAAAATCATACGGCTGGTTGAAGCACCTGTATATTATCCCTTGGTAAACTCACCCTATTCCATGGCTTTCAGTACCACCTATCTGCTGATTTACCTCTCTGTCACAGAAGTTCCTTCCTCTGCTCAGTCTCAGATCTCCTAATGCCCCTCTGATATTTCCACTTGGATGCTTCATCATGGTCTCAAATTCAACCAACCTCCTCTCTCCTCCCAAAGCCCTCCTATATTGCTTCTGGTGGGCTGCCAGATCCCACACACGCTCGTTTACCTTCCTTACCTTATTTGAAGTCTTTATCTTCAAAGTCCTCTATGACACCCTTCTTCCTTCACATTTTCCCCGAAAACTCAACTTTTCCGTGAACTCTTCAGAACATTACTCTAACCCCAGACCCTGCTGTAACTAAGCTAAAGTGTTTGTAACTGAAATAACCACATATTATTGCCTCTTATTCCCTTCCACATTCTGTCTCTTGTCTTTTAGAAGAAATTTTTAGAAGATAGGCCCCTTGGGATAGAGTCTTCTCCATTGTGAAGTGCCACATTTCTAGATGGAGCTAGATAAATAGTAACAGGGTTGCTCACTCCAATTAAAGAAATGGTAGTTCGTTAATAATCTAAGCTTTATAATCAGTCCATTGTTTGATTTCTTTTTGCACGTGCCTAAAGCCAAAATGGAAAGGAAAAAAGCCCTCGGAACTGTTCTTTTTAAATTTTATTTTCACCCCAATGAGAATATGCAAATGAACCAAACAGGAATATGGTGTCATGGGTAAGAGGGGGAAAGTGAGGTGATTTTACTTGAACACTTTAAAGCATGATATTGAAGTATTCTATATTTTATTTTATAAATCCTCCCCCCACCCCAAAGAGAACGAAAGCCTGCCTTGATAGTTGTTGTAAAGCAGGGATAGGGAATCTCTTTTGGCCCAAAGGCCAAATTGACTCCAGGCAAGCAAGTTGGCCACATGCAACAGTGGGCACACTCACTATTGCATGTGGGCGCCCTAACATGATTGCCCAGACCCCATCCTCTCTCCCTCTCTCTCATGCAGAACACGTAGACAATACACACACGCACACGCCACCCAAAATTGCCCCCCATGGCAATTAGGCTTTTTAAAAGCCTTTGCTGCAAAAGTAATAATAAAACCCATCAAAATCGCTCCTATGCCTCATTAAGGTGGTGGGGGGTTAGTCCTGGCCTCCCCAGCAGCGTCCTTTGCCCCTGCTGCAGCCATAGGCTTTTAAAAGGATGTGAAATGCAGTGCAGGGTGGGACCAGCAGGGGGAGATCTCTTATTTCCAATCAGCTGATCAGAATTTAAAGAGATTTTTCCCTGCTTAGAAAGAGTGAGTGGGAGGCCTGGCGGAAGAAGATTATTATTATTTATTGCATTTTTATACCGCTCAATAGCCGAAGCTCCCTGGGCGGTTCGCAAAAACGAAAACAATTCAAAGTGTAAAACAAACAGTACAAAAATGTGAGATAAAATACACATTAAAACGAATTAAAACATACCATACATGATTAATACATCCTGAAAACATTCTAAAATTTCACTGGATAGGCCTGCCAGAATAGATCAGTCTTTATTGCTTTTTTAAATTCTAAAAGACTGTCAAGTTGATGAATCTCAACAAAAGATGGTGGGCTGGATGGGGAACCCGTGAGCCAAATAGAGGCCAGAGGTTCCCCTTCCTTGATGTAAAACAAAGACATGTGAAGCATCAGTTATCATCTTACTCCAGCAACAGCTTTCATTCGGTCCGTCCACATTTGAAAATTTTCACCTCTTCTTGTATTCCTACTCCTAAACTCTCTGTTGAGCTCTGTGTGAGTGAGATTCCCGCCCCGCCTTCTCCTGAGCCTGAGGACTGAGTGCCATTAATTGGGACTTTTTATTGAAATCAGAATTCTAATTGTTTCAGTTTAACATTGCAGGCCTGTTATACATGGAAAATAGTGACCATAACTGTTGCCGCTGAATGTTTAAATGGTGAATATGCTGATGTTATAAACCTCTCGCCTACCAGATTTGGTGTACAGTTGAGCATAGTGGGATATGAATATATCCCCAGATAATGCGGCAGGTATATTGAACCCGTTGGGAATAAGACAGATAAAAGGAGGTGTTGGATGTTAGACAAGGTGGCTAATGAAGGAGGGGCCTTTTCAGTGGTGGTGTCGAGACTGTGGGACTCCCTACGTAGTATACCTGGTGTCTTCTTGACTGACACCTTTAGATGCTGGGCAAAGTCTATCCCGCTCTGCCATGACTGGGGTACTGAAACCTCAGAACCAGGGACTCGGTCCAGCCCTCTGGAGTTCTTCAGGTGGCCATGGGCACCTTCTCCTTCTCCCTTTCCCCCAACTACTGATCATTTGGTGGTTTTTTGGTTTTTGTGGGGGGTTTCCCCCCACCCCCATTCTAAAAGATTGAAATGGCTCTCCTAAGGTTAAGATACAAGCAATAAGAGCTCTAAGCTAAACGATAGTGGTGTTCTTGGCCCCGCCCCTTTTGCCTTTGGCCCCGCCCACCACTGAGAGGCGGCTCTCGAGAGCTTCTCCTAAGTGGAACTTGGCCCTGGGGCTGGAAGCGGTGCAACGCCCCTGCTTGTTTAATTGCCCTACACTGGCTGTTGATGTTCTTAATTCTTTTTTTAAGGACCGATTTCATTTGTTTCTGCTGCTTTCACGGAGGCGCTTTTTAATTTTGTTCTGCGCTTTCTTGAGGCTACTGGCAGTAGTGCAATAGAAATGTATAAACAAGATGGCATGAACGTGGTTAACTGCTCCTTCTCTGAATTGCTCAGGGACTAGAGGAAGAGACGGGTTCACATGGCTATGGTGTGACAGACTTTGAGGTCTGGGTGTCTGCCCCCCACCCCCCCCAGTTGAGGAGCGGCCTCAAAAACTCTACAAATAACTAACGTATAATTGATTCTCTCGTGTAGGCCATGTGGTAGAGGAGAAGCCTGCTCTTCGGATGGATACTCTACCAGCACCACCGCCAGAGGAGAAAGATGTTGGAACGGTGCCAGAAGACCGACCCAGGCCAGAAGGGCGTCCTTCCTCACCCATCCCACTGCTGCCACCACCCAAGAAACGCCGGAAAACTGTTTCCTTCTCAGCTCCTGGTGAAGATGACGAGATCAAGGGGGTCTTGGAGAAGCCACCTGAATTGGCACCTTCGCCTCTTCTGCCCCCACCGCCCCCTCCTCCTCCTCCTCCTCCTCCTCCGCCTCCTCCCCCCACAGAGGAAGCACAACCCCCATTAGTGCCTGTGGAACCCATGGTAGCGCCCCAAGTGCCCTTAACCTCAGACGCCCCGGCTCCAGTGGCCTCTTCCCTACCTCCCGCAGCGCCCCCCGTTAAGCCAGTGGCTGCTGCCAGCCGCAGGCGGGAGCCCCCCAAAGCCAGCCAAAGAACAATCAGCAACTTGCCAGCAGACCACGCTTCCCTTGTAAAATGTTGGTCGGAAGAGATGCCGCCGGCTGGCCGCTCCCGGAACCGCTCTCGCTCCCGGAACTCGGAGCCCTTGCGGGTACCTCAGCCCCCAGAAGAAGACAGGCTGCGCATCCGTGAACACATGGGGGCATCCTCTCTGCTAGAGCTGGCGAATCAACCCGACCTGGCTGTGTTGGCGGATGTGGCTCTCAAGATGCCTGTTGGCGCAGGTGGCGAAGACTCCGAGGAGACGGAGACCTCGGACGAGGCTGAGGAGCCCAAGGCCCTGCCGCCGCCGCCGCCGCCTGCACGGTCCCTCGAAGTCAACAGCATCCTGATGGAGCATAACTACGCCATGGCTGTCCGTGTGGCGACAGTGACTGCCCCCCGCAAGCTGGAAGAGCCAGTGTTGCTTAGCTCTGCTGACTTCTTGCGGGGGGATTTGTACAGTGAACACATTGGCGAGGTCCTGGAGGCTCCCGAGGAGGTGGTGGCCGATGCCGGCGAGGTCAAAGCGGAGCCTGATGTGGGTGACCTTGTGGCGCTGCCTCCTGCACTTCCCCTGCCTGCTGAGAAGACCAAGGCCGTCGTCCCAGAGCAGCAGCAGGCCAAGAAACATCCCCACTGGCTCAAGGAGGAGGCAATAAAGGACCCAGGGCCGTTGCCCTTTGGGCCGGAGGATCTTTTCCCTTCGGAGAGCGAGGAGGAGGAGGAGGACGAAGAGAGCGCCGACAGCAGCGACGAAGGGGAGATCCGTAGGAGATCCCTGCGCTCCCACTCCCACAAGCACAGCCCAGCCCAGCCGCCTCCCCCACCGCCTGTCTTTGAGACACGCAGCGAGTTTGAGCAAATGACAATCTTGTACGACATCTGGAACTCGGGGCTAGATTTGGAGGACATGAAGTACTTGAGGCTGACGTACGAGCGCCTGCTGCATGAGGACAACAGCACAGACTGGCTGAATGACACTCACTGGGTTCACCACACCAATATCCTTCCTGGAGTAGATGGCAGTCGATACGTTGGAGGGGGGGTGCATCTGTGTTGTAGACATATACTGGTGGTCTACCAGTTTGACTACCGAGGCCGCTCCCAAAGACTTCTGGGAATTGTAGTTTGGTGAGAGCTGCTGGCAATTCTCTGTTTTGAGATTCCCAGTCCTCCCTCCTGAAAGAACTGCAGTTCTCTAGGAAGAAGGGATGATGATGAAACCAGTTGAAGTCTGTAGCATGGGTATACCTCTCCGTCTTTCCTGTCCCCGGGACTGGATTTTATTGTGCAGATTTAAGGGGGTTCTACCAAACCTAAGGTATAAAAGATGGTGGCCCTTGTTTTATAAGGCAAGCACGGTGTTTGAGGCACCTGCTCGGACTACTCTAATAATTTGTTTTTTTGTGGTTGGTGAGATGGGGTATTGCTAGACTTTTTGTGAGAACTCCCCAATTCTGTCTAGTATCATTCCCATTACACTCCATCCCAAGGATTCAGGATGGTTAAAACAAAACACGGAAAACATAAATCTTTTTCTTAAAAAAAGAAAGAAAAGAAAAGCCACAACACATTGAATAGCATGAATAGTGTACAGGTTGTTCACTCTGTCGTGACCCTGAGTCTGCTTTACTCGAGGGCTGCCTGGTTAGATTTGGGACAAGGGGAAATGGGGACTTAATTTTCTCTCGTCATTTCCCTCCAGGAGGAACAGAGTTCCGATTCTGCTAGTGGGGGAGAGGTATAGATGGCAGCCTTCCTTCCACTCCCCTTTAGTCCAAGGCCTCGAAAAAAGGGGGAAATTGCTTGCTTGGCCCAAACGCAAGAGGTAGTAAGAGAGACGTGGGGCTTGTTGTCCACCTCCTTGTTTCACTCCCCCTCCCCACCCATTCCTTGCTGCATGATTTCTGTGTTCTCCTTAACTCCCCCCCGCCTCCACTCACAAACATTGCAAACCCCAAGCGGAAGCGGAAGTCGTCTGACCTGCGGGAGCACCAAACGGGCTGTGCCCGCAGCGAGGGCTATTATCACATCAGCAAGAAGGAGAAGGACAAGTACCTTGACGTGTGCCCGGCCACTGCACAGCAGCTGGATGCTGCTGATACGCAGGTCTGGTCCATTTTGCTGAGATGTGTCCTCTGAATACCTTAGCCAGGGTCACTTCGCAGCGTAGTAGTAACTCTAGAACAGCCTTCCTCAACCTGGGGCGCTCCAGATGTGTTGGACTGCATCTCCCAGAATGCCCTAGCTGGGGCATTCTGGGAGTTGTAGTCCAACACATCTGGAGCGCCCCAGGTTGAGGAAGGCTGCTCTAGAATGAGTAACAAGGGCTATTATTTGGGGATGAAGAATGTGTGCAGGTGCATATTTCAGGAAGAGAAAAGGCCACACCGAAAATAAATATTCTACACTGAGGGAATTCCAGGTCTAAATTCTGAGGCCTTTGTGTATTATGCACATTAAGTGATTTCCCCCACCACATGTTTTTTCTTAATTAGTATGAATTACTTTGCAGCTTTTATTATTAAGGCACAATTCTGCTTCTCGTAATCATGGTGACAGGCAAAGAGTTAGGACATGGGGTTGACGCTTTGACTCCCAAGTGTGGGGAATGCTCTTCAGCAACTCCAGCATCTTAGATTTCACCAGGCATTTCCCACAGGTTCTTAAGTATATCCTTGCAACTGCAAGAGCTAGAAACTTTGCTCTTAAAAAACAAAATCTGAGATTCTCCGGAAGCAGAAAACACACACAAAACCCTGTGCTTCTAAAAGAATTGTGGCATTTGCACAAACTGTGGAAGAAACGTAGCTGATGCTCTCCTCTTTATATCAGGCATGTGACTGCTAACTCATTTCGCCCAGTAATTGGAAAAGCGACAGCATTTGTGGCCATTGTTTTGCCATCTTTTGTCTCCTGTAAGCAACCGTCTGTAATTATGTACATTATAGGAATATTTGCACATAACAGGGGTAAATCATGGGTTAATTACCCAAGATTTGCTGCGGCGTGTGCCAGGCACTTTCCCACATTCCACAGCCTTTTTGAATGTTCATCCCCCCAAATGGGCCAATCGGGGATTGCTACATGATGTCCAAACCCCCGAATATTAGAGGTTCGTTGTGGTTTAAACAACCCACAGTGAACCTTCAATTAGTAGGGATGTTAACTGAGAATTGCTTAACCCACATTTAACCTATAGTGTCCGAATTCGGGTGTCACATAGCAACTCTCGATGAGCCCAATCAGAGGTTGAATATTCAAAATGGCACAGCATGCAGTCTTGACCAAACATGGGTTTAATTAGCCCATGATTTGCTGCTGTGTGCAAAACAGGTACATATATTGGCTGCACAGTGTGTGTGTGTGTATGACAAAACCAAGCCTAGGGGGCTGCTGGAGAGGAAGCAACAGCAGTGAGCAGGTCTGTGACTTTTGGTCATAAGATGATGTTCATATGCAGCTGTTATGAAGGGACGAGCCATAGCTCGGTAGAGCTCATGGGAAAGGTCCCAAGTTCGATCCCTGCCATCTCCAGGTAGGGCTAGGAATAATTCCTGCTTGAGAGTCTATAGAGAGCTGCTGCCGGTCAGTGTCGACAGTGCTGAGCTAGATGGACCAGTGGTCTGACTCAATAGAAGGCCATGTTAAGGCACATGGATGGGTGATACTATAAGCAACTTTGAACATCGGCAACGGAACATGCGAGGCCGAAAAGAGGCTCGCTTAGTCTGAGTGTACATTATGGCTAGTATGATTCTGCTATTGTTTTATAGATGTGAAAATTCCAAGTACTGTTCTCAGTGCCACATAGGGATACTGTCGATGTGTATCACCTTCCTGGAGCTCCATGAATCAGTGGATGAGATAGAGGGAATTCATTTAAGGACTGTCTCTTTCCTTTTCGTGCGTTTTATTTTAATGAACTCCCCTTTCCCTCCCCAGGGCACCAACCGCATCCTGTCAGAACGGCGATCTGAACAAAGGCGCCTGCTGAGCGCCATTGGCTCCTCCGCCATCCTTGATAGTGACCTTCTAAAACTTAACCAGCTTAAGGTACCCAAGGGCTGTCTTGTTAAGAAAGTAGGAAAATGTGGAGCAAGGTGGGATGAGAAATGTGATCCTAGCACATCCCTCAGAAAGAACAGGGCAGTGAACATTCCTTTCTAATGCGGAGGCTTCTTAAAATGTTACTGGGCTGAGCAGGGCTGCTCCGCTTTCCCTACAGTCATTTTTGATTCCTGTGATACAGGCGGTTGCTGCTTTAGGAGGCAGAGCAGGGCAGGCTTTCAGACAAAGGTTTTATAAGACTTCCTGTGCAGTTCATAACACACACACAAAAATTTCAGCCGGGGTGGGAGCCAGCAGTACTCTCAAATTAAATTGTCTGAGCAAAGCCATATTATCCAATTGGCACAAGATCTTCTCGCTTTAATTCTTGAGCGTTTGCAAAATTGGAGACCTTGCCACTGAAAGCAAAAGTCAGAAGAAGGGGTTACACAAAGCATTTTGAGAGCTCTAGTTATCTAGGGCCATGAAGGGAAAGGAATGGGATCACTTTAAGAATAAAAGCCTTATTTCTTCAGCTAATACAGTCAATCCGCCTCTCCTGTGTGGGTTTATACCGTTAGCTAACACACTGTACCCTGAAAAGAGACCCAAATGGTTAAGTTGATGATTTTTGCAGACTTTTTTTTTTTTTTTTGCTTTGGGCAGAATCATTAGGCACATTGCCTCTTTTTTCTCTCTTCCAACCATTCTCTAGGATCTTGAGGACTAATAATCCTGAGTTTATATAGAATGAAATGAGGCTGTCAGGAATCCGGATTCCAGGCAGCTCCGTGGCCACCTCTCACTTACCCTGTGCCCATCATTCCTCTCCTTATCACCCTCCTCCTCCTTTTTCTCTGCAGTTCCGGAAGAAGAAGCTACGTTTTGGCCGGAGTCGAATTCACGAGTGGGGCCTCTTTGCCATGGAGCCGATTGCCGCTGACGAGATGGTTATCGAGTACGTGGGTCAGAACATCCGGCAGGTGAGTAACAATGGGTTGAGGTTTAGAAAACGGTGCTTTATGGCTCCTGCTTTGGCATCTTGCCCAGGGGCGTCTTGATAACATGAGACCCCCGCAGCCGTATCCCAAAGCCCGCCCCCAGTTTTGATCCATATATTTAATTTTGTTGTGGTTTTAAAAAAATAAACTCCCAATTAAGACTTCCTCCTTTCTTCGCAATGTATCAACAGCCACCAGAAGTTTTAAAAAAGAAAAGATGAAGCATCTTTCGGAAGCGTTCAGGCTTTGCCTGGTTTCTAATGGTGGCATTGCTATAGTTACTGGGCAGCAGTCCTCTGCACGTTTTCCTTGGTGCTTCTGGATGTGCCAGGATTTAGCTACTGTTTGTAGGTCTGCAGGCTGAGAACGTCCTTCTCCCAACCTTTTCCACCCCCTGTATTTGTTATTGTATTGCCTGTAGTTTTAAAAACAAGAACCCTGCTTCAGTGACTGGGGGTGGGTGGGGGATGTGCCTAAATTATAGTGGCTGCAATGGGGGAGTAACTGAAGGTACCAAAGTAAAACTCTGCCTCTGTGAGTTCATCACTGAAGCTGCACTTTCCCGTATGAGGCATTGACGTGTGTCTACTGGAGCTCATGCCACCAGTTGTCACTAGGGGGCGCTGTGAAGGTGTCGTGGAGCAGGACTGTCTTTTCATCGCTGCCTTGGGAGGACCTGTTTGTGTCCTGGACAATGCATTCAGGAAATTCTTACGGGTTTTTTTGGCAATGCTTGGAGAGACTATTGCATTTTTCCCCCCCTTGAATGACAGGCCCAAATATGGAAAGCATTGTAGTGATGGCTGTCAAATGGCATTTTGGCCCTGGGAAACTAGTCGTAGCTGTTAACCCTCTCCCAGAGTCTGACTTATCCAACCTCACAGATGATCAATCTCATACACTTTTCCAGCAGTGAAGGGGGGTATCCTAGGATGCATTGTCGCTCCCACTCGCTCCTATAGGCAAGGATATGTAAATTAGGCTTTGAAGCGCCTTCCCTCATGAAGGAGCAAAGCTCCTTCCAGTTTCATTCCTGCCTACCTCTGAGGAAGTTTGTCTGCATTAGATGGCCGACTTTTATTTTTCTTGAAGGCCTTATGTCTTAGATTACTCTTTAGCTGATTTTCATTTTCCCCATTTCCTCTATATCTTTGTTTCTGCTCAGCCCTCCTCCAACTCCTTCAAAAAAAAGCAGGGGGGGGGGAGACCGAGGGAAGAACAAGCTGAGGGCTACCTTTGTGATGTCTGACTCCCAAGTCCACCACCAGGCCAGGATTGTTGTGTGACTCCCTTCAGGAGGTGGTAGATGCCTGCTTGGAAGGCCCGCAAAGGAGAGCTAGCTTGTGGCCGGGCCTGGCAGGTGCAAATCTGACTGCCTGAATACCCTGACATACTCATTCTTTCTTGAAGGTGGTGGCCGACATGCGTGAGAAGCGGTATGCCCAGGAGGGCATTGGGAGCAGCTACCTTTTCCGCGTGGACCACGACACAATAATTGATGCCACCAAATGCGGCAACCTGGCTCGCTTCATCAACCACTGCTGCACGGTGAGTTTGTGTGGGAATGATAAAAAACAGGCACCCTCGTTATTGCTCTTACAATCATCATTTCTGTGCTGTTCCTATTAAGCATACTTGCTTATTTAGTGGTGCCAATGAATGTAGCATTTTGAAGCACAAATTTAAAGTTAAATATAAATTAAGCAGATGTTTCTGTAGTTCTGCTCTTGGCTGATCACCTTGCATGCTGCATAGTTACACATACATGCACTTGCTCTGTTATGTTATGCCCACTTTCCCCCTAGCTAAGGCATAGGCCAAGGGCTCTAACCCCCTGTTTGCTTGTATGAACAGCAATCCTGGTATGGACCTTTGCAATCCCCTTATGCACCTTTGTTGCCTCCTCCCTCGCGCAAGCCAAGAGGTGGGGAACCCAAAGGGCTCCATCACAGTATCTGCTGACTGCACCCAGGGCTGCTGCTGCCATAGAGGCAGCTCAGGCGGCGGCCTAGAGCGCCAAGCAAAGGAGAGCGCCGAACGGCGCACCCGGAAGCTGCTCTCCTAGAGCAGCTTCCAGGCGCGCTGTTCCAAAGCCAACCCCAGCATCCTGGCTTCAAAGCCAGCGCCCGGCCGGAAGCCGCTCCTGGCTTTGAAGCCAGGATGCTGGGGTTGGGGGGGGGCGGGCGGCTTCAGAATGGCGCGCCCGGAAGCCACTCTGCTTCAAAGCCATTCTGAAGCCACCGCCCCGCCCCCCAACCCCAGCGTCCTGGCTTCAAAGCCAGGAGCGGGGGCGGGGGCAGCTTTAATACAGCGTGCCTGCCTAGGGCACAAAATAGTCTGGCGCCAGCCCTGACTGCACCAGGGAGCAGTGGGCTAAAGAGCCCTTGGCCCATGTCTTGACTTGTACGGGGCTGGATCAGTGGGCGAAGCCAGTTTTGCTCATCTTCCGGGCCTTGCTTAGTTGGAGCACTCAGCCACGAGAGGGCTCCTGATCCCATAGGGGGCCTACTCTGAGGGAGGCTTGGAAGATGGCAACAAGCAAGAGGGCCTTCTCTGTGTTGGCCCCCCCAATTGTGAAACACTCTCCTCAAAGAGGCCCGCCTGGTTCTGGCATTGCTATTTTTTCGGCACCAGGTCAAGACTTTCCTCTTTTCCCAGGCATTTAGCAATATGCAATGAGCTTCACTGATCCTGGATCTCTTTTTAGGTTCGGCTGACAGCTTATAGTTGTTTTTAGATGTATGTTTTTGTGTATGCTGCATGTTTTTAAGTTTTGTATATCGTTTTTAATTGTTTTACTCATATGTAAACCGCTCAGAGAGCTTCAGCTATGTGGCGGTGTAGAAATGTAATAAATAATAGTAATAGTAGTAATAGTGACAACGATGATGATAATAGTAGTAGTAGTAACAACAACAATAATATAATAAATAATTTACTTTTATGGCATTGCCGATGAACTTAGTATTTTACTGCGTAAAATAAGCAAAAATAAAAACCCCAGGCTTCTGCCCCAAGGAGCTTACAACTTCATACATCAACATTACTGAAACACTGAGACAGGCTAGCTTGTTCCCCAATGCTGCATAATACCTTAAAAAATGAAGCAGGGTTGGCGCTCCAGCAGCAACGGTGAACAGTACAGAGAAACCTGGGGAGAACAGTACAAAGAGGTGAAGAAGGCTCCACATCAAGGAACTAAGGGAATACATCTATCTCATCGCCTCTTCCCTTGTTACCAGCATCCCTTTGCTTTGCACACAATGATTCGAATGTTCGGTGGCATTACACATGCATTGGGGGTTAGAAAATCAAACCAGAGGTCTTGCTCCCGGCTTCTGGAGAAGTGGTTGTAACCAACTAGTGCCTCAGTGGATCCTTTTATGCCGCAGCAGCGGCGCTGGCCTTGGCGTAGAGCTGACCTGTTGCCGTCATCGCCAGCTGACTTCTGTTCATCCCTTCCTTCCGCAGCCCAATTGCTATGCCAAAGTCATCACCATAGAATCCCAGAAGAAGATCGTCATCTACTCCAAGCAGCCCATCAGCATCAACGAGGAGATCACTTATGACTACAAGTTCCCAATTGAGGAGAACAAGATTCCTTGCCTGTGTGGTACAGAGAACTGCCGGGGCACCCTGAACTGAGACAGAGCCATGGCATTCATATTTATTTTGTTTCCCCCATCTTTCACCTGTAGCTCAGCTTCTCTCCCCACAGAATTGGGGGTAGGAGGAAATCTCTGTCGCCTTAAGACCCATCCAGCTAACTTTTACGTTCCTAGCCAATGAGAAAGCACTTCCCTTTCTTCAGGTTCTAATCAATGAGAAATTCCCTTTTCTTCCTCCCAATCAGAAATGGCAACTTTTTAATTTATTTTTTGGGGGATATTGCTATCATTTTTGATCCAACATTTCATGCCGCACAACCTACGAAGCAGTGAGTTATGGGTTGTGCAGTAAAGCAGACGAGGCAGGCCTACTTGCACACAGCAACCCATCGGTTTAAAAACCAATGGGCTGTTGTTACTTGTGAACAGGTTCTAGGTTTGTTACGAACATGCCTTGCTTCAGAATATCTTGCCTAATAAATAGAATGACCATCCCATTTATTCTTCCAAGTATTTGAGGCCATAGAAATAGAGGTTCCGAAATCTAATTGGATTGTGTTGTTCATATTGCAATCTCCCTGCCCTTTTCCTTTCCTGTCTGTCTCTCTTGTAACATATAGTAAGGAGTGGGCTGGGAGAAATACTTAACTATATTAATGAAAGGAGTTTGGATTTCTTTCCTTGCTACAATTACGGCCTCAACCAAGCTGACTTGTAGCTTAAGCTGAGGCCTTCCCCAAAGCACCCACCCCTAATCATTTTTCTTTAGGAGAAGAAAGTTGTGTATATATCTATTCCAGATGGATTGGCTGTTTCTTGTAGAAACACACAAGTTTATTGGTATGTAAATATTTTATTATTTTTGTTTTCCACTTCATACTAAAAAGAAAACTGTAAATAACGTTGCAATGTGTTTCCTTCTCCTGTTTTCATCCCCACATGCATTGTGCCACCCTTTTCTTTTGATGCAAAGTGGGATTTTTTTTTCTCCTGGGGAAAAAGCATAATAACCTTTTGGATGGTGCATTGGAGAGGCCAAAAGAAGTGTATTTCTTTCACAACCCAAATGGGAGTCAGTTCTGAAAGGCAAAAGATGTTATAACGAGGCATAGGGAAATATTTCAGCAGGGTTTTATTTTTTACTTCTAAAAATTCTGTTTGTACTCTGTTTGCTGTGTATTTGTTTTTAAATAGTACCGAGTTGGGTAATTCCATTTTAGAGCACTTTTTCTCAGGTGTGTGTTTTCACTTAGTTTCACCCAGAGCCAAAAGCAATTGGGTGCCTTCAAGTTTCCCTGGCCTAAATGTCCTTTCCTTTCTGGGGGAACTACACATGGTGTCTGCAAACACAAATTTTCAAATTTGTTTGAATAATGGCAATATGAAGGGATTCCTTCAGGGAAGGATAAACTTGGTAGCTAAGCCCTCATTTCCTTGCTGCTCTTCTGTGCTTCAGCCCGTCACCTAGACAGGCAGCCATTCAAGCAGAGAATCCCTTTCCTTCTCCGCTTCCATCCATTTGGTGTAAATAGGAACGTTTGTCGTATAGGATGAGAAAACGGATCCTCCAGGAGGTGTCTTCTATTGACCCTTCAAATACTTGGCGTGAGCAAGATATCAAGCGACAGAATTGCATGTTATGCCCACAAACCTGGTTTGCCATGTCCAAGGATGCTGAATACGATGACTGCTGGAGAAGGGGGGACATTGTCCGGAGAGATGGTGTCAATAGGAGGGTGTGCTTAATGTTTCTCCCGCCTTCTCCCTGACGGTCCTTCCCTCCAGCTTCCTTGTCCCTATTCCACCACCACCAACCCCTGCGGACATAAGCCAGTCCATGAAGAGGGAAGCAGTGTCAGGTAAAGGCTCGCCATTTCTCTTCTGAAAGTGCCCTTCTCCTTACTTTTCTGATACTTTGCGAACACAATTAGAAACCTGTTTGCTGATGGTAGTTAGTATATAGTTCCACCCCAAGCTCCTTCCAGCATGTTGAAGGCGAGTTGTGGCCTAGTGAACAGCCTCTTCTCACATAGCTCTGTGTTTAATTCCCTTTGGGCCATGCTTCTCTTGTGTATCCTCTTAGGGGGCAGGTTTAAGGATGCCATTGAATTGTGCTGTTCCTTTGTTAGGACCTCTGGATTTGAAACCAGTGGTCGCTTTGCCTCTTCTTGTTGGCTGTGCTTCTCTCCCCCCGCCCCCCAAACACGCTATGAAAGAGGGTTCCTAAGTAGCCAAACCGAGACATTCTCCAAGGGATTTACTTCTCAAGGTGGCAAAATCATGGCACCTCCTCTAAAAGCTCTGTCTCATTTTGAAGTTTACTCCTTCCATATCCAAAGAAAGCTCAGTATCTTGCTTTAAAGGACTCTATGAGAACTTGACCAGTGGAACTTTTTCTGGGGAGTGGGAACCGGATCTAGCAATTACTTGTAACAGGCTTGCTGTGTTCAATTCTATAACTTCAGGCTCTCACCTCATGTGGTTTTGTTCTTGATGGAACTGTACACATTCCCCCCCCCCCCGCCCCACCATTTACCACTCTTACGTTTTGGAAACAGAGAGAAAAGAAGTTTTAGTAAGTTATCTTAGCAACTAGTGTGGTGAAGGAAAAGGCTGAAGCATCTGGCAAAGGAAAATGAGAGAGCAGAGCAAGGAGGGACGGACTTGTATGCTGTTGTTGAAAAACAAAACATGCATGCGCACACTTAATTCTCTTTCTATCTGTGTGCACGTGCTTTTGTTCTTATTGATTTGGGTCCTTGGATATTTTTTCTTCAATTACATCTTTTAAGAATTTTCCAAAATGAGCTTTTTCATCCTTTTAAGTTAGTTTCATTCAGTAGCAAAATGTGTTCCTGCCACTTAACAAATCAGGCAGAAGGCTATGGTTGTTTGCATCTTCTTCAAGGGTTTCTTTACAAAACTTAAATCCAACAATTTTGGGTTCAACCCCCCCCCCCCCCCACACACACACATAATTCCTCTTTAGGGCTGCTGTTTTAAAAAACATCAGTCCCTTAAAATCTGTATCGTTCTTAGGATTCAGAAACTAGAACCTTCTACACCTCCCTGAGTTCAGTGGTCTCTTACCCAGAATGAGCCATTTAGCTAACCTTTAACAGCTTAACTTGGCGTTCTGCTTTAGATTTCGGATGGGTTCCTGTTTTAACATGAAACTTTGGTAAGAGCAACTTTGCTGATATTTAATGTTGCTACAATTGCAAACATGACTGCTTTTAAGCACAATACATTGGCAGCGAAAAGAAGACATTCAATTATGTAATTTCTCTGAATTGTGTCTGGTGGCAAGCTTTTGAAAAGCTGGCTAAGTCTCAGCAGATTGGCATGACACATCAAGCTTCTGTTTTTGTTGGATTCAAATCTTTTTTTTCTTCCTGAAAGCGTGTGTGACCCGACATGCATAGAAACTCTGTTCTGGCTTGAACCCCCGGATATGTCAACAGGAGGTCTGGGCTGTTTTTAGAACATGCCTCCCCTTGATTTAGACCTATGGGTATGAATCACTTAATAGTGAAATACAAACAAAGAATTAGAGAGATATACTCTTCCCCTCCCCTTTTCTTTTGCTGTGCCTCATTGAAATAGAGAATGCACAGTAGTAGTTACTTGGTGGGTTTCATACCAATATTTCACCTCCTTTAGCAAAGTCCATTCATTAGGTTTTGTTCTATTTTTTACTTCCCAAGCAGTTAAGCCCTAGTGTGTTCCTGAATCGTGCAGGAGAGATTCCTGGTCGTATTAAACATCATCTGTTTCTCTGCATACAGTGACGTGCCTTTTCCAGGTGTGAATGAAAACCAGTCATTCACTAACAAGTGGTTATTCCAGCTGGTTTTTCGGATTGATCATGTAGCCACCCAAACACGATGTTAATAGTTCTATACTTCCCAGTGTTTAAATATATGGTTGTTGTTTTTAATGAGTTACAGGATGCTTTCATTTCATTTTCCTCCCCTGTTCATCATGAAATTTAGAAATTTTGGTGGCTGCACAGTTTCTCCCCACTACTCACCAAAGCTAGAAAGAAGGGAAACCGTGGTACTCCAATTGATCTGTACAGTCATCTCTGCAACTGTTGTATCCTCATCCAACTTGGCCACATACCTCTTAACAGAATAGATGAGATTCTTTTAAAAGGGGAGGGGGGTTTGGAACAATCATACCTGTGTAAACGATTCCAGATGCTTTAACAAAAACCACAACGTTCTTTTGATCTTTCAGAGGTGACTCCTACTTTGCCAGCTTCTAAACTTGAAGGTTTCTGGAATTACCTACCCACTTCTTCCTTTATGTGCATTTTTTTTCCTGTGTACATATATGTAAAATATATATATATATATAATAGATATACAAAAAAAAATCTCTATACCGGGAAGGGGTATGCTCTTTTAACCTTCTCTAGCAGCAGCAGCGGCTTGCTGAGAGTTTTGTGTTTAATGCAGAGGATGGAAATATGTGTGCACATGGACGGACGGATGGATCCTTTTTTCTCTTTCCCCATTCCCAGCTGCCCAGTGGATGGGTCTCTTTAAATTTGCATACCCACTCTTCTGTCTATATAAATATTATATATATAGATATATATATATAAATATATTTTCATTTGATCTTATTGGCTTCCTACTTGTAAATATGTTAATAATTTGTGGATTCATTACTTGGTGCCAGATAGCACATTTTTATAAAAGTCATTAAACTTTTATTGTACAAAAACATTGGCACATGCTCTTTGTCCTCATTTCTATGCTCTCGGCTGAGTGTGCACTATACCAAAAATGTCTGGATTTTTATACCACGGAAACCCAGCTTGCATGCGTAGAAAGACGACGTGATGTGTAGTGATCAGAGCGTTGGACTATGGGCAGGAAACGAGTTTAAATCTCTCAGCCATGAAGTTCAACATTCGCTTCCCTCACAGGGATTTTGTGAGGATAAAATCAGGGAGGGTGGGGTATGACCATATATGCCTTCTTGAGTTCCTTGGAGGAAGGATGGGATAGACATGTTATAAAATAAATAAATCAGGGCTGTCAAATTTGCAGACACCACAGTGACAACAAAGGTCCGCATAGTTAAAGCAATGGTATTCCCCGTAGTAACCTATGGCTGCGAGAGCTGGACCATAAGGAAAGCTGAGCGAAGGAAGAGAGATGCTTTTGAACTGTGGTGTTGAAGGAAAATTCTGAGAGTGCCTTGGACTGCAAGAAGATCAAACCAGTCCATACTCCAGGAAATAAAGCCAGACTGCTCACTTGAGGGAATGGTATTAAAGGCAAAACTGAAGTACTTTGGCCACATAATGAGAAGACAGGATACCCTGGAGAAGAGGCTGATGCTAGGGAAAGTGGAAGGCAAAAGGAAGAGGGGCCGACCAAGGGCAAGATGGATGGATGATATTCTGGAGGTGACAGGCTTGACCTTGGGGGAGCTGGGGGTGGCAACGGCCGACAGAAAGCTCTGGCGTGGGCTGGTCCATGAAGTCACAAAGAGTCGGAAACGACTGAACGAATAAACAACAAAGGCAGAAAGTAGATTGGGATCCACTGGTAGATCTTTGGGTGATTTGCAGAGATCAGCAAGGATTTCTGACTTTCAGTTATTTAACAACAGAAACAACAAAACTTTCCCCACTTAAATTAGGCTGCTGAAATGCTTGGGATAACCCAGAGGAGATTTTTGCCTCAAATCCAAATTCCCATGAAGCAACTAGGTAGAGAAGTATTACATTTGCTTGCTTTCTCTCTTAGGCCACAAACAGCTAGCAAAATATTGTCGACTGCAACTTGTGTGGAATTATTTACAAGACTATCTACTCCCATCCAGCAGAGGCTCTGAGCCCATATCCTTAATTAATTTCCACAACAAAATGTCAGATCCAGCTCAACTAAACACCAATTCCATCCTATTTCAAAACTAACGTTTGAAAAAAGCAATTTGTTTTTTGGTTTTTTTTGGCAAGTTATCTGCTGCAGCCATTTGCCCTATAAATGCATGACTCACAATGCTTGCATACACTTGCTTAATTTACATAATTCTATTTTCAAGGCACTCAGGATGTTTTAATAAACAAAAAAGAGGAATGTCAGAGAGACCAGAGTTTTTAAATGTAAGGTCTTTTCAGGTAGTTTATGATCATGACTGCTTTGGAAAGCCCCACATGGTTCCAACAATACCAGCTTTATCTGACTCTTTTAAGACAGTAAAAACAACAATCAAAACTAATATGGAGAAGGGGACATAAGGCTTTATATCCTCTACAAAAGTGACATGTCCCAACAGAAGTCAGGAGGGGCAAATGGAGGCATGTGTGTCTTGTCTACTTATGCTGCAATGACAGAGTAGATTTTTCCAGGGCAAATTGGACTTCTCATCCACCCAAAGGTAAGTTACTTTTTTAACATTTAATTACATTATATTTTTTTATTAATTTCAGTACTTGCTTTTCAACCAATAGAATTAGTTTTAACTGACCTCTAACGTTTCAAATTGCCAAACTTTTCCCTTCTTTTCGACACTTGGAGTTTCAAATCCTCTGTAAAAGACCCTGCCATTTACAAAACAAATCTATTTTTATTTTTTTAAAAATCAGCTTCTTACACATTCAGCTACCATTTATATTTTCATACACGTCACAAAGAGGTAATCAAATAAGCAGGGAAAAGCTTGAATGGAAGAGAAATGGGGGAACAGGAGGAAAGAAAACAGGTGATTAAAAAATGCCAAATGATTGCCAGCCCTTTTTATTCTGCTTATATTTCTCATATCTGTAGACCTTTATGTTACGTCTTCCTTTGCTACAAAATCCACTAATAAAAAGACTGGTATCTCTATGTCTGCTTCAGTTTTCTTCCCATTTTACCCATGACCAGCCCTTATTATTATTATTATTATTATTATTATTATTATTATTATTATTATTATTATTATTATTATCTGTATACTGCCCCATAGCCAAGGCTCTCTGGGCAGTTTACATAGGATAAAAACACTTAAAAACAATATTCAAAAACTTAAAATCACAAAAACATACAATTTAAAACCACAAAACATACAAAAACAAACCCAGGCCAATTACATATTGCTAAATGCCTGGGAGAAGAGAAAAGACTTGACCTGGCACAGAAAAGATAATGTTGGTGCCAGGCAGGCCTCATTAGGGAGACATAAATGCTCCTCTCCACGGAAACCTTTAGTAAAAGGCGAAAGATTTATATGATCTGAAGAGAAACCAGAGTAGAGTTGGAAGGGGTCTCTAAGGCCATCGAGTCCAACCCCCTGTTCAATGCAGAAATCCACCTTAAAGCATCCCTGACAGAATGCTGTCTAGCTGCCTCTTGAAGGCCTCTAGGATGGGAGAGCCCATGACCTCCCTAGGGAATTGGTTCCATTGTCGTACTGCTCTAACAACCAGAGAGTTTTTCCTGATGTCCAGCCGGAATCCGGCTTCCTGTAACTTGAGCCCATTATTCCTTGTCCTGCACTCTGGGAGGATCAAGAAGAGATTCCTGGCCCTCCTCTGTGGGGCGACCTTTCAAGTCCTTGAAGAGTGCTATCAGGTCTCCCCTCAGCAGAGGGTAGTCCCACTGGCATTCAGCCCCGAACACATAACCCCAGCATCCAATGCAATGCTGGCTCCAGGTTTTGGAGAGCCCTTGGGCAAGAGGCCTTCAGTAGGTCTACCAGTGAGCCAGCAGGCATCTGCTCCTTTTCACCACCCCTGTTGTCTGGGCCAGAGCGAGAGGCAGGTGAAGAAGCAAGTTGCAGTGTTGACCAGGAAGAGCCAATTCCAGTGGGGCTATTCTCAGTGGACCCTTGCTGGGCTGTGGGCCCCCGGCAGGTGCCGCAGCTCTGCCTACCCTTCTACGCTGGCCCCGATCCAGCACATTCTGCAAATAACTTCCCGCTGAATTGGAAAGCTTAGACCCATTTGAGAAAGATCACAAAGCCGGAGATGGTTGCTGAGAGTGGTTTCTCGTTTTTAAAAAACTGGTTTCATTTTCTCCCCACTCTTTACTTTTATTATTTTCACAACAAACTAACACACAATACAAAAAAGACTAAAAAAACACAAAACATACAAAATTAAGATGGACTTTCGATTTTCTCTACTGAAAAAATAAATAACCATGTTTTCCCTTGCTCTATAATTACAAAATTAAAAATTCCCCTTTCTTTTGTCTTAGAATTTTCTTCTTATTCGTTGAATCCACAGGTCCTGCAAAAAGTCTATAAGAGGTTTCCATTCAGTTCTAAACGTAGATGTTGTCTTTTCTCTGATTATTGCCGTAAGTTTTGCCAATTCCAGCATCTTCGCTACCCATTCATCCATCGTAGGTACTATTGTGCCTTTCCATTTCTGTGCATATAGTAGTCTTGCTGCCATTGTCATGTATAAGAATAAAGTCCCATAGTTCCTTTTCATCTGGTCGTCTAATGAAACTGGTGTCCTTTTCAATGATGTATGCATATTTCTTTTGTTCCACTCTGGCCTCTTGACAGACAGGTTTTGAAATTAATCCTACAAAAAAAAAAATCCTTCCCAGAGTTGGAAATGAGATTGAGTGTACACACTAGAAGCAGTGAATCCAGCCCCGGTGAGATTAAATAAAATAAATAAGCTGAACTCAGCAAATTGTTGGAGAGGTTGTCAAAAAAAAGGAACGTATTTACATATGTGGTGGGAATGTGAATTTGTACAAAAATTGTGGAAAATGGTGTTTAATGAGATAAAAGAAATTTTAGGAATGGAGATTGGAGAGACACCTATAGTGGCATTGTTATCATTATATGGAGAATTAAATTGTAATAAAGAGACAAAAGAATTGTTAACGAATTTGCTAACAGCAGCAAGGTTAATGATATCTAGGAACTGGAAGGTTCAAGGGGATTACCATATAGAAGATTGGTATAAAGAGATTTGGGATATTGCTATTAATGATAAATTAACATGTAAAATAAAAGTGAGATGAGGAATAACAAAAACGAATGATTTTGAGGGAATATGGAAACAGTTCCTAGAATTTGTTTTATCTAAGGGGAGTGGGAAAGCACCTCCAGAAGAAACAATGAGATTTTGGAAAGAGGAATAAGATCCCGTGGTGGTGGGTGCACCTTTATGTTAAGTATGATTATGTTAACAGATTAAGCTAGAATATATGTTATTAAGGTTATCTAACATCTATGTTTTATGATGTTTTCTTTATTGTATGAGTATGTTTAAGTATTGAAATAAAAAAATATTAAATAGAAGCAGTGAATGCTTTTTAAAAACAACAACAACAATCTCTTAACTTTTTTAAAAAATACAAAACCAAACTCCGGTGTCTTCATGTGAACGGAGTCCTGTAACCCCAGGGTGGGCAGATTTCAGGTTTGCAGACTCTACTTTGTTCTTTTACTTAGAACCTTGAAATACACCAATCTGAGCCAAGTGCAAAATGGGTGGGGTGGGTGCGTGACAACATACCCTTACGATTGAGGAACATGAGTGCATCTGAGCACATGCTCAACCCAGGAATTTGCTTTCAGTCCTAGAACGGAGCTCATAATCCTGGTGAACAAAAATCTATTCCTTGTTTCCTGCCCCAAGCTTCATCTCAGCAGCTTAATTTTAAAAGTGGGAGAGTCTTTTTGTTTCTGTTTTTAAATAACTGCAAATCATTTAGAGAACAACCAGTAAATCCCAGTCTTCCTTCCAGTCACCCCCGCTGTAACCATTCTGGAGGTAGACAACACCTTAGTCTCGCCGTCTGTTGTTGCCGCCTGCCTTAATCACATCACTGGCTCAGTTCAGTGGTAAAGTGGTGAGGGACATACAAGATGAAAGATGCTGGTGAAAAATTATGGAGCCTGGAGAGAAGAAATTCCATCTGCAGTTATCCCAGAGCTTAAAATTCTAGGGTAAGCTCCTGGGCGTGGATGGAAAAAATGTGTATTTCACTTTCATCTGCATCTGCTGCCGTTTTCAGGTTCAAGGTGGGGGCTTCCTTCTTTTTGTGATTTGAATGAGGAACGTAAAAAAAGAAGAAGTTCATGTCTGGTTCTTATGCATTAAGAATGTTTTGATGGCATTAGCAAACAAGAAGCCAGGAATTTTATGTCGTGTGCTGCCCAGAGAACAAAGTTGCTGGGTAACCTTATATAAATATGTAAAGGAATGAATAGCCCTAAGGTTAGACAGGCACTTCTCAAAACTCAAGAACTGGGTCATTGTTAGTTTCAGAGTCAGCACTGTGAATTCAGTGTGCTTGAGGACCTGAGGGGGATGGATCTGCACAAACTGAGCAGGGGGTTGGACTCGATGGCCTTATAGGCTCCTTCCAACTCTACTAGTCTATGACTCTATGAAATTCAGTATGTGATAAACCAGGCTAGGGGGCGTTTCGGCTGGAACCCCCAACTCCTAACTCAAACCCGTAATGACCTTTGGAAGCTGCGATGAACAGCAGTACAGTGACGGCGGATACAATCACGTGCGCTTTGATCTCCGTGTAGATCACTTCAGCCCCAGGGGCGCCATTTTTGACACACAGATTTCCGAAGTTGGGTTGGTGGGGGAGACAGTATCCATGCTTCAAAATCCCGCTCTGAGATACATCGATGGTCCAAGGATGAAAGAGCAGTATATGTTCAGTAGACTTGCTGCGGTTACCTTTTTTTCTACCTCCTAACTACAATAACATCAGTGCAGGTCTGTAAGAAATGGCTACTCCTTAGCACGCCAGTTCTCCCTAGAGCATCTGAACTGTTTGCACTCTTACTGGGCAACCTGAATAGGCTCATCTAGCCTTATCTCACTTGTTTTGTCCTCCAAAATGTAATCAATAAGCTCGCTTTGTGAATAGGTTATCTGGCTCAAACCAGCTTGGTGTTTTGAGATGTAAGTTTACAGCAGTTAGAGAGGTAGGTCCAGGAACCAAGTAATCTTCTGATTTGCTGACTAGACTACTGACCTCAGAAATGGAGGCTATCATGTTATTGGATACAACAGCAACCAGTCTCTGCTAAGAGCCCGGCTGTTGCGGAACGCAAGCCCACATAAAAGTAAGGCTTGACTCACCCCTGGAACACATGCCATCTAACTGGAGGCCAATATGCGTTCTTTCAGACCATCCTCTCTACAATGAAATCTGCATATGCTCTGGAACCCTAAACTAGCTAGATTCACTTCATTCATTTCATTTGGAATTCTGTGTACCATCATTGCCTTCTCTTTGTTTTCTCCCTCCTCCCTCCACTTTTCTAAACAAGCTCTTTGTTTATATTTGACTGCACTGTTTTCAAAAGCACTTCTTGCTAAACTCTTCCCTACGTGAAAGACTGCATGGTTACAAAACCACGGCTTACGTTTTTGGCATTTAAAAACGGTTTGATGAAGTTCTGCATTTCTGAGCTTTGGGAAAGAATGTCCAAAGTATGTTTCTTGTTATATTCTTTTCTTGGGTTGAGCCAAAAGGACAAGGCCTTGGAGATACAGTTCAGAAACCCCCTGAGCAGCTGGGCAGACTGGGTTCCTCTTTTTGCTGGGAAATCCTTGAAAGAAGGGGTCCAACAGGAGGAAATGTCCCCCCACCCCCAATCTCATAACAAGGTCAATCAGTTTTGCATGAGGATGGTCTTGGTTTCAATTCCTGGCATCTTCAGCTTCGTTCAAACAGCAGGTTCTGAGATCTTTGGTGCATCTAGGTAATTTTAGACTCTGGGCTGAGATGGTAGATTTCACTGGCTTGAAAACGTGGCAGGCCAGCCCTGTTGCGCTTGGGAGCCCTCCTGCTCATTCTGTTGAGTGGGGCCCTGGACCCCTGCCCCAAAGTCCTGCCTTGATGGCACCACTACCTGAGACCCTAAAGAACCCCTGCACATCAAAGTAATCCGTACTAGACTCAAAGGTCTGACATGGTATAAGGCAATCTCTTGTGTTAACACACACGTTTATTTGAGAAAGGCTCTGTTCCGTTGCAGCAACTTTACCTACAACACAGGCCAATTTGTTCAAAGAAATCGCAACTCAATACTTGCTTAGAGATCTAGGTGGTTCAGAGAAATGACCAGATATGGGGTTTGAAACAGAGTGAAGAGGTTCTGAAATGACCCCCCTCCCCCCCGCTCAACCCTCATTCTCAAAAGTTTCAGGGCAAATTCATCCAAGATTTCCTATGCTGTAGATTTGCTAAGGATAAAGAACGCACAACACTTTTTTTTCTGGCTTTGGAAGAGGGCTACAGTTCTGGCTGTTCGGAGCATCATTGGTGTGGGAAGACGGACCTCCTGGGCTCACTTTTGAAGATGGAAGGGCTGGAGACAGATTAGATCTAAGTGGTCCACATTCTGTGTTCAACTCTGAGCACGTAGTGGAGTCTCGAGCAGTTCTGAGTAGAGAGGAGAAGCTGGGCGCTCTGTCACTGGAGGTTTTGGCAGACAGCTATAAACTCAGAATGATGGATCGGCTGAGATTTAGGACTCCTGATTCCCAATTTCATACCAGAACTGTGAAGCCTCTATTATAGCACTTTGAAGGGACAGGTGGGGCTGGGTTTTATTATAAAGCCTTCAGCTTCTGGGATTCAATGATCTTCGTTGGCCACTAGGGTGCAGCCTATCTTACGTTTCATTGCAGCAGGAGCAAATGAATTGACATGGTGCCTGGACTATTAATGGAGCCTTTCTCCATCACGAAGATGAAAAGCACAGATTCCCCACTTATATCAATACATTAGCCCTAGCCCTGAGCCAGAGCCAATCACTGAACATTTCATCCTTTATCATGGGTGGACAATAATTGTGCTCTCTGCCCTTTTGCAGTCTGGAAAGAATGGCCCGTGATCGAGAGCATTTGGGGCAGTGTAGTGAGCAGTAGGCCTATACGATACCTAAATGGAGCCTCCATGTTAAGGGGCAGTGTACCTCTGGGTATCAGATGCATGGGTTGAGCCATAGGACGACGTCTTGCCTGTGAGCTCCCAGAAGCACCTGCCTGGCTGCTGGTGAAGAGCAAAGGCTGACTCACCTGTCCTCTGATGAAAGAGAGGTGGAGAAAAGCAAGGGTGAACCTAGTAGGAGAGAGCAGAGGAAAAATGGAGAGAGAGAAGGGGAAACCTAGCCAGACCTAGGCACAGTAAAAGAAAAATATAAAACAAACAAACTGGTGAAGTGGTCCAGGTCCAAACTATTTCTATTACAATAGGGTAGGGTTTGCAAGCCAAGAAAGCAAGTTATATATATTTTTTTGCATTTACATCTACATTTCAAGGGTTGCATGGATGGACGTCCATTTTACAGAGGGCCGGGGATGGTGTGTTGTGCCCTTTTTAAAATAATGAGGGGGACGGGTCCCTGCCCCAACATGTGGGCGAGCGCAATGGGTAAAGAAGAGTCACGGTGGTTAACGGGAGGAACATAGGATTGTCACAGGTACGTGTGCTTCAGCAGGGTACAGGGCCCAGGGGCTTGTGCCAGAGGCCTCACGGAAAGCAAGTCTTCAAAAGGCCTCATATACATTGTCTTAGTAATCCTTCCCCAAGTGTGTTGAACCAACCACAACTCCCAGCATTGAAGGCCAGGGCCCAATTTAAGATCTTGCTCCTGGCCTTGAAGTCCCTATGGCTGCACCGCCCAGCTTATCTTTCCTCCCTTTTGTCCTTGTATGTTCTGGGCCGGGCCACCAGATCCAGGGATCAGGCCCTCCTGAACTGTTCTACTTCACGGATCGCGGTGTCCCGGTATCGTGCGTTCCAGGACCTTGTCCCTCAGCTGTGGAATTCCCTCCTCCTGCCACTGCGGTTAACTGAGAGTTTAGAGGTGTTCGAGAAAGGTTTGAAAACCTTTCTTTTTGAATAAAGGGGGCTGGCTGGTTGGTTGTTCCTGAGACAGAGCATACTGACGGTGCTATATAAATAAATAATAATAATAATAATAATAATTCTTGTGCTGGCCACAACACATTTTATATGGGTTTTTAAGGTTTTATTGTTATATTCTTTTAAATCCATTTAAGGTCTGTTATTAGAATTATTGTATTTATTCCATTTTTTGTAAAGTCCTGATCTATTTTATCTCATGTACAGTGCTTTGTTAGAAAGTACTATATAAATAAATTCATCATCATCATCATCATCATCATCATCATCATCACCCTCAGCCAGCATGGGCTGTGTTGTCATTCCAAAGTTTGGAAGCATTTCCTGTGGAACTGGAAGTGCTCCCCGCCCTCTCTGCGTTCAGGAATGGCTTTTGGGAAACATGGCTTTTAGAATGGCGTTCCCGCTGGTTCTCAGTGCCTCTTTTATTCTTTTATTACGTTTTTAAATGACTGTTAGTTTATTTTAGCATATTTTTGTTCACCGGCCTAGCTGGATCTCAGAAAGGCCATCTAGGAAGGCCTTAAGTAAAATAAAACTGACATGTTGAGTCTTACATCGTCCTCTTGGCTGCTGACTATACCAGCCTCAAGGCTTCTTCTTGAGCAAAGACACAGCTCCAATCCTGTTGGGAAAAGGGATGTGGAATCTGCGTGGTGCAATTGGGCCCGGCCAGACAGTAGCAACAATGTGGACTGTGGTTACGCCAGAGTCTTACTTACATAAACCCTGAGCATATGCTGATGAGATTCCTAAGACGAGGAGGATTGGAAGGGGAAGAAGGCAGCTGACAAAGGAAGGTCTGGTGGAATTCCCTCTTCATCACTACAGTGAAAGCTGCAGGAGCCCTGCCCTCTTTTGTATCTGGTCACGCTAGGCAGGGCTTCTGCAGCTTTAAATGCTGTGATGAAAAGGGAATTTCACCAGGTGTTGCATGTATAGGACACCTGCTGTGATTCCCTTTTCTATGCAACTGTTAAAGATTCAGGAGCCCTGTCCTCCTTTCCATATGGCCACCCTACCATAATCACATGTTTAAAGGAGAAAAAGAAGGTTTTTTTTAAAAAACCACATGTTCACAATATAATTGAGACGCATTATATTAGGGTGACCCTATGAAAAGGAGGAGAGGGCACCTGTATCTTTAACAGTTGTATAGAAAAGGGAATTCCAGCAGGTGTCATTTGTATACATGGAGAACCTGGTGAAATTCCCTCTTCATCACACCAGTTAAAGCTGCAGGTGCCCTGCCCTCTTTTAAATCTGGTCACTCCAGTATAGCTCTTGCAGCTTGAACTGTTGTGATGAAGAGGGAATTTCACCAGGTTCTCCATATATACAAATGACACCTGCTGAAATTCCCTTTTCTATGCAACTGTTAAAGATACAGGAGCCCTGTCCTCCTTTTCATATGGTCACCCTACTTTATATGTTTTAATTAGTTTTATGTATTTTACGGTATTTGTGTCTAATGCTGTTCCCTGCCTCAATCCAGAGGGAGAAGTGGGTAAGAAATGAAATTATTATTATTATTATTATTATTATTATTATTATTATTATTATTATTCAAAACAAAATTAGCATTTCTCTCCCTTTATCTTCTTATCTTAAAGTTGCTACGTCTCCCCCACCCTTTAACAGGAGCGTTACAGGGAGTAATGTAACAGGTCTGGCATGGCATTGTGGCAATGAGGAGGGGGAAACTCCTGGAGTGAATTCCTGCCCTGCCGTTTGCTGTTTCAAGGCCCAAGAGCCTTGGCAGGGGGAAAGAAAGAGACAGTGATCCTGGTTTAAAATAGGAAGCAAGGGGGAAACCTTGTAGAGCTGAATGGTTCCATCTCTGCCAGCCTAGGTTATTAAGAAACTAGAACAGTAGAAAGGTCAGCTTTTATGTTGGCTCAGCTGTTTGGGATCCTGGGCAAAGGGTCAAACTGATGCACGCAATTGCACTCCGGCCAAATTCAAGGAACCGTGTTGGATCATCCCCAGAACATTGTTATTTTTTTCACTTAATTCAAGCCATTTCCCATCCAAGATGGGCCAACTGGCTTCCAATCAGGCTTCAGTCTCAGAACCTTGTTGAATAATCACTGGGCTTTTAACGTGCTGGAAGTTACAGGCTGAACCAGTGAATAGCAGAGTAACAAACGGCTCTTAGTTAGGACGCAGCAAAGACCAATAAGGCAAGGATTCCTTGTAAGTTTTAAAAGTAATTCCTTTACTGACAGATTTATAATTTAGTTATGGCAGTACAAGTTACAAATACTCACAGACGATCATAGTAATACAGCACACATCAAGTTGGGGTAAGATGAGGAAGTGGAATAATAATACAAACACAGTTTCTTTTATAGACAGTCCTGTACAAATGATGCAACCACTAATTGAACAATCTCAGAAAATGACTCCATGCAATAATCCAATAATTCAATAAGTGTCCACCTGCAAAGTGGACCTTTAAGTGATTGTGTTCTGCTGACTCCTCACTTCTTCCAGGTTTTGCAGGACATTGTAGAAATACAGGAAAAGATAAAAACCATGGTCCATTCCAGGACTCAACAAACCTGCCCTTATTGCTGCTGGATTTGGAAGACGTTGTTCCTTTCCCAGCGCTGAGGACACAACGCAACTTAGGCTTTGTTCCTCTGGCTGCAGGAGCCCTCTTGTAATCCCTTTGCATGTGCTTCCAGGAAGGATTGCACAAGGAGCACCAGTTTTCCCATGGCCCTGCCTCAGATCTACTAGGCCACAGTAAAAGTTCTGAGTACTTGCTTCAAGGTCCTGGGAACCTTGGGGAGTATGACTCTGTTGATTCTCCTTGATCTCTCAGTGGCTTTCGATACCATTGACCATGGCATCCCTTCTGGAACGTCTGGCTGAGTTGGGAGTGGGGGGCACTGCATTGCAGTGGTTCTGCTCCTACTTGGCGGGTTGTCTCCAGAAGGGGGTGCTTGGGGAACATTGCTCAGCCCCATGGACTCTCCAGTATGGGATTCCGCAGGGGTCAGTCTTGTCCCCCATGCTGTTTAACATGTACATGAAACCATTGGGTGCTGTCATCCGGAGTTTTGGAGTGCGCTGTCATCAGTACGCTGATGACACGCAGCCCTACTTCTCCTTTTCATCTTCATCAGGTGAGGCTGTGGATGTGCTGGACCGGTGCCTGTCTGCAACAATGGACTGGATGAGGGCTAATAAACTGAAACTCAATCCAGACAAGACTGAGATGCTGCTGGTAGGTGGTTCTTCTGACCGGATGGGGGTGTTCAATCTGTTCTGGATGGGGTTGCACTCCCCCTGAAGGAGCAGGTTCGTAGCTTGGGGGTTCTCCTAGAACCATCTCTGTCACTTGAGGCTCAGGTGGCCTTGGTGGCCCAGCTACACCCCTATCTGGACAGGGATAACCTAGCTTCAGTTGTCCCTACTCTCGTAACCTCCAAATTAGATTACTGCAATGCCCTCTATGTGGGGCAGCCTTTGAAGACGGTTTGGAAGCTGCAGCTTGTGCAAAATGCAGTGACCAGATTGGTAACTGGAACAAGGAGGTTTGAACATATAATACCAATTCTGGCCCGCTTGCATTGGCTGTCTATACGTTTCCAAGCCCAATTCAAGGTGCTGGTTTTAACCTATAAAGCTCTACACGGATTGGGACCACAATACCTGATGGAATGCCTCTCCCGACATGAACCTACCCGTACACTGTGCTCAACATCTAAGGTCCTCTGAGGTGCCTACTCTGAGGGAAGCTCGGGGCAACAAGGGAGAGGGCCTTTTCGGTGGTGGCCCCCTGACTGTGGAATGATTTCCCTGATGAGGCTCGCCTTGCGCAAACACTGTTATCTTTCAGGCGCCAGGTCAAGACTTTTCTCTTCTCCCAGGCATTTAACAGCATTCAACAACGTTAAGTTTGTTTTTTTAACGGACCCCAGTACTTTTGTTTTTAAACGGATACTGGTGGTTTTAAATTTTGTATACTTTTTTTTAATGTTTACTGTTTTTAATTTTTGTAAATCGCCCAGAGAGCTTTGGCTAAGGGGCAGTATATAAATGTAATAAATAAATAAATTCACCTCCACCATACAGAGTGCAATCCTATGCTTGATTAGACAGAAAAAAAGTCCTATAATTCCCAGCATGGCTGGGGCTGTAGGCCTTTTTTTCTGCCTAAACATGCATAGGATTGCACTCTGAGTGAGTTCATGGACAAGCAGCCTTGTCTACCCAGCCCCAATAAGGGGATAATAACACAGGCCTAATTTACATGGTTGGTGTGAGGATAGGAATGCAAAAATCCATTCATTTACATTTATATCCCACTAACATGGCTGGCTGGGATTTTAGGGTTGCTAATCGACATGATTGCCCCCAAACGTCCAATCGGGCACCTTGGTACACAGAAGCTCTCAGGAAGTTGAAGCGGGAAGGTAGATGACTGGAGCACCGATGGCGGAAAACTCGACTCATATCCAACAAGTCGCGATATAGAGAACATCTTCGTTCCTTGCTTCTCTGCCCGCATTGTGACTGCGAATTTGCGTCCGGCAGAACTGTTCAGGGTGTTGAGGGGTCTAACTCAGGCACCTTCTCCCCTGAACCCAGTTTTAGAGCCTTCAATAATTCACTGTGATGCATTTAACAATCATTTCACAGATAAAATCTCTCGGATAAAAGCCAATTTAGATGCCGTCGTTATAACAGAAGCTGAAGATGAGGTGCCCAGCAACTCCGTGAGGATTACACTGCATCAGTTTCAGTTGGTGAGTTCTGAGGATGTGGATAAGCTGCTTGGATGAGTAAGGACAACTTGTCCTCTCGATTCCTGTCCTTGGCTGGTCGCCCAGGGAGGAGATGCAGTTAGACTACAACTACAAAATATTATTAATGCATCTCTCAGGGAGGGGTTTTCCATCATGTTTAAAAGAAGCAGTGGTACGACCGCTTCCAAAAAAAGCCCTCCCTGGACCTTAATAATTACAGACCGGTATGAAATCTTCCATTTTGGGGCAAGGTGATTGAGAGGGCAGTTGCCTTCCAACTCCAAGCAGTTTGGGATGATACAGATTTTCTAGACCCGTTTCAAACCGGCTTTAGGGCGGGATGCGGAGTTGAGACAGCTATGGTCGCCTTAGTGGATGATCTCTGCATGAGTATTGACAGGGGGAGTGTGTCCCTGCTGGTACTTTTGGACCTTTCAGCGGCTTTCGATACCATCAATAACAGCATCAGCTAAGGACAGTGTGTCTCCTCTGAATGAATGCTTGGAGGCGGTAATGGACTGGATGAGGAAAAACAAACTGAAGCTGAATCCAGACAAAACAGAGGTGCTTGCTGTCAAGGGCTCTGACCTAGGTTTGGAGGTGTGTCAACCAGTTCTTGAAGGGGCTACAGAAAGACTGTTCGCAGTTTGGGGGTGCTCCTGGATCCGTCGCTCCAAATGACAGCCCAGATAAACGCGACGGCCAGGAGTGCCTACTATCAGCTTCAGCTGACACACCAGCTGCACCCCTTCTTAGAGTCAGAAGACCTGAAGATGGTTGTGCACGTGCTGGTAACCTCAAGGCTTGACTTCTGCAATGCGCTGTACATAGGGCTATGTACCATGCACCATGCCAACGATAAAATAATAAAATGAAAATCAATGCTTTCTAGGCTTCCCAAAGAAACTTTGGGTGCAACCCTGAGCATGCTTAGACAGAAAAAAAAGGACTACAACTCCCAGCGGTCCTCTGCCAGCATGGAACAAAGACATCCTCCAACTCCCAGCATCCCCCAGCCGGTAAAAAACAACAACAACCCCACAACTCCCATCATCCCCCAGATACCACGGAGGAAAAAAAGTCCTACAACTTCTAGCACGCTGGTTGGAGAATGTTTTTAATTAAGCCTTTTTATGCTAGGATTGCACCTTTAGCCTATTAACATTCCCCCTAATGTGTATTTCCTCAAGGAACTCTTTCTAATCCCTTTTTAATTTGGCTTTTTAAATCGTGATGGTTTTGAGGTTGTTTTTAATGACGAGTTAGCGTTGCGTTTGCTTCTCGTTCTTCTTTTGGTTTTTAATTTTGATTTTATCCGCTTTGGATTGGTTCCGGGAAGGCAGGCGGCAGAGGACTAGAATGGCTCCTCGTTGAACGGCACCTCCTTCTCGAGATCCAATTAACTGCCCCTTGGAAGCCCCGCCTCGGCCAGCACGAATGGGCGGGGCGAAGGCGTCCCCAAGTACAAAGCCGGCAGCGGCGATGGTGGTGAGAGCGAGCGGTCGGAGCGCGGTGCGGAAAAAGCGACCCCCGTGAGTTCTCCGAGAGCAGGTGGGTACCCACGATATGGCAGGCTGGCTCGATGCTGTCTCTCCCCACGCCCCCGTTTTAAGGGCAACCTGCATGGCAGCCTTTCCCAAACCTGGCGCCCTCCAGATGTGTTGGACTACAACTCCCAGCAGACCATCACATCTGGAGGGCGCCAGGTTTGGGAAAGGCTGCTATGCAGGGTAACGGAGGAGGGTACTCCGGATTGGAGAAAACCAGGATGATATCCCCTGTAGTGGATTAAAAAAAAAAGATGAGGCTGCCCTTGAGCATGTCCAGAGTGCATATCTATCTGCTACAGTTCGGCAGCCTGGAACTGCCTAGAAGCAGGGTTTTCTATTTCCAAGCTGCTGCTTCTAAATTCGGAGTGTGTGTTTTTTTTTAAATTATTTTGGAAAGGGAGATAGAGAAAGAACGGAAATAGCTGATATCTGAGAAGAGGGATCCCCTAATACCTGCTTTCCTCACGCCTTGCCCGCCGTGCACGGTTTACTGCTCTCTGTGGCAGGCAGCTGAGCAGATCGTGTTTAATCTTCTTACGGTTACAATCAGCTGTTAATTATTCTGCCTGCGCTGCTTGTCCTGCGGAAAATGTGACCGAGCTGTTTTGCTGTTTGCTGGCTGCAGCGTTCAAAAATCGCAAAGCAGTTTGCAGGGTTCTGGTTAGAGTTACTGCCCTGGGTGTGTGTGTGTGTGTGTGTGTGTGTGTGTGTGTGTGTGTGTTTGTTTGTTTGGGGTACACAGCAAGACATCGGTGGCAAAAAACTTCACTGCTTGAATTGGTGATGAAAAGCTTTTCTGATTGAATCATCTCTACCTGTCAAATAGCTGTTGGGGGGGGGGTAGGCAACCTGGAGTTCTCCAGATGTTTTGGGCTGCAACACCTATTAGCCCCAGGCAGCATGGGCAATGATAATTTTTGATGGGAGTTCAAGTCCAACAACATCTGGCAGGCACTAGGCTGCCTACCCTTGTATTAAAAGCACCGAAAACCTGACGCAAAAAAAAAAGACACTTCTGTGGTCAACTTTAGCGTGTGTGTATGTATATGTGTGTATATATATATATATGCAGAACAGGGAAGGGGGACATGAGGAGCTTCAGTACTTTTATTTAGCGAAGCAGACATGCCGAAATGCAACTTTGCTTGCAGTTTGGTTTGAGATGTTGTAACTCTTTCAATCCCAGCTGTGTGCGATCTGCTTGCAATTGTGATGACTTTATGGGGATGTCTTGTGGGCATTGGAAAGGTGGGATTGAATTATTATTATTATTATTATTATTATTATTTTAAAAAAGAAAAGTCAACATTTATTTATTTATTGCATTTTTATACCGCCCAATAGCTGAAGCTCCCTGGGCGGTTCACAAAAATTAAAACCATTCAAAGTATAAAACAAAACAGTATAAAAACATGATATACAATACAATATAAAAGCACAACCAGGATAAAATCAGCAGCAGAGCAGAAATACAAATTAAAAATACCAATTTAAAACAGCAAAGTTAAAATTGAAATTATAGACTGTTAAAATGCTGAGAGAATAAAAAGGTCTTCACCTGGCGCCTGAAAGAATATAGTGCAGATGCCAGGTGAGCCTCCTTAGGGAGCTCATTCCACAGCCGGGGTGCCACAGCAGAGAAGGCCCTCCTCCTGGTAGCCACCTGTCTCACTTCTTTTAGCGCTTTATTTCTTCTGGTCCTGAAGCTCTGTGTGTCTGGAGCTACAATGCCAGGGGTCTTCTGATAGGGAATGTATCTGAATGAAAGACGGTTATGGAAGAGACGTGTTGGTCCTCAGCCAAGGCGCAGAAGGTATGAAGGATTAAAACCAAAACAGATGGGAGCCAGGGTGCCTGGTTTCTTTGCTAGTGCTGTGAATGATCCCTCATCGGAACATGTTTAGACTGTTTTGGAGAAACATTGGCATCTGGTTACCCTGTTGGTTTCATCACGGGATGTTCTTTTTCTTTTCTTTTTTAAAATTAGATTAATATGACAAAAGGGGAAAATATGTTGGAGGAGGATAAGCTCTTTTCCAGTTCTTTTGTATAAGATTGTTGTGTATGTATGTAGTGCAGAGTGGGAAAAGGATGCCATTCCTAATTTGGGGGAGATTTCCTGTGGCAAAGATGGAAAACACTCATAAGTTCAAGTCAATGTTTTTGGTTTTGAAACTGCTGCATAGGTTTTGGGGACGGGGGAGGCAGGGGGAGAAGAAATGCAGAATGATACTGTGAACTCTTGAGTATAAGGTTCAGCTGGGTTTTCTTGGTGGAGCCATCTGTTCTGTGAGCAGCATTTGCTTCTGGATAGCAGCAGGAGAAGGTTTTTGCCCGGTGTACAGGTGCGGTGATAAGGAAAGGTTTCCTGGTGGTGGTGGTTTGCCTGTTGGGTAGATCTTAAAAGCATGGGGACTAGGCCATGAAACGGAAGCTGGCAATGTAACAGATCCCAAATGTGTAGGGACATGTAGTTGGGAAGAAGAAGAAGGAAACAACTCTCTGTCCATGCTTGGAAGGGACCCACTCTGTAGTCCCTTCCCATGATCCAGGTACTGACATCTAGCCCTGACGCAGGTTCTGAGGCTAAGCTACAGTAAATCCTGGCTGAAATGAAGCAGTTGCAAGTGAATGCCATACTGAACCCTTTGTCTGATCTGGAACTGCTTTAAGGCATGCACTTGTTGTCTTTTACTCAAGACCCGTTTTCACTGAGGGTAGAAATTCCTTGCTAATATAATATACTGTGTGTAATCTCTTCTATGCATGGGCGACAGCGGAGGCTGGTGCCTCCGATTGCTGTGAGACTGTGTATCCATTCTGGGTTTCAGTCAGAACCAGCCAGAACTCTAAAGGAGCTGTCTAAAGTTCCCTGTCTTCAAAATGGGTCCAGCACCTTGGATAGCTCCTTTAGAGTTCTGTCTGAAACCCAGAATGGATTCACAGCCCTACCGAAAATGGAGCCACCGGCCTCCCCTGCTGAGGGATATGTATTGAATATGGGAGAGCCTTTGTTTATGTGAGGCGTCACCTCCCCACCACACCATTGGACTCTTGAGTTGGCACAACCTAGGTCTAAATTCACCATCATGGTTGATAACTAGGCTTCAGAGAGGGTCCCTAGATTTCCTCTCTGGCCTGGGTGTGGGGTCCTTAAGAAACCCAATGAAAGCTTTCCTTTTCTCCTTTTATAAGCAGGCTTAGATCCAGCAAGATAGCTAATGCTGCTGAGCCGGATTCCACCTGCTAGTAAAGTCATCCTACTCTTCCGCATTCAGGATCCAGGATTCCAATCTGCTGGCACTCCTGGCTGTTCGGAACTGATGTTCTCATATGTTATAAGGAAAACGGACTCTATGTGTGCTCAGAGGCTTGGGTGGCCATATGAAAAGGAGGACAGGGCTCCTGTATCTTTTACAGTGGTATTGAAAAGGGGATTTCAGCAGGTGCCATTTGTATGCATGCAGCACCTGGTGAAATTCCCTCTTCGTCACAACAGTTAAAGCTGCTGGAGCCTTGCCCTCTTTTGAATCTGCTCATCCTACTTTTTTCTCACCAGAGAAAACCTGTTAAGAAGGGAATGACAGAAAGCCTGCGCAATGTCGTTTGATTCTCTGTTGTTAATCTGAGCCCTGTGGAATAGACTCTCTCTCTCTAAATTTCATGCACAGGCGCTAATGATGATGCGGCAATAAACCAAGTGAGTGACAAGTTGAAATCCAGGGGTCGGTTGAAACAGCAACGTCCACTTTCAAGTTGACCCTGCGAACTGGATGTAGGTCTCTTGGGTGTTGCTAGCTTCACCTCCCCACTGCAGCAGTTACTCCGGGGGTGATATGTGGCTCTCCACCCTAGGATTAAACCCCTTTTGCACAAATCCCATTGCCTAGCAAATGCAGCAATTGCATTGCTCTTCCTCTAGCAAGTGCGCCATCGAATGAGCCATTGGTTCCGCTCCAGCCAGTTCAAACTTTGGCTCCGTTCGCTTCTTCCGAGTCAGTTCCTCAGAAAACTTCCCTGCATGTTTTCCGAAACACAGTTTTTTCCAACCAGCTGCTTATCCGCTTGCTTTGCTTGGGTTGTGGGGGTGTCCTTCTGGCTAAGTCTACACAGTTCAGGTTAGGATTCTAGCATTAAGGCTGAAATTCTATGCATGTTTAGAGCTAGGGTGACCATAGGAAAAGGAGGACAGAGCTCCTGTGTCTTTAACAGTTGTATTGAAAAGGGAATTTCAGCAGGTGTCATTGCTATGCACGTAGCACCTGGTGAAATTCCCTCTTCATCACAACAATTAAAGCTGAAGGAGCTATACTAGAGTGACCAGATACAAAAGAGGGCAGGGCTCCTGCAGCTTTAACTGTTGTGATGAAGAGGGGATTCCACCAGGTGCTGCATCCATACAAATCACACCTGCTGCAATTCCCTTTTCAATACAACTGTTAAAGATGCAGGAGCCCTGTCCTCCTTTTTGTATGGTCACCCTAAGCTGTCCCATCTTTTCTTCCCGAATGGGCTTTCTGTGGAAAGAGAAAAGGCAGAAGGAGCGGAGGAGGAAACCCGGGAGAGTTACACATGGAAGACGCCTTCATCTGAGCCCTTGTAGAATTCTGTGTTTGTGGCAGGGCTATTGCACAAGAAAAGCCTCTTTGACCCAATGGCTTCAGTGACCGATTCATGTTATTTATTAAGTGAGGCTTTCATTGTGTAATTGCCTGGCCTCATTCCTGGAGTTTCACACAGGGTCGAGAGATGTCTTCCATTGAACATCATCCCGTGTTTTCCCACCATCCCACTTTTTCCTTACCAAAGAAAACCTGTTATTAAGGGGGTGACGGAATAGCTGCACAACGTCTTTTGATTGGTACTACTAAGAGCCCTGCATCCCGAATCACCCTCCAAACATAGGGACATAAGAAGAGCCCTGCTGGATCAGACCAGGGCTCCATCTAGTCCAGCATTCTATTAACGCAGTGGCTAACAAGCTGTTAACCAGAAAACCCACAAGCAGGACACAAATGCAACCACCCACCCGCCCATGTTCCTCAGCAACTAGAATAGATAGGCATACTGCTTCTGATACTCAAGATAACGTATAACCATCAAGACTGCGTCTGATACTGAAGATAGTGTATAACCATCAGGACTTGGAGCTCTTGTTGGCCTTCCCATATAAAGCCATCCAAATTGGTGGCTTTCACCAGGGACATTCTAAGCTGCCCTCTACTGAGTCAGATCATTGGCCTGTCCAGCCCAATATTGTTTACACTGACTGGCAGCAGCTTTCCAGGATTTCAGGCTGGAGCCTTCCCCAACCCTACCTGGAGACGCTGGAGGTTGAACCTGGGCCCAGTATCTTTGATAAACCCAGCTTTTTTGGGGGGGGGGGTCTAGCTCTATGTAATGGTGTGTGTTGTTTTTCAAGAAGCCCATTCTCCGTAGACCCCATTGTGGCAAACATTTCTTACTACTTGTCTGTGCATGCAGGGGGCCTACATTACACAGGTCGCACGAGAGGGGCATTGCTGTGCCCCTGCTCAGGTGCCAAGCCACAACAGATGTAGGAGGTGGTAGCTATAGGGGCTGGCTGCTGGTACTGCCTGGGCATTCCATTACAACCGCACTGTCAGTGACCCTCCAGAAAACCCGCCTGCAGCCTAGAAGGTGGTTCCTCTACTCTGCACGGCAGGAAGACATCTATCCTTAATGCAAGGACAGGACAGCTTCGAGTTGACTTTCTGTCATGCAACGTGCAAGGAAGTACCTCCTTGGCTCTGGTCAGCAACATCTGTCTCTCTTTCTTTCTTTCTGACAGATTGCATGAGAGATTGCATCCTTCCTGCTTTCTTTCTGACAGATTGCTAAATGGCTTGTATCCTTCCTGCCTCCTGGAACGCCAAGGACTTTGCCATCCATCTAGACTACTTTCTGGTTTAAACCAGGCTGCTCCCTCTCTGTTATGTTCCTAGGTCAACACCGGTCTAGACATGTAGGCCAGTGAGGTTTCTCTCCCCCTTCCCACGTTTGCTTTTCTCTTGTTTTGCTTTGGATATCTACATTTGGAGAAGAGTTCTGTGTAACCTGAAAACCTGCTTAAAACCTTTTGAACCTCTGAAGATGCCTTGCATTGGGTCAAGCCCAGTGATTTAGTGGTACACTTGGAAGTGCAGGCGCTCGTCATGATCCTCCCCAAGCCACGCCCCTAAAGAGCGTCCACAAATGCGGCTAGCTGGGTTGAACCATTTCAACAAACCCATTCTAGCAGTTCTCTACCAGGAGCAAGCCGTTTGTAGAGTTAATAATTGCCCATTCAAGACCAAACGGCCAGTGCTTCCCATTACAACTGGGGTAGTTCACAACAGTGTATTGTTTGCTGGGGAAATCCATTTGCACCCCGCAGCTACTGTGAGAGTTGCAGCTAAGCTCAGTGAATTCTGGGTGGGGGTGGCAGAGGATGCTGCCAGTAAAAAAAAATCTGGAGCTGCATCCCTTTGAACTGTAGAAGCACTACACAAGTGGTCAGGCCACTGGTGCTGTCTGCCAAAGTCCCCTTTCACTGGAGAGGCGGAGGAATTTGAACCCAAGTCCCCTTGTTTTTGAAGCACTGAGCTACGCCTCCCCTCCCCTTTGATACAATAAAACAGCCTTTCCCCCAATGTCAGATCCCTAGGCATGGTTAGATGACAATTCCTATCAATCCCATTAATTGGGGATGATGGGAAGTCTAGTCCCACTATCTGGGGACTCTAAGCTGGGAAAGGCTGCAAGTTCATGGATGTCAAATGGCAATTCCTAGCATGGTAACCAGATGCAAGCGGGGTTCCTTGTATCTTTTTAATACCTGCAGGAAAAAGGGGGATTTTGGCAGGCTTTGCTCTCTTTATCTCTAGAGATAAAGATAATGAGCCCTGTCTGATGAAGTTCCCCCTTTCACCCAACTATGAGAAATATATAAGCTATCAATGGCTATTAGTCATGATGGCTATATCTTAACTCCAGTATTGGAGACAGTAGTCCTCTGTTGCGTGGCAACTTGAGAGGGAGGGTGCTATTGCACCCGTGTGGTGCTTTGGGGCTTCCCATAGCCGTCTGTGTGAGCAAAAATGCCAGCCTCAATAGGCCTCTGGTCCGATCCAGCGTGGCCGCCCTTACGATCACCTTTTGATCAGATCGCTCCCACGCCTTGTTTCCTTGGGTTCTGCGGTAGTGTCCTTGCGTTGCACCATCCTGGATTTGTTATCTCGGTCTGTTCTAGTAGAGAGTGTGCTGATTTTTCTGAGCTGCAGCCATCCCAAAGCACCAGTCCAAGGTAAAACAAAGCCATAACCTCGCTCTAAAACCTTGATCTTTTACCACCAGCAAAATCTCCGTGTGTGGGGGTGGGGTGTGTGCAACCTCTTGCCAATCCATTATCAGTTCTTCTTGTCAAGCAGAATGTTTGATCCTTGCCTTTCCTATCTGCAGCTGAGCCCTTTGTACCTGCTGCGTTTAGCTTCCCCCCCCCTTTCCCCTTTCGGGGCATTCTGTCCTTTGCCCACAAATTCAGCAGGTGCATGCTGAGATGCTCTGATGGAAGGCGTTCTGCATATGCTCCGAGGCCAGGCGCTATTTTCACATGTTCCAGGGCTAAAGCCTCATCACCTGACACTACCGCCACCCTTCCAGGTTCAAATTAAGCCCGGAGGAGAAAGTGCAAGCAACTCCGGCCCTTCTCCCTCCGTGCCCCCCCGATTACCCTGTTTCCCCTTCCAGAGATTTTTACCCCTTAGACTCCCACTCAGAGCTTATATAGGACCCAGGGGTCCGGATCACCACCTCTCCCAACGCTTTGACTTCTGCCAAGCATTGCAAAAGGAGCGTTTAGCTGAATCAACATTTGTGTAGTCCTGCTCTGTTGACAGCTCAGTCTTTGGACACCGTGTAATTAATGCTGACGCTGGCCTTTTGGGCAGAAGTCCAACCAAAAGTGGGAGGCGGGAGCAGACAGGTAAAATGGCCAAATGTGGTGTGGGTGGGCGTGTTTGTGTTTGCCCACATTAAAAATGGCTGTGTTGTAGCTCTTTGCAAACTGCAAGCTAATTACAGACTGTGAGCCGGGCCGTGTGTTTTTAAGGGAGAGGGAGGGATGTCTCACTCTGAAATTGTACTGCTGCATTTCAGTCAGTTTTCTCCTTCCTTTGAACTGCCAGGTGTGCTAAAGGAATGTTATGCGAGTAGAATAAGTAAAGATTCGTGTGACCCCAAGAACCTGCAGAGGAGTGTATCTGCTGCAGTTCTGTATGATTCACTGTTCTGGCCTTGAATCCTTCCGATCCACCTATAATTATGAGGACAGACCATAGCGGAACCAAAAAGGTTCAGATGCCAAACTAACAGATCCTGGTGACTTCGATGTCAAGTGGAGTGGTGAATCCGCTCCAGGTTTGAGTCAACCCAGCCAAAATGACAACACTCTCTTCCCTCGCCAAAGCTGACCTGTGTGTGTTCTATGTCATCCTCTCTGAGCTTCTAGACCGTTCTTCTTCATGGTCTCTGTGCATCACACTTAATGGGGCTCTGCGCCTGCGCGGCGCCTCGATCGGAATTTTAATAGCTGAGAATTATTTGGGCGGGAACTCCTCCCCCACCGTCATGTGTATATATCCGTGTTCTCGCCCAATCCCTCAGTTCCTCTTTGACCGCTGTCGGCGTTGCCTCGTCGGGATTTGAGTTACTTACCTACTGCTGAGAAATCCTTTCTGCCTTTCTTCGTTCTTCATTTTTTCTTCGTTTCTCTTCATTTTTTCTTGTTCTTATCGTCTTCCTAAAAAAGGGGGGGAATTAATTTGACCTTATTTAGTCGTTAGCATCCTTCAGGCGCACGGCCTTGAAGGCCCCTTTTACTAAATGCGTCCAATGTGGCAGTAAGCTGCCGCCATCAGACGGGCATACCCTTTGCCTCCTGTGCCTGGGAGAAACCCACGTTGTTGAGTCCAGCAGGCATTGTATGTCTTTTACTAGACAGGCTCGGAAAAATAGAGCCGATAGATTGAAGGCACTTCTCTGGCAAAAAGCGCTTCAAGTGGTGGACCCCATCCTTTCACCCAAAATGGCGTCTGTCGAGCAGCCATCTGCTTCCTCTTCACAGAACCCTCCTGGAACTCTTCTAACCTCAGGGGGTTCCATAACCCAAACGGTAGCGAAAAAGCTCACAAAGAAAGCTAAGAGGCCCAAGACTAAAGAAGCTCCGCCGAAAAAGAGGAAAGAGAAAACTAAACATCTTCCTCCTACGGTAACAACGCCACCACTTCCCCCTCTACTTGATTCCCCTATTCGAGTACTGGTGATGTCCCCTCTGCCGCCATTGGTCATCGAACCAATATCAACAGTGTCAGAAGGAGAAATTAGGGAGTTTTCGCCATCGCCACGGCCTCCCGCCCAGGACGATCAACAGCGTCAGAAGGAGATGGCTGATGAGGCCTAGTCACACAGCAACTAAAGTAAACTAGGGTGACCATATGACCGGATTTGCCCGGATTTGCCTGGGTTTTTGATGGCAAATCCGGGAGGAGGGGAAATCCGGATTTTTTTTCTAAGAGCAGCTCTAATGGGAATTAACAAAAATGCTTATAACTTGTCATTTTTTTAAGATAAAGACATGAAACTTGGCACAATGGTAGCTCTTAGGAAGGGCTTTAGTCATACCAAATTTGAAACAGATCTGTTCATCCATTGATTTTTTAGGATTTTTTTAAAAATTGAAGTTTTAAAATTATTACTTTTTAAACTGTCATTTTTAAAGATAAAGAGCTGAAAGTTGGCACCATGAAAGCTTTAGCCGTACCAAATTTGAAACAGATCTGGGGGCAGTAGCAAACCCTGTTAACAACAGCAGCAGCTTGCAATGAGTGAAGATACAGTCAGAAAAGATATTTGAGGGAAGGGGAGAATGTAACACACAGAGTATAGCAAAAGCTTCAAAGTACAGCAAAACCTACAAAAGTAGGAGTGAGTGAAGTTAATTTCAGATACATTGAATCTCTCACGTTCTTTATTTCAGTGATTTTAACATTAAGATGTTATGTAGAACAGATTTGTCTTAAATGTGTGCTGTAAAATCAGACATGTGACCAAGACTATGTTCGGGTGGGCACGCCCCCTTGGGGGCGACCATGTTGTCCTCCTTTTTGGTTTCCAAAATATGGTCACCCTAAGTAAACTGACAATGAGCTAACAGGGTTTAAGCCAAACGCTTAACTGAAGACGTTGTGTGTGTTTTGGGGTTGCAGAGTGCCTCTGTTTTGTTTTTCAGTTGAGATTTCAGAGAAGTGTGAGGGGCAGCAAATTTTAGGCGTTTGGAAAGGGAAAGCCAGGCAAATGGGGCAGCGTGAGTGAATGGGTGGTGGAGCAATTTAAGAAAGCAGGAAGTGCAGTTGTACAGTACAGGCCAAGATTATACGGAAAAAGCAAAGATGATTCCTTAGGAGCATGTCACAAACTTTATTTATTTAAAAATATTCATGTCCTGATTTTGTCGTTTGCATTCAGAGGTGCTTACCGGGAGAATAAAAACCCTGTTATACATAAACACAATAATTTTCCACTTCTGAAAGTATAAAACATTGCTTTCATATACAGTAAAATATGGGGACTTTTAAAAAATTTCATTGCGGGTGGAGTGTTCAAATCTACAGTTCAGGTCAAAATTTAAAATAACAAGCATGAGGAAGGGTCAAATTAGAAGCCGTTGTCGGTGGCCCCAGGATCTCTCCACCCTTCCTTGCATGCAGTGCCAAATGGGGCACGCCTCGTGTTTCTGATCCAGAGCTCCACGCAATTGGGGTGAGATAATCTGTTTGCTCGACATGACCTTGGATTCATTTACAATTAATCAGTGGTTTGGGATGTGTTGCACCTGTTACTGTTATTGCAATGAGATGAAGACTTGGGCCAAAATAAATTCCATGAACGTAAAGTTCTTTTGAATTTATTAGTCACAGTAAGAATCAACACACACACACACACACACACACACACACCACACCACATGTACGTACAAGGACAAAGGCAGAGGGTTCTATTAGTAGAAGATTAACTATAAAGAATTTGGGGTACACAAATGGTGAAGTTTACACAGGTTTTCAGGAAGTAAGCAATCCGTACAAAAGATTAGGAGTTATAGTAAGATTGGATCGTTACTGGAATTGGCGTTTAACCAGAACATATCTTTGCAAGTATTTTAATGCATGTATAAGGAAATGGAATAATTTGTTAATGATATTATTATTTTTAACTAGAAAAAGAAGTATGTAAAATTCTTTACAGCTAATAATTAGTAGAAGATTAACTATAAAGAATTTGGGGTACACAAATGGTGAAGTTTACACAGGGTTTCAGGAAGTAAGCAATCCGTACAAAAGATTAGGAGTTATAGTAAGAATGGATTGTTACTGGAATTGGCGTTTAACCAGAACATATCTTTGCAAGTATTTTAATGCATGTATAAGGAAATGGAATAATTTGTTAATGATATTATCATTTTTAACTAGAAAAAGAAGTATGTAAAATTCTTTACAGCTAATAATAATAATAATAATTTATTTCTTACCCGCCTCTCCGATTGGATCGAGGCGGGGAACAACAAGCATGAAATGCATAAAATACTGATTAAAAAATGGTATACACTGTTTAAAAACATCTTAAAAACATACTAAAATATCCTAAAATTCTACTGGATAGTGGTGGCTGTGTAGAACTGGTAAAAGGTGATGATAAGACATTTTTGTAAACTGCCCAGAGAGCTTCGGCTATTGGGCGGTATAGAAATGCAATCAATCAATCAATAAATCCCCACCGTGTCCAAACATGCTTCCAGAACTGTGAGGATTCAGTGGTTCCACAATTGTACTCCGCAAGTGTGGACGTTCATATTAAGTGCAGAATTCTGTATCCTTATCATCTTGACTTTTAATAAATCAGGAGTCAAGTTTCTAGACCTTATGGCTGCAACAATTAGTTTGCATGTGTGTAAGCAATGGCTGGCCACATTCAAACTAGCTGGGGAAGTGGGTAGGATTGGATTGCCGGAAGAGTCAGCAAAGTGTAAGGAAAAGTGAAATACATTTATGCAAAATTTATACTTCACGTTGGGGTTTTTTTTTAAAGTGCTTTTTAGAATATTTCCAACAAAAAGTTCTCAACGTGGTTTACAGTCGTAAAATTGGGAAACAGTGGGACCATCTCAGTTGTAAAGCTTCCACCACAGTTTCCTCTTTCCTCTTCCTTGAGTACTCTAAGCCTCATTGGTCAGTTGATATTGACACTTTGTGGTTTCTGGCGCTTTCCGTGGTGGTGCTTGTTGAAGGTGTCGGGTGTGGGGGAAAGTATGTGGTAAGAAGGCCTCTTCCCCAGTTCTTTTGCTGCCACCATTGCCTCATCAGGCCCACAGTGACCACAGGTGAGAAACACTCTTTTCCCCAGGGAATATGTTACTGGTTCCAGGTACCACAACAACTTAGCGTCTGAATAGTCTAGTGCCTTCTTGTCATCTGGGACAATCTGTCAATTTGCAAAATGTGTGCACACTGGAGAATGGGAGGATAAATCTCACGCTCTTATTATTTTCTACTAGAACTCAGAGTCCATCAACAGGAGCCAGTTGCAAAATGATGGTAGTTTAGGCAAGCTTGGGCATGTGTCAATGGCCCACATCCCAGCGGGGGCCGGGTGACAAGAATTCCCTGGGATTGCTCCTCCTAGTCACCATGGCAACCTGCTTGATCACCTGCCTCTTGCTCTGGCCCAGGCAACACTGGTGATGAGAAGGAGAAGCAGTAGATGCCCCTGTTGACTTGCTCATTGCCTCTCTTCCTGTCAAGAAAGCAAGTAGTAGTGACGAGGACAAAGGGGACGAGCAAGATCAGCTGGCAACGATGGAACTGAGAAGAAAGGAAGACTCGGTGAGGGAAGGGGGTCTCTTTAGGGCGTCTTTCCTAAAGGCCCTCCGAAACCTGGAAACAGCACTGGTAGAAGCAGGACCGATTGACGTCCTGCACCCCATGAGCCATATAACAGGATGACTGCTATACACAAACCTACATCTGAGTTACTACAACAAAGTTTCAAATAGTCTAATTTAGATCTAGAACTTGCTACTGGTAAACAGTTGGGGGAGTCTTGCTAGTCTATTGCAAATCACCAGAGATTTGCCAGCAAGTACAGGTCCACCGTCTTCCCACCCTTTTCTTGGTTGCACTACATGCCCAAGATATTTTGTCATCTGATGTGGAGTCCCTCGGGCAGCCTTCCCCCAACCTGCCACCCTCAAGAAAGGCCGGCCCTTCCATGAGGCAGAGTGAGGCCTTGGCCTCAGGCGGCAGGTACTGGGAGGTGACAGCAAAATGTTGGAGGAGAGAGCTGTGAGCCGCAGCTCTGCACCTCCTAAGCAAACCTGCTGCCTTCAGGTCTGATGAAAGATGACACCCTCTTGCCTATGTTGAGGAAAGATTCAGTCGGCCTTTGTACATAGAATGGGAGGGACACAAAATTGTCCCTTGCCTCAGACAAAAAAATATATTTTGGGCTAGCTCTGCCTCCAGCACAGCTGGCTGGAAATGATGGGTGTTGCCGTCCCAACACATCTGGAGACTGCCAAGTAAAGGGTGTCATGATTCCTCTCCCTGCTCTGCCCCAGCGTCTGACTAGGGTTCACACTTTTTTAAAAAAAGTCTTGCTGTACCATTCAGACACCGATTAGTGTCTTTGTCTATTGTCACCCTGAAGCATGGCAGGGCCAGCACAGTTGCTGTGGAATTTGATTTACCTCTGGACTTTCCCCCCTCTTTCAGTGCAGTTAACAGTGTTTCTTCTGTTTCGTTCTGCTTTACTTCTTGACCGTGAGTAAAAGAAGCTCTTTATCTTTTCCTGTAGCTGACCTAATGTTTCCCAGAATCTCTCTACCCAAACCTGCCAGAACTACCGGAAAAAAACAATTCCTGAATGGTTCTCCTCTTCATTCTTGTCTACATGGGTTTGGTTTAAGACTAAACATCCATTGATCTAAAATATTTAGTGCTGCACCCTTGAGTTTCAAATGAACTTCTTGGATTACTTATAATAAAATGAAACAAGGCAGAAGACTCAACAATATAACCACATACATATTTTAAAGAAAAAATGTTGGCAGCATTCAAGTAAGAGCTAAAAGATAGAAAAGAAGTTGGAACCAGAACTAAGGTGAATTGTCGCAAGCTAAGCCAACACATTTTATTCTCCAACAAAATGTGAATAGTTGCCATAAAAGTTGATGAAAGACCTGAATACAGTACCTATTTTCCATTTAATATAGCAGATCAATCTTGAGGGTGTCAGAGAGCCTCAGACTCTATGCTACTTTAAAAATATTGATTGATGTTTTTTTAAAAAATCCATCTAGACAGACATCGGTAAATTGGGTGTTAAGCTTTCAGAAGACAGTTGACTTTTTTTTTATGGAAGTATGGTGGGCGTTGGCAGCTGGTACCATCTTCAAAGAAGCATAGCTCCTACATGTGCTCTCTCTCTCACACACACATTGGTGGATATGTCTTTTCTAATCCGTACATTATCAAAAATGTTTTTCCATCCCCCTCCGAACTACTTTATTCACCCAGTATTCACCCCCCTTTGACTTGTCCACATTTTGTTGTGTTACAGGTTGGAATTAAAATGGAGTCAATTGGCATGTTTACCATTTGATTTACAGCACGTACTTTCACACTTTGAAGGTACAAAATATTTTTATGGTGACACAAAAGAAAGCAAACACAAACTGACATTTGTGGGTTGTATAAGTACACACACACACACACACACACACTCATGAGTCAATACTTGGTAGATGCATCCTTGGCTAGACACTATGAGTCTATGAGACTTTTAACTCGATTACACGGTATGCTTGCTTCCTGTCGCTGAAAGGCATTAGGAATTTCTGGGCTTAGCAGTCAAAGAATGATGATTATACAGTGTCTTACATACATATTCATTCCTCTTTGACTTGTCCACGTTTTGTTGTGTTACAGGTTGGAATTAAAATGGAGTCAATTGGCATGTTTACCATTTGATTTACAGCACATACTTTTACACCTTGAAGGTGCAAAATACATTTCTGGTGATGCAAAAGTTAAGTGAACAACAAATTGGGATTTGTTGGTTGCATAAGGAGGGCATTAATTGGAGAAGCAACTAAGGGTCCATCTACATCAAGCAGAATATTTCACTATGAAAGCAGTATGAAAGCAGTATACAAAAGGCAGGAGCCACACAACTGCTTTCTGGCGGTATTGAAGTGCACTGCAGGATCTACACTACTGCTTTATAATGGCACTGAAGTGCACTGACCACTGTTGGGGCCCATGACACATCTACACTATGCAGGATATAACAGTATGAAAGTGGTATATGGTATGTGTCAATGGGCCCCAACAGTGGTCAGCACACTTAAATACTGCTGTAAAGCAGTAGTGTGGCTCCTGCCTTTGATATACTGCTTTCATACTGCTTTCATAGTAGAATATCTTGCTTGGTGTAGATGAGCCCTAAGAAGCCAATGGTAACTGAAGTTGCTAGAGAGATGGGAGAAACCGTCCATGGGGCAACTATCACTCGAATGCTCCATAAAGCTGGGCTTTATGGAAGAGTGGCAAGAAGAAAGGGTTTACTGGGGGGTGGGGTGGAATTCATATCAAATCCTGTTTGGATTTTGCCAAAAGCCATGTGGGAGACACAGCAAACATGTGGGGAAAGGATCTCTGATCTGATTGTTAGCATAGGCGACTCCATTTTCAAAAAGAAACTATGAAGCAGCCATTAAGCAGCAAACGAGGCATCACGTACGCGAGAGTGTCTCCTTGTGTCTGTCTTATCTAACGAAAACATAGCCTCGGCTCCAGTGCAAAAGTTAGCTTACAATAGAGCAAAGGGATTGTTTAACAAAGATTAGCTATGCTCCAGTGTTACGTTCTGATTGGCTCATGCTGCTACTGGGCACTGCCCTTTGCAGGCTTCAAATGCTGTACTGAATTCCCTATTTCTCTGTCTGACTGCTCACCTTTGAAGAGACTCAGATCTTGATTATAATCAATAAAGCGCTTTTGAACCCTCTGTCGCTGAAGTGTGGAGTCGTGCTTAGGGGCTGATTGGATCTCGTCCCTAGGGCAAGAACATTTATCTAACATGATGAGGCCAAAATTGAACTTTTTGGCCTTAGTACAAAACGCGATGTGTGGCACAAAGCCAACAGTGCTCATTGCCCTGAGAACACAGTGAAGCATAGTGGTGGCAGCAGCATGTTGTGGGGATACTTTTCATTAGCAGGGACTGATGGAGCCAAATACAGGGCAAATCTAGAAGAAACCCTATTTCAGTCTGCAAGGGACCTGGGACTGAGAACATCAGAAGTGCCGTGCTGGATCAGACCAAGGGTCCATCTACTCCAGCACTCTGTTCTCACAATGGCCAAGCAGCCATTGACCAGGGACCAACTAGGCAGGACATGGTGCAGCAGCACCCTCCCACCCATGCTCCCCAGCAACTGGCGCACACAGGCTTACTGCCTCAAATACTGGAGGCAGCACACAACCATCAGGACTAGTAGCCACTGATAGCCTTCTCCTCCAGGAATTTATCCAACCCCCTTTTAAAGCCATCCAAATTGGTGGCCGTCACTACGTCTTGTAGCAGTGAGGTAGCATGGTGGAGGTTCACCTTCACACACGGCCAACGTTACACTGGAGTGGGTTAAAAACAAGAGCCTGAATATCTTAGAATGGCCCAGTCAAAGCCCAGACCTCAATCTGATTGAGAATCTGTGGCAAGACTAAAAAATTGCTGTTCACCAACAGTCGCTGTCCAACCTGACAGATCTTGAGCAATTTCGCCAAGAATAGGCAAATATTGCAGAAACCAGATGCTCAAAGCTGGTAGAGACTTAGCCAAAAAGTCCCACAGCTCTGATGGCAACCAAAGGTGCTTCTACGAAGTATTGAGTCTGGGTTGTGTGTGTGAATACTTATGCAACCAGTAAATAGCAGTTTTGTTTTTGTTTACTTTTGTGCAGCAAATAAAACAATATTTTAAACCTTCGACGTGTTAAGTATTTTGTGTTAATCAAATGGTAAACATGCCAATTAACTCCACCTTAATTCCCAGTCGTAACACAGCAAAATGTGGACAAGCCAAAGGGCGTTGAATACTTATGTAAGGCGTTGGATGTAGTTTTTAACTGGGCGACAGGCCTAGCTTTTAAGGGTTAAGGAATAGATAGTAAACAAGAAGCATTTCCATGTGAGGAAAGAATTCATGTGGTTGATGTGAAACTGTCAGACTTGCTTAACTTCTGTTTCTCCTGAGGAAGACCTGAACACATCTTGAAACTTTAATAACTACCTCTGTACATAGTTAATCACCATACTTTAATTGCAACAGACTAATTAGGTTGTAGGCAGCGCTAACCATTCAACTATAGCTGCTGTCCTCAAGGGTGGAGTTTCGAAAGACATAACACCTCTGTAAGCTTTATATTTATTTTTAAAAATTAGTACTGCTTTTATAAAATAATCCCAAAGCAGAGTATGTTACCAATAAAGCACAGTAAAACTATACTAATGTTGACTACACAGATAAATAACAGTTTACAAGATGCAAAAAAAAAAAAAAATCAGTCAGAAGCCTGGGTAAACAAATAGGTCTTTATTTATATTTTTATGAATTGTTGTAAACTGCCCAGAGAGCTTCAGCTATGGGAGGGTATAGAAATGAAATAAATAAGTTAATAATAATAATAATTAATAGTAATAGGCGACAAAAGTTTGTGACAGTGCCAACTGTAATGAGGGACTGAGTTTGACAGTCGGTGAGTCTTGCATTGAGAATGTCGTCTGTCAGGTTGCTGTGTATTACCCCTGGGAAATGTGGTACCATCAAGATGGAATCTCGACTAGAGCTTAATATCCGAGAAGGTACATAAGGGAGAAGGTTACTCCAGGTATCTATGACCTGAGACATAGAGAGCTTAATATGTCAGCGCCTTGAACTTGGCTCCATAGGTTCAGAGGAGGGCAGCGAGGATGATCAGCGGTCTGGAAACAAAGCCATATGAGGAGAGACATCAGGAAAAACTTCCTGACTGCTAGAGCAGTATGACAATGGAACCAATTGCCTAGGGAGGTTGTGGGCTCTCCCACACAAGACGCCTTCAAGATGCAGCTGGACAGCCATCTGTCAGGGATGCTTTAAGGTGGATTCTCTACTATTCTGTGATTCTCTGGTTTCGCCAACTGCTGCAAGTCTTCCCAAACTGGTGTAATATGTCCCTGGTAGCCTGACCCAGTCAGCAGCCTAGCATTTTGCACTAGCTGCATCTTCTGGGCCAGCCTCAAAGGTAGCACCATGTAAAGCATATTGGAATAATCCAGTCTTAAGGTTGCCAGCGCATGGATCATCTGTAGCTGGCAAACCAACTGAAGTTGGAAGAAGGCACTCCTTGCTATGAAGAGACCTGGACTGGGCAGGGGGGCCTGTTGGCATGGGCCTACGATTTTGAGGGGGCCAGTCCGAGTCCCCCTGGTAGAGGCAAAGATGTCTTATGTACATCTTGAATAAAAGTGCTTGCCATTACCTTTTTATAAATCATTCTAGTTCATATGTATTTAGAACTGATTAAAAATACTTAATGAGCAGTTTGTAATGGGGCCTACATTTCCCATCTGGCTCGGGCTTACTACCAGCTTTGCCCGGCCCTGGAAGAGACTGCTTGTGCCTCCACAGTCAGTGATGGATCTAGGAGCGCTACGCATCTGCTCCTTCAGAGGGAATGCAACCCCAGATTAATTAGGTTGTAGGCAGCACTAACATTCCAGGGAAATGTGGTACAGCAGGTACAGTTTCGAAAGGTGTAACACCTCTGTAAGTAGGGACGGTTTAAACATAATATGGCACCCAACCCCAATGGAAGTGGTACTGTCCTTTGTAGCACCTCATCCAAGAGCATGCGCAGGCCACGTTTCAGAGAGTTCTATGGCAGCAGTAGCTGCTGGTCTTTTTACGGCGCCACTATGTGTTAATTGGTTGCGTTGACTGGCCTACTGGAGAACTATTTCAGTCAAAGGTGAGTTGCAAGATCGCAGTGATAACGAAGCATCAAGAACGTTGGACCAAACAGCCGCTGACGTCATGGTCATGGAGATCAGTTGGCTGGCAAAGATTTTGACATTCCACAGAAAATAAGTAATAAGCACAGACTTCATAACAGCCATTTGCTGTAAACATGGTACACCCATAGAAAGAATTGAGCTGGCAAACGAGTGGAATGCTACTTAGTCCAAAGTGATGCTAAGTGTTTTTCTTAGGAGATAGAGAGAAAGAAAACGGATAACACTTCTCCTTCAGACATCTTAAGGACAACACTTTTGACTAAATAGCTTTCCACTCTTTTGCCTGCTCAGTTCGTTCTATGGCTGTACCATGTTTATAGCAAATGGCTGTTATGAAGTCCATAGATTACTTATTCTCTCTCTCTCTCTCTCTCTCTCTCTCTCTCTCTCTCTCTCTCTCTCTCTCTCTCTCTCTCTCATATCTTCCTCTTTTTCTATTTACTGCTGAAGGAACATGTTTGAAGTTCAGCTCAAGTGCTATAAAGGGCAGTTTGATCCCAAAGGGACCCATGAATAAAACTTGCAAATTATTTGGCTAGAACAAGTAGACATATCAGATTTGTATTTTCCTTCTAATGAGTTGCCTATACTAGGGGGTACTTCCAGATGAGTTTTTATCATGCCCTCGACCTGCCTCATTTGTGGAATTTTATGGGTGGGTGGGGATCTACACTACTGCTTTAAAGCGCTTTATAACAGTTTTGACAACTGTTGGGGCCCAGGACACACTGCATATACAGGTTTCAAAATGTTTTCAAAGTGCTTTAAAGCGCTTTAAAAGCAGTAGTGTAGATCCCCCCAGGTGTGTTTCCAGAGTCAGCATCGCCCACTCGTATCCCCACCCCACCCCTGTGTTACCCCACAACTTCTTCCCTCTTTTCTCTTGCTGTGGAAAAGCTGTTGCCTTCTGATTGGTACGGAACCCTCCATCTGCGGGCAGTGAAGGGGCTGAGCCACAGACTGGCACCTCAGCCCCATACATTTGGATTCAAGCAGAAAAGTGTCCAAGGTGAAGGTCATGGCTGACCCAGCTATAGAGGCAAATGAGCCAACCGCTTGGGTCGTCAAAATTCAAAGGCTATCCAGACAGCCGTTTCCTGTGCTTTAAGATTTAACATTTTTCTTTTAAAGAATGAAAACCGGGAAAGTGGAGGTTGTAAACAGTTGGTAATGGTGCTTAGGAATCCGTGGGTAGAACGAAGTCATTATTAACTCATGTAGAGCACAAGAATCTAACAACTGAGTTACTGAAATTAAGCTAATTGCGTCCCAATCAATTCCTGCTTGATATAATGTGCTATTGTTCCCCTGCTCCGTAAAATGCTAGGATGCAAAGTGTGTGTACGAGATGGCACAGTTTCTACTGAAAACCCATTGTTAAACGGCGGTGATCCATAGATGATTCCATACCGCCGCCACCCATCTTTTGATGGGGGTGGAAAATGGTGTTCTGACGGTCTGCTTTCTTTGGGGTGACTCTTGAGACAACACCACAGAGTTTGAGTTGCATTTGGATTGCAACAGAATGATGTGTTTGGATATTTGAGTTAATAAAAATTGGTGTGGGAAACAGGTTCTGGCTTTCAAAGGGAGAGTGTTTGTTCTTTCACAGCCCTTGCCACAATCTGAGATTGTGCTTGTAACAAAAAGATCTAGCTTAATTTCTGTTACACAGTAATTTCTGTTACACTGCATGCTTCTCCTCCGTCGCTGGAAGGCATTAGGTGGAGATATTTCTGGACTTGGCAGTCAAAGAACGATGACGATACAGTGCCTTGCATAAGTATTCACGCCCCCTCCGATTTGCCCATATTTTGTTGGGTTACAACCTGGAATTAAAATGGCATCAATTGGCATGTTTACCATTTGATTTAGACCACATACTTTCACACTTAGAAGGTGCAAAATATTTTTGATTGTGGCACAAACGTTAAGTAAGTTATTGTGGTTGAGTTATTGTGGCGCTGTGTAATAGTTAGGATGCTAATAGTAAACTCAGCGGTATCTGGTCTATATTCCTAGAGCATTTTGAATCTGGATTTATTTCCCCCCTTGCCTCATATCAGGGTATCTGTTGTGGCTTACCACACTTTTACTTCCTGTTCCCCTAACCTTTTCTTTCTCTTCTTTCTCAACTTCTGTTTGCTAGTCATGGAATTGAGGCAAGGAGGATTCCAAGAAAGATAAGTACAAGGTACTTCTATAGGTTTAGGTTTTCTTCTTCTTCAAAACCATTATATATTATATAAATAAAACAAAGTGAAGATTATTATTATTTTCATCTACCCAAGAACGTCCTTTTCTCTCTCCCTCCCTCCACGTTTGGTATAACATTTATCCTGAGTGATGTAGAGTTCTGATAACTAAGGAATTTGTTTATACAGTATCTTCCAGTGCAATCTATACAAGTCTACACCGGACAAGTCCAGTTGATTTTAATGGGGATTTTTCTGTGAGTGCATGTTTGCAGCCTCGGTGACCATTTTAGGTGGTCCTAATAAAAGCATTGCTACGGTTTACTTTGGTAGGGTGACCATATGAAAAGGAGGACAGGGCTCCTGTATCTTTAACAGTTGTATTGAAAAGTGAATTTCAGCAGGGGTCATTTGTATATATGGAGAACCTGGTGGAATTCCCTCTTCATCACAGCAGTTAAAGCTGCAGATGCCCTGCCCTCTTTTAAATCTGGTCACAGTATAGCTGCAGTATAGCTCCTGCACCTTTAACTGTGGTGATGAAGAGGGAATTTCACCAGGTTCTCCATATGTACAAATGACACCTGCTGGAATTCCCTTTTCTATGCAACTGTTAAAGATACAGGAGCCCTGTCCTCCTTTTCATATGGCCATCCTAACTTTGAAGATTTTTTCTCCTTTTTTGGAGATATGATAGCCATCATCCTATACCTATCAGAAATAACCGGTCACATAGTTGGCTGAGGAGAAATAGTTCTAATTCTGAAGAGTTCAAGAAGGACACTTTTAATCGTTGTTGTGAAGATTTCTTCTGGAGCAGGTGTGCCAACGGCCAGATTCTATTTTAGGGAAGCGCTCGGAGGCTGCATTCCAGTGGTGGGCGTGTTTAAGGGCAAAATGGGTGGGGCCAAACATACCAGCATTATTTAGTGTGAAGCTCGTAATGCCCATAACTGAGCAGTAGGAGAGGTGTTTCAGCCTTTCAGAAAGGGTGAAAAAGCTACACAAAACGTGGAGGGGGAGCCTTAAGATGTAATGGACCCTGTTCAGAAGACATGCTGCTAAGCCATGGTGGTTAAACATTTTGAGCTAAATATTATGGCTTAGTGTGTCGTGTGGACCATGCCTAACTATGATGGCTGTGTATTCACCGTTTGAACACGCTCACTAACCATTTGCTGCAAAAGGGTTAGCGGCCTAACCATGGCTGAACAGGCCCATGATCTACTCAGCCTTAAGATGTAATGGTCTACTCAGGAGTAAAAACAACCCCAAACACAGACTGTTTGCAGTCTGACAACCCTTTAACAATGGGTACATATAGGAATTGGACAATATGCCAACATGCAATAGCAAACGCATTATTGCATTCACAAGCGTTAATAATCTAAAAGATCAATTGGGATCTAGTGACCGCTGCCAGACTTCGTAAAACTCTGCAAGAATGGCCAAAATAGGGCCCTGACAGATTGGTTCTTCCCTATGGAAAATGTAGTTGTTGCAGTTTTATAAATTTTAAATCAAACCTTTGCAAATCCTGCAGACCATAACCAACATGAGTTTTACCACATACAGCCCTAATCAAATTATATATATGTTGTATCCCTGCCAAAAAATAAGTGGATGGGAGTCCACAATGCATTCTGCGTGGGGGTGCCTTGGAAGAGTATTTGGACTCTTCAACTGGTCTAAAATGCAGCTGTGTTTCCCATGGGAAATGTAGCTTGCCACAAGGAAATGTAGCTTGCCACAACAGGCTCTCCCAACCTGTTCCAGCTTTTATTGGCAACCGATTTATTTTCTTTACCAGGCTTCTAGGCTGCTCTTTAGGAAACTCCCTTGGAGCACCTTACAATACACAATAAAATCACAATTAAAACAATAAATCATAAAATCCCAAATTAAAGCACAACCTGGCATAACACTGCTTTAAAATAAGATGCCAGCATAAACCTACAGTGCTCCCTACTGACGCTGAAACAAATGCATCTCATTTATTTATTGCATTTATATCCTGGCTTTTCCCCTTCCTTATGGAATCCAAGGTGGCATACATAATCCTCCTCTCCATTTTTATCCTCACAACAACAACCCTGTGAGGTAGGTTGGGCTGAGTGTCTGTGACTGGCTCAAAGTCACCCAGTGAGCTTCTATGGCTGAGTGGGGACTAGAACCCGGATCTCCCAACTCCCAGCCTGACACTCTAGCCGCTACACCACACTAGCTCTCCTATTGCTTCCCTGTTTATGCCTGTCTCCTCTTCCTGTGTTGTCTCATGTTGAATTTTAGATTGTAAGCTCCTCCAGGCAGGGAACTGTATTCTGTAAAGCACCATACACGCGGAAGGTGTATATCTATAATTATAGGGGGTGTGGGGGGTGTCTGTCTGTCTACTATAGATCCAGCACCATGAAACCTAGGCAGGTACACTACTGCTTTAAAACAGTTTATAATGGTTTTGACAACTGTTGGGATCCATGACACACTCCATATACAGTTTTCAAACCATTTTCAAAATGTTATATGCTGCTTGGTGTAGCTCTGGCTCTAGACACCTCAGCATGCATACTAAAGGGACCCTAGGGGTGTGCACCTCAGGGTTATTTTATTTTTAAAATGCATCAATTTATTTAAGTCTCTTCATGCGTTTCAAACCTGCAGGACCATCTTCAGTCACTAGATGACAAACTTCCCAACCTGCACAAAACTTTGCAACAGGGACAGTTTGGAGCTGGGTGGGAGCAAGTCTGAGAGAAGAAGTTATATGGCTGCTTCCTCCCCCTGCTGAGGGGCAGCCCTCCTTAGGGGAATGGAGTGAACAGACCTCTCCCTCGGGAGGCTGTAGGGGCCCACCGTGGCAGGGGTGGTGCGTAGGGTTGCCAATGGGCATGGCTTCACCCACACAGGGTGGGCACAATGTCTCCAACTCTGACAGCTGCATAAATTTGCTTGAAGGCTGTTGCTGATCTCACCTGCAAGGGAGGGCATGTCTAGACGGACTGTTACCCCGGGGATCGTCCCTGTGCATCCACATGACGCGCAGGGGATCCCGGGAGCAAGGAGGGATGATCCCTCCCTTTCCACGGGATATCGCCCTACCCTTTAATCCCGACTTTTCCCGCAGTCTCGGGATGAGTGGCCGGCTGTCCTGAATTTGGCCCAGCTCCTCGCGAGTAACCGCTAGGAGCAGGGCGCAGAGCTCCTCAGGAGCTCTGTGCCCATCAGGGTGGGGTGGGGGGAGTGGGAGGGTGGTTTTTTAAAAAGAAAAACACTCACTTTTGCGATGGAAGTCTCCTGGGCTAGTTTTCAATTAAAAAAAACAAAATGGCGGACGCGATGTCCTCTTCCTCCTGGGACGTCGCGCGCCATGTGTAGACTGAGGGGGAGAATCTCGCGACCATCATATCGTGAGATCATCCCCTTCCACCCCCCTCGTCTAGCCATGCCCGGAATCTCACCTGCAAGGGAATTCAGAGGACAGGGCCCTACAACATAAGAAGACACCTGAGACCAGTTTTGATATTTGTCGAACTAGTTTAGATCTATGCTCTGTGCCCTCCTGAGTGTCAGTGCATGGGCACATGGGATACAGTCTTCTCAGTAGTGGCCCCACCACTGTGGAATCCTCTCTGATGGAGGAGCAGCCTGAGATTCCACTTGATTCCGTCACTGATCATCTTCACAGACACAGTAAACCTTTTGCTATATTTCAGGTGGCCTTTGGGGAAAACACTGGCGGGCTGATTTTACTGTGGATGTGTTCTGTTATTTTTTATTTTATTTTTTTATGATTGCTTTAAGATGTTTTTTTTCCTGGTACACGCTACACTTCATATGTTTTATCATTGTTGGATGCCTTGGATGGGAGCCATGGGAATAAAGTTGACTTTAATTAGATCTGTGGGGAAAGATTTTGAGGAATCTCCAAAAATAAATCGGTGAATCCCAAAGTTCCCCTGTTAGTGAAATGTTTCTCTCTATCTCTTTGTGCATGTGAAAGAAAGTGGTTGGGGAGGAGCAGGATTAATACCTGACCGGCTCTGTGTGAGCACAGTTTACGGACACAATCATGATGTAATCTTTCACATGAAAGGAAATGAGCGGTAATCTCATATTTCCTTCTCGTTTCCTTCCAGCCACCATATATGAGGGGCTCAGTAACTGATTACAATCGCAGTCACAAAGCTGCTCTTACTGCATATGGTAGATCAGAAGAAGATTCAGGTCTGCGGGGAGCTCGCTGCTGAATGAGTGAGCAGCCTCTTTTATCAGCTTTTGGTATAAAAGGGTTTCCTTCCAGTATTTGCGTCCTTTGAGGATTCACAGGTAGGGTCTTTAAACAACTTTCGATTTAGGTTTGTTGCTTACACTGCAGATGCTGCCTTCAGAGTGTTTGTGAACTGCAGATGCTTGAGAAAAATGTTTGCATTTTAATGGTAGATACTTTTTGTGCATTGACGGGCTCTTATTAAAACCAACAACTCCATCTTTAGATGAAATATACAGGGTCCTTGGTAGTTGGAAAATAGAGCTTGTATAAAAATGGTCTAATTTCTCTCTAAGAAAGCAGGAGGTCATTTTTGATGCTATACAAAGTTTGTTTGTTTTTTTTAAAAAAAAGGACAATGGAAGCCAAATTAGGTAACTTTACCTAGTAGTGGGAGGGAAAGAACCCTCAGAGAATTAAATCCCAGCTTCAGGTGATATGAGAGCATTTTCCTCCAGTGTAGGATCCCACTGTTGAATGGCTAAATTTAGTAACTGCTGGATTTATTATTTTCAGAAATGCGGGATCAACCGTTTTTGTATTTCTTCTTCCCAGCAACCTTTGGGAGAGCCCCAGGTGCAACCTGAAACTGTCATTTTACCTGGTAGAGTCTCATTTGAATGTCTGCAGCCTCCCCCCACTATCCATTTTAAGGTTGTAACCAAATGCAGACTCCGTGGTTTGAATATCGGCCACTTTTTTCCCCTCCTCTCCCCCAGTTTTCACTTTGCTGACTATCTTGCCTGATGAAGAGTTCTGCAGAACTCGAAAGCTTGTACAGCATTTTGTGAACTTTGATTTGGCCTAATAAAGGTATTGCGGATTTTGGGTATTTTCTTTTGGAATGTTCCTTTGAGCCAACAATATAGCTTCCGTTATTGTTATATCAATTGGGAGCAGGAAGTCTTTGCAGATCTACAACAAATTACCTAGAATTAGTAGCTCCCAATTTACCTTCAGGCTATCCCTGCTGTAGATTCCCCTGACAACAGAAACTCACTGGGGATTACTTAACCATAATTACATTTTATTGGCCTTACATAATTCCTATTATTAGCCTGGCTCCCCTATTTTCATTGCTCAGCATCTGAGACATAAAATGCCTGTGTTTGTGTCTGTCTGTGTGAAGGAATGTGTGTGTGTGTATTGGCCTAGGGTAACACTTCTTACTTTAAAATAAGCAGTTGTTTCTCTGAAACATATTTTTATTTTAACCATTTAAGATCCTTGCATGCTCCCTCTCTCCCCTGCTGGTGGGAAGCCAGTGGTGGGTTTTTTTTCGTTTGTTTGTTTATTTTGGACAAAGAAGCACTGGAGACTTGTGAGGTTTTGTAATACTTGGGTTTTATTTATAACGATAGAAGTGGCGCATAAGTGGAGGAAGGAAGATGTACTCCAACTAGTTAGCGGATCCATGATACCCGACGTTAGATCCTCAGCTAGAGAGACACCCTGCCTCACAAGATGCTATTTGCAGTTCTACAGCACTGTCCTAAAATTGCTCAACGCTGACACACCCTGGCAACATTCCTGAGAAATCTCTTTGTCCAACGCCAGCCTATCATTAGGCAGAGTGAAGCCGCCACCTCAGACCTCAGATTTTTGGTGTCAAGAAATAGTTATCAGATGCTTAGCTGACTAATTTGTTATTGCATTTTTCCTGCCAGGGAGAGGGAGAGGTGGTTGTGAGATTTTCTATCTCAGGTGCCAAAATACTTTGGATGGCTTCAGACACTGCACCTTGACTTGTGCAATTTGCTGCCCTGCCTCAGGCAGCAGCGTTTCTTGGGTTGCAATTTCCCTAGTTAGCAACCAGGAATGTCTTTTTGTCCAATCCCAGAGTCCAGTGCGGGTTGGTGGCTCTGATGTCAGTGGGGCAGTGAATCTGCTCCAGGGGTGAAGGACCTTGGATAGCTCCTTGAAAGTTCTGACTGGTTCTGATTAAGCATATCAAGATACAGAGGCCCCATACCATGAAAAATAAAGAGAATCATAGAATCATAGAATAGCAGAGTTGGAAGGGGCCTACAAGGCCATCGAGTCCAACCCACTGCTCAATGCAGGAATCCACCCTAAAGCGTCCCTGACAGATGGTTGTCCAGCTGCTTAAAGTCCAGTCCTAAATGCTACGTTGCCACGCTTCCTCTATGTAAGGCAGCCCTGCTGTAAGTCACACCACACTTCCCAACATATTTACGCTAAAGTGATTTCATCTTAGTTATCTTACATCTTAGCTATGTCCAATCTATCTCCCCTCAGAATATGAGTCCCTAAACCATGGCTTACTTGGCTTGTTCTTAAAACTAGCACTGGTTCTAACTAAAACCTGGAGTGGATTTGTCATCCCACTGACATTGGAGCCACCAGCCTTCACAGAGTCTGTTCAGCCTTCTCTTTTTAAGCTGTATCCATAGCGATAGATTTATTCTGAGGTATTGCAAACCCCCGGCAATATTTATACAGAGTTTGGATGTCATTTCTACAGGGTCGGAGCTTTTGAAAATGCCTTTTATTTCTGCATCTTTTGACTTGTCTGATTAACTACCTATTTATACTTCAGGTCGCCATTTAGAGAGTGTGTTGATGTTATTCTCCCACCCTATGTTTCTCTGGGTGTGGGTGTGTGTGATTACTCAGCAGTAAGACACATATTTGGCTGATTCGCTTGTTCTACACACGGAATAGTGAGATATGGAAGCAATTATACAGAGCATACATTCTTGGCATGCACGCCAAAGGCCAACGCATGCTTTATAAAGAGGGTGACTCAGTAACCTCTCTGGTGATGTTGCTATACATTGTTATGAGGTCATTTTAAAATACCAGCAAATGAAATGTTCTTAAAATACACTATGTTGTGTGTGTGTGTGTGTGTGTGTTTTTAGCAACCTAGTTAAATCTACCCATGAGGAAGCCTTTAAACATTGTGACTCACCTCCTCACCACCACACTGCTTCTATGCATGTGCACATAACTGAAATCTTGTAATTGTAGATGGGGCGAAACAGCACACTTTCACTGGTGGCAACAATGGCTTTTCTTGCACCTCTGTAGGGCTTGATTCCATTAGAAACCCGCCTTCTCCCGTATCACCTTTCTTCTCGCAAATTAAAGTGTGGATATGGGTGTTGAGCGCACCTTTTATCATTTTGACGCTTACTTATCTGCTGGAAGCAGGCTTGAAAAGAGAATCGGAGGGCAAGGGCAATCCCTATGCAGTCTTATCGCAAATCAGCCAGTAATTTGTGATAAGATTGTGAGCAGCTTAATCTGGCTACCCAGGGAGGATTTGGGCTGAGCTAATTTAAATCTCTGTCTCCCACATTCAAAACAAGCCCTTCTATCAGCTGTGTACGGTGTTGTCTCAATCCAGCCCCCTCCGTCCCTGGATAGCATACCGGAATCCATCCCTAGATAGAATACAGGAATTTGAGGTTCAAAAACTCCCACTCACTTCTGGAGTGCCGTCCATCTCTTGGTGGTATTCTGCCTGTTACGTAGCTATTAAAAGCACAGGAGCTCTGCTGGGAAAATGAACAGAGAAGACTACTTGACATTCATGGAGGTTTTTTTTTAAATATATATATATATAAACATCTTCATTTTCTTGCCCTTACCTCTTTTTCCGTTTTTCTGTCCATCGATGCCCCTTCACGCTCTCTTTTACTCTTCTCCGTAAACCTACGGTTGACCATTCCGTCTTGCTTTCCTATAGCGTTAGAACTCTTTCCCTCCTGGCTCCTCTTTTGCATGGTGTATTCGCATTCCCCCCGCCCACCTAGTCCTCTCCAGATGTGTTGGACTACAACTCACATCTTCCCCAGTCAGCGGCTCATAACTCTTCACACAGATTGGTCACCTTGCTGCCATTTCAACAGATTTCAGTGGCCATTTGGAAGGCTGTTTGGTCACTTGGATATGGTGCCTAAAGACTACTATGTAAGCCAGCCTCTCAAAACCTGGCGGTTATGCTGGCCAGGCATGATGGGAGTTGTAGTTCAACGTATCTGGAGAACACCAGGTTGGGGAAGACTTGAGTCCTTATATTACCATCCGGGAATCTTGGTTTCCAGCTTCAGTTCACTTGCCTCTTCCAAAAGTCTCCACTTCTTTCTCCCCCATCCTAACAACATCTTCTCTGGATCCTCCCCACCTAGGGCAAATGGAGTCGAAAAGCAGAAACCAGATCTACGTAGTGACCGGCGGCTGTGGTTTTCTGGGGAAATGTCTGGTCCAGATGCTCCTGGAGAAGGAGCCTAGCCTTGCAGAAGTGCGTGTCTTCGACTTTCACCTGGATGAGAGCATGCAGCAGCTGGACAGAGGTGAGAGGTTTACACACCCGCATTGCGCTTTCCTGTGTCGTGCAGGGATTCCCTGGCCAGGTGTTTATGCATATCAAATTTCTGTGGGTCTTGCATTGCATGAGCAAATGCATTTGAGACTCGCCCAAATCCTCCTGAAAGATCCTGTGCCTGCATCGACAACTGGCCAGGAGGGCCCAGTGGAGAGGGAAATGATGGGGTCTCCGATATGACACTGAACTCCCATCTTCTGTAGCACCCCTAAACGCTGACTATTCCCAAATGCCAGAGCACCTCCCAGTTCCACTATTCCTGTTTTATATGCCATAATGCCACAGTGGCATGGGTATTATAGGGCACCAATGGGGAGGGACATCAGTGGCTGCTGGTTTCCCCTTGTGATACATTTGTATGCTTCATTTCTACTGTTTCTCGTCAGTGAGATGAACCCATGAGATGATAGCGCATTGGAGGTAAAGCCTGGTAGCCAGACTCTTGAATGGAAAACTGTGTCCCCCAAATTGCTGGTTCTGGTCATCCCGTGTTGAGGAGAAATACTACCTTCTTTTACAAGTTCCAGTGTTGCTCTTTGAATTCTAAAACAGATTAAATGTTAAGCCTAGGTTTTATAAACAGAAAACTAAATATATTTTTCCATTGGTCTTGGCAACATGCGTGTGTTCAGTACGTGCCAGTCCGAGCAATCCTGATTTGTGTTACTTTTTTTTAGATGAAACCCCAGTTATTAAAAGATACATGCTAGAAGACCCGGGGTGTGTGTCTCCTTTTAGTCTTCCATTTGTTTTTAATTTCCCCCTCCCACTGCTTTCAATGGAAAGGAAACTAATAGACCCAATTCCTTTTAAAAACAACAGCAGTGCTTTTTAAAGGATACCTGTGCCTCGCACTCTGAAGGTTCACATTTTTAAAAAACACAGCCGGTTACATTTTTCTCTTCATGTCGAAAGCCAGAACGTCTCTTCCAAGATTCGGTAATGAATGGTTGGAGCGTGGGTATTTCCTTTGCAGCTAGAAGGCTGAGAAATGCACATTGGCAGCCAAGAACAACATAATTCTTTTTGTTGCTGTTATTCCTGACCTTTGGTTCACTTATGCAGAGCAATCCTGTGAGCGCTTGCTCAAAAGAAAATCCTACTATTTTCAAGGAGGCTTGCAGAGTAATCCTAAATTAGAGAGGGACCAACGGGGCACACTGGATCTCTCCGGCCAGGGCGAGAGGTGTATAGAGGGCGGAGGAGTGGGGTATTAGTCATCAGGTGTGTGTTTCTTTTTAACCCCCCCCCCCCAGTTTCAATTGGAGGGAAATTAATGGCCTCTCAGGGGAACAAGGGGGCTGTGGATCCCCCAGATTCAAGGCCTGGCATGCCACCCACATGCTCTGTTTTGGGGACTCCTGCTTACAGAAGTATTCCTAGGCCAATGGAACTTTCCACTAGTGTACTGTGGGACAGATGTGGTACCCCACTGATGGAGCCCCTCTCTGCTGGTGGTGGGGCACTCCCCCCGCATCCTGACCCACCCCCCAGAGGGCCATCCAAGGGGCAGTTAGAATTATGTTCCTCCTCCGAGTAAGTATGTTGACAAGCTTTCCCTGGAGTGTAACTTTTTCTGGATTTATATGGTATTTTTTTATTTTTTAAAGTTTTAAATATACCTTTGTATATTATGGTTTTAATTGTGAACTACCCAGAGAGCCTTGGCTGTTGGGCAGTATAAATATGTAATAAATAAATAATTTTTTGGCCCCAAACTCCTCTCTTTTTTACATCTGTGAATAAAAATAGGAATCTGAGTATGGGTGCCTGGGTAGTGTTGGGTATAATCAGAGCTGAATTCAGGGGTGGGGGCAGAGCACATAGGGAGGGAGAAGAGTATTAGCCCATTTTATTTTTATGGTTTGTTTTTTATTCTTGCCCATCTCTTTAAAGTATGAATTGTAAAGGCAGTTTACAAAGATTCTTGGTAAATCCATGAAACAAAGAGCCTTGAATAAGCCATCCTGAGAATTTGATTGAAGGGTGGAGTATAAATCCCTATAATGAATCAATATAATTATCTGAATGACAGAGCCAAAGAGAGGTCATCTTGTGTATGGGGGAGTGAGCAATGATTGCATCACGTCAACAAGGGAAAGCTTCTGGCAATCAAAATGGGGTGTGGGGCCTCAGGTCTAGCTCCAACTCTGCCCTACTGGTCATAAATTTGTTTCAGGATTAACAACCCATGGCATATGGCCAACATCGAACCTATGAACATTTCTGTCACTTGGGATGCACTGCCAGCAAGCAATCCAATGTGTGTGGCTGTGGGCAGTGGAGAAGAGAAAGTTCCAGAGGGCTCGATACAGCCCACATATCACTGCATTTCCCAATTCTGATTTCACTGGTTCAGGCCTGTCTTGCGGCATGGTAGCTCCCGGCTGGCAGCTCACTGTGTGGCAATATCGCTTCACATCAGCAAAGCCACGTCCCAACGGAGGGGATTTGTTGGCAGGCTACAAAAAGGTCACACCAGCACACATGGAACTGCTTCGTCCAAGCATGGAGCTCCGTGATAGATTCTGTTGTTTGCTGCAACAGGAATGATATGAAGCCAGCCAACAGAGGAGGGTTGGAGCCAAAACTTCATTCCCCCGGCCCGCTACCTCGGGTGGATGTGATTTGCTCCCGGCCTCGCGCCTGGCCTGTTTCCTTCAACCAGCGTTTTTGCTGCCAAAATATCTTTGGCTTGGCCAAGTGTGAATAGTACTAGGTAGCCAGACGTCGCATTAGGCAATGCAAAACAGGAATTGGGAAGGGGGAGTGAGTAGGGGGGAAATGAAGGGCTTGTGTAGTTATCCAAAGAGATGACCAAGAAGCTGAAGAGCGCCAATGCAAATTTCACCTCTTTCTTTCCTGCTGTGGACAAATTTCCCATCTCTTTTGGCTCCCATCCAGGATAAACAAAGTTTGACCTTGAAAACCTACCTAAATTTGATTCAAGAAAGTGGAGCTGGTGGTGCAGCTCGAGGGAAGTGGTGGAAAAATGCAAGCCGACTGCCAAGTCACGGGCACGCTCTGTCAATATTTAATCCAAGGAGAAATGCCTGTCATTGTGAGGTGTGGCCAAAGGGGTGTCTGGAGTACAGTGTATTGTGAACTCGGAGATGCATTGCCACCCTCTTTGGAGAGCCAAATTGGTAAATTCCGTCTCCTGCCTTCCAACTAGGTTGCTTGTTTTGGGTACCTGTAGAAAGCAGGTTTATTAACGCTAAGGAAATGGAGGAGATTGGTTAAGCAATTCACGAAGCTTGTGTAAAGAGAAAATGTGGCTTTCCTTGGATATAAATGAAGCTAGGGCTCACTTACAATATGTGGAAGTATTAATAATAATAATGAGTCCACCCTGTAGTTGTGCCAAAAAATAAATAAATTCTTTGCCAGTAAGGGATGCTTCAGACACAACATTCTTCTCAGTATAGAGAAAAAGATATATATCTATTTCAAGTATTTTTATACCCTCTTTACCCAAAATGGCTCTCAGAGCAGCACACAATTATATTAGTAAGATAGTCCCTGCCCTTATAATTCGACAGGACAAACAAGAGAAAAGCAAAAGGCAGGGAAAAGAAAAGAAAAAAAAGCAAACTTAAGTACCATTTCTTAAAGTTACGCAAGTTATCACAGCCAGCTGAGATGGAACCATTTCTGGAATGGCGCCTGGTTAAATGACAGGTGGAGAGAACCAAAGGCAGCTGGTCAGAGGCGATGGAATAGCCCTACTTCTCTTCTTTCCCTCTGCTCTGCAGACTGGTAGATATCACTTATAGGTTTAAGTTGAAGCTTAGCTACCGGAAGTTCCTGAGATGAATCTAGCCTTCTGGGAGAGGCTGTCTGTCCACCCTCAATTGCCACCCTAGAGCAAAAGGAGTGATAAGTACATTGTGGGCCTGTTCAAACAACACACTATCCCTTTAGCAGCAAATGATTTGTGAGAGTGTTTCAACTCTTCGAATCTTTCCAATGCTCAGCAGTTTCTAGACGCGAAGGGACCCATGTTAAATGGCTGGTTGAGGAAAGTATGGAGCTTACCTGTTCTGAAAAGTTAACATACCACCGTAGGGTCTTGTCCAGGCAACTGAGATATGATCCTTTTGAAACAATATGGTCCCCTTTTGTAAACTATGTTAAAGATTCCATTGACTGAATTAAACCTCTACATATCTAATTTCTCCTTCACCGTTGCTACTATCCAATGAGGTTGAAACTAGATCAGGTAAGATCGATATATAAAATAGATAAGATAATGCTTCACTGTCAAAACCTTTTAGTATTTTTAATGACTGTAATCATGCTTTGTAGAAATAACTGAATATATTTTTATCTTGTAATAAAATATTTTTTAAAAAATAAAGAGAGTGTTTCAACCATCGTTATGTAGCCACCATGGTTAGGAATGGTTCGCACGACCCGCTAAGTCATGGTTCTCATGATATGCTAAGCCATAATGTTTAGCTCAAAATGCTGAACTACCATGGCTTAACGTGTCGTCTGAACAGGGTCATAGTCGTAAGCCGCCCTGAGTGGTGTGTAAGCACTGGAAAGGCCTGCTAAGTCATGATTCACATGACATGCTTAGCTGTAATGTTTAGCTCAAAATGAACCACTATAGCTTAGTGTGTTGTCTGAACAGGGCATGTATCTTGCGAGAGCAGAACTTGCAGGCGGCTGCTTTAGGTGGTGGGGATTGAAACACTGCCCCACTACCAGATATTCTTCTTTCATTTTTTGAAATTGCCTTATGATCAGAGGGGTGCGTGAATGAACTTTGCCATAACTTTCCTTTGCTTTGAGAGCCCACTGTAGATCTCTGACATTCAATCCTGGTAGTGTAATAAACTCTTACCCCACATAGCATTGATCTTGGTGTAAGACAACCATCCTCAAACTGGTGCCTTCCAGAAGTGTTGGACAACAACTCCCAGATTCTGGTTGGGCAATTCTGGGAGTTGCTGTCCAACACAACTGGAGGGCACCAGGTTGTGGAAGGCTTGTGTAAGAGAATCTTTGGCCGTGTTCAGACGAAACGCTAAGCCATGGTGGTTAACCATTTTGAGCTAAATATTATGTCTTAGCGTGCCATGTGAACCATGATTTAGCAAGTCATATGAACTAGGGTGACCATATGAAAAGGAGGACATGGCTCCTGTATCTTTAACAGTTGTAGAGAAAAGGGATTTTCAACAGGTGTCATTTGTATGCATACAGCATCTGGTGAAATTCCCTCTTCATCACAACAGTTAAAGCTGCAGGTGCCCTCCTCTCTTTTGAATCTGGTCAAGAGGGCAGGGCTCCTGCAGTTTTAACTGTTATGATGAAGACAACATTTCACCAGGTGCTACATGCATTCAAATGACACTTGCTGAAATTCCCTTTTTTCTACAACTTTTAAAGATACAGGAGCCCTGTCCTCCTTTTCATATGGTCACCCTATGTGAACCATTCCTAACAATAGTGACTGTATAACCATGGTTTAAACATGCTCACTAACCATTTGCTGCAAAAGGGCTAGTGGTCTAACCATGGCTTAGCTAGCGTGTTATCTGAACAAGCCCATTGTATATAAACAGTCTTTGATGAACATAACCGTTGTCCATAATCTGGACCCAACAGAATGGTCTGAGGGGCTGTGCTGTCCGTATACTGTTACTGCGAAGCAGGCCTCGGCCTGGTCATTGCCAAGTTGGGAGCTGGCCGCCTCCTCTTTCCAAAAAAAGAGAGCAAGATACAAATAAATCAAGGGAAGCGTGGGAATGTGACTCTAATCCCTTCCTGGACGCCTCTCGTTGACGCCTCTGTTCTGGCTCTTTCAGAGAATTAAGTTTCCAAGCACCACATTTTTAAAAGAAATAAAAATGAAATGTTTTTAGCAGCTGGCTAGTGACAGGTGGCTCAGCCAGGACTCATCTGGACAGGAAGAAACTGGGGAGGGGAAACTGTGTGTTGAGGCCTTGCTTGACGTAAGGGGAGGCAGGTGGAGTGAACCGGGTGGCCCAGGTTCCTGGCTGACTGAGGAAGTAGGCCGGGCAGGAAGGGTGACCACTGCCACCGTCGCTCATTCCTGTCAGGTGTTTCGCAGTCATGGCAGGATTTCCTGGGAGGGTTACAGTGGGCTTCCTGTCTTAGCAATGGGGGAGGGCGGAAGGGAGAAACATTTTTTGACTCTGAAATGACTCCACAGGAGTCAGATTTCTCCTTCTTTCCTCCTCCTCTAGTCCCTAGTCTACTCTGTGTGTGTGTGTGTGTAAAACTCTCACTAGTAAAGCCAGCAGGACAGATCTAATGTCTTTGACCCAGAAAGATCTCTGAAAGTCACTCTAGAAGTAGATGGCCTGGTCAAATTCCAGTTTTTCATGAGAAGGGAAAACTGGCCCTATGTGAATTGCTCCAGACCGCCTGAAGGGCTGGCCCCCCAGACCTTTTGCAAATAGACACCTCCCCTTCCACATACAAAGCAGATCAGGCAGGCCTTTGAATCTGACCAGCTAAGGGACAGTGATCCCTACCACACCTGAGGTCTGCAGGCTAGCTTAGTGGATGCCGAACCGGCCGGTTGGAAAATACAAAGCGCTGTGCCCCATTGCTGCTCCCAGACCCCCAGCAACTGTCAATTGAGGTGTCCATCTCACTATGCCTAATGGCAGGGCAGGCCCTGTAAAATGAAGCCCGCAACCGGGGACGTGATTCCCAGCTGTAACCGACCTCGCTGTCGTGCAATTTCAGAACACCGAACATGGCTCCGGTTGTACTGTCTTCTAGTAAAATTCAATCACTTGTTAAAGACTTTTATTAAAATTCCATTACAATGGAGAGGAGGAAGAGGACCAGGTAAACTGACTTGGATTCCTTGCAAGAGTGGGGAGGGAAGGCAGGATACAAATGTAATAATAATATAAAGTATTCAACAAAAGAAGGCAGTAGTGTAAATGATCCAATACATACAGAGTGCCCAAGGCCATTCGCGTTTTTTCAGTCTACAAGCAGACCTGCTGTTTCATTTGGAGGTGTTTACCCCATAATAATCTTTGAAGATGTTGACCATACAATCATTTACGGTTTTCAGCCGACTCGTCGTGGCGTTTGTTCCGATGATGCTCCGCGGAGACCTGTCCATAAATAAAATTTACAACGCTGACAAGAATTAGAAAATAATAAATATGATAAAAACTAGAAAATAATAAATATAACCTCCCATTATAAATATATGTCTAGGTTCCATGCTGATGCCATAGCCAGCACTATATTGTGTCAAAAAAATTGTGTTTAAATTGTGCCAAAAAACTGTGATTGTGTTCTATGTACATTATACATTGAAAAAATTATTATAAAAAAGAATTGTTGTATTAGGAGTACTCTTCACACACAGTTTATTAGGCAACTGATTTACCACAGATGACCGTGCAAGTGTTATGCATCAGTTTATTTTATATTTTATGATGGTGCTATATAAATAAATAAATAATTGTTACTGTCCATCGCTGTAGGTGTGTTATATAGTTGTGTGCCTTGGGCACTCTATATGTATTGGATAATAATATAAAGATCAGACACAGCCAGCACGGCAAATCGCCATCAGGATGATGGGAGTTGTTTTTCGAAAAACCTGGCAGGCACTAGGTTGGGGAAGGCAAATCTTATGGGAGGGGGCATAGCTCAGTGTGGTAGAGGACATGCTTTGCATGCAGAAAGTCCCAGGTTCGATCTCCGGCTTCTCCAGGTAAAGGAAATCCTGCCTGTAACACTAGGGTGACCATATGAAAAGGAGGACAGGGCTCCTGTATCTTTAACAGTTGAATTGAAAAAGAAATTTCAGCACGTGTCATGGGGAACCTGGCTTAATCATGTGGCTTAAGACCCTTATTTGTATTCTCCAAAGTGGCCTGCTTTTGCAGCTGGCTTTTTGCAACAGTCTCTGTGTTATGTGGTCTCAATTCTAGAGGTTGACAAATGGCTTGATCACACCTCTGGGGTATCTTCCGTGGTTTCTCCGACTTGGATTGCACAGGATACCCAGATGGCCTGGTTAAATTCCTGTTTTTCATGAGAACGGAAAACTGCCCCCGTGTGAATTGCTCGGCAATGGAGGAACGGCAGGATTTCAATGTGCCCAACAGCTGTTGAGTCGATTGGGTCTTGCTTTTAATCAGCCACATTTTCCACGCTATCTGAATTTTAAGAAAGGAGCTAGTCTATTTAGGGGTTTGCGTTGTCCATCTGAAGTGTAGAACAGGAAATGGGAGATCATATCCTTTTTAAAAAGGAAAGAATGAGAGACAAACACACGAAACAAAAACCTACCCGGATGAGGCTTCAAGGTCTTTTGAATGTACAATAGCAGCAGGGCCCAAACATCTAGAGCTCTTTCAGTGCTCAGACTCAGGGCTGCACAAGAGAGCTCCCATCCCAGAAAGCTTCCATAAGGCCAACCCCATCCATGCATTCCTTTTGCAGGCCCAAGGCTGTCTTTGTAGAGGTTTTTTTAAAACACACACACACACACAAAACCACAACAAAACGGTTCCCTAAAGACTAGACCTAACAAAAGCAAGAGACCTGACTCAAATCAACACATTTCCTTTTTCCATGGGAAAATTGATTGAATGACATCAAACCCAAGGACGGTTTTGGCATCAGTTTCTAGTTTGCTTTAGGTGACCTTGCAGAGTTTTTGAGACAAAGGAAAGGATGGAAGCATTTCAAACATTGCCATATTATGTCACACAACTTCTTTTTTCGGGGCCAATTTTTCAGAATCGGGTCCCCTTTGAACCCTTGTAAATTGGGAGCAAGGCTGGAGTGATCCTTGCATATGACATGGGGGTGTGGAGAGCTGATCCCTTCCCACATACATAGTTTCCCCATTCCCCAAAGTTGCATTTTTTTTCTCCTGTGGGCTGCCTACGTGGTGGCGGGTTGCCGTCGCAATAAGCAAAACCCCGCGCTTTTGCTGCTTTGGGGTGTCAGTGGCTAATCCTGACACAGCAGCAAAGCACGGGGTATCTGGCAGCTGGGCCCGCCCCTTGCCCTGGTGGGTGGTGACCACTCAGGGGGCTCCATCCATCTGGCCACACCTCCGCCGGAACTCCAGAGTGAGGATAGACTGCAGATACACCGTGCGCACCTTGCTCCAGAGAAAAAAGTTGGGGTAATTTCCCAACTTTTTTCTCCGCAGCTTCGCTGGAAAGGTGACTGCTGCATCGTATAATTGACGCAGCGCCACTGTGAACCCACCCCCGGGGTTTTTCTCTACGTATGGGCCGCCCCCTGGTTGGTGGCCACGAGTAACCTCTACCAGAAGAAAAATAACTAGAGATCCACTACTGCACCACACCTTTACGAAAGGTGAGTTGTACCAGTAGCACTACCTCAAATTACTATTTAAACTTTTGGGCTGTTAAAAAAAATTGAAAGAAAGAAGATAGAAACTAGGGCACTGAGAGCAGAAGAGAGAAAGGAGGAGAAAAAGTAAGAGAGAGGCTCAGGTAGGGTGAAGAGGGACAGACACTTGCAGAGCAGGTGGGGTTGCTTTGCTACGGCCAGTGTCAGCTGACAATGGGGAACTGCCCACCATGTTTGATTTCCCATAGTGCCCTAGAGCATTAGGCATTCAACAGGATGCAAGTTTGCTTATCAATCCCATCCAGTCATGGATGGGACTGATTGGCCAACAACTGTGACATCAAAAAGACCCTGCATGCCCATTGTTGGAGCAGTTTTGCTACTTTTAAAATCTCTCCCTTCCCTACCTAAAGAGACAGATCAGAACAGATGTGCTTCAGTTTTTACGGGAAGGACAGTTAAGCCTGCCTAAAACATACAGGGAGGGGCAAAATGGAAGGCAAACCTAACCTGACTTTTCATTTAAGCTGCAAAGCAGGGAAGAAGCAGATCTCCTGCTGTGGGTGACATTTCTCTTCTAAACGCTGCATCTGTCTTTCACCCAAAGACGGTCACGCAGCAAAATGTTGAAAGGGGTCCCATCTTGCAAGATGGGGCTAAAACTGGGCCTAGAAAGGTTGAGAGCGACAGATGGTAGGTTTACTTCTCTGAGGCTGCAGTCCCATACATGCTTACCTGAGGTAAAGCGGCTTCCAGATTAGGCTCTTGTTGGGCAATCGCCCTGCCTCAAGCACGAAGAATTTTATGGGGGTCCAGAAGAAACCTTCTGTGGGTATGCCTCCTGTGTTTTCCCACCACCTTTTTTGGACGTACTTTTTCTCTTTCCACAAAATTTCCGCAGAGGTGTGGAAGGCGGGATAGCCACATGATGTCTCATGGTTGGGAGTGCTCCGAGCGGTCTATCTCGAAGAACCTGCTCTCCCATTGAGCTCAGTGGGACTTACTTCTGGATATCGCAGTCTTCCCCAACTGGGCCCCCTCTAGAGAGCTTGGACTGCAATGCCCATCATCCCCAGCCTGGCTGGGGATGATAGGAGTTGCAGTCCAAGCCCTCCAGAGGGGCTTCGGTTGGGGAAGTCTGGTGTCTAGAATGACATTGTGAGCGTCTGCGTGTGGACGAGATCTTTGAGTGGAATCCTGGAGCCTTCCTGGGATTCCTCCCACCTCCGTGATACTCTCTAGGAAAGGTGGAGCAACAGGAGATGGAACCGAAGCTGGGTTTGTTACGCTTCCCTTTCAGTTTTGTGCGGGCAAAAGATGATACTGTTTCTGGGCGGAGGCCTCTAGTTGCGTAACAAAGGGCTCTGCTTTGCTCCTGCCTTCTTGAAATAATGCTGCCATTTGAGACACGGCATGTGGTAGTGAAGTCTTATGAAGAGGATTAAGCAAAGTACTGGCATGATGTAAGGCCCTGAGGGAAAGTCTTAGTGACTGCCATGGGGCAATGGAGAGAGCGAGAGAGAGAGGAGACATTGGCTTCAGCACGTGGATAAAAGAAATATCTAGATTTAAATGGTGCAAGTCGAAATATGAGTTGTTTGGGGAGGGGAATTGCTGAAATGCACCATTCTTTCCATGCCCCCGTCCCAGGACTGTTCACAAAAAAAGGACCCAGATTCAGTCCTCAGGTGGGGCTGGGAACCAGGCCTGTCTCAAATCCTACAGTGAACTCTGGACTGAGCTAGAAATGCTAAGTCATGGTGTTAGATCAATGTTCTTTTCACCCAAGGACGAGATCCAAACAGCCCTTAAGCACGACTCCACCATTCCAGCGACAGAGGGTTCAAAAGCGCTTTATTGATTAGTAATCAAGGCCTGGTCTCTTCAAAGGGAGCAATCAGACAAAAGACATAGGGAATATGGTACAGTATTTGAGCTTTCAAGGGGCAGGGCCCAGTAGCAGCATTAACCAATCAGAACATAACACTGAGGCATAGCTAATTATGCTAAACAGTCCTGTGAACAATACCTTTGGCCTGACAGTAAGTAACAAAAGTTAACCTTGACACAACAGCACTTGGAATAAAGCTGGAGCCAGGATTCTTGTTAATATTAGATAAGAAGGATACAAGGATGCACACAAGGAGACATTCTCATACAGGGCATCATGACATTTTGCTTGGTGTGCAATGGAGATTTTACAGTTTCCTGTTAAAAATGGAGGTGGTTATGCTAAGTCATGGTGCTCATGATATGCTAAGCCATAACGCTTAGCTCAAAATGCTTAACTGCCATGGCATAGCGTGTTGTCTGAACAGGGCCATAGTTGGAAGCCACCCTGAGTGCCGTGTGAGCACTGGAAGGGCAGAATACAAAGCCTAAAAAAGGTGGCTCCCCACATTCCTAGATGGGGCAGGCATGTACAACAAGGCTCCCCAACCTTTTGGGTCAGTGGGCACACTGGGAATTCTGAGAGTGTGTCCCAGGCGCTCTCCCAAAATGGCTGCAATCAGGGGCATTCATAAAATGATTGCTGTGGTGAGCACAGCCGGCAACAAAACATCAATTTCCCAGAAGGAAAACTGGTGAGAGTGTAGGGAAAGCAACTTTGCTAGGAACTTAAGTACAAGGCAGATGTGAGGTCTGGGTTCCAAAACACAAAACCACTCTTTAGAACCCGAATAAAGGGGGCAGCCCTTTGCTTTGCAGCATGCCCAGTTAATTTATTTATTTTTAATGTTAAGAAATAGAATAAAAACTAGTAGAGCCAAGGACCTTAGCAAGAGCCAAGAGAAATGTCCACAGGCATGTTGGAGATCCTAGATGTAGCAAAGCTGGACAATTTTCCAGTAGTCCTTCATGTGTTCTGAGCTCTGCCCATATTTCGGCCTTGGAGCCAAGATCTTCCTCAGCCTTTGACGCCATCTTTGGCCGGATCTACACTATTGCTTTAAAGCACTAACAGTTTTATAGCGCTTTAAAGCAGTTAAAGCGCTTTATAACTGTTATAAAGCACTTTAAAGCAGTAGTGTAGATCCGGCCTTTCTTCCCATCTGCCTGTCTGGTCTGGTCTGGCTTGGGGAAGACAGGAAGGGAAGGGCCATGGAGTTGTGTTGCGTGAGAACTGTGTTCATGTTTTTATCGCCTTTAAATGTTTTTTTTATCTATTTTATTGCTGTCAGCTGCCTTGGGAGGGCTTCTGCCCTAGAAGGCATCCAAGAGATACTTTAAATAAATAAGAATGTTCTGCACCCAATTAACATACTTAACTAGGCCTGATTATTGCCTGTTGTGGTTGATAAATTTGGTCGCCCCCATTTCATTGCTGCCTTTCCTCACTGATCAATTGGGGTTGTGTATCCTTTGGACTATGTAGTGAAACTCCTTCTTTTTTCCCTATTCTTTTTCTCCCACATAAAGTGACCCTGATACAGGGGGACATTGTTGACCTGGAGGATGTCAAGGCAGCCGTGAAAGGAGCCCACGTGGTCATCCACACTGCCAGCGTGGTGGACGTTTGGGGTAGAATCCCGCCCGAGAAAATCAAAGCGGTCAACGTGCATGGTAAGCGCTGTTGGGCACCCAAAGGCCATCTAGTCGAGCTCCTTGTCCCCGCACTCCAAACCAAATTGTCCTGCCTATTCTGGAGCCATGGAATGTGATGCCATGAAAAGGATAGAGGCACCGTGGCAGGAATATGCTTCATCCAGGCAGAAGACCCTCCTACTAACAGTACCCCTGCCCTGATTCTCAGTTTTTTGGCCATCATCCAGTCCATTTCCACACCCAGGCACTGATTCAGAGCGGCTACTGCCTCATCTGGGTTTGGTGAAAAGTGGGGAGGAAGGGAGGGGGGGGGGTCATCTACACCAAGCAGGATATTCCACTATGAAAGTGGTATATAAAAGGCAGGAACCACACGACTGTGTGGTACTGAACTGCACTGACAACTGTTGGGGCCCATGACACATCTACACCAAGCAGGACATAACACTATGAAAGTGGTATATGGTATGTGTCAATGAGCCCCAACAGTGGTCAGTGCATTTCAGTGCCACTATAAAGCAGTAGTGTGGCTCCTGCCCTTTTATCTACCTCTTTTACACTGCTTTCATAGTGGAATATCCTGCTTGGTGTAGATGAGCCCTGAGAGAGAGAGAGAGAGAGAGAGAGAGAGAGAGAGAGATAGATTAACTGATGCATACAACCCCCCCTTGCAAAGTCCTCTTAGAAGGATAAGGAATTCTAGCCTAGACTGCTTATGCTAGTTTTCTAAGTGCAAGTGATCTATTCACAAGGAAGCATTTGATTTATCTAGCACTTTCAGTTATTTGACGTAGTACATCCCAGAAAACAGGTTTATTATTTCACCTGCCATATATTTGAGAATTTAGTAAGCTTTCCAGTTTTGCTCCTGTGTAGGATTTTTTTTTTTTTACGTTCCTTTATGTTCTGCCAAGGGAAGGGCTGTGTTATTTTGTTTCAAAGAACTGCTTAATGAGAATATATCAAAACAGCGTATTTTTCTAGAAGGGAAAAACACCCTCCCAAAAACGAAAGTCACTGCTCGCTTCAAATTACTCATTGAAGTTTGCAGTTGCGAGATTTTTTTTTTTTTTTTTTTAAACTGTTTCGGTTTGGATCCGTGCATGGAGTGGAGAAAGATTTATTCCATGGCAAAGGGAATGGAAACCAGTGTGGAAACGGGAACTGCTAAATATATGTGATTGGAAAGGAAAATGTTACGATCTGGAAGTTGGCTTTGTTGTTTGCGGACAAACACAGAGATTTTTTTCTTGGAACGGTGCTGTAAAGACCTTTCCAAGAACTAGAACTAGTCATTAACGCAGAGTGGGGGACCATTCTTCCCATGGGGACTGCATTGTCTTGTGGCGGGGGAGGAATGTTTTGTGGGCCACAGACTGGCAGTAGGTGGTGTCAAAGGTACCCCCTCTCTTTCTGTTTCCCCCTCTTTTAAGATAATCACCACCCCACTTTCTGCTTTATCTCTCCTAAAAGATAAGGAATTCTAGGAATTCTAGCCTAGATTCCGGGCTCAGGAATCTACTCTCCGGCCTGGGTGTCCTGTCACTGATCCAAGATGCCGAGGGGCTGTGTTTTGTTTACTTTGTGGACAGCCAGGTGAATTCTGTGCATGCCCAGAGAGCCTCTAGCCTTCCTTGATTCAACTCTTTCGAGGGCTGGTCCCTGGTACTGCAGACAGACTCGGGAGGTGGTGCTCCCAGATTGCACCACAGAGCTCCAGCTAAAATGGCGTATCTTCTCGAGTATGGCGGAGAGGCAGGGCCTGGGAATGTCACTGCCTCATGGCAAAGCACCAAGTTTTCATGCAGAAGGTCTGAGATTCGATACCTGGCATCTCCAGAGAAGACTTCTGTCTCGAACCCTGAACAGCTGCTGCCAAACCGTATAGACCAGGGGCAGGCAACCATATTATTTTATTTTATTATTTATTAAAACATTTGTATCCTGCCCTATAACACTGGGATCTCAGGGCAGTGCACAGACAAAAATCAAAACAATGTAAAATAATATACACAGCTAAAAACATATTCAATGTTAACAAATTAAAACCAGTAGAGAATTTTTTTAAAAAAACAAGGGGAACAAGATAAAAAGCCATGTTTTAACTGGGCACTGAAATGAAGCCAGCATCAGTGCCAGTCAGGCCTCCAAGGGGAGAATATTCCACAACTGGGGTGCCACCACAGAGAAAGCCCTGTCCCATGCCCTGCCATAATTGGAGGGAGGGGGAGCAGATGACCTCTCCACAGCTCTCCATGAAACATATGACATCTGAGAGCATTTGGTTTTCAGTGGCTGCATCAGGAGGATCATCCTTCTTGATGTGGGTACCAGGAAATGGCTTGACCTGTCCCATACATTCTCCTGCTGGAGAGAGGTGCAGAGGAGGCAAAGCATTTCCCTTGTTATCTCCGATTACAGATTGGAGATAACAAGCGGAGTCTTCTCTCTGCCTCCCCACAAAGCTCTCAGTAGCTTCTAGCCAGAGGGCTGAACTTCGTTAGGGGTATGGGCAGGGCCTGCGGAGTAGAACTAGCCTCCGTTCGCTGGCTGGGCTACCTCCATGGGCTGGACGTTGCCCTCCTTTGATGGAGAAATATTGAGCTTGACTCGGTATAAAGCAATGTCCTGTGTTCCTTGTTTACCTGGAAAACGAAGCTATTTTCTGTTGCTAAACCTGCACGGGGTGCCTAACTTACCTGCCTGCTGATTCCCCTGACACTTTGTCACTGGGTCTGAGGCACTTCCCAGCTGGGATTCTCTTGCAAGCCTATCCGAAACATCTGGAGGGCACCGGGCTGGGGAAGGCAGGCCAAGAGGTTGTGTCTAGTAGTGCCCCTCCACTGATGAAGAGCTCTTTATTCCAGTGGGGGTTTCCATCAATGGAATGGGGAGGGAGGCCTATTCTTAAGAATACTGGTAGTAATAAATCTAATAATAACAAACCTTAGTTGCTATGATCTTATTTTCACTCACTCCTCACACAACTCCTCACAAGAAATCACACAGCTAAACACATCTGCCCTCCAAACCCCATCACCAACCGAACCCCTCAAAGCACTCAGCTGCCCCATATATAGACTCCTCCCCCTTTCCACAGCATCACTAGCCACACCCACTCAGTCCAACATTCCGCACTCTCTAGAGTCTAGACATACTCATCCAGAAGACATACCTAAGGGAGTAGAAATGTGGGTAACGCCACAGAAGCCTCCTTTGAATCAAAGAGTATTCCCTCAGCAAAGGGATACCATTGATACATAACTCCCCTCATCTTGGGTAAATAAGGACTTGTTGCTGTTGAGCGGTGCACAGTCTGCACATGCTCAGAGGTACTCCTGTTTACTTATTACTTGGGCTGCTCTCGGCTGAGGGCGTCTGGTGCCAAGGCCATGGATTAGATTTCAGCCCGACCCAAAGCGCTGCCTTTTGCCGTCCCGCCAAGCTTTTGCAGTGATTTTGGACGGCGTGTGTTCAAAGTGGTTCCATCTGGCCACACACCCCTTTTTTGGGGGGAGGGAAAGGGTTTTTTGAGAAGCTTCAGGAAATCCCTCTGCCGATTACGATCAAGAGTGAGTCAGGATGGAGGACGATGGGCTCCACGTGGGAGCTTGCCTTGCTTTTATAGACACCAGCTGCGTCTTGGGGCTGAGCAAGGCACGCGGCAGCGTGGGTGGCGTCGCGTGCCGGGGAGGTTTGGCATGTTACACATCTGCAGCAACGCATCCCGTGAGGGACCTCGGCCCCGTTGGCAGCCTCTCCCAAGCCCAAAGAGGTGCCTGTTGTTACACCCCAGTACAGGTTGATGATCCCCTTACATAACGCCCCGCTCTCACGGGAGAGGGCGGCCTTCTGCCGATAAACATGTCGGCTACCGCTGGATGCCTGCGTTCTTTCGATTGGACTGGTCGGGCTGGTTTCCTGGCTCCTTTAGGTAACAGAGTTTACCACCACCTGATAGAATCAGGGCTGATGAGGTCAGGGCTAGGGATGGCTGGGCCCCTGCTGAGGGTCCTCACCCAGCAGGGCCCCCCTGGCAAGAACCCCCTGGACTTGCTGCTCCTCTCCACCATTGTTGACCAGCCTCTTGCTCTGGCCCAGACAAAGCTGGCCATGAGAAGAAGTGACAGATTCTGTTGGCTACCTACTCACCGGCTCTGTACCTGTCAAGCAAGTAAGCGGTGGCAATGATGAGAAAGAGGAGGAGGAGGAACAAGAGCAGCTGGAAGCAATGGCAGCAAGACGGTGGAGTCCCTAAGGGAGGGGACACCTGAAAGGTGTGTGGCCCAGGGGCGCCCTTCAAAACCCGGCTCCTTCACTGCACAGGATGCCAGAAGAGCCTTCTTGCAGGATCAACCGAGCCCAGCAGCGTTCAACCCACCGTGGCCAAGCTGCCGCCGCTTCCAAGGAGCCTTCTCTAAGGGCACGGCGGTCGCAGCCACCTCTCTCTCTCTTGTCCAGCGTCTGATGCTCAAAAGGTGCGCGGCCTCTGGATACGAAGGCTCCCCTTAGCTGCCACGACCAGTAGCCACCCAAAGGCCTACTCTGTACGTTTGCCATCATGCTGTACAACACCTGTGGGGATTGCAACACCTTAGAAACCTTTGATTTCGTTAATTATTATTTTTTTAAAGTAGAGCGGATTTCTAGCCCTTATTGTCACCAGGAGTACATTGTCTGTTGTGAAACAGCGGAAGATGGCGATAGCGTCGGGCAGGATTTCCAGTGGGGAGGGAGCAAGGGGATTCAGCATTTTGCATAGCTCCTCCTCCTCCTCCTCTCTCCCCAGCTAGCTGAAACAGCTATAAAATATGCCCTGTATAAGCAAAACCATGCAGACGAGCTGCTTAATCGTGCAAAGTTATGGTTTCGTTTGGACTGAGGTTTCCCCACATTCTGCAGAACTACCTTAACCTGCACACGCTTCTCAGGGCTACTCCGCTTTAGCAGGCTGCGTGGGCCTAATGTTTTTCAGCGGGCAGAGAGGCGGGTGACTTTTACTTTCACAGCAAGGGGCTGGGGTGAAAGGCCTGCGGTTAACATGCTGTGTGCGTTTGTTTCTCTTTCTCTCTCTCTCTCTCTCTCTCTCTCTCTCTTCCTCTTCCTGTCTCTGTCTGTCTCCCTGTCTCTCTCTCTTTCTGTCTCTCTCTCTGTCTCCCTGTCTCTCTCTCTCTCTCTCTGTGTGTGTCTCCCTGTCTCTCTCTGTCTCTGTCTCTGTCTCCCTGTCTCTCTGTCTGTCTGTCTGTCTGTCTGTCTGTCTCTGTCTCTCTGTCTCTCTCTCTGTTTCTGTCTCCTTGTGTGTCTCTCTCTCTGTCTCCCTGTGTCTCTCTGTCTCCCTGTCTCTGTCTCTCTCTCTCTCTCTCACTCTCTCTCTCCTTCCTCTTCCTCTGCTACTTCCTATTGTTTCAATACAGGAACCCAGAATGTAATTGAAGCATGCGTGGCGCAAGGAATCCAGTATCTAGTTTACACCAGTAGCATGGAAGTGGTGGGACCCAACATGAAGGGGGACCCTTTCTTCAGGTATGTGCTTCTCCAGGCCAGGAAGTAAAGGGGGACTCTGGGCTCTCCTGCCCCTGTGCCGGACTCCCCTCCCCTTCAATCGCAGGCTGCCGACAATGTATCTTGCAGGGGCTGCTTTCCGAGAACGCCCTGCAACGCAGGCTCAGCGGTAGGGCTGACCACAAGGCAAAGTAATAAACCAGGCCAATGTACCAGCAGACAGGTTTCAGTTCACGATAGTTTAGGAAAAGGCAGCCGTGGTCAAGATAACCGGCAGAGGTCAAAGTTCAGGCACGCAGTCAAGTATATGGAGTCATAGAATCATAGAATCATAGAATAGCAGAGTTGGAAGGGGCCTACAAGGCCATCGAGTCCAACCCCCTGCTCAATGCAGGAATCTACCCTAAAGCATCCCCGACAGATGGTTGTCCAGCTGCCTCTTGAAGGCCTCTAGTGTGGGAGAGGCCACAACCTCACCAGGCAACTGATTCCATTGTCGTACTACTCTAACAGTCAGGAAGTTTTTCCTGATGTCCAGCTGGAATCTGGCTTCCTTTAACTTGAGCCCATTATTCCGTGTCCTGCACTCTGGGAGGATCGAGAAGAGATCCTGGCCCTCCTCTGTGTGACAACCTTCTAAGTATTTGAAGAGTGCTATCATGTCTCCCCTCGATCTTCTCTTCTCCAGGCTAAACATGCCCAGTTCTTTCAGTCTCTCTTCATAGGACTTTGTTTCCAGACCCCTGATCATCCTGGCTGCCCTCCTCTAAACACGCTCCAGCTTGTCTGCGTCCTTCTTGAATTGTGGAGCCCAGAACTGGACGCAATACTCTAGATGAGGCCTAACCAGGGCCGAATAGAGAGGAACCAGTACCTCACGTGATTTGGAAGCTATACTTCTATTAATGCAGCCCAAAATAGCATTTGCCTTTCTTGCAGCCATATCGCACTGTTGGCTCATATTCAGCTTGCGATCTACAACAATTCCAAGATCCTTCTCGTTTGTAGTATTGCTGAGCCAAGTATCCCCCATCTTGTAACTGTGCCTTTGGTTTCTATTTCCTAAAGTCAGGGACAGTCAAGCTAACAGGCAGCGGTCAAAGCCCAGCTAGGCACTCCAGTACATACACAGCCCAGTTCCAGAGTCAAGCAGGAGTCCAAGGTCTGTGGCAGCACAAAGGTCACTCACAGGAGCTGCTAAGATGTTGTTTCCAGCACTGGGTACGCAGGCATTGAAGCCTTTTAGCCACAAAGGCTGCTGAGCCCCGCCCAGGCCCAGCCGCTGTCCATTCGAGCTCTCCGGTCAGAGCCCTACTCAAGAGGAGACCTTCTTTGTACGTGAGCACTCCTTCTCACGGGAGCCCTTCTGGCTGGGCGCTTGAGGCAGGGGTTTGCTCAGCTGCTGCGCCCCGTGCGGCGCCTCCTCCCCTGAATGACCGGCGTTCTCCTGGTCTGGTACCAGGGACTGATCTAGAGTGCCCTCAGTTTCTGGAAGCTCTGGTTCTTCTTCTGAGGAGGACTCCTCCAGTGAGAGCATGACAGAGAATGTCCATCAAGAGTGAATTACTTTTTTAAAAAACTTTTTAATAGGTTTTTTTTCACTCCTACACTCTTCCTCCAAGAACTTCCGGGCAATATATATGGCCCTGTCTCCCTTCCATTTTTATCCTGAACAACAACCCTAGGAGAGAGATTAGGCTGAGAGAGAGAGATTGGACCCCCAGAGAGCTTTCACACTGAAGCCAGGATTTGAACCCAGGCCTCCCGATGCTCCAGCCACTGCGCCACATCTTAAGATGACTTCCTTTCTTCCTTACGTGCAGTGACAAAAGAGCGTTAGGAGTGTTTCGAGGTGCCCTCTGGAGTCTGTGGAAATGCAGACAATGAGGTGCGACAGGGCTGATCAGGGTGAGGTGGGAGAATGGAGCCTGTGGCAGGAAAAACCTATGAGGAAAAAGATCCTCTTTGGGTAGAAAGTTTGCAGCCAGGGGTATAGCTGTAGCATGGCGGGGTGTGTGTGTGTGTGTTTACATTACGTGAAGCCTGTTGGTAGGCCTTACGCCTCTCTTTCTCCCTCTCTCTCTCGGCCTGCCCTGCATGGGAGAATAAAAACAGGACAATCCCATTCACATTGCCTGTAGCTCTTTGAATTAAGGGTGTTTCAATAGAAATTTCCCAATCTCCTGCCTCTCAGATCGGGTAACCTCCCTTGTGGACTGTGGGAATGCTGTGGACGTCATATATCTTGACTTCAGCAAAGCTTTTGACAAAGTGCCCCCATGATATGCCGTTTTCTCAGCTCCTGGAGCCACTTGGTACTTGACGCAGGGCAAAAATCCCAATACTTTCAACCAAGCAGAGTGCCTGATGGGTTAATTGTGTGTTTGCGTGTCTCTCAGCATCTGGTCTCCATAACAGGGAGTTTCCCTGGCTTTGCTCCAACCAGCAGTGGTTTTGGGCCCAACCCAAGGCAAGGGCTTTCCCGGGACATCCTTAGCAATGCCATGACAACAGCGCTACACAACAACGTTAACCCTGGAGACGGGCAAGGGAGGGATTTTTAAATGTCCAGCAGCGGGGATAGCTTTAGGCGGCAATGTTTTGGCCTTGTCTCCAAGTTGCCATGTCTACGAAAGCAGGAGAACGCTCATGGGCTAAATGTATATGAGGTAAATCAACTTGCTGCCTGAAAATAGAAAACTTTTCACTACCAAATGTTTTGGCCTGTCGCCTGGACTCCCTAACCCTGGGCTGCTGCAATAATTTTTTTATAAAAAAAAGCATCAGAAAGGGTCCAGTTTAGCATGATAAATTTGACCTTTTGAGCGCTCCATAGCTGCTACGAAGCCCCATTTTATCCCCCCTAAATTTCTGCTGCCAGATTTGAAAAATAAATAAACGCCCATCCCTGTTATAGCTCCTCCATGCACTCCAACGGTATTGGATGGGCTCCTTTCCTGCTCATGAGAAGGAAATGGGCTGGTTTGGATTTACATTTTGCATATATGAAAAAGCTGCCTCCTTAGAATGAGAGTTTGGATTCTTGGCTTGGTGGTGGATTAGCACAAGAGAGGCAGAGGGGTGTGTGTGTGTGTGTAGCAAAGGAATCTTAGAGCCATAAGATGCAAGACACACAAAGGTCTTACGTCTTTAGTAGATGTGTATAAAGGAAAACACTGGTAGACACAGTGTTTCCCATCATGCTTTTGCAATGATGGAAGAAATAGACCCCACCAAAAACTCTTTCTTCTCTATATCTCCTACTGGTTCTGGAGCCTTATTCCATGCTATATGGGACATTGTTCTAGGGTGACCGTATGAAAAGGAGGACAGGGCTTCTGTAACTTTAACAGTTGCATTGTAAAGGGAATTTCAGCAGGTGTCATTTGTATGCATGCAGCCCCTGGTGAAATTCCCTCTTCATCACAACAGTGAACACTGCAAGAGTATAGCTAGAGTGACCAGATACAAAAGAGGGCAGGGCTCCTGCAGGTTTCACTGTTGTGAAGAAGAGACAATTTCACCAGGTGCTGCATGCATACCAATGACACCTGCTGAATTCCCCTTTTAATAGAGCTGTGAAAGATACAGGATCCCTGTCCTCCTTTCCATATGGTCACCCTACATAATGAAGTAGCCTCCACACCATCATACAAAGTGCATTAGAGTGAATTGAACTGCACTTAAGTGTATTGAGGTATATCTTAACCTGTAACCATAACGGAGAGGGGAAGCTTGTACATTGAAAATCTTGGATTCTGATGGCCTGCGGTGTTTTTCTGTTCATTTGCAGGGGAAACGAAGACACCAAATATGAGATCGTTCACAAGCATCCTTACCCAGTTAGCAAAGCTAAGGCTGAGCAGCTGGTAATCGAAGCGAATGGACGGCTGGTAAGCCAGACTCCTCCTTCAGTGCGGGATTAGATTGAGACAAACAGTCTTGTGGCATCTGAAAGCCAAACAGATTTATTTTGACAGAAACTACGACTAGAATCTACTTCATAATACATGTGAAGTGAATCCTCAGCAGATTCACCTATATCTGCTGGTTAAGTTTACATTTTGTGCATCTTGTGAAGCAGAGTTCTTGCACCAAGATAGTTCTTCCACTTTTGCAACAAGACAACAAAGCGTCTTGCAGGACCCTAAAGACTGGCAATGTAATTATGATGCTTTAAAAAATCCTGCCCTACTTTAAGGCAGGTGTGCTGGACTTCAAGCCTGCAGGCCAAATCCAGCCCAACTAGGGTGCAAATCTGGCTCTCCAGATGTCGTGTTTCTCAGAACGCTCTTACTTTTGATGGGAGGAGGCTTGCTAAGTAATCTACTAAGCTAAGTCTCTTCTACCTGAATAGAGTCTAACCTCTTGGAAGCGTCCCCCTAGGCAAAACTATGCAAACTAAGCAAGACAATTGTCTATTCAAGAAGAATAAGAAGCTACTTCTCAGCAGGCCGGTAACTTCAGAGCCCGTAACTTCAGAGCGCTTGGTGCAGTGGCAGGTTCTGGTGTAATCTCTCCCACTTTCTCATGCCTTCTTTTCACGCTGTGGGTTTCAGCTTCCAGCGGACCCTAGCATCAGCTAGTTTTTCAGGATGCTTGCCCCTGGAAGAAACTTCACTTCCCACTGAATATGTAGGATTTATCCTTGAGGAGATAAGCTTTGGAGAAGGCTGTCTCTCAGCTGGGGAATCGCCCATGAGAGCTTCCTCCCCCACTGGTACGGGCTGGCTGGTGCCTGGCGCTGCGTCTTCTAGTTCTGAATCTGATTCTGATTGATTACCTGAAATACCTTCTCCCAAAACCGGGGCAGTAGGGTTAGACATGACAACAGAGTTTTGTGTATCACCACACCCTCTTCTCTTTCCCTCCAGCACTGATCAGTTGGTGATACCTGGCTTTTGCGCCCACACCCTCACACACATGCCCTGTTCTAAAAGCTTGAAATGCTGCTCATAAGGCTTAGGCCCTTTCTACACCATGGATTTTTCCCCTGGGCCATACCTGTGCGTCCAAATGACGCACAGGGGATCCCAGGAGCAGGCAGGGATGACCCCTCAATTTCCCCAGGATAACTAGTTCCCCAGTTATCCTGAATTTTCTCATGGTCCCGGGACAATCCTGAGGACTGCAGACAGTGTGGGTGCTCATTCCAGCTTCTTCCCTCCTCCCCCTGAGTAGTGGGGTTCAGCAGAGGGAAGAAACCCGGCTGGGGAGAGTCCAAGGACATCAAGGGGGGAACCTTTTGTTTGTTTCTTTGTTTGTTTACTCATGCTTCGCTGGAGTGCAATTGCACTTCCAGCTCCTGCCTCTTTAAAAAAAATGATGGGCGCGACGTCCCTCTTCCCTTGCGGAATGTTGTGCTTCCGTTTGGACGCACAGGGAGGATCGTGGAAGCGGGTAAGTCCGTGATCCTCTCCCCTCCCTTCTCTACGCCCTTAGGTGTAGCTCCTGGCAGTAAAATATGCTGACATCTTGACCATGCCCCCCTTTTGCATTGAGCCCCACCCACTGTTGGAATGTGGCCACCGAGAACTCCGAAATGGAATTTGGCTTTCAGGCTGGAAGAGGGTAGGCATCCCTGCTCTAAGGCAGCCTTCCTCAACCTGGGGCGCTCCAGATGTGTTGGACTGCATCTCCCAGAATGCCCCAGCCAGCAGAGCTGGCTGGGGCATTCTGGGAGTTGTAGTCCAACACATCTGGAGCGCCCCAGATTGAGGAAGGCTGCTCTAAGGAGATGAGTGTGCCTGAGGTTTTCCCCACATTACCTTGCCAATAACCTTGCGAGGCAGGTCAGGGCTGAGAATGTGCGACTGACCCCAGGTCATCCAGTGGGCCGTCATCACTGAGCAGCGATTTAAGCCTTGAAATCTCACCCGTTCGCCTCTCTACCCCCATTGGCTCCCTAACAAACCTCTCTGCCTCTTCTGTGCCAGATGGGAAATGGGAAGTCGCTGGTCACTTGCGCTCTTCGGCCGACGGGCATCTACGGGGAGAACCATCTGCTCATGAAGAAGTTCTACGACAAAGGACTCCGCACGAGGAAGTGCATGATCCGAATCTTCCCAGCCGCCACTGAACACGGCAGGGTCTACGTGGGTGAGTTACATGGATCAGCTCTACCGTTCTTGTGCTCCAGTCGATCACCCTGAACTCCCTAGTGGGAGATTCAGGACAGGTCAAAGGACGGACTTCTTCACTCAGCACATAGTCAAACTATGGAACTCACTACCACAAGGCGCAGTGATGACCACCAATTTGGTTGGCTTTAAAAAAGGGTTCGACAAATTCCTAGAGGATAAGGCTACCATTGGCTACTGATCCTGGTGGCTGTGTACTACCTTCAATAGCAGAGGCGGGAAGCCTATGTACACTAGTTGCTGGGGCACATAGGTGGGAAGGGTCCTGTTGCACTCATGTCATACTTGCTAGTGGGCCATTGTGTGAACAGAATGCTGGACTAGATGGACCCTTGGTCTGATCCAGCACGGCTCTTCTGATGTTCTCACTCTAGATGCCCTTTACTCTTGACCTAACACACACATGCCCTGGCTCTATTGGTCAATTTCGGAAAAAACCTAGGAAAGCAAAACGTTTTAAGCTCCTCTCTCCACCCTCAGGTTCTTGCTGCTTGGCTCATGGCGAAAGCTAAGCGATAAAACCAGAGCCTCTGCATTAAACTTAAGCGGCCAGACCTCTTCCGAGTTGTTCCAAAAGCAAGAAACAAGTATGAAGTATTAACTTGAAATATTGCTGGGGTATTTTGCTGGAAACAGTGTCACAGTTGAATTGCTCAGGATTGAAAAAAATGTGTGTGTGTCTCCCCCAGGTATTTTCGGGAGCAAAGGAAGATCATCTTGGTCTTTCTTAGAATTGTCTCTTTTTTAATTTTTTTCTGCAAAAGAAGACTGAGCAGCGTCTTGGATGTGCTTGGATCAAGACACACACTCAGTCAGTCCAAAGCACTCAGCTTCATGTTTACGAATAAAAGACTTAACAATGTATGCACTCATATTGTCTGTCAGTGGCTGAATTTGGACAACACAGTTCTGGATGGGGTTATACTCCCTCTGAAAGACTGCTTCGGGGTGCTTCTGGATCCGTCACTCCAAATGACAGCCCAGATAGATGCGACAGCCAGGAGTGCCTACTATCAGCTTCGGCTGATACGCCAGCTGTGCCTCTCCCTAGAGAGAAGACCTAAAGATGGCAGTGCACGTTCTGGTAACTTCAAGGCTCGACTTCTGCAATGCGCTCTACATAGGGCTACCTTTGTGCCTAGTCCAGAAACTTCAACTAGTTCAAAATATGGCAGCCAGGCTGGTCACCAGTACACCTAAGGGTACTCCCATACCCTCCCTGGCTGCCGATTAGTTTCCGGGCAAATTATAAAGCGTTGGTTATCACCTTTAATGAGCCTCGTGTGGCGCAGAGCGGTAAAGCAGCAGTTACTGCAGCTGAAACTCTCCCCACGGCCTGAGTTCGATCCCAGCGGAAGCTGGTTCTCAGGCAGCCGGCTCAGGTCGACTCAGCCTTCCATCCTTCCGAGGTCGGTAAAATGAGTACCCAGCTAGCTGGGGGAAAGGTAACTGCGACTGGGGAAGGCAATGGCAACCCACCCCGCTACAACATCTGCCAAGAAAACGTCAGTGAAAGCAAGCGTCCCTCTAGGAGTCAGCAATGACTCAAGTGCTTGCACAAGAGATTCCTTTCCTTTCCTTTCTTTATCACCTTTAAAGCCCTACACGGTTTGGGTCCAGGCTACCTGCGGGATCTCCTTCTCCCGTACAATCCACCCCGCACACTCAGGTCCTCTGGGAAGAATTTACTCCAGTCAACAAAAACAAGGCTGACAAGTATTACCCAGAGGACCTTTCCTTCTGCCGCTCCCAGGTTATGGAATGACCTGCCGGGAGAGATTCGTCAACTTAACAGTCTTCCAGATTTGAAGAAAGCTATAAAGACTGATCTCTTCCGGCAGGCCTACCCAGTTGAATTTTAAGATGCCTTTTAATACTGTGCTGCTTTTAATAAATTTATTTATTTATTTATTTGTTTATTACATTTTTATACCGCCCAATAGTCGAAGCTCTCTGGGCAGTTCACAAAAATTAAAACCATAAGAAAACAACCAACAGTTTAAAAACACAAATACAAAATACAGTATAAAAAGCACAACCACGATAAAACCACACAGTAAAAATTGTTATAAGATTAAAATACAGAGTTAGAACAGTAAAATTTAAATTTAAGTTAAAATTAAGTGTTAAAATACTGAGAGAATAAAAAGGTCTTCAGCTGGCGACGAAAGGAGTACAGTGTAGGCGCCAGGCGGACCTCTCTAGGGAGCTCATTCCACAGCCAGGGTGCCACAGTGGAGAAAGCCCTCCTCCTAGTAGCCACCTGCCTCACTTCCTTTGGCAGGGGCTCACGGAGAAGGGCCCCTGTAGATGATCTTAAGGTCCGGGTAGGTACATATGGGAGGAGGCATTCCTTCAAATAACTTGGCCCAAACCATTTAGGGCTTTGAATGTTAATACCAGCACTTTGAATCGGGCCCGGACCTGGACTGGCAGCCAATGAAGTTGTAAAAGGACTGGCGTAGTGTGGTCTCGCCGGCCAGTCCCTGTTAGTAAACGGGCTGCCCTGTTTTGTACCAGCTGAAGTTTCCGGACCGTTTTCAAAGGCAGCCCCACGTATAACGCATTGCAGTAATCCAAACGAGAGGTTATCAGAGCATGGATAACTGTAGCTAGGCTATCTCTGTCCAGATAAGGGCGTAGTTGGTATATCAACCTAAGCTGATAAAGGGTGCTCTTTGCCACTGAGTTCACCTGAGTTCACTAATACTAATAATGTATTAGTTTTAAATGTTTTGGTCAATTATGTGTATTTTATGTCATTTGCATTTGTGTTGTACCCCGCCTCAATCCAGGGTAGCAAATAAAATTATTATTATTATTATTATTATTATTATTATTATTATTATTTTATTATTATTAGTTGGTTAATAGTCAACCCCATGGTTGATTATCGAGGGGGTAATCCCCACACGACACGATTATAATCAACCGTGCTGTGCCTTAAGGCCAGCTTGTGTTTGATGGACACATCCCCTGCCCTCTCTCTCCCCCTCAGTCCTCCCATTGATATCCCATCAGCCATTGCAAGTTCTGCCGGCTGGACTAGAGTGGCAGCCGCTGCTTCGGTCGCTCTTGCCAGAGGATTCTGTAGTCGCCGCAAACAACCGTGTGCGACAAAATAGTCAACGGCGACCGACACGCAACATGCTAACCGACAGATGTTCAAATAGTCAACTCTGCACAGTGTTGGTTATTTGCATCAGTTATTTCGGCCGAATCACCAACCTTGGGGTGAAAAAGTCCCGATAGATGACACAAAAAACCACCGTTGACTATTTAACCCACCATTGGTTATTGTGTTGTCTGAACTCAGTTTCTCTCTTTCTCTCTTTTCATAAAAGCACCATAACAACACAAGGCATAACGTCCTTTCCTTTCCCTTTCATCTATATGTATTTTTTGGGTGAATTTACCAATCCTGTTCCTAGTATTAAAGAGTTTCTCCTCTTTCTTCCTTCCTTCCTTCCTCCCTCCCTCCCTCCCTCCCTCCCTCTGCCCACCCCCCTGTACCTGCCACTACAGGCAATGTCGCTTGGATGCATCTGCTGGTGGCCCAGAAGATACAAACGTCCCCTTCAACCATCGGAGGCCAGGTCTATTTCTGCTACGACGACTCCCCTTACAAGAGCTACGAGGACTTCAATATGGAGATCCTAAGACCCTGCGGCTTCCGTCTGCTGGGCTCCCGGCCCGTCATCCCCTACTTCATCCTCTATTTCATAGCCCTGCTCAACATGCTGCTGCGATGGCTGCTGAAACCCTTCTGCCTTTACGTTCCTATGCTCAACCCCTACACCCTGGCCATAGCCAGCACCACGTTCACCGTTCAGACGGACAAGGCCCAGCGGCATTTCGGCTACCAGCCCTGCTACATCTGGGAAGAGAGTCGCAACCGCACCGTCAAATGGCTCCAGGAGTTGGTGACCCGGAAGCAAGCGGAGCAGTACACCGAGGCGAGGGGCAAAGGGCAGGAGATCTAGGCCAGAGAGGTGCCCCTTCCCCTCCCACCACACCCACCCAAAGCAATCCAAGGCTGGCTTTTGCTGCCATTGGAGCATTTCGGGACGTTTCCTACAGCTTGGCAAAAGGGAGGCATGGTACCATTTCAGTGGACTCTGGCTCTGGTTGATTCCGTCCTGCGTTAAATCCGTTAAAGCACCTAAAATTTACTACACCCCGTTCATAAATCAAAGGACAGCACGAAAGGAAAAGAGGAGAGGAATTGGTGGATCTGTGCGGATCAGCTTCAGGAGCCAAGACCACCCACTGGTTTTCCAGATGAGGATTCCAGCGCCCATTAAATCTGTTTCGGGTGTGGCTGGAGCATATTTCAGTTACCAGTCTCTCCAGCGAGAGCTGGAGTCCTGAACCAAGTCTTGAGTCCAGATTTTGCTTTGGGCACGTTACACATTCCAAATCCCTCTCTGATGGGAACCACCCACTTCCACAACTTGCTCCTGTCCTAGTATTTTTCTTCTGCTGCCTCGGCAGTCTTGATTTAGCTTGCTGCAAAGGTGTAGGCTGGGGGGGCGGGGGGGGCGGTGTCTTTTGTGGGGCGGGGAGGAATATAGGCAGTCTCATATTGGTTCAGCCCCTCCGGTAGCAATATGAACACCGCCATTCCCCATTGCAGCTCTCGGATTCCAGTATTTTTCTTCCTACCTCAGTCACCACTAACTACATCATTGGCTTCAGTGCAATAAGGATCTCATGTAATGTCCTGATTTAACCTCACCAGTGACAAGTCATTGGAGTGGGCAAGAGAGATACATAGGGCTACCTTTGTGCCTAGTCCAGAAACTTCAACTAGTTCAAAAAATGGCAGCCAGGCTGGTCACCAGTACATCTAGGGGTGACCACATTTGACCAGTTTTAAAATCTCTTCACTGGCTGCCGATTAGTTTCCGGGCAAAGTATAAAGCGTTGGTTATCACCTTTAATGAGCCTCGTGTGGCACAGAGTGTTAAGCGGCAGATACTCCAGCCGAAACTCTCCCCACGGCCTGAGTTCGATCCCAGCGGAAGCTGGTTCTCAGGCAGCCGGCTCAGGTCGACTCAGCCTTCCATCCTTCCGAGGTCGGTAAAATGAGTACCCAGTTAGCTGGGGGAAAGGTAACTGCGACTGGGGAAGGCAATGGCAAACTACCCCGCTATTAGAGTTGGCAAGAGAGACTTAAATCTGACAGAAGTCTGACACCTCCAGCTGTCGGGAATATGCTTTTGATGCCGTCATATACTTTTCTTGTCACGCTTTAAGGAGGGGGACCGACGAACGGACCAACGTGTGCAATAGGAATATGACTGGAGAAATTTCTTCATTAGATTTAGGAAATTCTTTCCTTTCTTTTTTTTAAAAAAATATTCTTACTAGAATCCCTGTCATGCTCAAGACCCATGGGTGGAGTTTAGGAGCTAAGGGGTGGTGCCTGTGGAACAGGGGGCGGAGCCTGGATGGGGCAGATCTGAGTGGCGCTTGGCAGGACCAGTGGATGACGCTTGGCTGTTTTGGGGCGGTGGGCGTGGAGGAGGGAGCCCGGCTGTTCCTGACGGCCATGTGGTCTCATTTATTTGATTGCTCTAATCAGCCTTTATTACTGTATTTTAGCCAGTTGTTGGCATCCATTGGCCGTCAGAATTCTTCCTGCTTGCCTTGTGGCACTTAAAACATTTTCTTCTGTCTTTTTCATTCATCTGTTTTCTTCCTTCTCTTTGTTCTCTTCTTCCTAACTTCTGGGGAAGGAGTGGTTACAAGCGAGGATGTGTTGGGGTGGGAGGGGGGGCGATATGGATGTAGAGGGTGTCTCTGTAACAGCTGTCATGGGTAAGGGACGGGATGGGATGGGGCGGAGGTAATATCATCGTAATGGCAGGGGACCCAGTTGGCTGCAAGCCATTCCCCTCTCTGATCCCCCCCCCCCATCCTGCAGGTTCCTGGTGGACTGGCTGCTGTGCCCTCTGGCCTGATTGTGGTGTTGGTGAATGCCGGGTCAATTTGTAACAAGGCCTCACTCATCCATGATGTGATTGTGGGTGAGGGAGCTGACCTGGCGTGTGCCAACCTTAGCTGGAGCATTAGCAATCTTTTTAGATCAGTTTTCATGCAAAGCTCAACACTGGAAAAAGCCCAGCCAGGGCACGGAATTGTAGAACTAAAAAGACGCAGAAAAGGACAAAGGAACTAACCAGAGTTACCTTCCATAAAGTGTTACGTGTGTGTTTTAAGTTTAGTAGGGGGGAAGGAGATTAAGTGTAGGGGAGAATGTGATAAAAGTATATACAGTTAGGTGTGGTGACAGTGAAGAGAGAGAGGTTTTTCCTCCCTCCCATATAACACTAACATTTGGGATGGTCCTGCTGATTGGCTGGTAATTTGGGACAAACAGAAGAAAGTTCTTCGCTCCATGCATAGTGAATGAATGGACTTTGCTGCCAGAAGATGTGGTTGCCACTGGCTTAGATGGCTTTTGAAACAGGACTAGCCAAATCCCTGGAGGATAAGGCCATCGATGGTTACAGCCTCTGGGTTCAGAATCAGCGGGCCACTGAGGAGTTCTTTGGGCTTCACGTCAGGCTTGTGGGCTTCCCAAAAGCATCTGGTTGGCCGTTGTGGGAAGCAGGACATTGGACTAGGTGAGCCTCTGGTGTGTTCCAGCAATAACAGAATGCATGGATTGATCAAAGTCTATTTTGTGCAAATAAAGAAATCTATCTTGAATTGTGGATGAATGTCGGCTCATGTTTTCTTCCAGGGTGTGTGTGTGTGTGTGTGAGGGGGGAGTCTTGCGCAAAATAGGGCCATCCAGGAACGGTGTCCGGAGGATGCAAAATGGAGACGTCGCTGCACAGGGTGTCATTTTCATCCCTCTATAAAAAAATCTCTTCTTTCTTGGGGGAACTGGTCCCCCCCCCATTTTGTCAGACTCCATCTGCTCCAGTCAGGGAAAATGAGAGATGAAACATCTGGAGGGGTCCAGGTTCACCACCCCTGCTTTACCCCTCAAATTTGCAGGCCGAATCCAGCCGTCCTGAGTACCCAACGCAGCCCTCCAGGTTTCGCCAGATGGCCATGCCTCTTTTCTGTTGATGGGCAATTATTTGATGGTGTCCTGGCTTTTGCGTGGGTTCTTTTCATCCATTCTAAAAGGTTGAAATGCCTCTCCTAAGGCATAATTATCACCAGTAAGAGCTTTAAGCTAAGATATGCTGATATTTGGGGGGCATTTTGACCTCACCGCTTTTGCCCTTCAGCCTGGCCCACCACCGGAGCGCAGTGCCCGTGGCCTTCTCCAAAATGGAGATCAGCCCTTGGGCTGAAAGAGCTTCAACACCCCTAAGGGAAACACACTCCAGATGTGAAATGATGCATTTTCCAGGTACCAGCTTCATATGTCTGGAAACCACCCAGGAGGAAACAGACATGACTCACTGAGATCATCGGGGCACTTTATGAGTAAATTTGCAGTAAAAGACCCATTGAACCTGGGACGGTCGTCAAACATACATGCCTTTCCACCGAAAACGCACCTCCTGTATTGTGCAAGCTAAACACACTGGTGATGCAATAGCATTATCTAAGAACTTGGAATGAGCGCAAGGAGTCACTCTTTTTTATTAGTCTTCTCTGAAAGTCTGACTTTGGTGAAGAGGGAGACACACCGAGGAGAAACACATGCATGCATGAGCCAGCACACCTCAATAATCCGTATTTTGTCTAAATATACATGCATGTGTAAACTTGCCTTTATCACAGGTCTCCGCGAGCATAAAACTGGCCAAGAAATTGTGCTTACAAATGAAAGTGATCTCCACCATTCATGGATGTGAAAATAATGTTATTGTTAGTGATGGGTTCTGTCTAGCTGGTGCAGTATTTACTTTTTAGAAAGAGATGTCGGATGAATATCCCACCCATTTTTGCCATAAATATGTGACCATGCACATTTACTGATGAGGAGCCCCAATGAACTTGCTCAGTCTTGCCTTCTCCAGCTGGGCTATGTGAAAGAGCATCTCCTGGGTGTTTTGCAAGCATGCTTTAATGGGGATTCCTGCATTGAGCAGGGGGTTGGACTCATTGGCTTTATAGGCCCCTTCCAACTCTGCTATTCTATGATTCTATGATCTCTACACGTACAACATCCAGCTGAAACATGCAGCTTGTGGTAGCTGGAAATGCGCCATTTTGCCCCTTGAATGGCCATGGGCACAGCAATGTGGGCAACGTCAGGTCAAGCAGGCCAAGTTCTACGGGAGGCTGGTGTCCTGCTTCTACCAGCAAACTCTAACTGTAGTGAAGTCAGCAAAAATTCAACCCTACAGGTGGTTGGGTTCAGGTTACACCGGGTGGTCTAAACCCAGGCAGAAGACAGAACGCGATCAGACGAAGAAGATCAGGCCACAGCAGGAGCGATTAAGGGAACAAGCAAGAGATCAAACACAGTAAAGCAGTCTGGTACATTGCACAGTCCAGAGGCAGGGTTGTTAGGCAGTCCAAAAGGTCAGGGAAGAGCACATCGGTCACAGGGCACGAGGGAAGGTACACAGCACAGAGGCTGCATAGATGACGTTGTTCCAACCCTGGCTGGGTTTCCAGTGAAGGCTTTTAAAGTCTGCTGGACCCCAGCCAGAGATCAGCCGCAGCAACCAAAGCTCCCTTTCCAGAGTCTCCCTCCCGAGAAGTCTCTTTCTCCTGAGGAGACCTTTTCTGGAGGCGAGCACTCCTTCGAACAGGAGCCTTACTGGCCTGTTGCTTGAGGCACTGGCGCTCCCAGGGGTCGGGGCTGCTCAGCCTCTGCCTGGGTGGAAGCAGAGTCCCTTTCCCCTGACTGGGATGGCCTTGCAACCATCTCCCCCGAGGGCTCAGACTCCTGTGGGTCTGGTGGCAGGCTGCGGTCTGAGGTATCCTGGGCTTCTGAGGCCTCTAGCTCTTCCTCTGAGGAGGAGGTCTCCAGTGGAGGCAGGACAGCTGGGGATGTCAAGTAGCCAATGTCAAGTAGCCTATACAAGCCTATGTCAAGTAGCCTATACAAGATGGGGGATACTTGGCTTAGCAATACTACAAACGAGAAGGATCTTGGAATTGTTGTAGATCGCAAGCTGATTATGAGCCAACAGTGCGATATGGCTGCAAAAAAGGCAAATGCTATTTTGGGCTGCATTAATAGAAGTATAGCCTCCAAATCATGTGAGGTACTGGTTCCTCTCTATTCAGCTCTGGTTAGGCCTCATCTAGAGTATTGCGTCCAGTTCTGGGCTCCATAATTCAAGAAGGACGCAGACAAGCTGGAGCGTGTTCAGAGGAGGGCAACCAGGATGATCAGGGGTCTGGAAACAAAGCCCTATGAAGAGAGACTGAAAGAACTGGGCATGTTTAGCCTGGAGAAGAGAAGATTGAGGGGAGACATAGCCATCAGGGCTAGTAGCCCTTGATAGCCTTCTCCTCCAGGAAATTACCCAACCCCCTTTTAAAACCATCTAAATTGGTGGCCATCACCACATCTTATGTTAACAAACTGCATAGGTTAAGCTCTGAGCAGAGCAGCCCCCTTCACAGAGCTGTGAAGAAGTCCTTCCTTTTATCTGTCCTGAATCTCCCACCACTCAGCGTCATGGGAAGAGCCCGGGTTCTACTATTATGGGAGAGGGAGGGAGAAATGTTTCTGTATCCACATTCTCTGCACCATGCACAATTTTGTACACTCCTATCAGGCCTCCTTTTCCCCCTCCCACAAGCTGAACAATCCCAGCTGTTGTAACCTTCCCTCAAGGGGAGATGCTCCAGCCTCATTGGACATTTTAGTTCCACCTGCTTTCATTTTTAAAAGAACATGTTTCTTAGGGGGATCATATGACAAGGAGGGCAGGGCTCCTGTATCTTTAACAGTTGCATAGAAAAGGGAATTTCAGCAGGTGTCATTTGTATATATGGAGAACCTGGTGAAATTCCCTCTTCATCACAAATGTTAAAGCTGCAGGAGCTATACTAGAGTTACCAGATTTAAAAGAGGGCAGGGCACCTGCAGCTTTAATTGTTGTGATGAAGAGGAAATTTCACCAGGTTCCCCATATATACAAATGACACCTGCTGAAATTCCCTTTTCTATGCAACTGTTAAAGATACAGGAGCCCTGTCCTCCTTTTCATATGATCACCGTAAGAAACATGTTCTTTTAAAAATGAAAGTGGTGTTTCTATCTATCTATCTATCTATTTATTTATTTATTTATTTATTACATTTCTATACCGCCCAATAGCCGAAGCTCTCTGGGCGGTTCACAAAAATTAAAATCATAGTAAGACAACCAACAGGTTAAAAGCACAAATACAAAATACAATAGAAAAAGCACAACCAGAATAAAAACTGGTTTCTAGACCTTATTGGTTGTGGTGATATACTGGAAAGTGGGTGGGTGAAATCTGGGGAGCCAGAGATGGCTGGACCAGATTTTGAGAGGCTGAGGGGGTGGGGTTAAAGGGCAGGCTCCAGTACCCTGCATAGGTGATTGATTTGGAAAACTCCATCTGGAAGCCTCAGCCTCCACCAAAGGTGGTGGGGTGGCCATAAAGGGTGCACTGTCGAGCAATGCCCTTTGTGCACGAGAAGTGTGGCAAAGAGTCTTCATCAGCAGATGGGTGTGTGTGTGTGTGTGACAGGATGAGGCAAATGTCTTAGCTTAACCACTGGTGCCATTTGTAGGAGGCAACAGGCAGGAGCATGAAGAGAGATCTGGAAGATCACGGTCCACAAGGAAGTAGAAGGAGACGTTACTAAGGGCAGGCAGAAGTAGCTTATGATCTAAATATAAACATTGTCCGAGAGGAACTCTTGCTGAACGCTTTTGAATGCAGATGCTCTGCTGACCTTGCTAGATTGCAACCTTCCCCAACCAAAACACCCATCGGAAGCCACCCATGTTCTGATGACAGGACTGGGACTTTGGCCAAGACTGGTAGTTTTACGTTGTGGCCAGGAGCAGAGTCAAAGTGGAACCTGACAACTGTCACAGACTCATGAGAACCTTGGCTTTCGGGGGACGGGGGGAAGGTTTCTAGTCGTCATTGTTGTGGACTTCTGTCCGCAGTGTCTGTAAGAAGGTTCTAGGAGTCAGCAGACGGAGATGTTATACCCTGGCCAGTGGTATTAACATTCAAAGGAGGTGAAGGCTATCAATGGCTACTAGCTCTGATGATTGTGTGCTATCTCCAGTATTTGAGGCAGGAAGCCTGTGTGCACCAGTTGCTGGGGAACATGGGTGGGAGGGTGCTGTTGCACCATGTCCTGCTTGTTGGTCCTTGGCCGATGGCTGGTTGGCCACTGTGTGAATAGAGTGCTGGACTAGAGGGACCCTTGGTCTGATCCAGCATGGCACCTCTTATGTTCTTAAAGCCCTAAATGGCTTGTGGCCAGGCTATCTGAAGGAATGCCTCCTCCCATATGTACCTGCCCAGACCCTAAGCCCCTGCCAAAAGAAGTGAGGCAGGTGGCTATCAGGAGGAGGGCCTTCTCTGTTGTGGCACCCCGGCTATGGAATGAGCTCCCTAAAGAGGTTTGCCTGGCACCTACACTATACTCCTTTAGATGCCAGGTGAAGACCTTTTTATTTTCTCAGCCTTTTAACAGTCTAGTAACTTAATTTTAACTTTGGTGTTTTAAATTTGTATTTTAAATCTGTATTAATTTCTGCATTGCTGCTTGATTTTATCCTGGTTATGTTTTTATATTGTATTTTATATTATGCTTTTATACTGGTTGTTTTATATTTTGAATGCTTTTTGTGGTTTTAATTTTTGTAAACCGCCCAGAGAGCTTCGACTATTGGGCAGTATAAAAATTGCAAGAAATAAATAAATAAAAAGAAAACTGGCGCCTTCTTACAGACACCGCTAATACATTTCCACAACAATGAGGGCTAGAGCCTTTAAAAAATAATAATCAGGAAAGTTAGCTTTGCACTCTTGAAGAGTTTTCAAAATGGGAATGCAGTCGGATCTGATGTATACTGATTTGCCATTGAATTCAATGTGATTTCTTCTTCCAAGACTAGTCTGCAAGCATTATGGATGCATTTGTGGGGGGAGCATTTGTAATTGTGGGTTTCTTGGGCTGCCCTGGCACATTATACCTTTTGCCTTCTCTCTGCCCCTTTCACCTTTTAGAGCCACCCCACCGCCACCCTGCCCAGGGCTGCTACTACTAGCCAGAGGCCTTTGGAAGCCAAGTGGCTTAATCTTTCACCATGAATTTGCTCTCATCCATCCCCAGTTGCTTATAAAACAAACAACCTACGGTGACCATATTGGAAGCAGGACAGGGCTCCTGTATCTTTAACAGTTGCACAGAAAAGGGAATTTCAGCAGGTGTCCTTTGTATGCATGCAGCACCTGGTGAAATTCCCCCTTCATCACAACAGTTAAAGCTGCAGGAGCCCTGGCCGCTTCACCAGATACAACAGAGGGCAGGGCTTCCGCAGCTTTAACTGTTGTGATGAGGAGGGAATTTCACCAGGGGCTGCATGCATACGAATGACACCTGCCGAAATTCCCTTTTCTATACAACTGTTAAAGATACAGGAGCCTTGTCCTCCTTTCCATATGGTTGCCCTACTCTGTCTAGCCTTATTCTATTCTGCACCATACACCCTGTAGTCTGGTCGTCCTCTTCAAATTTCATTGCCCTACACCCGTGACTTTGGGCTTCTCTAAACAAGCAATTTATAGCACACTCGTGACTGGCTGCTCATGGAAATTTGGGGGTCATTCTGATGACGTCGTGAATCTTGTGCACATCTGCTCCTTCCCCTGGTTATTCTGGTTTTTTTAAAAAAAATATCTTTGGATTCTTCAGAAATATCTACGAGCACCGAGAGAAGGGGAAGTGTAATTCGCTCATTACAATTGCACAAGAGAAGCAGGAAGCAAAGTGCCAGTAAGCGAACCTGATTTCCTTTTAATCTAACGAAGCCCTATGTCTTTAGGGACCCCTTTCTACAGCAACTCATTGGTTCGAGGAAGCCCTGAACTGCTGCCCTACGGCCCCAGTGCATCGCCAAGGGCTCTGGTGGATGGCCTAGGATGCTCGTTGCTTCAGACCGGTCACTGGCTGGCCACCTGGGTCTCTCTATTGCCTGCTTCCAACTGAATCAATTACAAAATGCAGCTGACACTCTCCTGTGTCTGCATATTGCAGGTGGATGGATACCAGCGGTTGTGGTGGACAAGCTCTCTTTCAAGGTCTCACCTGCCGTGACTGTTCTTATTTGCGGACCCCAATATAGGGTGACCATATGAAAAGGAGGACAGGGCTCCTGTATCTTTAACAGTTGCATTGAAAAGGGAATTTCAGCAGGGGTCATTTGTATATATGGAGAACCTGATGAAATTTCATCTTCATCACAACAGTTAAAGGTGCAGGAGCTATACTAGAGTAACCAGATTTAAAAGAGGGCAGGGCACCTGCAACTTTAACTGTTGTGATGAAGAGGAAATTTCCGCATATATACAAATGACACCTGCTGAAAAATCCTTTTCAATACAACTGTTAAAGGTACAGGAGACCTGTCCTCCTTTTCATATGGTCACCCTACCCCAATAAGCGTTCGAGGGACCCCAAGGTCCCGGGAACAGTATGACAAAGCATTGTGGCCTGGGCAAATACTGGCCTCTAGTGGCACTGTTTTGCCAGTGCATGACCAGTTCTGATCACAGCAGCAGGACTGCCACCACGGAGTCCTGAGCGGAGTTCGTTGCCCCTCTCTTCCCTTTATGCATATACATATATATCTAAATCAGGGGGGCAGAGAAGCAGTGTAACGGGATTAGGAAACCACATGTGGATTTTGGGATTGGAGGCAAACAGTTTGCAGGCTGTCAACAGGGGCGTAGTTGCATTAGAAATGCTAGGTCACCTCTGGCTGAATGTCAAGTAATATGTAAGCTGTCAAACCTTATGGGTGGTGAGGCCATCTGCCTTTCAGCGTCTTCTCATCTCCACCCACATAGGAAACTGCAGGAGGCCTGGCTTTACTGTTGTTGTTTTAATTGAATGATTAACTAGAAGGGCATATGGGGAATATCTGGACCCTTTTACAGAATCTGGCCTGGAAAAACACAGATTCCTGGACACCTTCACTTTAGAAGAATCCAGTTTCTAGCCCCAATGAGCATGGAGGATGGTTTGGCAATGCGGCGGGCTGTGTTTATCATAAAATATGCTCACACTTGCCCTCCGTGGCTCACTTCCTTTCTCAGATAGCTTCCAGGAGGTACCTGTTTCATAGACTCATTGATTTGGGTGGGAATGAAAGGTGACTGAATTCAACAGACTGTTCTCACAGACCCAGATGACAAACAAGAAGGCCAAGTCCCACACTGCAGGGGAAACTTTTGCCCTCCCCACATTGCTGAGCAATATGATCTGGGGGGTGGGGAGAAATATTTTCCTGACCCAAAACAGCCGTTTAAGAATGATTCACAACTGGGTTATATTTATTTATTTATTTATTTATTTATTTATTTATTTATTTATTTATTATTAATTACATTTCTATACTGCCCACTAGCCAGAGCTCTCTGGACGGTTCACAAAAATTAAAAACATTCAAAAGATAAAACAACAGTATAAAACCATAATACATAATATACTTGAATCCCCATTCTTCAATGATGCTGTTAGGAGTTAGGAACAGAAGGAGCTGCCTTAAATGGAGTCAGCCCACTCATCTAGCCCAGTATTGTTGAAATCGGGCTGTTTCAAATGTAACAACAGCTCATGGGTTAAACAACCCATGAGTGGGAGAGAGAGGTCACACTGCCTGTAGCGTGCCTGCCACTTAGGCTTTCACTCAGCAACCCACAACCAGCTCCTTCTCAGGTTGCTGAACGTGTCATCCGAACCTGTAGTGCTGGGTTGTTTAGGAGCTAAACAACTCAGTAGTTAACCCAACGACAAAGCATGGGTTAACCACTGTGGGGTTTTTTAGCCCCTAAACAAGCCATTGGTCTGGGTTCAGATGACAAGCAAAATGAGTGTGAGGACTAGAAACGTTAAAAGAGTCTTAGGATGCCAAATTCCACTTCATGTACATCCATTCATGAACTGTGAGCAAAGATTGCACAGAACTCTCCACCAAAACAGAACTCTCCTGTTTTACATAAGGAGAACTGAGGCTGATCAAGTGTCCAATGTTTAGCCTTGAACTGAGGGTGGTTCTATCTGTCTCTTTTTCTTTTCCTCTGTTCTGTGTTTCTAGTTTTTTAGCAAATAATAATATTAGATGAGACATCGCTAGTAACATGTATTACTGACATCCAACAGAAGGCAATCCATCAGTAAGACAATCCCAGATATTCCTTCTAGGGTGTAACTTGGCCCCGCTGCATGGATGGAAACAGGCAATCAGCGTTGATGAGAGAAGACCTCAGCACCACGCAGCAGATGGCTTGTTCCATGTGCCTCTGCCTCATCACCCAAGGGAAGGGGTAGGTGGCCCTTTGCTCGTGAGCCCAGGACTGCTTTGGGTGGGACCCTGGTTCAGAGGAAATGATTACGCTTCTCCGCCATCCCAGTGGAGTAGCGAGAGCCCCAGAGAAGACGTTGCCTTGAATAAAATCACTCAATGTCCAAGAAAGGAGGTCAATGAGGGTTGCCAACCTGCCAAGGAAAGGGGGAAAAACACTTTCCTGTGGGATGTCTATATGCAGGGAAAGCCCCAGGGTGGGTGCAAGGTGGCGCTTCACTGATTATATGACGCAGCGCCACCTCGCAACCATTCAGAGCCTTTCCTGCGAAGCTGCAAATAAAAAAAGTTGAGGACTTATCCCGACATTTTTCTTCAGATCGAGGCGAATATGGTACATCTGTCGTCTATCCTCGCTCTGAAGTCGCAGCGGACGCATAGTGGACAGATGGAGCCCACTGCACTTTTATGCTGTGTCAGGATTAGCCCCCACCCACAAAAGCAGCAAAAGCATGGGAGTTTGCTTACTGTGGGAGCAACCCTGCAGAGGCAGCCCCTGGTCTGTGCTGTTAACAGAGATGCAGAAATCAGCAGGCAAAGCGTTTCATGGCATGGATGTCACAAACATTCTCATCTGTGAACAGCTGCAGACCACATTGCAAAGGTGTGGAGCTTCAGGCCCGTGGTTCAATCCGGCCTATCTGGGGGTCCCAATCCAGCCCTTTCTGGTTTTCCAGATGACCATGCCCCTTTCCATTAGAGTGACCATATGAAAAGGAGGACAGGGCTCCTGTATCTTTAACAGTTGCATAGAAAAGGGAATTTCAGCAGGTGGCATTTGTATATATGGAGAACCTGGTGAAATTCCCTCTTCATCACAAATGTTAAAGCTGCAGATGCCCTGCCCTCTTTTAAATCTGGTCACTCTGGTATAGCTCCTGCAGCTTTAACTGTTGTAATGAAGAGGGAATTTCACCAGGTTCTCCATATATACAAATGCCACCTGCTGAAATTCCCTTTTCTATGCAACTGTTAAAGATACAGGAGCCCTGTCCTCCTTTTCATATGGTCACCCTACTTTCCATCCCGACTGCCAAACACACACACACGCATTCTACAAGGTTGAAATCCCTCTCCTGAGGCCTACTTCCTGGCAAGAAGAGCTTTAAAACTAAAATATACTGGTATTTTGGTATTTTGGCCCGGCTCTTTTCTCTTCGGCCCCCAACTGCTTCTCTGAGTGAATTCAGCCCTCAGGCCAAAAGTAATTCAACACTTTTATATTAAAGGGAGCGCTTCAGGGCTGGTTCAAAAGTTGGCAAGCCTAGGCCTGAGGCCTACCTGGAAGCTGCCCCATGAGGGCTCCACCCTTAAGCTGAGAGGTGTGGTAGGGTTGTTAGAAAAATGAAGTAGCAGAAAGAGGAAAGAACCAAAGTGACTCCATTTGTTGCATTTTGTATTAAGACATTTATCTGTGTTATAGTAACCCTATGTTTGCTGCTTGAACTCCATGCTGTTCACTGCTTGAACTTTATGCCTGTGTAATCTCTTGGTCAAGGAACAATGGAAGTAGCAGCGGAAGATATAAACTATGTAAATTATGTGTTGCTCATTAGCTACTAGACCTTAATATCAAGGTAAACACAGTATCCAGGAAAAGACACCAGGTGCAGTTAATAGTTAAGCACAAGGTTTGGGCATTTCAGTCAAGTTATTGTGTAACTGAAGTATAAAAAACCCCTGCTTTTAGATTTGTTCCCAGGGTGACCCTATGGAAAGGAGGACAGGGCTTCTGTATCTTTAACAGTTCTATTGAAAAGGGAATTTCAGCAGGTGTCATTGGTATGCATGCAGCACCTGGTGAAATTCCCTCTTCATCACAACAGTTAAAGCTGCAGGAGCCCTGCCTTCTTTTGTATCTGGCCAAGAGGGCAGGGCTGCTGCAGCTTTAACTGTTGTGATGAAGAGGAAATTTCACCAAGTGCTGCATGCATACCAATGACACCTGCTGAAATTCCCTTTTCTATGCAACTGTTAAAGATACAGGTCACCCTACCACACCTCTCAGCTTAAGGGTGGAGCCCTCAGGGGGCATCTTCCAGGCAGCCCCCCTGGAATTATTAGGTGACCTGACAGGAATTTCAATCTTTGTGTTTAAATGTGGCAGCTACTTCTCATTAAGGCGACCTACTTGCTCTTGAGGGGCTGGGATCTTGAATTCAAGCTCCATTTCAGTTTTTTTCTTCTGGGAAGACTCTTAGCTCTCCAGTTCGTTTACCTGCTCCTGTGCCTTTAAACAAGTAGTCAGATCTGCGGCATTCAGCTGGTAAAGGTTTTCATTCATGGCCCAGAGATGAGCATTAACCCCCCTGTTAATGTCGGGGGGGGGGCACACTGCTGTAAAAGGCATAATGGCAGGAGCTTATTCAAAAGAATGTTGCTGTCCATCCTTTTTTAAACTGCTATAATTCTACTTTCCACAGGTAAAAAAGGCTTGAGGGCTTAAACGAAAGCTGGCGGGCAGAAGGTAGCATGTGTCTCTTGCAGGCCTTGGATCTAGCCACCAAACCGACTTTTTGTATTTATTTGCAGATTTAATTCACCGCTGCTGAACACCAGAGGGCAGCAGGACAATATTGACAGAAAAACCACTGCATGAAGAAACTAGGCTCCCAGGCATTGGAGCCTAAAAATAAAATTGAGACTGCAAGAAGGAAAAAAAGAAGAAAAAAGGGAAATAAGGAGGGGGGGTGGAAAGGAGAGAGAGAGAGAGACAATATTTTTAAACCACGCTTATTGAAGCCAGAGGGCAGTAGGTCAGGATAGATGGGAATGGACAGGACTGCTGGGTGCACGCGATCATATAAGCGAGGAGGCCGCCGCAGGTCGGAATCAAGCATTGACAGATGAGAATGTTTGGGGCCGGGCTTGCCGTTTGACAGCTTGTATAACTGTCTGGAGCGTTGGCTTTTCTGGAGAGGGTGGAATGGGGGCGGCCTGCAGCCGGCTGCTGCACCTGCCTCTCCCTCTATTTTTATGTGCGCTTGCTTGCTTGCTTTTTGGGATTTAGACACGGGAAGGAAACGCAGCAGCCAGGGCAAGAATGCTTCACTGACCTCTCCGCCGTTCCTTTTGAGAAGGAAAACAAACAAACGAACCTGATTTTATTTGATTCCTTGAGGGGGTGCCCATTCCTTTCCTCCCCAGTGCTGGAGAGCACAACCCCCTCCCGATTTTTAATGCAGGAGGTGGCAATAAAGTTCCTTGCCCTCAGTATGACTTGCTTCTTTTTTCTTTTCTTTTTAAATGAATACGTTGCTTTGGGAAACAGGACGGCCAACTGACCAGGAATAAAAAAGAACCTCACTTGCTCCTGTGTAGGGTGACCATATGAAAAGGAGGACCGGGCTCCTGTATCTTTAACAGTTTAAAAGGGAATTTCAGCAGGTGTCATTTGTATATATGGAGAACCTGGTGAAATTCCCTCTTCATCACAATGGTTAAAGTGCAGGAGCTATACTAGAGTGACCAGATTTAAAAGAGGGCAGGGCACCTGCACCTTTAACTGTTGTGATGAAGAGGAAATTTCACCAGGTTCCCCATATATACAAATGACACCTGCTGTAATTTCCTTTTCAATACAACTGTTAAAGATACAGGAGCCCTGTCCTCCTTTTCATATGGTCACCCTACTCCTGTGCCTACAGAAATCTGCAGGTGCTGTCTTCCAGGGTGCAGAGAGAAGCATGATTGTGGCCTTCTGATCAAGCTGCTGTTAAAGGCGGAGGAGCAAAGAGGGGGGTTAAGAAGTTGGCAGCTCTGTCCAGCTTCAGACTGGATCCAAGCTGGGGAATGACCCCTGAGAAGATCCATTTGGAGTTGGCGCATTGGGGAACATGCCAAGTCCTTGTTGTGTGTGGAGAGAGCCAAGTGATTGTTTTGAACAGGAATATCTGAGAGTGCCAGAGAAACGATACGCCTCCAGATGTGCCCCGCCTTCCAGGCTGCAAAGGACCTTAGGGGCGAACCTCTGACATGACCAGCACCTGTGCCAGGGATGGCAAAGTACTTAGGGATGGCCCCACTTTTGGAAGAAGTGTGTATGATTGTACTTCTTAAGGGAGGCAGTCAAGATGCTGCATAGCAGTAAACCAAATTCTGAGTCCAAGAAAACCCGTGTCCGCTAAGGAATGAAAAAGATGAATTTAGGCACACCCAAGACTCTATATTGTGACTATGAGCAGTGGAGGCTGGTGGCTCGGATGTCAGTGGGGTGATGAATCCTCTTCAGGTTTCAGTCGGAACTCTAAAGATTCCTTAGACTTCTGATTGGAACCCAGAATGCCCCACTGACATTAGATCCACCAGCCTCCATTGACTGTGAGGTACATTGAGCATAACTGGATGTGTACTCTCATGCAGGAGGACTCATGCGTACCAGTACTCACCAGTTCCCTTTAAAACAAATAGTATCCAACAACAGTCAGAGCCCTTATAGTAGTATCCTACCATTTTCATTATTATTTTTGCTTTGTAAACATGTTTTATTCTTTGGGGGGGTGCACCCCGCCCGCTCCCCTCCACGGCTGGAGTGCACATGTCCTCCCAGGTTCAACAGGAGTGAGCTGCACAAGAGCTGCCTGCTCCCTGCACGGCACTTACATCTCCACCCTTGCAGACTTCTCATGTCCATCATGTGGGGTTGGGATATGGTGCAACAGGTGTTGGATCATGGCAAAGGTCCCCCCTCCCCCACCTGGGAGGCTCCCTCTGCCTTTAACAAATGTCTGTCAGCCAGAAACCCAACAGGTGAAGCGTTTTGCAGCACTGCATCTCCATGCTGTGAGACTACGTCATGCCCTGAATTACAGAAGTTGTTCAAAGCCTAAAGGTCTTGCTGGGGCGGGGAGAGTGGAAATTTTGATTAGGGGTGTGTGTGTTGTGAGTTATGGTATTTGGGAGGAACTCCAGGATATTTCATCCTCTGGTTAAGGCCTCAAAGTTCAGGCTAAGGAGGCAGAGGCCCATGTTCAAATTCCCAGCACCGAGGGCTGTGTATTCCGTAGGCCTTGTCCAGCTGTTAGGACACAGCAGGATTACTGAGCGTTCGAAATGGGATTGTTCTAACGAGATTTCCCTTTAACGATCCAGGATTATCCAGCCTACCCGATTAGCGTGCAATCCGATTAGATAATGACATTTCTGCTGCCTGGTTGGCCAAGCTGCTCAGCTGGGGTGCTTTGGCAGGGCGAAGACACGGCTGCTACCCTGAACCTCTGAACTCTGCTCTGGGCGGCACAGCGCCCCCTAGGGCCACACGGAGACATCACATCTCCGCTGACTTTGGGGATGGAGAAAAAAGGTGGACGTAGCCAGGCTCACCCAAACACAGAGATCAGGGGGCTGTCTCCAGAACAGAGAGGGAAAGGGAGCTGAGGGGTTTGCTCTGGCTTGCTATTTCGGTTTGGCCTCCTCCCAAGGAGAATGTCTACACTGTAAATGCATGCGCGTCTGAAACTGGTCTGAAACCACATTCTGCTTTCTTCGAACAACTATCTGGGTGTTTCTTTGCTATAGCTGCAAAGGAAGGGCAGGCAAGGAGGGGGGTTAGGAGGCGGCGAGAGGCCCCACACACCACCATGGCGACTGGAGCTGCTGGTGCTCATGCCTCTTGCTTGATCTGACCCTCAAGAATGGTGGCCAAGGGGACCGCCATGCAACACAGCATGGAACACTATGGATCAGTTGTGGCCCATTTGACGGAGAACAATTCCCGTCAACTCCATTTGGGACGGAGTAGAGGAGTCCCACTTGTCCATCACAACCCTGGCAGCATCACACAAGGTCAAGGAGAGCCCCGTGACCCGATCCAATGATCTCTTGCGGGTGCAGGGGTTCCACTCTGTACATGGATTTCCCCAAAGCCCCTGAGTTTCTCCAAGGACTTCAAAAGAACGTGGGCAGCTTCTCGTGGGCTGCAGAATGCCAGGCAAGGACCATCACTAGCAATAAAGAGAAGAAGGAACTGTCTCTCTCTCTGTGTGTGTGTAGCTCTCTGTGCACTGAAGCACATGTGGTGTTCTGGATTGGGATGACAAAGGGTGGGTGTTAGAGGAGGGAAGAAGTGCGGCCACCAGAGCAATAAAACCACAAGAACCAAAGAAAAACTGGCAAGGACAACAGGTGGGTTTCAATCACTTTTGACCTGCAGACAGATTTTAAATGAGGTTTTTTTTTATTGTCGTTGTTCTTCGTTGTTGTTTTAAACATACATGTACTTCATCCTCACCCCACGAAACTCCAGAAGATAAAAAGCAAAGCAGAGAAAACATTTGGTGCTTAAGCCAGGGTGTAGACCCCGACACAGTTAGCTAGAAGGAGGATGTATTGCTGGAACAAACCCTTTAGCTGTCAAGCTGGCTGTTCTCCTGTAAGTATATAAATAAAAAATTCCTTCCTAAACCGTGTGTGTGTGTGTGTGTGTGTAATTCATTCTCTTTCTACAATGCCTGTGTAGCAGAGGGAGAGACAGCAGAGCAACTCTGTTGGCTCAGCTGAGGCCAACAACTTTTGGTGCCTCCTCTGTGCCATTTCCAGTCCAGCTGGTCATGAAAAGACCAAAATGCCTGCTCCTGCACTACAGCAGCATTGCAGCCACTCATCACAAGTTCTGTATAATTGGTGCTGGAGTATTCTTGTTTTCCTTCATCCTCTCTTTTCCTTTTGTGCCGTGTCTTTTAAGATTGTAAGCCTGAGATCTGAGACTCGTGTGTGTGTGTGTGTGTGTGTGTGTGTGTGTGTGTGTGTGTGTGTGTTTTAATTACACAGCTTGGGATCACAATACCTGACTGAACGCCTCTCCCGAGATGAACCTACCCATACACTGCGCTCAACATCTAAGGTCCTCCTCTGAGTGCCTACTCCCAGGGAAGCTTGGAGAATGGCAACAAGGGAGAGGGACTTTTCAGTGGTGGCCCCCCAATTATGGAATGACCTCCCCAACGAGGCTCGCCTGGCACCAACATTGTTATCTTTTTGGCACCAGGTCAAGACTTTTCTCCCAGGATGTGGAATTTTTAACTGACCCTAGAATAGTTGTTTTAAACGGATATTGTTTTATGCTTTTGATGGTTTTAAATTATTATATTTGTTTTTAATGTTCACTGTTTTTAACCTTTGTAAACCGCCCAGAGTGCTTCGGCTATGGGGCGGTATATAAATGTAATAAAATAAATTGATTTATAAGCCATTTTGGAAGCTCTTCTATAGTGGACTATAAAGGCTATAAATAAATAAGAATTATAATCTTGTACCTAGAAAAGCTGAATCCTGCAACTGGCACAACTCATGCAAACCTTTTCTCAGACTCAGACAAGCTTTTACAGTTTTAAGATTCCAAACAATGCCAACAACAGTATTAGATGGTAGATATCATCAGATCCTTTATGACCATCAACTATGTATTTGTGGAGCTCCAGAAACGGAAGGCTTGATACACTATCTATCGGTGTGTCCTTTATATGCATTACCACATTCAAAATTTCTGAGACTATTACATCTCAGTGCCTTAAGAAACACATGTTATCTGCTGTCTGATCAAGATAATCAAGTGACTCAAGCAGGTTGTGTTTTTTGCCCTAGTGGCTTCAAAAATTCATGCTGAAGCCCTAACTACCATCAAAGTTAATTGCAAATATGGTTCTGTGCTGTAAAGGCCTGGATGTATTTTGATTCAAATTCACTGAGCTCTTCTTCATTTCTTTAATTACTCCAGTGTTTTATTCCTGTTATAGATTTTGTAATTTTGTATAGGTTTTTTTTAATGGCTGTGGGCTTGCACATGAATGACTTGACATGTAAACTGAGTGGATTCTGAGTGGAGGACCACCTAGCGGGGATGCTGTAGTAGCAGATTTCCTGTATCAGTAGGAGGTCGGACTAGATGACATTTAAGGTCCATGATTATCCTGTTCATGAATGGGCACTGGAGAGTGTCTGCAGTCCTGCCCGTGAATGGATTGTGAAGCTTGTCACCTGACAGTGAAGAGGCTTTGACACTCATGGAGGATAGGTTGACCAACAAGCCATGTCAGCTAAATGGAACCTCCCTCTTCAGAGGCAGTGTACCTGTCAATGCTCTCATCCAGGTACACGTCCACTGTCCCCCCCCCGATGCCCTGTTTGTGGCCTTCCCAGAAACATCTGGCTGGCCCCTTGTAAATGATGGACTAGGTCCCTCCTGCTGGCTGGGGGATGCTGGCATTTGTAGCCCAAGGAGAAATAGGTTGGTGAAGTTAGATGGATTTCTTAAGTCTGATCTGTACCTCTGAATCATGATCTGGGACAGTGACCTGTGGAAGCTAGAGGCAAGGTGAAGGTTAAAGAGCAGGGGAATCTGAAGGGCCCGTATGAAGCCTGCTGTAGCCTGAAACATTATTACACAGAGGCAAGTGTTCTAGGACTGGTCTCCCTCGGCTGCTAATGTTATTTGTTTCAAATTTCATCAACAGTTTAACATTTCTCATCATCTCTACTCCTTCTCCATTCTGGCACCCTCCAAATGTATGTGGGACTAGGTTGACCAACAAGCCATGTCCTCTAAATCCCATCATCCCCAGCTGGGAGGCACAAGGTTGGGGAAAGCTGAGATACAGAACATAAAATAGTAACAAGGAATGAACAGGGAGGGAACCTTGATAAAATTAGCAAGGAGGAACCTTACAAAAATGTGGAAGGTTTTCATTTTGGGTGTCACAGGATTAATGTGAAGGAAAGAGGCATTCTGTGCTTACATGAGTTTTCCCTCCTTAGCAGTGATCTGCCAGGAGAGCCGGTGCGGTGTAGTGGTTAAGAGTGTCGGACTGGGAGTCAGGAGATCCCCACTCAGCCATGGAAACACACTGGGTGATTTTGGGCCAGTCACAGACTCTCAGCCTAACCCACCTCACAGGGTTGTTGCGAGGATAAAATGGAGAGGAGGAGGATTATGTACGCTGCCTTGGGTTCCTTGGAGGAAAAGAGGTGGGATATAAATGCAATAATAAATAAATAAATAAATCTTTGACATCCCAAGATGCACAACTATCCATGTCGGGCTCCTGGCAAAAATGTGCACACTTGCTCTGACATTTGCATAACATTCATTCTGCTATCCCCCTACTCCCCCATTTTAGATCAGTTATTCTGCTTGTGCTCCTCGTTGGGGTGAGAGCAAAGGCGCTCGGCGTGGCGCACGGCCCCCCTGCCCCCAAACACTGGAAAACGGATTATTTTCTTCTGCCCTGTTTCCGGCTTCTGAGAAAGTGTCACTCTCACACATTTGAACGCATCTCCACAGCCACAAGGTCTAGAAATTTCCTGAAACTTTGGCACGCGCCTAGAAACAGTTGCAAAGTCCTTTGGATATGGCCTTTCATTCTTGACTTAGCCCTTACGTTCGATGCCAATAGTTGATCTTTATCCCTCTTCATGACATCTGAAAATCCATCCCATCCATCTCATTCCTTTTCAGGTTCAGCCCTTGGGAGACTCCCCATCTTTTCTCATCAGTTTCCTTCCGTTCCTCACTGTACGAACTCCCAGCTAGCGTTCGTTTTCATTTCACCTGTAGCATCTGAAATTCCAAGTGCAGCTTGGCCATCACTGGGTAGTGCAGCGCAATTGTCAACCCACACTCAATTCAGGGTGATATTGAATCTTTGGTGATGGCCCCTCAACCTGCATGCCTACACTTTTTCAATCAAAATCCCAACTATGACGCCACATTCCATCATTTCTTTCAGACAGCTATTATATCAGATGTTGCCAGCAATGACTTAAACAAATAACAGTAACAATAATAAAGTATTTTCATGACTTCTTCATGATTGTGAGGGGGGGAAACCTGGAAGGGTCAAGAGAAGCCAGTATGGTGCAGTTGTTAGACTGCTGATATAAGAACAGGCAGACCTGGGTCCAAATCCCCACAGAGCCATGAAGACTTTGGGCCAATCACTATCTCTCCAACCAACTTACCTTGCAGGATTGTTGTAAAGAATAAACCATGAGAGAGGCCATGTCAGCTGTCATGAGCTTTTGGAGAGGACTGCAGTGTATGTATGTATGTATATATATATATATATATATATATATATATATATATATATATGAAGTCAAAATGGTCCAGAGTCCTCTTTGAGCTCGAGGTTTGGAGAGCGTGAGGTTGGATTTTCTTTGAAAGGCGGAACACTGCTTGCTATATGGCTCCTTTCGTGGAAAAGGTAGCTAATGAACTCACTAGAACTAGGTTTCCTTTGAACTAGCAAGGAAAGCCCAGGTTTGCATTTCTTTAGAACATCAGAAGAGCCCTGCTGGATCAGACCGAGGGTCCATCTAGTCCAGCAGCACTCTGTTCACACAGCGGGCCAACCAGCTGTCGACCAGGGGCCAACAAAGCAGAACGTGGTGCAACAGCAGCCTCCCAACCTCTCTTGGGAGAAATTCATCCAAAAGAAACCTGAGCAGGGGAATACACTAAATTTAATACACAAAATCACACTATTTTGATTGTAGAATGTTTGGGTTGCTGTTGTGGGCTATTCTTAATTACTATTTGGCCAGCTCAAGCAATATCACCATTTAAGGTGAAAAATAACTTTGACGCACGCACGCACACACACACACATCTAATTTCATGTGTGTGTTTATGGGAGGAGGAACCGTGTGTCGTCGTCCCCCCAGGAGGGCAAGAGAGAGAGAGAGAAAGAGAGAACGGGACTCTTCAACACACATGGAGAGACACACGGCAGGCAAAAGGTGATACCTTTTTATTAGACCAACTTCCGTTGGCGAGAGCGTGCAAGCCATTGAGCATTTGGAAAGGTTTAGCATTTAGTCACTGGCTTTAACTAAGCACATTCGGACAGACATTGAAAAAAATAAAACAACGAAAACAAATCGTCATTATTGTTATTTTTTAAATGAAAAGGACTGGGTTTGTTTGTTCGTTTTTCAAAGGAAAAAAAAAGCAATAAAGTGCCACACAAATAAATCCAGAAAGAAATCCAGAAAGAAACTTCCCCAGATAAAAACACTCAGTCCCTCCGAAGTCAGCCAGTAAAGCGCATTCAGAACAAAACAAACGCAACTTTTTCCACGAAAAAACAGGGGGTTGTGGGGGGGGGGGAAGAGAAGAAGGAAGGAGGAGGAAGGGAAATCACCCGTCACGCACAGCAGCTGGTATTTACACACGGAGGTGGGGAAGGAACTGAAGAGTGGAGGAAAAAAATATTCTTGAAGAAGAGAGGAGGAAAGCAAGGGTGGGTGAAATGGGGAAATGTTTCCTTTAACAAATTTGGGCCCTGAGTTCTGCCAAGATTCACACGACAGCCTAACTGGGATTGACTTCCGTGTTGACCCCTCAGTTCCACAACATGCCCTCCTAACCGGGTTCCAGCAGTTCGCTGTGGATGCAGGGGCTCTGAGGCACGCTATGCGCGCACGCATGTGGTTCTTGCGCATGGACTGCAGCACATGACTTCATCTCTAAAAAACCCACAATCGCATCAACGTCTCTATTTTTGAGTGTATTGGAGAAGTCAGCAAAAAAATTGTTGCAAAAATGCTTCCTTCCGACAGATTTCAACCCACACAGGAGAGGCCAAACTACTCTCTCACACTTCTTCTTAAATGGGCAGCAATGGTAAATGGTAACAGCTTAATTAATTTAGAGAGAGTGAATCTTACCAGTCACTCTCGGTTATGCATCTAAGGCCAGGTATACATTGCAAATGTGAGCCAGTTTAAAGCGACTAGCCATGCCTCCCAATTACTAAGGAATTCCTGCAAACTGTAATCTTACGAAGGGACTGGAGATCTCGAATGGAGAATTTTCCGCAGCCTCGTCAGACTACAGTTCCCAGGATGCTTTGCATGAAAGGCACGGCCGTTAACCTTCTTTGAAACCAGCTAAAAATCATAATGCAAACATGTTCAAAGCAAAAGATGAAGAAGGGAAAAAAGTCTCGCTACCGAAGACAGGGAAAGCTGATAAATCCAGATAATTAGAGCAACATAAGCGATGGCATTCCTGACAGGTCTGTAAAATACAGGAGGCAATTAGCAACACATTGGACTATTAGGGAATCAGATCCATGTGCTATTGATGCTAAGATGACATTTTTATGATGCTGTCATTACCTGTTCAAACAAAGTCAAGTGAAGATGCTTGGAAGTTGAGACAACTCTTTTTATCATACTGGGAGATCTCCATAAGGACTCGCTTAAATTTCACAACAAGGGCTCATTATGATACGGCCAGAAAGCTTCAGCTACTGGTTGGTATAGAAATGTAATAAATATATGCTGGGCTCAGCTGGGTAAAAAATCAAATGTGTATTAAGATTTTTCTTAAGATCTATTCATTTCAACAAGGCATGTGCCAAAGAGTGCATTGCACCATTCAAACTAGCATCCAAAGCATTTCTCTTAACCAGGCCAAATCCTGCTAAGCACTTTTGCAAAGGGCCACTGCAGATTTCTGGAGCTGGGTTTCCAGACAGGAATAGATATTTTCTTATCCACCAGCAAAAGCATTAGATAAATCTGGGCAATGATGAGTTAGTGTTTTTCTTCCTCACAACAGTTAAAGCTGCAGGAGCTATACTAGAGTGACCAGATTTAAAAGAGGGCAGGGCACCTGCAGCTTTCACTGTTGTGATGAAGAGGGAATTTCACCACGTTCTCCATATATATAAATGACACCTGCTGAAATTCCCTTTTCTATGCAACTGTTAAAGATACAGGAGCCCTGTCCTCCTTTTCATATGGTCACCCTACAATCCAGAATGAGTGAAAATGGTTGTCCCTGGAAGGAGGAAAGTCAGCAAACCTTGCATAAAGGAGCTTTGCTGACCTGCCTCCTTGGGAAGTATTAAACCACCCTCGCATACGTGGTGGGTTCTGCATGCACTCTGCCATTGGTGGGATCCACAAATTGCAGAAGGAAATCAGCAGAGTGGAAAGGGAGCGGTGCGAATGCCCTACTGGATTCTGCTCATAGTTTCCAGCCGGGGATTATGGGGTGGACCCAGAGTTAAGTCATACTTAAGAGTAGAGCCACTGAAATCAATGGAACTTAATCATGATTAATGTGAGGTATCGTTAGTTTAAATGGATCTACTCTAAGTATGACTACACCTGGATCCAGACCTTTTACAAAGTTCACGAGTAATTTATCTTCCTTGAGTTGAGAAAATGGAAGGCTTATGTTTTTTTAAAAAAGGACCTTCAACGAATGAGCGCGACCCACATGCATATTTCTGGCTGAAGACGTTTTTGCAAGGCCACTTTTTTTTCCCCTCCTGAAAATGAATTTCGTTTGCTCCTTTTGACACATACCTCATTGAGAGTTTTAAGCTTGGGGGGGAAAAACAACAACAGTAATGTCAGATCATCAGATGGCAATCATGATCAAAGCACTCAAGGTCTGGTTGGAGCATCTATGTTCACAGAAGCACAGTGCTTCTAATCAAATACCCTCCTCTCCCTAAGGTAACATGGACAGTCCGTAAAGGAATGGGCAAAGGTAGCAGGAATGGAACGTTTATCAGGCGCGTAATACTGCAGGGAGTAGTACAGAGTGGACTGTATGTGAGTAGATGCACCCCAACGAATGTATTTATGTAGGGTGACCATATGGAAAGGAGGACAGGGCTCCTGTATCTTTAACAGTTGCATAGAAAAGGGAATTTCAACAGTTGTCCTTTGCATGCATGTCGCACCTGGTGAAATTTCCACTTCATCACAACAGTTAAAGCTGCATTAGCTATACTGTGATCAGATTTAAAAGAGGGCAGGGCACCGGCAGCTTTAACTGTTGTGATGAAGAGGGAATTCCACCAGGTTCTCCATATATACAAATGACACCTGCTGAAATTCCCTTTTCAATACAACTGTTGAAGATACAGGAGCCCTGTCCTCCTTTTCATATGGTCACCCTAATGGGTGCCACCTGGCCAAAGTGAAGTACTGTTATGTCTCTTAGATTTCAGGGGGAGAGTTAAGGCATGCGCTTAATACTCTCCCACTGAAAGCCACACGATTATGCATCCGTGGTTTTCAGGGACTGTGGATGCTGAATCCTCCTCCAGTACACATTGCTCCCGTCTCACGAACTGTTCTTCCTGTGCCCAGGTTGTGCCTTGGATGGGGCCAGACCAGATGAATAGACCCCAGGAAGGCAATCATCTGACATTTAAAGTAAACAAGACCCCATCCCCTCCATCTAGGAACGTGTGCTTTGTTGGTTTTTTGTTTACAAATGTGCACACACACACGGAGCTCCTCCATCCACATGAACTTCCCCATTCATTTCAGTATGCGCAATCTCAACACACCTCCTTCTGCGCGCATGGAAGTGGGCTCTTGCACTGACACGAACAGGGAAATGTGCGCAAGAGATCCACAGGCGCATCAAAGTGTGCATGAATCTTTGGACGGGCTACTGGCAGACAGCAGTCAGATGAACTCCCTTGATCCAAAATCAATAGCAACAAAGAAATGAGGGACAGGATAAGAGAGGGTGAAATGTTTGTCTCCTAAAAGGATTGTTCGTTGCAGCATGATTATTATGGGGTAGTGAGGGAAAGAGAAAGAGGGGGCTCTTTTGGCAAAACCATCCCCTCGCTCTCTCTTCCTTCCTTTTTTTCTTTCTTTTTTTTTGCAGTTTGTAAAATGAGTTGACAAGTGAAATGGAAAAGAAGATATGTAAGGGTTTGTCTCCCCTCTTTCGTTTTTTAATACCACAAAGTTCAATGAGAAACCGGAGGGGAACAAAATAGCGAAGGGAAACGAAGGATATGTCAATGGGGGGAAAAAAAAGAATGATGTTTTAAAAGGAAGTTTTCTTACGTTGTTGTTTCTTAGCAAATACGCCACAGACTACAATAAACCGCCTACATTGAAACAATACACAGATCAATACCCAAAATGGAAAGTCAAGGGGATTTCGACACGTTCATAGGATTTGTCTTTTATCTTTGCATTGTATCTTTTTCTCTTTTTTTCTTTTTTAAAACGGTTGTTTTTGTTGGTTTGTGTGTTATATCGGATATGTTTTGTAAAAAAGATCAAAAAATCTAAGTTTTCTTTGTTCTTTCTTTTCTGGAGTTTGATCTCTTATGCAGAGATGACGGGATGAAGGCTTTAGAGAAAGAAAATAAGAAAAGTATGTACGTACTTACACAGAGAAACACAAATGCTGTATGAAAATACTCTGGTGTATTCACTGCATTTACCCCCAAACCAAGATGTCCCTAAATTTAGATGAGTCTTTAAAGAATGTGTGGGGGGGGAATAGCACCCCATAGTAAATGGATAAATTGACTTGAACCTCTTTCGACCACATCTCCCATCATTCATGCCACACATAATTTGGGTTAGATCAGCCTTCCTCAACCTGGGGCGCTCCAGATGTGTTGGACTGCATCTCCCAGAATGCCCCAGCCAGCTGGCTGGGGCATTCTGGGAGATGCAGTCCAACACATCTGGAGCGCCCCAGGTTGAGGAAGGCTGGGTTAGATGAATCCAAGACATTCAAATGGAAACTTTTGGCTTGGTTGGGGGTAATTACAGTTCTGTTCACATTTCCAATATGCGTCTGTTTGTGTGTGTTTGAGTTGAATTGTGTCCAAGTGTGTGGATTTACATATGCGTGCATATGTATATATACATATACATACATACACACATATATATACATACATACACATACATATACACATATAGATACACGTAAAGATGAGTGGCACACCCACGCCAGTAAATCACATCCACATGTTCAATTTGCACACTTGTTAACACACACATTAATATACTGATATAGTTTAGCTACTACATGTGCAATGGGTGATACATATCCCAACATGATGATTCAGATTCTGTTTAATTTGCTATATCTGAACCACGTTTGGAATTATGATTAGGGTAGTCAGTTTCTAACTGGGCCACATCTCAAAATTGGGGGTTGGGGTAGCACAGGCCAACTATTAACATACATGCTAGAAACCCCATTGCATAGCAAATGTATCGCCTATACCAGTATATGAATAAATTTTATCTTTATCTCTCCAGGATATAATATAGATAGAGGTATATGTATCTTTGCCAGAGTGGTTCTCAAACTGCCAGTTAGCTACATTAAGCCAGGTAAACAATGAAACGTTCCCCAAAGACAGCAAAAGAAAGGGGGGGAAAGCCAAAAAACATGAACTCGTCCTCGGAGGATGAAAAGCCGAGGGAAATTTGGTTGCGTGATGATCCTCGTTTGTCGGCAATAACTCCAAGGGACGGAACACCTGACCTGTGCCTTTGCATTGGTTGGGGGAGACGTGGGTGGGCCTCCTGGCCCAATCAAGGAACAGAGTGGAAGGAATCCCATCCCGTCCCCCTCAGTTGCCCTTTGCACCTCCCTTGGTCAACCCGCCTCACACTTTGAGAACCAACACTGCATACACACACACACACAAAACACATATAGAGATCAACAGATAGATATAGCGCATAATACTTAGGCACATTAAAAGCTGGACACAGGCATCGACAGGATCACGTACGCATGGAGGCATTCTTATTCATGCCAACGACACATAACAGACATTTGCCACACTCTGTACTCTGGTTCCATTTCCACAGGGCCTCCTGAGAAGTCACCTTAATCGTAAGCACATTGTGAATGTGAGTATCGTGTAGCATAGTGTGAGCATGCTGAGAACCGAGCTTTGCGACCAGCAGATTTCTGAGATATGTCTGTGGCTGGAATGTACCATTTCAGGCTGCAGGTGGACGACCGACTGATTGAATGCTTGCCCATAAGCAATAGAACCTCCCACTATGTATAAAACTAAAACATCAGGGGAGCAACATGCTAGATTTTATGTAGCTAGAATGTCTAAAGTAAGGGAGACACCCGCAGTCTGAAGTGGTGCAGTCCAGCCCCAGATACATTACATGACTCTGCTGATGGTGAAACGCGGCTCTAAACAAATATATCCCTCAAAGAGGTACTCAGATTCTAAGGAGGCTTTCTTAACATGGCTTTTCTTTGGGAAGGACAAACGCATTAGTGCTCTTGCTTCTGGTTCAAATGCGTTGAAATTGCTGTTGCAGATGGCCATGTGACGGGCGCTTCAGATGACAGCTATTGCAAAATAACAAATTGTCACATTTTTTTAAAAAAATGGTGGTAAGAACGCATTTCTTGGTTCTTGATGAAGTAACCCAGATTATATACCATCCACTAAATTCTATTTTCACCACAATGGGTAGAAGATGAGAGAATTATTAATGCATGGTTCCCCGGATGTCTTAGTTAAATGTTAGCATTTTCTAAACACCCAGTAGTTCCCATAATCAGGATGGTTCACACATCACAGAAAGGGAGATTTTTCTTCTTCTTCTTCTTCGCCTTTCTCTTGCAAAGCATGTTTATGGGAACGTTCTCACAACCTATGCCTTTGTGTTTTATTTCTGATTCAGTGTCAATAGCTTTCATTGCCAATTGCAAGTGTATCCTCTCCAGCCTTTACATACCCTTTGAAAAGTACTTGTTCGCCCTTTTTAAACTGCTTTGTGTGGTCTTTTAAGGCATTAACTAATCCAGACTGCAATTGTGTGAACATCCTGAAAGGAAACCTAGCACAAATAGGAGTCCTCATACATGATAAGAATTGTCCATATAAACTATTTTTTGTGGCTTTTCATTTTAATGGTTGCCCATAGAATCTTTCTATAAAGTGTGACAGGAAGGATGACGTATATACACCAATGTGCTACAACTAGGTCTCAAAACTCTTTACTCTGGAGCAATCTTGTTGAAATTCCCATTAAACTGAATGGCTCTCACTTTGGAGTCAGTGGGGCAAAGGACTGTCAGTACGCACAGGCGCAAAACCAGGGACATACACCGAAACACACCCACTCACGCATATGCACACATACATCGCAGACTGCCTGAAGTATACACAACCTGTGCGCTTATATATGTATACCTACATCCCCACCAGTTCACATCTATATTAGTACAAAAGAATTCCACACTGAACATATGTATAAAGTATCTCTGTACAGATATGTGTATATGTATAGGCACACACAAACACACACACAGATTTCATAAAATCAGAATCAAAGGTGACGGAAGAAATAGCAGATGTGTAAATGGGTAAGGGGGGGAATGAGAGTTTGGGGATAGGGGGAATCACCATGCCCCACCCCAGGGGAAAAGGTTTTTGTGTGTGTGGGGACCCTTTTGTTTATGACACTAGACAATGTGAACCCTGGGGAACAGATTTGCAGGCGTGACCTTTCAAGGATGGGTGTTGGGCTGGGGTGGGTAAGGCCGAAGCGGAAAGCATTATGGGACAACTGGCCATCACTCCTCTGGTATTGCGTTCTCCCCTCTAACTGGTCTGGAGACACACTTCTGGCTAGGGGTGGTTTTCCACCACCAACAGTGCTAGATAATTCTCTGAAGGTCTTCCCCAGTGTGTCATCATCAGCTCTGCTTTCTTACTCAATAGTCTCCTTGACTTCTCCATATTCAATGTGTGTTGAAGCCTCAGACATCGATGGCTGGAACCATGGGCAGGTGGCCACATCTCTCTCTTCCATCAAATTAGAGGGCCCAGGTACCAGAAGAAAATGCTTGGGAGGAGATGTTCTAAATGGCATGCACAGCCAACGCCAACATGGCTAGTGTCTACAGGAAGTGCTCACCGATACGTGTGGTCAACTAAAAGTTGGTGGAAGGAGTCCCTATGGGACCGCAGGTTTCCCTGACCTCTGGGTGACCATCACCATCAAAGGAAGAGCCGGCCGCATCAAATGCAGAGCCCACTTCATCTCACACTGTGGCCATGGAAGGTGAAATACTCTTCCAGCAAAGAGCGAGACCTCGTGGACCTAGCTGGTTAGATGTCTTTGACTGATGTTGAGGAACTCCTCAACTCACCAGTAATTCTAAACCTAGAGCACACTAATGTGCCACAAGAAAGAAATTAACTAAATAATTAGACGCTTCTGTGAGCCCAAGCTACCCAGCCAAAAAAGGAGACTGCCAAATGCAGTTCTGAATGCTTTGCTATTTTGGATTTGCCTTTATTCAATCAACCCTCCACTAGGGGTGGGTCATTTCGAGTGCATTGGGAGCATTGGGATCATGCAATGTCTCCCAACAGATTACCTGTCCTCAGAGAAGGCATGTCCAGAACAGTGACTCACGCAAAAACGCAAGTGGTGTGCTCCTCTGGGCGTGGGTACTCCTTAACTCTTACACACTCTGCAAGTGTATAAAAGTAAGAGTGAAGTGGGCCTCTAGAACTCTGCAAAACACTGCTCTACACGACTCTAAAGAAATTTAAATATTTAGGATAAAACTAGTTTCAAGCTACTCTTATTATTATTATTTTAAAAATGCTATATATTTCAGAATGATTCCACAATACATCCACTCATAGTATTATGATATTATAACTGGGTCGCTGGTGACCATGGGTCCTATTGCATTAAGAGTACTTGTACTCATTCCAGATAATTCCAGACCTGCAAATGCACATCCAGAAGCAGTTCATGTTCTAGACTTCGCTAGACAAGCTAGAACAAGCATCAACCAAATATTCTTTGAAAAGGGTGCATAGTTAGGGGTGCTAGGGGTGCTGGCACAATTGCATCACTTATTTTTCTTTTCCTGAAAGGGCATAAGCTATTTCACTAAACTTTACAATGAGGCACAGTATTATATTACTCTAGAATACTGCAGTACCTTTGGTAACTGGGAGAAAGCTTCCCTCGCGAATACTGCAGTAACTTTCGCAAGGGCCTTGCTTCTTTGGATGACATCAGTTGGTTTCCTAAGGGTACAGCATCATTACTCAGTGATAACCTAGGGATCGGGGACTCTTACTCAAGGGTGTGTGTCTTTACTCACACACAGGCTACTTTGGATAAGAAGATCTGGTTGCTTTTGTTAGGGGTGGATAATAATACTACAGCCTGGCCAGCGTAGATTTTTCTACTGATCAATACTTTAGTGCTGACTTTTAGTTCGCAGGCAATAATGCAGTGGAGAGAGATACCCGTGCACTGTACATGACTAGTACTGCGCATGGTGCTTTGATAGGGATATGCATCGCTCTTGCATTCCAATGTGCATGCGCAACCCTTTGCACATACAAAAACGGGCTTGCAGCTCCTCCCAGGATTCCTTCTTCTTAGCCTGTGTTGCTTTTCAGACATGGAATCCAGAGGAAGAGATCACCGCTCATTTCCCACAGATAGCAAGATCCCATAGCAGGTTGCTGGCACGGAACAGCTGCTCTGTGGATGTAATGAGCCTGCCATGCATTAAAGAGGATCGCTGGGTCATGGCGGCTTGGGGGCGGAGGAGCCGGGGTGGAGAGGAGGAAATGAACCCAAACAGATTTTAAGGCTGTGATCCTAAGGATCCATTCTTGAAAATAAGAGCCAATTTATATGCTCAGTAGAATGAAATAGGGCAATTGCACTTCCAGGACTGTAGTAACTGGGCTGCAAGTGGCAGGCGTAAGGGAATGGTAATGTTTAGTGCTTCCCCCGTGAATGAAAAAATCCCTGCACACAGAAAACTAGCATTTTAGTGAGAAGGCTAGTTTGAACCCTTCCCCCTGACATGCTGATCTTCTTCATGAAGAGAGTTTTGTTTTTCTTGTGGGAGACCATGCAAACACACAATTCCCTCATTCTGAAATGGAACAGTCCAGGGGCTCATCTACCCCAAGCAGGATATTCCACTATGAAAGTGGTATGAAAGCGGTATATAAAAGGCAGGAGCCACACGACTGCTTAATAGCATTATTGAAGTGCACTGACAACTGTTGGGGCCCATTGACACATACCGTATACCGCTTTCATACCACTTTCATAGTGTTATAACCTGCTTGGTGTAGATGTGTCTATGGGCCCCAACAGTTGTCAGTGCACTTCAGTACCAATATAAAGCAGTTGTGTGGCTCCTGCCTTTTATATACCACTTTCATACCACTTTCATAGTGGAATATCCTGCTTGGTGTAAATGAGCCCCAGGAAAAGATGTACTTCTGGATTCTGCTGAATGCATCAACTGCCCTTAAGGACCACTTTAAAAAAAAGGGTTGCATGGACAGTCTTTTCACTAGCGCCTACAGCTCCCAGGAGTAGTTCCTAATTCCTCCAAGTGGTTGCCGTAACCTATGAAGTAGCCCATTCCAGTGGATGCATTTAGGATCAGTCTACAAGAGAACGAATCACCCTGCAAGTCTAGACTACTGTAGCATTAATTGCTAACCTCGGTATGTTTTTGGTCATTCTATTTTGCTGTGAAAACGACAGGGAAGAAACCTTGACCATCTTCCTCCATCAAGTCTAGAATATTGGAATGTTATCAGAACACGTATAGATTTTCTAACCCTGTTATAGCGCTTTTTTTCCTTACGGCTTGATTCTTGGCGGTGGAACACCAAAACTGGCATCATCTCTTTCTCATTCTAGATTACTCAAGAACCAACCTAGTGTTCAGAAGTGCCACATGACACAGGGGTTGGGTGACCCTATGGAAGGGAGGACAGGGCTCCTGTATCTTTAACAGCTGAATAGAAAAGGGAATTTCAGCACGTGTCATTTGTAGGCATGCAGCACCTGGTGAAATCCCTTCTTCATCACAACAGTGAAAGCTGCAGGAGCCTTGCCCTCTTTTGTATCTGGATTTTTATTTCAATTGGGACAGCAGGGGGAACAAATGGTTAAATCCCCACTCCCTCTATGGTCCAGATCCATCTCAGTTCACCCACCCCCACCCCAATCCCGGTTATCTATATTAAAAAAAACCATGCACTATCATCGCATTGAGTTTGGCTCTAATTTGAAGGCGACAGGAGAAGGATTTGTTTTGGTCTTCTTGTATTGCCCAATAGAAATGAGATGAATTACTAATTTGGTCCTATGTGCACATACTGGAATAACGGTAATGTGACATATCACAAACATGACGTAGCAGTAATTCAGAATGTTATTTTGGGGGTGGGGGATGGCCCCGGTATTACTGAATGCCATGATCTCCATGGAGTACCAAGATTTATGCAGAAGATAATAGCAATGCTCCTGCATTTCCGATGCCCTGGTGTGTGTGGCGGGGTAGGAATAAACCAAATGCCTGGTTGTTACAATATTGCTTAATCATAGCACATTGCTCTGCAGTATTGGTATATTTCTTAGATATTGTAAATAACACTTAGTGTGCTTTTTAAAAACAAAACGGAGGGTATCAAAGCTCCAATTTGATTACATGCCACATGTATTTTTGGGAAGTTTTAACACTGCTAATTTTATATGTAGTGACCGGAGCAATGATACTCAAGGTTTCTAGAGTAACTTGAGATCTATGGGGCTGATCCGGTTGGTCCCTTATAGGCATGATCAGGGCATAGGTAGCCTTCCTGAAAACGCAGCTCTGTCAAAGGGGGTGAGGACATGTGGGGGGTCGGGGTGTGTGTGTGAAGTTGTGGCAGAAAAATTCTGCCAAAGGAGCATCGCGGGGTGAAGGGGAGGAAGATGCAGCAGATGAACAGATGGTGCCCTGAGTACTGACTCAATTTTTCCAGGTACCTAAGAATGAAAACTTTTGACTGTTTTCGAAGGCTCTGGGCAAATGCTGTTCTCAGAAACCTGGTCTGGATTACCAAAGGTTGGCGAGCGCGTGAGTTTCCCGTTGTCAGCTATGAAAAAGGAAAAATCCGTGGCTGCGCAGGATATGCACAAGACCTTCCGTCCCCACAGGCAATGACCGGGAACTGGTGTCCTCGCTACCCCGTGTCCAAAATTACTGTGTGCTAGACTGCGGCCCTGGCTAGCGCCTAATACTCTAGCATGAATACCGAAGCATTTCGCTCTTCCTGGTACGCTAACGTCCGAGGAGGTTAAAGCACGGCCTGTCAGAGACGACTGCTCGATTCATGGCGAGGTCCTCTCCCGTGCGAAGCCGGAAAAGAATACCATGAACCGTTTCTTCCCACAGGGTTAACCGTTGATATGGAAGGGGGGAAATCTGTAGGGTGGGCAGGAATTACACATTTTGGACCATGGTGCAGTGGGAAGGGGAGGTGTGGCTACGAGACACCCGGTTGAGGCCCAGAATATCGGGACATTCTGGGCGGAACCCGGGCATCCAGCAAATGAGTAAAAATGGATGAAGAGATGATGCTGAACAACAAACTTAGATTTGCTGACCCGATAAAGTTGTTTTATCTATAGGTAGCTGGAACATGTGCTGTTATATCCACTGCATGTACAATTTTTAAATTATTATTATTATATTATTATTATTATTTTGCTTTAATTTACAACCCAAGCGTGCCCCCAATGGAAGAGGCCAGTACTATACCAAGAACCACACAACAAATTATAATCATAATTTTCTTCTACATTACCCAAGAAAATCCATGGAGCACGACAAGGAGAAAGAAAGACAGGGAAAGAAAGACAAACCAGCATTAGTAATGGGGGCGCTGAGCTCAGGGTAAGATATCAAGAGGCTCAAACTGGGGTTTCTAAAGGGCGCCCCCATGTTTAGTGCTACCCAGAGGCCAATCAAAGCATACGGGCTGCATTCACACGCACCCATGGCTTAGTTCAAGAACAGGGAAGCCCTTTCATCCTGAGAGACCAATTCCGGTTTGAAGAAGCTCTCCAAAGGCACTGGGGTTGGAGCCAAAACTACAAAAAATCAACCTATTGTATCTAGGGTGACCCTATGAAAAGGAGGACAGGGATCCTGTATCTTGAATAGTTGCATAGAAAAAGGGATTTCAGCAAGTGTCATTTGTAGGCATGCAGCACCTGGTGAAATTCCCTCTTCATCACAACAGTTAAAGCTGCAGATACAAAAGAGGGCAGGGCTCCTGCAGCTTTCACTGTTACGGTGAAGAGGGGATTTCACCAGGTGCTGCATGCATACAAATTACGCCTGCTGAAATATCCTTTTCTATGCAATTGTTCAAGATACAGGAGCCCGGTCCTCCTTTCCATAGGGCCACCCTAGTTGTAGCTGAAAGCGGTTGCTGCCCGTAACTAAGCCTCAGGAGAGGCATTTCTACCTTTTAGAATGGGAGGAAAAACAGGAAGGCACACAATGATCAGTAGCTAGGGGAAAGGGGCGTGGCCATCTGAGGGGGGAAAGGGGCGTGGCCATCTGAGGGGAAAGGGGCGTGGCCATCTGAGGAACCTCAGAGGGCCGGATTCAGAGCCACGAGGACCGGATTTGGCCTCTGGACCTGAGGTTCCCTACCCCTGGTTTACGGCTATGTGCAGGAGCAAAAAGGAGGTTGTGCAGACACATAGGCTCATGCATCCCTCTCTTCCGTGCAGAGGAATAAACCAGAAATCCATTTCACTTCAAAGGATTCCTCGGGTATCCTTACACACAAACCAGGAATTGTGACTTAAAATAAACTCTAAATAGTTAAACAAGCCCAACAACAAACCCTGGGTTGTTTTGCTGGCTTGTTGAACTAACTAGAGCCCTGATTGGTCAGACTACTTCACAGAAGGCCTGATCAAGAGGTAAGAAGCAGAGGGGGAGATTCACAGTGCAACCCTCTACACGACTACCCAGAAGTAAGTCCCATTGAGCTCGGCTGGGCTTATTCCCAGTTACAGGGTTGCATCCTTAGCTTTTCTGTCTTTGACCACATCCTTGGTCCTTTCCTTTCTCTTGGCCCTGCTTTTGGTTCTGTTCCTTGCTTTATTTTTAGCTCCCGCACCTACCTTGTCTTCAGATCCCAGGTACTGAACTGAGTTTAAATTTTCTAACCATGCCAATCTCCTCTCGGTCCCCTTTTCTGACTCCGCTTGACGCCTCAGCTTTCGGGTCTCGATCTTGCCTTCTCCAGTGCACCACACAACTTCTTACTTCCTAGCAGGTTCGTGATTCCCCTGCCCCCTAGCAGGATAGGTCCGCCCCTTCTCCGTTCTCTTCCCCATGGCCCCAGCACTGCTTGCTTACCCTCCGAGCCTTGCTCTGGTATTTTACAGCTTTCTTGGTGTCAGAGACGGCTCTTTCCACGTAATCCACAGAGTGTTCAACATTGTATTCAATGCGGTCAATCATCTCGCCCTGAAATATGGGAGGAGGAGAGACGTCACTAAAGCGGAAGCTTAACATAATACGGTGGGTTGGTATGGCCGACACGGAGGGTTGAGAAAACTATTCCTGCTCCCTTCCTCGAAGGAGCGATAGTTAGCACACTCACAATAGTGCTGCAGAGTCATTAAGGCTGAGTGGCTTGAACCCAGCCATGGCTAAGAGGACCCAAGCTTCTGCCCAGTTCAATCCCAAAACTGGCTCAGTTGTTTGGTCTTGCATATAGAATTATAGAATAGTAGAGTTGGCAGGGGCCTATAAGGCCATCGAGTCCAACCCCCTGCTCAATGCAGGAATCCACCTTAAAGCATCCCTAACTGTCTAGCTGCCTCTTGAAGGCCTCTAGTGTGGGAGAGCCCACGACCTCCCTAGGCAATTGGTTCCGTTGCCGTACTGCTCTAACAATCAGGGAGTTTTTCCTGATGTACAGCCAGAATCTGGCTTCCTGTAACTTGAGCCCATTATTCCGTGTCCTGCACTCTGGGATGATCGAGAAGAGATCCTGTGTGGCTTTGAAGGACTCTGAAGTACAACCTGTGTGGCTCTGAAGTACTCCCCCCGCATGCAAAAGCATCCTAAGACCCTCAAGGCTTTACTTGAGCAAAAGGAGCCGATAGGGAAATGCCACGACCTGGTTTTGTGTGGTGTTTTTCTAATGCCAGAGTTCAATGGTGCCACCTGTGCTCCTGAGCATGTACAGAGTTTTCTCTCTCAGCACTAGCTCCAGGCTGCTATTCATCTGTGTGAGTGTGTGTGTCTGTGTGAGAGAGAAAGAGAGAGAGAGAAGGAAGTTTCAAGTCCCAGGACTTCTCATTTAAGAAATTAAGAATGGCAGACAGATAACCATGGCTCTGAACCAGGCTGCCACCTGTTGGAGTATTGAATCACTAGGATTTCTCTCCGCTGTCCCGCAGGCATGGGGCAGATGACCGCAGTATTCCGTGTGCCCGGTATGTTTATTTATTTATTTCCTTGGTTACAGGTGGGTCTGGTAACAAAATATTGCCGCATACTTCTGTTCAGGACACGCTCTGTTCCATTCTCCTTCACCCCCAGTTTGTGCCTCCCATCCAGCCTAGGGTGACCATATGAAAAGGAGGACCAGGTTCCTGTATCTTTAACAGTTGCATAGAAAAGGGAATTTATTTATTTATTTATTACATTCCCTTTTTAATACAACTGTTAAAGATACAGGAGCCCTGTCCTCCTTTTCATATGGTCACCCTATTCCAGCCACCATCAGTCAGCGTCCCTTGGCCACTGAGCCATTTTTCCTGAATATTTTTTGTACCTTTGCAAATCTTGGGGTTCCCCTGAGCCCTAAAGATACTTTCCGTTTTGTGCATAGGTGGTGCATTTTTTGGCAACCTAAAGATCAGCACTTGGAAAATTGAGTTTGCTATTAATACGTGGGATTTCCTTCTTTCTTCCCAAAAGGTATACACCATCCTTCATTTGCATTGTCAGGGCAGCTTACAAAAGAGTAAAACAATAAATAAAAAGACGAAAAAAGCATGGTGGATTTTTTTTTTTTTTTAAAGATGGTAAAACCATGGCACAGGGCAAGATCAAATTCAAATCGATAATAACTCGCTGCAGTTTTAAAGTTAACAATTTAACAAAAGTTAACAAAACGATAAAAGGTAACAATTTTTTAAAAAATTAATTTTTAAAATGTTAAAAGCTTGGGATGTGGTTTTTTTTTTTTTTTTTTTTTAAAAGGTCTTTCTCTGGTGCTGAAATGACAGCAAAATGGATGTTGCGCAATCCTCCTTGGGGAAGGAACACTGCACCGATGGGGATGCTACCACCGAAAAGGCTTTCTCCCTGTTTGACAGCTGCCTGACTTTTGATGGGGGTGGGGGCACCGGAAGAAGAGCCTCCCATGTCAATCTCACAGCACCATATGGAACAAAAAGCCCAGCAGATAACGGGAGTCCTAAACCGTGCAGGGGTGTGTGTTTCTTTCAGCTCGTGAGCCGAATTCAGTTTTGGAGCTGTCATGGGGCGCAGGGACATTCCTGTGGGGGGCGGGGCCAAAGGCAAAAGGGGGTAGAGCTAAAATACCAACATATTTTAACTTAGCACTCTTCAAATACTTGAAAGGTTGCCACACAGAGGAGGGCCAGGATCTCTTCTCGATCCTCCCAGAGTGCAGGACACGGAATAACAGGCTCAAGTTACAGGAAGCCAGATTCCAGCTGGACATCAGGAAAAACTTCCTGACTGTTAGAGCAGTATGACTATGGAACCAGTTACCTAGGGAGGTTGTGGGCTCTCCCACACAAGAGGCTGTTGGACAGCCATAGGGTTGGACTTGATGGCCTTATAGGCCCCTTCCAACTCTGCTATTCTATGATTCAGCTCTTAATGCCAGTAGCTGAGCCTTAGGAGAGCGATTTCAACCTTTTAGAATGGGGACAAAACCCCGCCTAAATGCTGGGAAGTCACCAAATGATTGGCTGCTGGGGGAAAGGGGGCGTCCCCATCTGGGGAATCCATCTGGGAGGGCCATATCTGGCCCACTGGAATGACATTGCTCACCCCTGCTCTAAAAGTAAATGCCAGCCCTTTGAATTGAGCCTAGCAGCAAAAAGAGAGCCGCTGAAGTTGTTTCAAAACCGGTGTGGTACGATTCCATCTCCTAGTGCGTCCTCAGAGGAGTGTTGTATAGCACGCTTGTTACTGCCCACTCACGGTTTTTCGCGGTCTTTTCCATGACGTCGCCCACCTCCTGCACGTCTCCCGCCCCTTCTGATCGTTTTTCCGTCACAAAAAAAAGACCCGGAAAAATCCAATTTTGTGGGGGCTGTGACAAAACTTGCTGCCATTTCCTGCTGTGTGCAGGAGAAGCCGCGTGATAAAAATGCCCACTGAATGGGCCATGTGGTCGTCGTTTGCTTCCTCTTTCTTCCCCGTGTGAGGAAAGAGGAAGCTGTTCATCCCTATTGTGGAACATCAGCAGAAAGCAAAGCGACGGTAGGTAAACGCGATTTCCCTCCCGCTATCTGATGATGCTCCTAGTTCGCAATCTAGCCGCTGCATTCTGAACTCGTTGGAACTGCTGGACTGTCTTCAAAGACAGCCCCAAGTCGAGCAACCATCCCACGCTTGCCTGCTGTCAAGGCTGCATGTATGTACCTGGCTCTCCACCAGCATAGCCATGTCCACAAACATGTCATGCAGCTCCCGGATGCTGGTTTCCAGTTTGATGATCTCGTTGTGCCGGGTTTCAATCTCGTTCAGGGCCTGCTTCGTCATCTGTGAGTCCATTTTGATCTGGAGGAAAGGGCACAAGGCAGGCATAATCAGACAGAAGGGGAGAATTTTGCACTAAGGAAACACCCTGAAATCCAACCCCACATCCACACCCCACCCCACCCCACCCCCATCTTACACTACAAACAAATTATGTTGCTTGACGGCCTGGAACACAAAATCGCGGATAGAAGTTGTGCAGACTTTATACTGTTAGTTTTACCCTACCCTGTGCCTGCTTACCCTACCCTGTGCCTGTTTGCATTCTCTTCTTCTCCTTATTGTTTTACTATGATTTTATTAGATTGTAAGCCTATGCGGCAGAGTCTTGCTATTTACTGTTTTACTCTGTACAGCACCATGTACATTGATGGTGCTATATAAATAAATAATAATAATAATAATAATAATAATAATAATAATAATAATGTAGCCGACAGAGCTATGATGTCCTGGGGACTGTCTATATGCTCTGGAAGCCCCAGGGTGGCTCTGAATCTGCGCTGTGTCAATTACACAGCCAACGATTCGGAGTCACTCTGGAGCAAAGAACCAAAGATCTGCAGAGGAAAAGTCAGGGACTTACCCTGACATTTCCTGCCCGAGCAAGGCTCTTCTAACCGTTTGCCCTTGTTGCGGCATTGCTCTGGGGGAGTTCCCAAGCAGAAAGTGTCCTCCTATTGGTCACCGGAAGCCATGGGACAGGGTGGGCCTGGCAAGCAATAGGGATGCCAGAAAGCCCCCACTCCCTCCCCCAGTGTGGATTATTCGCCGCCACTCCGCACCAGCGATATCGCAGGGCTTGGCAGTGGAGTGGTGTCAACTCAGCGCTGTGAAAACAATAACAACAAATGTTTGCAAGTTTCTAGCCCCTAAGATACTGAAATATGTGGATGTTTCCAAGGCCAAAGTGGTGTAGAACACGGCTCCCTAACAGAGAGTGGGCTTTCAGTGTCCAGTTTTCTCGTGCCTATAAAGATAGACAAACATACATGCAGCCCCCTCCCCTGAAAAATATATCAAGCTTAGGTCTAGTTATTGACAGATAGTAATACATTTAACACATTCCCCCCCTTTTTTTGGCTTTACAGGTGAAAATGGGTAGGATCTCCATTTCCTTGACCCCAGTTTCTGTATTCTGACCCCACCGCCAAGCCTGATCCATAAACCTCAGGGCCTCCCAGAACGGGGTTCTTGCAGAGCACCCTGGTGTTGGCGGTGCCACTGTCTTTCCCCAGGCTTTGAGCTGCGGGAGAGCCGTGTCTGCACACGGCTTCTGAGCCACACTTTGCCTGTGCTGCCTGCCCAAGTCGCCCCCCACTCTCCCGCCAGGCAGCATGGGAGGGAGGCAGCTATGGCTCCAATATACGTACGTCATCGGTAAAAATTGCCAGCTTCCCGCTCTCCAGCATGTCTTCTAACTCCTCGTTGGTTGTTGTCCTGCCAGCTGCAGAAAGGGGGGATCAGAGGAATGGTGAATAACCACACCTTGCAGCGCAGTCCCCCCACCCCCCACTACCGCCACGAGGCTTAGGAGCCAGCTCTGAATCTGGGCTGAGTTGCACTCCTGGTGAGAAAAAGCGCAAAACTGTGTTTGCTTGTTTACAAATCCTGCAGAAAGGAGCAGGCTCCCTTCCAGCATCGGACAGTACAGGTACTGGGCAAAGAAGATGCTTTCAGGACTACCTCGCTTGCTGCTTGCTTAGTCCTGCACTGAGGAGGAAGAGTCACTACTGCATGGATACTGGACAGTAGTCACTAGTTTTGTGTTTTTAAAAACAACAGCAGCTGTGCCTCATTTGATCTGGCAGCAGCTACTCTCCCCTATTAGGCAAAGGCAGTGGCTACCAGAAAAGGAACAAAGGAATCACGCTGCTTTAAACACCACAACACAGTATCGCTGAGGCTGCTTTGGTGTGGGGTGGCTCCTCCTCCTTCTGCTTGCAATGGTGCAAAGGAAAATGTACCCTTCTGCCCTGGAAGCCCAAACCCCTGATCTCAGACATTCAGGGCTAACTGTCATGACTTGGCAGGGAGGGGAAGCAACTCTGCACAGGCTCAGTGGCATTCTCATCTTTCTTACTGCTAACGTTATACGGTTCAACTCCCACGCCCACCTGCCAGTAGCTTCATCCAATCGGCACAGCCCAACTTCTCTGGGTGGAACGTATTTCACAGACCGGATTTTAAAATGTGAAGGAGGGGAAGTGGGATTTCTTTGTTTTTAAAAATGGGACAATACTGGGGACGTTTGGAAGTGGAAAGCAGAGGGGAAGCAAACGTACTTATCTCCAGCTGCCTCTGGATACGGTCCTTGCATCGGTCTCGATATTTGGACTGGGTTGTGTTGTATTCCGTCATCACCTCCACAAACTTGCGGGAGAGGGTTGAGTGCTAGCCGGCAAAATGGGGAGATAATGAGGCAAAGGGAAGGTTCCCCTCTCCCTCACCTATTATTTATATATTTATTTATATAGCACCACCAATGTACATGGTGCTGTACATAGTAAAAGAATAAAACAGCAACACCCTGCCACATAGGCTTACATTCTAATAAAATCATAATAAAAAGAAAGGGAAGAGAATGCACCAGATAGGCACGGGGGGCAATAAAACCAACAGTGTGGACATAAGAACAAAGTCAAGTTCTAAAAGCTGTAGGGGAAAAAAGAAAAGTTTTCAATTGAGCTTTAGAAACAGTCATTGAACTCGTGATGCGCAAATGCTCTGGAAGAGAATTCCAGGCATAAGGGGCAGCGAGAGAAAATGGACGAAGCCGAGCAAGAGAAGTAGAGACCTTTGGGCGGGTAAGAAACATGGCATTTGACCTCCCTGTTTCATGGCAGGGCCTGATCCTATCGATCATAGAGCTGAAGGGGAACGACACGGCCAAAACATGCAACTTAATAGGGCTTCATCAGAACTGTGTTGTTGTTTTTAAACCACATTGATTCTGTTCAGACAACACGCGATGGTTAAGCATTTTGAGCTAAACAGTACGGCTTAGTGCATTGTGTGAAACATGATAGCACAGCGTGTCGTGCGAGCCATTCCTAACCATGGTGGCTACGTAACCACAGTTTATACACATTCACTAACCAATTGTTGCGCAGGGATTAGCAGCCTAACCACAGTTTAGCGTGTTGACTGAACGGGCCCATTCTCAGCTGTAAGAGAGTTTAGAGCAGTAGTGGGGGAAATGTGGCCTTCCAGATGTTGTTGGACTGCAAATCCCATCAACCCTAGCCAGCATAGCCATTGGTGAGAGATTACGGGAGTTGTAGTCCAGGAACGTCTGGAAGGCTTCCCCATCCCAGATTTAGAAGGTCTAAGTGTGAAGAGGAAACACAGCATAAAGCATTGAATTTGGCACCACCCGGGCAGATCCAGCGGTGGCCAAAATACTGGTTGAGCAACAGTTGAAAGCAGAAGACCCGCGCCAGGGGGGAAAAATGCATCCCTACAGGATGAGGAGCTATGGGTTGGGATTAGGGCTGCAATGTTTAGTACCGTATTTCTTCGATTCTAAGACGACACCGATTGTAAGACGCACACTAATTTCAGTACCACCAACAGAAAAAAGCTTTGATTCTAAGAAATAATAAACGCACCCGCAATTCTAAGACGCACCCCGTTTTTAGAGATGTTTATATGAGAAAAAAGTGTGTCTTAGAATTGAAGAAATACGGTAGATGATTTGGCTAGACGCTAGATTAAAAATAAATCTGGTTGCCTAAAAAGGGCGCCAGATTAATTGGGCCAGAGATATTTTATTTTAATTATTAAAAAAAATGCAAAAGCAAGCACTGTATTAAAAGAGGCATTCCCTCCTGTGTCCGGAGAAGAGAGGAACACCTCTTCGAAGGTGATGTGTGCTATGATGGCACGTGCATGCGATCACCCAAATGTACAGGGAAAAATTATTTTCCACTTCGGAATAATTATTTCTTCTTCTTTTTCTTCTTCTCCTTCTTGGTTCATCTTAGAAGAGGCATTCCCTTTCAGCTTCAAAGGAAAGGGAGAATGCCCTGTTCTAATGATAATGCTTGCAGTGACAAATGCCTTTATTATCTAAAAGCAAGGAGGAAAAACCTTTTTTCCCTTTAGAACCATCATCTTTCTCAGATGTAAAAGTATGCAGATTTAATTGATTGATCAAGATCGATCAATCAACTGGAACAGTGGTGGGGAATGCGTGGCCTTCCAGATGTTATTGGACTCCCAATCCTCACTAACCCCAGGCTGCATGACCAGTGTTCAGGGATGATAGGAGTTGGGAGTTCAACAACATCTGGTCACACATTCCCCAGCCTTGAACTAGAGCAATTGTGATGTATCAACTCAGGCAATAACTCTAGCTGAGGTTATCAGTTGAGTAAAAAGAAGGGGCAGGTGCCTGGCTAGTGAGAAAGGAATCTCAAAAATGCAATATGACAACGGTATCATTCTTGTACCAAACTCTTCCTTCCTAGTGGATGTCACCACTTCAATCTCCGTTCTGTTCATTTCATTCTGCAATCATTGTATCCTTTCAATACTCTTTAAACCTATGTCCCATAATTCAGAAGTTGGTTTAAAGGATAATAATATAATACATATTGCATGTCATAATTAATAAATCCAAGTTGGTTCATATCAATTTCAGATGAATGAAGTTGCAGAGAAACCCCAGATATTTTTTTTTAAAATAATAATAATTAAAAAACAAAAAGACACAAAGGGGAAAAAAAGATAGAAGAAATGTAGTCTATTCAAATCTAATGAAGGGTACCTGTGTTTTCCGGATCCGCAGATCCGCCGAGGATCGGTTCTGCACCTCTTCCTGCTCGATCCCCTGCTCAATCGCTGCGGAGATGAAAAGAGCAAAAAGGCCAGAGCTGTTGCGTGTACCAGATATTGAGCTCCATCACACCTACTTTTTTCTCCTGGTATGCACCCGCGATTTTGACGTCTGTTTCAATAGCGTGGCAAGCGCGGGTCCCTTTCCAAATTGCCACTGTTGTTTGCTCTCCTTCTAATGCGCCTGCCCCATCCTGCCCCTTCTCTCTTCCCCTTCAGTTCATTGGTTCTTGTCAGGTGATGGAAGTGGGTGCCTTCCTCGCCCCCCGCCCCTGCTCTAGTTTTGTTGTTTAGGGTTTTACCGATTCAGCGTTTAATCGGTGCAGTTTCTGTGGGCAACGAAGGTGGCTCAGCACAAGTCTGTTTGTTCGACCAACAGACTCCGCAAGCTCGAGGAGAACTGCCCCACCCTCCTCTTTCATCAGCAGGACCATCCCCAACAAAAGCAACATAGTGCGAGGACGGCAATACGCGGGGACGGAAGGGCGCTTTTATTTCACATGGAGGAAATAAGTCGCACTTTCCCTGCTCTAGAAAAAGATGGAAAAGGGAGGGGAAGAGGCAAGACAACTGCAGGACAGGGTCAACGTCATATGAGTGTCATGGGGTAAAACGATAAACAAGGCAGGACAACAGTGCAATAAAACGTTGGTGTGATGGAGCTCCTAGTCCAGGTTAGAACCTGGGATGCCGGCATCATCCTCTGCTGCCTCCAGTGGTGAGTCACAGGGCTGCAGCGAGCAGAGGCTGGTGGCTGTAATGTCAGTGGGGCAGTGAATTTGCTCCAGGTTTCAGTCAGAACCTGTCAAGATAGTTCCTTTAGAGTCCTGAGTGGATCCACCACCCCACTGATATTGGAGCCACCAGTCTCCACTTGCTGCAGGTTAAAAGGCGCCCAGGGTTGGTCATCCTCCCAGCCCCCAGGGCCCCCCCTGTTCAGGACCGAACCCTGCCTGAGCAACTGTCCGCGGCGACCTGGCCGGCTAGATCTAGAGCTGAGCGAAGAGTTCTTGGATGAGATCATCCAGCTCAAATTAGGGGAGGAGGGAAGGAGGGGAGGTGAAATGGGGATGAAAAGCCCCCACCCCCGTCAGTTTTTGAGAGTGGAGAGTCAAATGTCAAGGTGGGGACAAACCCCTGCCAACCAGAGCACTTTTCAGCAGCTGCCATTTTCCTTTCTCAGAAGCCCCTGGGCGCAATTCTGCCTGACGATGTAGCGTCACGTACAAGGTCTTCTGGGAGGCATGCAGTGGGGGTGGGGGGGAGGAAACAGTGACCCCCCCTCACAGTCTCCAGGAAGAGCTCTGAGTGGCAATGGGTTTTGCGCCCCCCACCCTGCAAATTTAGCCTTCCCTTGAAAGATCAGGCGAAACAGCATTCCCACGTGCACTTTCGCAGGCTGAAAATGGAGTCACAAAAGTGAGGAGCAGTTTGTGCTCAGCGCTAGCTACATCTGACGCGTGCCGGATTCCCATGAATCTCTAGGCTTGGGTACCTTTTCCTCTACCTACAACCTACGACGAAGCTGTCGTCTTGGTTCAAATCTTATCTCAGCCACGGGCATGCTAGGTGCCCTTTGGGGTAAGCCATGCTCTTTTGCCTCAGTCTCAATCCTTAATCTGCAATACGGGGTTAATAATACTGACCTACCTTACAGGGCTATTGTAAGGATTACTATGATAATTAAACCCCAAAATCACTATAGATAGATAGATAGATAGATGGTGATGGTGGTGATGAGCAAGAGAGCTTAATCCACACGGCTGCAGCTCCATCTCTCACCTTTCAATTTGGAGCGCACCTTGTTGGCAGTCTTCTTGATGTCAGCTGTGAGGTCCTCCAGCTCCTGCTTAGTCTCTGCAAAGAGAATACAAAAAGGGGCGTTTGGCAGCCGAACCGGGCAACGACTGAAATGTTCACCTGTGCCTGAGATACGTGCCTCAGTCCTCCCAGGGGTTTGTAGCAGGAGAGCCCTGCACATGTCTGGTCCACATGTGGCAGAGGGTGTGTGCAGGTGCATGGGACTGCGTCACTTAACGTGAGCCCTGGGGATGGCAGGGTCCACGTTTCACTCACTCTCATCCGGGTTGGGGGCAGCCAAGATGGCGCTGTGCTGCTTCTTCACCAGCTCCACATCCTCCGAGAGCTTCTCAATGCAGCCGCGGATCTCCTCCACCTGGGCGAGGAGACACAGAGGCACACATGGGATCTCCCTCGGACTGCGGTTGCAGAGGGCAATTTGACTCCAGTCCACTCGGAAACCGACATGGTGACCCACGTTTGCAAGAGTCAATACAGGACAGGTCCTCTGTGCTTTTAACCAGAGAAACATACAATTCCAGGCCTGGAAGAATGGATTGGCCACAGAGCTAGGAAAAGAAGGGAGTTATACAAAAAAAAAACAACCCACTTCTAGTTTTTATCTGAATGCTGCCATGTGCAAGGCCGGAGCATAATGCAGACACAGACGCGCACAGCACATTTCATTAGGGTGTGCGCCCAGGGAATTTAATTTCTTTTAAAGGCGAACATTTAAACGATATTATTTTTATTCATTTATTTATTAAGCACTGTGGACACCGATGCCCTACTCTGTGTTTGGCTTGCCTAACCGGGGAGGGCCGTTGCAGGTGGGGCGTTGGTGGGGTTTTGTGGTGACACTGGCAGGAGAAGGGGCTTATGAGGCGAGATTAGCCTTCGGGGGCCCTCCTCTTGGCCTCTTTGAAGTGTGGTTCCCAGCAGAGAAGCTCCCGGCAGAATGATTCCTTTTCACTCCTGCTGTTGGGAGCAATGGTGCAGTGTTGGGGGCGGTGGCAGTGAAGCAGTCAGAGGGAGCCAGAGGACGGTTCCCGCTGCATCTAGATCCCTACTCAATGGCCCCCTCAATTCAGCGCTTATTGCTTGAGACATTAGGGTGTGCCTAGGCACACCCAGCACACCCCTTGTGCACGCCTATGAATGCAGAAGGGAGGGCTACTCTGCCACAAAATCTCTATGGTGCCCTATCCTATTTCTTGGGTTTGGTTTTCCAGCACGTTCGGCTGGACATTCGGCTATAGCTTCAGCGAGGCTGTGTCCCCTTGCAATGATCTACTGCAGCCTTCCTCATCCTGGTGCCTTCCGGATATGTTGGACTAAACAAGCCCATCTGTCCTGTAAGGTTTGTGTGCTGAGGCATCACCCCCTGCAATGTGCAATTAGAACACCTCGTCCTGGTTCTCAATGCCTCGTGCAACCGAGCAGTGGGCAGCAGGACCCTGGGGAAGCCAGCAGGAAGCTGCCTGAAGCAAACATCAAGCCAGTTGGGGATGTCATGACAGGGCGACATCCTTGATAGGGGTGATGTCATCACAGAGCGACATCCCCGGTAGGTGTGACGTCATCACCGAGTGGCCTCCAGGAGAGGGGGAAGCCCCAACTGACTGGGGAGGGAGTTCTGAGGGAGGGCTTAGACCAGGGAGACCCAAGTTCGAATCTCTGCACAGCCATGAAGTTCACTGGGTGCCCTTGGGCCAGTTACCTTCTCTCTCAGCCTACGGTCCCTCACAGGGTTGTTGTGAGGATAAAATGGTGGGAGGACCATGAACACCACCCTGAGTGGTAAAAGGGTGTGATAAAAACACAGTGAATAAATAAATATATATGATTGGAGGTGGAGGTTGGGGACAGGGCTTTGATGGGGTGCTATACGCTCTCCTGCCTCTGAGGGCCCCAGGGCCCAGCAGGTCTGCCCTGGCATGCCTAGAGAGCTCTCAGGTGTCACTCCAGTAATGAAGGGAAGCGGCCAGTGCTTTCTGTTCCTTCACGTAGACCCTCACACCTAGGGTGACCATATGAAAAGGAGGACAGGGCTCCTGTATCTTTAACAGTAATGTAGAAAAGGGAATTGCAGCAGGTGTCAATTGAAGTGGGTGAAATTCCCTCTTCATCACAACAGTTAAAGCTACACTAGCTATAGTAGAGTGGCCAGATACAAAAGAGGGCAGGGCTTCTGCAGCTTTAACTGTGTTGATGAAGAGAGAGTTTCACCCACTTCAATTGATACCTGCTGAAATTCCCTTTTCTACATTACAGTTAAAGGTACAGGAGCCCTGTCCTCCTTTTCATATGGTCACCCTACTCACACCTGAAACAGATATTCCCCAACATGGGCACAGCAACAATGATTGTCTGTACAGGAATCTCCCCCTCACCATTCCCTTTCTTCTTCTTGTTCACATCTTATCATTTGTTTCACAAAGTGTTTCTATGCCCAGCAAGAACATCCTTTCCCATTTGGAAAGAAAGGGGACCGGTTAAAATGCGAGGGGGGAGGAGGGTTCAACCTGAGGATCACGTTCCCTTGTGGATGACATTCTGGGGTCTGCATGGGCTGGGTCAAAGCCACATAAACACTCACCCACCCACCCATTTGTCACTCCCCACACACCCATCCATCCACATTTTCCCTCATTCACGTCTATCGTATGTCCACACACATCCCCCAGTTCTCTCTCTCTGTTTCACACACACACATCCATCAACACATGCATATATCTACACACACACACACATGCACACACACGAAGAAAGTGGGGCAGGGTGGGTGGGAACACGGAGAGTTGGGGAGAAAGGAACAAAAAGGCAGAGGCACAAAACCTAAATGCAAAAGAGAAAGCTAGGAGGTGGAGGTGGTTGGAGTTGCCCCAGGGAGCCTTGGATGAGCTGTGGAGGGGGTAGGGATGAAGGATGGGAAGGGTAGGGGTTGGGCTGAAAGGCTTCACAGGCCGGATAAGTCCCGTGGGCCAGAGGTTCCCCAGCCCTGAGTCCCAGCATCCCCACCCATGTGGAATAAGAACATCAGAAGTGCCATGCTGCATCAGATCAAGGGTCCATCTAGTCCAGCACTCTGTTCACACAGTTGTCGACTGGGGACCAACAAGGCAGGACATGGTACAACAGCACCCTCCCACCCATGTTCCCCAGCAACTGGAGCACACAGGCTTACTGCCTCGAATACTAGAGGCAGCACACAGCCATCAGGGCTAGTAGCCATTGATAGCCTTCGCCTATTGGGGTTAGAATTTATCTAACCCCAATACCGTATTCCTTTTTATATCCAGGGAGAATGGAGCTGCCATTCATGGCTAAGTTCTCCCCAAACTTGACGGACTTAAAGCTAGTTTTTTCCAGTGAAATGCCTGCAGTGCCCCAGCAAGAGCACTAGGGGGCACTGCGCTGCAGAAAGGATTCGAACCGTGGGCTCCTCCTCCTCCTGGAGCCAACTACCAGAAACCCTCTCCAAGGTCCTGAAACCTGCAGCCGACTCACATAGGGCAGACAGTGGCTTCGCCAGTACTCCTCAAGTCCCCATAACAACCCCGACCTGGGCTTCCCTCCCTGTCAGAAGAAAGCGTACATTCTATCAAATGAGTGTTCAGTCGCTTTATCCTAAGGCTCAAAACTACGCATCGAGTTGAGAGAGGCCTGTTTGTTTAACACACAAAGTCTGCTTCAGTCAGTTTTAAAGTGGGGTGTGGGAGAAGGTGGATTTGTAGAGCAAGAGGGGTGTCTGGGGATTGGGACCCTTCCCAAGGCCATCCTTTAGCACAGCCTTCTTCAACCTGGGGCGCTCCAGATGTGTTGGACTACAACTCCCAGAATGCCCCAGCCAGCTCGGCTGGGGCATTCTGGGAGATGCAGTCCAACACATCTGGAGCGCCCCAGGTTGAGGAAGGCTGCAAGTTTAGCACCTCACGGTTTTCCCCCTGAAGGCGTTTCGCTCTCAGATGAGCACATTGCCATCAGAAAATAGGCTTTGGGGAGGGAGGTAAGCTGTAGGCTTAGCAATTACCAACCGCCCATCCACAACTACCACGGACAGACCCAGGTCTGAATGGATGCATCTTCCACCATCATATCTACATGGAGCCTAAGTGTTCACAAGTTATGTATGTCGGATGAGTGGTTACACAACCGAGGCAGATCAGAATCCAGGCACACACAAGAAGAGATGACAAGAAGATTCAGATTCTTGGATCAGAGCACTACATTTGCTAATTTTGCAGGAAATTGGGGAATCCGCATGCTTCTTTGAACGAGGGTTAGCAGGTGCGTGTGTTTTAAGCAGAAAAAATGGAATTTTGAGGAAAGGTGGCAAGAGGTGAGGTGTGGCTAAATGAAAGGCAGTGAGGGAAAGTGCTGTTGCACCGTGTCCTGCTTTGTTGGTCGCTGGCCGACGGCTGGTTGGCCACTGTGCGAACAGAGTGCTGGACTAGATGGACCCTTGGTCTGATCCAACAGGGCTCTTCTTATGTTCTTAGGAGAGAGGTATTTTACTGGAATCCCCATAGGAGGGATAGTTAGCTCTGCTCAGCACAATAATGCCAGAATCGCTTCAAGACATATCATTAGCATCTTTTCAAGTGTGTCACCATGAGGGCTAGAAACATTTTTTTTAAAAAAAAAGGAAGAAAGAATCACAGAAGACTACATCAGAGCCAGAGTGGTGTAGCGGTTAGAGTGTTGGACTGGGACTCGGGAGATCCGGGTTCTAGTCCACACTTGGCCAAGTAGCTCACAGGGTGACTTCAAGCCAGTCACCAACTTCCTGCCTAGCCTACCTCACAGAGTTGTTGTGAAGATAAAATGGAGAGGAGAATTACGTATTCTGCCTCGGGCGGCTCAGAGGAAAAGGCAGAATATAAAAAGAATAAATAAATAAATATTAGGTTCTGCCACAAATACCAGATTTCCTGCTGTTATGGAAGGCAAAGAGGCTCAGTTCTGGAAAAAAAAATGTCAAAGGCATTTGAAGCATGAATTTTTCACAAGCAACCCTGTCACATCGCTTGGGAGAATCAGCAAGATTTCTCTAGAGCGCACAGCGACGGTCTCACTCACGAATGTCCTTGGTAAAGAAGGCCGGACACACGAGCACGGATTCCGCAGCTGTTGGTGGCTGCCATCTCAATGGCCCTTCCTTGCCCTACTTCAGCCTCCAGCGCCTGGGCATTACGGAGGCTGCCTGGAATCGTTAAGAAGATGCTCTTGCATATTAAATGCGTGAGGCTTGAATATTAATGAGTTCAGCTCTCATGCAGATCCCAAGCACGTGTTTAAGCAGGAGTTAATACAGGCCACGGGTATCCTCTGCTGTACCAAGGCAGCTCTTGAGAAAGAGTGAGGTGCGGGGACAGGAAGAGAAGAGCCACGGATGGCCAACTTCTGCATTCTTGGTGGCCATTTTGGTTTCCCCACAGCTGGCTGGAAGCTGCAAGGGTATTTGTCTGTATAAACCAACCTCTATATTGAAGCCAGAGTTATCTAACAGGAAGTGGATTTACTGCTACGGGGCAAAGGAGTTCAGGCATAGCTGGGGTTTGACAGGTGAAACTGAACAAGAGTGATGACATTAAACTGTAGGATCTGTAGTTTCACACACATGCATATACACAACGCCCTTACATGATCAGGACAGACTAGGGTGGCCATATGAAAAGGAGGACAGGGAACCTGTATCTTTAACAGATGCATAGAAAAGGGAATTTCAGCAGGTGTCGTTTGTAGGCGGTGCAGCCCCTGGTGAAATTCCCTCTTCATCACAACAGCTAAAGCTGCAGGAGCCCTGCCTAACGTGACTAGATACAAAAGAGGGCAGGGCTCCTACAGCTTTAGCTGTTGTGATGAAGCAGGAATTTCCCCAGTGCTGCATGCATGAAAATGACACCTGCTGAAAATCCCTTTTCTGTACAACTGTTAAAGGCACAGGAGCCCTGTCCTCCTTTCCATAGGGTCCCCCTATGACAGACGGGTTTCATTAAATCTGTGTCTGTCCCAATCACATATAAAATGTGTGTGCTTGTGTGTCCCTGTTCAGAGCAAAAGAAGCACACAGTCAAGGGAAAGTAATCTAGCGCTGACGTTCCCCCTGCCCTCTGCTTACCTCCTTGCAAGCTGTCCCCTTAATGTGGCTGAGCGAAAACTGCCCCAGGGGATGGGCTGCAAAGAGAGAAGCAGCAAATGAGGGTTCAGCTCCTCTCACCCATTTTGTGGTAGAAATTGGACCCCCCCAATCTGTTCTGTTTTGTTTACATGAAGGGGGCCCAGCCCATGTTTAAAGACGCAGGCCTGCTGCTGTCGTGCATATTTCAGACTTCAAAAACTTTTTGATAACACTTGAATTTAAAACTAGCTAGTTAGATAGGATGGGTGAATGGGGAAGAGATCCTATACCTTCAGAGATGAGATGCAGCCTGTGGATTGCTGGACATCCCTGGCATAGGGCAGGCTCTTGAGGACGTGTTGGAAGTTGAGCCGAATGCGGAATGGGACCACCCGCCTCTTAGCGGGGTTTGTCGCGCAGAGCGAATGACACCAGTGCTCGGGCGTCTACATTACTCCCCTGTTGCCAAGACCATGTGTACTCCACTTAGTTGCAATCATGAAGTACAGCATTTGGTACATAGCACAGAGTTCAGGAACCTGAGAGCTGCAGCTTCTGCTTCTTAAGAGGTACGTTTCTAGACCTGGTGACAGCAGACATACAGCTGAAAATGTATGGGCAAAGTCCGGTGAGACTTCAGAAGCCAGAAGTGGGACCCATGACTCAAGAGGTAGGACTTCAGTACTCATCTCGATATAGAGCGCAAGCAGAATGAGCGATACATGATGGCATGGGAAGATCACAAGAGCCCTCCTGGGTCAGACCAAAGTCTATGCGGCCCAGCATTCTGTCTCCAACAGTGGTCAGCCTCTGGGAAGTTTATGGACAGCCCTCCCACCCCACTTGCTGCCCATTCCCAACATCTGGTATTCAGAGAGAACACTGCATCTGAATAGGGAGGCCCCGTTTCTCGACTAAGTTCTCTCTCAAATTTTAAATGGCCACACGGGCATTTTCACTCAGATGCCCAAACTTTGATTTTGCCTGGGGATATGTGAAAATCTGAATTTAAGATGCATGACGTTTTTGGCCTACGGGATGGGTTTCTCTGATAAGCCTGAGTGTGCACATGTTCAAAATGTTGTGGTGGCAGCATGGGTTCTGGTCCCTGAATGGTAGGTTTTGACATTTCCGAAGACAAATGCCTATCCCCTTAAGTGCTCATTATTCCTAGGAAATGCACATGTGTAATTAATATCCTAAAACAAAACCATCAGCGTAGCCGAAATATGCAAATGTACTTAATTTGTATATTTCAGCTCAGTCCATATAATCTAGCTGCAGGCGTTTGGGCCTCTTCTGCAGACGTCTTCCACGGTGCCCATCATCTTACCTGCTCGAAGAATTCATCCATGAAATGGTCTCGGTCCACGTGCACCACCTCTTCTTCATCGTCGCTGTCTTTGGCCTGCCCAAGAGACAATGTTGTCGCAGGTTAGAACATCCCACCTGGCTCTTTACTCAAAACAAACACTTGCCTTTGCTCCCTGGTTCAAGGCATACCTGGAGGTCAGGCAGCCGCCAACATTAGGCTGCTTCCGGCACCTCCTGAAATCAACTCTATTTCGGGGGAAAACCTTCTTCAACTCAGCTGACTAGCCACTGCTTTTAGAGGTCCTTCATTTCAAATTGAACAATTTTAATTTGCTTTTTTAATCTTCTTCCTTTTTATTGTGTATACACCTATGTGCACCGCTCCAGAATCTCAGATATGGAGCGGTATATAAATATTGTAAATAAATAAATAAAACCAAGTCCAGAACTACGTGAGGGCAGAAGAAGAGCTCTGATGGACTAGACCAAAGGCCCATCTAGCCACACTGCCCTCACAAGCCAGCGTGCAATGTTACAAAGACATGGATGTACAACTTCCAGTTAACACACACACACACACACAGAGAGAGAGAGAGAGAGAGAGCAGTAGCAGCAAGCAGTAGCAGAGGCACCATTTCAAGCACCAAGTAGAGACTAGAATGAATGTGTTTCAGGTTTTTTAAAAAGCCAGCAGTGATGAGGCTATACTGTATGTATCTCCCTGGGGAGGGAGTTCTAAAAGTGTGGGGTCACCACTAAGAAAGCCCTACCCCTAAAATCTGCCAGCCTAATGACTCTTGTAGGTCGGCCAGAAAGGAGGGCCTGTGATGCTGATCTTAATGTTTGGGCAAGCTCATACAGGTGTAGGTCCCAACCCATCCAGGCCTTTAAAGTCCAAGACCAACAGCTTGAATTGGGCCTGGTGGAAACTAACAGGCAGCCAATATAAATGATACCGAATAGGACTAATATAGCCCAAACATCTAGCTCCCATAAGCGTTCTAGCTGCCACGTTCTGCAGTTGCAGTTTCCAAATTGTCTTCATGGATTACAGTAATCAAACTGGGATGCAACCAAGGCATGTGTCACTGCCTATTGGAATCCCTCTTACCAACGTATGCCCATTTCTCACGCCTAGAGCTGGGAAGAAAAAGTGACGAGCCATTTTCCAGAAAAAAACACCCTTCTATTTCATTTTTGGAGCTAAAAGAAAAACCTAAGACCTAGTTTCCAACAATTCCTCTGCACTAACAGACAAGGCCTCATCTCCCTTCCAGAGCTGGGAACTGAGAGGAGGGTAAGAACTCCAGAGAAATTCCCCCAACAGTTTCCCTATGTCACCTCATTTTCCGGTTCACACAACACACTAAGCCATATTTAGGCCACTAACCCTTTTGCAGCAAATGGTTACATCTGAACGGGGTCCTTATGGTCTAGTACAACCTTCCTCAACCTGGGGCGCTCCAGATGTGTTGGACTGCATCTCCCAGAATGCACCAGCCAGCTGGGGCATTCTGGGAGTTGTAGTCCAACACATCTGGAGCGCCCCAGGTTGAGGAAGACTGGTCTAGTAGTTTGTAGGAACAGTGGATTAACCTGTCTGTGGGCTCTACAAACTTCAGATTGTCTGCATGGGTGGGGTGGGGGGGAAGAGAATCTCATAGTTGAATGATGTCAGCAATTGCCAGCTGATTATGCCAAACTTCACCTCCATCTGCCACCATTTTGTGACTGGTGCTGACCCTGTACCACAGTTTTGTGACTGGTGAGCCTCAGTCATGTTTGGCTCTCTCAAGAGGACCCTGGGGATAGAAAGTTTGAGAACCCCTGAACTAGGCCTTAGCGTTGACAGTGAAACTTTGGCATCGCTTGGTCTCTCTCCCACCAGCTCCCCCATTCCGTATCCCATAGTGCCTTGCACCAGTTGTCAGGGCGAGAAGGCCTGTTCTTCTCAGCAGAGATGCCACGTTTCTTCTTATATAAGGGCAGCCCCCAAAAACTTGATTTAACCTGAGGCGACACGGCAGAGGGAGACAGTTCAGCCGCCTGGAAAGTCCCCTCGGGTGCAGCGTGCCGCTCCTGCCGCTCCACACAGCTGGAGAAAGCTGACATCTCTGGGGTGGGGACGGAGGAGGCTGTCCCCACTGCCATGGGGAAAGGAACTAGCGAGAGGGATTAGGAGGGAAGGATTGGGAGGGAGGGAGCAAAGCAGGATGCTGGGTTTTGGACCGGTGCCTGGCTCTGTCTCCTGGAGGGCAGTGTCTGACGAAGCTCTCTCATCGCATTCTCCTTCCGTCCAAGGTCACAGCTAATCGAGCTGGAACAGTGACATAATAACACATGCACACAAAACAGCCGCTCACACTCCAGTGTGGAATGTGTGTGTTTGTGCGTGCGTGTGCAGAGACAGAGAGAGGGCAGTGCCACATCACCTCAGTAGACTATCAGATTCCTTTTCTCCTTCCAGGAAAACCATTATCCCCAAAATAACCAGCCCCGGTGGCTGAGGACAACATATAATATATATATATATATATATATATATATATATATATATATATATTCATTCCTCCTTCCCACTTCTTCTGCAGTGCAAGGTTTGGGGCTAGTTCTGACGGCATTTAACAATCCTGTGAACTTGCAATAGCGATTGGCAACCAGCCGACCCATTATCGTACCCTGACATGTTCCATTTCTTCTCTCCCTTCCACTTTCTGAGTAGGGAGAAAGGCAAAGAGAGAGAGAGACAGAGACAGATGTGGGAAGGAGTTGTTTTTCTGGGCTTACTTGCAGGCCACGGAGGAGTGCTTTTTCCCACCCCATTCAAAGAACAAATGATACTTCTCAACTAGGAATGTACAGACCGAGGAAGAGCGACCACGAAGCAGAGGATGTCATGGACTGTGGCAACATTTTTTTCCCACTGATCCACATTTTTCCCCTCATAGCCACAGGGGCTAGAAACTTGTTTTGTTTGGAGTCAAAATCACAGCAGGTCTACCAGTGAAATAACGACAGGGGAAATTGGGAGATCACTGTGGTAAGCGGTGATTGCATGGGTAACCTCACTACCAAAACTCTGCTAATTTATTTAATTCTATTTTTCTTCTACATCGGAACCCCAAGCAGTACACCTAAGCTCCCAAAGTAGTCTCCCCTCCAGGCACAGACTACCCTATTTCTTCGATTTTAAGATGCACTTTCCCCCCCATATAAACATCTCTAAAAATGAGGTGCGTCTTAGAATCGCGGGTGTGTCTTAGGGTTTTTATTTCTGTTGGTGGTACTGAAATAAGTGTGCGTCTTACAATCGATGGCGTCTTACAATCGAAGAAATACGGTAGATTGAGATTTGTTTAGGTTGTTTCATCCTGTTCCTGCAGCCCGTACCCAGCACAGGCTCGGCCTGTAATTCCTAGTTCTTTGCGAGCTTAATGGCTCCTCCAAATCTCTCTCTCTCTCAGGCCATGCGGCTGGATGCTCCACCCCGACTGGATGCTCTCCAAAGCCATTTGCATTGGCGGCCTGTGTCACTCCCGGCTGGCTCGGGTAATTAACCTACCTTAGGTTTGGATGCTTGGCATCCTCATATTCTTGAATGTTACTGGCTGCTCCATTTCCTAAATTTGCATCACGAGAGGAGATGCAGGCCAAGGTCGTCATCTCTTTGCAAGCACAGATGAGCAGCCCTATCAGGTCCGAGGAACGGCTCCATCCATCTCCGATCGTGGCAAGATCTGGATGATTCAGAAGCCACCATGGGGCACTTATGAAGCTATCTATCTACTGTCATTCAACTTGTGCCTTCTGGCAGTCAGAAACTTTGGGAACATTTTGCTCATGATGCTATCTCTCTCGGTTTTCAAGGATCTCTGAGGAATGTTGCTGAGAAAAAAAGCTACCCAAATAACTTTGGGATCTATTTCTTTATCTATCACGCTTGTCTCCCTCTCTTTCTCCAAACAGCACAGCAGGCCAGCTTAGATAAGGTTATCCCCTTTTATGACAAAACTGGTCCAATTCAAACTAGGTGAGGGTGAGCCGTGATCTGCCCAAGTCGATCCAGTGAGCAAGGATTTGAACTATGGGCTCATCTACACCAAGCAGGATATTCCACTATGAAAGCGGTACATAAAAGGCAGGAGCCACACTACCGCTTTGTAGCGGTACTGAAGTGCACTGACAACTGTTGGGGCCCATAGACACAGACCATATACCGCTTTCATTCCACTTTCACAGTGTTAGATCCTGCTTGGTGTAGGTGTGTCAGGAGCTCCAACAATTGTCAGTGCACTTAAGTACCACTATAAAGCAGTAGGGGGGGTACTCTTAGACCCGTTTCTGTCGTTGGAGGCTCAAGTAGCCGCCACGGCTCGGAGTGCCTTTTACCATCTTCGGTTGGTTCGCCAACTACGGCCTCTCCTGGACAGGGATAGCTTGACCACGGTGGTACAGGCATTGGTAACCTCAAGATTGGATTACTGTAATGCGCTCTATGTGGGGCTGCCCTTGAAGCTGCTCCGGAAGCTGGAGCTAGTGCAGAATGCTGCAGCTCGGCTGTTGTCTGGAGCTGCCCCTTTCCAGCATGTAACTCCTCTGCTGAGGGAACTGCACTGGCTGCCTATTGGCTACCGGGCCAGGTTTAAGGTTCTTGTACTTGTGTACAAAGCCCTAAACAACTTGGGACCAGGATACCTGAGAGAGCGCCTTCTCCCTTACCAACCTGCCCGGTCACTGAGGTCATCCGAGGGCCTGCTCCTGGTGGTTCCACCTAGATCCATCCTCCGATTGGAATCCACCAGGGGAAGAGCCTTCAGCGTGGCGGTGCCCCTCCTGTGGAATTCCCTGCCTCTGGAGGTCAGACAGGCTCCAACCTTGTACTCTTTTCGGCGCCTCCTGAAAACATCTTTATTCCAAGAAGCCTTTCTTTAACATGCAGCCTTGGATTTCTGTGTTGTTGTTGTTTTGCTTCTTTTTAAATTTTGTTTTAACTGTTTTATTCTGTTTTTATTTTTCATTTTATCTTGTACACCGCTCCGAAATTTTTTCAATGAGGAGCGGTATATAAATATTCTAAATAAATAAATAAATAAATAAATAATAGTGTAGATCCTGCAGTGCACTTCAATACCGCTATAAAGCATAGTGTGGCTCCTGCCTTTTATATGCCACTTTCATTGTGGAATATCCTGCTTGGTGTAGATGAGCCCTAGGTCTCTTTAATCCGAGTTCAGCCCTCCATTCACCACACTGACAGTCAAACAGAATAATAGAATAGTAGAGTTGGAAGGGGCCTAAAAGGCCATCGAGTCCAGCCCCTGCATCCCTGATGGAGTTGGCATTTGTTGCTACCTCTGGTGCTCAGCTATTTTTTAAACTGTGCCTTCAGAGAAAACTTTCTGCATCGGGAATGTTGTTTGGGTTAGCAAAAGTTTTAGAAGTGGACGGAAAAGTACTGTAGCACGTGTGCACACGATCAGTAATATGGGAACTGGGCTCTGAAAAGCTGTATCTAGCCAGATCCCCATCAGGACGGGGCTCCATCACTGATTTCACCTTTCGGAGGTCTTGTTTGCAGGCTGCTCAAATCTGATTGGCAGCCTCCCCCCACTCCACCAGGTCCCTTGCCAGCCTGTTTTCACACCGGATTGGATGCTCGCTTCCCCTCATTTGAATATCAGGATCCTCCTAGGGCTGCCCTTCCAGTGTGACTGGCTGCTTTCGAGTCCCTTATTTGCATGCCTAAAAACCTCACACCACCGTTCTCCTTCAAGTGTGATTGGCTCTCAGGCCAATCAGACTTTCTCGATCCAGGGTGACTAAGCTGCTTTTCTAGCCAATGAGAAAGTGATAGTAGAGGTCAGGTTGGTACCAGATTGGTGGTAATGTGGAATAAAATGGGGTTGGTTTGTTCTTTTGAATTACAATGACATCTGATGCTTCCAGACAAGGCTCTTGCCATGCTATCACCCTGCCTGATCCGTGGAATTTTATGAAGGATCCGGATTACGACCTCCCATGTTTTTCCAGTGCTGCTTCTTCCTTCTTATCTTTTCTTCTTTACTGCAGTAGATCCGTTAAGGGGAAGAAGACAGAATAACTGCAGAAGGTTTTTTAACTGGTAATGGCTTAGGGTGACCCTATGGAAAGGAGGACAGGGCTCCTGTGTCTCTCTAACAGTTGTATTGAAAAGGGGGATTTCAGCAGATGTCATTTGTAGGCATGCAGCACCTGGTGAAATTCCCTCTTCACCGCAAATGTTAAAGCTGCGGGAGCCCTGCCCTCTTTTGTATCTGGTCATGCTAGGCAGGGCTCCTACAGCTTTAACTGTTGCGGTGAAGAGGGAAATCCAGCAGGTGCTGCATGCCTACAAATGACACCTGCTGAAATCCCCCTTTTCAATACAATACTGTGTCTCTAACAATACTGTGTTAGAGACACAGGACCCCTGTCCTCCTTTCCATATGGTCACCCTATCAGCTAGTGCTATGACCCCTCCGTCTGGAAGCACCCATTGGGCCTGTTCAGGCAACATGCTAAGCCATGGTTAGGCCACTAACCCTTTTGCAGCAAAGGGTTAGTAACTGTGTTCAAACCGTGGTTATGCAGCCACCATGGTTAGGAATGATTCACATGACATGCTAAGTCGTACTGGCCTGGTTCAGACAACACTCTAAAACACGCTGCTTAACCGCAAAATGGTTTAAGGGAATACTTTGAATGTTTTTAATTTTTGTGAACCGCCCAGAGAGCTCCGGCTATTGGGCGGTATAGAAATGTAATAAATAAATAAATAAATAAATAAATAAGCAACATGGTTTAGAGTGTTGCCTGAACCAGGCCAATATTTAGCTCAAAACGCTTAACCACTGTGGCTGAATGTGTTCTCTGAACAGGGTCATTGTTACAATTGCCAATTTTCCCCTGGAGCCTGAGTAACAGCATGATAAGGCGGAAAGTCAACAGATCAAGCTTTTCTTCTTCATGAGTGTGTCTGCACTTCTTGGACAGTCACCTGTCATGCAAGACACAGAACTTCTGGCAGGGGAAAATAAGGTGGCAATACTAAAGTTATGGATATGGGGTAGGAGATCATTTTGAGGCAGGATTCTTGGGGTCTTTCAATATGTGGAGGAGTCTACTGGGTTGGAACCAGTGGGTTAAAAATAGGAACGAAGTCTGGGACCCTGGAGCCCACTGTAAAACTGGAGGGCAAGAGTGATTTAGGGTGCAAACCAATGCATGTTTAGACAGAAAAAAGTCCTACAGCTGGCTGGGGAATGCTGAGACCTGTAGAACGTTTTTAAAATGGCGCATACAATTGCACTACGAATGGATAACAGCTGAGAATCAGGGTTCTGTAGTCAGCCCTAATGGGGATTATTGGATTAAAAATCAGGCTTTGCCTAGAAACCAGGGTTTAAATCTGGAAACTAGGACTCCTGAGTTTCCCCCCCCCCCCCACAAATTCTCAGAAAGGGTTCAGAGGAGGAAGATGGGCTGTGGGCCAGCACTCTGCCATTCTCCCCCCCTCCCACGTCCTCCTTTATTTACGTGTGGTCTGGTTTGTTAAGAGGTGGGAATGGCTAGGAGCCCAGATCTCGGGGTTCTAGCCTCAGCTGTAGGGATTAGAGCCCAGTAAAATCAATGAGAAGGAGAAAGGGCACCACTGTGTTCCCAGCGAACAGTCGGGCACAGAGTAATGCCAGCTGATTTGGAATCCGGAGAGATTATTATAATGAACATTATTCTTACACATACACACAGAGAGAGCAGGCTACAAGCAATTGCCGCATTCAACATCCCCGGCTTCCACTCCACTCCACTCCCCTGACTGAGGAAAACCCAGCGCAACGACGACAAAATCACGGGCTAAAAAAAGACTCAGTTGCCCAAATACAGAGCCACTTAGTTTAATAGCTTATGCATGCATCCTTCCCCTCCCTTCCCTGGGCCTGCCTCGTCTCTCACCCTCTGGCCTTTAGAGAGTTCACGCTCCCTTCCGATGGTGGGGAAGGAATTCAGGGATTTCTGCCGCCCACCTGGTCCGCTTTCTACACTCACACTCCTGTTACCCCTCAATTACCATTAAGTTCATCTTTGCATGCGTGCGTGTGCTTTGTGTGTGTGTGTGCAAAGACAGAGAAACTGCAAAATGTAGGGCTCTGCTCATCTGACTCTGACATCTAGGCTTCCACCAAAAACAATAACAACCACAAGCTCACACATTTGATTCGGTCCCGTATTGAGAAATTTAATTGACATCTAGACACAGCCAGGCAGAATCTACTTATTAAAGCAGCCACACTGCATCAGTGGGGTGATGCGTACCTTGACAGGCTTACTGACAGCAAGTGCTGCATAACTATATATGTGTGTGTGTATCAAAAGACGTAAAGCAACGAGAACAACGGTGGAATGAGAACTGGAATGGGATGGTGGTAGCGGACTGGTACTCTAGCCAAGAGGTTGAAAATTGAGTCTGGCTTCTCACGACAGAGGCTGTGCCTCTCTTTTTCTTTGGCCCCGTTCAGACAACACGCTAAACCATGCTGCTTAACCACAAAATGGTTAATGGATAATGCATTCCGTTAACCATTTTGTGGTTAAGCAACACGGTTTAGCGTGTTGTCTGAACGGGGCCTGAGTCTCTTAGACCGCAGGGATTCCTTTCTATGACCTTTTGAAGGCTGGCTGGCACAGAGCAAATATGTCCGTCCCCATTTGCCACCAGCACTCAGTCACTTTGAGGCAAAAGCGTTCACCAAAGCACCATCCCGGGGCTGCCGAAAGCTGCCAACTGGTAGGCCTGAGGCATTTCAGCGCCTGAGGTGGAAAGTCCACTTGGCCTGTGCTGCCATCCCGGATGTACTCTGGGTTCACCTTAAAATACACTCGTGATTCCTCTGTAACTCATCAGTTCCCCTTGTCTGACAGGCAAGGGTTTTTCATGGCAAACATGAGGTAAAGAAAGAGTTCCCTGAAGGCAGGAAGTCTCCACAGAACCGGCCCTACCGTTAGACAAATGAGGCAGTTACCTCAGCTGGCAGATGCTGGGAGGTGGCAGCTGGAGGAGAGAGTTGTGGGCGCGCAGCCTGCTTGCACCCCCTAAGCTGCTGCTTTAAGGTACGACGGAGGAGGCCGCCCCATTGTCAGTGTTGAAGAAAGATTCAACTGCCAGTTCGGTTGGGTTTTGAACATGGAATGGGAGGGGGCGCCATGTTGTTCTTCACTTCAGGCAGCAAAGTGTCTTGGGCGGGCCCCGAGTCTGAAAGCCGCTGCTTAAACCAAAAACGTGGCAAGCCTATGCTGGAAACACACTAGGAAGGACTTACAGAAGGATGCCTGCGTTGTGCAGAATTCCTCAAGCCATCTCTAGCCAACCCACACCAGGTCAAAGGGTTCTGCTTCTCCTGAGTTCAGCCGTGCTTTCTTCCTACAATGCATATGGAGGCAATTACCTCCTATTGTATAGCGTCCCCTTTGATCACGAATCTGTCTTCCAGTCAAGCTTCTCTGTGGGTATTCCTGGAGATGTGGCTCATTGTGCGAAATAAATAAATAAATAAATAAATAAATTCATCTTTAGCCACTTTCCCTTCCCTGTCCCCTTCCTTGTGTTTAAGCTTTATGTTGTCATGTGTTGTCAATTTCTGCCAGCACCCCATGCGGGATCTGATATCACACTGGATCAAAGCATTTCTTGTGACAGATTGCGCACACTGGGGTGCATGACAGCACACTTGCGGAGCGTGCAATCGCACGCTTTCCCTCATATGTCTCGGGGAAAAACAGGGCTGGGGCTGTGTCCAAGCATTCAGAGATCGCATGTAGCACAAAATAACGATTTGCTCATTTCAAAAAAGGTTGCATAAAGACGGAGAGGGGAAAGAGGGTGTGTGTTTGCAATTGTGTGGGGTAGTGGCTAAAGTGTCGGACTGGGAGTCGGGAGATCCAGGTTCTAGTCCCCACTCAGCCATGGAAACTCACTAGGTGACTTTGGGCCAGTCACAGATTCTCAGCCCAATCCACCTCACAGGGTTGTTGTAGTGAGGATAAAATGGAGAGGAGGAAGATTACGTTCGCTGCCATGGGTTCCTTGGAGGAAAAAAGGCAGGATATAAATGCATCATCATTGTTCATGTATCCACTTGTGTGTTCAGTGCTTGATTTGTAAAGTGAGAGGATCTGGGGTCAAACCTACATTAGAAGTGACACCCATAATCCCAAAGTCACAGTGAGTTATTTATGTGCGTTTCAGTTTGCTTAGCAGAAAGGGAAAGCCACTCTGCACATGCTTTTGGCACTCTTTTATACTAGCAAAATGTCCACCAAATAGCAGGTGGGACTCTGTAGCCAAGCGGGTGAGGGAAACGCTGGCTGTTCCCACCACCTCTCATGCCCACTTTTGAACCTGGAACCTTTGTTTCCATGCCCATTAAACACAACTGTTTTTGCCCCTGGGTTGCTAGGCATGTCAAGAAATACTTTTGTAAGCCGCCGTGAGAGCCTTTTTTGGCTGAATGGCGGCATAAAAATCGTTAAATAAATAAATAAAATAAATAAATATGCCTGAGGGTAGGATGGAGATTGGGGCAAGGCCTGCTGATGTCACAAAGGTACTGATGGTCCAGGACTAGGGTGACCATATGAAAAGGAGGACTGGTGCACACAGCACCAGGTGAAATCCCCTCTTCATCACAACAGAAAGCTGCAGGAGCCCTGCTGTCTTTAGCTAGAGTGACCAGATACAAAACAGGGCAGGGCTCCTGCAGCTTTAACTGTTGTGATGAAGAGGGAATTTCCCCAGTGCTGCATGCATGCAAATGACACCTGCTGAAATCCCCTTTTCGATACAACTGTTAAAGAGACAGGAGCCCTGTCCTCCTTTCCATAGGGGCACCTTAATCACAGATGGATCCCTAATACTGTGATATTCCCCAGTGCAGTTCTTAGGAAAAAGGGGCATTTGGGGGGTGGCAGTGAGGGGGACACGACACTCTCCCCAGAGTGAAAGCTTGTCGCCTTCCCACCCACACCTCTTTCCCCACTTTCAACAGCCCTTTCCCCGCACCTGCACCAAAAAAGTCGATTAGGAGGCGGGCAGGCAGAGAGGCAGACAGACCTGCAGAGGCGCGCGACATTACTATATACGATTATTACTCATTATTATTAATAATAATTTCAGAGTTGCAGACAGAGGCCAAGCATTGAGGACTGGTTCCAGATATAGACAGATGATAGAGGTTTCAATTAAGGCCCATGTGTGCAAAGCCAGCCAGCCGGAGCCCCACGTCACCTCTCACCCCACCACAGCCCAGCCTCTTGCCTGCAGCCCATAAACCACCCTAGTTGACATGAGTTATGGCTTTTGTTGGAAACTGGAAGGGGGGGGAAGAAGGAGGAGGAGAGAACAAGAGATACAGCAGGCAAGCCCACGTCCATCTCCACCACTCACACAATTCGTTCCTGCATTGCAGCTGTTTGGGGAAAGAATGCAGGTATCTAGAAAAGCAGCGGCAGAAACACACACACACACCAGGAAAACACAGGCTTTTCAAATCTCGAGAGGAGCCCCAAATCTAACTAGCTCAGGCTTTGATTCAGGGAGGGGTGGGAGAAAGGAAGCCACAGAGCAAAAATTGCCTAACAAAACGCTCGATCCTTCGGATGCAGATGGAGAGCTTGAGAAGCCAGACGGAGACCCAGTGGTATGTATGGAGCAACGGAGACAGAGGGGGGAATTTATGGGGTATAGATTGGGCAGAGATATATTTACTAGGGGATTGATGGATAGATGGAACTGGAGACAGACAACTTTGAGAGGTATAAATAATGAGTGAGCGAGCACAATTTAAACACGGAGAAAGCAAGGGAGAGCATTACAGGGTGAGTGTGTGTAGCTGCAACCCGAAAACAACCGTTACAGAGGAGTCTGCCCAGCTCAACCGAGTGGGATTTATTTCCAATCAATATGCACAAGTGGGACCTGCAACAAAATGTTGCAGCATGGCGTACCCCTGTTCAGAATTCCAGCCAGCCGTGCCCTCTGCCAGATCATTCCATTCCGTCGTCCCCTCCCGCCAACTTCAGATTTCCACCCCCTGCCCCCAGTCATTCTGAGCCCAATGAACATGCTGAGTGGTTTTTCTATAGGCTTTTTTTTTTTGCCCCCCTCGGGTTTTTTTTGGGGGGGGGGTATTTTTACAAACGTTAGGGTTTTCCCCAAGCCTGCTGATTCCTCCCTTTTGTGTATGGATGGTGCTGTTATGGCTACAGAAGGATGTGCACTTAGGGAATGAGTTTGCCATGAATAGGCAGCGTGGGGCGGGGCAGGTGTTAGGCAGGCTTACAGGATCGACTTAATTCTTTTCCTAGAGTCTAGCGCAGCCTTCCTCAACCTGGGGCGTTCCAGATGTGTTGGACTACAACTCCCAGAATGCCCCAGCCAGCTCTGCTGGCTGGGGCATTCTGGGAGATGCAGTCCAACACATCTGGAGCGCTCCAGGTTGAGGAAGGCTGGTCTAGCGCAAAAGTTATAGTCTTAAAATGGAAGAATTCCGAGCCAGACATGTTTTCGCGACCAGAACTGAACAGAGCTCACATTTGTTCCACACAAAAACGAACTCCTGGCTAACCCCCAGCGCTTTTCATTTGGGGGGTATAATTTAGGGCAGAGGGAAAGATCATTTTGTTGTCGCTATTGTCAAACAATTGGGAATCAGAAAGCTGATCTATTGCAAAGCATTCCAGAGATCCACCATTAGATCCAGGGGACTTCCAGATGAGGCTTTTTATTGTGCAATCACCCTGCCTCAGACATGGAACTGGACAAGGGGGTACAGGTGATGATTCCCCCTCCGTTTGTGACCCTCCTGCGTTTCCTCACCAGCTCTTCTGCCTTTTTTCTTGTCACAAAAAAATCTACGAAGGAGGGAAAACAGGAATAGCTCCACAGTGCCTTTTGATTTGTAGCACCAGGAGTTGTCTGTCTGGAAGCAGCCCCAAATCTACTACCTTCTGCCTGCCGCTGGTGGATAGGACTGGAAGGACAGGATAAGACAGGATAGGACTGAACTACGTGTAGGAAGATAGGTGGGTGGATAGGCAGATAGTGTCAACACGCAGGCAGGTAGGAGGGCAACCAGGATGATCAGGGGTCTGGAAACAAAGCCCTATGAAGAGAGACTGAAAGAACTGGGCATGTTTAGCCTGGAGAAGAGAAGATGGAGGGGAGACAGGATAGCACTCTTCAAATACTTAAAAGGTTGTCACACAGAGGAGGGCCAGGATCTCTTCTTGATCCTCCCAGAGTGCAGGGCACGGAATAACGGGCTCAAGTTAAAGGAAGCCAGATTCCAGCTGGACATCAGGAAAAACTTCCTGACTGTTAGAGCAGTATGACAATGGAATCAGTTACCTAGGGAGGTTGTGGGCTCTCCTACACTAGAGGCATTCAAGAGGCAGCTGGACAAGCATCTGTCGGGGATGCTTTAGGGCGGATTCCTGCATTGAGCAGGGGGTTGGACTCGATGGCCTTGTAGGCCCCTTCCAACTCTGCTATTCTATGATTCTATGATAAGAGTATCTATAATGACAGAGAGTTGAATGAAAATGAGAGCACAGAAGGGAAAGGAGGAAGAGACGCATCATCAGATGGACATGCATACATGCTCATAACAGAGCGAATGGACTAATCACATGAGGATTTTCTCACGATTCAAACTGAGCCAAGGGCTTTTACCCGGAGCTTCGGAAAATGATCTCCAATGATTTACAAAGCCACGTGTCAGCCCTGAATTATGCAAAGTTCTCATTAAGAAGAAATGGCCTCTGAGCATGGCCAGAGTGCTTTTCTCCTACCGCTGAGTAAGCCCAGCCCAGCCCTCACTGGGATTAGAGGCAGGGTAGCTTCCAGACATGCCTAAATTCCAGGATGAGGTGGCCTGTTTTAAGCAGCCCCATTGGATGCGGACGGGGTGAGGACAGATGAAGGCAGGAATCGGACTCCAAATCAGGGCCAGATCCATATTTTCAGTTGTGGGGGGGCTTGGGCAAGACACCTTCAATGTGCTACCTCCAGTATTCGAGGCAGTAAGCCTGGGTACACCAGCTGCTGGGGAACATGGGCGGGAGGGTGCTGTTGCACCACGTCCTGCCTTGTTGGTCCCTGAGTGACAGCTGGTTGGCCAGTGTGTGAACAGAGTTCTGGACTAGATGGACCCTTGGTCTGATCCAGCAGGGCTCTTCTGATGTTCTTAATGGGGCCCCTCCCTCAGTGAAACTGTTTTTACACTGCAGATGTCCCCAGCTGCTCTTAACTCCAACTCCTCCTATGTCTCAGCATGACTACCGCTTGCTTGTTTGACAGAGAGCCAGTGAGCAAGTAGACCGTGGCATCTGCTGCTGCTCCTTCTTACCACCACCAACCACCACCACCACGATCTGGCCCAGAGCAAGAGGCATTTGCTGACTGCAGCAAGATTGATCGTAGCTAGGAACTGGAAGATTCAAGGAGATGATTGTATTGAAGAATGGTACAAAGAAGTATGGGATATAGCTATTAATGATAAATTGACTTGTAATATTAAAGTGAGAAGAGGTATAGCTAAAACAAATGATTTTGAAGGAATCTGGAAACAGTTCCTAATATTTGTGTTTTCTAAGGGAAGTGGGAAACCGCCAGCGGAAGAAAATATGAGATTTTGGAAGCAGGAATGAGATCCCGAGGTGGGGGGTGCACTTATATGTTAAGTTTGATTATGTTATATAGATATGATATTGATGTTACTCAACAATTATGTAGTATGGTGTGTTTTTTAATTGTAATGGTGTATGTTTAAGTATTGTAGAAAATAAATTAAAAAATTTAAAAAGAAAAGAGGCAGGCAAAGAAGCAGGTGGCAAGTCTGAAGAAGAGGAGCGACTCTGGGGCGCTCTTGTCAGTGGGCCTCTGCAGGTTCGTGGCCCCTTGGCATATGCCCGACCATGCCAAGGGCCCACGATGACACCCAAGCTCTGAATGGTGCAGCAAAACCTTCTAAGGGTTGACTGCAGTTCGGAGGGGGGCAGGACGTGTTTGCACTCTGCTTCAGGCAAAAAAAATCTTGGGTTGGCACTGGTAATTCACCACCAGAAGGCACCTTGTGTAAGGCAGTGGCAATATTCAAGAAACATATTTGACCGGACTAGTGACATGGTTCACTTTTCTCCCTAAGTTTCACACAAACTAGAAGCGTTATCACAGCTGTATAGTTAGCGCTGACAGTCAGTTAAAAGGAATCGACAGCAGATTAATCATCGGCCTTTTAATGGATAAATTTGTCAAAGGAATTTCAACAAAACAGCCGATCGCTTCAAAATTAATATTATTACCAGCATAATAAAAAAAAAACAAAAGCTACAACTTGCCATAAAGACGGAAAGGTCATTCTCTGCATTTGCTGTTTCATTCCCTTCTACATGATAGACCCAATACCAAAAGATTTTTTAAAAAAATCTGCCTTTAACTCGCAGCCTGAGCAATTAAAATTTGCTATCGCTGATTAATCGGATGGGGGCCAGTTTTAATCAACTCAAGCCTGAGTTGATTAATCTACCAATTAAACCGATTAAGCTGGAAGCCCTAGCGATAATGCTATTATACATGGCTCTCCAGAGTAAGCTACGCACAAGCGCATCTCTCTATGAAACAGCCATTGTTAGAAAAAACAGTCTGTTCCGATTTTCTGAAATATATCTGCCCATCATCTGCTTCGCTTTTCAGCAGGAGAAGCCTCTTCCCCCTCTCCAGACGGGTGCCGAATTTAGCCCACCATACAAGGTTGTCTTGGGAGCAAAGAGCTATGAAAGGGGGAGAGGAGGGCAGAATGAGAGGGGGAGAATCAGATTTTAAATTCAGATTTGTGACACCTGGATCAAAGAAGGTGCAGGACCTCCGGCCCGGGGGCCAAATCAAGCCCTCTCGGAGTCCAAATCCGATCCGCCGGGGTTCTCCAAATGGCCATGACCCCTTTCCCTTGCCTCTAACCTCTAACCCTTTGGTTGTTTCCCAGTTTTTGTGAAGACCCCCCCACCCCTCCTATTTTAAAAGTTTGAAATGCCTCTCATAAGGACTGGCAGTGAAAGCTGTGGACTAAAATATGCTGGCATGTTTGGGGTTCTGGCCCTGTCTTGGGGCTCATCCACATGGGCGCTTCGCCCCTGGATTGCTTCGGAGTGGCAGCAGGTGATCTACATGATGCAGCCGCCACTCTCAAGCAATCCAGGGGCAAAGCCCCAAAGCTCCTCACTAAAGAAGTTGGGGACTTACCCCGACTTTTTTAGATTGGAGCAAGGCTCCATAGCTCTATGGAGCCTTGTTAAGGAAAAACAAATAAAATTTAAAGGAGGGGGGCTGGAAATCCCACCAGGGAGGGTGCACCCCATTCCTCCCCCCTTGTTTCCATCCCCCAGTTAGCTCCAAATGCGACCCTTCGCATTTACAGCTAACAAAAACCAAAACATCAGCCCCCTTTTCCCCTTAAAAAAAACCCACTAACCAAAGTGGAAGGGGTGCGGATGCTCCCAGGTGCCCCTGGACCGGCCTCGTGTTCCGGGGGGGGGGGGCACGCTGGCACCTGGAAACCTCCAACTGCGCTCCTTCCCATGTAGACGCTGGGAAGGAGCGTCAACACAGCTGCGCCCCGGCCCGTGCCGCCGGGGGCAGCATTATTGAAGTCGTATAGACGAGGGCCTGTAAAGTCTTCCCACCAATGGAATGTGGCTCCCAAGAGTGGAATTTGCCCACCCCCACTCCCTGGGCTGAAAGAGAGTCTGTACCCTAGGGATAAACACAGGAACCTAGGAAGCTGCCTTATACGGAGTCAGACCATAGGTCCATCTAGGCCAGTATTGTCGACACTGACTGGCAGCGGCTCCCCAGGGTTTCTGGAGATATTTATTTTACACTTATATACCGCTCCCATAGCCAGGGCTCTCTGGGCGGTTTACAGACATTCTAAAATTAAGATTAAAACGGGTATACAAAATTTTAAACTCTAAAACACAGAACATACACACATAAAGTATTAAAAACCGATTAAAAACTAAACATGTGGGTAATTAGGATGTGCCGCCATATGCCTGAGTAAAGAGGAAAGTCTTAACCTGGCGCCGGAAATGTAGCAGTGCTGGTGCCAGGCGAGCCTCATCAGGGAGATCATTCCACAGTCTGGGGGCCACCACTGAAAAGGCCCTATCCGTCGTTGCCACACTCCGAGCCTCTCTCGGAGTAGGCACCCGGAGGAGGACCTTAGAGATACCAGGGATCGAACCTGGGACCTCCTGCATGTGCTCTACCACTGAGCCCTGGACCCTCGCCTGCCCGTCTCCATAAAGGAATCAGTATGATCAATCCTCAGAGCAGAGTTAGTGACATACTAAAATAACGTATTGCAGCTAAACTCCGGGCATCAGCTCAGTGGCATGCCAAGGCTTTACGTGTAAAAGGTGCCAGATACAATCCCTGATTTCTCTGATTAAAAGGATCGTAAGGGCTGGGAAAGGCCCCTTGCCTGAGACCTTGGGGAGCCATTACCAGTCAGAAGTAGACAGCCGTGGTCCAGATGACTCAATACCAGGCAGTGTCATCTGCACACCTCCCTGGGCTGGGTGAGGCTTAGTCACGTATAGTGGTCACTGATGGGCCATTGTGCTGTTTAAAAAAGCCATATTGGAATATGACTCACACCCATCTGCCTGGATACGGGCTGATCACAATTTGGATCAGAAGGGCAGTTTGAATCTGGAGTTGCAAGACAATGTTGCTAAAAGGTGACTGGAGAAGGAGTCAATTTTGTCTCGGGGGTAGGTGGGGGAACCTTTGATGAAGGTCTTGTTGCGAACCTACCTGCCTGTGCGCTTGCTTCTGCATCCTTATTCATTCATTTATTTATTACGTTTTTATACCGCCCAATAGCCGAAGCTCTCGGGCAGTTCACAAAAATTAAAACCATGAAAAGCGTAAAAACAACTTATAATACCAGATCAACTTGTACATTTGAAGTAAGCCAGGAGACAGACACTGAAAAGCAGGGGTGAGCAGGTTGTGACTCTCCAGATCAGCCTTCCTCAACCTGGGGCGCTCCAGATGTGTTGGACTACAACTCCCAGAATGCCCCAGCCAGAGCTGGCTGGGGCATTCTGGGAGTTGTAGTCCAACACATCTGGAGCGCCCCAGGTTGAGGAAGGCTGCTCCAGATGTTTTAGTCTTCAACTCCCATTTTCTCTCAACATTGGCTATGTTGGCTGGGGCCAATGGGAATTGTAGGCCAAATCATCTGGAAGTTCGCAGCTGGCCCACTTGCGCTGCTCCAGATGTTTTGCTGCTCTGGACATTCCACCACTCAGCAAAGTGGAAGCTCAAAACAATAGGGCAGGAGGGCACAGCCTCTTTCAGGCCAAGGGCTGAGTACCATTTTTGATCATCTTTTGGGCCAAAATACCCCAACTACCAGCACATTTTAGCTGAAAGCTCTTAGTGCCAGTAACATAGCCTTAGGACATGCATTTCAACACTTAAAACAGGGCGGGGGACTGCAAAAAAAAAAAAAACCCACCCGGGAAAACAGCAAACTCTCAATGGAGAGGAAGGGGGTGCATTCTGGGAAACCCCCAAAAGGCCAAACTGGCACCCCAGGAGGGCCAGATTTGGCCCCCAGGACTGAGGTTCTGAGCCCCTGCAATGAGGCATATCAAAATAAGTAACCAATAGTCCATCAGCCAGTGTCACCATAAGCCATGCATTACCACTCTGAATACATATGTTTTAGAGGCTGAGCCCTGGCTCTGAACTCTGCATTGCCACCCCCATGCACAACATTGTTATTTGTTGGTTAAGCACTTGTATGGGTGATGTGGCCAATGGCTAGGTTGACCATATGAAAAGGAGGACAGGGCTCCTGTATCCTTAACAGTTGTACTGAAAGGGGAACTTCAGCAGCTTTTGTATGCATGCAGCACCTGGTGAAATTCCCTCTCCATCACAACAGGTAAAGTTGCAGTAGCCTGTCCTCTTTTGTTCCTAGTCATTCTGGTATAGCTCCTGCAGGTTTAACTGTTTATTTATTTATTACATTTTTATACCGCCCAATAGCCGAAGCTCTCTGGGCGGTTCACTGTTGTGATGAAGAGGGAATTTCACCAGGTGCTGCTGAAATTCCCCTTTCAATACAACTGTTAAAGATACAGGAGTCCTGTCCTCCTTTTCATATGGTCGCCCTAGTTAGCCCAAACAGGTGAATTCCTGGGGGCGGGGAATTGAAGGTGTTACCACCTAAAGAAGTCTGGGGGAAAGGGGAAGCAAAGATTCAAGCACGCTCACAAAGCTGATCACAAATATTACAATGGAGCAGGTTATTACCAATAAGCTCACGCTGCCTGTAGGATTGCCAGGAAGACACCGCTAGCCTGGCTAATGGACTTTTACTTGCCTCAAAAGACAAGGGGCCAAGGCCATTCCCCTGCCCACCCCCAGATGCGTGTGTGTTTTAAAGGTTAAGAGGTAGCTTTCCAACTGGGCTCCGCCCCTGGGCCAGCCAAGATACAAAAACCCCTGAAAGAAATAACTTTGCGTTGCCTCTTTGCCACGTACAAGGAAATGATGGTGTGAGTTGACTATAGAGCCATAAAAGTTTTATAAGAGGGACACACGGGCCTCACTTCCTGTTTGCCACAAGGGTGGCAGGATCGTCACAGAGATATGAGTTCCCCCACACCTGGCATCTCTAAAGACAATACCTTGTCCCAGATGTCATGTTGGCTGGGAATCATGGGAGTTGTAGTCAACGCATCTGGAGGGCACCGGCTTGGGGTTAGCAGCCCTATCTAGTTTGTGGAAGCTTGTGTTATGATACAAGTGCCAGTCTTTAAGGTGCAACAAGAGACTTTCTTGGTTTTACCCTGTTCATCTATTACTGGTCATGACCAAAATGGCCGCTGTGTTTAACCCGAAACTGGACATGCCGATGAAAGGTGATTGGGACTGGGACCCCATTGATCAGGGAGCTGAGCCCTGGAGGTCAAGGTTGGCAGTACTGACACGACAGATAGGATAGGGCAGGTTCACACATGCAAGAAGGCCTCTCAGCAGTCGCCACAAACGTCAAGCTGGCGGCCAACTCAAGCCACCACTGGATGGTTCACAAGGGAACAGCATTCAAGCAAGCAGGCGCCAGAGACTGGCTGGAACGTCTCATGCAAGGAAGAAAAAGTTGCACATGAAATGAACTGGATTTCAAATGCCTTTTGCTTAGTGCAGGGGACAGGCAACCTGGTGCCCTGCAGATGTTTTGGGGTACAACCAGTGGAGGCTGGTGGCTCCGATTTCAGTGGGGCTGTGAATCCATTCTGGGTTTCAGTCAGAAACCAGCTAGAACTCTAAAGGAGCCATCCAAGGTGCCGAACCCTAGTCCCAAAACAGGTTCGGTACCTTGGATAGCTCTTTTTAGAGTTCCGGTTGGTTTTGATTGACACCCGGAATGGATTTACAGCCCCACCGAATTGAGAGCCACCAGCCTTACCCGGATGCCTCTCCCTTCAGGCCCAGCCCACTTGGCCAATGCTCAGGGTCTACAGGACACCGGGTTGCTTCCCCCTGGCTTGGCTGTACATGAATCAACTCCGTAACCCTCTCACGTCAATGTAGCTCCGGCATATCTAGAGAAACGGGTTTACTAGTCACTGCCTCTCCCCAGGGAACCTTGTTCTATGAGGAGGTGCTAGGGAGTTCTAATAGGGATCTCGGCACCCTCACTAAATTACAATTCCCAGGACTCTTGTGGGGTGAGGAGAGCCACGACAGTCAACGTGGCCTAAAACCATTATGCATTTGGCAGCAGAGATGTGCTTTTAGCATAACAGTAGCTAAGTAGGTACTGTGTTATAACAGGTGTTGCTGCTTCTTCATTTCAGTACATTCCCCTTATTTCTGCCATGCATTGCAGAGTTAACAGCTGCTGGGTGGCACACAGACCTCAGATATACTTAAACAATACATAGAAAACCCGATGGGGGTGCCTTAATATACTATGCCTATTTTTTTTTTAAGTCATTCCATTGCTCAAGGTTGACCTAGAAGCTGCGTTCCCAAATCCCAGAGGTGCAATGGGGAGCTGTGGTTACTCATCTGGGAGTGGAGAAGTGCACTCCGCATACGCACTCCTCGCTTGAATATTCTTCGTGGTCCTTGGCATCCACCCTTTGCTTCCGGGGCCGCGAGACGGACAAGAACCAGGCTCAAATCATATCCTTTTGGTACTGCTAGGGTTTCACGACGGGGCCGTAACTCGGCGTAGCGCACGCGCTTTTTACGCAGCAGACCCCAGGTTCAATCTCTGTCACCTCCAATTAGAAAGACCTTCTGCCTGCAACCCGGAGAGCCGCTTCCCCCTGACAATGCTGGCCTGGATGGGCCCATAATCTAGGCCTTGTCATACGTTCAACGGGGCAAAATTGCCTCTGGTTCGAGGCCGCCACTTCAAAGTCTTTTGGGGGCAGCGGCAAAGATTTTCAGAAAAGCGAGCGCACAGGTCACGGCAGCTCATTACTTTAGGTAACCCCATCTCTCTGTATCTTTAGAAACGGGTCAGATTAGAAATGGGGCTTTCCGTAAAGATCTTTAAGTACACAAGGCAATAGAGACCGACAGACAGGAGGGGGTTTTATATAATGCTGCCTCTCTGGCTAGCTCTATTGTTCTGAGCACATAACAGTGGCAGAGCTATCATGGTTATATAAAAATCTATCTGCCTCTACAGCTCTCTTACCCAGAGAGCAGGCGATGCGTTTCCCCACCAACACGCACCCCCGTGCGTGGGCTCCTCTAGCCAGCTTTTCCCAAGCATTGCACATTTGTGCAGATACACCTCCGGACGTGTTCTCTCTTCAGACAAAAATAAGTTTCTGCCACCACCGCCCAAACACACGAACCGCACACTTATTTTGGGCACCTTAATCCCAAAAGGCATTCGAAGCCCCCCCGATCTCAGATTGAAATGATCACCACAGGTGGTGTATATGGGATGCCACGAAGAGGCCACAGAGTAAAAGAGCTGGCCCCAGGCAGGCAGGATCCATGAAGAAATCCTCTACCACCACCCCTGTTTTTGTGTAGCTCCACGTTCAGTGGATTATGCCCTTGGGGTGATTTCAAGTTTGGTGTTGTTATTTAAAATAAGAACAACCAGATATAGATTTGCTTCTAAAAAAAGAAAATCACATATGCTCTGAAACAAGGGTGAGCAGAAGGTAGATCTCCTAGATGTTTTGGACTTCCACTCCCAGAAGCCCTGGCCAGTATGGCCAATGGTCAGGAATGCTGGGAGTTGAAGTCCAAAACATCTGGAGTTCTTCCTGATGCCCAGGACCTGCTCCAATATATGACTAGAAGGGAGAAGTGCCCATACAGTCCCTGATGGTGCCCCATGTCAACTGGGGTTGGGGAGTTGGGTTTTCTGCCACCAGCGCTAAAATGTCTGCTTAGGACGACCCCACACAGTCCCTCAAGCTCCAGTGGAATCACTTGCAACATCGAAACTGTTGGGCTGACTTTGGGCTTGTGCCAGAATCGGTAAGACTCCTGAGGTTGATGCACCTGAGTTTGATGCAAAAGACATCCACTTGGAATTAAAGGTCTAGATCCAGGCATTTGTTCTCAAGGTAGGATGGGGAGGCATTTTTCTCCCTCTCCCATAATACTAGAACCCAACGGGGTCATCCCATGAAGCTGATTGGTGGGAGAGTCAAGACAAATAAAAAGAAGGACTTCTTCACACAGCACATAGTTGAATTATGGAATTCACTACCACAAGATGTGGTGATGGCCACCAATTTGGATGGCTTTAAAAGGGGGTTGGAAAAATTCCTGGATGAGGAGGCTATCAATGGCTACTCGTCCTGATGGCTGTGTGCTATCTCCAGTATCAGAGGCTGTAAGCCCTTATACACCAGTTGCTGGGGAACATGGATGGGAGGGTGCTGTTGCACCGTGTATTACTTATGGGTTCCTGGTTGACTGCTGGTTGTCCAATGTGTGAACACAATGCTGAACTAGATGAACCCTTGGCCTGATCCAGCTTGGCTCTTCTTATGTAGCAGAACTGAACTGTGCTCACAGTCCTATCCACACAAAATCCACTCCCAGTTACACCAAGTTTCCTTCATTGCGGCAGTACAATTTAGGGTGGGAGTGATTTTATTGTTGCTATTGTTAGAAAACTGAGAGTCAGAAAACCTTGCCTATCTACCTCAAATCTGCAGGGGCCAGATTGATTTTGGGAACCAGAAGGTTCGACCATATAACACCTGCTCTGGTCTGCTTGCACTGGCTGCGTGTACATTTCCGAGCCCAATTCAAGGTGCTGCCTTTGACCTATAAAGCCTTACACGGCTTGGGACCACAATACCTGATGGAACGCCTCTCCCGATGTGAATATACCCGGTCACTACGTTCAACATCTAAGGTCCTCCTCCGGGTGCCTACTCCGAGAGAGGCAACGAGGGACAGGGCCTTTTCGGTGGTGGCCCCCAGACTGTGGAATTATCTCCCTGACGAGGCTCGCCTGGCACCAACGCTGCTATCTTCCCAGTGCCAGGTTAAGACTTTCCTCTTTGCCCAGGCATATGGTGGCACATCTTAATCACCCACATGTTTAGTTTTTTAACGGTTTTTAATGCTTTTTGTGTGTATGTTCTGTGTTTTAGAATTTAAAATTTTGTATACTCGTTTTTAATCTTAATTTTAGAATTCCTGTAAACCGCCCAGAGAGCCCCGGCTATGGGAGCGGTATATAAGTGCAATAAAAATAATAATAATAAAATAAATAAATAAATCATCGAGAGATCTGCTAGGGAATCCAGATCGACCTTCTGCCCAGCCCCGACCTGCTCGTCTGTGCTAAGAATTTCACCCTCCTGGAAAATGCAGGGGGAAGTTTCTAAAAATTGGAACAGAAGGGAACCTGTTGCCTGCCCTTTCTCTCCAGTGATGTGCCAGAAATGGCTGACGTCAGCATGAGAATAATTTTTGTATTCTTATTTGCAAAGGTGTCTCCATGCTCATATTTTCTTAACTTTTATAGAGGAAAGGGTTATGTAATATATGTGGATAACTAAATGGCCAAGCAGAGATAGATTTAAGACTCTTCGGTTACATGTTTCAGCGTCTGTCATCCTCGGTAACACAGTTTGGATTTCTGAAATTTCAAACGTGTTACTGGGGAAGACAGAAGACGAAATCTTTTTACTGAACAGTCTTAAACCGATCTCTGTTTGGCTGTGCAATTATTGACCTATTTTATAATTAATGGTTTAATTTTATTCGTGTCCACTCAGAAACAGGCCCCACGCAGTTCCATGGGTCTTACGTCTAGGCAGGTATCTACAGCAGGGGTGGGGAATTGCTGACAGTGATGATTTTGCTCTCTGCTACTATACAGGGAGGGGGGCTTTGGCTTCAGTCCCACAGGCTGGATGGGCCAGTTTGGTGGGCCAAATTTGGGCCACAAGCCAGAGGTACGCTATCCCTGGTCTATAGGATTGCAGACCCAGTATCCTTCTAGAATACAGACCCTAACTATTTGTTGCAACTTTCAAAATAGATCAATATTCATTCATTCATTCATTCATTCATTCATTCATTCATTCATTCCCCAAGGGCTTTTTTCATGTAAAGGCGACTGTAAAGTGCTCTACATGGGGTTGCTTTTGAAACATGTTTGGAAGCTTCAATTCGTCCAAAATGCAGTAGCCGTTCTTCAAACTGGGGCTTGCTGCATAGAGCGTATAATAATAATAATAATAATAATAATAATAATAATAATTCTTACCCTCCTCTCCGATTGGATCGAGGCAGGGAACGACAGCAATCCCATATGATCCCATCTGCATTGGTTACTAATTCACTTCTAGGTCTAATTCACATGCAGCCTTTGAGTGTTAGAGCCGTAACAAACTGGAACCAGGACACCTGAATGAACGGCTCGTCCCACCTGCACCGTAGCCATGTGCTCAAGTGAATGTCTGTGGCCCTGCTCCATGTTCCCCTTCCCTCAGCGCATGCATGAGACAGGGCCTTTCCGGTCATGGTGGCAGAATGTGGAATTCCCTCCCAAGGGAGGTCCACTCACTCCATTGCTGCTCGCCTTTCAGCAAGCAACAAACCATGACAACATGGTTATTTCTGAAGGCCTTGGGGGCATGTTAACGTGGTGCTGGTGCTAGAAATTGTTCTAATGTGGTGTGTTTGTTTCTTTTCTTTTAATAGCGCCGTGTGTGTGTGTGTGTGTGTGTGTGTGCGTGTTTGTGATATATATATATATATATATATATATATATATATATATATATATTCTGTAACTGTTTTAAAATAGATTCATACTTTTCATTTAAAGTATGTTTGCGTACCACTGTGAGAGCTCTTTGAGACCAAAAAGCATGCTCTGGAGCAGCCTTCCTCAACCTGGGGCGCTCCAGATGTGTCGGACTACAACTCCCAGAATGCCCCAGCCAGCTGGCTGGGGCATTCTGGGAGATGCAGTCCGACACATCTGGAGCGCCCCAGGTTGAGGAAGGCTGCTCTGGAGGGTCACAAACAAACAAATAAATAAATAAAGGATGAGGTGAAAGGAAACCAAAATAGTGAAAAATCTTAGAACCACAATAGTGGGCTTGGTGGGTCATTTAAACTACTCCCATCATTAAATCAATATATAATATGTCCAAAAAATATTCTCAAGACAGAGGCCTGTGCCCAGCAGCTAATTATTCCTTCTAATAGCAAAATCAGCCGGTGTTTGCTGACAGGACTGTATCCCAAATGGAGCCACTGAGAAACATGAAGCAGGTATCAGCATGCTCAGTGAGACCCCAAAGTACCCCCCCCACACACACACAGAACCCTTTAGGGGGAAAAGCCCTAAAAGAGCAACAACACTCAGAAGCCATAAAATGCTGAGTGTCTGTTGAGGGGAGACCCAGAAAACTGGGGAGAGGGAGGGGGGATGGATTAGAGTATCCATAAGAGAGCATGACTAGTTGACTAGAACCCTGAACAGGAACACTCCGCGTATGTTTTTGTTGCAGGTCCCATTTCGCCGTCCTTCATATAGACTTGAGGCTAATTTATTCATGCAACAGGATGAAATAGTAAAGCTTTTCTTGGATTGCTTTAGGGTGGATTCTTGGAGATGCAGCCCAACACATCTGGAGCACATCTGGAGGGATGCTTTAGGGTGGATTCCTGCATTGAGCAGGGGGTTGGACTCGATGGCCTTGTAGGCCCCTTCCAACTCTGCTGTTCTATGATTCTATGATTGTGTGACTTCAGGCACCAGGTGTCGTGTCTGAATCGACTCCCGTGTATTGTGGTAGTCCCTGAATGCGGAAAAATAGTGTGTCAGGGAGAAGGTTAGGCTGATCCTTTCTCCCTTACAGACTAGCTTTCTGCGTGCAGGGAGAATTATGAGATGTGGGAGCGTTCAAACATGCACTCTCCCGCCACAATCCAGGAAAAGCCTTCCCGCATCATATAGTTGCTTGCAGAAACTTGGTTAGAAAGGCCAATGCAATTGGCAACGCGGGAACTTCATCCTATTTAATAAAAAGATCTTGGCAAGGAAATGCATGCTCTTTTTCTTTAGCATTTCGGGGGAGAAACAAACAAACACACAAAACGACAGATCCCTTTTCCTTTCCTCTTTCATTTCCCTCCCCTCCTTGAACAAAATTGCTTCATTTGTATTCTTATTTCCTCCTTCTTCTCTCAAAACCATGTCGAAGGGGGCTGCGTCTGTTTTGTGCAGGCGCACGAGAGTGGGCTGGGGGCGGAGGAGAGAAAAGCAATTATATTTAAAATGCCACAAGGACGATGTCTTGTTTTCGCAACTTCCTTCACGATAACATAACCAAAGCTTAAATTAAAAAAAAAAAACTTTCATTTTTAATGGGGGAAGAAAAAGAAGAAGAAGAAGAAGAAGAAGAAGAAGGCATTTCACTTCATAGCTGAAGAGACAGGCTCCGGAGGAAATACTGCAGCATACGCCCCAAAGGCACATAAACCATAAAAAGGCATAAAAGCAGTCTTTGCACAGGCTTATCCAGTCTCATCTGCGGGAACTTGGAGGGGGGGGGGGAATGTATGGGTGCGGACAGTGCCTTTTCTTTTAAGTATTCGGAGCTGCCAATTTCGTTGATGGATGGACAGATGCCATGTTAAAGGCATACACACGAAAAGGGAGGTGATGGATTGGGTTATATCGGAGGAGAGACAGAGGAGAAGAGGAAGGCAAAAAAAGAACTAATGGCACGGGCAAGAGTATATGCAGGGCTGGACCTATTCCCAGCCAAAATTCTCCGCCGAGACAAATGCCGGATTGTGTAACCTGCATAAATTATGCAAGCGTGCTTATTTTGCATAATTTATTCCGCTAGGCAAGAGTTCCACCCGGGCCATGGAAGCCCTGCAACTCCCCCCCCCCCCACTCCACCTGAGAAAACCCTGCTCAGGTGATCCACCCTTCTGGCTTCTGACATCCTTTGGTGACGCTACTTGAGCGGTGTGGGCGCTATGACTTCATGTCTCCTTCCCACAATGCTCTGGAAGCATCAGAAACCCCAGGCCAAGTAGGAAGCATCCACGGCGTGGCTCCTCATGTTAGTATGAGACGCTGGCTTGGGAAGAAACCATAATAGAGACCTGCTCTCATGTAATCGGGGGGGGGGGGCAGGGGCGAGCTCCTACATTACAGAGTTGGTGCGGGAGCATCACACACTACACTGGTTTCCACAAAGGGTGGATTAAAATCAATGGTCTTTTTTCTTTTTTTTAACAAACCAGATTTTTAAAATGTGAATTATTTTAGAATCACCAATAAAACACTAAATTTCTCTCTCCCTCTCTCTTTAAATGTAGTTACAATTAACTTACAAACATCATACCTAAAAAGGGGTATGGTAGACTCGGGAAAGTTGCAGAAAAGGACAGCTAAAATGATGAAGGGGCTGGAGCAGCAGCCCCATGAAGAAAGGTTACTACATTTGGGACTGTTTAGCTGAGAGTAAAGGGAGACACGATAGAGGTGCACAAAGTTGTGCCTGGTGTGGTGAAAGTGGAGAGAGAGACATTTTCCTCCCTCTCTCCAAATACTAGAACCCAACGGGGTCATCTCATGTAGTTGATTAGTGGGAGATTCAGGTCTGAGAAAGGAAGGACTTCTTCACACAGCGCATAGTTAAACTATGGAGTTTGCTACCAGAAGATCTGGATGGCTTTGAAAGGGTGTGAGACAAATTCATGGAGAAAAAGGCTATCAAGGGCTACTAGTCCTGATGGCTATATGCGATCTATATGTTAACTCTAGAATCGGAGGCGTTATGCCTCTGTATACCAGTTGCTGAAGAACATGAATGAGAGGGTGACATTGAACTCATGCCCTAAGCGTGAGTTTCCCACAGTCAGCTTTTGGGCCACTGCGTGAACAGAGTCCTTGACTAGATAGGCTTTTGGTCTGATCCAGCACGGCTCTTCTTATGTTCTTATATAAACATGCTAAACCACACAATTCAGGCGTAACCCCTTTTCATGTTTAGACAGAAAACAACTCATCCTACAACTTCCAGCTTTCCCCAGCCAGCATGTAAGACATTTTTGGGTCTAAACCTGCAGAGGATTGCATTAGAGTCTGATAAAAATGAGGTTTACCTACCAACCAAACAAGGGCATTAGTTTCAGTTTTTCATCTCATGGAAATAGCTCTGTCCAAGCTCCCTACCGGCTCTTGCTTTCTGAAAGTGCTGGGCTTTCAGTTTCTGCCTCTCTGACTAAAATCACACGCGCAAAGACACCAGCTGGGGCTGGATGGGATTATTGTTGTGTTGTCTTGTGTTGTGTTGATGGAGTTGGGCCAACAAGGCACAGGAGTTACTTAAGACAGAGAGACAACGCAGGAAACCGTGGTCGGAGGCAGAGTAGAAGGGAGCAGTGGAGCGGGCTAGAAAGAAACTGGACTATTGTGTACGTGTGTGTGTGTGTGTGGTTTATTTCTCACCATTCATAATGCACCTGCAGCTTGACACAGGCAAGGAGCATTCCGCACTATTTCCTAAATTAATAAAACTGCATCTAAAAATAATTACGCAAAGTATACCCCCCTCAATGTTGTAAAATGCTGTACCGAGTTGTAAATTAACATGTTTTAGTGATCCGATTTGCACCATTTGTTGAAGAAATATGTGAAGAACTATCAGTGGTAAATTTGATTTAAATCAACCATTATGGGATTCAGATTGCTTTGATTCAAATCCATCCATCCCATTTCCACCCCCATGATATAATGTGCCCTTTCGACCCTGCTTCTGAAACCTTAAGTGCTATAAAACCACCTGCATATCATTTGGATGCTCAGGTTCAAAGGAGGCTGAATCCCAAATTCATGCTTGCCATGTGGCGGTTCCTCAAGAGCAACGTCTTGGAAGCTTCTCCAGGACAATCTCAGATCTAGAAGGAAGCTTCTTTTCGACTGCTGTCAAGAGACAGTGTGGCGGATGGAGCGTTGGACGTGGACCAGGAGAGATCTTGGCTCAGGCCTGATGCTCACCGGACGACCCTAAGCTCACCATTTCTTCTCAGCCTAACCCACCTTGAAGAATTAGCGCGAGGACAAAATAGAAAAGTCAGGGGCGCATCACCCATGCTGCCCTGAGCTTCTTGGAAGCAGGGTTGGATACAAATTGAATCGATAAAAACGACAACTAAGGCTGGTGTCAACAGTCGGCATGATCAGGTACATGCGAAGGGCCCACACCCCAGCAGGGGGTTCACGGACAAGAGCCCCCTGGAGGTGCTCCTCCTCTTCAGCATTGCAACCTGCTTGTTCATCTGCCTCTTGCTCTGGCCCAGGTGGTCAGAAGGAGGAGCACCAGATGCCCTGCCCGATGACCCCCCCTGGCTGTCAAATGAGCAAGCAGTGGCAATGAGGAGGAGGAGGAAGAACAGCTGAGGACCATGGCAATGAGAAGGGAGACCCGCTGAGGGAGGTGGACCCATTGAGGTCTTGACCAAAGGCCCTGAGGAACCTGGAGCCGGCACTGCTCAGGGCTATAATTAGCTATTCCCCCTTTGCTCCAGGCAAATGGTTTCCCTGAGATCTGGCAGCTCCTCCTTCCTCAGCCTGGAAAGACCCTGCAGCACGACGTGGCCCAGTAAGGCTAGCAGAGCCGATGGACTCAGCAGTGATAGCATCGCAGTGCATGATATTTGCATTAATTTGCCAAGCCGCCACGATTTGGGGTTTTGAGTCACTTAAGTGTTTGGGGAGGGAGCGGGAATGGTTGACACAGAATGGGAAGGCAGGGGGGACTGGAGTGGTTTGTAAGCTGTTCCCCTGAGGCCTAGAAGCTTGATTTGACAAAGGACAAGAAAGGATTTTAAGAAGCAACGTTTTGCATCACGCTGCAGATTTAGCCGTGTCACTCTGCTGCAGCAGAAACGACGGAGTCTTGTGCCACCTTAAAGACTTCATGCATTTAGCACAGTATCATTAATTTTTAACAACCTTCCTCTCCAGATGTGTTGGACTACAACTCCCAGAATTCTCCAGCCAGAATGGGAGTTGTACAAGACGGCTGGAGGGCACTAGGTTGGGGAAGGTGGGTGTTTAAGTTACCACAAGACTCTTCGTCGTTTCTGCATGATCAGAAAATCTGCAGGCACTTGGGAAGGGCCGTAGCTCAGTAGTAGAAGGTCACAGGTTCGATCCTGGGCCTTTCCAGATAGGGCAGGAAAAACTCCTTCCTGAAACCATGAGAACCGCTGCCAGTCAGTGTCGACAATACTGGGCTATATAGATCAAAGGGCTGACTCAAGATTAGGCAGCTTCCTATGTTCCACTGATGGCTTCAGACGTTATCCAGAAGTCTGGAAAGAAGATGTCCAACCACCTGAGCATCCTCTTTTATAACTGTTTCCAGGTAACCCTGATAAGCACATGCAGAGCTCTGATTAAAATTCTACCCCCTCCTGGAAATGCTTGCAGATATGGCCGAAGGAGGCCTTGCTGGCTGAGAAATTAAAGCCAAGTAGGCAGAACAAAGCCAGGACGATTTTTCATGTCTCGTGTTGTTCTAGCGAACCTCGTGACAATCTGAGCCGGCTGCCCGATCTAGGATCTTTGGGGATGTATGGAGAGGATCCAGGGGGTTTGCTAACGAAGGACGCGACAACTTCTAGAAAAATCTATGTACGTGTATAAACGGCAACTACACCTGTTCGCAAACAGGCCGGAAAGGGAAGGAAGGAGGGAGGAAAAATGCGGAGAGGGATAGAATGGAATATGTGAGGTGATCAATATAAGGATCACACACACACAACCTGTTTCTGTGCTTTGTAGAACAGAAGCAGGGTTGTATGTGTATCCTTCATTTGCAGCTGCAACAGGCTACCATGAAATTTGGTACTGGACGCAGAATTCAGGAAAAATCAGCTTTCATTAGAGAAACAAAAACATGTTTCCAGTCCTTAAGGGCTGTCACCAACTATAACGGTGATAAAGGGCAGGAGCCCAGGGACCTGAAGGGAGGATGGGGCCGAGAAGGATTTCCAGGGGCCTAAGAGAAGAGCTCCAGCAGCGTACATGGGTTGGTGACCCTCCTCATGACCAGCAGACGCACAATCAGCAATGTGAAATGGGCCAATGTGTGCCCATCCGCATCAAAACTCAAGGCACCTCTCGCTGCGGACCATGGCTCGGGTGCGGGTGCACTTGGTCGCTCAGATTGTTGTATGCAGCTCTAGTTATAAACCTTCTGGGTAGGAGTTATGTCACGTCTCCAACAGGGATGGCCAAATGCAATGGAGGCTCGGTGGCTCCATTTTCGGTGGGGCAGTGAATCCACTCTGGGTTTCAGTGAGAACCAGTCAGAACTCTAAAGGAGCTATCCGAGGGATTGGGTTCAGCACTTGGGATAGCTCCTTTAGAGTTCTGATTGGTTTTGACTGAAACCCAGAGTGGATTTACTGTTCCACTAAAATAGGAGCCACCAGCCTCCGCTGGCCAAATGGTAGCCCACGGGCCAAATCCACACACACACACACACCAATTCTAAGCAAGTTTAGTCAGCTCCCTGGTCGCACTACCCAAATTTCATCATGGTATGGTCAAATATTTGCCAAGCATTTCAAGTGGGCATGGTCTGAAAGTGCATGATGCAGCAACCTGACTGAAGTTAAGTAGGTCTGGGTTGGGTCAATGGCTGGATGACACTGACAATACCCCCAAAATTCCCTCATGGGCAAAAGGTGGGATAGAAATGAAATGGATGGGTGGGGGAGGAACATTCCCATGAGAACCAGTATGGTGTAGTGGTTAAAGTGTTGGACTGGGAGTCGGGAGATCCGGGTTCTAGTCCCCATTCAGCCATGGAAACCCACTGGGTGACTTTGGGCCAGTCACAGACTCTCAGCCCAACCCACCTCGCAGGGTTGTTCTTTTGAGGATAAAATGGAGGAGGAGGAGGATTATGTTCGCCGCCTTGGGTTCCTTGGAGTAAAAAAGGCTGGATATAAATGCAAAAATAAATAAATAAATAAATAAATAAATAAATAAATAAATAAATAAATGTTGAACCCTAAACCAAGTCAGGCTATTGTCTTCCTACCCAAAGATGTCCGCTCTCAGTCCAAGCCCTGCTATTCAAGATCCTTTATTTATTTATTTATTTAGAGTATTTTTATCCTGCACCTCAGCCAAAAGGCTCTCGGAGCAGCTTACAATGTATCAATAAAGAAGACAGTCCCTACCCTCAGGCTTACATTTTTTTAAAAAAGACATGACACACAAGGAAAAGTGGATGGGGAGGGAAGAGGGAGAAAATAAAAATAAATTAAGGAGACTGTTTAGGCTGGTGGGAAGGCCCTGCTCCGTCCTCTCATCTCCCAATGGAGGGGCAAACCAACAGCTCCTTCTTCCCCACAAGGTGAAGATATTAGCCCTGTGTGTGTGTGTGGGGGGGTGTTTTTCCAACTGAAGCAGGCTCTGATGATCCCTGCCTGCTCCAGTCTCCCTCGCATCCTTTGAATTGAAAGTGCCAGGATCTGAATCTGGGACCTTCTTTGTGGAAGGCCTGTGCTCTCCTTCACTGAGCTATTGCAGCTCCTTCATTCCAAGAAACTGAGAGATCCCAGATTTTAATGTTTGTGATAGCTATGCGAGCAGTTCAATGGGAGTGGCAAAATCACTTTCTCTACTCTTCTCCTTCCACACACACACAAAGACCACGATCTGAAGAATGTCTGCTATAAATACAGGAGTTTGTCCAACCCTGCTCTGCACCAAGCACTATTTCTGGTATTAACCAAACACTGAGTAGCAACAACAACAGCAGGAGGGATCGATAGGTAAGATACAGTGGAAGACATCAACCTTGTCAGAACCAGGGCCTCCCGCAACAATTAACTTGAGACCCACTTTTAATGTTATATCCTATGGGCCAGGCAGTAGTTTTCCTTCTCCCTCATTGGCCTTTCTTCCTCTATCTCTGATTCTCACTTTCTCCCTCTCTGCCCTTCCCCTCTCTTTCTCTTTTTTGTTTCTTAAAAAAATAATAGAAAGAGAATGATGGTGATGGACCAGGTGTGGCCCATCTGAGGTCCAGTCATGGCCCACCACTTGAAGACCAATGAAATAAAGAACAGTTGGATATATAGATATTGGGAAGGATCAGCACCATGTACATTGATGGTGCTATATAAATAAATAAATAAATAAATAATAATAATAATAATAATAATAATCAGATGTAATGCCAAACCATATTTTAGCATTACAAGAAAAAGCCGCAGTGGGTCTCAGGCTCATGCACAACCATGAAGAGATAGGGAAAGGGAGTTTAACCACAGTTTAGTGTTACTTCCAAATCTTAAACTGTGGTTCATTTTAACTACGTTTTTAAAAAAAACAAAAAACAAAAACAAGCCAACTTCTCAAACCGTAGTTAGATTAACCACGGTTTGTCTGGGTTAGGACAACATGGCAAGCTGTGGATAATCTAAAATGCAAGTGAAGGGTTCTGAACCCCTCCTCACAGCTGTGCCAGAAGAGGAGCAGTGAGTGCTTAAGCTAAAGGCTCGCCTAGCACCATTTGTATAATGCTAAACTATGGTCTAAAGTTTTATGTCTGAACCAACCTATTGACTCGATGGATGGATGGTATCTCATAGCATTGGATCAGGCTTGTAACAGCCATTGGACTAGTGGCCACCTGTGGTAAGTACAAATTGACTTGAGGTGGTTAGGAAAGAACACTTTGTGAGCGGAGAGTTGTTAAGAGTCTCAGACTAACCATATGCCATAAATCCCCCAGTGTTTGGACAAGTACCTAGTAAAAGACATGAGTTGGGATTGAGGGATGGATGTTGACCAGGATTTACTTAGAGGTAGACCTCACCAGGAGGGTTAGCCTCAGAACCTGCCTGGGCTCAGGCCTAGAACAGGGAAGAGATAATAACTCACAACTGAGTTAGCACAAGTAACTTTCTGCCGATCTGGGGTTAGGGCAAAGGGCTTCGAGAGCAGAAGATGCAGCTTCCTTCCCCAAAATGGCCCCTTCCAGCCCACTCAACTGTCTCTGACGTAAGAGCTCTCCTTGGAAGAACATAAGGTGTCGTCTCCATCCATCCTTCCTTGTCAAGTCTTCCTCTTCTCAGTTTCCATAACTAGATCCCGATACGAGAACTCCCCCCACCCACCCAGCCCTCTTCCCCTTTCCTCCTCCAGCCCTAAAGAACACAAGGCAACTTATTCTTTCCTCCCACCATTTATATCTTCTATCCTCTGGCAATGAATTCCACAGATTAACAAGTGTTCCTTTCCTTAAAGCTCATACATGGTTTAGAAATCAGGAGGAACGTCATGGGTCCCTCATTCCCCTCCCTCAAAATAACTCTGAGAATTGTAGTTTTGGGAAGAACGCTCTGTAGCCCCCTTAAAAAACAGCACCTCCCAATCTTCTGCTAGTCTAGGCTAAATCTATACTAGTACTTTTTATCGGTATTGAAGTGCACTGATAACTGCACATTACGCATTCCGTATACTGCTTTTCTAGCATCATTTCCTGCTTTTTTATGCCGTACTATCCAAAATATGTCATTGTGTGTGCTAAGAGGGCGCAAGAGGGATATGGCGTCACCGTGATGGGATCGTACTGCTATGACACGAAGTGTGGATCTGGCCCAGGTTTCAGTTTATATTAGAGAGATGCCCTTTACAATGGAATGCTAAGCAAGTTTATTGAAAAGTCTTATTGAGCTGAATGGGGCTTACTCCCTAGGAGGCATGGACAGATCAGTCTATTCCTCTAGCCCAGTTCACAAGTGTTCAATCATAAGTCCGTTCTGACCGGATTTATTTTTTTTAGCTGCACAAAAAACTGCATTTGAACCGGACACATATTCCCCAGAAGTACACTGTTTTGTATGCATTTTCACTTTAAACCGCATTTCCTCCTAAAACAATTTTTTTTTTTAAAGCCAAGGACTATATCGCAACATTTGGAGAAGGGCGTAATCCCATCCACACGTTAGTTCGAGAAATGCGAATGCCGGTTCGCTTCAAAATACGGGCCGAACGAAATTCTTCACCTTCCCTGCTTCCCAGGAAAGATTGCACACGGTTAGGATTTATTTGAATCGCTAGCTTTGGGACTTAGGTTTGGGGGTGCAGGAAAGAGAGAGAGAGAGAGAGTGCAATCATCCCTCCCCATGAACTCTCTCCCTCTCTCTCTCTCTCTCTCACACACACACACAGACACACACACACACACACAGAGCCTGTCACATAGGAGCCTCCTTGCTTACAATACTCCTTTGTTGTTTTTAAAAGCCAAATATACAAAATAATCTACTGAACCCATTATGGAAAGGTCTGCAATTCCCCCCCACCCCAACGATTTATTCCGTGCTGATCCATTCCTGCTCTCTGTAGCGCACCTCTGGATCCTTCAAGATGCTAGTCCTTATTTTAATAGCTTAGGGAGATTACCCTAGAGAGCAGAAATCTGCAATATGTGTCCAAAGACCAGAGCTTAATTCTGAGAGCAGGGGCAGTACTGACTAGCAGGGCTTTTCACCAGATTCCACTAGAGTGCCAACGACAACCCTTCCTGGCTAACTTGGACCTTGCTACAGCTATTCGTGTCCCAGTAACCTCCAGCTAGACTACTTTATCCCACTCTATATGAGGCTTCCTTCAAAAAAAAAGAGGAGGAAAGAAACTTCAAATAGTGCAAAATGTCATTGATAGATTATTGGACGGAGCTGGCTGAGGGGAATATATAGTACTCATACTGTCAAGAAATACTTTTGTAAGCCGCCGTGAGAGCCTTTTTTGGCTGAATGGCGGCATAAAAATACTTAAATAAATAAAAATAAATAAATATTTGATCAGCACTGTTAGTTTCTGTTGGTTTTGACCTTTAAACCCTTAAATGACTTGAGGCCTGAATATCTTAAGGCCCGCCGCCTTCTTCCATATGTGCTCGCATTCAACATCCGAGGCCTTGCATTGTCAGATGACGCTCATGGGAGCATCTCTCAGGAGCAGGGCCTTTTCGGTAGTGGTGCCAACTTAACAGAATGCCCTCCCCAGAGAGATCTGACACCTTGACTACTTGCAGGCCCCAGGCAAAAACCTCTATCCAAGAGCCATTGCCTAGCCTGACTCTACGATGCCGCCGTGTATGGATTGTTGCTCTTGTTACTAGGACTCTTTGTTGAATTGGAATTTGAAACTTTTATGATCACCGTTTACTATTTTATTTCTGTATTTTGTAATCTGGGGTTGCTTTTGGTCATTCTTCTTTAATTGCCAGCCGCTTTGCATTTACGATTCGTAAATAAAAGGAGGGGGGTATGTGTTAATCGAATACAAGAAAAATAAATCAGCCATTCAGATTTACTCTACTTCCTTGGCCAGTCTTTCTCCTTATGCCCCTTCACATTTTTTTCTCAGTACTGTACCTCCCACCCCCGGCCCCCAGTAAGGCCCTTGTCTCGTCCCTGAGCCTCCTGCTCTGCTCCGGAACAGCCTCCCATCCCTCTCCTCCTTCACGTCCCTCCTCAAGACCTTCAACAAAATCTCAGCTTACCTGTGACTCCACCTGCCACCTGAGATTCTCTCCCACCTCAGCCTCCCTCCTCACATTTCAATCTCTAAGCCTCTCTCTCTCATTCTCCCCCGGCTGCATCCATTTAATGCGCACGGCCAGCCCTCTGGATGAGCTCCAGAGTAAAGAGACAGAATCTAAGGAGCGACATGTGGTGTCTGGGCAACCAAATGCAGAGAAGCTCTCTCCTTTCGCAGAGGGGGAAGCAGCCCGTTCCTTCCCCAAAGCTACTATCGGTCCTCATTCATCACAATCCACCCCACTGCCGACCAGCCCTCGCAATGGACCTGTGGCTGCCTGCCCCACAACTGTGGAACTCCCTTTCCTCGGCGACTCTCCAAAGCCTGAACTTGAGCATTTTTTCCAGAAGTCCACTATCCCCTTTCCCCTGCCTCTTCCCTCCCCCTTTTTTTAACAAACAAATAAACAAACAAATCTCTCTTGGCTTTTATTGGCTGCAGTGGTGTAGGGAAGGGAGAAACTGAATGCCGATTTAGATTTATCTGTTTGATCGCGCTTTGCTGTGACTTTGCTCCCTTACCGGAGCCTGGGTGGGCTGCAATGGCAAAGCAGAGATAAACAAAACTGGGCTTGCAAGCGAGGGGAAGCGTTCCCCACCCTCTACCCCCTCTGGTGCACCAGATTTGCAAAGGAATTTTCTCCTCTACTTCTATCGGTTTAGCAGCCTGGCTGGAGACCGCAGGATGTTGAAAACTCACGCACACAGGCTGCCTAAGGGGGTGCAGGGGTTCCTGCCCCCCCAAATCAGACTGACTGCCATCACATTTGGTGCTAGCAGCCCCCTCCCTCCTGCCAACACACATGCTTTTATAGATGTTCCTCTCCCCACATTGCTTTCTGCATGTGTTGGTGCAAGCCTTCTCTTCTGCTGCATTCAGCTACCAACACACACTATCTACATGGAGGAGAGGTTTGGTAAAGGGGGGGCAAGGGAGGGAGAAGAAAGAGAGACACACACACAAGCCTTTGGCTCCTGCAGCAAAACCGTCTCCTCCATCATAACCCCCCCTCAGCGCACAATGCACCAACGATAAAGCAAATGCCATTTTCTCTTGCCTGGCCAGGGGGATAGGCAGGGATGTTGAAGCCCATTCTCTGCCTGCTGGCAATGAAAAGATATATATATATATATAGATATATATATATATATGGGGGTGGAGAGATAAGGTATTTATTTATTTGATCTGCCTTCGGCAGATCTGAACTAGAGCACACCACCATCACCCCATATAAGCGTTCGCTAAAGATATTCCCAGAATTGGAGTCCGCATGCAGATCAACAATTTTCTGTCTGCTTCTGATCCATGCAGAATAAAAGGGGAGGGAGGGAGACAGGAGGAAAAGGGGAGGAGCTGCATTGAGATTGATATATATATATATCTCACACCAGGATTCCTTTATTGTCACTGCATCTGCCCTAAATCCCCTCCTCCCCTCCCAAACATTTAAAAAAAGAAACTGGGGAGGGATAGCTCAATGCTGTTGTCTCTGCAGATGGAAGCATATGGAATGGTGATTATTAACTCTCTCTCTCTCTCTCTCTCTTTCTCTCCTCCCCTCAGAAGAGAAAAAGCACAAACTCAATGGGGGGGGGAAAGAGAGAGTAAATGGGGGAGGGGGGAGATTATTCCAACGCTGGGAAAGGTCACCGAATTATTTCACTAGAGTTGCAATTAAATTGTTTTGCAGGGTGATTGGGTTCCCCCCCTTTTCTTTCTCAGTCCCTGGAGAGTGACATTAACACAAACACCAAAAAGCCAAACCGTTTCTACACCACCACCCTAACTCCCACCCCAACAAAAAATATGTTTATTCTATTGGAGAAGAGTCAATGTTGAAGAAACACAGAGAAACGAAGATGCAAAACAAATTCTTTCCCTTACACCCAAACATACACAGTGAATACTGTCTTCTCTCCCCCCCCCCCGCCCCCCAATCTCACAAACACGCACGCACGCTACAAAGCCGGGATTTCTTCACATTCACGCAAAAGGCACCGAAACTGCATGGAAAACACATACACAAGTTGAAACTGAAGAGAATACGGAACCGCAGAGGCTGTGCGAAATATCTCATATGGGGAGCGGGGGGGGGGAGTGGTTGTGAGTTTGATGTGATTTTCATTTTGCTGTTGTTGTCGATTTGGCAATAATCGTAAAGAAGTCTTGTTTTATTCCCACCCCACTCACCCACCCCAGCTCACAAACAACTTGAGATCTACAAGAAATGAGATGGCTCTGAGAAAGTGGAGTCTTCCCGTCCGGTCACCCCACTTTCCCTGCCATGATCACAAGGAGCCGCTCTCCTTTCCCCCATTTCTCCTGCTTTAGGAACTGACTTCAAACATTTTATATGAATGACTCCATTCCCTTGGGGAGGGCAGACTGGAGGTGGAAGTGTGTGTGTGTGTGGCGGGGGGGGGGGAGAGGAGAGAGAGAGAGAGAGAGAGAGAGAGAGAGAGAGAGAGAGAGAGAGAGAGAGACTAAAGCCAAAGACTTGCTGTGTGTCTCCAGGCTTAAATGGAAATGAGAGTCACATCCTATCTCAGCAAAGCAAGAAAAGGGTGATGGAAGGAGGCATTCTGGAACCCGGGTAGAAGGAAGGTGCTATCTTATAAAAGGTGGGGGGGGGGGTTTCCTGGAAATTATTTCAATGGCTTCCCCTTAGACCTCTCTGTAACATATCAATGAGCGATCGCTGCATTTTAATCGGAAAACGACATTATCACACTGGGATATTAAACACCAACACACACCCAGACACACACACACCGCCTTTCTCTGTCCCCAAAGCCTCTCCCCCTGGAGTCAGAATCTATCACATCCAATTGGACTCAACCTTCTGCCATCCCCAAAAAGGAGGGGGGAGGGGAGGGGAGGGGGAGGATTTATCAACCCTTCTCCCAACAAGCGGATGAAAGTTCCTCCTCCTTCGCCCCCAGCTCACACACTTCCTGAAAGATTTGACGCTTTACGGGTTTTTCCTTTCTCTCCTACACCACCGCCGCCCCCCCCTCCTCCTCCTCCTTGGGGAGGGGAGGGAGCGGATGACCTATAAAAATTAGCTGTCGCCCGTCCACCCACCCCCCACCCCCACGCCAAAGACACACATTTCTACAGGCGGACATTGGCTGGATTTGGAATGAGAGATTTCGGCTCTCTTTACTCCTCAAAAATCAAATCTGCCTTAAAATCTCTATCCCCCAAATTCCCACCACCGCACCTGCTGCCCCCTCCCATGCTCTGGGGGCCCTAGAAAGGCCCGCTCCCCCCCCCCCCACGACACACACACTCAGTTGCATGGATATATAACACTCATCTCTGGAGAGATTCCACCCTTCTGGAAATGCAACCAGCTGCCTTTCCTCGGCTACCCAGGGAGCAGCAGCAGCCCCTTCCCCAAGCCAGTTGCTACCCTCCCCCATCTTGGAAATCCGAGACATCCTTATCTACAGACCCCATTGATCCCGCAGCCGAAGCCCCTTCCTGTCCCCCTGCCTTATTTGACCATCCCCCACATCAGAATTTAGACAAATCGCGTTTCCCTTACCACCAAATGGCTACTAGTGATGACTAGATAAAAGGGTTATTTTTATGCAATGGGGAGGGAATATAAGAAACACCTTGGGAAGATACTGCTAACAACCCACCACCACCTCCATCTCTTCTGTGGCGTGGGGCGGGGGGAGAAGATGAGAGATTAGCATTAAATCGAGGTAGAGAAAGGGGGGGAAAGAAATTGCATCTTACACTTCTCAACTCCTGGGTGCGATCCTTCATTGCGCTTCCTCGTGAGGTTGCGAGTTCTCAGTGGGCTTTCTCCCCCACCTTCCCTCTGGCACAGCAGACAGGCACGGTGGCTGGCGAGGACCCCCCCTCTTCTTTGGGGTGGTGGAGGAGAAGGCTGGCGTGGAAGGGGGGGGAAGAGGGAGGTTACTGGCAATTGCAGTAATGGATAAACTGAGCTTCCCTGCTCAGCCAAGCTGGGAGGAGAAAGATGCTCAAAGGATGGAAAGAGGCTGGTGCTGATGCAGCAGAGCAGGGTGGGAGGATGCAGGAGAGGGAGGAGGGGAGGGGAGGGGAGGGGAGGGGGAAGCAGAACCCAGAGGCTGGGCATGCTCGCTGCGCCCCCACCCACCCAAGGGGCCATGGGAGTTGTAGTCTGCCACAGAGAAGGGGGAAATCAGAGGCAAGGGTTGCTTCCTATGGTGTCGGGAGCCACATGCAGAAGTTGGCACGGCCAGGACTGGGCATTAGTTCTCCTGGAGTAACGGCGGCCTCTTGGGCAGCTCACTCAAGATTGCGTAATGCAGTCGGAGTTTTCAGTGGGGAGAGAAGGATGGGTTGGGAGCAGCTGAGGCCCCAGGGCTACAGAAGCGAAGCACCCAAGCAGAAACCGGAGTGTGAGACCACTTGGTCCCCCGCCATGAAAAAAAAAGGGGGGGTTATTCTATATAAATATTAAAAACACAAAGAAATTATTATTTCCCCTTTAATGAGGCCCAGAGTGTTCATCTGCAGCTGAAGATGTGGACTTCAGTCCACGGAAGTTTATGCCAGCCTTCCCCAACTGGGTGCCCTCCCAACTACAATTCCCCATATCCCCTGCAGTGACTAGGACCACCCAGTTGGTGAAGGAAGGCTAGCTCATGCTGTATTAAATGTGTCCGTCTTTCAGGTGTTACAGCAGCCTTGTAAATAAGCCTATAAAAATAAATAGCCTGCAGAACGTTTTACTAGCCTGCTGATCCCCCTGCACGCAATTCCTGGTCGCCTCTGGCGACCAGGCGAGTGCTTAAACACAAAGCTGTGCTACTAAACTCTGGGTTGTTTTTCTCCCTTTACTATCTTTTCTTGTTGCTCATAAACAAGTTGGTTAGAGAGTGATAAGAATGGGGAGGGAGAGGAAATGGTCCTTTCTTTCAACGTCTGCTTATGGGAAGGATTCCCACCCATTTAGAGCGGCGGTCTCTCCAGACGGATTCATGCAAAGGAAAAGGGTGTCACCTTCTGTACCCTGCACTGGGTCTGTACTCTGAATCCCTAATGCTGATTTGAATCTCCACTTCACCTGCAAGAACGGAGTAAATAAAGAGGTCTGCCCTTTTGCCAGTTGTCCGCCATGGTGGTGTTCAGCACATGTAGAGTAGAGCCTTTGAAATTGTACTTTCGGGGAAACCTTGGGCGTCCATCTGTAACTTTCTAGGGAGATCAATGGCAGACACCCCTCCCAGGAGGACTGCGGCTGCCCACCTTGCTACCAACGTTCACTTACAATGCACAGCCACAACAAGAAAGCTGTTGGGTGTGTCAAGTCGCATGCTCTGTTTACACAAGGCAATTCTGATCACCGACAGAGCTTGTGTGATTCTCCAGCATGAACTGGAGTGGACTGTATTATTATTATTATTATTATTATTATTATTATTATTATTATTATTATTTTATTTATTTATTTATTTATTTATTTATTTATATAGCACCATCAGTGTACATGGTGCTGTACAGATAACACAGTAAATAGCAAGACCCTGCCGCATAGGCTTACAATCTCCAGGCGTGTTGGAGTACACGTAATCTATGCTCTGGTAACCTTCAAGTTAGATTACTGCAATGCACTCTACGTGGGAGTGCAGGTTGTGCAAAATGCAGCAGCCGGATGAATAACTGGGTTCAGAAGATCTGAGCATATAAAACCAATTCTGGACTGCTTGCATCGGCTGCCTGTACATTGCCAAACCCAATTCAAAATGCTGGTTTTAACCTATAAAGCCTTACATGGCTCAAGACCGCAATACCTCAACAAGGACCTCTCCTAACAAGAATATGCCCTGACATTATGACCAACATCTGGGGCCTTCCTCCAAGTGCCATCTCGAAGGGAGGTTGAGAAAGCAGCAGCAAGAGAGAGGGCCTTCTCTAAGGGCTCATCAACACCAAGCAGGATGTTCCTCTATGAAAGTGGTATATAAAAGGCAGGAGCCACACTGCTGCTTTCTAGTGGTATTGAAGTGCACTAACAACTGTTGGGGCCCATTGACACATGTCATATACCGCTTTCATACCACTTTCATGGTGTTACATCCTGCTTGGTGTAGATGTGTCAATGGGCCCCAACAGTTATCAGTGCACTTCAGTACCACTATAAAGCAGTAGTGTGGCTCCTGCCACTTATATACCGTTTTCATAGTGGAATATCCTGCTTGGTGTAGATGAGCCCAGTGGTGCCCCCCCCCCCCCCGCAATGATGGAATGAACTCCCCCCTGAGGCCTGCTTGGTATCTTTTTGGAGCCAGGTTAAGACTGTCCTCTACTCTCAGGCAATTAGCGGCATATGATGGGGCATTTATGTCAGCTATCTTTAACAGGTCTAGTATCGTGCTGAAATTGTTTTAAGCTGTTTAACTTGTTCTGAATTTTGTATTTTAAAAAAATTATTCTATGTTTTAGTATCTTGCATCTGTGGTTTGTAATTTTTATGAATTGTTGAGAACTGCCCAGAGAGCTTCAACTATTGCAAATGAAATTAATAAATACAACTCCCACCATCCCCAGCCAGCATGGCTGTGGATGATGGAAGTTGTAGTCCAACATAGCTGGAGGGCACCAGGTTGGGAAAGGCCATTCGAAGACACTGCACCTTCTGCAAGGCACTTCCCTGGGGAAAACAAGTCAATGAGGAAAAGGTTCCCTACAGGTCGCAAGTTTGAAAAATACCAGAGTATAATTACTCTTTGAATTGTATTCAATTTTACTCTAACTTAAGTCCCATTCAGAGGAGTCCCTATTATCCGTACCGCAGTGATGGCTTTCCGTTTGGTGGCAACACAGAGAGAAGGCCTTCTCTGCAGTGGCACCCACCCTGTGGAATGATCTCCCCTCTGAGGTGTGTCCGTTCTCAACGCTGGCAAATTTTAGGCATTTACCAAAACCACATCTTTCGCTTTCCGTCTGCCATGAACTATTGTTGCACCAGACTCACGATCTTATTTTGCGTGTATGTATGTAATTGTTTGTTTAATTTTTTTCTTTTTACTCTTTTGTAAACTGCTTTGGGTTGTGTTTAAAATGAGAAGTGGTAATTTATTGCTAATAAATAATGCCAACGGGTCTACGCTAAGTAGGAACAACACAGGATACAACTCATTCTGCCATGTTGTGATCTAAATGATGTGCCCAGTAGTAGTAGTATTAACAATATGTATATCCCGCTCAATTATCTAACACAGATTCCAGAGCAGTGAACATAGGTATAAACAGTAAAAGAAAGAAGATTTAAAAAGCAGGTTAAAATTGTTCAATTTAAAAGCAAAGGACTCAGAAAAACAGTGGCTAGTCAGTTGAGTTGAAGATGGTTTTTCGAAATAGCTTTGTTTTCAGGAGGTGCAGGAAACAGCCTAGTGTTGGCATCTGCCTGACCTCCAGGGGCAGAGAGTTCCACAGACGAGGAGTGTGATTTTGTGCATGAAGCGCCATATTTAAAGCCACTAAAAGTTTAGTATAGCTAGCTGGGGCATACTGGGAGTTTTAGATTTTTTCCCCAGCCTAAACGTGACTAGAGGCCTAATCTACATCTACAGCCCTTTCGTAATAGAGAAGGGATGATTGCGATGGTTCTCAGTTTCCAGGATCGGCGCACACGGAACACGCGCCACCGATGTTTCCACATGCGCCCCATTACGGCAGTTCCGAATGTGAATTGGCAGAAGTGGGCAGGACTAGGCAGATGGTTACGGAGCATGGATTCTTTTCTTTTAATAACTCCTGAGAGATTCGCGCCAGCGCAGACACGCAGCAACACAAAGGGGGATAGGTACTGTCAGGTTTTCGTGTTAACCTAAACAGTAATTAATGTCAGATTATTGGCTGAGACTTGCAAGCTCAGAACACCTGTTGGTGTTTGAGTGAAGGGAGTAAAAAGCTCGCTCTTTCACAGCAATATGCGGTCAGCCAGTGGAGGTTTGAGGGTATGGAGTAAGCTGCTGCCACTGCCAGAGAAAGGAGTATGCTGTTTTGATGCAAAGCCAACTTTTGTCAAGGAGAACCATAAAGCTGTTATGCTTACTTTGATTTATGGTGAGACAATTGCTTTGTTATAATTTGCTGCTACAAGCCTGGTTGTTTTGTTTTTGAAGAACTTCTCTAAATGAACTGCGTTGAAGATTCAAAACTCACGCTTGCGTTTATTTGCGAGCTGCGGAGGAATTTGTACAACAATACTTGTTTCTCCCAGCAGGTACTGTCTCGATAATGCGCTCCTGCGCAGAGATGTTTGTTTTTTTTAAAAAAAACTAGGCGATGAAACACGCCCCCGACAGCGGGTTGGCTATTCGCTGAGCCAGGATTTCGCACCGAACAGCAACAGCTCCGCGAAGTGGGGGGGGGGGGCACACCAGCCACAGACTTTGGGATTGTAGCGAGAGAGCCAAAAAATGGTGACAAAAGCAGTCAGTGATATTCCTGAATAACCGAGAGGTTGACACAAGATCACAGCAGGATCAGCTGTGCATCATATGGCCCGGTAGGAATGACTTTGATATTATCCTGGAATCAACGGCTGGTGTAGACATGGCCCTGGGACTGTGCCCTAACACAGATCAGAATCTCCTCTTCAAGTGTAAGCATGTGCTGAGGGGGAGGAAACCATTTCTTTCATTCTGGGTGCTTCCATACAAGAACAGCTCCTAGCGCTTATCAGTCCAAAGATATTATGCAGCTGCTACGTCTTTCCCTTCTTAATAGATTTTTGGGATTCAAGCGGTGGGCAAACACGGGAGGGTTACCAATGGAAGATGTCATCATCTAAACCACCTTAAAATCCTGTGCTTGGAGCAGGCTGATTACATGATAAAAGCACCAACTCTTTCAGGAACCTGATTATTTAAAGTGTGTTGGGGCATGACTAATCCAGGCAAAATGGCTTTGAGTGTGTGGGTAGTGATGGGCGGCTTTCTAGGCATTTGTCAAAGTTTTCTGTCCCCGTCTGGGGATGTTTTAAAAATCTGTCACACTATCACACACTCCTGGCAGCTCCGCAGAGACAGATGTTCTGGGTAATCTAATGGCTAAGACATCTGTTTCAGTCTTTCGACCTGATTGGCATGCCCAGCTGTCAACCGGGTGTGGAAACGAGAGACCCTGCGTCAGGCATCACAGCATCCTCCAACCGGTTCTGGACTACAACTCCCAGCTTGCCTGACCCTTGCCCATGTTAGATGGGGCTGATGGGAGTTGAAGTCCAAAACCTCTGCAAGGCACCAGGTTGGTGAAGCCTGGTCCAAGGCCAATCCTGCATCTCCATATAGCTAGAGCCGCCCATGGGCGACCCGAGGGCTTTGGCCCAATGGCCTCCATCCCTTCCTTAACGTGGACAAGAAAAGCAGTAACCTTGGACCTGGTCTACACACACAGCAGAATGAGGTCGTCGTGTGATGAGATGGAAGAACACATTGCGCAACTTGGGACAGCAGATGGCAGCCCACGTTTTTCAATGCTTCTCTATGTCAAGAACACCTTGCATATAGAAAACCAGCCCAGCAGGCAAAGAGCTGAGGTCAAACCTTGCTTCAAACTGTGCTAGCTGTCAGCCTGCAGGGACTTTTTTTATTATTATTTTTTGCAGACAGCGGAGTCTCCAAAGCCAGAATCCACCGCTGAGAATCTGAAATGGTACAGTCCATCCTGCCATGTCGGCATTCTAGCACCTCACTCGCCGGCACAGTTCTGGAAGCACATACAGCACCCCAATGCATTCAACAATGCCACCAGCGCTATTCCTTTACCACCTGATTGTATTTGATCATCAACAGAGAACCTGAAGGGATGGTAAAAGCCAAAATGCGTGGCCCGGCGCACTCAAGTGTGTTTTGCTGGCATACCAGGGGACTTGTGTCGCTGGTACGCGCTGCCGTGAGTGTGCTCGTGCGCCGATTATGTTCTCAGGTTGACCAGAGTTCTTGTCTTGGGTGCATCGCTGCCGCATGAGAGAATGCAGCACTGCCCCCTGCTGGGGAGAGCCTAAACCACCTCAGGGTGAACGAGCTGCATGGAATCGTTTACCTGTGAAATTGGGACTGGGGGAAAGAAAGGTGGCTGGTTGCATAATTGCGTGCATTTAGGCATGAGAAAGGGACAGCGACACAATGACAGGGCCATGCGTGAAAACAAGCCTGCAAATTGAGAGGGGGACTGGAGAAAGAAAATCCTTTCAACAGCTCAGTGGAGGCGAAAGGTTTGCTGGGGCTCAGCCCTGGAATCTATTTCTCAACAGGTGCGGGGAGGGGGGGGGGAAATGACAGGACTTGATCAGGAAGCAGACCCCGGAAATAATTAATCCACTGAAGTCTATGATGCATACAAAAGCCTTTTATACATCTTATTAGAAAGAGTATATGATTCTGGGTATCTATAGAGTATCTATATCTCGCACATGGGATAACATCTCAATATACAATGCCTGAAGGTTAATCAACAATAAATCCCTCTCAAAAAAAATCAACAGCTATAATGCACACATTGAAAATGATCAAACTGGTTTGATCATTTGTTCACTGACTGCAGTTTAAACAAACCACGGTTCCAGACTATCACAAGAAGCTGCAGTTGCTTTTTCCAAATGCCTCCTTGCAAGTACAAAAAACGACGCAGAAGCATGCAAGCCCAAGACTTGGGCTGACTCATCAACCTCGCGAGAAATCATGGATTACTCTTACTTCTGAACTGATACACAGTCTCCCAAACTTTTAGCAACCATTCCTTTTGAGGGGAACATCATGACAGGTCTTTCAACAGTTAGCATAGGTAAGACTGACTACCATCGAGAATGCAAAACATCAGGTCTTCACAGACTACATCCTTCATGTTGATCAGAAGGTATATTCACGCATTTAAGTATAGATAGAAACCAAACATTACATGGATTGCATAGGCTAGTAAAAATGCAACAGAACACATATTTTATTGCTGATAAGCAATAAAATAACTTATCTTTTAAAAAACAAACCTTATAGAAGGGCATATCTACACCACAGGCTTAACCTACCACTTTACAGAGGCTTCTGTTTCCAGATTCTTTACAGGATTAAGATGGCGCCTTCAAACGTGTTTTTCCCCCTGAGGTTTTTCTTTCTCGTCCTTTCCTTTCCTTATGTTCCATTATACAAGCACTAGCTGGCGCTGTGGTATAGCAGAATTGCATAATTACACTAGGCTTTATCCCGCCATTCAGAAATATCACCAGACTTTCCTCCTTAGGAAACCCCACCTAAAATGGTTGCAAAGCACGGGAGAAGCTCTGGAGGATATCATGTAAAGGAGCCACAAACTACTGTAAGTGAGGAATCATGGCTGGCTGGGGAATGCTGGGAGTTGTAGTCTAACACATCCGGAGGGCACTAGATTGGGGAAGGCTGCCTTAAGGTCTCAGATGGGGTGTGTGTCTTTGCCTGGCCTGTTATCTGAGATCTGTTTTTAGCTGGGGATGTTGGGGACCAAGCCCTGCTCTTTGAGCCTGCAAAACATGTGCTCTCCCACTGAGAAACACCTCTTCTGCAATTCCACTTCCTTCCCCCATCTTTCCATTTCTAGCCCCTGGGGTCCCCACACTCTCTCCCCTCCATTGTCTCCTCTCTGATCCCGATTGACCTGGGCTGACAAAATCAAGTTAAGGAGAATGACAACGTAAGAATGAAGGAGGTACGCTGTGTACTAGGGATCAGCGACGGCTGTCTCCTGGCCCAAATCTCCCCCTCCCGACCCAGACTGCTATATGCGGGGAAGCACAAGACCAGGACCACAAGACAGGCCAATAGCCCACTTCAGGGACTGCTAATAGATCCTTCCACAGATTGGCCCTCCAGTACTATAACTGGCTGACAAGAATCCTTTTCTCTCAATCCCACATCCTTCACCCTCTTTCATGTATTTAATAACCCAGCGCCCTCCTTTTTGTATTATCCCTTTTCTGATCCTGACTTACTTGAACGGATGCTTCCCCCCCCCCCTTTTCTGGTTCTCTAATCCTGGATCCTTTTTGTTAGGGTATGATATTATCTTCAACCCACAGGACTGCGATTTAAAACAAAAGAAAGCTATAAATAAAGATTTATCAAAGCTTTGCCTAGAGCTGACTGGCTGGCGTACTTTATGCAGGCTATGAGAACCACCGTCGTATAGTCACTGTAGTGCAGAATTCCAAGCAAGTTGACAAAGGTCACTAGTCCACAAGAATTGTTAGCAGCCTGCTATCAATGCATACTTATATTCGACACCCATAAATAAAGAAATGAACTTGTGGCGCACCAACCGCTAGAAGGACAGGAAGGAAAAACACCCTCAATTTCCTTCCAACTTACAAAAGCTTCTTTGCCAAGAGGTTCTTTGCAAAGCTGGTGTAGTGAATGATGCTGGGCTTGGAGCGGGGAGACCTGGTTCACTCAGTGGGTGGCCTTTTGCAGGGCTGGCGCAAGGACAAGATGGACCCTTGCAGTTCCATGTTCAGAAGCCCACCAGACTCGCTCTGATGCTGGCTGTCTCTACAACACCTGAGGTCAGCTGGGTAGCTCGGGGGCAGACTGTGTGGCAGCTCCAACACCTTGCCAGGAACTACACTATGGCTCAGTTCAGACAACATGCTAGTCCACACAGTGTGAAAACTCTACTCAAGGGTTGAGTTTTCAGGGGGTACTCCCCACACATGTTCTAACTCCACCGTTGCAGGACTGTGGGCTACTCAACTGTGGAGTTGAGTCAAATCCATCGTGACATTTGATTGACAGTTCCTCCGCCCTCTCTCCTGCCCCGGTCCTCCTAATGGAATCCCATCGGCCGTTGCTGCAAATAAAACCCAATCCTGGCGGCTCTCCTAGAGCGGCACTCGCTCTTTTCACCACTCTTGCCAGGGAGCTCTGTAGCCAGTGGGAAAAGCCAACTCAATGCAATGAAAACTCCGCAGAGCCCGTCACACAACATGCAAGACAGCTGTGCAGGAACTCTCCTCTGCACAGTGTGGATATTCAGCGTGGAGTGTTTTCCAAAAACACCTCCACCGTGGGGTGGAGTTTTCCCACCAGACAACACATTTCTCAACGGGGGTGTAAAAAAACTCCACCATGGAGTTCTAAAACCACCGTTGAGGAAACGTGTTGTCTGGACTGAGCCTATTGCTTTAGAATGGTATTGAAGGACACTGACAACTGTTGGGGGCCATGACACATTCCATATACCATTTTCAAACCACGTTTAAAGTGTTATATCCTGGTTGGTGTAGATCTGGCCCTTGTCACCTCTCAGATTCTCACTCTGCCCCGAGATGTAGCTTTGGCCTAGAGATAGTCACTTGCCAAAGGTCAGGGCTGGCCCTGCTATGAGGCAGAGTGAGAATGCAGAGTGAACGCAGAATTAGGCAGCGTGACCTTTGGCAAGTAACTACCTTTAGGCCAAAGCAATATCTCAGGGTTGTTGTGAGAATAAAATAGAGGCCAGCCCCAAATGGTGGCAATTTTGGCATAAAGTTTCAGGGCTTCAGCCTCCCTCTCAAGTTCTTTGGGGAAGGAAGAAAGAATAACCTCAGGATGAGGCCACAAACAGGGCTGGATATATTAATTATTATTAGTATTAGTATGGCTTGAGAGCATTTGCTCAGGCTCTATACCTCTGAGACAGCACGCCCTTCCTCTGAACTGCCAGACATAAGTGACCTTGTGCCCCCACCAGGCACCTCGAAGCTCCGCCCCTAAAATGCCAAGCTCCACCCCTTGAACCCATTACACATCACCTTTAAGCTCCACCCTCTGACTCTCAAGGGCTGAGCCTCAGGAGACCTGGCAACCTTCATCCAGAAGTCCTTCAAGGCTCCACAGTAAATGAATCCCATAAACACACTTCATTAAAAAAACTAAAACATATTAAGAATCTCAGCTCTAGTTTCATCTAAAAGGAAGTTTCTGTCTGCCTCGAGTGTGATGCTGAGGTTAAAACTATAGTGGCAACATGTCCTCATGCCCTTCTCAGTTCACAAAGTCAGTTCAAAGACACACACACACACACACCAGTGGATTCTGGTTTCAAACCTGGCAATTCTTGAGATTTTTGAGGTGAAGGGCTGGGAAGTTGATGGGTCATGATCCTTTTCAGTCTGCCAGAAGTTTGCACATTCAAACTTCCTGGACACCCCTGTTGGCAAGAAGGATCCACTGCCGAGAGAAAACGTGTCACGCTTATCAACTTGCCAGGAATCGTTTCCTGAAAATGAAAGAACAGCACAGCTGAAGGCTGGCCGCCAAAAATGCACAACTGATGCAGAGGGATTGCAGTCGGATGGTGGAAGGAGATTCCCTCTGACTATGTAGCAACAAGATAACCGGCCTTGGGCAGCAGATTTGGGAGGAATTAAAGGTGCCGTGGCATGCCCTTTCATGTTTTACAGACAGAAATAAGCAGTGGCACCATGAGGGCAGGACTTTGGGGCAAACGTCCAGGGCTCCACTCAGCAGCACCTTAGATAGCTCCTGTTGAGTTCTGACTGAAACCTGGAGTGGATTCACCGCCCCACTGGCATCAGAGCCACCAGCCTCCATTGGGTGGCTTACCACATTTTGAACTGAGAGAAATAAGGACACAATCCTATCCACTGAAAGCCCCCGAACTCAGAGCCATCTGATCATCCAGTGTAGGGTGGAAGGGGCAGCAGAAGCGATCTTCACCTCTTCATTCTCCTGCTCTGCAGATTTCGCTAGACGGGTTTTTTTAGCCCGTCTAGCAAGGGCACTTTGGAAAGGGAGGGAAGAAGGCTGGAAGAGGCTCGGGATAACTTGTATCTTGGCCTCTCTGATCCCCTCCCCTCCCTGCCCACTAGAGCGTCCCCTTTCCTCCTCTTCCAACCTTGGAGGGTGGCCTGCATGGTTTTTCTTGCCTTAGCTGCAAAGGGGGGGAGCACTGCCTCTGACTTTGGCAGAGGGACTACGAACAATCCTATGTAATTGTTCCAATGGAAATAAGGAGAAACTGTAACTCTCCAATCGTCATATTTGCCTCTCACCTCACTGTTACACAATACTGAATGCTGTACTTTGTCTGTTTTATACTGCATTAATTAATTTTGTTTACAGAATTGATCTGTAAATCAAATCTAATAAGATTCCTGAGTGGTGATGAACAATAAAAGAAAAAGAAAAGAAAATCAAAAGACTGACTTCCACAGATTTAAACATCATGAGTGTGTTTCTTTCTTTTGGTTAAAATCATGCTAGGAGACAAAATCTAATTGTCCCACACAAAAGACACAATGGGACTTACTTCAAAATATACATCAGCAACAGCAATTCGTTAATTAGCAGGCTGTGCCATGCATGCCACCTTAGCGTTCATGCGTGGGCATTTATATGCATGCGCAACAGAGACAAGATGCCATCCATTCCCCACTCTGAGAGGTACTGTAACTTCTTGCACCTTGCTTACCGTATTTTCAAGTACGTGAAGTGATACGCATACCCATCGTTAAGGGGGGGGGAGCTTCTGTGAAACCATTAAATCTAACCACTAGCAGAAACAGTGAGCAAATGGGGACAGAGAGATCTGACCTATAGGGTGCACACCCACACCCACACCCACACCCACACCCACCTATCCCAGAAATGTTCCTATGCAAACCTCACTGAAATCACCCAGGATCTGTGCAAGGGTGTGGCTGTTTTATTCCAATGAGGTTTGTGTAGGTAAAAGTCCCACTGGAATGTGACCCATAATAATATAAGCGGGAGCAGTGGGTTCAATTTGAATTTTTCACCCCAGGCATCAAATATCTTGGGCTGGCCCTCATTCTCATATACAAAGACACCAAAGCTTTGGGCAGTCATAGTGGGCATGTAGGCGCGACACCATCTGCACTGTCCATTTTAACAGCACAAGCCAGTGTGTGTTTACTCAGGAGTAAGTGCCCTTGTGTGTTTAGGATTGCATCCTCTGCTCACCACTGCAGGTAGACGGTTCCCTGCTGCAAGATGCCTTTTTTTCCTGTCCTGTCTGAACCATGCTTCTTCTCTCCTCCTCCTCCTTTCCCTCCCGTGTCAGCTGTAGGGATCCATTCATCCCTGTTCCAATGGAAATAAGGAGAAACTGTAACTCTCCAATTGTCATATTTGCCTCTCAAGATGCCCTTTTTTCCTGTCCTGTCTGAACCATGCTTCTTCTCTCCTCCTCCTCCTCCTCCTCCTCCTCCCTTCCCTCCCGTGTCAGCTGTAGGGATCCATTCATCCCTGTTCCCATCACGGAGCTTTGCAACCTCCTGAGTCACTGGCTGCGCTATTGACACAGACAGCCAGGGCATGCTGCCAAGGCAGCCAGCAAAGGGACTGGCCTGACGCACGGCTGGAGCTGCCAAAAACTCCTTTGGTCCTCTTAGCAACAGAAAGCCAAAGCAGCAAAGGAAAACCACCCAAAAATGAGCAACTAACACACACACACACCCATACCTAGATGTTACCCAGAAAAAGGATACCTCAGCTTACTTCCCCAAGAGGCAGTACCTTGGTGAAGTTTACCCCTTTATGGGGTCTGTTTTCTTGCGATATGAAAAAGAGATGTAGGGAGGAGGAGGAGGAGAGAGTGCACTGGGGGACTTTGGTGTCTTTGTAAATCTCTGTTTATTTACAAATCTACAAGCAGACTCCTAAAGCAGGCAGCACAACTGCTAATTCTGCATCAGATTTTCAAAGAGGAATGATTACAGAGTAACCATACACATGCACAGAAGGTTGCAACCCACACCCGGGGGTTTTGCCAACTCTGCCTAAAACTCATGGTTCTCCAACCCTCTTTGTGTCTGCTTAAAATCAAACGGCTTCTTTTTTTGGCCCACATCCCACCACCAAGAGAACGCTGATTTTAGATCCCACCCTGCAGGCAGATTGCTAATTAATGGCATGCTCTCTCCAGGGAGGCTTGCCTGGTGCCTGTGCTGTTATCTTTTCAGCGCCAGGCAAAGACCTTTTCATTTTCTAGGCTTTTTAATTGCTGGGAATCTAATGGTTTGTCTGCCGTTTTATTTTACTGTATTTTTTTTAAAAAAAAATTTTTTATAGTACTTTAATCTGCTCCTTAAGAATGTAAGAACCCTACTGGATCAGTCCAAAGGTCCATCTAGTTTAGCATCCTGTTTGCAAAGTGGCCCTCCAGATGCTCAGGATGCCCCCAGCAACTGGTTTCAGCCTCTGAACACAGAGCAGGGGTGCAGAACTCCAGGCTGGGGCCCACATCTGGCCCTCCAGGGTTTCCCAAAGGGCCCCTCCCCCTCCCCCTTCTCCAGGCCCCTCCCCTTTCCCCGACCACCAATCATCTGATGGCTTTTCTACAGTCTCTTCCCATTCTAAAAGGTTGAAATGCTTTTCCGAAGGCTTAGTTACTGGCAGTCAGGGTTTCAAGCTACGATATGCTGCTTTTTAAAAACACCCCCGCCCACCAAGGCAACACAGCCCCCCAAAAGCTTCTCCAAAATGGGATTCTGTCACCAGGCTGAAAGAGGTTCTGTACTCCTGACACAGAAGTTACAAATAGCAATAAAGCAGCCTTCCCCAACCTGGTGCACTTCAGATGTGTTGGCTAGGGGATTTGGAGAGCTGCAGTCTAACACATCTGAACAGGACCAAGCCGCTATAATCTATATTGACCAGCAGCCTAATAGAGGATATTGTCATTCGCGTTTCCAATATTTGGAAGAGCGCTCCAGCTATTGGGCGGTATAGAAATGTAATAAATAAATAAATAAATAAATAATTTCAGAGCATAATTAACAAGAGTGCCATCAACTATCCCAATCCGTTTGTCAGCAAAATTAGTCCAGGAAACCTCGCTGTTTATTTTCTGGCTCATTTTCTGAGGACGCTGCACTCTTGACAAATGGCAGCAACCGTACAGTCTTCCTCCTGCTCGTGAATCTCCTGCCAAGCCAACCAATTCCCAGGTTTTGAAAGAGGGAGAAAACACGCTCTCGATCTAATTTAGTCACGCCATGCATAATTTTAGACAATCCCCTTATATCCCTCCCCACCCTCTTGCAACACAATACTATACAACTTGTCTACTCAGAAGGCAGACCTATTGTTTTCAATGGGGCTTACTCCCAGACAAGTGTGCACGGGGCTGTAGACACCTTCATTTCCCCCCACTCTTAAACTAGAAGCCCTTTCCTCGAAGACGAGGTGCTCGGACCCCGATCTTTCTAGGTGCCCTTCTCAACACGTTTCCCACTGTTACAATAACGTTTTAGAGGTGGGCTGATCAGAACTATGCATAGTGGTACCCTAGGCGTGGCTACATACCTTATTAATAATTTGTAGCCTGGTGAGATCCAAAATAGACCAAAAAAAAAAAAAAAACTCAAAAGAAGCACCTGTCTTTGAGTTCACAAAGGGAAGCAGAACTGCCCTTTTTTTTCTGGCTGTGGTTCCTGCAATGGCTGTCTGACAGTCATGAATTCAGCAGGTAAAGGTTTTCCCATCACAGCAATCTACAAACTGGGAAGTTTCCGCTAATGGATTTGTTTGTCACATAACAGTTGACAGTTGATGGAGGGTGTGGGAAAGAGATAAGACAGTCATCTTTAATAGATTGCTTATTGGTTCATACCGACAAGGAAATTCTCTTTCCTAGGTTTCTGTCTTTCATGCAAAAAGTACACACAAGCACCCCAGAATTCCTGACACTCTGCCCCCACCTTCCCTGGATCCATGTAGTCTGGGAAACCAGACAATGGCAACCCAAATTCTGCCTTAGACCTTCGCCCACACACTGACTCCTAGCCCCCTCCCAGTAACTTGTTACTACTTGCCTGAAGTTCATATCAGAAGACCTCACATTTCAACTCCAGTTCGTATCAGCTGGACAGGAAGAACACATCCTTTCTTTGTCTAAATACCTCAGGACCTCGACTGGGCATTTTGGAAGTTTCAGAGCGGGCTCTGGGACTTTCCAGCTGCCCTTGGTGACACTTATCAGGAACATGAAGTAACACTTGACCTATAGCTGCCATAATAAGAAAGGCGTTGTTTATGTAATCTAGTTTCGTTTTGGAACATTTATGGGACTTGTAATCAATCATGGGAGGGAGGGGGGGGAATATGAGTTCATCATCAGCAACTCTGTAGCCTAAAGGTTTGATGTATGTGGGTGTTGGTCAGAGTCTGTCCCTCAGCTTGCTGAGGGCTGTCTGTCTCCTACACCTGTAATTTGAATAAAAAGCCTTTATTATTATTATTATTATTATTATTATTATTATTATTATTATTATTATTAATTTATATAGCACCATCAGTGTACATGGTGCTGTACAGAGTAAAACAACAGTTTGTATTGGGACTTGCCTGGACTTCGCTTCCTTCCTACTGGATCAGGGAACTTCCCTGACAATACTAATTCACTTATAATGGGTTGGATTCAGATTCAGTCAGGCTTAAAATAGATCAACGGCCCTTGGGCAAGATGCCCTCGGTGGGGGGGGGCTCCCTCAGTGAGGATCTGCGCCTCCTCCTTCTCACAACCACCATTATCTGGGCCAGAGCAAGAGGTAAGTGAACAGGCAGGCTGCAATGGTGATGAGGAGCAATTCTAGGGGACTCTTGTCAGCAGCCACTGCTGGATGTGAGCCTGCAGGAAGTTCCCAACTATGCCTACCTTTAATACCAACCCTGAATGGGAAAAGTAAATGGATGATCAACCTGTTCTGGATGGGGTTGCATTCCCCCTGAAGGAGCAGGTTCGTAGCTTGGAGGTTCTCCTAGAACCATCTCTGTCACTTGAGGCCCAGGTGGCCTCGGTGGCACAGAGTGCCTTCTACCAACTCCGTTTGGTGGCCCAGCTACGCCCCTATCTGGACAAGGATAACCTAGCTTCAGTCGTCCATGCTCTGGTAACCTCCAAATTAGATTACTGCAATGCCCTCTACGTGGGGCAGCATTTGAAGACAGTTCGGAAGCTGCAGCTTGTGCAAAATGCAGCGGCCAAATTGATAACTGGAACCAGAAGGTTTGAACATATAACACCGATTCTGGCCCACTTGTATTGGCTGTCTATATGTTCCCGAGCCCAATTCAAGGTGCTGGTTTAACCTATAAGGCCTTACACGGCTTGGGACCACAATACCTGACAGAACACCTCTCCCGACATGAACCTATTCATACACCGCGCTCAACATCTAAGATCCTCCTATGAGTGCCTACTCCGAGGGAAGCTCGGAGGATGGCAACAAGGGAGAGGGCCTTTTCAGTGGTGGTCCCCCAATTATGGAATGATCTCCCCGATGAGGCCTGCCTGGCGCCAACATTGTTATCTTTTCAGTGCCAGGCGTATAACAGCATTGAACAACATATGCTAAATTTGTTTGTTTTTTAATGGACCCAAGAATTGTTGTTGTTTAAAATGGACACTGTTTTACACTGTTGTTTTTCTATTTTTGATGGTTTAAAATTTGTATACTTTTTAATGTTCACTGTTTTGACTTTTGTAAGCTGCCCAGAGTGCTTCGGCTAAGGGGTGGTATATAAATTTAATAAATAAATAAACAAACTTGCTTGTTTGTTGTTTTTACCTTTGGATTTTATCTTAATTGTTGCTTTAACATACTTTGTACACCCTATGATTTGATAATGGATGGAAGTAAATAGATACTTCAGAAAACCCCTTAGAGATAAGAACGTAAGAGCCCTGCTGGATCAGACCAAGGGTTTATCTAGTGCAGCATTGTTCACACAGCGGCCAACCAGCTGCCCTTGGAAACGTACAAGCAGGACATAAGTGCAACAGCACCTTCCTGCTCATGCTCCCCAACAACTGGCATATCCATGTTTATTGCTTCTAATTCTGGTGGAAGCATATAGCCATCGGGACTAGTAGCCATTGATAGCCTTCACCTCCAGGAATTTATCCAACCCCCTTTTAAAGCCATCCATATCGGTGGCCATCACCACATCTTGTGGCAGTGAGATCCAATAACTTCAGCTATGCAATGTGTGAAGAAGTCCTTCCTTTTATCTGTCCAGAATCTCCCACCAAACAATCAGCTTCATGGGATGACCCCAATGGGTTCTAGTGTTGTGGGAGAGGGAGAAAAACGTCTCCCCTCCTCCACTTCATGCCTGGTTGTGTACATCCTTGGCCTCCTTCCACACCAAGCTAAACAATCCCACCTGTTGCAACCATCCCTCAAAAGGGAAATGCTCCAGCCGCTTAAACCATTTTAGTTGCCTTTTTCTGCACTAATTTTAACACTTGTTACTTAACGCGTTAACAAGGGTTAATTAACTGGGGTAATAGCCAGACTAACGATGAGGGACGCTCTAGCCATCCACATTCTTCCACAGAGCGTTTGAGAATCCGATAAAAACCGACATCCGGTAGAAGCTTCCGGACTTCCGGCAGCGGCCATATTGAAGCCAAAACAGGAACATTCACTTGAGGGGTCGGATGTTACTTCCTGCTTGTGTTTTTTTTTTAATATATTAATTCCTCTGTTGGACCGACTTCCGGCTGAGGGAGAATAACGGAGCAGTGGTAGCCTCTGTAACGGACATCGTTAGCATAATAAATGTTATTATGTTGTTAATACTTCCGGTCTTCCTACTCCTTTTGGTTTCTCAAATGAGGGGAGGGGATGAGAAAACATCGGGTTCTCCAGAAGCGGGAGTAGAGGGCGCATGCGCAATGCGACCCGGTAGGGTACATAACTTTATTCCAGCAGAAGGGAATTCTCACCCCGCTTTTTTTTCTTTCTTTTTTTTGGCCCTCTCAAACTACCGTAACCGCGAAGGAAAAGGAAAAAAAAAAAAAAAAAAGAGGGGGAGGAGAAATTGTCGTAACGCGCGAGGTTTGCGTGCGCCTGCGTGGTCTGTCCCTCCATTCGAATCCCTCCTCCCCCGCAGCACACCGTCTTGGGGTGTGAAAAACAGAACGCTATGAGGGACCGAACGCACGAGCTCAGAGAGGTGAGAATTCTCTCTCTCCCCCAACCAACCACCCCCGCGCCCTCTTCGCCTCGCGCGGCTGGCCACGCCCACAACGGCCGTTCCTGCTCCTCCCCCTTCCGTTCCTGCTTTGCATCGCCTGCCACTCTTGCCTCATTACAACCCCCCCGCGCCCCATCGATTCCTTCTAGGCTGTTCTCCTTCCCCCCCCCCCGCAATTTCACTTGCTCTTCTCCACCTATTCCACACACCCACCCGCCCCCAGTTTCTTACTTCGTATTTATTTATTATCGCATTTATATCCCAACCTTTTTTCCTCCAAGGATCCCAAGGCGGTGTAGTGCATAATCCTCCTCCTCTCCACTTTGTCCTCACAACAACCACCCTGTGAGGTGGGGTTTGGGCTCTGAGAGCGCGTGACTGGCCGCAAGTCACCCAGTGGGTTTCCGTGGCCGAGTGGGGACTAGAACCCGGGTCTCCCGACTCCCAGTCCGAGGCTCTTAACCACTACACCACACTGGCGCTCATGCTGACTCCGGAGCCCTTCGCTTCCTCGTGGTTGCCCCCCCTGACCCCGCTTCTGACCCCCTCACTCTCCATCGCGTTCCCCTCCCCATTTCCCCCTTCCCTGACTTCCGCCACCCGTCCCCTCGCCCTTGATGGGAGTTCTCGTTTTTAGTTTACGTCTTTAACTGCCCCCTGCCTGCCCCAGGGTTTGCTTTAACCACAGCCGCCTTTCCCATTGCCATGATCGCCTTGGCAGGAAAAGCTTGGCTGGGCCTGCATAGTTCCTCCCAAGCGTCAGGCCTTCTGCTCCCCTTTCAGTTTTGTGCTTCGTTTTCCCCCCCTTCCTCTGTGTCCTCACGCCCTTGTCGTTATCCCCCACTTCTCCCACTCTCCTGTGTGTATCCCCATTTCTCCTGGAGGAGAAGGCTGTCGGTGTCCTGGTGACACTATATGCTACCTCCAGTATCAGAGGCAGTTGGCCTATCTGCACCAGTTGCTGGGGAGCATGGGTGGTGTGTGTGTGTGGTTGCACTCACATCCTGCTTGTGGGTTTCCCTGGGGGCAGCTGGTTGGCCACTGCGTGAACACAATGCTGGACTAGATGAACTGTTGATCTGACCTAGCAAAGCAGTTTTTATGTTCTTATGATACCTACTCTAGGGTGACCCTATGAAAAGGAGGACAGGGCTCCTGTATCTTTAACAGTTGTATTGAAAAGGGAATTTCAGCGGGTGTTGTTTGTATATATGGAGAACCTGGTGAAATTCCCTCTTCATCACCACAGTTAAATGTGCAGGTGCCCTGCCCTCTTTTAAATCTGGTCACTCTAGTATAGCTCCTGCAGCTTTAACTGGTGTGATGAAGGGGAAATTTCACCAGGTTCTCCATATATACAAATGACACCTGCTGAAATTCCCTTTTCTATGCAACAGTTAAAGATACAGGAGCCCTGTCCTCCTTTTCATATGGTCACCCTACCTACTCCCCAAATGTTCCTCCCCAAACTGCTCTCAAATGGCCCCCGCTGCTTTTCTTTCCCCTGTTTTTTATCGCCCTGTATGTTGCCCAGCCCCACATAAACCAAACACACTCCACGTTGCCCCCTTTCTCCCCTGAATTCCTCCTTCCTTCTCTGCATAGGAGGCTTTCTCCCTTTCATCTAGTCTTTTGGAGGAAAAGGCTTCTGGCTCAGGAATATCCAAAAACTGAAGGGAGAAGCTGGAGGTCCTAACAGTATCGCACTCAGAACAAAAAGGAAAAAAAGATTAGAGCAATCTCTTGAGGTGTGGGAAGTAATGTCAGACTTGGACTGGGGAAATCCATGTTCAACCATACAACTCGCCGTGTGACCCTAAGTCGGTCACTATGTTTCAGCCTTACCTACCTTACAGGGTTGGTTGTGAAGATCACTGAGGCACCCCTGTGGGTGGTGCTCTTGGGAGGAAAATCAGGACAGAAAAGTAACGTAAATGTAACATAACTGATGTTGAGTTAAGGTCTTGCCTGCCATGGGATTACAAAGTGGATAAATGGTTTGTGGGTGAGAGAGGGATGGAGGAGTCCAGTTTGATTCATTTCAAGGTTTAAACAAGGTTTGCAGATGTCTTCCTACAAAAATAATCTGTTTATAAATGAGATTGCTGAGATACTAGAAGAATCTTGAATGCAATGTATAAATATGCATTCAAGGTTCTTCTTGCATCTCAGCAAACAATGCAGGGTCTGTGTGTCCATTATCTTTCTTGCTTTGTAAACTGTGATTAATCCTTTAGTATGTCTCAGCCCCTGTGTATTGACATGAAGTGCCTCATCTTTACCTTCTAAATATCATAGCGTCTGCCCCTGACAGTGTATCCTCTTATCTCCTGTTTATTGTTGTTTTAGAAAATCCAAATTTTAAAATGTATTGTCCTTGACATCAACTGAGGACTGTCATAGTTGTCTGCAGTGTTTACTAGAAAGGAAGCCGGGGGGGGGGGTGGTTTTCACACTAAGATACAAAATAACTTTAATTTTGTTTCTTTTTCAGTTGGTAGCTACCATATCAAATTTTCCACAGGAAGAGAGAGACTTGGCACCTCTGTAAACCAGACACAGTTGTGTGCTCTTCAGTCTCAGCTCGCCAGTTAAGCAGGGGATGAATCATAATCTGTGGTTAAAGTTTAATTGGCTAAAGCCTGTAGCCCTACTTAAATAGTATTATATTCCTACCACCTGTATAGATGCAGTTTGATAAAGCACACAAGTAAATGAGTTTGTTTTGAAGGTGCCACCACAGTTCTTGACATCTTTAAGAGCTGCTGCTGGGTTTATTTTGTAAGATTGCTTTTAGGTTTCATATGTATCTTCTTTTGAATTCTGGTTTTAAGGAAGCCACCTTGTGTACTTTTGTGGAAAGGTGGAGCATACTTATTATTGGGAGGGCTGATGTTCTTAATTGTTGGGCTGTATTTGAGGCATGGACTTAGTTTAGTGCCTTGTAAGTACAGCTCAACAGAAAGGATCTCAAGTCCTTTGCCTGTGCTTGGAACTGATGAGAGTTTATCCCATGACTTCACCCAGAGTTTTGCAGTCACTCCAAGGTGGGGAGGGGGAGCAGGATTCTGGTGACTTGTTTGGGGGGTGGGGTGAGATGACATTCCTGACAAAAGAATACAAGCGTGTGTATGTGCGTGTTTTAATTTTGCATAAAATAGTACAAGGAGCTATGCAAGGTACTGAAGCCCTACCGCTAAAAACCCCATTCAGCTATTTTCTGGCTTCTGAGATTTCACCTGCCATTGGCTGTGTTCTTTCAAGCATATCTTACCAATTGCAAGAGCTAGAAATGTGTTTTTTTAAATTTATTTATTAAAAATTATTTAGATGAAAGCCAATGTCCTTGGGAAGTTGGATTCTACATCCTATGCCACATTCTTACGTGGCTATGATCTAGCAGAAATCTGATGTATAGCCAGCCTTACGTATAAACCATGTTTTATCCATCATCTAAACTGGGGGCAAAAAATGCTCCTTACTGCACACAAGTAAAAAATTTGAGGTCCAAGAGTTGGAGTGATGCAGCTAAAGTACATGGTTAGTGCACTGTACAAACCGCAGCTCTGGGGACTTCATCCAAAATGTCTCACTTTCTGTATTTGCCATTGCACATTTCCAATCTAGTAGTAACACATAGATTTTGGGCATATATTGAATTTAGAGAATGAAGCAAGAGTGCTCCCTGTGGGGAAAGTTCTCATTGCCTAGTTCACCTTCCATTTTTCCTTTTGCACTGAATTACGTGTGTGCAAATTAGTGAGTTGATATTTAGCTTTGTTGTTTTGTAAGACACAGCGGCCAAGTTGGGTTCCACACAGGACAAAGGGTGGTGTGACGATTATTCCAAGCTGTCATTGTCAATTACAGGTCTCCAACTTCAACTAGTTATGCATCTGATTATTATAGCCAACCGTAAACTAGCATGGATGCCATTTCCCAGTCTACGTGCCAGGTTTTCATATGCGGTCATGTTCAGGTGTGCATCCAGCGGACAACAGAATATCATCTGCCATTCTCAAATTTCTATATTAGTTGACAAGTACAGGGAGTATGTTGACTTAGTACATGGAGGAAGACTGGGATGTGAAAGTACCAGGTACAAGACAGTCTCATCTGTTCTTAATAACTGTTAACCCGATGCCAGATCATCTTATGCTGTGTCAGGTTTTTAAGCAACCTTGAAATACTAGGTTTTATTCACTCCTGCGATGCATACTTTCTGCACTGAGTAAAATGGAATAAGATGATTTTTGTTCAAATCGTTGGTCTTAATTGTTAACTGATCTGGAATCTTTTTTAAAGCTGAAGAGTAGAAAAGGAATATTTGTAAGTAAATATATTTTTAAGAGGAACAGGCTTCTTCTTTTGTACCTTTTTGTGTTCCCTATCACACATGAGCAGTGCATAATTTTTTTTGGACACATCTGATCTCCTTCCTCTACATTTCTCTCTTCCACACACAGAAAGATGACGACTCGGACAATGAAGAAACTGAACTTGTGGCTCTGGTCATGCAGCCAGGATCAGCGAAATTCAATGACTTTTCAGATCCCACTGATGCATTCTTCCAAACGGTACTATATCTTTCTGAGCGGTTAGGAAGTTGACAGTCCTTCTGCTTCCCCTGTGTGTACATAAATATAAACATTCATATGCATCAGCGTAAAAGGCTTGATTTTTACTCACCTATAAAAACTCTTCTTCAGCCTCTGACCTTTTCTCTTGCCCTGCCTTTCTTGATACAGTTCTCTGATCTACTCCAATGCTGCAGAGAGCATAGGCAGGCAAAGGGGTCAGCCTTCTCCCCCAGGTGCCATTAGGCTTTGCTGCTGTAATATGTCAAAGGGGTGGGGTATCCCTGGTTCACCCAACTGAAGGATAAGGAAGAATAAGAAGGTGCTTATCTTCAAAGCCCTCTATGGCCTGGGGCTGGGACACCTGAGGGAACTCCTGCCTCCCAATCAGCCTGTCTGTATGTTAAGAACTTCAGAGGTTCCCTTCCAGGTATCCCACCAACTGAGGTGAGCCAGGTGGTGACATAAGAGACCCTTCTTAATGTTGATGCCCTGACTGTGGGATGCTCTCTCCAAAAAGGTTTCCCAACACCGACCTTGTTATCTTTCCAGTGCCAGGCAAAACCTTTTTTTATTATGATTTTTCCACCTCCTCCGAAATTGGTTTTATGCTGATTTTATATTATTTCTATTTTGTGTGTGGTTTTAATGTTCTTGATTTTAAGGCTTGAATTTGCTTGATAATGTGCTGCAAGGTGCTCTGGGTAAAACAGTTTTGAAGGGTGGGATATAACTTTTTTGTCGTAGCAAGTAAAGTAAAGAGGACTTGAAAGAATTTGGTTTCCCACACTCATGCACAATTTTTGATAAATTAAAGCTGCATTAGTATTGCCTGCACACTGGAGTTTTCTCACAATTCCTTGTGGACGGAAATCACTTGAGCTGTTTCTAGAGTCTTTTGGAACCTCTAGATGATGATGATGATGATGATAATAATTGTATTTCTTACCCGCCTCTCCGTTTGGATTGAGGCAGGGAACAACAATAAGTATAAAATACATAAAACTGAATTAATAACATAGTATACATTATTAAAACTTCCTAAAAACATCCTAACATTCCACTGGATAGGCCTTCCGGAATATGCTTTCTGCTTACATAAATAGATATAAGATCTAGTTCAGCCAGCTGGCTATGGAAGTTAATAATGGTGGTTTGAAGTTAGTAACAATGAGATATATGTGATGATATTTTTTTAGACTACGGGAAAGCCCCTTTATAGCCAATTCTATGTTTTGGTGGAAATATGGGGCATGGAAGTATGTTTTCTTCATCTGGGGTGTTATCAATAAGTAGCGTCAAAGAGTTGAACCAGGGAGAGTAAAAGAATGTCTTCAGTTATGTCATTAAAAGTTCTGAGTTCTCCAAGATGAGTTCCTTTGCTTTCTGTTCTATTTCATTTCAATACTACCCAATAGACAAAGCTCACTCTCACTACAAAAGATTCATTAGTTAGAACTGACCCTTCCCATCGTATCCCTTCCCATGCCCTTTTCAGACTGCTGGCATTCGTGAAGCCTTGAAAACTCTGGAAAACAAAGTGAAAGATCTCGAGAAGCACCAGACTACAATTTTGGCCACGCCACTCCCTGAGGATAGTAAGTTTGCAATGGTGGTAGGGTAGGGGGGTTGTTAAAACAACAGAGAGTGGTTGGGGGAAAACAGATATCAGGGCAGGTTTAAATGGTACTTAAATGTCGGAACTTAAACAACTGCGGAATTAGAATTACTTTGATGCAAAGTATACATCGGCCTTATTGTTTCTTACTTATTTGTTTACTGCATTTCAGTCCTGCCTTTCCTCTGTGGAATTCAAGGCGGTGTACATAGTATTCACGGGCAGCCTCCCATCCAGGGACTGACCATAATCAGACCTGCTTAGCTTCATGTCAACTTACAGAGTTACGTATAAATGTGGACAGATCCCTGCTCTCTAGGGTAGGGAGGGAAGAATGGGGAAAATACTTTTATACACTCTTAATGCATGGTGAAATTACGAGTGAGGTTTAAGAGGACAATGCAGAGGTCACATAGAAAAGTTGGGTTTTGAGGAGGGATTTGAAGTGGAGAAGTGATACTATGTACATGATCAGAAAAGGAAGCCCACATGAAGAGAGCGGGAGAATAGACATAGTCATGGTCATTTAAGAAAGGAGGATGCCTCCTGTTGGCTGAGGGCAAGGATGGAGAAGTAGAGATCATGGACTGGGATAGAACAAGAAATAAGCGCTGAAAGAGAGTGCGGCAAAGCCATGTATATGTTCAAACGTAAGGGCAAGGAGTTTGTACTGCATATGGAATGGGAAGGCAATGAAGGGACCTCAGGACAGGCATGAACATGGTCCGAGCATTGGGAGAGAAATTATTTTGCCAGTGAAGTTCTGAATAGTAGTGAGAGAACTGAGGTGTCAGGAAAGAGAAACAGCAGTAGGGCCAGTGGAAGATGGCCAGAGAATGAGCCAGAGTTTTAGCCAAAGTGATGGGGAGGAACAGAGAGGTTTTTGCACAAGTGTTAGGAAGAAGCAATATGACTTGGCAGAAAGGAAGGGCGTAAGCTGATCACATAGCTTGCAGGAACTGGATGTCATAAAGAAACACATCCCTACATTAGGGATGGGATTGAAATTAGTTCAGTTTATATGCAAATGTATCAAATTTGCACAATGAAATGCAGTTAAATGTTGATATCCACACTTTTCTGAAGTTTGCAATCAAAGTTTGCACATAAAAAATGCATATGCTCACTTTATCTTTGAGGAGATCACATATTAATTTTTGTGCAGCCTTAAAAAAAATTGCAAGCTGATGTAGAAATGAAACAGAGCAACTTTAATGCAGGCAAAATGAGGAACTGAACAGAATCAGACTTGGCAGATTTGTCCAATCTTCGCATACAATAAATACCCCCCTCACACACACCTTTAAAAACTACTCCTGTGGCACAATACAAGCCCTTGATTTTTTTTTTTTTTTTAACCTTGTGTTTTCCAGGCATGAAGGAAAACCTACAAAGGCTACGTGAGGAAATCAGGGAGTTGGCAAAAGACATCCGGACCCGCCTGAAGAGTGAGTGTGGGCGAAGATTGCGGTCTCACTAAGTGAAAGGGAAGCGGGCTGCATGTCGGGCCTCCTTGTCTCTGCTCTTCAGCTCAGGGAAAGGTGTCCTATCGGGACTTAAGAGTTTTGATCTGCATCTCCAGGAGCAAGCAATATGACTTAAAACAGCCTTGTTTTTTCCCATGTAGAAATTGAGCCCAAGAAGGACGGAGAAGACGAGAACAGAAATTCCGTCAACACCCGCATGAAGAGGACGCAGGTGAGGGACAGCCCAGCTCACGGGTAGGAGGCCTAGCAAGGAGGCAAGAGAGGTGTACTTAACCCTTTATTTCCATTTCTGTCTCAGCATGGTATCCTGTCCCAACAATTTTTGGATCTTATCAACCAGTGCAACTCCAAACAATCGGAGTACCGGGACCGGAATCTGGAGCGCATCAGGCGACAACTGCAGATTAGTGAGTGTCTGCACTTGCTTTCCATCAGTCCAGAGACTATTGCCTTTTAGTGCCAAACTAGTAATTTCTCTTACTGCAAGATTGCTCTTCACGAGAGCTGCCCCAGAAATCACAGAAACAAGTGAAGGTGCCAGCTATAGGGTAGAATGCAAAACCATGATTTGCCTAAAGCCATCTGATTACTTTATGGCGAAGATGAGTCTCCCAAGTCCAAACATGATGTCCCATTAACTCTGCCACGCTGCTGCTGTTTGGAGAGGGTTGTGCAGAAAAACATGAGCTATTGTGCCCCTGACTAGCATACTTGATACGTGCTTCACACCTAACACATCATCTGGCATCATTTTCTTCTTTATTAAAAAGCAAATTTCTAGCCTTTAAAGCAGCCTTCCTCAACCTGGGGTGCTCCAGATGTGTTGGACTGCATCTCCCAGCATGCCCCAGCTGGCTGGGGCATGCTGGGAGTTGTAGTCCAACACATCTGGAGCGCCCCAGGTTGAGGAAGGCTGCTTTAGAGAGTGTAGGTTGAAAACATGAGCTGTGCTGAGTGCAGAGGCTAATGGGATTTCCACTGACCAGAGGATGGGTCTTTGGGATATTTTTAAATCTGTCTTCTTTTCATGGCTAACAGAAGCAGAAATATGCAAAATAAAAAAGCATGCTAACATAATTTGCAGAATACATTTTAGATATAAAACATTGCTTTTCATGGAAAAGCCCACAATTCTGGCTGTGGCACAGACAATGTGCAATAGAATATTGAGATTTCCATAGTTTCGTTGCCATTGATACACGCTCATGAAGTGCTCATGAGAAAGAGAACTGTGAACAGTTCAAGGGCAGAGTTACCGCAATCTTTAGAATCGTGACTTCTTCCAAGGATGTCTGTCTAAAATCCTTGCTGGCTGTATCCAGTTGAAGCTTCCCTTGTTCTGTGAGTTTGCAGATAAATGCATGACCAAAGGCAGGCTCAAAAACTGCTCACACCATGGAGAAAATGACTGTGCATTCTGGCCCTGCATGCTGCTGTGTGGTGTCTAGACCTTACTATAATCCTGTACTTGATTTCATTCAAATTCCTAAAGGACAACATGACAAGGGAACACTGGCCAGGTTTCCAGTTACTGGAAGCCAAGAACATTGGTGGCTTTTCTGAGGAAGTGAATTGCCACATTTCCCCCCTCCCCATCTATGACGAATTTCAGGTGTGGGGTTAGTAAAGTTGGGGAAGAACACTGCTTCTCTGCCCTCTGATGCGATGCACAGCGGAACACAGTGTGGGCTGTGAATCAGGAACGCATGAGTCCCAGAAGAAGAAGGTAGATAAGATATGTATATTTTCTAATTCAGCACTAGAAAATCTCATTAATTCTAGGAATCTGAGTTCTCCAAAGGTTGGCTGCATTCCAATAGGCAAGTTTTTTCTTCCTGAAGAAATATCAGACTGCTACAACTCTGGCTCTGTATTCTCTCCCCCCGCAACCGCTGTTATAAAAACTTGAAAGCCCTTTTTCTCTGCCTCTGAATGTGCAGTTTTATAAAAAGCCTCAGTGACGTGCTACTACTTGTATGCTAGCCAAGTTATCTTCCTGTGGAGACGGAGAGCGGCTGTCTGTCGTCCTCTAAAGGAAGATGACCTTGAAAGCCAGGGGAGTTGGAAGGGAAGCTGCAGAAACACACTTAGCTTGGGGTTTCACAGCCAAATGAGAGGAGGAAGGTTTTCCTGGTCTTTTTTCCTTCAAATAATACAGCCAGCCCGAAATTATGCAAAACAAACCATTGTCTGAAATTCCTGATGGGGAGGCTGTGTTAATCTCCCAACAACAAATAAATATAACTTATCCTCAGGTGTCAGCGAGGTGAATATAAAGAGACCCTTTAGGCTTGCTGCCCCATCCTTCAAATGAATTTTGAAACTAAAAGAAGGCAAGTTGTGCATAGTGTTGAATGGGAGTAGGGTCAGCTGCAAGGAGTCCTGAAATATGCCACAGGAGTGTTTGTGATACTGAGGTTGGATTATCTGTGCAGATAGCAAAAGTGAGCCATACTGGGACTCCTCCTTCACCATTTTCTAGTGACCGCACTACAGGCTCCACCCATGTTTCAGCAGGGCTTGAAATATAAGCAGAGACAAAGTATGTTGCTTCTCTACTGCTCAGCCCATTCTTTTCCCATGGAAGGAAAAAGTGTGGAGAGCCTGAGCTCTTAGCCTGGAAAGTTTTTTTTTTCTGGCTTCAATATTTGCTAGGGAACACTCTCCGTCTTGCTGTAGAGTAAAATCTTACAAATACTTGAGCAGTTTTTGCAGAAACCTCAGGAGCTATATGGGGCATTTGCAGGATAATTTCTAATAACCAGCAAAGGATGATCCAGCTATTTTATATTACAGGAAGCATGCAACTCCCCTGTTAAAACAGCTTCACTGGCTTCCGGTCTGTTTCCGGGCACAATTCAAAGTGCTGGTTATCACCTATAAAGCCCTCTATGGCTTGGGTCCAGGTTATCTGAAAGACCGTATTCTCCCATAGGAGCCTGCCTGGGTTCTGAGATCTTCTGGGGAGGCCTTTCTCTCAGTCCCACCAACATCCCAGGCACGCCTGATGGGTACGCAGGAGAGGGCCTTCTCGGTGGCTGCTCCAAGGCTTTGGAACTCCCTTCCCAGGGAGGCTAGGCTGGCTCCCTCTGTGCTACAGTTTCGGAGGCAGGCAAAAACGTTTTTCTTTCAGTAGGCTTTTGGAACTAGACTGGACCTGTGTTAATGTATTGGATCCCCCCTCCCCTTTTAACCTGTCACCATTTTTAATTTTTTTTAACATGTTTTAAATTTTACTGTAGGTTTAATTCTGTTTTAACTTTCGTAATTTATATTTATATGTTTTAATTCTACATGTTTTAATCTTGTAAACCGCCTTGAGTCCCAGTACTGGGGAAAATGTGGGTGGTTGTTGTTGTTATTATTATTATTATATCTTTTTAAAAAAACCTCAAACAGAAAAGTGGTATTAACTGAAAGTTATCAACAGCTAAATCTTGCTCAAATCTTGGATACATAACAGATTTTACCTCGCTTTTCTACCATATTAAAGTAGTTGCCTGGAAGGATATATTTGGGGAACGTTTGAGGCAGCACAGCAGAAAAGGTGGCATACTTCGAAGATGGAATGTGGGTCCTCAGCTGAACAGCTTAGCAAAAGGACAGGTTCATTTCGAAGAAGAGAGTCAGAATGGTTTCCCTTCAGTACGTTGATCAATAATGGTGGCCCATCTGTCCTGAAATCCAGTTCACAAGAGACTGTTGGATGTATTCCAGGCTAGGGTGCACGTTTGGTTCATGAGGAGCAACCGGTCCATCAAGTTGAGTTTTGAGCCTAGCATGTCAACTCCCTGCTAACAGTATACCTCTTCTCGTTTCAGTGTGCCACTAGAGGGCACTGTAGTGCCAGCTCAGACTCACGCAGGTGCTGACCTCCATGCCCTAGTGTGGCCTTTGAGTTCTATTTTGGGAAGTGTGTCAAACTAGTGCTTCAAACGCTGGAGATGTTGGACTTTGGGATTCTGTCCCCTGTTCCAGGATAGGACGGGTGTTGTAAGGGTTCAAGTAGGGATGCTGAGAGCAAGGAAGCCTGGATTGAGTTTCCGGTTCTGACAGGAGAGCAGAGAAACTTTTGTTTTGTGCTGAGCGGCTTGTCTTCTTCATTCACCTTCAGCTGGCAGCGGGGTGGTATCGGATGAGCAGCTGGATCAGATGCTGGAGAGTGGTCAGACGGAGGTGTTTGTCTCGAATGTGAGTACCAGAAGGTGGAGGCCTTGGAGCAGGGAGGCAGGAGGGTTCATGGCTCTCGGGGCACTTAGCCACCTGCACCACCTCCACGCAGATCATGAAGGACACACAAGTGACGAAGCAGGCGCTGAACGAAATTGAGACGCGGCACAGCGAAATCCTCAAGTTGGAGCGCAGCATCCAGGAGCTACACGAAATGTTCATGTACCTGGCCACAGAGGTGGAGCTGCAGGTATGAAGCAGGGAGGAGGAAGTGGGGGGGGGGGGATAATTCAGGCAGTAGGAAGCTGCCTTATCCTGGGTCAGTCCATTGAGCTCAGTATTGGTTACACTGATTGGCAGCATGTATCTAGGGCTCCAGACAAGGGCCTTTCCCAGCTCTATTTGGAGATGCTGGGGGTTGAACCTGGGGTCTTCTACATGCAAAGAAAGTGCTCTACCCCTTCCCCATTCTTCATCCCTGGGTGGGAAGGAGCCGACTCTTGCTTCTCCCCTTCTCCTGTTCTGGCTTCCTATCAGCCTTCAGGCTCCTTCCAGGGTCAGTTACTGTTGTTGCCAAGTAGACTGACCATATGTGCCTTTTAGAAGTTGTACTCAGAATCATCGTGGGGTTAGTTACTATATTAAGGTCACTACGGCTTGAGGAGGTGGCATCTTCTGTGGAACTGCTGTGTGAGCATCCCTTTATTTTCCTCCTCTTCTGTATTGGGTGATTTCCTATGGAAAACCATAGTTTATTTGACCTTATTCTCTCTCCCTTCACCCCTAATGGGCCCAAACAAACCACCCTCATCTTGCCTACTCCTGGTGGAACCTCCTTCATCCCCACCTCGTTCCCCTTCTTGTCCCAGAGCCAGTAGTCTTCTCTCCTCCCCACCTACCACCATTCAGCTCAGAGGTTTCTCCTTACCTGAACCTCCCTCCCTCCCTCTCCTTTGACTGCACTTAGGGAGAGATGGTTGACAGAATAGAGAAGAACATTCTGGACTCGGAGGACTATGTCAAAAAAGGGCAGGAACACCTTAATACAGCCCAGGAAAACCAGAAGAAAGCTCGCAAGGTAAATTGCCCATGATGGCCTCTTCTTTAAAACCAAAAGACTTTGTATGTATCATGCTTGCTTGCGCTTCTGCCATGCAGTTGCTGAACTAAGCATCCTGGGAATCTATGCTTTCACTTAAGGAGAGGGGGTGGGGAAACAAGTTTCAAGTTTAATGTTCCATTTGGCCATGCCTTGTGAAATCTCAGAAGCTGGAGGAGGAAGGGAAGGTTAATATTTATTTATTGATTACATTTATATACCGCCCCATAGCCGAAGCTCTCTGGGCAGTTTACAAAGGTTAAGCAAGCCTTGGAGGGGCCAGAGTTTGAGACCTTTTCAGAGCTCCTTGTTGGCTAGCAGAAGGAAAGTGTGTGTATATTTAGCACAAGTTGAGAGCTGTCAAGCTGCCTCCCCACCTGCCTGTCTTAACACCTTTTTGCCTGTTCTGTTTTGGGGCTCTGTAGAAGAAGTTCATGATTGCCATCTGCCTGACGATCACACTGCTCATCATCTTCGCCATCATCGCCGTATCCGTTATTGTTGGCTAGAGGGGGTTCCAGTTCTGCCTCTCCCTTCACGCGGCATTGTTGGAGCCCTATGGTGTGTACCCAGGGGGTGCGGGAGCAGAGGTGCAAGAAACAGCCGGCCAGATCTGGCTGGTCCGCTATGCAGGCTTGAATAAGAGCCCTGTTAACCAGGCCAGATGGGCCTCTTGGGTTTCCTCTCTCAAAGGTGCTTTGTCTGGGCAGAGGATAATAGCCGTGTCTGTTCACTAACTTGTGGGTTGTGACATGCACTTTTGCCACAGCCCCTTGCACCTCCTATATAAAGGTGGGACTTGATCAATTTTGGCCATCTCTGACCTTTACCCAGCCAAGCCAGAGATGTTGTCTGCAGCTAATAGAGATTGAGGAATACATTGCTGCCTACTTGAGTGCATTTTGCTCTCTTGCATGGGCCCTTTGGCAAAAAAGGGAACGTGTCAGAATGCCTCTTATGCTGATTAGAGAGTGTGACGTGGGTGGTGGGAGGGCTGCCATGCTAGGTGGAACCGGAATGAGGAATTGTGACTCAGCCTCTTCCCTTGTAAATTTTGGATTTCCCCCCCACAGGGTTCCTTTCTGGCTTCATCTCCATTTTGGAACTGCTGCCCCCTGCTGGGGAGGCCTTTGCACTGACAGATGGCTGGTGGAGACGCCTCCGGCCTTCGCCCAGTCCTGAAAGCACACGCTGCCTGTGGCTGCCTCCTCTCCTTCGCCAGAACCAAGGATTCCCCACCCTTTTTCCTACATCCAGAACTATCTCCAGGTGCTTGTAAATTTTCATGGTCTAGAGCAATCCCTGTGCTGTGTTGGTTTCGGCCTTCCTAGTTTATTCCTTTTTTTGTGGCTTGTAGCATTTTGGGTTCCGGCTGTGCTGCTTCCCCCATGAATTTTGTGGCCTTGACTCATCTACATTCAAATGGACATTTCTTCTTTTTTGCCAGTTCCTTCTCTGTTTCCTCAGCTGTATCCTACCTGCCCCCCTCCCCGTGAACTCAGCGCAGACCATCACGTTGAACAGCCCTAGTTCTCCCTCCCTGATCATGGTAGCAGTTACCTTTTCTAGGATTTTTTCCCCCTAGCCACTGCCTCGGGTAACTTCCTCTCGTTGCCGTATTTCTTTTATCACACTTCCTGCTTCATGCCATGTCACTTTTTTAAAGCTTCCCCCTTCCTACGTTGCTTGCTGCATATCTTCACTAGGGAGCAAAGGGACAGCTGGGTTTTCTGCAGAACATGAGGTGGGGTCTTGGTGCTCCACACCCACCTACCCAACTTGGTCTGATGTGCCTGTTAGAGAGGCAGCAGGGGACTTGAACCTGACTATTTTCACCCTGCTGGCTTTTGGGGGTTTGGGAGGTATCCTTGGTTTCTCTTCGCGGCCCTTGATGGGGATGTGGGGTCTGTTTCAGCTGAAGCAGAGGGCTGCAGACCGAGATATCTGGGTCCACAGTCGACTAAAATGCCTGTCTGTTTTTGCCAAGCTCTTTTCCTATTGCCTTCAGTTTTAAAGTTGAAACTGTCTGTGCCTCCTTCCTTTCAGTGTTGTCCCTTTCCCACGTGCCTTAAGAGTTGCGCCCGCACCCCTTGGTGAGCCTACGTATTACCTTCCCCTCTCCTTGGGATCCATTTGTCCCCTTTTTTTAAACTTAATGGATAGAAATCCCATTGCCACCGTTAAAAGTATTGGGACAAAGCCACATGAACGTCATCTCTGCTCCCTCAGGAAACCTGAACCTTGAACTGGTTGGCTTGGAAGCATGTCCAAGGGGCTGGCTGGAATCAAGGTCTTGGAAGTGGGGTAGCAAGAAGAAGCAGCCAGGACACCTGGGGTGCGCTTGTCTGTCCGCTGTTCTAGTTGAATCAGATAGGGAAATCATGGAGGAAATGGAAGCCAGGACCTTTTGGTCTTGTTCTTGAAAATCTGATATTTTGCTACTTTAAAAATAAAGGAGTCTGTCTAAATCAAAGCCTTGAGTAATGTTCCAGTTGCCTTGGAGATTGAATGTATTAAAAAGGGGGGAAAGCAGCCTGACTCAAATTATTTTGTAATATAAAAATAAAAGCACTTTTAAACATGTCTGCAAAGCAGTGGCCTCATTTTTGTTCCGAGTGCTTCATTACCATCAGTCTTGGAAGCTTTGGGCTGAAAGTGGTGGGCAGAGAGTTACTGCACAAACCTCTTGTGGTGCATGGTTTTATTGCTGCTTCATAGGTTCCAGGCCTTTGCCATCGTATTTGAAACAGTTTCTTGGTCTGAGGCCTGGTATAAACTAAGCACCGTTTGATACCTCTCTTCACAGTTTGTTCCATTACAGCCATTGTCTCAACCCACAGAAGAAGCTGTAGTTTCAGTAGCGATTTGTTTTCCCCTGAGCCCCTGGGAGTAGTAGCCACTACCAGGTACAAGTGATTCACTTGTGGGCTCTCCCACACTAGAGGCCTTCAAGAGGCAGCTGGACAAGCATCTGTCAGGGATGCTTTAGGGTGGATTCCTGCACTGAGCAGGGGGTTGAACTCAATGGCCTTGTAGGCCCCTTCCAACTCTGCTATTCTACGATTCTATGACTCACTTTTGGGGCCAGGGGAGGAGAGGCTCTTTCATGGGACTTTTCTTGAATAGGGGTCTCAGACTTTGCATTAAACCAAACCTTCCAAGGTACAAGCTTGAGTGCCTATTCCAAATATAATCACCCTTTTACAAAGTAGCTGCGTTACACTGCTCTGTTCCCTGTATCAACTGTGAAGGGAAAATGCACATTACTAGATGAAACTTGTGAGGGACCCACAGCCGTGCCTAGAAATATACTACTCCCCTTCACGTTTTTACATTTTTGCCATGGCAAACTCCAATGAGTATAATCCATTTGCAGCAAAGGGACCCTCAGATCTAATGAGGAAAGCTACATCACGTTGATTACGTAATAACACTAGGTAGTTGGGGAGTAGATAAGAACATAAGAAGAGCCCGGCTGGATCAGACCAAGGGTCCATCTAGTCCATCACTTTGTTCACACAGTGACCAACCAGCTGTCGACCAGGAACCTACAAGCAAGACACCCTGCTACCCATGTTCCCCAGTAACTAGTGTACACAGGCTTACTGCCTCTGATACTGGAGGTTGCACTTAACCATCAGGACTAGTGGCAATTGATAGCCTTCACCACTAGGAATTTATCCAAACCCCTTATAAGAAGGGGATTGGATAGATTTCCAGGATAGGTTCTAAGATTATTATTTATTATTATTATTTATTTATATAGCACCATCAGTGTACATGGTGCTGTACAGAGTAAAACAATAAAATAGCAAGACCCTGCCACATAGGCTTACATTCTAATAGAATCATAATAAAACAATAAGAAGGGGAAGAGAATGCACCAAACAGGCACAGGGTAGAGTAAAACTAACAGTATAAAAGTCAGATCAAAATCAAGTTTTAAAAGCTTTAGAAAAAAAAGTTTTTAGCTGAGCTTTAAAAACTGCGATTGAACTTGTAGTTCGCAAATGTTCTGGAAGAGCGTTCCAGGCGTAAGGGGCAGCGGAGGAAAATGGACGAAGCCGAGCAAGGGAAGCGGAGACCCTTGGGCAGGTAAGAAACATGACATCAGAGGCGCGAAGAGCACGAGCGGGGCAATAGTGTGAGATGAGAGAGGAAAGATGAAAGTAAAAGGCGTCATCCCCCCAATTCAGTTGGGATGAATGGTACTTGGCTTCTTACTATCGAGAAATGGACACTTCCCTAACAGTTTTGACAATTGGCCCCTTGGTAGATGTGTTTATGGAACAAAATGGTTTAGTTTAGATTTTATTTTGGCCAATAGAAGGTGCTCTTAGCCTACTTCACCAAGTGTTCTATTTCCTTAACATTTCATATCAGGTAGGCAACTTTTGACCCTCAAGAAGTTTTGTCCTATAACTCCCATGATCTCTCACCATTGGCTATGCTGCCTGAGACTGATGGGAGTTGTGGTTCTCCAGATGTTTTGATCTACAAGTTGTTCTAAACTGAGGTGTTGCTTGGCTCATGAAGGATTCCCCACCCACCCCACCCGACTCCAGTTCTCACCGAAAAAACACTACTACAGGAACTCTGCGTTCCTCATTTCTTCGTAAGTGTAGGATTTAGTATCTGATGCAATTTGGCGTCTTGAGAAGTTCAGCGATTACACACGTGAACGTGCTTTTCTCGCCCCTAGGTCTGCAAGGGCCTGAAGAGCCTGATGAAATGTCAAAAAAAGAGGATGAGCAAAACTCAGACGATCCGTGTAGCTCTCAGGTTCTGCAACGGAAGAGCAGAGGTGGGGTCTGGTCTGAGAAGATGAGAAGCGAAGGTTTCTCTTCTGTCAGCTGCTTTCTTTCCCTTATTTAAGGTTTGGGGTCGAGGTTGTTCGCGTTATTACTTTTGTGTATCTCCCCACTTCCTGCCTCGGCTTGACTTACGGGAAAGACTGTGGGGAGGACTGAACTGTGATGTGGGCTGTATGGTCTCCACTTGAAGCTTGTGGGTGAATATTTGGTAATTTCAAAGAAGGTGTCATATGCGTTTCCTATTCGACCTCAATGTCCTCTGTCATGCTTAACATTTAGAACAGTTCTATTGTCTTAAATGTAAGTTGTGCATGCATGTGAGTGATTGTCTTTCACCAGTGCTCTGAATCTAGACCCTAAACTTATTCACACAACGAGATTATCCGACGATGATTAGGGAGCTATCAAGCTATCAGGGGGTTGGACTTGATGGCCTTGTAGGCCCCTTCCAACTCTGCTATTCTATGATTCTATGATACTTTTGGTTGTGTGCAATGATTAATCGCACAAAAAGCTTTAAAGCACTGCCATTTGTTAATGGAGGGTAACTTCTTAAATGATAAATGTAAGACTGGAGAGTTATTGCTGTGGTTGAAATCACACCACCCACCCAAACGCACATTTCAGGAGGGAACACTTGAGTAAGTTCCACAAAATTTCATGAGTTATATTTTCCCCACCTTTGATCCTATTCTATATTTGTACACCGTGCGAAGGTAGAAGCCTCCTCTCCCTCCCCTGGCCCCAAGATGCCCAGTTTGCCATGGTCCTCTTGATCTGCACATTGATCTCTCACCAATCTTTCTGCATCCCTATTTCCCATAATCTCTTCCGTTTCTTTTGTGGGTGTATCGCCACAGGTGGCCGAGAGGGGTTGGCAAAAACCCTGTGTCCATCATTATTAGTTGGATCACATATCAGGGTTCCCCACCAGTGTCTGCGATTCAAGTCCACTTGTGCTGATAACTCTTGCAGTATTGGGGTGCACAGGCATTGGCTGAAAATTTACTGCATTGTGAGAGGGGATCATCTGACCACCGAGAGAACCGTTATTGATTTGACGGAACTGCTGAAATGGATGCAGTGCAGCGGTCCTAAAATCTGTTCCCTGTCGTTCGTCCAGGAGCTTAGAGCATTTAAGAATTCCCAATGGCTTCCCACTGCCTGTACTGGCCAGGCTCATGTCAGCTGGCCTCCTGCTACAGAAGATGTTCTATGTGCTGATTGTGTCATCTCTGCATAGTGGACTCTGGGTCTTTTCAATCAAATACTAATGCTGAACACATATATAGCCATTTCTGCGTGTTCAAAGTGTTGTGTATATATCATGCCAGGAAACCTTATGTCATCCTTGCAGGGTAGGTAGCAATAAATCCCTTCTTTTGGAGGGTAGATGAGGCAGAGACCACCGTGATTTGCCTAAAGCCACAGTGCATGTGTGTGAAGGCGAGATAGGAATCAGGAGTTTCATACTTCTGTAGCTTTGGATATTAGTCTAGGTGGCTTCACAGGGTCCCTTTCAACTCAATAGTCCTAGACTCTAAAACATTTCTGTGTCAGAGCCTTGGGCTTGCTAAGAATCCTGACAAAGGGTTCATTTTGTTCTGAAGATTAGCTCGATTCCCACCCACCCCTCCATCCCCCAAATCCCAGAACTTTTGGATGACAAGGAGGTGGCCATGGGCTGCCCTGGAAGGAGGCTTTACCGTTCACTCTCCTAGCTGTAGTGTGTGCTAATGCAGAGGTCCACGGAATGCAAGCAGTGGTAGTTCGAGACTGAAAAAGGTTCAGGCAGAGGGACAGAGTAGCATTTGGACCCTGAAAGCATTTATGGGGCTTGGTGCTCCCCCCTCCAAAACCTGTTGGTGTGGAGAAGAGTTTTCACGTTTTAACAGTGGCCCATAATTTTGTGGCACTCCCATTACTTCTCTGGTGCAAATCACCCCTCCCAAGGGCACCTGGTAAGGGAAAAGGGGCCGTCGGGACTTGGGTTCAAGCCGCTGCCATACAATATCTATATTGTCCAGCTGCTTCTAGGACTAACTGTGACTTAAACTGTAGGATAGGAGCAAAGGCTTTATTTCACTATTAGCAAGGCTCTCGGTGTTCTGCATTCCACAAACGTATCACACATTTGCAGAAACTGGTCCTGGATTCAGCATCGCAAGTATCTTAGATTTTGTTTTATGAAGAGAGAAAAAAAGTTCCTAGTCCTTATGGTTGCAGAGAGTTTTTGCGGGGGTGTGGTGCAGAGCGGTAAAGCAGCAGTTTCTGCAGCTGAAACTCTCCCCACGGCCTGAGTTCGATCCCAGCGAAAGCTGGTTTCAGGCAGCCGGCTCGGGTCGACTCAGCCTTCCATCCTCCCGAGGTCGGTAAAATGAGTACCCAGTTAGCTGGGGGAAAGGTAATAACGGCCGGGGAAGGCAACGGCAAACCACCCCGCTATAAGGCCTGCCAAGAAAACGTCAGCGAAAGCTGGCGTCCTTCCAAGAGTCAGTAATGACTCAGTGCTTGCACGAGACGTTCCTTTCCTTTCCTTTCCTATGGGTATGGTGAAATGTCATTTCATGTGGAAGCGGTTAGATTGCCAAAGGTCAGAAGGCATGACTTTAGCACCCTGCGTGAAAACTCTGCGCCGAAGCAGAATTACACAAAATGAGCAAGCGTGTGAATATTCACTTTATTTGTGTGGCTTATACAGCTATTCGTGATGCAGAATGTAGCTCTCTTTGGTGCAGGAGTTGTCTTAAGTTCAGAGTTTTCACTGATTAGTGAAAAAAGAATGGCGAGTTCTGCGATACCTTAAAGACCGACAAATTGTTCTGGCATAAGCTTTGTCAGATGAATCTATTATTGCTGTAGGTTTAGTAGCTGAAATGGTAGCTAACGGGAAAGAAGCCAGATTGCGTTTTGCAGCCAACGGCATCCACGGACATCTCTGGGAGCCTCCATATTTGAACAACTTTAGTGGGACACACATTCAGGGGGACTTTTGCTTCACAGGGTCTGCTTTGCCCTTACGTTGTAACAAAGCACCCACATATTTTGGCTGCTGAGCGACATAATCCAAACAGTAACGGCCACCCAGGTAGGAGCCACAGACCAAGTGATACTGGAAATCCAGGCGCCCGTGATTTAAGTAACAGACCTCATTGTGTGGTTTCCCAGACTCAAGGGTCTTCTCACAAAGTCCCAGACGATCATCATCATATGTGTTGTCTTCATCCCAGACTTGGACCAGGAGTTTGCTGGTATCTCCCAAGACCTGGATGTTCCCCAGATCCAAGTGGACCTGCCATACCGGGTTGTCATTGTTCCACACGGTGGACGTGCGACTCTCCTTCCCTTGGTAGAACACCTTGACGTAGGCGTCAGTACGGGTGAAGTAGTCCCCCCACAGACCGTGAGCACGTTGGATTGTCACCGTCAGCTTGCCGAGGCCTCGTTCTCGTGAGCAACACATGGCATTGGTGGTGCTGTCACTGGGACACACACAGGAACAGGGGTCCCGAGCGCTGCGTTGAGTCCCTGGTGGACAAGGTTGGGTGCAGTTCCTCCACAGAGCTCTTTCAGTCACATACTCACTCACTGCCTGCCTCAAGCTCTCCCTTTTAGGGTCCTCCTTGGGCACCAAAGTATGAATGGGCTCTAGCGAGTAAGAAAGGAGCCCGGGCATAGATTTGAGGGTTTCCAACCACTGCTTGAAGGCCTCCGTGTTCTGATCATCAGAAAAGAGCAGGTCCGTGTGACTGTCCCCGCCCACAATCTCAGTGTGCCGCTCTTTGTACAGCTGGTGGAAGCCGCCTTTAAACGCCTTTTTGTTTTTCAGCTCTTCGCATGTCTTGTAGGCCGCATCCATCTTGCCTTTGCCGTCACCAATACTGGCTGACGCCTCGACGCTCAAGCAGTCCTTGACCTCGTCGGCGGTCACCCCGTACAGCACCGACTCACACTCCCGCACGGCCGTCACGTCCCTCACGCGCCCCCCCAGGTGAAGCCGCCTGATAAAGTGAGTCCCGTAGGTTCCAATGAGCTGGCGGTATTCCAGCAGGGAGGCACGGTGGTACTTCTTGGGGAGACTCTTCACAGCGTGTTTGAAGTGCTGGGTGAGCGGCCAGTGGTGGCCAATGCGGAAGCTGCAAAAGAAACAAGAAGGCCGTTCAGAGAACAGGAAAGGAAGCAGAGCGTCTGTTAGGGGTTTCCCCTCACAATCCCTTTTTTGGAGTTATTTATTTATTTATTGTGTTTGTATCCCAACTTTTTTCCTCCAAGGAACCCAAAGCAGTGTACATAATCCTCCTCCTCTCCGTTTTTATCCTCACAACGACAACCCTGTGAGGTAGGTTGGGCTGAGAGTCAGTGACTGGCCCAAGTCACCCCGTGAGCTTCCATGGCTGAGTGGGGACTAGAACCTGGATCTTGGGTGACCATATGGAAAGGAGGACAGGGCTTCTGCATCTTTAAGAGTTGTACTGAAAAGGGAATTTCAGCAGGGGTCATTTGTAGGCATGCAGCACCTGGTGAAATTCCCTCTTCGTTGCAACAGTTTAAAGCTGCAAGAGCCCTGCCCTATTTTGTATCAGAATGTGTCTGTTGAATATTTCATCCCAGGACTAGGAATAATAATTTAAAAATCCCTGTAGCTGTTATGGCTGTGAGCATGGTATCATGTTCAAAGGGCCTAAGGACTAACTTTAGCCGGTTCTTATTTTTTAAAACAGTTAAAACTGCAGCAGCCCTGCCCTCTTGACCAGATACAAAAGAGGGCAGGGCTCATGCAGCTTTAAACTGTTGCAACGAAGAGGGAATTTCACCAGGTGCTGCATGCCTACAAATGACACCTGATGAAATTCCCTTTTCTGCGCAACTGTTAATGATACAGAAGCCTTGTCCTCTTTTCCATATGGTCACCCTAAGTTATGCATTGCTCATGCTCACCATTCATAGACACTAAAATGGCCCCTGCCCATCCAGGGCCATTACCACCAATTGCCCTGTGCAAAGGATCCCAGAAGAGAGAGGCAGGCAACCAAAGATCACCTCTGCCCTTCTTCAGTGCATTGCATTCCGTTAACCATTTCGTGGTTAAGCAGCATGGTTTAGTGTGTTGTCTGAACGGGGCCATTGTTTTATAACGTTTTTTATTCATGTATCATCATTTTACTTACAAGCGGCCTTGGTAAGTTTTTATCCTGTCAGGAGGGATTTAAGTAAAGGTAATAAATAAATGCACGCAGACGCTTGAGGTGTTGGACTGGAACTGGGGAGGCCACTCGACCATGAAGCTGCCTAGGTGACTCTCGGCCAGGCCCTGACCGGCAGCCTAATCCCCCTCACAGGGTGGTGGTAAGGATAAAATGGAGAGGAGGGTCATGTACTCCACCTTGGTCTCCTTGGAGGAAAAAAAAGGTGGGATATATGAAAGTGTAACAAATACGTAAAACATTAAAAAAAAACAGGTAGTGACAGGGGGATTCCACACGTCGTACTGAGGGCGCTTCCATGCGCCCCCAGTGCGACCCCAAAGCGATCGTGTAGCTTGCCTGGAGAAGCTCTCCACCCCGCCTTCTTCCGCCGAGCTCTCCGACCCGGCCGGCGAGGAGGTAGGTGGGTGGCAGCGGCGGCAAGGACGCCTCTTCCTCGTCTCTTCTCCAGGCAAGCTACACGATCGCTTTGGGGTCGCACTGGGGGCGCATGGAAGCGCCCTCAGCACGACGTGTAGAATCCCCCAGGGTTTTACATGTTTCCATTGCTTATGAGGAAATTGCTATTTTTTGGCATTCATTTTCTTAGAATCATAGAATAGTAGAGTTGGAAGGGGCCTATAAGGCCGTCGAGTCCAACCCCCTGCTCCATGCAGGAATCCACCTTTTATTCAAACCTCACTTGGAAATGTGACACCCCACCCCACCCCACCCCACCAAGCAAGGAAAACCAGCGCTAGGCCAGCCTTCTCCCCGGACTCCATCTCTGCCACCTGCTTCTCCACTCCGCGCCTTCGTTACCTGTAGTAGGAGCAGGAGACTTCGTGTCTAGCGAAACTGTACTTGTCCTGTGAGCTCTTGTCTACGCTGAAGTCGGCTGTCTTGGAGTGCGACCCCGCCAAAGCCACTTGGACGTTCGTTTGGGGCTTCACCTGCACGTCTAGCCCAACCCTCCAGTCGTTTTTCACGTCGGATCCTGCCGCCTGAACCACGCCGATGCCGTTGCTTTGCAGGGAGGTGTGCACCTTCCGCTGGCACGAGACTTTGGCCTCCCAGTCAGCGGCAGCCAACGGGAGCCTCTGGAGCGGCTTCCCCTCCAGCATGGGATTCCGGCACAAGGTGCAGGTGCCGTCCGCTCTCTGCCACTGGCTCATGTCCAACACCTTGGCCCCTTTCCTCTCTAGCGTGGTGATGTCAATGCCCTCCCCAGCCAAATTGTGGCCGGGCACAAAGTCCTCGTGCTCCTCGCATTCGTCGGCTTCGGCCGCCTGGCATTGCGGAGAGACGCGGGGCAAGAAGAGGAGGAAGAGGAGAGGCGCGAAAGCGGCAGAGGAAGGGCTGGCGCTGAGCATGGCTGACCCTACGCGGGGAAGAGAAAGGCGAGGCGGTGAACGTGCTCAGCCGGGGGGACGCGTCGCACATCGAGCCCAGAAGAGGGGCCACGTTTTAGCCTGTTGGAGCCACGTGTGAAGAAAGCACACCGCTACTTCGTGGCATTCGGCTGGCACAGGATATGGTGGGGGCTGCCCATTTTAAAAGGGGATTAGAGAGATCCCTGGTTTGTCAAAGCCAGATATTAGCCACAATGGCTAATTCAATGGCTAGTTCAATGGCAATTGACCTCTCTGAATACAAGTTGTTGTTATTGTTATTATTAATAATAATTTATTTATTTATTTATTTATTTATTTATTTATTTATTTATTTATTAAACTTATATACCGCTCCCATAGCCAGGGCTCTCTGGGCGGTTTACAGAAATTCTAAAATTGAGGTAAAAACAAATATACAAAATTTAAAACTCTAAAACACAGAACATACACACGTAAAGCATTAAAAACCGATTAAAAACTAAACATGTGGGTAATTAGGATGTGCCGCCATATGCCTGGGCAAAGAGGAAAGTCTCAACCTGGCGCCGAAAGGATAATAATAATAATATCCCACCATTTGTCCAATGCTGGGCCTCAAAGTGGCATTACAAAAATTAAAACATACACATTTAAAACCTATAAATATATACAAAAGTTAAAACTATATTAAACATATTCCAATATTAAAATATTTAAACATTTTAAATGAGAGTTTTAAAAGTCCTTGGCACAGACGGAGGTCCAGATCATTTGCTAAAGGCCTGCTGGAACAAAAAAGTCTTTGCCTGCCTCCTAAGGCACATCAGGGAGGGAGCCGGTCCACCTTCCCTGGGAAGAGAGTTCCAGGGCACTGGAGCAGACACGGAGAACCCGTCCCCCACGTGTTCCCACCAGGCGCGCCTGTGATGGTGGTGGGACTGAAAGAAGGGCTTCCTCAGAAGATCTCAAAGCACAGGCAGGCTCATAAGGGAGAATACGGTCTTCCAGATAACCTGGACCCGAGCTTTATAGGTGATAACCAGCACTTTGAATTGTGCCTGGAAGCCAGGGGAGCTGTTTTAACAGGGCAGTCGTATGTTCCCTGTAACCAGCCCTGGGCAGCAGCAGCAAGACAGAGTGGTTTTCCGTATGTCCTGCATCCCAGAGCTTTCTAGGAGATGCTACTGAACCTGAATGCTGGACTAGGCAGCAACAGACGTGTTGGGCTACAACTTCTAGCACCCCCAAACCCCAACACGGCTGGCTGGGGGATGCGGAGGATTGTAGCCCAATGCATTTGGGAGGAGGCTGCTCTCGCCTCCCTCTGAAACCTTTCGGTTGAAGTTTGGTCATATTAAGTTGGGCAGCGAAACGTCATAGGAGAGCAAAATGCTCCCCGTTCAGTTTCTGCAGGTTGCCCTTTTAAATGTCTCTCTGGTGTTTTGCATCAAAGCTGACTTCATAGAATCATAGAATAGCCGAGTTGGAAGGGGCCTGCAAGGCCATCGAGTCCAACCCCCTGCTCAATGCAGGAATCCACTTATAAAATAGGGGAAGGGTTCTGTTGGCAGGTAAATAGAATAGCAGAGTTGGAAGAGGCCTATAACGCCCCTGCTCATTGCAGGAATCCACCCTAAAGCATACCAGACAGATGGTTGTCCAGCTGCCTCTTGAATGCCTCTAGTGTGGGAGAGCCCACCACCTCCCTAGGTAACTGGTTCCATTGTCATACTGCTCTAACAGTCAGGCAGTTTTTCCTGATGTCCAGCCGGAATCTGGCTTCCTTTAACTTGAGCCCGTTATTCCATGTCCTGCACTCTGGGATGATTCTCCTCCTCCCAGCCTTTATTCCTCAAATGCATTTATTAAGAATATACCATGCAGAAGAAAAGATTGCACTTCGGGTTCGGAAGTGACCCCAGGCAGAGAATTCTGTACCCTCCAACTTTTCACCAAGGAAAATTGGGACGTGCCCACAACACCCTGGTCATCGTGCTAAGGATGCCGTCTTGCCCCATCTCCTCTACTGTGATGCGCAGTCTTCCCCATCAGCTGCAGATCCATTTTCAACTGCCCCGTCCTCCCCTAATTTAAAAGCCAAGAGGGCATGGGGGTATTTTTTTGGTTAGAGATATACTTTTTTTAAAAAAAAAATGAGGCAGGGAGAAGTGTATTTATTTCACAGTAAGTCATCAACTCTTCAAAATCTTATTCGGAGTTGCAGTGTGTGCAAAATAGCGGGCTGTGCCTTTAAGTTCATGAGCATGCATTGGCCTCCATATGCATTAGGGAGAAGATTCACCCACCACCACCACCCTGCTCAATTCACTTCTAAAAACCCTGGGAAAGGGGGATGAATCCTGATGAATGAATGCTCTGGCAGGTCAATTTTTAACAAGGCATTTCCACCAGCGACAGCGACTTACCAGGCTCAGGGGGACCAGAAATATAGGGACAGTTGAAGTATGTGGAATTACCACCCTAAGAATGTCAGCTATCATTTAAAAGCAAAGCAAGGTTCTAGCCATTAAGGTGGTTTGAAAGCGTTGGGGGGCGGGGGGGGGGCTGCCTGCTGAAATCCAAGGTGAGAATGGGAGCTGAGCAGGATTTCCAGTGGTGGCAAGATGGATGTGAGCTAAAATCGTGCATAGCCACACACACACACCCGTTTCCAGATCAAACAAAATGATGCACACCGCTGCTGCAGCCAATCTTTCTTCCACCCCTAATTTACAAAGAGATCAAAGTGGCATTTCTTTAAATCCCTCAAAAAGTACATACCTTAGGTGGCAGGAGCAGGGGGAAGCGTGCGCATTAGTCGGATGGGGCTGGTGTGTATGGCTGTGTGTGCACACGCCTGGGTTTATCTCCCAGGGACAGGATGTTGCAGTTTAGAAGGTGGAAAGAGAAACCAAATCTCAGATGTGACACCGTCATACATCAAGGGAGCCTTGCAAAGTGGACAGAAGGTGTGATCCTGAGGTTTGCACTCATCGTAAGCACATCAGAGGGGGTTGGATACTTATTGCTGCAGAAGCGTGACACATGGGCAGAACAGCCTCACCAATTCACACCTCTGCAAATATTTTGTTTGTTCTGTTCAACCCTTCTTTCAAAGAGGACAACATACCCCTCCCGGCCCCATTTTATAGAGACTGAGAGAGGATGTGACTGGCCCAGGGTCACCCAGTGATTAATGCAGTTTGTGTGGGGATTTGAACTCGGGTCTCCCAAGGCCTGATTTGATCTACTCCAGCCTTCCCTAGATTGGTGCCCTCCAGATGTTTCAGATTACAACTCCCCAAATGTCTGACCATTGGCCATGCTGGCTGGAGCCGATCGGAGTTGTAGTCCAAAACATCTGGAAGGCAACAGGTTAGGGAAGGCTGCTCTAACCACTCCACCGCACCACTCATTGCAGCCAAGGCTTAGGGTTCATCAAAAGTTGTTCGAGTAAAATGATGACTGGAATCATTTGTGGCCAAAAAAGACAGCTCCAAAATACAAAGAAACAAATTCTCTTCCATTGTACAAAAATGTCTGTGCCTGCTCACCTGGGGACAATTTCTAATTACCGTAGGTGAGTAGCTATTTTCCAGACTAAATGAAACATTTCCAAGTGTATTTTTTTCTCACCCTTGGGCAGAGAGCAATTATTTTGAATCGGTGATAAATGGCTCTAGGTAATTCTTTCCTCATCGCAAGAGGACTCAGGGTGACATGGCCTTGCAAAGCTAAGTGGTTGTTTGGGTCTCCATGGATGTTTGAAGAACTGAACTCTAAACCTGGCATGATTCCCAGGCCATCCTTGTACGGATCTCCCAATGCTCTGGAAATGAACAGAGAGAGGGAATTAAACTACCAAGTAGCATAACCCTTAGCCCAAGAGGAGGGGACACCATGGAGCAATCCACAAAGATGTAGAGTCAGTGACTGCAGCTGCTTAGTGACAAGGTAACATCCCAGAGAACAGCTATTGAAAATCTATTCCTGGGTTTCCAGCTAATTTATAGGAAGCTGCCCTTGCCCATCCTAATTCAGTATTGTCTGTTCTGGCATCACTGGCTGCCTGATCCCTTTACCTGGAGTTTTCCAGGATTAAACCCACACTAGCTGGGGCTGACTGGAATTGTAGTCCAAAATATCTAGAAGGGACCAGGTTAGGGAAGGCTGGTCTAGGGGGTTAGGCTTTGGGGCTGGGGGCCCAGGCCTTGAAATTCCTGAATCTCATCCAATAATTCAATATTGTGAACTTCTTAGAGATGTTAAGAGATTAAGCAGCATAAATAAAAGTTGAAAATAAAATATATAATAGCTGCTGCCTTTCTGCCAGGCAAAGCCTCCGCACCTTTAATACATGCCAAGTAGAAATGCAACAGGTGAAGTTGTTCCTGCCAAGGGGAAGCAGAAAAGGCTTGGTCCATATGAAGCACATGTTTTGCATGCAAGAGTATTAAAATATCCCAGGTAAAAAGGATAATGGGTAGTTGAGCCACAGAAGACCTCTCTGTCCAAGACCCTGAGGAACTGCTGCTGAACTCCAGCTAGTTAGACTGGATACCCACCTTTTAAGATGTATACATTCTTCGAATGGTTCTCTGGGGTACCTTGAACCTTCAATCCCATTTTATTGCATTCCCCCCTGCTTTTGTATATGAGTACATTTAGGGTGACCATATTTTGGAAACCAAAAAGGAGAACATGGTTGCCCCCCAAGGGGGCATATCCAGTACCAAGGGGGCATGCCCACACGAACATAGGCTTGGTCACATGTCTGATTTTACAGCACACATTTAAGACAAATCTGTTCTACATAACATCTTAATGTTAAAATCACTGAAATAAAGAACAAGTGAGAGATTCAATGTATCTGAAATTAACTTTACTCACTCTTACTTTTGTAGGTTTTGATGTACTTTGAAGCTTTTGCTATACTCTGTGTTACATTCTCCCCTTCCCTCAAATATCTTTTCTGACTGTATCTTCACTCATTGCAAGCTGCTGTTGTTGTTAACAGGGTTTGCTACTGGCCCCAGATCTGTTTCAAATTTGGTATGGCTAAAGCTCTACCTAAAAGCTATCATGGTGCCAACTTTCAGCTCTTTATCTTTAAAAATGACAGTTTAAAAAATAATAATTTTAAAACCTTATTTTTTAAAAAATTCCTAAAAAATCAATGGATGAACACATCTGTTTCAAATTTGGTATGACTAAAGCCCTTCCTAAGAGCTACCATTGTGCCAAATTTCATGTCTTTATCTTAAAAAATGACGGAGTTATAAGCATTTTTGTTAATTCTCATTAGAGCTGCTCTTCGGGGGGGGGGGGGGGGAAATCCGGATTTGCCCTCCCGGATTTGCCATCAAAAACCCGGACAAATCCGGTCATATGGTCACCCTAAGTCCATTGCTGCTGCTGCTTTTGCACATTTTCAGCCTTTTGTATAATTGCACATATTTTGTCGTTTCATTGCCTTTTGGCATTTATATTGTGGTGTTCTGCAACCATCAACCTTCCTCGTTTGGCTGACTCAGTATATGTCAGCTCTGCCTGCTGAATTTCTGCCTGTCATGCAACCAGGCGTTTTGTGACTCACCAGAGGTTTCGGCCTACAACTCCCATCCCTCCTCACCATTGGGCTGATGGCAGTTACAGGCCAAATCATCTGGAGGGCCACAAATTACCAACTCCTGCTCAGGGATAGAAAAATAATATGTGACTGTCCTGACCCCACCCACAGCGCGGGCAGCTTTCAGGTCACTCCCGTTGAGTCATAAGGCCTCAACCGATGTCCCCTCAGCTGATGATGTTCTGGGTGGGTGGCTTATTCTTTTCACACTTCCAGCCACAGACAGCTTCAGAAACAGGCCAGCGACTGATTGTGAAATCCCCTCGCATCCACACTGCTGTTTCAATTGACAGGTCGGAGAGGAGCAGTGTGACGCCCAAAGAAACCACCGAGTATAGAAGTTCCCACTGGGTCCCACACCGGCTAAACAGACGAGACGCATCTCATGCCCAATTAAGGGCAGCAGTCCTCTTTGCCATTTGGGAGTGTGCGCCCACAAGGTTTTCCGACCCACCTGAAATGGTATCCACATCTATTTTCGCCATGGGTACATGCACTGGACACTCCCTGGGGAGCTGAGGCAGGCCGGGACCCCCTGCCATCTGCCGCCATGAGGGTCTGCCCCTGGGAGAAGAGAGTGAGAGGCTAGGAGTAGACTAGAAGTAGGGAGGCCATATGAAAAGGAGGACAGAGCTCCCGTATCTTTAAGTTGTTTAGAAAAAGGAATTCCAGCAAGTGTCGTTTGTATGCATGCAGCACTGGGTGAAATTCCCTCTTCATCACAACAGTTAAAGCCGCTGGAGCCCGGCCCTGTTTTGTATCTGGTCACTCTAGCTATACCCCTGCAGCTTTAACTGTTGTGATGAAGAGGGGATTTCACCAGGTGCTGCACAAATTACAGTCACAAATGACACCTGCTGAAATCCCCTTTTCTATTCAGCTGTTAAAGATACAGGAGCCCTGTCCTCCTTTCCATAGGGTCACCCTAACTAAAAGCTTCTAGCCAACGCATTGGCTAGTTCATGCAAAGCAACGTAGGATTTCAACCCTGCGCTGACAGGAGAAGCCAAAACAGGCAGGATTCCCTGGTCTGGACCTAGCAACCCACTGCCGGCCCACCTCCTTCCTGCCAAAACTGCACAACCCCCTCTATCTCCAGGCCCTAAGTACACATTTTGTTGCAGTCATGTTTTTGAAACTCCATGACACACTGCTTCCTCAGGTGCGGCCTTTTCAGCCACAGCATACTTTTCTCTACTTCCTTTAACACTCATCTTCACTCCTTCCCCATCACAAGACTCTCTTCGATTAGCCCCTACTTGCCCCCATTCTCCTGCTCTTTCCTCAAGCCTTACTCTCTACCCGCCCTCCTTACTCCTACGCTACACCCTTCCTTCCGTCCCCTGGCCTCTAGGGACCCTGTCCCCTTTCCCGCCTCCCAGGATTTTTTCCCAGCTACCCACTTGTGTGAGGTTTTTAAGTCCCAGCTAAAGTGACAGCTTTCCCTTCCCTCCAAGAAGTTGGACAGCAAATTGCTTAGCTCCCTGAGCAACAGAACATTCCAAGACATCACAGCAGCCCAGCCAATCAGTGTAAGAGGGTTCATCGTCACAAGTGGATGGGCTAAGAGCCAAGAACTGTTGTGCTTTCTGGAAGGGTCATGGGGTTTTGAAACAGGTGAAGTGGGGAGGAGGACAGGAAAGGAACGGATCGCCTGAATCCTGTCCTCAGCTCTAGAAGAGGAGTTACATACAACAGGTTAGGTAAGAAGAGTCAAAGACTTCGGGGTTCTATTTCTTATATCCACAACTTGTACATCACATGACACCCCAAGTATTTTTTCTTCTTTTTCCTTTAAAAAACAAACCCAAGGCTTTTATTACGACCTGTTCATACAAACGCGGGCAATGTGAGACAGATGAATTGAGATAATTGTTCTAGAAGGAGATGGGGGGGGGTCCCCCCTTGCTTCCTCCCCCCTCCCCTTTCCCAATTCAACCTTGCTTACCACTCGCAAAACTGCACATAACGCAAGATTTTAAACGAACAGATCGCAACACATGCACACGCGCCTTACTGCAGGACGCACTTTGCCCTGCAGGGGGCAGAAGCACACACACGCGCACAACCACACAACACATATCAACCCCCCCATTACTGATTGGGTCAGGGTGTCCATGTTCCAACACGATCTCCCCCCACCCACCCGAAGGAACATTTCCTTTTTTAATGATACTGGGGAAGCAGGGGCGGGGTTAGACAGGTTGAGAAATGGGAGCCCCACCTGCTTTCGTAAAGCGGTGGGACTTAAGAAGCACGTGTGGCCAGGCCCCCTTTTGCAAGAGGTGCTCGGGGGCACGGGAAGAGCCATGCTTCAAACGGAGGCCTTGAAGGAGCGCTGTCCACACAGCGCATTGTACAGCAGAAGATGAGGCTGCGAGTTCGGGAAGGGCCTTGAAACAGGCAAAGCCGTGCGGCCCAGTCACATGTCAGGAAAGGGGGGCGGAGCTTAAGAGGGTTCCGTGAGAGCTTCGGGCAGACAATCCGAGGGGGGTTCCTTGCCGGTCTCCGTCCTGTCGTCATGGTGATGGTGGTGGATGTGGGCGGGGAGGAGGGGCTCGTAGGTCGTGATGGTGGCAGTCACCACGGTGTCCTCGGGGGTCCTGCTTTCTAGGCCCACGTGGGTCTTCAGGTGCTTGCGCAGGTCTGAGGCGCCCAGGAAGGCCTTAGAGCAGTGGGGGCAGGCGTGGGGGCGGACCCCCGAGTGGATGCGCTCATGTTTACGCAGCCCGGCCCGGTCCGAGAAGCCTTTGCCGCATTCCGGGCAAGGAAACGGCCGCAGGCTGGGGTGGTGCAGACGTTCGTGGCGGCGCAGTTCTTGTGTCGAGGAGAACGCCTCCCCGCACTCCCCGCAGGCCGGCACCACCGTGGCCACGACGATGGTCGAGGGGTCGCCCGGGGGCGGTTCTTGGTTGCCGAGGGGCACGGCCTTGTCGTCGTTGTCGTGGTTCTCGTTGCCGTGGGTGCGCTCGTGCTTCCGGAGGCTGGAGGACACCACGAAGGCCTTGCCGCAGCGGCCGCACTTGAAGGGCCGCTCGCCAGAGTGGACCCGGTAGTGCTTGGTGAGGCTGGCCCGCTCGGCGAAGCTCTTGCCGCACTCCCCGCACTGGTGGGGCCGCTGGCCCGAGTGCACCAGCAGGTGGCGCTTGAGGTCCCAGGAGGCCACGAAGCTCTTGTCGCACTGGGCGCACTTGTGGGGCCGCTCGCCCGTGTGGATGCGCTGGTGCATGGCCAGGTCGGCCGGCTGGCGGAAGGCTTTGCCGCACTTGTCGCAGGCGTAGGGCTTGAGGCCCTGGTGGGCCCGCTGGTGCCTGCGGAAGCTGGAGGGGTCGCTGAACATGCGCCCGCACTGCGGGCAGAGGAAGGGCTTCTCCCCGGAGTGGGTGCGCTGGTGGCTCTGGAAGGAGGAGAGCTGGGTGAAGCCCTTGCCGCAGAGGCTGCAGCGGTAGGGCTTGTGGGCCGCGTGGATGCGCTGGTGGCAGGCCAGCGACGAGGAGCGGGAGAAGGCCTTGCCGCAGTCCTGGCAGAGGAAGGGCCGCTCGCCGGTGTGCGAGCGCTCGTGGTTCTTGAGGTCCTTGAGCTCCGCGTAGGTCTTGCGGCACGCCTCGCACTGGTAGGGGCGCAGGCCGGCGTGCGTGCGGCGGTGCTTGCGGAAGACCGAGGGGTCGGCGAAGCGCTTGCCGCACTCGCCGCAGGCGTAGGGCTTCTCGCCCGTGTGGGAGCGCTGGTGGATCTTCAGCTTGGAGAGGGTGCCGTAGCCCTTCTGGCACTGCTGGCAGCGGAAGGGCAGGTCCCCCGTGTGCCGGGCCATGTGGACCCGCAGGCAGACGGGCTGCATGAAGGCCTTGCCGCACTCGTGGCACACGAAGGGCTTCTCGCCGCTGTGGCTGCGGCTGTGGTTGCGCAACTCGGGCGCCGTCTTGTAGGCCTTGGCGCAGAGCCCGCACTGGTGCGGCCGCTCCGCCTGGTGGCTCAGCTGGTGCTTCCGGAGCTGCCCGCGGTCGGGGAACTCCTTCCGGCAGCTGGGGCACGCGAGTTTGCCGTCCGAGCCGTCCCCAGTGCCGGCCGCGTGGGACTTCAGATGCCGCAGCACCCGCGGCACACTTGGGAACGTTTTGTTGCACGTCAGGCATTTATAGCGCCGGCCGGATTGAATGTAGCCGGCCTCTTCCTCCTCCTCCTCCTCTTCCCCCTCCAGCTTCACCTCCACCTCTTCTTCCCCCGCCTCAGCCATCTTTGGAGAGGACGCTGCCTGAAACGGACACGGAAAACGAAGTTTAAGGCGGTCTCATGGTGAGAGCTGTATCGTACAGTGGTTAGAGCATTGGGCTCAAACTAGGGAGACATGGGTTCAAATCTCCCCACAGCTATTAAGTTTACTGGATGATCTTGAGCCAGTCATTCTCTCACAGCCGAACCTACCTCACAGGGTTGTTGTGAGGATAAAATGACTGAATATTTGCAAGGGGGGAGAGGGGAGAGAGGACCTTGTACCCTACTCTGTGTGCCTAGGAAGAAGAACAGAGTATAACCACACTAAATAAGTGAATAGAATGGTATGCTAGACTACAATTCCCAGCATCCGCCAACAAGCCTTGCTGACTGGGGGATTCTGAGAGTTGCAGTCCAACACATCTGGAAGGCGCCAGGTTGAATATGGCTGATTTAAGTGGTAGTTCACAATTATTTAAATATATCGTTTTACATATACAGCCAGAAAAGTGCTTTAGCACTACTTAACATTGATTTTAAGAAAAAATTGATGGCGGATAAAAGTTGGCATCCACTGCAACAATTATACTAGATGTTTGCTGAGCCCTGATAAGAGGTGTGTGGCTTTGACAGCCCACATCAAAGCCACACCTCTTTAAAAAAGCTTCGGCTATTGGGTGCTATAAAAATGCAATAAATAAATAAATAAAGACACAAGAGTAGCACTACGGGCATCTACACCTGCAGAGATTGCATTGCTTTTCTGTCCTTCCTTCCCAAAAAAGTTGGACTCCCTCCCATAAGAAAAAAAGACAGGAGCAGCACTGGAAAACAGGGGAAGATTACCGATGGGTGAGCATAAAATGTGAGTGATTGAGCCATGTCGTTTCCACAATAAACCCTCATCAGGGAGCAGCACAAGTTCAATTTCGGTTTAGCTGTCCATGGACTTGAGGGCCCGAGGAGGAGGGATATGCAGGGCTTGTAAATTGACGCTCGCCCATGGCGAGTAGCTACTGTGCCTAGATGAGCCCCAGAGTGGCAAATTGCATCTGCCCATGCTACGCATTCTCCTTTTCTCTTCTCCGGCCTCAACAGGTCTAGTAGCTTGCTGGAGCTGGCTACTCCCTTATTTAGCTTCCTTGTGTGCTTATCTCAGCGTGTTAAAAGGGTTGATGAGTGAAATATACAGAATATTGGTGGAGAAAGGGACGGTGGATAATTCGGGTAAAATGGTTTGGGAGACAGATTTGAAGGTACAAATAGGACAACAGGGTTGGGAGGGATTATGGAAACAAAGAGCGTTGAGAAATATGTCAGTAAGAATAAAAGAGAATTATTATAAAATTGTATGGAGGTGGTACCTAACCCCGGTTAGATTGAATAAGATAAATAATCAGCAATCAGAAAATTGTTGGAGAGGTTGTGGGGTTAAAGGAACGTATTTGCATATGTGGTGGGAATGTAACTATGTTCAGAAATTCTGGAAGATGGTGTTTTTGGAGATTGAAGAAATTGTGGAAATGAAGATAAGAAGAACACCAAAAGTTGCATTGCTATCACTATTTGAAGAAGATTTTAAATGTAAAAAGGAAATTAAGGAACTGATAACGAACCTGTTGATTGCAGCAAGATTAATGGTAGCTAGGAACTGGAAGATTCAAGGGGAATATTCTATTGAAGAATGGTATAAAGAAGTATGGGATATAGCTATTAATGATAAATTGACAAGTAATATTAAATGGAGAAGAGGTATAGCTAAATCAAATGATTTTGAAGGAATTTGGAAACAGTTCCTAATATTTGTGTTTTCTAAAGGAAGTGGGAAACCACCAGCAGAAGGAAGTATGAGATTCTGGAATCAGGAATGAGATCCCGAGGTGGGGGGTGCACTTGTATGTTAATTTTGATTATGTTATTAAGATAAGATACTATGTATTCAACATTTCAACATTATGTAGTATGTTGTTGTTGTTGTTTTTATGTGAAAATAAAATTAAAAAAAATCTCAGCGTCAGCCAGCCCAGGTCAGCGCTGAGCTTAGGGAATGTGGGTCTAGTCTCCGCCTGGTCTCTGTCTCTCTTCTAGACTGCTCTTTAAAGGTAGATGCAGAATAAGCAGAGCCAATATGTGGTGGGCAGCAGGGCAGATATAGAGAACAGGCAAACCCTAAAACAATTATTTGCATTGCTACAGGAATGGGAGCTGCTTACACCATCTTATGGGATACCATGGTTGCACAATGGAGGCCCTCTTCTATGGGGACTCAGTGTGTGTGTGAGGGAATCCCTAATAATCTGTGTGTGAATTAGGATTTTTAGCCAAAAGCTTGGGCAGGGTAACCATCTTGAAACAGAACAAATTGACCCTGTTCAGACGACACGCTAAGCCACAGTGGTTAAGCATTTTGAGCTAAGTATTATGGCTCAGTGTGTTGTGTGAACCAAACCATAATGGCTACATAACTACGGTTTAAACACGGTCTCTAACCATTTACTGCAGAAGGGTTAGAGGCCTAACCATGGCTTAGTGTGTCGTCTGAACAGGCTCATTAAAGTGTAGGACTATATCTTTTTTTATTAAAAAAAAAACAGGCAGAAACGGTGGGAGGGATGAATTTGTGCTGAAAGGCTCTATGGCAGCCGAAGCCTTTCCCAATCTGGCTAGTGATGGTGGGAGTTGTATTACAACACATTTGGAGGATCCCAGGCTGGGTCAGGGGACATTGGTGACACCTATTTCATGCACTTATATTCAAGTTGGGCGTGTTTTGTTTCTCTCTGTGTGCATCATATAGCTATTGGCATCAGAGGGGTCTCCAGAGGACCTGAGAAGGTTTTCTATGAAATTGGGAGAGAGGAGGGTGTCTTTTTGGGAAAGCTGCAGCATTTGAGGGTGGGGATATAGGACGTTCCCTTCACATAAAAGAGAGATTGGCCAGCAGGCAGTTTACAATGAGCACGCAGCTAAATTACAGTCCTCCCTGGATTCCACAAAGCCATTGCAAAATGGCTGTCTGTGGTAGGAGGCCCAATTTCCCTCCCCGCCCCCAGGGGAGAAGGCAAAGCAGCCTGTGTAGGAAGACAGTTCAACATCCAGGAGGGAGGGGCTAGGCAGGAAGGGGGGGGGAGTTTTCTGTGATTCTCGGCTCACAATCTGGCTTAGCTCTTTGCAAAATGGGTGGATTTAGGATCCAGGGGAGAGGAAGGAGTCAGGGAAGGATGGAAGAGAGGGGAGCATCTTAAAATGCAGACAGAGCGAGATCTACAGGAGGTAGAAAGAAAATAATTTTGGAAGAAGATAAAAGTAAAATCAGCTACAATTCTCTCTCTCTCTCTCTCTCTCTCTCTCTCTCTCTCTCTCTCTCTCTCGTGGAGATCCTGAAATTCGAAAAGGAGGTTGGAGATGCGCTCACAAAAAAATCATTTTTGCTTGGCTTTGTAGAGGCTGAAAGCCTGGGGTGTAAAATGGCTGGCTTTAAGACCAAGCGAGGGAAGACAGAAAGGGCTGAAAATTAAAGGGCAGCGTGGAAGAGAAAGTTTTTCCCCTTTCCCCGGGGGTTTAATCCGAACAAAAGCTCGCGTCTCTGAGCATGTCTGGAGAGCCTGTTTCACCCTGTAGGACCAACCCCAGCCATCACACATCTGGGATTAGAAATCCAGGCTCCCCAGCAGGCAGAAGCACAGACTACCCCATCCAGACACCCCTCCCTTCGGGAACATTCAGCTCAGCACTTCCTTAAGGTCCGGCCAAACCCCAAAGAGAAAGGTTTGACGTGGCTCAGCAGCGTAATACAAGCCTGGGTGGCTCCAGGGAGAGGTCCCTAGGCAATTGCCAGATGGCCGCGCTTTCAAGCTGTGGTGATCAACTCAAATTTGGAGCTGCAATATCCGAGTTCATCCTGTTGAACTGGGATATTCTAGATGCATCCGGACTGTCTCTCTTGACCAAGCACAGCTCCTATTTGTGGGTACCTGGTTAAGCGCTTAAGACGGAAGACGTCTCCATTGCAATGGGAGATTAAGCAGTCTATTCAAACATGGTTAAGGTGTGCATTTTTCAAAAATTAAAGCGTTGCATTCCGTGATGGACAAAAGCGTAACTGTCTTTTCATCTCTGAAAAGGTTCTAATTAGAATCACGACCTGCCTTTTGGGAAAAGAAAGGAAACCCCTAACCTCCTTATTAGCAAAGGCTTGTGTGTTGGGTGGGTCCGTGGCAAAAAAAACCCACCCCACCACAGCCCTATTTAGGAGAATGTAATTGTATGGCCTTTATAGAAGCCTTGCAAAGGCATTTCTGCCTCTTTCGCTCCATAAACTGAACGCACAAAGGAGAGCGATGTGCAGCAGCGTGAGCCTGTTACGGACAGCATTGCACTGGAACGGATTCCAGTTTCCAGGAGGGTAGCCGTGCGAATGCGTTGCAGCAGAAACCAACGAAGATCGTTGTGACACCTTAAAAGCTAACACATTTATTATGGCGTATAAGCTTTCGTGGAATAGGCGTCTACTTCACCGACTCCAGCCCCCGTAAGCTTGCATGCCAGAATGAATGCGTTAAGTCTCTTAAGGCGCCCCAAGAAACTGAAGTGGCGATTCCAAACAGGCGTCTGCCGCCGAAATGAGATTCTCCCACGCTGGATAGCAATCCAGCGAAACACAAAGGCTTGGTCCGGCGAGAGGCTCCCTCCCAGCAAAATGGCTGTCTCTAGGACCGGGGGACAAAAAGAACAGACAAGGGAGCAGTCCGCATCGCCTCCGCTTATGTATTTATTTTTGCTCCCAGGTTGAAGGGTCCCGCCGTCTGCTCCCAGCCAGAGGGGCCAAGGCCCTCGGCGTCCCTCCCCGATGCGGTGTGGTTTTTTTTTTTTTAGCAGCGCAGCGCTTCACATCCAAATTAGAACCGCATCTCAGGAGAATCTCTCGCAAAATGGCTGTCTTTAGGACCAGGGGAGGTGGCCGCCGCGGGGAAAGAGGCATGCAAGGGTGCAACGCGAGGGTTTGCATCAGGGCGATTATTATTTTTTAATTACCAAATAAATAAAGAGGAGGTATTAAATCATAGCTTAGGAAGCCTGGCCAAAAGCTGCATCGCGCCCCCCCTTACCTGCTCTCTCCTTTGTCTATTGGCTTTCCCCTTCCACTGCAGTGCCATTCGGACGAGCGCTAGGACCCCGGAGGAAGAAGAGGAAATGGAGGCGGCGGGAGGGGGGCACACACAGAGAGAGAAACCGCACCACCCACAAGCGATCAATGGGGACTTGCAGGGATTGAGTTTATCCCAGTTCAGTTTTACTCCGGAGTGAAAGGGAGCGCTTGCAGTTTAGAACAAGGGTGGAGTCCCTGATGCTCGTTTCGTTGGCTTAAAGGGAGGGGGTTGAATAAGGTGGGTGAGAGGCTGACAGGAAGTGTGGCATGCCCTGGGAATGCGGGGAAGAGGTTCGGAGTTGCACGAAGGCGCAAGTGTGGCATCGCCAACGGAAGTCGAAAGGTATAGGGGCAAGAGGAAGTGTGGCAAGACTGCAGGGAATGGTTTGGTTGGTGCACTTCTGAAAACACGAACAACAAAGTAGAATTAGTTTCAGCTTGCGTCGTCCTTAGATCACGAGATTTGCCACCACGAGGGCCAGGCTGGCGTGTATCGATTAATTTTTTCTATAGCTTTTCTCAATAAACCAAATTTTGCTCTTGTTTGTGTTCTTACACTTTCACTATAAACACTGCTGAGCAGATTCCTCCCCGCACCCCGAATGGAAGTGATGTGGTAGGTGGGTTTCATAGGGTGACCCTATGGAAAGGAGGACAGGGCTCCTGTATCTTTAACGGATGGATAGAAAAGGGAATTTCAGCAGGTGTCTTTTATAGGCATGCAGCACCTGGTGAAATCCCCTCTTCATCACAACAGTTCAAGCTGCAGGAGCCCTGCCCTCTTTTGTATCTGGTGAAGCGGCCAGGGCGCCAGCAGCTTTAACTGTTGTGATGAAGAGGGGATTTCACCAGGTGCTGCATGCCTATAAATGACACCTGCTGAAATTCCCTGTTCTATCCATCTGTTAAAGATACAGGAGCCCTGTTCTTCATTATGGTCACCCTAGGTTTCACCTGCTGAATTTCTGCCTGTCACACTACTAAAGGTTTAGCCGACCTACCGAAATGAATGGGATTTAAGTTAGTCTCACTCAAGCCGCATTTATTTCAATACGCCTAGGACTAACATTTGGATAGAATCCCCTACCAGGCAAAACTGGTGGCAAACCTAGAAACAGAAATGGCAGCTGTTTCCTGGGCTCCTGGAAGATCCACCGAACCAAGATCCAGATGGTCAGTGTGATCCCTTCTCTCTATCATTAGATGAGAGATGTTTGGCGCGGAGCTAAATAAATGGCACATGTAGAATTGTTGTTGTTCGGGCGTATGATTCTGCAACACGCCTCAGTCAGCAATCATAGAGACAGAAAAGGAGAGTCACACTCAAGCGGAATTTCCGGCAAAAACCGAATGCCTCCATTGTCTATTATTCTCTACTCTATGGCGAAACCTCTCAGTGGAAGAACGGGAAAGCCGTTCCATTTCAGACCGGAAATTGTCCATAAGCGCCGCGAGTCTTCTAGTCACTTCCGGCGTAACTGAACTTCTCTTTCGTTGCAAAGTAAGAGGGTTTTCACCACAGAAATGCCAACGGCTAGAGCGACGCCATCGGTGTTTACCGGAAACTCAAACTGTGTTTCACTCTCAGCCAGCCTGAGAGGCATATCTCTAAAATTATGCTAAGTTTGGGGGGGAGGGGGAAACGTTTGGACGCGACACACGCCTTCTGTCTTCGCCCACGGACAGAAGAGGCTTGCAGGAAGTGAAGCCTCATCGAGGTTGGAGGGGGGAAAGCTTTTGTAGGTGCACATTTCCTGTTTCCTAGCAACAAAAGGAAGTATTTGTTGTTGCCCTAGCCCCTGCGACTTCTTCAAATCCAAATCCTGGGATCTCGAGGTAGAAGGATTTGGGGGGGCATCGACCCCTCCGTGTAAGAGCCGCCAGGGAGAAGTAGGGGACCCCTGAGGGGGGCAGTCTTCGCTCTTTGGGGTGCCCAGAGGTGCTCAAAAGGGGCTGAGCAGCAGGACTTCCCCTCCCACGTTTTGTTTTCCCTCCTCGCCTTGAGCAGGATGGTCTTTTGCTCTTCGCCAGGAGGAGGATTTTGTGTGTCTGTTTCCTAGGACATCGAGGCGGCGGCGTGGGACTTCTCTTCTACCTCCTGGATGGGTTCTGACTGGACTTTGGAGTTCTTTTGCCCATTCTTTACGACTGGATTCTCCCAGGAATTGGGACGGGCGACTTGATACCTCATCACATCTTAACCCTGAATCCAAATCTCAGGGTTTGCAGCGCTTCCTCTCTCTCTCTCACACTCTCTCATGAAATGTGGTTGCTGGTCACTGCCTCTCTTTGCGTCTTTCTTAGATCCAGGCTCCCTCTCTGTTTTTGATGCCTTTGAGGTCCTGGAGTACAGGCAGACTGTAGCTGATCTCTGCACATTCCTGGGTAATTGGGGGTATCGAGGCCCTATAAAGTACTCTTCCTCTGCTGGAGTTTGAGGTTTGAACTCTTATGAAACAACATTTTGATTTCACTACCTGGGGACCTTCTGTACTTGAAACTTTCTGAGGTTAAGAGTCTGAAATTTCTACCCGTATTTTTAAGTTCTGCATTCAGGCCCAATGTGAAATATACCTGGAATCCAAGTGAGCATGGAATTTTGAGGTCCAAATTCCAGTCTCTGTACACTCAGGGTCATTTGTGTCTTTTTCAACTTCTTGTTCTTTGACTTTTGTTTTTGTTTTTGTTATTTCCTGAATGGAAGATGGAATTCTAAAGAATCTCCTGGATCCTGAAGATCTGTGCATTCCTCCCTTTTTTCATGGAAAACCCATACTATATACTTAGTGGCTTGAACTCTGTGAAACACCCTGTCCTAAATTAGGAAACTCCCACTTCCCCATCATGGTTTTTTACAACACAACTCAGTATGCCTCCTGAACTTTATTCCCTGCCTTTTTGGGAAGGAAATTTATGTCGGCTTCTCACCTTAGAGACATTTTGTGCTCATCTGGGATGCTCAGCATGATTTGAGAGGTAAGAAAGTGACATTCTTTGCAGGCATGTCCTATACCATAACCTTTGTGTTGCCTATACTTGTTTATACAGAAACAGAGCGAATCTCTTTGTGCAATCTGCAAAAATGAAAGAAAGGTGTATTCTAAGGCAGTTTCCAGCATGAGTGGCTTTACTGGGCCCTTGGATAACGTCCATCTTCATATGCAGGGATATAGAAACCAATCTGCTATGAATATGGGAAATTCACAGCTCTTTAGAGCTGTTCTATTCCCAGAGTTAGGCATAAAGCCTGGGTTTCTGGTTCACAGGTCTTGTTTGTCTGAATGTGCTACATTTCATTCTCCTCTGAGAAGCCCTGGACTCTGAACTCCAGTGTAAATTCTCCAAGATCGCTAAGCAAATGGCAAAAATAACTTTGAGTCTTTCTTCCACTTCCCTGCTGTTACCTGGGAGAGCCTCTAAGGGCACAATCCTAAGCACGTTTACACAGAAAAAAGTCGTACGACTCCCAGCTTATCCCAGCCAGCATAGACAGAAAAACATCCTACAGCTCCTAGCATTGCTGGCTAGGGAATGCTGGGACTTGCAGGACATTTCTTTCTGTCTAAGTATTTATTTATTTATTACATTTTTATACCGCCCAATAGCCGAAGCTCTCTGGGCAGTTCACAAAAATTAAATATGCATAAAATTGCACTCTAAGTCAGCCTTCCCTAACTTGGAGCCCTGCAGATGTGTCAGATGGCAACCCCTGTTCATTCCCAGCTATTAGCCATGCAAAGGGAATGATGGGAGATGTAGTCCAGCACATCTGGAGGGCACCAAGTCCAGGAAAGCTGCCCAGAAGGTTGCTCAAAGAAATCTGTTACAGCGCGTGCGCACACACATCTTCCCATAAATCAGATGCGCCTCTCTCAAAGTTGGGGAGCCATCCTCAAAATCCTGAGCGATTTGTCCTCACTTCCTGCCTGATCTGGAGTTATTTCCCAGAGGTTTACACTTCCGTAGACAGCATGGCTGCCTCGCTGCATTTGTTCTCATGCCAGCCTTGTGAGGTAGATCATTCCAGAGATGGGGATAAGACCAGCTGGTATTACTTATTTATTATCAAGTTTACTATCTGACCTCTCCATAGCTGTTCCCAGGAAGGCTAAAAATGCTAATACAATCAAAGGAGAAGAATTGTTTGGCTAGATCAGATTCAGGTCCATCTAGTTCAGCATTTTATTTCAAGCCTCACAAACTGGGCGTGAAGGAGGTAGCCTTTCCCTTTTTGTTTGTCCGCCATCTAATATTCAAAGGTATAGTGCCTCTCTATGAGGAGGTTCAGTTTAGCTGTCACAGCTCATAGCTATTGATAACTCTTATTTAAGAGTATGGAATCCTGTCTTTTTACCCTCCAAAAGCATCTTAAATTTGCATTTTGTGGTCGTGAGTTTCACGGGATCCATATGCATTAAGTATAGAAGAAGACTCGAACTCCATCTTGTTCCCAACAGTGGCCAACTGGATGCTTCCAGGGAGCTCATAAATAAGACATGGGGGGGGGCAGTTCCTTCCCCCACCCCACCCTGCCATCGTCCCCTTTCCAGCAACCAGTGTCCTCTGGCATACTGCCTAGGGTGACCATATGAAAAAGAGGACAGGGCTCCTGTATCTTTAATAGTTGTATTGAAAAGGGAATTTCAGCAGGTGTCATTTGTATATATGGGGAACCTGGTGACATTCTCTCTTCATCACCACAGTTAAAGTTACAGGATCCCTGCCCTTTTGACCAGATACAAAAGAAGTCAGGGCTCTTGCAGCTTTAAATGCTGTGATGAGGAGGAAATTTCACCAGGTGCTGCATGCATACAAATTATTCCTGCTCAAATTCCCTTCTCTGTGCAACTGTTAAAGATACAGGAGCCCTGTCCTCCTTTTCATATGGTCACCCTAATACTGCCTTTCAGCGTGCAGGCTCTGTTCATTTGAATTAAAATAAAATAAAACAAAAGCTCCCAAGATTTCTGGATGTTGAATTCTGCACTTGGTATCAGTTTTTGTGAGTGGAGTGCTGCATCCCTGGCCTAGACTTACTACTGGCCTGTTCCAAGGAGTAGTGCATGAAGAGGAAGCCTAGGGGCAGAGAGAGATGGACCAGCAATCAGACATAATGCCCAGAGGCAGGAAAACGAAGTCTTTTGAGGACAACAGTGTAGTTTGATCAGTGAGAGTTAAAATCAGCGGGGATCCAAAAGGCACAGTGTGGTGGCCAGGCGGATGGGCATGGCGATAATACAACCCGCGTCTGATCACCATAGGTGACCAGGATTTCCAGGCAGGGAGCAACAGACCTCCCTCTTCCTCCTCTGCTCGGCCACTTGGTTTCTGTGCTTTCTCCACGACCAGTATAGAAACCAAGCAGACTGGCTGAGCAGGGACAGATCAACTCCATCCCTCTGCCAGTCTGCTTGATTGAAGGCAATATTTTTAACTAGAGGATCAAGAGGCAAGTAGCCTGCATTTCCATGCTGGCTGCAGAGAAGAGGCGGTGGCTTCCCTTTCTTCAGCAAGCATGGAAATAACGATAATTATAATAATATAATAATATAATATATTTATTTATTTATTACCGACCTCTTCCTCTGGATCGAGGCGGGGAACAACACTAAATAAAATACAATGCCACATAAAATTAGTTAAAAGAACATATAAAACCAATACAATATTAAAATAACAATCACAGCATCTTAAAATTCTTGGGTTTAAAATTCATCTGGGTAGGCCTGCCGGAAGAGACTAGTCTTCACAGCTGTCTTAAACTCAGAGAGAGCATTAAGCTGATGAATCTCCTCCAGCAGGCCATTCCACGGTCTGGGGGCGGCAGAAGAAAAGGTCCTCTGAGTAGCAGTTGCCAGCCTAATTGTGGCTGACTGGAGTAAACCCTTCCCAGAGGTCCCGAGTGTGCAGGGCGGAGTGTACGGCGACCCCACAGGTTGCCTGAATCCAAACCAGGTCGGGCTTTAAAGGTAGTAACTAACACTTCATACTTCGCCCAGAAACTAATTGGCAGCCAATGAAGCGGTTTTAAAGTTCGTGTCTCACTTCTTTCCGTTCAAGAAAAGAAGGGAAGAAGCAGCAGTATCCCAATGCTGCCTCATCCCTTCCATGACGCTTTCGCTGCCCTTCCTTCTCATTTGACACTGTCATGATCAGTCAAGTCTGGGCACGGATGCCCCTTTGTGAGCCATGTATTTATTTATTATTGCATTTATTCCCCGCCTTTTTTCCTACAAGGAATAAAGGCGGCGTACATAATCCTCCTCCTCTTCTCCATTTTTATCCTCACAACAACAACCCTGTGAGGTGGGTTGGGCTGAGAGTCTGTGACTGGCCCAAAGTCACCCAGTGGGTTTTCGTGGCCGAGTGAGGACTAGAACCCGGATCTCCCGACTCCCAGTCCTACACTCTAGCCACTACACTGGCTCTCAGGCCACAGATGGGCAGAAGAGACAGACACATTGTCCTAGAATCCAGCATGGCTGTGCCCTTCCACCTAGGCAGGTCGTCGCTGCCTCCTGGCTTCTTGGATCTGCCTGGGGAAACCCTCAGACCTCTGCCCTTTCCTGTCAGGCTGCCTAGCTGTGCTCCAGGGGCCCATATCTCTTTTGACTCCCAATTAGGCATGTCAGTTAGGGAATTTCAGCAGGCGTCATTTGTATGCCTGCAGCACTTGGTGAAATGCCCTCTTCCCAACAACAGTTAAAGCTGCAGGTGCCCTGCTCTCTTTTGTATCTGGTCACTCTAGCATAGCTTCTGCAGCTTTAACTGTTGTGATGAAGAGGGAATTTCACCAAGTGCTGCAGGTATACGAATGACACCTGCTGAAATTCCCTTTTCTATACAACTGTTAAAGATACAGGAGTCCTGTCCTCCTTTCCATAGGGTCACCCTATGTTACCCTGCGACCCGGGAGAGGTGCCGCCAGTCAAGGCAGACGATACAGAACTAGAACATCCAAGCGTCTGACCTGGTATGCAGGGGCTTCCTTTGTTCTCCGATGAAGGGCACAGCCACACTGGATCCTGGGACAATGTGTCTGTCTCTTCTGCCCATCTGTGGCCTTACGTGGCTCGCAAAGGGGGCATCCGTGCCCAGACTTGACTGATCATGACAGTGTCAAAGGAGAAGACCGGGCAAAGGAAGCTTCACGGAAGGGATGAGGGGGGAACGGAAAGGATGATTCAAGTGGCAGGGTGTTCCGCCGGATAACGCTTCTCCTGTAGAGGCATGTATTGCCTGGTGGTGGGCAAAAGTTTTCCAGCTAGAGAAGGTGGTTGAACAGGTGGTTCTTCCTGTTAATCATCCTCAGGTGCTCCCTTAAAATTTTCAAATGAGCTCAGTTGAGAGAACAGAAAACAAAACAAACGTGTGATTCTTATTATTCATTGCCCCCTTTAATTATGCCTCTGAAATACATCACCTTTTTGTCATGGCTTTCTAAAACCATGAGGACTAGCGCCGTAGTCCTGCATCTAGTTGTGCCTTTCCTCCTAGTTCTACAGATTTGCCTCCCAGTCTATGAAAGTTCAGAGTAGCAAAACTCAATCATTCCCTTTTCTCTACAACTGTTAAAGATACAGGAGCCCTGTCCTCCTTTCCATAGGGTCACCCTAAGGGCCTATAGCATACCAGTACCTGCTTTAACATGAAATCCAAGCCAGACCCCAAAGTGTGGTCTGACATAGAGCTTAAAAGAGCTTCAGTTCTGCTCGGAGGGGAGGCACGTTCCGTCCAGGGGCGTGCAGGTCTATCCCATCTGCGGGATGCATGCCATTTCCCTGGGTTCTGGTTGTTGCGATGCTCCCACTGATGCTCAGGTCTTCTCCTTCTCGTATGTGTGTCTCCTTGCCTCGTCTCCGTAGGTCCTGGCGTTGGAACGTTTGGGGAAGAACAGCACGGCCTCGAGGCCAGGCGACGGGACCGCGTTGCGCCCCAGAATGCCCACGGCTTCCTCCTTGGCGAGAGCGCGAGGCAGGGAGGACGCCTGACGCCAGCGATGGCCGAGGGGGATGCCGCCCTGACCCGGGACCCGTCGGCCGGGCAGGAGGAACGTCCGTACAAGTGCCAGCAGTGCCCTCGGAGCTACCGGCACGCCGGCAGCCTGGTGAACCACCGGCGCACCCACGAGGTGGGCCTCTTCCGCTGCCTGCTGTGCCGCAAGGACTTCTCCAACCCCATGGCGCTCAAGAGCCACCTGCGCACCCACACGGAAGAGCGGCGTTACAAATGCCAGAGCTGCGGCCGGGGCTTCCGGGGCTTTTCCCAGCTCACCAGCCACCGTTGCGCGGCTCCCGCCAGCCGGGACCAGGAGGAGGTGGAAGAGGGGAGCAACGGCGGCAGCTGCGCTTTCCAGAGGGGCCAGGACACCTCTTCGTCGGACGCCGACACCTACGTCGGGGTGGAAGGCGGCAGCGGGAGCCTGCTGACCAACCTGGAGAAGTACATTGCCGAATCGGTGGTGCCGGCTGACTTTTCTCAGATGGAGTTCCCCATCAAGATGGAAGCGGCGGAGGAGGAGCCGCTCCCAGGGCGCCGGGGGGAGGAGGAAGAGGAGGAGGAGGAGGAGGAGGAGGAGGAGGAGGCGGGACTCAGGGCCGCCGCGGATGAGCGCCGCTACAAGTGCAACCAGTGCGACAAGGCCTACAAGCACGCCGGCAGCCTGACCAATCACAAGCAGAGCCACACGCTGGGCGTCTACCAGTGCACCATGTGCTACAAGGAGTTCTCCAACCTCATGGCGCTCAAGAGCCACACCCGCCTCCACTCGGAGTATCGGCCCTACAAGTGCCGCTTTTGCCACAGAGCCTTCCGGCTGCCCTCCGAGCTGCTGAGCCACCAGAAAGCCCACAGCCCGGACGAGAGCCAGACGGCGGCCCTGCCTGCCTGGGGAGGCTCGGAGCGCGGCCTGTGGGAGGAGGACTCCATCGAGACCTTGGCCAAGCTGGACATCTACCACCCACCGCCGGCGGGGGCCGGCTTCGGAGATGGCGCCCCTTGCAGCCTCAAGGACCCCTCCAAGGCGGGAGGGGGTGAACGCTGCAACCCAGACGGGGAGCTTTGTGTCCGCTGCGGGGGGACCTTTGCCGACGAGGAGGAGCTGAAGGGACACAGTTGCCTCTATCCAGAGGAGGCGGATGAAGACGAGGAGGCAGGCAGCACCCCCTTGCAACCAGCGCTTGGCTCCAACGGAGCCTGGGAAGCCAGTCTGAAAGGTGAGGAGGGCTATGCCGACGAGCGCCCCTTCCGCTGCGGGGATTGCGGCCGGACGTACCGGCACGCAGGGAGCCTCATCAACCACAAAAAGAGCCACCAGATCGGGGTGTACAGCTGCACGGTCTGCTCGAAGCAGCTCTACAACTTGGCCGCCTTGAAGAACCACTTGCGGGTCCACCTCAAGTCCAAGCTCAGCTCGTCGCCGGAGGAGGCTCCCGCGCATCCGTCCGCCGCTTCGGACAGCCCCGAGGACCCCGCCGACTTCCACCCCGCGCAGCCTCCGCACGTCTGGCGAGGAGCCTCCTGCCCAAAGGACGAGGAAGAGAGGGGTGCCGGGGAGGAAGAGCGGCCCTACCGGTGTGGGGATTGCGGGCGGAGTTATCGGCACCGCGGCAGTCTGGTGAACCACCGCCACACCCACCAGACGGGGATCTTCCAGTGCTCCATCTGCCCCAAGCAATACTCCAACCTGATGGCGCTCCGCAACCACGTCCGGGTGCACTTGCGAGCGGCGCGCATGCGCGGCAGGGGGCAGGGGGGCGGCCTGACCTGCAGGAGCTGCGGGGAGAGCTTTGAAGAGGAGGCCGAGTTCCAGCTCCACCAGCTGCGCCACTTGCCCTGCACCGAGGACATCGAGGCATCGGCCGTCCCCAGACTTGGCGTCTTTCACCCGCAGGAGGCCGACCTCCTCCAGGCCATCAAGCAGGACGTGGAAGCCCTGGAGAACGGGGCCTCCGTGGCCGAGGATGTCCTTCCTGCCACTGAGGCGGCGCATGTCTGCCCCCCGCGTGGGATGTCCTTTGCCAGCGCGGCCGGCCTGCGAAACCCCGCCCTGCAGCACAGCCGGGACGGGGAGTGGGCGGAAGGCGTGGCCGAGAGGGCCGATTCCCCCGCCTCCGTCCAGCGGCTCTACGGGTGCGACCTGTGCGGCAAGTCGTACCGGCACTCAGGGAGCCTCATCAACCACAAGCAGACCCACCAGACGGGCGACTTCAGCTGCTCGCTCTGCAGCAAACATTTCCAGAATGTCGCCTCGCTCAAGAGCCACTTGCGCGGCCATCAGAGGCCCAGGAGAGGACAGTCCGGGACGGCAGTGACCGTGACCGAGGACGAGGACGCCGAAGCGGAAGACGGGACTGCTGCGCCCGGCATGCTGCCCTCAGCGGACGAGGTCAACGGCAGCTATGACATTCTGGAAGAAGGCGCTCTCACAAACGGCTGGGAGTCGCCGTTGCTGGGTGACCCAGAAGGGCTTCCCTATCTTTGTGAGCAGGGTGGGTTGGGCTTTGACCAGGCCGGCAACTTGATGAACCACAAGGAGACCCACCCCCTGGGCATCTACCAGTGCTCCCTGTGCCCCAAAGAATATTCCAGCCTTCTGGCTCTGAAAAACCACTTCCACGGACACGCCAAGGCCACGGCGTCCAACCGGGGCAGCCCCGATGGGGACGGCAGCGGCGAGGAGCAGCCCTTTCTCTGCAGCCTCTGTGGCATGATCTTCCCCAGCGAGGAGGACCTCCAGCATCACCATAGCCTGTTGCACGAAGAGGGCGAGAGCCAGGGAGACAGCCCAGGGGAGCCTGAGGAACAGGTGGGCGGCGCAGGAGACCGAGAAGACGAGCAGCTCCTTTCTCACATCTGCGGCTATTGCGGCCAGACGTTTGATGATATGGCCAGCTTGGAAGAGCACAGCGAGGGGCACCTGGAGGAGAAGGCCGCGGCCCTGGCCGACACGTCCATCCAGCTCCGACGAGCTCCTCGCCTGGACGAGGACCAGCTGCCCCAAGCTCCGTGCATAGAGGAGGAACAGCCACCCCCACCTCCTGCCGCCCCCTGCGAATTCCTGGACAACCGGCCGTACGCCTGCGGTCAATGCGGCAAGACCTACCGGCACGGTGGTAGCTTGGTCAATCACAAGAAAATCCACCAGATTGGAGATTACCAGTGCGGCGTCTGCTGCCGACAGTACCCCAATCTGTCCGCCTATCGGAACCACCTCCGGAACCACCCGAGATGCAAACTGAACGGCAGCGTGCCAGAAATCCGGCAGCCGGTCCCTGCAGGAGGAGGAGCAGGAGAGCCGTCGTTGGCTTATGAGATGCCCAAGGAGGAGAAGCCCGTTGACGACAGGGTCATGGCGCGCCAGGCTGGGGAAGCTCGGCCGTGCGCTTCCTCCCCCGTGGGAGAGGAAAGATCGGGACAAGACCGAGAGCTCCAGGCGAACCAACCTGAGAACAGAAAGGCCCGGGTGTTTGACATCTGTGGGGTGATGTATGAAGCGAAAGCAGCGTCGGAGGCGCTCCAGGCGCTCCGTTTTGCCAAAGAAGAGGAGAAAGCGGAGAAGGAGGAGGAGGAGGAGGAGGAGGAGGCAAACGTGACCAGGGGAGAGGAAAACGGCCCTGGGGCTGAAGAGGAGGGCTCCCCGTCGGAGCGGCCCTTCCAGTGCGACGTCTGCGGGCGCAACTACAAGCACGCCGGCAGCCTGATCAACCACAAGCAGACGCACAAGACCGGCCTCTTCCACTGCGGCGTTTGCCAGAAGCAGTTCTACAACCTCATGGCCCTCAAGAACCACAACCGCACCCATTTTGAAACCAAGCGCTACCGGTGCTCCGAGTGCCCCAAGGCCTTCCGGCTGCAGAAGCAGCTGGCCAGCCACCAGCGGGTGCACCGTGACCGGAAGCCCTCTTCGCATCCTTCCCGGAGGCCAGCTCACACCAAGCGGGCAGCCAAGGCGGAGAACCCGTCCCGCCGTCCCGGCCCTGCCAGGCGTCCCCCAGATCCCGAAGAGCGGCCCTACTGCTGCGGGGAATGCGGGCGCACGTACCGCCACGCGGGCAGCCTGCTCAACCATCAGAAGAGCCACAAGGTGGGGCACTTTGCCTGCGCGCTGTGCAGCAAGGCCTACCCCAACCTCATGTCCCTCAAGAACCACCAGCGCATCCACTACGAAGTCAAACGCCACCGGTGTCCGGATTGCGGGAAGGCCTTCAAGTGGCAGCGGCAACTGCTGAGGCACCAGCGACGGCCCCACCCTTGCGGCCAGAGCACTCCGGGGCCGGGACCCGAGAGGGACAAAGCGGCTTCCCGGAGGGAGGAGCCGGGGGGCAGCCCCAGAGAAGCCCCCGTTGGCTCTTTCCAGTGTCCGCTGTGCCCCAAACGCTTCCCCACCCAGACTTCCCTCAAGAACCACAGCCGCGTCCACACCAAGAAGCGTTTCGAGTGCTCGGAGTGCGGCAAGGCTTACCGGGCCTCCCGGGATCTGATGCGCCACCTCAGGAGGCATCGAGCCGAGGCCGCGGAGGACGTTGCCGAGGAGGGCAGCTCCTCCCCGGGTCCCGTGGCAGCCGGTAAGATGCCGGAGGAGCGGCCTTACAAGTGTACCAGTTGCGAGCGGACGTACCGCCACGCCGGCAGCCTCCTCAACCACAAGAAGGCCCACGCGACCGGCCTCTACCGCTGCCCCACCTGCCAGAAGGAGTTCTACAACCTCCTGGCCCTCAAGAACCACCTCCACACCCACACGGACAAGAAACGCCACCGGTGCCCCCGCTGCAGCAAAACCTTCCGGACTGCCCGGCGCCTGGCTGCCCACGCCAGGGCCCACGGCGGGCCGAAGGAAGACGGGGCGCTCAGCTGCGGCGTCTGCTCCAAGAAGTTCTTCCACCCGCTCAGCTTCCGGCAGCACCAGCTGTCGCACGCCACGGACGATGGGCATCCTGGCGCCGGGGGTGATGGTGCCGCGGGGGAAGTGAGCTGAGGGTTGGTGAGCACCTGGGTGAACGGTGGGCCAAGGATTGTATGGCAGGGAGATCGGACTGCAGGGAAATTTGGAAGGCCGGCGGAGTGGGGCGGGCGGGCGGGCAGCAGGGAGCCGTCTTCTTTGGGACAATTGTCCATGAATTTGAAAAAAAGGAAGAGGGGAGATATGCAGGGTGCACGTAATGGGGGGGGGGGAGAAACGGGCACCCTCGTGGGGGGAAATATCGGGGAAATTGTGTACAGGCTTCCCCTTTCTCCGCAGAACATCCGATCAGGGAACTTTGGGATCTGAACTCTCTCCCTTAACGGAACGTTGCATTGAGCACTCCAACCCGTCCCCCCTCGGTGTCCCCTCAAACACGTCCCCTTGAACGTGTCCCTTTTTAAACCCCTTTTGGATCCTATGTCGAAAACGGAGATTTTAACGCCCTTAGAACTTTTTGAGCATGTGCTTAAAAGCCCCCCTACTAATTTGAATTTTTGAACTTTTTTTTTTTATATACTTTTAAATCTGTTTGAAAAGTCAGATGAGTAGCAAGTCCATGTTTAATATGGTATTTAAATTACTGGGTTTTTTTAAAGGAAAAAAAAGCATAGAAGTCCTGTCTTAAAAGAAAAAGCAGACCAACTGGGGCAGGGGGAACACAGTTGAGTTGTTGAAGAAAGGTAAAAATCCTTGGCGTGGAGTAATCCTTTTGATTTCTACCTCTTGAACTGGAAAATTATATTTCTTTCCTTGGCCTGAAAGGCTGTTTTACAGCTTGCCGCGCCCCCCCCCCCGCCCCATTCATCCATTTTGATCTTATTCAAAGATCGAAAATCATTAACTAAAAGATGGGCGTGTTAATTAGAATTGGATTTCTAGAGGCGACTGACTTAAAACCATTGCATTTGTCCCGGCAAAATTGGAGCACAATCCGCCCGAACGTTCTCCTGCGCAAGCCCGAGTGAAATGGACGGGAACCGCACGAGAGCACAGTACATGGGGTGGGTGGGGGAATCCACTTTCCAAAATGAATTAGACAGAAATTCTTTACAGACCTGAGTCTCACGAAAAATCCAGATGCAACTGTCCGTGTGTCTTACCTCTGCAGCAGCCACCCCCAACCTGGGGCCCTCCAGACGTGTTGGACTACATGTCCTATTATCTCCAGCCAGTACCCTCTCATACACGCTGGCGGGGGATGATAGGAGTTGTAGTCTAGCATTGCTTTGGGGTGGGGGCAGTTTGGAGAAAGCTGCACAACAGCCGTCCTTGTGTCACAGGAATCATCAGAGGGATGTTGACACTCCTCCTGCTGTGTTGCTCTAAGGCCCGTCTGCACCAGAGGAATGGAAAGGAAGACGGCAGACGCAGGAACGAAAAGGGAAGGGAGATCTCAATGGTGCACAGAAGTCAATTTCTTACCCAGAGCGTGTTGTGGCTCTCTCTTGGGGGGTGGGACGGAATAGGCAAAGGAGACGTGGTGCTGCTCATGCAGTCGGGCGTTGTGTGGTTCGCTTTTCTTTAACCAGCGGCCACCGTGGGAGGCCCCCCGGATGGAGCAGGCCATGGCTTGGGAGGGGGGTGGGCAGGGGGCTTTAACCCTTTGCCCCCGGTGCCGTCCTACTTGGATTTGCGCCTGCGGTTCTCTTTGGGAAGGAAATCCCCCCCCCCCTTGGTTCAAGAAAGAGGAACGACGCAGCGCCAGACTTCGTGACCTGCGTCACGTCTGGTTTGGCCCTCGTTCAGTTTAGTATCCTGAGATGTTGTGCAAGCTGTGCTTGGTTTCTCTTTCAAAGAACGGAACCGGGAGAAGCTAAGCGTGACGTTAAATGTGTCTTAGCGTTGAACGAGCCTTTTTTTTTTTGCTCCTGCCAACAGGTTCAGGGTAGAGGGGTGGTCATTATCACAGTTATAGCAGGCGTGGAGGAGAGATGTAACTTTCCCCACCCAGGCTGCAGCTCTGAGGAAAATCCCTCCTCTGAAGATACTTACATTGGGGAAGGGGGGGAGGAACCTCCCTCCGTACCTGCTGCAACCTTGCTTATTGTCACACACCCACACCCAGCTGAGCTGATGGTATTTGCATTTTAAAAACCTGCACAGTAAATGCAAAGGCACGTTTAACATCATGTCGAGTTTGTCCTCAGTCACCCCTGAGGAAGAGTTGCACTGCCCCTGATGTGCTGGGCAGTCATTTCTCTCCCTGTGCGCCTTCCTTTTCTCTCTGCAGCAGTAAGAATTTTATGACACTAAGGAGAGAGAGAGAGAGATGGTCGGCACTACACAAACTGAAGCAAGCCCCTTGGATGGGTCTCCAGTGTTGTTTTTTCACAGGGCTGGCTCTGCCATAAGGCAGATTGAAGCCCCCTCCTCAAGCGGCAGTTGCTGCAGGGCAGGCAATGACGGGGAAATGTTGGGAGGACAGAGCTGCCCTGGCATCCCCGAAGCTAGCTTGCTGCTCTCGGGTCAGCATTGAAAGAAGGCTCATCCACCACTCTGGTCTCGTTGGCTGCAATACGTGAAATGCCGGGTGTTATTTTGTCCTTTGCCTCAGGCAGCAAAATATCTTGGGCTGCCCTTGTTGTCTTGAGAGACGTTGCGGCTAGAGAATGTCTAGAACATTTTCTTTAGTTTATCCTTTCATCCAGGTGTTGTAACAACCAGTTTTGGCTCTCTTCAGGGCTCCAGACAGGCAGGATAATCACCTGGTAGAACCCTGTTGGAGCTAATCTGCTTTGGGCTGCAGAGAATGTTTGAACGCTTCCCCATTGAAACTCTTCCCTGCCTCTCAAACACTAGCGCGTCATGGAGGTGGCCAGCTTAGGCCGCTTCTTCCTAATGTGCTAGCTTTCCAGCTACGGTGAGGCTTTTAAAACAAGCAAACAAAGGGAAAATATCTCTAAACACGCCTCTCCCCAGACTGCATTCTGACGTGGTAGAGGCCCCAGTAGGTGATTATTCTGGATGCATAGCCAGGCTCTTCCCCACATGATCGAAAACTTGTAAAGGGACAGTCATGTTTGTAGCGATCAGCTATTAGAGCATGGGGCACAGGGTGGGGAATCATTTAAAAGATTTTTTATTTTTTAAAAAAAGCTCTTTGGAACAAGAGGACTAGGAACTTGGCTGTTGGCAGTCTTCTCTTCTTCTATTGGGGCAACGTTGGCATGGACGAAAGGTTTGCTGCTGTTGCAAAGCCAACTCCACGTTTTCCTCATCCAGGCAGAATTTCTCGGCACGTCGCGGATAAACGCCATCCAAATTCATCAGCAGCTCATTTCAGTGCAAGAGTAGCCGTTTTTAAGTAGTTGAGAATCCTCAATTGTGACGAACGTTTTATAGAATTTCTAACATAGTTGGGTAATATTTTTTATTGGGGCGGGAGGGACATATATATATATATATTTGTGTTTGTTCGTTTATTTTGCCGGTTGAAATACGTTCCCCCCCCCCCGACACACACGATTTTTATTCTTACGTCACCCAAAATGTACTAAACGTTGGAGCTCTGGTCCTGTTTTATGCTGCTGTTTTCGACAACTGACATTTTGACTCTTGCTCAACAAAAACCGAGAACCCCCATGAAAGTAAAATCCTTTCCGAGTTTCTTACTTTTCGAAAGGTTCCCCCCCTTTCCCTCTTTAAAACCGTTCTCTAAACATCACCGTTCAGTATGTACTTACATGTACTTCCGTGTGAATGTTACTGGGGAAAGTGTTGGTTTTCTCTCTCTTTTTTTTTAAGGGGGTTGACATGAGAAAAGAAACAACAAAAACATTAAAAAAAAGTCTTTCTCCTTTCCTCACTAGTTCTCACTGCCCTTCCAGAGATGGGGAGACACCCTGGGAGTCTTAGTCCTCCTTCTACCTACCCCATTAGAACCTATAAGTTTGGCCCAGGTACTTTTAATAGGACAGAATCTATTTCCTAGCGTATTGGGCGCCTCCCGGTGGCCGTACCTGATCTGTGAAACACTTAAACTGCAAATAAATTGTTCTTGGTTTCTAAACGTTTTTCCTCTCTTTTTCTCTCCCTCTCTGCGTTTTGCTTTGTTTGACAAAATTGACCAGATACTTTTATTATAGAGCAGTAGAAAGTTTGGCCGTGGTTAGCCAGATAACCTGCACTCAACTAGCCGTTTATTTCTTTGAAATGGTTTCAGGCCACCTTGAAAGGTCTGCGATGAGTAAAAGGGGGAGAGATGTTCTCTGGTGCTATGGAAAGCCTGTGTCTTTAACGCTGGATCTAAAACGCTCAATGTTTCGGGTGTACAGAAAGCAAACGCAGAAAGCATAAACAGAGCAAACACGGCTCCTAACAGGAACGCCGCAAAGGATTAAGACTAATCAAAAAGTATTGTTACTCTTTCTTTTGAATTATAACAACGTGTATCCATATTCAGCTCCTAAAGAAGGATTGTTTATCCGGAACGTTGAGCTTTTTAGATTCATCATTAAAGATACACGCTTTCCATAGCACCAGAGTACGTCTCTCCCCCTTTTTCCACCTTGAAAGGTCACATGCTGACTTCCCTTAGTGTGCCTTGGGGCCGGTGGGTGTAGAACAGCCCCACTAAAAGAGCTAGAAAAGGCAGCATAGGAGGGTGAATCTAAGGCGAGGGCGAGCTGCTTGCAGGCATGGATGGACTTGGCTGTAAGCCTCGGGGGGGGGGTGAGTGCTGGAAAAGAGCGCTTGCCCCTGTGCGCGGCCAGCACGACCCTGCACACTGTACCGGTACACGGCAAGCCACGTACGGGGTCTTCCATTCGCAGGCTTCCGTTGCAAAGCCCAGGCACCCAGGTGAGCACGTGACTAGGCCACTGCAGTCCGATCCGCCACTACGCTTACTCAGACACGAAGGGATTTATTCCCAAGTAAGCATGTCTAGGATTGCAGCCTATCGGGATGCCCGCCAGCCTCTGAACTCGGAGGCTTCTGGCAGAGCAGGAGAAGCAGCCGAGACCTTCTTTGCTTCTGCACTCCTCCCGCTTAGCAGTTTTGTTAGATGGGCTTTTTTGCCCGTCTAGCTGTGGCTCTGTGGAGCAGGTGGGAGGCTGGGGGATTCTTTGTAAAGCTGGCCTGCCTGGTCTATAAAATCACACACACCCCTTTCCCTCCCTGAGGTCAGTTTTGCGACCTCGGAGAGGCAGCCGATGCGGTTCTCTCTGTGCTGGCTGTTAAGGGAAGGGAGCGGAGATCCCAGGATCTGAGGTCAGAATGCTGTTTCTGGCCTCGGATCCAGGAATCTGAACTATCCTATGGCCCAGATGTTGTCTAGGGGCCCTGGGATTGCTCTCTCATACATGTCTCTCTCATGCAGTGTCCTAACACTTTAACTCAGCCTTCCCCAACCTGATGCCCTCCAGATGTTGTGGACTACAAGTCCCAGCATTCTTGACCATTGGCCATGCTGGCCGGGGCTGATGGAAGTTGAAGTCCAAAGCATCTGGAGGGCCCCTAAATGGAGATGGCTGCTTTATCCCCATAAGCCAGGGTGGGGAGTCTCAAACTCAATTTAGTAGACGTTCTCACTGGCCATGTTCCAAAGGCAAAAAGGGGCTAGAGCCAAAATACTTAAAAAATGCCAGCCTATTGTAGCATAAACCTCTTACTGCCAATAGCTAAAGCCTTAGGAGAGGCATTTCACCATTTTAGAATGGGGAAGAAATTGTGCAAAACCAGGGAGACTACGAAATGATTGGCTGTTGTGGGGAAGGGGTGGGGCCATCTGCCCCCCCCCCCCAGGAGGGCCAGATTGCAACACTGGGCTTTAGGCTCCCCATTCCTACCGCCAGCAGTACCCACGGCCACCTCTCCGCCCCCTGAGCACCCAAAGCTTTTGGATGCATTAAAAGCTCGCAGGTTCCCTGAGCGGAAGAACATGCCAAAGAGTTCACCGCCGTAAGGTTGTTCAAGTTTCCCAGAGTTCCCTAAATACCCTGCTTCAACAGTATAGAAGCAATCATTTTGATGTCTCATTAGGTTACATCTAAGACAATCATTGTGAGCCTTGTGTGGCGTAGAGCGGTAAAGCAGCAGTTTCTGCAGCTGAAACTCTCCCCACGGCCTGAGTTCGATCCCAGCGGAAGCTGGTTTCAGGCAGCCGGCTCGGGTCGACTCAGACTTCCATCCTCCCGAGGTCGGTAAAATGAGTACCCAGCTAGCTGGGGGAAAGGTAATAACGGCCGGGGAAGGCAACGGCAAACCACCCCACTATAAGGCCTGCCAAGAAAACGTCAGCGAAAGCTGGCGTCCCTCCAAGAGTCAGTAATGACTCAGTGCTTGCACGAGAGGTTCCTTTCCTTCTTTAAGACAATGATTGCTTATGTTTCAGGGCCACTAAAGATTGTTTCTGAACAAAATGGCAAAAATCTGTAGTCGGTCCAAACTTTGGGAGCCTAAACTTCACACTAAAGCAGGTGGTTAAGAAATGGCGGCGTCTGGCTCTTTCCATCCCCCCCACCCCAAATTCTATTGTTCTTTAAATAGAGTTTGAAGTATCCAAACATGTGCAGACCACCGCTAAGATCATCCGTCATCCCGCTAATACGTTTTTGCGGTGGATACATGCTGTGGGTTAAAGATTTTGGGAACAGGCGATGTGGTGTCTGTGTTTTTTTTTGCTGTTGTGCCACAGACGACCATCGGACTTGCTTGCTTGCTTTATTTAAATTATATCCCACGCTTGCAAATAATAAATATACAATGTCAGATAGATCAAATATAAATAGATAGATTTTAAAAACCAGCAGCATTAAAACTAGGAAAGAAATCAGTCATACAATATCTTCAAGAATAAAAGTTTCCAGCACCTGTCTAAAAAGAGTGCTGCATTTCCCCCGGCGGAGAGAATTCCTTGACTGCTGTGTGTCCACTTTGCTACCTTCCAGTCTAATCTTTCACGACTATATGGACTGCAATAGTAGTGTTATCTGCCCAGGCATATCAGTTGATTTCTTGAGAACATCAGGTTTCTTCAAATAATTATTTGTTGTTGTTGTTGTTATTATTATTATTTCTCTACTACCCCACAGCTGAGGCTTTCTGGGCAGTTCACAACAACTTACAAAAAATAAATAAAGTGGAAACCACAACATGATAAACACTACACAACATCTGATAATATCATATCATAATAAAATATAGTTAAAAAGCATTGGCATACAAAATTTAAAACAATTTAAATAGCTAAAAACAATTTCAGTACACAATTTCAATAACAAGACATGTTCAAAGACAGCTGATGTAAGTGCCCCCATCACATGGCATTAAATGCCTGGGAGTACAAGGCAGCCCTAACCTGGCTTCAAAGAGATGGCAGTCTTGGCACCAGGCGGGCCTCAGTGGGGAGCTCATTCCAAAGTCAGGGTGCCACCACTGAGAAGGCCCTCTCCCTGGTTGCCACCTTCTGAACCTTGCGTGGAAGAAGACCCCAGATGTAGTATCCAGGTAGGTTCATTTGCTTTGTACAACGCAATATTAAAATAAATACATACATAACCATGTCAGTTTTATGATTCTAAATGTAAGAAAAATTAGCTTGGACACAATTCATTCACCAGAAAAGGCCGAGATTCCAGGTCTTACCCACCCATGTTTGGCTCCTAAAGCTAAGATCAATTCGTAACCATTCACTGAGGCTCAAAGAGAGCCACAGTGGTGCATCAACTAGAACATGGAGCTTGGATGCAGGAGGCCTAGTTTATCTAAGGAACCCCTGGGCAAGTTATGTCCCTGGGCAAGGCAACCCTATCGTCCCAGAACACTACCAACATTTCCTAAATTCTGCATTCACCAATCTCCCTCCCAGTGGAGGCTGGTGGATCTGATGTCAGCAGGGTGGTCTGTGCTCACCTTGGATAGCTCCTCTAGCGTCCTGAGTATTTCTGACTGAAATCTGGAGCAGATTCACCACCCCACTGATACTGTAGCCACCAGCCTCCACTGCTCCCTCCAGCTTTTTTTTTTTTAAAAAAAACTCTTTCCCTCCCACGGGAAATAATTAGACCAGCTCCAGGGCTTGTAAAAAGGTTTTCTTGTGTTGGGTGGGTGGGTGGAGCGTCATGAGGGACCGGGAGAGCTCTGGATATCTTTGATCCCTTCCCTGCTTTGGCCATGCCTGGGATCTTCATCCATTTCCCTCTCCAACAGCAGAATGGGAACAGACACAGAAAAATCCATGGGGGTTGTGAAGGGATCTAGACTGGATCTCCTACTGTGAGGTCAGAACACTACCTCTGACCTCGGAGGGGGAAGTCCAGTGTCTCCTCTGGCCCCTGGGATGCTGCCCCCGGGGTCATAGGATCGGGGCCTCAGCCTGTCTAATTTAAGGGATTTGTTGAGAAACTAAAACCCTCTATAAGAGCATTATGATTACATATAAATTCTTGGGATTGGCTGATGGGGGTTAAATTGTTAGGGTAATTCCACATGATCCACAAAGCTGAAATTTGCTACTCATGGCCCTCAATCCATGCAGACTATTTAAATAAACAGAACAAAACACTCTTAATTACTGGAGAAATTTGAACTGAGGTCCATCTCTCCTTTACAATAGCGGGTAAGTTGGACTGTGCAAGTTCTGTTTCTTTTGAAAGAGATTTCCAATAGTGACTGGAACACTTATCTATGCTTGCAGGACACAAGGAGGTCTCTTCAGCAATTCATGAATAAAGGCTCAGTCCCAACGTATTTTTGATAGCAACTCAGACGAGCAGCAGCCCTAGGCAAGGGTCTTCAAGCTGTTTCTTTCCCCATTGCAGCAGACAGGATATGGGCGTAGTGAGGTTTTCTCATACATTCGTTTCATTTCATCCTTCACAGTGTACGCTTGAGGTAGACTCAAAGAGGAATGGATCCAAGGCGCACCTATGCTGGCTGAGCACCAGACTGGCCTATGCCCCTCAGTTTACCTGTCTGTAAAATGGGACAGAGGGGAAATAACCTGAGAAGCAGGTCACACCCTGCTAGGTTTTTCTCCACCCCTCCTCCTGTGCTCTGGTCTGGAGGGTGTGGCATCCAGATACGACAGGTGAACTCCAGAAACACCCCACGGCATCCTCTAAATTGGTCTGAGATCATATCAGAGAGGGATCAGACTGGTAGCCATGAACAGCGCATCTCCCCAGAGGCAGAGGCATGATGCAAACCAGCAATGCTGTCCATCCAAAGATCTTTTCATTGGGGTTGAGGAGAGAAGAGCAGGAGCCCACCAAGTTTTCAATGCCACCAAATTAGGTCTGATCCAGGTCCGGTATGGCCCTTCCGTCCTTGTCCGTCTTACTCCAGCTGCCAGGCTCCTGCAAAACAAAACAAAAACGCTGAGCAAAGCGTACTTAACCATATGGTTTAGGAGAAGGCCTCTACTGAAACGGAAGCCATGTATTTCAGGCTGGGGGCATGGAGAGGTTGGGAAGAAGTCTGTGGGGTTTAGAATGCAAGGCCTTCGGGGTCAGGGAAAGAGAGAGACATGGGAGACATTCTCATCAGCTGTCCTGACAATCAGGGAATAAGGTAGGGTGTAGATATAATAATAAAAGAGGAGGTGTGTCTGTCCGTTCGTCCACACACACTGTAGCACCAGGGCTGTAAAACCTAGACATTTGAAGCCTGGCATACATAATAAGGGGACCCTAGGGGTGTGCACCTTTGAGGTATTTTGTTTTGAAATTGCATTAATTAATTTTAATTAATTTATATATGTCCGTATGGTCGAAGCCTGCAGTAACATCTGCATCCACAGTGGCAGCACGTAGCTTTGCATTCAATATAGTTTGAAGCGAGGGAGATCAGCAGGGCCAGGGGCAGTTATATGCCTGCCCACTCCCTCATGCTGTAGGGCATCCCTCCCACCCCCCATGGCAGGGGACATGCCTAGGGATGCCAGATGATATGGCTCCACTCACATGGGGTGGGCAGAGCTGTGGGAGCTTGATTAAAGCCTTCTCTGTATCGAACGCAGGCCTACGCCAACTGGTACAAAACCAGGTCTATCTGCTACTATATAATGAATCAGCACAACCCAGGAGCCCCTTCCAGCTATAAAGGGTCCAGGAAGGCATCCAGTATGTTCCTTCCGAGTCTGAGCGCCAGGACCTCATCCTTCGGTCTGAGAAACACCCAATGTGGTTTAGTGGAGAAATGCTGGCTTTAGACTCAGAAAATGCCGATTCTAATCCATTCCTCAGCCATGAAACTCACTGGATGGACCTGGTCAAGCTGAGAACAAACAGCCCAGCCTCCATCTTGAAGGTATCATGGGGAATTTTGTTAATAATGGGATCACATTTGCAAAACTGAACATTAAAGGGATGAAAAATGCAGCAGTATGAGCAAGTGGTTTTTGGTTTGAGAGAGACAGTCTCGGGGCATCCATCTCCAACATGATGCCCTCCAGATGCATTGAACTACAACTCCCAGCATCCCCAGATCGCTTTGTCCCACACTCCTTGAAGGCACCAGGTTGGAGAAGGATGCCCGTGGGCGTGGCTGCTGCAGCTGAATTGAAGCCTTTGAACCTGCCCGTCTGTATATCCATTGGGAATCCGAGATCAGGAGGATGAGTGTGTGCATGGGGGGCATGTTACAGCCGGACAGCCACACTGCTTCCAGGGTTGTGAATTGTGCTGAAAGGTCCCTATGGATCCCGTGACTCTCCCATTGCAAGGGTGTCCACGCTTTGAGCACTGCTGCCCCTTACCTGGGAGCGCCGCATTCCGGCAGCTGTCTTCTTCTCTGAGCACCGGAAGGGGAGGCTCTTGCACGCCATAATAAGCAGACCAGGCAAGGGGTATGATCCACTCCTCATAGGAACTGACTTCTGTGTAAACTCCTGGACGGACCAAGGTCCCGCAGCCCTTTCCAAAGCTGGCGATGCCTGCCAAGAACCACTTCCCATGATGGTTGCAAACGAGGGGCTCCCCGATGCCTTCCTAAAAGTCCAAGGAGGAAAAGATGATTCTCTCGGTGCAAGAGGAGCCAAAGAGGGAAGGGTGTGATGTCACCAAAACCAGGTGCAAGGCCTTAAACATACACATAAGGGCACAGGTAATGAAGTAGTCACAAGGGACCGATATCCAAAACCCAACACAACTGGGCTATCTGGCCCTTCTTCAAGGGAAGTATTTAATACTAACAGAAGCTACTCAGGGCCACTGAGTTGTACGTAGTTATAAATATAGGATCAAGACAAGATCTGTATGTAAAGTCCTAATGAAGCCAGTTTTTGCTCAGATGAGCATCTATCAGTGGTGCTCCATACAATGTTCGCTCTAGCTGGGAAGGTGGATTCTTGTGGTTCTAACAATATTGAAGACAGATCCTAGTTCCCAAGAATCGTTTTGGAGCATTTGGGGGTTCCATTGGCTTAGAGCAGCCTTCCCCAACCCGATGCCCATCCCAGTGTTCTGGACTGCAACTCCCATCAGCCCCAGCCAAATGGTGAAGAATACTGGGAGATGTAGTCCAATACATCTGGAAGGGTGGCTTAGAGGAAGGACGGACCAGAGCCAAAACCGCTCAGTCCCAGCTCCCAGTCTTCAAGGGGAGTCCAGCCATGGATTTAAGCGGGACTGTGGACTCTCCTGGCTCAATTCCACTTTGGAATCTGGGCTCCTGAGCTCTGTCCACTGGACTGGGACCTAGCAGGTGGTATGTGGAGACATTAGGTGAGGGGTGGGAGCAAGGAGGAATGACAGAAAGAATCAGTAAGTTCCTCAATGGGACTTCATCAACTATGGGGAAATAGCTGGTTGCTTCCGAGTGTAAAGCTGGATACAGCTAGAAAGAAAGTGTGTTCAGAGGAGGGCAACCAGGATGACCAGGGGTATGGAAACAAAGCCCTATGAAGAGAGACTGAAAGAACTGGGCATGTTTAGCCTAGAGAAGAGAAGATTGAGGGGAGACATGATAGCACTCTTCAAATACTTAAAAGGTTGTCACACAGAGGAGGGCCAGGATCTCTTCTCGATCCTCCCAGAGTGCAGGACATGGAATAACAGGCTCAAGTTACAGGAAGCCAGATTCCAGCTGGACATCAGGAAAAACTTCCTCACTGTTAAAGCAGTACCACAATGGAATCAGTTACCTATGGAGTTACCCACACTACAGGCCTTCAAGAGGCAGCTGGACAACCATCTGTCAGGGATTCTTTAGGGTGGATTCCTGCATTGAGCAGGGGGTTGGACTTGATGGCCTTGTAGGCCCCTTCCAACTCTGCTATTCTATGATTCTATGAAAGCGTCTATTTTTCCTTGAGCATTTCAGCACCACATCAGATGTGGACAGCTCTACAGGGCTGGAGATGGAGAAGCTTTTTCTGATGATTCATCTTTTCCTTTAGGCCAGCTAAGAGCTGTATCTCCATTTGCACGTTAGAAGGGGAAAAGGGTGGGCAGGCCTTGAGGGGAGAGTGACGTGCCCCCTCTCTGGGTTTCCCTTTTTGCCCAGCACCCATTGAATGGGCAGCTGGGGTGGTACTGCCACGCCCCCAAAGCCACACTGCAAAGCCGACGGCCACTTGCCCTGAAGTAGGACGCCTCTCCTCCCCAAAAAGAATTCCCTCCAAAGGTAAGATGGGAGAAATTGATGGGGAAAATGGCTTGTCTCCAACTCAGTTCATAAACCCAGCAGTATTTAGGTGAAGCTATTTTTCCTCCTTAGGTGAATGAAAAGTCCAGATCCAATGCATTTTAATTCCTTTTTTGGGTGAACAGGAAAACCCCAAGCTGCAATGTCCCTGTTCATGAGAAAAGCCCTGCCTGTGTTTAGTCTGCCGACATTGCACTGCCCAGGGGAACTGACCGCTTATGTGTCGGTTCTAGCCGGACAATGTCACACCTGCATCAACTGTCGGCCAGAGCACGCGCCAGCAATGCTTTTACCTGCCCTGATTCCCTGTGAGGCTGTCCACAGTGGGCATAACTGGGCACCATTAAGTTCACCTGAGCAGGAGATGAACAGATGGGACCATGGGTGCAATTGACCGGGAAATTCTCCTGCACAAACCCCACCTAAACTAACGAGTCATGCAAGAAGATGTGCTCCCACTATTGCTCATTTCAGTGGCACCTGTGCAGGAGAATGTGGGAACATCAAAAACAACCTGAGACATCCCAGCGCTTAGCAAAAACACTATTTGTTACAAACGGTGGGAAATCCAAAAACAGATTAAAGTAATACACAAAGAAGCAACCAACTCTGTCTTTTGGGCCTCAGCTCACCCCCATTCTAGAGAGGATGACGTAGCGACAAAAGCATGGGCTGAAAGTTTTGCGCTGCAGCAAAACGGCTGAGAAATGCAGCCGTTCTCTATCAGCCTCTATCTAACGGCTGATAGAGAACAACCTGGTGGATCGGGCCCTGCGTTAGTGAAGGCTATTTGGATGTTTAGCCTCAAGTCCCCACCCATATTGGCCCATTCCATTTTAGAACCATAATCCCGCTTCTGAACCATGTATCTGTTTGAAAATGCCCCTAACCTGAAAGGTCGGGATTGCTTACCTCACAGCGCATGGTGCTTTTAGAGGGTGTGGCACACACCATCTGAGAGGTGATGGGGATCTCACTCCCAGGATTGCTGATCTTGTCATACGTGCAGTTACAGTTCTTGGAGCTGACGAGTTTTACCTCCACGCCACGCAGAGGACTTGGGGGGTTGGTCCCGTCTAGGAAGAGATGGAAAGGCGGTGTTGATTAAGGGTGGGAGCTTTGCTTCAAATCCTGCTATGAATCCCACCTCCTCCTCCTACCCCCTAAGCTCTCCCCTCCATAGCATCAGGGACCTCCACAACTGGAGACAGAATGCTGGGTAAAGTGGGTATAGGCTCACAAAACCCAGGGGCAGAAATCTGCACGTACTTGGAACTGGCTAAACCACCAGAGGTAGAACTAGGTGGGTATGTACCTCCAAGGTAAAGCTGCCTAACAATCCTGAAGCAGGGAGGAAAGGAAAGAGAAAGCAATGGACTTCTCTTGAATTCATATTGATTGGCTCGCTCACTCGAGCGACCTGAAGTTATTTGATCTCGGGTCAAACTTGCTCTTCACTTGTGGTATGCCTTGCTCAGGGTCACACAGCTGCATTTGAAACTCCCTTATTGGCAGGCTGCAAGTAGAGCTATGCATCATTTAGTCCTATGATCTCCTGAGAAAGCCATAGATTCCCTTTACTGAAACCCCCAAAACAGCAAGGGCTAGACCATGTTCCGTAGAGACCATGGGTAAGCACACCAGTGCCTCCAGACGTTTTGGCCTACAGTGACCCTGTTCAGATGACATGCTGAACCATGGTTGTTGAGCATTTTAAGCTAAACATTATGGATTAGCACGTCGTTTGAACCCTTCCTAACCATGGTGGCTGCCTAACCATGGTTTAAACACAGTCACTAACTATTTGCTGCAAAAGGCTTTTCGGCCTAACCATGACTTAGCATGTTGTCTGAACAGGCCCAATGCCCATAAATGCCTGACGACTGACTAATCTGGTAGGGGCTGATGGGAGTTGCAGTCCAAAACATCTGGAGGTTGCCTGCCTTTGCTATAGACTGTGGAGCAGGGATTGGAGACCCTCCCCTTGAATAGGACTAGCTGCTTCTAACCCAGCTCAAGTCGGTGTCTCCAAGGCAAGGGAGCTGCAAGGAGGAAATGGTTCTGGCGACAGAACGTATTATTTATTGCATTTATTTTATTTATTGCATTTATATACTGCCCCATAGCCGAAGCTCTCTGGGTGGTTCACATATTAGCAGTTGACCTTCAGGGCCGGAAGGGTCCATCTTGCCCCCTACCCCTATTTCCTCCTCAAAGCAGCCCCACAGTGGGCCAGGCTAAGATTGAGGCCACGTTGCCTGTGAGGTGGCAGAGCTGCGCCTGGGCTGAACCACTTTGGAGACCAGGCGGGGCCCGACATGATCCGATGCTGCTCCCCATAAAGTCAGCCACTAGAATCTCTTCCCTGTCGTACAATCCAAGGTAGATTTGTACTCGTATATACACGTCACCTTGGTATATGGTTCATGGAGGGGAATGAGCTCCACCCCTTGGGCCGCCATTTTGCGTCTGACTCCGCCTCTCTCCGCCACTATTTTGCACCTCGTTCTGATTGGGGGATGATCTCCAGGTTCTACTAAAAGGCCAAAGCAGACCCCACAAGCCTGAGGTCAGCAGGGGCTGGTGACTCCAATGTCAGTGGGGTGGTGCATCCACTCCAGGTTTCAGTCAGAACTCTAAAGGAGCTCTTCAAGGTGCTTCAGTCAGAGTCCACTGGTTCAAACTGGAACCCAGAGCGGATGCACGGCCCCACTGACCTCAGAGCCACCAGACTCCACTGCCCAGAAGACAAAAGAAACATACGACCTCCTCCTCCTCCTCCTCCTCCTCCCTCTCGCCAACCTACCAATCCTCCGTCCACGGGTCCAACAGGTGGAGCCAAACGGGAGTTTGTGGGTGGAGTATGGGGTGCAGATGGTATGGATGTTGTCGCCAAACACCACGGGGCGGGCCAGCTTCGCCATGGCGATGTCGTAACCCTCCGTCATGTTGACGTAGGCGCCGTGAAGGATGATCCTCTGGAGTGTTCTGTTCTCTTTCCATTTTTGTTCCCCTCGTTCCAGCTGCTCACCCAGCAGCACCTCCCAGCCCTCAGTTTCCTGGCGCCTGCAAAATGTGACACGGGAGGAATTTATTTATTTTATTTATTTATTTATTATTGCATTTATATCCCGCCTTTTTTCCTGCAAGGAACCCAAGGCGGCATACATAATCCTCCTTCTCCTCTCCACTTTATCCTCACAACAACCACCCTGTGAGGTAGGTTGGGCTGAGAGTGTGTGACTGGCCTAAAGTTACCCAGTGAGCTTCCATGGCCAAGTGGGGACTAGAACCCGGATCTCCCGACTCCCAGTCTGACACTCTAGCCACTACACCACACTGGCTCTCGGATGCAAAAAAAAGAAGGAAGGAAGTAAAAGAAGCAAATGTGTACAACTGGGCTCAGTTTGAATCATGGACTTGGGTTGCAAAACTCTGCTTTTCCTCGCATTCATTCATTTGATCCATATTCCGCTTTTCCGCCAAGAAATGGTGCTCAAGGTGGGTAACGATAAGACCAAGATTAAAACAAAAAAGTAAATGAAAACCTTCATGAAAACGAACAAATGAAAAGCACAACAATAAAAGAAATAAACAGCACCTAATCCAATGGGAGGGGGGGTGAGGGGTTTCAGCAAGAGACCGCACTGCAGGCCTGCCTGGACAGAAACGCCTTTGCCTGCCAGTGGAAGAATGGCGACGAGAGAGCAAAGCTAGACTCTCTTGGCAGGGAGCCACCAACGAGAAGGCCCCGCTAAGGAGGCCTCAGATGGTGATAGGACTGAGAGAAGAGCCTGCCCGGAAGATCTTAAAACATGGACAGGCTCGTCTGGGAGAATGTGCCCTTCAGAGAGCAGGGACCTAAGCCACGTGTTCCGGACGGTGTGCTTGTGTATGTGTGCACGTGTGTGTTTTATTTTAGCACACAAAGGGAGGTCTGGCAGGCCAGAATAAAGCGTTCTGGGAGCCAGGACTCCAGAGTGCACTTAGCTATAACAACACAGCATTTCAGAGTTTTCAAAGCACTTCAAAAGTGTTTCCTTCTTGTAATTCTTACAACAACCAGGAAAGGTAGGCCACTTTATCCTCATCCTGCCAATGGAGGGGGGGGGAATGGCTGAGAGGCTGTGGCTTGCTTAGCACCCCCTAATGCAAAACACCCAGCAGAGAAGTGATTTGAAGCAGAGACTCCTCATTTCATAGTTCAGCCTCTTAGCTACTTCACAGCCTCAGCCACTGGACTCAAAAAGGAGATACCCCAAAACCATGCAGAAGCTGGTCTGTGTCACTCAGTGGGGCTCAGTTGTTTAGCACTCATCCAGAAGGTGCTGTGCCTTTTGGTCGGCAGATGTGCCATGCGTTTAACAGCGGTGGGGCAGATGGAAATTCAATCACTGAGGCTTTTCTCAGTGTGGGGATGGAGAAAGCCTCTCCTGTTGACTTTCTTCCTGCTGTTACCCAGCATGCCTCATTCCCCCACCCAGAGGCCACAAGGCAAGGGAAGCCCCGCCCATCCACTCTCTACTCACCCAATGAAGCACTGTGCAGCGGTCACAATCCAGTCCTCCGCGATTAAGGTGCCTCCGCAGACATGCTTGCCCTCGTACCGCAGGCTCACGTACCAAGGCCAAAGGCCGTCAGCCCCATGGCCAGCCGCGTCCTGCTTCATCACCCCACATCCTGAAAACCAGTGCAACGTGTGAAATGGTGCCAACTCCCAACATGTCTGCAAAGACGCCAAGTTGCCTCCCCCCACCCCAAAAGATTAGGGCGAGAGCCAAACCCTATCAAGCTTCAAAGGACGAGAAGGGATTTGCCTCGGAGGCCTTCCCCTGCCCAACTGGATGTCTGTTCATCCTTCCCCTCCAGGTGATGTTGTTGTGGAATTGCTAGAAATGAACCTGGGGCAGAAGAGTGCTTAATTTCTAAAATAAGAGGTTCTGGGGTTCAACATTAGGAACTTAAGGACAGGGACCAAAAATAAAATTGCCAACACTATGATGCCTCTATAACAGGGGTGTTGAATGTCCGGCCCATGGGCCAGATGTGGCCTGCGTGGAATCCTAAACTGGCCCTCTTGAGGTGCCCCAGATGGCCACACCCCCTTCTTCCCAACTGCCAATCATTTGGTGGCTTCCTGGCTTTTGCACGGCTTTTCCTTCATTCTCAAAGGCTGAAATGCCTCTCCTAATGCTCTCTTCCTGGCAGTAAGAACTTTAAGCTAAAAATATGCTGGTATTTTTCATAGAATCATAGAATTGTTGAGTTGGAAGGGACCACAAAGATCATCTAGTCCTACCCTCTGCAATGTGCAGGAAAACCAATTAAACCATCCATGAGTAGTGGCTGTCCACTACAAATACGCTGATATTTTTTGCCCTGCCCCTTTTGCCTTCAGGACCAGAAAGAACCTCTTTGCCATTCAATTCAGCCATTGGACAGAAATAGGTTCAACACCCCTGCTTTAAACAAATCTATGGCGTGGCCAAGGAGGTCGAGGGAAGGAGGCGGTAAAAAGATAAGGAAACGGCAAAAAGAAACTTGCAGCAAGAAACTTGTTTTGGACACGTAGGCTGCAAAATAAGGCATCCACAATCATCCTGGAGAAAGAGCCATACCTGTGCATATGTCCTTGTCGGTGGTGCTGGGCCGGGGCCCAATTTGATCGGCGAAGGCGGCGTCTTTGACGTGACGCTGGATCCAGCCGGTGTAAGATTTTGTCTCGGTCAGGATGGTGGGTCCGTAGAACTGGCCACAGCCCATGGCGAAGCTCATAATCCCTGCCTGGAACCATTGGCCGTTCTCCAGGCAAACCAGAGGGCCCCCTGAATCACCCTGGGGTGGGAAGGAAAGATTTAAATCACCCATATACTGTGTCGTGTATATCCCAGAACTTCCTTTCGGTAAACAGTTTGACTTGGGCCTCATCTACACCAAGCAGGATATTGCACTATGAAAGTAGTATACAAGAGGCAGGAGCCACACCAAGCAGGATATAGCGGTATGAAAGAGATACATGGGCTCAAGTTACAGGAAGCCACAATCCCTCTGGACATCAGAAAAAACTCCCTGACTGTTAGAGCAGTATGACAATGGAACCAATGACCTAGGGCAGTTGTGGGCTCTCCCACCCTAGAGGTATTCAAGAGGCAGCTGGACAGGCATCTGTCAGGGAAGCTACAAGGTGAATTCCTGCATTGAGCAGGGGGTTGGACTCGATGGCCTTATAGGCCCCTTCCAACTCAACTATTCTATGATTCTATGTATCAATTGGCCCATACCGCTCTAAAGCAGTAGTGTGGCTCCTGCCTTTTATATACCACTTTCATACCACTTTCATAGTGGAATATCCTGCTTGGTGTAGATTAGGCCTTGGTGAGGAGTCGCACCTTGGCCACCTTGTGGGAGTGTCGATTTGCCTTCACTGACGTCTTTGCAATACTAAGTCTACTTGCAAACGTAGAAGGCAGACAACACACGTCTCTGCTGCTCTGCGCTCTTACTGTGAAACCTCCTAAATCCAACAGGACTAATTTCTGCTCCAATGTCCATAGGATTGCAGCATTATAATCATCGTTCTCTCTGACTGTTTTGTGCTTTGCCAGTCCCAGCCAGGCAGTGATGGGGTGGACATATATAGTGCCCCCAGAGAGGGGGCACAGAGCTTTGGCTATGGGGCAGTGTATAAATGTAATAAATAATAAATAAATCACCAGCTTTTCACCACTGGAAACCTTGCCCAACTGCCCTCTGGAGTCTAAGGTTTCATCTTAGCTCAGAAGCACCCAGACTCATATCTGCCTCCATATGGGCTAGAAGCATGCTTTAAAAACCAACACTTTCATCCAATCCTGCATGGGGGAGGAGAGGGCCTGTATTCTCAGCAAGACACCCCTCCCTCGACAGTTCCACACCCATCTTTTGCTGACCTTGCAAGGCCCTCTCTCGCGGCTGGGAGTCAAGGCACAGACCATGCCAGGCAGGGCAGGGTTGACAATTCTCCTGTTTCGTAGGTTGCTGTAAATGCAATTGCAGGTGTCGATGGTCAGGAGGTCCATGGGCATCTCCTGGAGGGTCATGGGGTTCGGCAGGGTGACTGGAAGGCAGGAGAAGAGGAGATGAAACATACAGATGGACCCACAGGTGGACAAAGAGACTTATACGGGGCTCCTCATGGCCTCTCACCCAGAGAACTGACCAGGTCTACACTTGCTTAGCTATAGCAGCACTGCAGCATCTGCTGTTCCCAGGCTATTTCCTGCGGCCCACCAGCTCCCACTCTGATCCCATCTCCTTCCAGAGTAAGGGAGTGAAGCCAGACGTATCAGCTGGCCCCTCCTGCCTTGGCCTGATCCCATACTGGATTGAAACCTTTGAGCTTGATCATTTGCCTGCTTATCGTCTCCTCCCAGATGTCCCTGCCTGGACCCTAAGATCAGCTTCAGCCCTCCTTCTTTGAGAGCCCCTGCCAATGGAACGGAGGCAGGGAACATCCAAGAAGAGGGCCTTTTCTGCTGTGGCACCCCGGTTGTGGAATGAGCTTCCTAGAGAGGCTTGCCCGGGGCCTACATTGTGCTCTTTCTAGGCTAAGTGGAGACTTTTTTTTTAAATTACTGGCTGGGTAATACAGAGTTGCAGGACGTTTTATCACGCACAAGATTGCGACTTCAGTTCTCTTCTTCTTTTCTAAACTAAAGAAATGCACCATGCAAATGCTTTATCCTTTCCTCGTACAGCAGATGCTGGTACCCCTTAATCGTTTTGGCTGCCCCCCTGATCATTTTATCCTGCTAGGCCCTCCTGGGTGCCCTAAATCAGACGCTCCGGGTCTAATGAAACCACCATCTGGATGACGAACATAGGAATCCATTGTTCCATCTAAGCCAGCGTGATCTATTTTGGATGGCTGAAGGGCCCACAGGTTCCTCCCCTCTAACCGGGGTGTGTGTGTGTGTGTGTTTCTTTCTCACTCACCATCCGTGGCGATGTCTCCCCAGCCGCTCAGCCAGCACTGCGTCCCAAAGGCGAACTGGTGGTTGGCGTAAGGCAGGCAGATGGGCGAGATGTCACGGCTGTAGCGGACGGGCTCAGCGAGGCGCACCAGAGCAATGTCGTGCCCTTTCAGGAAGTCGACGTAGTCCTCATGGGGGATGATCTTGGAGATATTGAGCTCCAACCCTTTCATCTGCCCACCAGTCAGTTTCACCCGTCCCAGTGTCACAGTCCAATCTGCAGGGCAGATTTCATTTGAAAGCCTGGAGGGGGAAAACATGAAAAAGAGAGAGGATTTTTCTCCCTTTCATACAAAGTAGGGTATCTTAGGGCGGGATAAGTCCTGGAGCAGGGTTCAGCAACTTGCAGCCCTCATGTTTTGGCCTACAATTCTAATCAGTCCAAGCTAACATAGTCAAGGCTGAGGGATCATGGGAGTGTTGCTGTTGTTGTTGTTATTTTCAATTTCTATACTGCCCCATAGCTGAAGATGTCTGGGTGGTTTACAACAATTCATAAAAATACAAGAGCATTATTTTATTGTTGTTTTATTATGGGTTTAATTTTTGTGAACCGCCCAGAGAGCTTTGGCTATTGGGCGGTATAAAAATGTAATAAGTGTTGGAATCCTGGAATAGGATCCTGGTTATGTTTCCATTGATTTGCTAAATGCTGAGGAGCTGGAAGAATCAGAAGACTCAGCAGAAAACTTAAAGGTCAACATCGCACCTGGACATTGAGTGTTATAATTGAATAATTGGTAAACTGATTGTCTTCAATTAAGGGTTGCAAGCAGTTGCATCATTGTACAGACAGTCTATAAAAGTAAATGTATTTTCATGTATGTGAACCAGAAATGATCAGAATCACTCAGAGATGTATCAGAGCTGTATTGACTGACCGTTTGTAAGTATTTGTTATCTGTGATTGCCATAACTAAATTATATTTTTATATGCCAGTAAAGGTTTGTTTAAACCAATTCAAATCTCAGTCTTAATTAGTGTCTTTGCTGACTTAGCTAGAAACCGTTGTAATACTCTGCTACAAAGTTATTAGCCATAAGCCTAGTCTGTGCAATAACTAATGAAATTAGAAAATCTCCCATAAACCTCAATCATAAAACCTCAACAATAAGTAAATAAATAAATAGCATTATAAAGTACAACTTATCAAAAACAGTCTAATTTTTTTTAACACAAAAAAATTAAAATGATGTAAACAGCTAAAAGCAATAGACAAAAACATCTGCAGGGCAGAATAAAAAAATTTCAGGCAATTGAGATCTTTTCCCTCTCTTGTTTTGTGACATATCAGCGCCTTCCGCTCTTGCTGTTTCTTCGAAACATCTGGAGGGCCACCGATTGCCCACTCATGCCCTAAAGTCTACTAAGTGGGAAACAGCTGAGTATGGACCCCCTGCTAGGGATGTTGGAGAAATTTGGGGAAAACTCACTGAGCTTTCATCCGCTTGGCCCCCTCCAGAGTTCAGATAATTTCCTGTGAGTTGGTTGGACTCAATCTGCATCAAGATGGGCCAGTTTGCAGACTTTAGTTTATAATAATAATAATAATAATAATAATAATAATAAGCCGCCCTGAGATCTTATTGATATAGGGCAGGATATAAATGTTTTTAATAATAATAATAATAATAATAATAATAATAATAATAATGAAATGTGTGCAAATTGCAGCTGCTATTTGCATAATCTGTGCAAATTTCAGCCATACTTTTTGCAAATTTCAGCCACAATTTGCACAAATTTCTATTTACGCGAATTAAAAGAAGCGGAAAAGGTTCCTGGATTCTGGGGGGAAAACTGCAGCTTGGCTCAGACCAGCTGAGTTTGGGATGCCGTGTGAAATCCTGCGAGCCCAAAAAGGGCCATATTTCCTAGCGCAGATATCCCTGCCCCTGGCCTGCTCATTCTTCAGGCCAGCACAGGGCTCCTCTTTCTACCGTTCATGGGATGCTTTCCCCCCCAAACCCTCCCCAGGGGAGAAACAGAGGGTGATGGGATGTGTGAGGGCAAACAGGGAAGAAGGATGGTTCTGCTCTAAGACCCAGTGCCAAGGGGGGTGGGAAAAGGCATTCCATCTTCACTCACTCAAAAAAGCAGTGGGCAGCCGTCAGGACCCACTGATCGTTGATGAGGCTGCCCCCACAGAAGGGCTTCCCTTTATGCTGGAGGCTGACTTGCCACGGCCACTCGCTACGCTTGGCATTCGTTCCGCCCGCCATCCGGGTGACGGGATTTTGACGACCGCATGCTAGTGCTGGGGAAAGAGAGAGAGAGAGAGTCAGGAGATCAGAAAACACAGCTCCTACACAAATAGGTGTTATGAAGACCCATCTACACTACAGACGTACAGTGTAACCCTATAGATGTTTGTTCAGAAGCAAGTGCCACTGTATTCACTGGGGACTACTCCTTAATTCATCCCTGCCTGATGATAATGAAAGCTGTACTCCAACACATCTGGAGGGCACCAGGTTGGGGACACTTGCCTTAATAAGGGCACAATCTTATGCATTGTGAACCGCCCAGAGAGCTCTGGCTATTGGGCGGTATAGAAATGTAATAAATAAAATAAAATAAAATAAACGCACGTTTAGACAGACAAAAGGCCTAAGCGTCCAGCATTGAATTCCCTTTTCATCACAACAGTTTAAGCTGCAGGAGCCCTGCCCTCTTTTGTATCTGGCCATGCTAGGGGCCAGATACAAATGACACCTGCTGAAATCCCCTTTTCTATACAATTGGAGCCCTGTCCCCCTTTTATATCACCCTAATTAACATTTATTAATTATTTTATTTCCATTATCTGCCACCCCACTCATAATTCCCTATTTCCTTTTTTTTTTGGTTTAAAGATTTTTTTTAATTTTCAAAACAAAACCAACTTAACACAATACAAGAAAAAGAAAAGAGGGGGGGAATCAAAACTTATACAAAGTTAAAAACACACATAACACTTAAAACATTTCCTATTTTCTCTAAATTTAGCCACAAGCCTGGATTTTCCCACCAGTACTCTATTGCTCCCTGTTGTAATGCAAAACATTTTGGAGGTGGCTTTATAAATATGGGACATCTTGTCCATCAGCTTTACAAAAGACTCTATAAAAGTTCAGGGCACATACCTGGTGCAGATGATCCTTGATGAAGCCCTAGGCAAAAGGAAAAACAATAGTTGAGAATGTGTATGTTTCCTAGTATGGCAAACCACTATCTGTTTGTTACACAAAGCCAGCAGGAACGAAGACAGACTCAACCCTCAGCTGGCATTCTTTGAAAATGCAGGTTTCTAGTTGTCAGCATGTGTAGTGTTAATTTTACTTTCCTCACAGGCCACCATCCTTTACCAGAAAGTGTCAGGGCTAGTCCATATGAGTATGTATATCATATGATTCCTCTACGCTTTACGACCTGCGGCGGAATGAGTAAATTTATTCTATTGAAAAATTGCATAAATTGCATTCTGAGCAATTACCCAATTCAGATCTATAAATCATGGGGAACACACACGTACGTATGTAGGAGCTACACAGTCAGAGCACAAAAGGCAGTTTCCAGGATCTTGCAATCACACCAAATCCCAGTGCTCTCACAACACTGATTCACCCCGTGGGCATTTGCTTAAATTGCCCTGTTTAGCTGGACGCTTTGAGCAGCCGCGTTTGATCTGCAGCAATTTAAAAAGCAGCAATCGCTAAGCCGTGGCAAGTTTCCCTACATATCAAGCTACAGTTAAAAGCACAAGAGCCAACCCAGGATAGTCTGTTTATTTAGGGTGACCCTATGAAAAGGAGGACAGGGCTCCTGTATCTTTAACAGTTGTATTGAAAAGGGAATTTCAGCAGGTGTCATTTGTATATAGGGAGAACCTGGTGAAATTCCCTCTTCATCACAACAGTTAAAGCTGCAGGTGCCCTGCCCTCTTTTAAATCTGGTCACTCTAGTATAGCTCCTGCAGCTTTAACTGTGGTGATGAAGAGGGAATTTCACCAGGTTCTCCATATATACAAATGCCACCTGCTGAAATTCCCTTTTCTATGCAACTGTTAAAGATACAGGAGCCCTGTCCTCCTTTTCATAGGGTCACCCTATGTTTATTTCCCCCACTTCCTGGCAGAATTAGATCTTGACATGCCTGAAGTCCTAAACTATGGGCACATTTAGACCAAGCGGGATATTCCACTATGAAAGCGGTATATAAAAGGCAGGAGCCACACTACTGCTTTATAGCGGTATTGAAGTGCACTGACAACTATTGGGGCCCATTGACACATATCATATACCGCTTTCATACCACTATATCCTGCTTGGTGCGGCTCCTGCCTTTTATATTCTGCTTTCATAGTGCAATATCTTGCATGGTGTAGATGAGGCCTAAGTCAAGTTTAAACAGCCTGGTAGCATTATTCCCCTTCCTGCCCCCATATTTGTTATTCTACCAAAAAGGATGATGAAAACGGAAAGAGTAAAACTTCATCTTTGCTTAAATACTTGGCAAAGAAGCAATGAAAATTGCATTTGGATTGATCCTAATTTGAATATCACAACTTTTGGAGATCCAGTGGCATGTGGCTGGTCGGCTGATGACACTTCTCCCCGCCCATCCAAAAGCACACCCTTTCCCGGCCCCTTAAAGCTTAATGATCTTTTGCACAATCACCAGAGGAAATCCTGGTAAACAAGGCTCTCTAGCAAACAGTGACTCAATGCCTGGCCCCCAGGTCAGACACCTGCAGCAACATTTTACCCAGGCAAAGGTTTCCCAACCAGGAGGAAACTATTATCCTATCCCCGTCTTCTTCAGAGTGGGCTGCAATTGTTTGCCACGTACACAAGGTCAACATCCTTCATCCGGATCACTGCCAAAGATGGTCTAAGTCTTACGCACATAGTAAAACGACACGGTATAAAACCTTCTTGAAATGATACAGTTGATTGCACTGCTTCTGGCCGTGGGGTTGGGGTTGGGGTGAGGTGCCATTGTTTTAACTTTGTCCCAGATGAAAAGACAAACACAGCTCCCTGCAGGTTAAAAATCTAGCACTTAAGGGAAACAGATTCAATCTGGTCCAATCAAAACCCTGATGAGCTTCCTTTGTCTTTGCAAGGTGCTTTAAAATTATGATTCCCTGCTACTCTCTATTTTGCATTCCCCCCCCCACACAATTAGAAATCAATTGTAATTGATCAAGAATCACTGATTTGGTATGATATGAGGTGGGGGCAAGTTATATGCAGATGTGTGTCCTAATGGGCCCGCACCTGGATTTTTCTAAGTTCCTCGCAGTGCTCCTAATTCCCCCATCTGTAACTTGAAGCAGTACATATGCTACCACCTCAGGGGTCTTCCTGACTGCCTCAGCGGCATGTGTAAATCAGGTTTTCCTCAGGAATTAGAACCGGGGCTGGCTCCAGGTTTGAGACGTGACTGGGCAAAAAACCCTTCAGAGAGCCCCTTCGTACGCAGATGGATGAGGCCCCTCAGGTTTACCTGGTAGTGGCAGCAACACTCCAAATGTTGCTGGGAGTTGCTATTTTAATTTCCCACAATGCCGTGGGCTGCCATAGAGGGCCTGGCTTCTGTAGCCCAGTGGTAGAGCAACTGCCTGCAGAAGCTTCCAGCCCCCCCCCCTATATGGAGGTGCTTTGGCGCCAGGAGGCACCTTGCACCTGCATTTACCTTCCTTCCCAGCATCTGCACAGGAAGGAAGGGAAATGTGAATTTTCCTGCCCAGCGCCTCTGAAAGGTTTTTTTTTTTAAAAAAAAAGAAACCGGGGGTGGGGGGAGGAAAGGATTCGGGGCATCCCTCCCCCCTTAATTTTTTTTTTTTTTAAACAGCCCAATCTGCGGAGCTCCACATATTCAGATTGGTGGTTGCCCGATCCTCCCAAACAGATTGGGGGTTACCTGGTCCTCCCACATTTATATTTGTTTCTGCAGATTTAGAGCATAAAATTAAAAAAGCAAGGGGGAGGAATGGCACTGTTCCTCTCCCCCCCCCCCATTTTTATGGTGGGTTTTTTTGTTGCTTTTTTTGCTTTTTTACAGCCCGACTTTTTTGGAGCGGATTTTCCAGGGTTTGCCCCTGAGTGGCTTCGCATTTGCGGCTGCGTCATCTGTCTGAAAATTCTAAAGTGCACATTTACAGCAGTGTAAACAGCCATATGGACAACCCCCAGGTTCGGTCCCTGGCATCTCCAGGTAGGGTGAGGAAAAAACCCTGCCTGAAATCCCAGAGACCCACTGCCAGTCAGTGTCGACAATATTGAGCTAAATAGACCCAAGGTCTGGTTCAAGATAAAGCTGCTTCTTGTGTTTCTATAGTCTCACTACAGAACATTGGGAGATGAATCAAAATGGCTGACTGTGTGGAGGCCACAAGGCAATTGTCAGTGCTCGTGAGTCCTTACAAGGCCCTGGGCCTCTGGCAATTGCCTTAGCGTGCCAGATGTTGGTGCCAAGCTTAATTAGAACCCCTCCTCATTTTTCCACTAAGTAATATTTATTTTTTCTGGCAGGAGCTGTTTGTGCCATCAGCCCGAACTGAAACTGAGCCAAGATGGAGAGAATCGCAAAGAGACGAAAAAGCCTTTCTCCTCTGTCAGTACGTTGCCTGCCTGATGTTCTTTCAGAGGTGTGCCAAACGTTTAGTCAAAAGTGAGAGAGAGAGAGAAAGGAAAGAATAGAAAAGTCATCATCCTGTTCCTTATCGCAAAAGGGAACAAAACTATAATGTACTCGCTCATCATAATTAGCCTCAGTACAGGAGGGCAGACAGCTGGCGCCCTTGGCCACACCTTGGGCCTGTTCTGTTCCCTGGAACAAAATCCTGGAATTGCAACCCCTCCCTAGCAAGACTTTTTACTAAACGTTCTGGAGCAGCCTTCCTCAACCTGGGGCACTCCAGATGTGTTGGACTGCATCTCCCAGAATGCCCCAGCCAGCGCTGGGGCATTCTGGGAGTTGTAATCCAACACATCTGGAGCGCCCCAGGTTGAGGAAGGCTGTTCTGGAGGGTCTGAGCTACACCACCTTTGACTCCAGGGGCTGAAATTTTTAAAAGCAGAAAGCCTAAACGCCCTTCCTCCGAATGCCAGATCCGGAGAGGGCGTGACAAGTAGGAAGAGCACTCTGCATGCGTTTGGGGAATGGCTTTTTTATTGGCATTTCCCACACTGCTGGTCTGAACTCTGGTATTTAAAACAGGTTGTACAGCTAAGCCGCGTTGGGGGGGCGGGGGGGGGGGGCGGGGAGCAGCCTCCTTGGCTACATGACCTTTTCCAGGAAGAAAGTCTGGACTCTCATAAAACACCAGGTGGGGTCACATTCGTTTGGCACAAAGCCAGGTTAGCACTTTGGGTTTCTCCTCATCCCCAGACGTCTTCTGACAAGGGGCTTTCGGGGAGAAAAGAGATTGGGGAACCTCATATATAGGAAGAAGAGATTGGGTAATCTGCCCTACATCTTGGAGAAGTTTGCTCTCTTGATTTTCCTGAAAGAAGTTCTGTTGCCTTCAATGACTGCACAGCAAGGCTGAAATTCAACATATTCCCCCTGTGAGTGGAGACTGTACCTGTTGAATTTCTGACCATTAAATACTTGTTAATGGCATAATGTAGCCGTCTTCCGTATCTATAATGGCCAGTACAAAATGAGGTGGGATGGGGTGATTCCAGCTTGTCCCTATATAAGTCATCCAATTGGCCGCTAAGCAGGAGAAACTCCTATTCGTGGGAAGTTTTATATTCAGGCGGAACTTCATGCTATCCAGTCAGCCATGATGAACTTCAGTCCCATTGGTTTCAATGGGAAACTAAGTGCGATGAACTTGGTCTGGATTCAGCCTATAGTAGCGAGGATCGAGGCTGTCCCCTGACAAATTCAACAGGGCAGTATGGAGCACCATTATTGCGCCTCCATACTAGGAAAAGGTTTATCTGTTGAATTTTTGGATGTCAGACAGATGTTGAAGACACAACAGGCCCAATGAAGAGGAAGAGTGGTAACCATAGTTATCAGATGGCAAGAGTTTAGATAAAATGCGGGAATACTAACGGAAGATGCGTGCTTTGAATTACACAGCTGGATCTGGCGCTGGAGGGGACCAACCAGCACAAAAAGTTGCAGCGCAGGCTGCCGGAGTCCCTCCACCTCCACCCCCAGTCTTTTCCTTCCCACTGTCTTAGGGATTCTCCCTTTTGTCTCTGGTGCATGAATCAGAGGACGGACGATCTCTCCACCACAACAGCCACAGCTGCTACACTTGCCCTTGCGCCAGCTCCGTTACGACACACCGATTAGAGGAAGTGCTTCCTTCGCACAACTCAATCCTTCCCAAACTTTGTGCCCTCCAGATGTGTCAGGCTACAACTCACGCTGCCTGGGGGTGATGGAGGTTGCTCCAGGTTGGGGACAGCTGCAAACAGGGCTCAATTCCACCCCTCCCCAAAAATGACAGACACTGCAGCTTTGACCTAGGAGGAATCTACATGTCAATCGAAATCAGAAGCTCTTCCTGTTTATCTCCAGATTTTTCTTGAAATCACTTTGGTCTGCCGTCAGCACCCGAAGCAAGAAAAGTGAAGTAGACGGCAACTAAAACCCCGTGGGTGGACTCTGGGAGTAGATCTGAATGTTCTCAAGCCTGTGTGAATGGGCTTGAGAATGGGAGAGGCTTCTTTCCTGCTGCTTTCCTAGCTCCCTGCTGCTGCTGCTGCTGCATTCCCATGAATGAGAACTGCAGGCTAGCTACTCTAACTGGGAAAGCCATTTACTTTGCAATACTAGAGGCTTTATGGATGAAAACAGCAGGCTAGCTACTCTCTGCCTGGCGAAAGTGACCACTGCGCTATTCTGTAGGCTAGGAATAGCGCTGCAGCGCTTTTACGAAGGAGAAACATGGACCAGATCATCTCCGTGGGGGAGACTGTGCAATTGTGGAGGCTAGGAAGAGCGCTGTAGTGGCTTTATGAATCAGAAAGGCAGGCTAGTTACTCTGACTTGTGAGAGTCGTGCCGATGGGAAGAAAGAGTGAATGGGCAGAACGAAGGGACGCCCCCATCCCTTGACCGCAGCACTGCCACGTCACAGCTGTGTCACTGCCCCCATCCCTCCGCACACCCAGGATTTAACTGTGGAACCGCCTGAGAGCTGCTTTAAGTGAAAAATATGGACTAAAAGGATTTTCAGGAAACACAGCTTTTCAAGAGGGAAGCTGATGGTTGGCTGTGTACTGGTGATAACATCACGTGTCTCAAAGGGCCTCAAACTGCTCCCCCCACACACATTAAATCACTGGTGTACATTGACTCTTAGAAGCCCCCACTGGCACCTCTTCCAGACATTGCTGATCCTGTTCAAAAGGCTTTAGAACGGAATTTACAGGATATCCTATTGCAGGTTGTACCCAAATTCACAGCACAGACAAGGAAGGCAATAGCTTTGGGGCTTAATTGCGGCGGGTTCGTGTTGGGCCTCTGGACCCTTCCCGAAACAGCCTGAAACCTAGTTTCTGAAACCAGGCATCGGCTGAGACTGGCTTGCTTTATACCCAGGTGTTGCCAGAAGATAAGATCGTCAATGAGCGCAGGCACAGTGCATTCCTGTGATCGGTACAGCCATAACTTTCCTGATAAAAGTGACAGATCTCCTGAGTTTAAGCCCCAGTGTCTCTCGCTGTGTGGATAAAGCACTGCATCTGTCCATATTCTCTCCCCACTTCCTATTTATTTATTTTTCTGTCTGTGTGTATGTCTCAAATGTCTCTCTGTCCATCCCTTGCCCATCATAGAAAGCCTTTAGCTTGCTCATCCATCCTGTCTATATTTTGTCCATCATACGCCTTCCTGTCTACCTGTTCCCAGAGGGGTAGAGTTGCCTTAATTTAATGAGAATCTTGTGACACCTTAAAAAATTGACGTGTCTACTATGGCAGCAAAAAAAAAAGCTTTCATGGACTAGAACTGACTTCATCTTTCTCTATCTGTCTAGCTTCCATCCTGGCTTTTGTCCTTGCCCTGACACTCTTCATCCATCCATTCTTGGAGAGCTGAAGGCACATCTCCACCGATCCCTACAAACCTATGAACGTGTCCAATCCTGGATCCATCCTCACCCGACCACCCACTTGCTGTGCCAGTGTGCCAAGAGACTCACCCATAAGGACCAACAGCAAAAGCAGTCCGATGCTGGCAAATCTTCTCATCTGTCCTTCCATCCTTGTAGGTCTTCTTCTCGTCTCTGCCTGCTCCCTGCAGCCCATGAATTTTATATACATCCCAGGCCCTGAAGCGGGAGGAGGCACTTCGGGTCACCCCGCCCCACCACACCTCATCAGTCTTACACAATGTGGCATTTTTCTGACTGTGTAAGCAGAGTTAGTCATCTTGATTCCTGTGGAACTCTGCATGCTTTCATAGGTTATTGATAACATCGGTCCTGCTGACCAGGCAGAAAGGCAAAATTTAACGTAAGGCATCTTTTTCCTTGACACAATAACAGTAATAATAATTTTAAAATTATTTATTTCTTACCTGCCTCTCCATCTGGATCAAGGTGGGAAACAACATTGAGTACAAAATACATAAAACTGATTAAAACATATAAAACTAAAACATTATTAAAATAAAACTAATACATTATTAAATAATGATGGATTAAGACAGTCCTTTTTCACATGAAGTGAAAAAGTGGAGGAGATAGAACAATGAGTAGAGAAACAACTTTTGTACACATTTTTCCAAACAAAATGAGTTTTCTCTAACCATTAAAGTCACAATAAAAAAATAAAAAAATAAAAAAATTGGATTAACAATGTACAATAATGTTCTTTTGTCAAATCCTAGATTTGGATTAGTCACACGGCCAAGCATGTCACACGATTCTTGGTTGTTCATGCATTCAGACAGGGATGCTCAAACAGCTGTCCGCTAGCCAGATCAAGCCCACCGAATTTATGATGAAAAAGCTTCCCCACAATTTAATTCATGAGCAATCTAAAAACTGTTTCCAAATTGTAGGTAGTAGGATATTCCACATTTTCAGATTACTCATTCATGCATTCCCACGCAGAATTATATCCCATCTGAGAAGGCTTACAAAAACTATAATGAAACATTGGATTAAACCTAGATTTAGTCATATTTAGAGCAGACCCATTGAAGTGAATGAGACATAAGCTAGTGAAGGTGCCAGGCACATAGGACTAGGGAAGCTATTCCAGAAATAGGGTGCCACCACAGAAAAGGCCCAGTTCCCCTCCCCTCTCTGCTGAAACTCGGAAAATCTCAGATGTGGCATTTACCATCTATGTACCATGCAAATATACATGATTTGTACGTAATGCTCCATAGTGCTTCTCCTCCATCACTGGTGAAGCTGTCACTACTAGGTGGCTCCAGCTTTACCAGGGAGCCTACTCACTTGTGAGGGGGTTGGTTGGTGTAGCAAAATAGACCTCCAGATAATGGAGAGGAGCCCTGAAAAGACTGGTGGGGAAGACGTGGACGTGACTGCCGAGGCCACAGAGAGGAGCAGGACAGCAAATGGTGCCCCCCAACTCCACAAAGTGCACAATACCCAAAGCCAGCACCTGAGGCAAAATTTCCCACAGCCTGTGTGTGTGTGTGTGTGTGTGTCCTTTCATGATGTCATAAATCAGCTGCCTGAGGTGGCCATCTCACTCTGCCTAATGGCAGGGCCGGTGGAGGGGAAGACTCTTTCTTTCTGGCTGTCGCCCAGAACATAGAGAAGGGCAGTGACAGGCTTGTGGAAGGAAGAGTCAATGCAGCTTAGGAAGGCAGCAGGAAGCTAAGTAAAGATGGTGGGGGTAGGAAATGAGGGCTGCAGTTTCAGGGAGGGAGTCGTCCAAAGGAATGACAGGAAGAGGAGAAGACCGCCTGGGGGAGCCCGTGAGGTAAAGGAACGAAGGCCATGTGTGGAAAGAAGGGCTGAAGGTCATTGGAAGGTCAAAGTAGCACATTGTGGTTTCAAAGAATGAGTCAATTTTTTAGCTGATGGCCTTTCATTCTAACAGAATTGGTAATGTAAGCCTAGGGTGCTTCTAGACCAGGGTGGGCAACTTCTTGCCCTCCAAATGTTTTGGCCTACAACTCTCATTAGTCCTCACCATTTGCTATGCGGGCTGTGCCTAGACCTACACCACTGCTTTATAGCGGTATTGAAGTGCACTGATGACTGTTGGGCCGCGTTATGCATTCCATGTACCGCTTTCGCAGTGTTATTTCCTGCTTTTCATTCCACGCTACCCACAAATGTCATGTGTCCTATGGGATATACAGTAAAGGCGGCCGAGGGACATAGTGATACCATGATGGGATCATACTGATTTAACACACGGTGAAGAACTGGCCTTATGGGAGTTGTGGACGAAACATCTGCAGGGTCACAAGTTGCCAGGTCTAGGCAAATGGCTCTTCGTGCTACCAATCCAAAGACAACATGCACCTATTTGTCTTTCCCTCCTTAGCAGAAGAAGTGGTGGGGAAACATGGTAGGGTTACAGTGTTGTTGTTTGGACCTCTTCCCCTCCCCTATCAAAACGGCATGAACGAGGCAGGGTGATTGCACAACGAAAGCCTTGTCTGGAAGTACCGTTAGTGAGTATCAAGGTACCAGGTTTCCTTGGGAGTTGGCGGAGATGGCTAAACTTACGGCGCAAGTAAAAGAAAAACCAATAACCTCGTTTGTATCAGACTGGAAACCTCTGATAGAATATTTGAAAGAGTTGGGGGGGAAAATGATTTATAGGTTTGCGGATTTCACATATAATCTGTGGTCTTAATACACTTTAATACACAATAAAGTGAAGTAAGAATGATATAAAGTTACGGTATTTCTTCAATTCGAAGACACACTTTCCCCCCCATATATACATCTCTAAAAATGGGGTGCGTCTTAGAATCGCGGGTGCATTTATTATTTCTTAGAATCAAAGCTTTTTTTTTCTGTTGGGGTCCTGAACTTAGTGTGCATCTTACAATCGATGGCGTCTTAGAATCGAAGGAATACGGTAACTAGTAAGAACAGATAGCCCATATGCTTGCCATGAAGAATGCCTGAAATGGAATATGGCCTTATATGTTTTGTATGTGTGCTTTTATAAGTTGTATTGTATCGTTTGTGAAGTTTTGTCTTGTCTTTTTCTGTAGAAAATAATAAAAACATAGACGTTGAAAAGGTACCAGGCTTCCTAAACTGTGGGTCATGACCCTCACCCACTGGGGTAATCCGGTCCAATGCATACCAGGACTCAACGCCAATCTCGAAACGCTATTCATCAGTATGTAACACGTAGGGTGTATAGTCACATAAAGACCTCTCCCATCTGATTGATCTATTTCACTTTCTCATACATGCCAGTTGCGTGCGTGTTAGGGCTCCCGCTTCCCCTCAGGGGGTTGCAGGGAGCACGATTCCTGCTGAACTTGAATTCTGGCTGCCAGCCTAGGCAGTATCGTGTCTTCGCCCATCCAGCGGAGTTTGAGTGAGGGCTGTCTGATAAGGAAGCTTGATTGGCATCTGTGAATGGAGAGGGAGGGAACACACGTGCCTGCTATGATGAGGTCTGGGTGAATCGTTCCCCAGAACCAAGGGAAACGCTTGCCTTGGCTTGCGGAGCCGCTGGGGTTTTCCTCATCACCACCAGGGTGAGGAGCGGCCAAATTCCAAAGGCCAAAATCATTGGCGCGTTTGAGCCATCAAGTCCCATTTCTGGTGCTCTAATCATCGATGGCGTCTCTCCAGGCTTCTAAAATGAATCTGCCTTGTCTCTTTTAGTGCTGATGGGGTAATTCTGAAATAAAAGAGAGAACGCTCACCTCTGAACTTTGGCTCCGGGGGGAATCCTGGCTGGAGGTGTCAACCAAATGTCAGCCCAGCAAAACCATGTTATCACACTAGGAGATGTGGAGGTTGGTGGTGGTGGTAGGATTTCATAGTTGGTAGGCAATACATTTAAAATGGAACCTGCCAACCAACATAAAAAAAATATTGGTTTCTCTCAAATGTACCATGTTGGGACAAAGTGCCTGAGGATGTAGTGGATGTAGAAATAGCTACAGGTATTTCTGGGGGAAACTGATTATCTGGTTCCATTTTAGTCTGGCTTCCAACCATGTTTTGGTACCGATACCTCTTTCTTGTGTTGGTGAACAATCTACCCTGGACGTAGATGGGGCAGTGTAACCTTGATGGAGCTCTCCTGGATCTCAATGAGTTCCAATACTGTCAGACATGATAGCCTGTGAAGTCACCTTGCTGGGATGGTCCTGGGCAGGGCCAGCTCTAGATTTTGAAGGTCCTTGGGTGGGATGCACTCATTGACCCATCCAATCTCATTGAGTCTACCTTCTCACCACCCTTTTCACCAGATGCTGCCGTTCCTTATCCTCTTTGACATCATTGTTACCACTAGCTTGCTTGACAGGCAGAAAGCCAGGGAGAAAACAGGCAGTAGCTGTCTTTCAGAATGCTCCCTACTTGGAGGCAAATGATGAGGCTTGCTAAGTAATCTACAAAGCTCTTATTAAGCAACAAACGTCTCTTCAATTTGAATAGAGTCTACCTCTTTGAAAAGACCCCCTAGGCAAAATTATGCAAACTAAGCAAGGCAATTGTCTGTTCAAGAAGAGAAAGAAGTTACTTCTGGAATGCCCCGTAACTTCAAAGTGCCTGGTGCGGTGGTAGGTTCTGGCGTAATCGAACCAACTTTCTCACGGCTTCTTTTCGCGCCATGCGGTTCAGCTTCCGGCAGATCCAAGCATCAGTGTTTCGGAACGCTCGCCCCTGGAAGAACGATCACTTCCCACTGAGTGTGTAGGATTTGGCCTTGAGGAGATAAGCTCTGGAGGGGGCTGACTCCCAGCTGGGGAATCGCCCATGAGAGCTTCCTCCCCCAGTGGTACGGGCTGGCTGGTGTCTGGCGCTGCGTCTTCTAGTTCTGAATCTGATTCTGATTGATTACCTGAAACACCTTCTCCTGTAACAGGGGCAGTAGGGTTAGGCATGACAGTAGCATCTCCTGCTCCTCCTTCTCACTTCCACCATTGTGAAGGTCATGGTGAGAGATAGGTGAATAAGCAGGTTGCATTAGTGAGGAGGAAGAGGAGAAGAAAGTCCAGGGGGCTTTTGTCAGTGGGCCCCTGCTGAGACGTTGGCCTTTGACAGGTGCCTGACCATGCAGACGGGGAATCGTATTAAAGGATTTCTAGTCCTACCCAAAGGATAGATCCAAGGAAGTAGTGCTGAGGATCGCTGCTCTGCTTCTGTTATGTGAGGTGCTGCAGGAGGTCCATCTTGTCTCCCATGAAGCTGATGTGTGGGAGATTCAGGACAGGTAAAAGGAAGGACTTCTCCACACAGGCACATAGTTAAATTATGGAATTCACTTCTACAAGATGTACTGATGGCCATCAATTGGGAAGGCTTCAAAAGGAGATTGGGCAAATTCATGGAGGACACGGCGATCAAGGCTACTAGTCCTGATGGCCATGTACACCAGTTGCAGGGGAACATGGGCAGGAGGGTGCTGTTGTACTCATGGCTTGCTTGTGAGTTCCTGGTCGACAGTTGGTTGGCCTCTTCTGCTCGGATGTTCATGGTCTTTAGCATCCACATAACGCTGCTAGCAAAGGATATCTGGCAATTTTGACTGAAGTGTCATTAATATAGAGATAACAGTCATCTCTCTTGTTTTCCTTTGATCCTATGGAGGTACAGTTGTTGAAGTCATGAATGGCAGTCTGAGCTCAGTGATGGACTGGATGTGGGTGAATAAACTGCAGCTTAATCCAGAGAAGATGGAGGTACCTTCCCACCCACCCACCCACCCATCATTAGGCTCTCTTCATATGGAAGGTGCTCCACTGCTGCCATTTTGGTTGCTCATTTCAGTCCCCTTTCCAGCAACACCATAGTATTTTTGAAGTGAGGCAACCAGACCTGTAGAGAAAATATCCCAAATGTGGCTGAATGAAGTTTTGCAAATGGCCAAAACAATCATTTGTGTCTACTTGGCACTACAAAATATTGGGTTATTAAAGGAGAAAACTGAAATCTGAGTCCAACCATATAAGTCAAGACCAGGGGAAGACAAAAAGGAAGCTGTGATAAACAGGGCTGTTGCCAACTTCTAAAGCAAGGGGCTTTTAGGACAAGGATGGAGAACTTGCATCGCTCCAGATGTTGTTAGACTACAATCCCCATGATAATTGGACATGCTGGCTGGGGCTGATAGGACCTGGAGTCCAACAACATCTAGAGAAGCAGAGGTCCATGCATTAGGGTCTAATGACATTTCTTTAAATATGCTGCTAGCAGCGTTTTCTTTTTTTACCCAAAATTTAGCCCAAGTTGCCTGATCAGGGCCTTATAATGAGGAGTGGGCCTGGGGGCTCTAACCTTTTGCTACCCACTGCAGTCCTAGAATCATAGAATCATAGAATAGTAGAGTTGGAAGGGGCCTATAAGGCCATCGAGTCCAACCCCCTGCTCAGTGCAGGAATCCACCCTAAAGCATCCCTGACAGATGGTTGTCCAGCTGCCTCTTGAAGGCCTCTATTGTCGTACTGCTCTAAGAGTGAGGAAGTTTTTCCTGATGTCCAGCCGGAATCTGGCTTCTTGTAACTTGAGCCCATTACTCGGTGTCCTGCACTCTGGGATGATCGAGATCCAGATCCAGATCAAGCCCCCACGCCTGCAATTTATATTGCCAGGAAGGCAACTCATTTGACGTCTCTTTCTCGGTGGGGTAGGACTATTTTAATAAATACATAAGGAAGCAAATATATGCCACCTCAAAACTGCTTCTCTCTCTTCCCCAATCCTTCACAGCCTGGTTTACTTCTACTCTCAAAAGCGCAGAAGAAGGGAAAACAAATGTGTTACTATCCAGTCCCAAAAGCTTTCAGGAATATTTGGTCTACATAAAACATAATCATTACTTTCAATGTAACGTCCATGTTTACATTTGCATTTATAATATACCTCAGAGGTGCGTGTTTGTTTGTTTTTGTTTTTTTGACTTTATCTTATATGACCATGTTCTGTACTACATCTCCATATGCTGTCTGAATTTTAGGGGAATATTGTTTTCTTTTCTTTTTTCCTTTCCCCGCTTTTCTTCTCTCTTTTTCCTTTCTATTCATTTGTTTCTTGTGTTATTTTGTTGATTATTATTATTGTATTTCTTGTATATTTTCAAAAAAATATAGAAAAAAGAAAAAAGAAGGAAAAACAAATAAAAATGAAAAACAAGTGTGAACTGTATAAAATAAATAAATAAGCGCCAGAAGGGCATTTAACAAGGGAGAATTGATTTGGTTGGCCGAGGATGGGAGAAACACCCCACCGCCTACTCATTAATTCTCCCTTCTATTGATACTAGGAGGGAGCTATGACTTAGCCATGCTTAGTTATTGGTTATTGGATCTACTCATACGGATGACTAACCCCTGGACCCAGCCCAGGATTGAGAACCCTCTCTTAGATTTGTAAATTCGGAGCCTTTGGACAGCAGTTTCACCTGCAGCAGTGCACAGATAGTCCTGGTGATCTCCATGCGGTGGAAAGTTTCACCCACACCCACACACCCGGGTTTTGCATATATAGCAGACCTCTGAGAAACGGACAAGGTGGAGGTTATGTGGACAATCAGGAGTTATGCTAGGAGAAGAAAATGTCCTCCTTGCTCAGGGTTACCTATCTTGTAGGGTGGGTGGAAAGGAGGAAGTATTTGAGAGATTCACCAGCACTTCTGTGTTTTGGATCATGTGATCCAACTCCATGCAGGAAGCATTGAGGAGTGTGTGTGTGCTATGTTCTTCAGGGATCCATTCCAGCTGACAGGCATTGGCAGAGATGGGGCGTGGTTCGAAAGTCTTTTGAGGACTCACACGAGCAGTGAGACTCACTCCGTTCCCCTCGCGCCTCAGACGTTGTGCATCATCACCGAGAAGATACTTGTTACAGGGAATGCAACTCTAGAGTGACAGGGGGAACGATGTATTTCAATATGTGAGATGATTGGCTAAGTAAATGGAGGGGTGAAGTGCTGTGTGATATATAAACAGGGCGCTATTCTTGTGTAGCTCAGACAGGCTGTAGAGAGGGAAACGTTTAGATCAGGATAGAGACTGTGAAGAGACAGATTGTGAAGAGATGACGTGTGACTAGGATTTGTGTGTATAGGACTGAAGTGGAAATTAAGTGTGCCTGTGTGCAAGAGGAGATCTAGATAGGCTGAAGCTTTTAAAGTTACTTATTTACTCATTAACATCTTCATGCTGTAATTAATAAAGGTTTCTTTATTTTATAAAATCCTACACCTCCTGCTCATGGCTACAAAAGCGGTAAAGTAACAAAGGGAATAAATAGGTCAGTATAAAGCCAATGTGTCCTCACACCTCGCAAAGTAATGAAGAGAAGAAATAGGTCAGAATAAAGCCCGTGTGTTTCCTCACACCTCGCAAAGTAAAGTGGTTGGACTTGACATCAAGGTCTTGGTGGCAGCGTTAACGTGGGGGACGGGACAGTGTTGCCTGCAGTGGGGAAACTCTTATTGAAAAGGTATTCTCACTGATAAATAGGCAGGAATGCCACGCCTTGCAGCTTACGTTTCAGCTGGTGAAATCCAACACACTCCCATCACCGCAGGCTGCCTCTGATTCTCGGAGCTGCAGTCCAACACATCTGGATTGTTTGGGGGAAGGCTGCTTTTTTTTGGCCTGTCTGTGTCCTGGTTTGTACCTTTGTGTCAGAAGTTGTTAAGTTCCATGACTGGCTTTATGTATTTTATTTATTTATTTACTTATTTATTACATTTATAACCCACCGTTTCTCGTCCAAGGAACCCAAGGCAGCGTACATAATCCTCCTCCTCTCCATTTTATCCTCACTACAACAACATTGTCAGGTAGGTTGGGCTGAGAGTCTGTGACTGGCCCAAAGTCACCCAGTGGGTTTCTGTGGCTAAGTAGGGACTAGAACCCAGATCTCCTGACTCCAAGTCCAACATTTCAGCCACTACACCACACTGACTCTTGATTGTACATACACATCTGCATTTTTGTTAACAACAATGCCACAGATCCAACTGCAAAGTTGGGGTAGCTGGCTGACCCCTCACACCGAATTCTGTCATTGTGGTTATACTTTGAAGTATACAAAAATGAGCAGAGCACTGCTGAGATAATCAGTCATCCTTCTAATCTCCTTTTTTTGGGGGTTGTACATTCATGCTATGAGTTATAAGCTTAGGCTGATATACCAACTGCACCTTTATCTGGGCAGAGCCTAGCTACAGTTATCCATGCTCTGATAACCTCTCGTTTGGGTTACTGCAATGCGTTATATGTGGGGCTGCCTTTGAAAATGGTCCGGAAATTTCATCTGGTGCAAAACAGGGCAGCCCGTTTACTAACAGGGACTGGCTGGCAAGACCACATCACGCCAGTCCTTCTACAACTTCATTGGCTGCCAGTCCAGGTCTGGGCCCGATTCAAAGTGCTGGTACTAACATTCAATGCCCTAAACAGTTTGGGGCCAGGTTATTTGAAGGAACGCCTCCTCCCATATGTGCCTGCCTGGACCTTAAGATCATCCACAGGGGTCCTTCTCCGTGAGCCCTGCCAAAGGAAGTGAGACAGGTGGCTACCAGGAGCAGGGCCTTCTCTGCTGTGGCACCCCGGCTGTGGAACGAGCTCCCTAAGGAAGTTCGCCTGGCACCTACACTATTCTTTCAGATGCCAGGTGAAGACCTTTTTATTCTCTCAGCATTTTAACATTCTATAAACTTAATTTTAACTTTGCTATTTTAAAATTGTATTTCTGCACTGCTGCTGATTTTATTCTGGTTGTGATTTTATATTGTATTTTGTGTTTTATACGTTGTGTTTTATACTTTGAATGGTTTTAATTTTTGTGAACTGCCCAGAGAGCTTTTGCTATTGCATGGTATAAAAATACAATAAATAAATATAATATGGACTCTTGGGACCGAGCTGTGATTGTTGCTATTGTGGCACAGACAATAGTGTTTGATTATGTTATTTATTTATTTATTTATTTAAATTATGCCCCCCCCCACTTTTGCAAATCATTCTTCAAAGTGATTTACAGAAAAAGCCCCATAACGTAATAAAAATAAATACACAATGTCAAATAGATCAAATATAAATAGCTAGGTTTATTTAAAAACTCTGTGGCAGAACACACACACACACATATATAAGCTGATATACCCAGCGTTGTTCGGGCCCCCTAAGACATATGTCTGTGAGGTAATCATCTTAAAGTAAATGGCCGTTGCGAGGCGTGTGAGTTAACTTTTAAAAGAATTATCTTTTTTTACCTCTCTCACCCTCACAACAACCCTGCAAGGTAGGCTTATACCTGACATCATCGCTCTCAATCCATATGGGATATAATATATAACAAGACACCCAAATTACAAAAAAAATCTGAACTGCAGTCCATCTCTCCTTTATGGGTCACTTTACAATAGCTGGCAGTATTCATGCACAGAGGAAGCAAAGCCACAAATGGGGGGAGCTTGAATTGTGCAAGTTCCCTTTCCTTGGAAGGGGATTTCCAGTAGTGTCTGGAACACGTATCTATGTTTGCAGGACTCAAGATGAATTCTTCAGTAATTCATAAATAAAAGTTCACTCCCAATTCAGATGAGCTCCAGCCCTAGGCAAGGATCTCAGGGCTGACCTATCAGATTCCATTCCCCATTACCTGAGACAAGATATGGACACAGTGAGGTTTTCTCATGCTTGCAGGACACAAGAAGAACTCTTCAGAAATTCATGAATAAAGGCTCAGTCCCAATGTATTTGTGATAGCAGCTCAGATGAGCTGCAGCCCAAGGCAAGGGTCTTCGAGCTGAATCATTGGGTTTTTCTTTCCCCATTGCAGCAGACAGGATATGGGCGTAGTGAGGTTTTCTCATACATCAGTTTCATTTTATACTTCACAGTATACGTTTGAGGTAGACTCAAAGAGGAATGGATCCAAGGCGTACCTATGCTGGCTGAGCACCAGACTGGCCTATGTCCCTCAGTTTACCTGTCTGTAAAATGGGACAGAGGGGAAATAACCTGAGAAGCAGGTCACATCCTGCTAGGTTTTTTCTCCCTCCTCCTCCTGTGCTCTGGTTTGAAGGGTGTGGCATCCAGATACGACAGGTGAACTCCAGAAAATCCCTCCCCCCACATGGCTTCCTCTAAATTGGTCTGAGATCATATCAGAGAAGGATCAGGCTGGTAGCCATGAACAATGCATCTCCCCAGAGGCAGCTGCATGATGCAAACCAGCAATGCTGTCCATCCAAAGATCTTGAGGGGTGTGAGCAAGGAGGAATGACAGAAAGAATCAGTAAGTTCCTCAATGGGACTTCATCAACTACGGGGAAATAATTGGGTGCTTCCAAGTGTAAAGCTGGATACAGCTAGAAAGAAAGCGTCTATTTTTCTTGAGCATTTCAGCACCACATCAGATGTGGACAGCTCTACGGGGCTGAAGATTAGAGAAGCTTTTTGTGATGATTCATCTTTTCATTTAGGCCAGCTAAGAGCTGTATCTCCATTTGCACGTTAGAAGGGGAAAAGGGGGGGGCAGGCCTTGAGGGGAGAGTGACATGCCCCCTCTCCGGGTTTCCCTTTTTGCCCAGCACCCATTGAATGGGCAGCTGGGGGTGGTACTGCCACGCCCCCAAAACCACACTGCAAAGCCGACAGCCACTTGCCCTGAAGTAGGACGCCTCTCCTCCCCAAAAAGAAAGGTAAGATGGGAGAAATTGATGGGGAAAATGGCTTGTTTCCAACTCAGTTCATAAACCCAGCCGAATTTAGGTGAAGCTATTTTTCCTCCCTAGGTGAATGAAAAGTCCAGATCCAATGCATTTTAATGATAGCACCTCTTCCTTTTTTGGGTGAACAGGAAAACCTCAAGCTGCAATGTCCCTGTTCATGAGAAAAGCCCTGCCTGTGTTTAGTCTGCCGACATTGCACTGCCCAGGGGAACTGACTGCTTATGTGTCGGTTCTAGCCGGACAATGTCATACCTGCATCAACTGTCGGCCAGAGCACGCGCCAGCAATGCTTTTACCTGCCCTGATTCCCTGTGAGGCTGTCCACAGTGGGCAGAACTGGGCACCATTAAGATCACCTGAGCAGGAGATGAACAGATGGGACCATGGGTGCAATTGACCGGGAAATTCTCCTGCACAAACCCCACCTAAACTAACGAGTCATGCAAGGAGATGTGCTCCCGCTATTGCTAATTTCAGTGGCAATAGTGATCTAATTTCAAGATCACCTGTGCAGGGGAATGTGGGAACATCAAAAACAATCTGAGACATCCCAGCGCTTAGCAAAAACACTATTTGTTACAAACAGTGGGAAATCCAAAAATGTAGAAATCCAAAACCGCAATCCAAAAAGAAACAATCAGCTTTGTCTTTCGGGCCTAGCTCACTCCCGTCCTTGAGAGGTTGATGTAGCAACTAAAGCACAGCCTGAAAGCAGTTTGCTGCAGTAAAACGACATTAACTCCATAGCAGTGGCTTGAATCGTTCTGCCATAAAGCGTTACTGCTGAGAAATGCAGTAAGATCCGATGCAGAACATCCTGGTGGATTGGGCTCTCTGTTAGTGAAGGCTATTTGGATGTTCAGTACCCACCAATCTTGGCCCATTCCATTCTAGGACCATAATCCCACTTCTGACCCATGTATTTCTTTGAAAATGCCCCTAATCTGAAAGGTGGCGACCCCTTACCTCACAGCGCATGGTGCTTTTATCGGGTGTGGCACACACCATCTGAGAGGTGATGGAGATCTCACTCCCAGGATTGCTGATCTTGTCATACGTGCAGTTAAAGTTCTTGGAGCTTACAAGTTTTACCTCCATGCCACGCAGAGGACATGGAGGTAAGTTTTAGCCCATCTAGGCAGAGATGGAAACGCGGTGCAAAATTACAAATTTAAAACACCAGGTTAAAATTTATTTATAGACTGTTAAAATGTTGGGAGGATAAAAAGGTCTTCACCTGGCGTCTAAAAGCATATAATGTAGGTGCCAAGCGAACCTCCTTAGGGAGCTCATTCCACAGCCCGGGTGCCACAGCAGAGAAGGCCCTCCTCCTGGTAGCCCCTGCCTCACTTCCTTTGGCAGGGGCTCGCCAAAGGAAGTGAAGTAAAAGAACCCTCTTCCCACACCACATCACCCATGTGGCCCAACCCAGCATAGTCTACCAGTTTTCTCTTACACTCCGCACCCCTCCAAAACATTAGGGTGACCATATTTGGGAAACCAAAAAAGAGGACACCCAGTGGAGGGGAGGAGAAGTAGCTTTCTCCCCAGCCACCTTAAAGGCACCAGTTGGAGCGGAGGAGAGGAAAGCGTGTCATTCCCACCCACCCCCACTCCTCCAACTGGGGCCTTTTCTATAATGTCTGGGAATGACATGCTGTCCCCTTTAAGGCCCTGATTGGAGCAGTGGAGGAGGGGATGACGTGCCTCCAGAAAGCATCCCTCCTGCCACCTTAATGCCAGCCTTAAAAAGGAAAGCTCCTATTTCCAGGACATTATAGAAAATTAGAGAAAATCCCCGACACCCAGGATGGAACAAAACCAGGACAAATCTGGGGAAATCCTGACAGTTGATCACCCTGTTTTTTGGTACAGTCATCAGAGGAAATCCTGGTAAACAATCCTAGCAAACAGTGACTCAGAGCCTTCACCCCAGGTCAGACACCTGCAGCAACATTTTTCCCAGACAAAGGTTTCCCAGCAAAGAAGAAACTGTTATCCTATCCCCGTCTTCTTCAGAGTGGGCTGCGATTGTTTGCCACATATTCACAAGGTCAACATCCTTCATCCGGATCACTGCCACATCCCGGTTTTCGAAGATGATCTAGTCTTATGCACACAGTAAAATGAAGTGGTATAAAACCTTCCTGAAATGGTACAGCTAATTGCACTGCTTCTGGCAGTGGGTGTGGGGTACCATTATTTGAACTTTGTCGCAGGTAAAAAGACAAACATAGCTCCCTGCAGGTTAAAAATCTAATACATGAGGGAGGGAGGTTGTATCTGGCCCAGTCCCTGCCAGATGGGGTTGGAGGAATGCCTCGATTCTAGACACTATAGGCTGGATCCAGACCAGGTTTGTTGCACTTAGGCCTTAGCTAGACCTAAGTTTTATCCCGGGATCGTCCCGGGGTCATCCCTGTTCATGTAAAAGACACACAGGGGATCCCAGGAACAGGCTGGGATGACCCCTGGATGATCCCGGCATAAACCTTAGGTCTAGCTAAGGCCTCAGTTTCCCATTGGTGTAGATGAGGCTTTAGTTTCAGATACCAGACATCAGCTGAGACTGGCCTGCTTTATGCCCAACAGTTGCCAGAAGATAAGAATGTCACTCAGCGCATGAACAGTGCATTTCACTGATCTGTACTGCCATAGATATTTCAGACATAAGTGACAGGTCTTCTGGCTTTAAGCCCAAGTACTTCACATCTGCATCTTTCCATATAACATTCTCTCCCCACTTTCTATCTATCCATCCATCTATCTCAAATGTCTCTCAGTCATCCCTTGATCATCACAGAAACCCTTTGGCTTGCTCATCCATCCTGTCTATATTTTGTCCATCATGTCCCTGTCAAGTGACGATCTGTTTCATAAGGGGTACAGTTGTCTTAGTTTAATGCACCAACGAACAAACAGGGATCTTCTGATACCTTAAATGACCAACATACTGTGGCAGCAAAAGCTTTTGCGGAGTAGAACTGACTTCATCTGTCTGTCTAGCTTTTGGTGACCATATGAAAAGGAGGACAGGGCTCCTGTATCTTTAACAGTTGCATAGAAAAGGGAATTTCAGCAGGTGTCATTTGTATATATGGAGAACCTGGTGAAATTCCCTCTTCATCACAATAGTTAAAGGTGCAGGAGCTATACTAGAGTGACCATTTTAAAAGAGGGCAGGGCACCTGCAGCTTTAACTGTTTTGATGAAGAGGAAATTTCACCTGGTTTCCATATATACAAATGACACCTGCAGAAATTCCCTTTTCAATACAACTGTTAAAGATACAGGAGCCCTGTCCTCTTTTTCATATGGTCGCCCTAGCCTTCCATCCAGGATTTTGTCCTCGCCCTGACATTCTTCATCCATTCCAGGAGAACTGGAGACACATTTGCACCCATCCCTACAAACCTATGAATGTGTCCAACCCTGGACCCCTCCTTGCCTCTTTTGTATCTGGTCAAGAGAGCAGGGCTCCTGCAGCTTTAAATGTTGTGATGAAGAGGGAATTTCATTAGGTGCTGCATGCATATAAAATGACACCTGCTGAAAGTCCCTTTTCTATACAGCTGTTAAAGACACAGGAGCACTGCCCTCCTTTCCATAGATTACCCCAGTGAACTGTATTTAAATATTTTAAATAAATAAGTGCCAGAAGGGCATTTCACAGGGGAGAATTAATTTGGTTGGCAAGGGATGAGCGGGACACCCCACTTCCTGCTCACTAATCCTCCCCGGTATGGACACTACGAGAGCATTCTGCTTAGAGTAAGCCCAGTCACTTCAATGGGTCGTAAGAATGACGAAACCCTGGACCCACCCAGCCCAACGGATTGGGACCCCTGCCTATGATTCGTATGGCAGAGCTCGGAGCCTTTTTATGAGCAATTTGATATTATGCAGCCGTTCCCCAGGTGGTCCCGACGATCTCCGTGTCACGCAAAGTTCCCCCCGCCGGGTTCTGCACGTGTAGCAGACCTCTGAGAAACGAAAATAGAAAGGGCAAGCGCTGCTGTGCTGAGGGGCCTTTTCTGCTACTTTCGGTTTCGTTTCTCTGAAATGAGGCGCGTCTGGTTTTGGATCTCTCTTAGCTAAGCAGCTTTCGTGCTGTCTTGCTTTATCCCTGCTGCTGTGGATGAGACCCGGGTAAGTTGTTACTAACCTCCATGAATGGGGCGCGGTAATAAAGGAAGGAAAGGGGGTGTTAATTAAAAAGGGGTGCCTCAAAGCCACAAGCTCCTAGTTCTGCATTCTCCAATGTCTCCTGATTGCTTTCCAACTGTATTTCTTTTAGGGTACAAAGCCAAAGGTGTGGGTGTGTGTGTGATCTTATTACTTAATACCCAGTAATCACATTAAGTAATGATAATAACACACACACACACACACACACACACACCACCCTAACAATTTCTATTTGTTCTGTTCCATCCCCGTCCCCAAAAAATAATAATGGCATTTTGTTTTTGCAATCATAAGGGCTGAAAAGGTGTGGCTGGTTGTTTTTTAAATGAAGAGAATATTGATTATGTGGGTGGCTGAGTACAGACTGGCATTTGTGACCCTGAAAATCAAAATGTTTAGGGCTCATTGCTCTGGGATGCCAGAATAAACCATGCTTTAAAGCAGGGGAAGGAAAGCGAGGTAACTATAAGCTTTTGGGCTGCCTCAGTCTTTTAAATAATTTGTGTATAGGCGTGAAAGGATCAGTAATTTTTTTTTAAAGTAAGACCATTCTTTCTTTAGTGTACCTAGAGTAGTTGACTTTTTAATGGCAAAGTTCCTGTGCAGTTAACAGCAGTGTAACATGCAGAAATTCTTCAGGTAAAGCTTTTCCCAGCATGACTTTAAAATGATGGGGGGAAGTTTTACTACTCCCCGAATTTTCCACTATTTGTACTGTTATTAGAGGAATCAAGAGCCATGCTAGAAGAAAAATGGACACCCTTTTGAAATACTTGAGAGGTAAACATTTCTGTGCTTTGGATCATGTGAACCAGCTCTGTGCAGGCAGTATTTAGGGGTGTGTGCGCTATGTTCTCCAGGGATCCGTTCCAGCTGGCTGGCCGTGGCAGTGACGGAATAACAGGTTGGGTGGGGCGAGGTTCTCCATCGTCACTGGGAAGATAATTGTTATGGTGAATGCAACACATAACAGAATTGTGTTGAGTAACAAACTAGAGACTTGCAGCCTGCATCAGGCTGGTGAAATCTATCACCGCAGGCCGCCTCTGAAGGCTGCTCCCTCTCACCTGCCTGTGCCCTGATTTGTGTATTTGCGTCAACAGCTGTTGCCTAGATCAAGAGTGGACAGAAAGTAGAACTCCAGATGTTTGCTTCCAGGATTCTTGGCCATTGGCCATGCTGGCTGGGGCTTCTGGGAGTTGAAGTCCAAGGCATCTGGAGAGCTTCCATCTGCTCATCACTGGCCTAGTGGGAAAAGTGGGTGGGTCCTTCCCCTACACCATGCACCTCAATGAATATTCAAGCCAAGTGTGCAGCAATGATGCCTGATACTTTGGGGTATCTCATTCAAATTAATCCCGCTTACCCCCACTCTTGGGGAGACAATTTCCGTAAAAAGAGGAACCATACTTGTGAAGGAGTACCCAGTGGCTGAGTTCACACAACACAACAACACACACTCAACCTATACCCAAGTCTGAGTGTGGGTTGTTGTTGAACTGTGAGTTGTTGTTGAACTGTGGGTTGTTGTGTGAACCCAGCCATGCTAACAAACCATGGTTTGTTAACCACAAACGGTCTACAGAAAGAACCCATGGTTCATTGATGGGTTTTGAACTGTGAGCTATTCCTAATTAACAAACAGTGGTTTGTTAGCATGGCTCGATTCACACAACACAACAACCCATGTTAAAGCAACAACCCACACTCAACCTTGTGATATGGTTAATCTGAATCTGTTATGGTTGGAATCCAATTTTTAAAAAACATCTAAAATTGATTCATCATATAGATTTTTATTAATTCACTGATTAAATCTGCATATAAATAAATTCTGAAGGAGGAAAAGCATCCTTTCTTTGTTTTTATTTATTATTTAAATCTACCTATATAGCATTATTACTCTGCTCTTCAACAAAAAAGCTGACAAATATTAATAATTACATTTTTAGATAATGCACTACGGTTTTCCAGCAGGCGTATCTTAAAAGAGGCATTCCTTCCTCAGAGAGAGAGAGAGAATATCTCACACAAGTGCTTTTGTAAGCATTTAGTTATTAAAGATCTGCCTATTTGTTCAGTGGCACATGTTTTAAAAGATTTAAAGCTTTTTTAAAATCAAGTAATCTAACCCGCCAGTCATTAAAATCTAGGATCTCTATAAAAGAAAAGTTTCACTCTCCTGCCCCGCCTTGCCCTGCTTATACAGTCATGGCTTGTTCATAACCGGTGAAGTGTATTATGGTTGTACAGCCCAGAATGGAGCGACAGCTACTCAACAATGAAACATAGTCTAATATAAGGATGTTTGAACCTCTTTCAGCCTGAGGGCCAAATTCCATTTCGGAGACGCCCTTGGGGGCCACATTCCGGTGGTGGGTGGGGCCAAAAGCAAAAAGGGCCAGGGCCAGGTCTGGCCCAAGATGTTTTGCTGCCTGAGGTTAAAAAAACAGGCAAAAACAAGTCCCGTTCCATGTACAAAAGCTAATTGGACCAGCAGATGAACCTATCTCCAATACATGGACCTCATCTTCCACTGTAGGCAACTGACTAACTTAGTGGGCGCAGAGCAGGTCACACAGCACACTGATCTCTCCTCCCAGTGCTTTGCTGCCCCCTCCCAGCATCTGCTGCCTGAGGCAACTACTTCACTCTAATGGTAGGGGCGGCCATGGGCACAGCCAAAATACCAAACATATCAGCCTAGCTTTAGCTTAAATCTCCTATAGCCAGTTACTAAGCCCTTAGGAGAGGCAGTTCAACTTTTTAAAATTGTGGTGGTGTCTGAAAACCGCACAAAAGTTGAGAAGCCTCCAAACGATCGGTGGTCCAGTGAAAGGTGTTGTCCTAGCGAAGGGGCATGATCTTCTGGGGACCCCGGGAAGGCCAGAGGTTTTACATCCCTAGTCTAATACCAACAGATCTATGTTGGTTTGTTTCCTGAAGGATATTTTCCACTGCCTGCAGCCATGGCCTTTGAGACGATCCGGAGAGACCGTGAGAAGCTGATCTCCTTCCTCGAAAGAGGGCCTGATCTCATCTTGGACGATGTGGCCTCCCAGGGCTTCATCTCTGAGAATGATTACGAGGCTTTGGATAAGCTGCAAAATCCAAAGGAGAAGATGCGGAAACTTTTGGTGAAGATCCAACTCAAAGGCGAACTGATCTGCCAGCGGTTCCTGGAATGTGCACGGAGCCTCTTTCCAGATCTGCCTCCTCAGTTATGGCCTCCAGCAAGTTGTGAGTTAAGGCTTTGTAGTACTTCCAAGTTTCTGTATTTTGGTGATCCAGATCTCCTGATTCACTGGGACCTTCACAAAGCTCCATACCAATGAATCTTATTTTTAAGTGATCCTGGGGTTGCTTTGGTCTTTGAAATCTTGCTATTTTTTTTAAAAAAAAATAGTGTTGAATGGAGCCTTGATTATACTTCATTATGATTATAATTATAATTATTAATCATGAATGCCGCACCTTAACTCTGCAGTGTTTTATAGCCTTATAATATCTGGCCTTGCAACAATGTAAGCCACTATTATCCCTGTTTCACAGAGATGGTGACTTAATAGCAGCTGCTGAGTTTAGGGCTTAGGTGGGGTCAAGGCTTAATATGAGCCAGGCCTCAGCCCCTGAACCTCTTCAGGAGGAGGAACAGACCATGGCACACCGGGGGAGTAAGAATGAAGAGGGTGTCCCTGAGCATTGGAAGAGGGCCACTGAGGAATTGCAGTCAGTCTTCATACATCTGGGGTTAGAGGGAAAGGTCTCTGGGTCGGAGGTATAGATCGAGACCCAGGACGTATCCTGATTTACAGCACTTTCCCAATCACTACGCCCAGTAATTGTCAGTGTAACAATTACATCAGTGTAATTGATGAGGTTTGAATTCATTAATTACACTGATGAGTTAAAACTTGTAGGCTGGCTGGCAATTCTAGTGGGTTAGACTGGAGGTTGTCTTGGAGTAACAATTACACTGATGAGTTCCATCCCGATACTAAGAGGAAAAATGAGGGATTTAGTGTGATAGAGCTAATGTATAAGCATCCATGCCCACTCTTACTGGGTAACTTAGGACACAGTCCTATCGATTGCACCCTCACTGCTTGGAAGCCTACAAACTCAGAGGCTTCTGCATTTCTTGTGCCCTGCCCAGCTGAAGCCAGCAGTGTGGGGGTAATGGCAGAGGTGATATTTGTCTTCCTGTCCTCTGCTCTGCTGTATTTTTGCTAGATGGGCATTTTAGCCCGTTTAGCAAAGAGGAGAGGAGGAGGTTGAAGGAAGCTCAGGATAACTCATATCCTGGCCTGTTCGGTCCCCTCCCCACCCACCTAAACACTCCCTTTCTTGAGATTATATATATTATTTTTAGTAGTTTTGGTTACAGAGGTCAAATGTTACATCAGTTGTATATACACATATATCTATATATTCCATATCAATTCAGATACAGGTTCCAAGTTCCCGCCTTGAGTGGACTCCCCCCAACCACCAGTATTGCCATCTTCCTATCTACTCTAAATGTATACCTCTAAATGTATACCCCCGTTACCTATAGTAACGGGGTTATTCTCCCCTCTTCTTCTTTATTCACAAAGTCAATAAATTTCTTCCAGATCCCCACAAATTTATTTTCATATAGTTGTCCTTGCACTTTCTGTCATTTTTTCTAGAATGGCAATCTGCCAAACCCTTTGGTAGCATTTATTAATGTGAAGCCCTTTGCCATCCTTCCAGTGCCTGGCAATCAACCCTCTTGCCACCAGTAGAAGGAGGCCTATTAAATCCTTATCTTATAGTTTATTGTCCAGACCTTTATATAAATTTAACAGCTAGGTGGGAGGATGGATAAACCCATTGCCCAGTTATTGAGCTAATCTCCTGGAACACTTTGTTCCAGAAAATATTCACCTTTGGACATGACCACCACATATGTAAATATGTCCCGACTCCTGAACAACCCCTCCAACATTCTGGGGATGTCCCTGGGCTCATCATGGGTATTTTTCTTGGTGTCAGATACTATCTGTGTATCAATTTTAACTCCCCCTTTCAAGGTCAGAGCGTTGTCTCTGACAGAGGGGATTTACAACCCATCCAATGGTCTAAGGGACGCTCCTCCCACGGACCATCGGATGGCTCTCTTAATTTAGCTTTCTCCAGGATAATCACTTTCCTTTATTTCTGATGACTCAGCCCCACAGCAAGTCGTGCAAGCAGACAATTTCCTGTTTTTGATCCCAGAACAAGGACCCTGCTTCCTGCCTCTGTGGCTTGTGAAATGATTACTAATCACTCTAATCCCCAGTTCCCTGGGCTGTGGTAAAAAGTTTGAGGACAGCGGGTTTACATTTCCTTTAGATGCAATCGCACGGGAGACTTAACGGTGTCTTTGTACCATCTGTGTTATTTACAAATCATACCAGCAACGTGCCGTGGATCCCAAGTGCCTGCTGATGATGGGGAAGCCGCTGGTCCTGCTTGCGTGGGATATACCCAAATCAAGTGCACTCCACCCTGCCTCTTCTTCCAGTTCATTTAAACTTGCATCTGTGGCCTCTTCTACACCAAGCAGGATATTCCACAATGAAAGTGGTATATAAAAGGCAGGAGCCACACTACTGTTTATAGTGGTATTGAAGTGCACTGACAACAGTCGGGCCCATTGACACATACCATATACTGCTTTCATACCACTATACCCTGCTTGGCATGGCTCCTGCCTTTTATATACCACTTTCATAGTGCAATATCCTACTTGGTGTAGATGAGGCCTGTGTCCGGCTCAAGCGGTGAAGCCTGCCTGGGTCCTAATTCAACTCTCTGGGGTTCTCCAGAGGCCACGCCCCCTGGCCACACCCATAAGTGTGCGCAGCACATTTCATTAGGGTGTGCATCCAGGGAATTTTTTTTAAAAAAATCTCACTGCCTTGCCGGGGCTGCTCTTTTGCACAATTGTGATGAGCTCCATTACACGGGCAGATAGGGGCGACCACGTGTTTCAAATTGCTGACTACGTGGTTTGTAATTGAAAACTTCCCCTCTTTGGGGGGCTCTTAGCCTTAAATGGGACAGCACCCTCTAGTGGGTGCTTTGTAGCACAACTTCAGCCGCATGTTAGGAAATTCCGCAATGGTGCCCTCCACACAACACGATAACCAATGGTGGTTCAAATAGCCAAATAACCAACTGTTGATTAAAAAACTCCCTCCACACAACACGATAACCCATGGTGGGTTAAATAACCAACTGTCGTCTATTTAAACCACCATGGGTTACCATGTTGCTTAAACCTAGTCAGTTCCCCTTCCCAAAGCAGAGTATAACTGGGACTTTTGTTACTGTGTCAGAAGTCAGTGGCTTATAGAAAAGCTAATAATATTTTATACGGTGCTATCGGTGTATTTGGTTTTTTACATACTAACATAAGCAAGAAATATGAGATTTTATTTTGGTTTAAGGAGCCTATATGGACAATGGAGGAGACAACAGGAAGAAGAATTTAATTAGAGAAGCAAGGAATGAATTATGAGCATATTCAGCAGCAGCTTTGAGCTGTTTAAGAGGAAACAGGACCTGACCTGTTCTGCATATGACCCCTTGATAATTTGAGCAATACTTACATTTCTAGTTCCTCCTGATGAAATATTGGTGATTTTTTTCCCCCGCTTCTGAAATTTCATCACCCCCTGATCATGAACTTTGGACATGATCTGTCACCCTTTTTGCATAACGCTGAGTGATTTGCATTCCCCCCCCCCCCGCCGCCCTTTTTCTTTTTTGCGCTTTCATTTCCAGCCTCCTGCTGCCCTGTTTTTTGTCCTCAATTCTTGGACCCGACATGAGGTCAACGCTAAGACTCAGAGTATCCTCTGTTGCAATTTATTCATAGAAATTCAGTTTCCAGAGAAGTAGCTGTGTACATCTGTTGCAGCCAACAAGGACAAGAAGTCTTGTTTTTCTTTAAAACTAAAACTTCTTCCTCATCGCTGAATAATTACAGGCGATGCCCATTTGGTGTTTTAAAGAAGTATCCTGACACACACATGCACACCCCAGGTCAGATTTTGTTAAGCTGCTTCCTTCTCCAATCACCTCAAGAAAAAGAAGACAACAATATGGCGGCGTCTCTGCTAGCTATTTTGTTTGAAATGGACACCCTTTGGCTTAGTTTTGACAGAAGGCGTTATCAGGCGAGTGTTTTACCGCACCCTCATTACTGCGCGCTCGCGTTCTTTCATGGGTCCTTTTAAAGCGAAACTTGCCACCACTTCCTGCTGTTTGCAGGAAAAGAAGCGGAATAAAAGCGCCCACTGAACAGGCCACGTGGCCACGTTGCTGTTTCCTCTTTCTTCCCCCTGTAAAGAAATCATTGCTGTTGTGGGACAGCAGCAGGAGGTCATAGCGATGGTAGGGAAACGCGATTCTCTCTCCCACCCCCGCCCCGTTTGATGATGCTCAGAGACTCCTTTCTAATCCGTTGCGCTCCAGCGTCTTCCATGTTGCCCTCGTGTCTTCTTTTCAGATCAGAACTGTGGCCATTAAAAACGAAACCTTAAATGCAGTTGCGGCACTCTTGAGGCTTTTTGAGGCTCAGCGATGCTCCCCAGGTGCTGCTGTTATCCCTGCTGGGTGGGAACGGATCGGGTGCTTATATCAGGCCTGTATTTTCTCCCTTTCTTTAGTGGATTAAAAGCAGCTTGGTGGGATTTTGAACGGGAAGGCAACACAGAGGGAAAGGGGTCATCCCTCCCTCTTCCCAGTGTCACTGCTCTGATCAAAATGTAATAAATAAATGTAATAAATAAAAATTGGAGGACTCTCCTCCCCCCACAGCTGCATAGTTTATTTTTAAACAGTTTTGGCGGATCTTATAATGGATTGGGCCTGAAAAAGGCAGTTGCCAACATTCCACAAAAGAGCCAGGTTGGAGGCAGGAGATGGTCTGAACTCTCAGTGGCTAAGGTCGCTGGGGGTCATCAAGGGCTGAGAGCAGATCTCAGCACCAGCCCAATAGTGCCTCCATGTGCACCTCTTTAATTTAGGAATACTGTACATGTGTGCCGTCCTGTCCTATTGTTAAAAGTAAACTGCTGGAGTTCGGGATGCATGTGTAGAGGTCAAAGACTCCTCTGCCTATGATACTAAGGGTACAGTCCTATTGATTGTGTCCTCGACGTTCGGAAAGCCACAAACCCGGAGGCTTCCGCATTTGCCGTGCCCTGCTGGGCTGAAGCTGGCAGGGTGAGAGGAATGGCAGAGGTGATCTTCGCCTCCTGGTCCTCTGATCTTCTAATTTTTCACTTTTCAGCCGGTTTCGCGGGAGTGCTTTGTATTGGGGGTGGGTAAGACGAGGCTCAGGATAACTCGTATCCTGGCTTCTCCAGTCTCCTCTCTTCCCCGCTCATTGAAACACCCCTTTCCTGAGTCTTTGAGATCACTTTTCCAACCTCAGAGAGGCAGCCAGCGTGGGTCTCTCTGCACCAGTTGGGAGGGAGAGGGGTGGATCTCAAACTCCTCGTTCCAAGGTTGGAGTGCTGTTTCCGATCTCAGAGAGATTTTGCATGCCATCCTAAGGTCCCTCTCCCCGGAGACCACAGGATACCTCTAGCTGACTCAGCCCTCACTGACAGGATGCAATATACCTCTATAGCGAGACATATTTCCTACCCCTGCCCTTGCAATATATAAGCTCACACACTACATTGCACTTATTAATAAATGTCAGTTTCTGAAAGCTAGGGAGTGATGCTGAAAGGATTCATACTATCAGGTTTCTTGCAGATACTACAAAAGTGTGCAGTGAAGGTGGGTGGAGATCTGAATAGAACAGTTCTTAATTCTGAATGTCTTTGTGTTAGCTTGCTCAGATCAAAATGGAGGTTGCGATCCATACCCTGCTTCTGTTTTGGAGAAGAATGAAGAAGAATCCTCTGTTGAAAGCAAGAACCCAGAAGGTATTCCTGTACAGTATCAGTAACTAATTATAAATGCCAAATGAACCTTTATTGATGCTCCAGAATAGCAATTCTGTTATACCAGGACTTCAGAACACTCTCATAATTAGGGCCATACTACCACATTGGGCCTGTTCAGAAGACACCTTAAACCATGGCTTAACCATGGTGAAGTCAGAAAGCCAAGCCATGTTCAGAAGACACCTTAAACCACTGCTTTAATCACGGTGAATAAGGCTTTTTGGTTTATTCACCATGGTTAAAGCTGTGGTTTAAGGTGTCTTTTGAATGGGGCCATTGAAATGAAAACATGGGAGTTCTCAGGCTGCAAAGCTCAGTTCAGTCCATATCATTTATTTATTTTCATTTTAACATTTCTTGGCCACCTTTCAGGGCAGAAGTCCTCACAAGGCATCCGACAACAATGAAATACATAAATACATACTAAAACCATGTGTCTTGTATGTTCTGAATCGTTCTTTGAAAATTGGTGTTTTCCACCCAATTACTTACTACTCTAGTTCAGGCTGGGGAACCCTCTGGCAACCACGGTGTGGAGGGCCTTCAGATATTGTTGGACTTCATCTCCCATCAACCTCAGCCAGAATGGCCAATGATCAGGGATGATGGGACTTGTAGTCCAACAACGTCTGCAGAGCCACACCTGGCCTAGTCACTTTGCAAGCTTTTCTCCATCTATTTCCTTGTACTTCTACCTTTCCAACTATCCTGAAGCATGTAACCTAACAATAAAATCCTATGTATATCTAGTCAGACGTAATTTCCATTGCTTTCAGTGAGGCTTACTCCTAGGTTAGTGGGTAAAAGGATTGCAGTCTAAACCCTGAAGTTTCATGCTGTCGAACTGATCTTTAATTCCCTCACAGGAGCTGGTGAGTTAAACATTCCATGACTGAATCTTCCCCTCAGCATTTAGAATGTTCATGAACATTCTGGAATATCACAGCACCCCAGTTATCCAAATATTGACATTAGTTCCTGTTATGTGTGTCATCTATCCCTGGTCCTGATAATCTGATGCCTTGAAAAAATGAGTTTAACTAATTTTACGCTTAATCTTCTGTTGTTGTTGTCTTCTTCTCATTTACACAAATAACTAGAAAATGTATCCAGCAAGCAAGAGCCTGTACCAGACACAATGGAGGAAGACACTTTTGAAGGTAAGGATTCCACATCTGCTGGTATTTCTGGGAGATATTTGAACATTATAATCTGGAAACAAAGAGAAGAACATGAGAAGAGACCTGATGGATCAGACCAAAGGCATGTTTGGTCCAGCATCTGGTTTTGTGCAGTAGCCAATCCATTGCCCCTGGGAAGCCCACAAGCAGGACATGAAGACAACAGCCCTCCCGCTGTTGTTTCCCTCAACCCCTGGCGGTAGCCTATAGCCACCATGACCAATAGCTATTGATAGCCTCATCTTCCATGAATCTGCCTAGTTCCTATTTAAGGCCATCTAAGATGGTGTTCATTATCACATCTTCTGGCATCAAATTCCATAGGTTAAATACATGCTTTCGAAAAACACACAACCCCCTTTTGTTTATTCGGAACCTCCCAGTATTCAACTTCCTTGGAAGACCCCAAATTCAAGGACTATGAGAAACTTCTGTCTATCCATTTTCTCCACATCACGATTGCTTTGGATCAGGGATAGGTGACATGCAGCCCATAGGACAGATGCACACTCCCCCCGTGGCCTTTTTGGGGGGCTCCCGCTGTGTTCCCCTGCTGCAACTGTGAAATAGTGCTGAATTGGTTGCCATAGTAGCAGCAGCAAAAAATGAGGGTGATTTTGCAGGGCAACAAGGCACACGTGCCTTGTTTGTAAGTGGACTCTCACTCCCAGAATCCTCCTGGAAGTGCAGTTCTGCTTGGAAGCAAGGGGCCTCTTCCAAACACCTTGTTTCTCTGCAAAATCACGGTGATTTCTGTCACTGCTGTGGTGAATTGAGCATGGTATAGAGTGCATCCCTCCATTGGTTTGGGTGGGTGGGGGGGAATGCAGCTGCTGACATTGGGCTCCTCTCAACAAGCAATTTATTGCAAGCTCATGATTGGCCATTCAAGAAAGTTTGCAGGGTTTTTTAATGACATTGTGAACAATCAGGATGTCTCCCGTTGTGTCTGTTTGGAATTGGACATGAAAAGACCCACTTTTAAAGTAGTACTATCTGAAAAAGTGGGATCTTCCACCACTAGATGGCGCTGTCTCAATTGAAGTGAAAAGAGCAGGCTTAGAGGGGGATTATTCAGTTCAAACCACATGGTTGCCCCTCTCCGTCCATGTAATTCAGCCCATGGGAATCATGTCCAAAAGCACGAAGCCCAAATGCTCCGGGTAAGCAATGCAATTTCCCTTAAAAATACGCTCAGAGAAGTTGCTCACTCTGCTTTGGAGCAAGTTGCTTTGTGATGTAATCTAGGAGTTTCCTATAAACCCTGGCCCCAGAGGTCATTGGGTACAGATTTTTTTCCCAGGACTTCCCAAAACACCAACTGCCACTACTTGTTGATTTATAGAGAGCAGTAGGACTCTCCATTTCTATCCTTAGCATGTGGTTTGAGATATGACAAACTCCAAATCCACCCAGATGAGAACATAGATATTTAAAAGAATAACTATCTTTCATATCTATCTAAAAGGTCACTATTCAGAACAAACAATAACTGATAATAATTCTTAAAAACCTAACATCTTTGCTTTTAATAACTTCTCTTTTACAATCTGAGCGTCATCAGACGGGCGGATTTTCGCATTTCCCTACTGTCTCTATGGCCTCCTGCTGCTGTCCCACAATAGCAATGGTCTCTTTAGATGGGGAAAGAAAGAGGAATCAGCAACGACCACATGGCCCATTCAGGGGCCGTTTTTATCACGCCGCTTTTCCTGCACACAGCGAGAAATGGTGGCACATTCCGTTGTTTTTTGAAAGGACGGATTAAAAGGGGTCTATTTTGCGACGTAAAAACGAGCGGGAGGCGGACGTCCTCAACTAAAGGATGCGTGAACATCCGTAAGAGGACAGTAGCGAGCATGCAATAAAACACTTGTCCGATGAAGCTCCCTGTCACTTACTATGTTGTTGTCCCTCAATCAGGGATTTAAAGGCCCGCTTCCCCGGCGCGTTAATAGCCAATTAAACACACGAAGCTGGAGAATACACTTAATCCATTTACTTCCGATACTGCAGTATGGGGGCGCTCTCCGGTTCCACAAGATGGAGGTACCCAGAACAAACGAATCTCACAGTACATATAGGCCCTGACTACAAGAGGGTGTTAGTCGCTATCTATTGGTCAGTTCTGGATTAGCAAATTAAGTTACATTCAATTTTCAAGTTAAGGTGCACAATCTTAACGAGTCATAGGTTACATTCGAGGCTCTATTGGTCGAAATTTTTTTCCCTTTGTCTGCTAGGACATGATGTCCACCATTAAAGAATACAAATCTGGCATGTAGCCACCTGTGGCCACCCTTTTGTTAGACAAAGGTTCTTTTGCCCGACTCTACTTTCACAACGACAGAGGGTTCAAAAAGCGCTTTATTGATTTAAATCAAGATCTGAGCTCTAAAAGGCGAGTGGTCAGACAAAGAAAACGAAAGTTAAGAACCTTTATATAGTTAGTGTCTGGGCTTTGCCCAGTGACAGTGTTAGCCAATCAGAACATAAAGTTTAGCATAACAGTTACCTTGCTCTGTATTCTTTTCGTCTTACAACAACTAACATTGTTCCTTTGTTCCACATCAACAATGACCTTCTAGGCCGGAGCTAGGAGTAACAGTTTTTGTTAGATAAAGGGGGAAACAAGCTGACACCTATGGATAGACGTGACTTCTCGCTTGCTGTGAAATGGCTGCAATTCTACTTCCTTTCTAAAATGGCTTCACTTTGGCTGACATAGCTTTCTGTTTTCTAACACTTTGGCAGAGAAGCCATCTTTAACCCTTGGCACATTACATTCATCGGAGAGATGAAACCTCTCACTGGGGCCATCAATGTGACTCTTTCCCCTAATTCCTCTCACTGTCTCTCTGCTAACTCAACTCCCTTTCCCTGACAGTTCTCCTCCTAACTGATTTTCTCCAACTGCCTCTTCACTCCACCCAACGTTCCCTTCTGGTCTCAGCTGCCCAACATTCCTCCACGCACTCTCCTGTCGCATGCTTTCATATGAATAAGAGGGTTGTTTTGGACTGCGGGTTTCACTCTATGGCCTCATCTACACCAAGCAGGATATTGCACCATGAAAGCGATATGAAAGCATTATAAAAGCGGCAGGAGCCTCACCACTGCTTTATAGTAGTATTGAAGCGCATTGATAACTGTTGGGGCCCTTTGACATATACCATATATGTCATTCTGGGGCATTCTGGGAGTTGTAGTCCAACACATCTGGAGTGCCCCAGGTTGAGGAAGGCTGATCTAAGGGAAGAGAAATGGAGGGGAGAAAGCAGAGGGGGATTAATTTGAGAATGCCGGAGTGAAGAGATCAGGTTTTGTTTTGTTTTAATATGCCAAGGGAAGGAGCTAAACTGGATGTTGGGAAGTAAAGGGAAAGTGAGCATGTAACGGGAAAGTGAGAATGTAATGTTGACTTTATGGACAGGTGTGCCAGAGGGTCAAAGAGTGACAAGGGGCAGCAGATAAGGAGGGGAAAAGGGGGCATTCTAGCTTTTTTGCTGTGTGTTCCATGTTATCTCAAAATCATTACAGCGGTTTGTCCAGTGCTTTGCTCAAATGATAATAACCACAAATGTGACCTACAAATCCTGTGGTTTAGTCAAAGCAGGCGGAAATCTAGCACCTAAATTTCCTAGCAGCGAATTCCCCAATCCATCAACGGGCAAACGAAGTCTCCACGTACTTCACGAAATCCGGGGAGTTTTGAGAATTGAAGTGCCACCAGGGTGGTTAGTTCTGCGTAACCTAATCTCGTTTCTGCGCTTTGGAATGCAGAGTTCAGAGGGTTTATGTTTTTTTAATGGGAGTATGTCTTCTGAACTGGTAATATTTTGGCTCCAGTCCAATGTTTACCATAATTTGTCAGTTCTGCCTATAGATTGTGAGCTCCCCCTCTTAAAATCTGAAGTTCCTCATTAGAGTTAAGCCATCTTGGTTTTCACTGATCTAGTGAGCTACTGATATTGCTAAACAAACATCTTACCTAACCTTAGCAAGAAATATATCTTATCTGATTTCTGGCAAGCTGCCTGTTTGACCACACGTCTTAATGCTGGAGACGGGGGAGCTTCTTCCTCAATTTCGCTGCTGCGGACAGCATGTTTCTGTGTTCTGACTGGATATGATAGTTTCGTGGGATGTGAGTGAAGGATCGACATCATCGCCTGTGGTGGGTTTCATCCTAAAGATAGCTCACGTTTTCCCTTTTTGTGTAAGAGACCGCTGTCTTTTGGTTGACGGAAATGGTTATCATAACAAAAGCAAGAGCAGAACAAAAGCAGATTTTGAATCCCTTTTAGCTCGGCCTTGCCGTGGTGCTGGAGCTTGAGCACCTCAAGGATGCCATGAGCTAAACTGAAGGGACACCCAAGACGGGAAGGTCATGGTAGAGAGGTCAGACTAAATACGATCCCTGGGGAAGGTAATGGCAACCCACCCCAGTATTCTTGCCATGAAAACTAAATGGATCAGTTGCCACATAATGAGAAGACAGGACACCCTGGAGAAGAGGCTGATGCTAGGGAAAGTGGAAGGCAAAAGGAAGAGGGGCCAACCAAGGGCAAGATGGATGGATGACATTCTGGAGGTGACAGACTTGACCTTGGGGGAGCTAGGGGTGGCGACAGCCGACAGAAAGCTCTGGCGTGGGCTGGTCCATGAAGTCACGAAGAGTCGGAAGCGACTGAACGAATAAACAACAACAACACCTGGTAGTTAGTACATGATCTAGAGCAGGGTTAGGGAACTTCCTTTCTCTTGAGGGTCGCGTTCTTTTGTGGGTAATTTGTTAGGGAGCACATGCCGGTGATGGGTGGGGCTAAAACCAGTGGTGGGTAGAACCAGAGCCCCGGAGTGGATCAGACCCTTTTCTCTTTCTGCCACCCTCTTTTCTCTTCCGCTCTTCCTTCCAATCCAGCAGGCTGTGGAAGTCCATTTTAATTTTGTAATTTTTTTTTGTAGTGTCTGCCTGTTTGTGTTTTGAAATAATAATAAAACATTTAAATCCCAATCCAGCGGGCTGCCAGGGAAGGGATAAGTTGTTTTTTTGCCGGAGGTCTGATCTCATGCTTTTGAAATTAGGCTGAAATTAGGCCACATGAAGTTAAGCTGGGGCTGCAGTTTGCCCATTTCTGATCCATAGGGTGGCCAGTAAGGACACTTAACCAGCAAACTCCCTAACAAAAGAAATGGTGATCCAGTTGCCATGACATGATGAGGTGGAATCCTGCAGGTACTCCAGCTATGTCTAAGGGTGGGATCACATACAGAGATTTGAGTATTTATTTACAATATTTATGAGTGCTACCCCACCCTACAATTCTCAAGGTTCTCTGTCTGAAGCCATAATTGTTAGAACTGGCACACGAGGTTGAAGACAACTGTTGTAGTCGATGTCTGACAGTACTGAGAACCTGGAAGGGAGACTGAGCAGTACATCCCGCAGTCAAGGGGAAGGAGTCCATTGCTTCTTGTCTCTTCTGTTACCAGCAGAAACATATAATTATAAAAATCTGTATTATTCAGATTTGTTGCAGAATGCCGCTTTTCTTGGGACAGGTTTATTACCTTGGGGGAGAATTTTATTTAGGAGTGCAATATGTGCATAGAATCCATACTGTCTGCCTGAATATGTTGTATGTTCTTTGTTCTAAGCACATATCCATAGTGATGGGAACATTATTATTATTATTATTATTATTATTATTATTATTATTATTATTATTATTATTATTATTTTGGAGCTTAGCGGATCAATCCTGATCCTATCTGGAAACCATTCTTTGTCCTTCTTTCCCTATCTGTCTGTTGATTGCCCTATCAATGGCCAGAGAAAATTACAATTGGTGCCTGGAGCGAAATGTTGGTGGGCATTTCAGACCTTCTAACAGGAGTGCTCCTGAACTGCCCCCTGCCACGACACAGGCTCTGAACACCAGACCCGGCCGAGGCTACTCCCTGCTCAAGCCAAGCACCACCGCTTGATACGCCTGAGGCAAGGGATAAAACCCACCTTCCTCCAAACTATGTGGAGAAAGGGGTTAAAATGGAGAAGGATTTTAATATATATAATAATGCGCTGTGAGTTATATCTGCTGAGGTGAATGATTGTCAGAGTGGGTGCTGAATGTGTAAACTTAAGATGATAAATGCCAAACAGACACGTGGGATTTTTGTGGTAGTTAAAAACAAAACAATCAAAATTTATTTTTAAAAGTTCACAAGCTTTGTTTCAAATAAAACAATTAAAACCCTTTTTGAAACCTTTCATACAATCCTGTCACTCATTCACATACGCGCTTTCCTTTTTCTCACACAATCACTCTTGAACTTTCTTTATTATCAGTATTGATTAATATACATCCACTACGTGCACACCACACTCTAAAGACACCACTCACTACACTGACCCTCAAATTTCCCAGAACTTAAGTACCATAAACACAGAGAGCACTACAGACTCTAAGAGGACCTAACAAGACTCCCTGAAAAGTTTTCTTAATCCCCTCAGTCATTCCCTTATATATATCACTCTTCCCCCCTCCCAAGACATTCTAACATTGCTAAGTTTCAAAAAAATTATAGAATCATAGAATAGCAGAGTTGGAAGGGGCCTACAAGGCCATCGAGTCCAACCCCCCACTCAATGCAGGAATCCACCCTAAAGCATCCCTGACAGATGGGTGTCCAGCTTCCTCTTGAAGGCCTCTAGTGTGGGAGAGCCCACAACCTCCCTAGGTAACTGATTCCATTGTCGTACTGCTCTAATAGTCAGGAAGTTTTTCCTGATGTCCAGCTGGAATCTGGCTTCCTTTAACTTGAGCCCGTTATTCCGTGTCCTGCACTCTGGGAGGATCGAGAAGAGATCCTGGCCCTCCTCTGTGTGACAACCTTTGAAGTATTTGAAGAGTGCTCTCATGTCTCCCCTCAATCTTCTCTTCTCCAGGCTAAACATGCCCAGTTCTTTCAGTCTCTCCTCATGTTTGCATTCTCCTTCCCTCTTTATTGTTTACTACAACTTATTAGATTGTAAGCCTATGCGGCAGGGTCTTGCTATTTACTGTGTTATCTGTACAGCACCATGTACATTGATGGTGCTATATAAATAAATAAATAATAATAATAATAATAATAATAATAATAACTCCGCCCACTCAGGCCAACATTCTAAAAACCACAGACTTACAAACTGCAGACATACATTTGGAATTGACTTGTGGGGTGTAATGCCACACACCCCACCCCGTTTTTTTGCTTATCTTTATTTATTTATTGCAATTCTATACCACCCAATAGCCGAAGCTCTCTGGGAGGTTCACAGACATTAAAACCACAAAGTACAATGTCCTACTGACACTCAACATTCCATGGTCACTCAGAAAGCTCAGTCTTCATTGGGCTGTTTTGGAGGGGAGGGTGGGGGTTACCCCTGAAAATGCAGATAGCTCCATGTTGTCTCTCCGCGACTCTGGTTTGGCACTTCCCATTTCAATTTACTGTTGGAGGGAGTGATTGGTGCACTTTATTAATAACTATTGGACACCCATTTGAAAGGTGCATGTCACTCATTTTCCCCAGCCCCATCTTTCTGCCCTCCTCTGCAAATTTTCCTCCTTCCAATCAGTGTTCCTGCTTCGTGGGGAGTAATGGTTTCCTTCCTTTTCCACAGCGATACCTTTCCTGGCGAAGTTGGGGCTCAACAAGCGAAATTGCAGAAAGCTCAACATGGGAGAAATCCTGGAAATCGACTCGGAGAGTCTCAAACCTGTGGTTCCTCAGAAGCTGGAAGATCTACCTTGGCATTTCTTGAGGAAACTGATGGCCCTCAATGGGACGGCCAGGAACACCAGCCTTGTGTCAAAGGATTCTGAGGAAGATTCATCTGGGGATGAGGAGGAAGATGTGGGAGATGAGATGTTCTCTCTGAGGGAGATGGACACTGGAGACTCTGTGAACCCCCTTGATGTCCTTTGTGCCATCCTACTTTGCTCCGATAGCTTCCTTCAGCAGGAGATCTTGCTCAAAATGTCCATGTGCCAGTTTGCCCTCCCTTTGATCTTACCTCCCCTTGACACCCCCAAATGTACCTTCATGCTGTGGGCCATGAGGGACATTGTGAGAAAATGGAGGCCCCATTCTCTAGCTGAGAGCAGAGGTTTCAGAGAAGAGACTTTAGTGCTGACCCCCATGCCAACCATTTCCTTTGTGCGAATAGGAAATTGCAGTCTCTCCAAATCGAAACTTCTTAATGAGGTCCTCAGCTCCCCTCAGCACCACCACGATTTCTTTGTACACCGTGATGCGGACTGTGGGAATATCCCTCGAGAGATTAGTGATGGGCTTGTGGAAATTTCCTGGTATTTTCCTGTGGGGAGGGAAAACTCTGATCTTTTCCCTGAGCCTGTAGCAGTAATGAACCTGCGTGGAAACGTAGAGGCACACTGGCTACAGTTCAGTTTTTTAACAGAGGTGTCCTCAGCTGTGTTCATTCTTGCTGAGAACATTTCGAACACGGAATATGCTATGCTATTGAGTCTTCAGGGATCAGCATCTAAATACTACTTTATCTTGAATACTGAAGGTGGGAAATCAAAGGAAACGCTGGGCTTCCTTAACAAGCTAGCTCCAGCTTTGAACCTCAGCAAATCGCAGCTGTTGATGAAAGAAAAGAGCCAAAATACCACAGAATTTGTGAAGAAGCTTCAGTCAAACATGAAGAATATCTTGAACTCCCTTCCAAAAGCGGTGAATATTGAAGAAATGGCAAGCATAAGCCGAGAACTGGGGATCCAGATAGATGAGGATACAAAGGCCTGTCAGAATGGGACCCTGCATGCCGAGGAAATTGTCAAAGAAATAGGGGATGTTGCAAACTACAAGAAGAAAATGCTGAAACTCCAGGGGGACTTGTGGAAGAATGTGGCCAAAGTGGAGAAAGAACTGTGCCGGATGAAAAGGCAAGCTGACATACCAACCGAAGATTACAAATCTCAGTTAAGGGAGAAACGGATAGAATTACGTGGAGAGCAGAATCAGTGTGACCTCACTAGTGGGATAATGAAATTTATTAATGGAATACATCACCTTTGCTCAGTGGAGAAATGCTACTTTCTGAAATGGATGAAGTTCAGCTTAGATCGTGTTGCGAGGGCAAACTTCTTAAGATTACGGGAAGAATATAAAGAGAAGTGTCAAGCCACTGGAAATGATCCACAACAGTTAGCAGAGCTGGATGAATTAATTTCCACCAGTTCCTTAGGGGTGGAACACTTTATGCGTGAGTTGGGTCAGTTTTATGAAGCAGAATATATGATGGTGAAGGAAGGTAACATGATGGACGACCAAAGGCAATTTGTCCACCTACCAGGGATAGCTGCTGACCTTATGCTGGAAGGCTTTCCAATGGAGCTGATTGATGGAGATGCATCTAACATCCCTCTGCAATGGGTAACTGATGTTCTGACTGAGCTTCATGCCAAGCTTGATGGGAAATCCAGGATGCAGGTTCTAACTGTTCTTGGTGTGCAGAGCACTGGCAAATCCACCCTTCTCAATACTATGTTTGGACTTCAGTTTGCGGTCAGCAGTGGCCGATGTACTAGAGGAGCATTCATGACACTCCTTAGAGTCACAGAGAATTTTCGGAAGGAAATTGGTTGTGATTTCATCCTGGTGATAGACACGGAAGGTTTGAAAGCTCCTGAGCTGGCTAAATTGGAGGATAGCTATGAACATGATAACGAGCTGGCCACCTTGGTGATTGGACTCAGTGACATAACAATAGTAAACCTGGCTATGGAGAATGCCACTGAAATGAAGGACACCTTGCAAATTGTGGTCCATGCGTTTTTGAGGATGGAGGAAATTGGGTGCAAACCTAATTGCCAATTTGTGCATCAGAACGTTAGTGATGTTTCTGCCCATGATCAGAACATGAGGGACAGAAAACGCCTCCTGGAACAACTCAATGAAATGACTAAAGCTGCAGCAAGGATGGAAAAACACTGCAGGGAAGTGTCCTTCTCAGATATTATGGACTACGATCCAGAAAAACACAACTGGTACATCCCTGGCTTATGGCATGGCGTCCCACCCATGGCCCCAGTGAATTTGGGATACAGTGAGAGTGTATCAGAGTTGAAAAGGTACCTGTTTGAGCTGATGAGAACCTGTTCACAAAATAGATCCCCTAAAGACATCCCCCAGTTTGTTGAATGGGTAAAGAGCTTGTGGAATGCTGTAAAACATGAAAACTTTATCTTCAGCTTCCGTAACAGTCTTGTGGCTGATGCTTATAACCAACTCTCAGTGAAGTATTCAGAATGGGAATGGGATTTCCGGAAGGAGATGCATCTTTGGGTGTCCAAAGCAGAGACTTCAATTCAGAATCAATCCCTAGAAGTCCTAGAAGCTGATGCATTAGATAAATTGAAGGTTGAAGCCTATCAGAAATTGCATGATGGAGAGCAAAACATGTTACAGTGCATACAAAGCTATTTTGAGAGTGGTGGAGAAAGCTTGCACCTGATTGAAAAGTATAGAGAAGAATTTGTTGGAAGTGTGAAGTTTCTTCGGAACAAGCTAGAAAGCTATTCAATTCACAAGTGTCAGGAAGCCGTTCTTATACGTAAGGGACAAAGTAAGATAGACAACCTGCAGGCCAAATACTTTAAAACCATAGAAGGGAAGGTGAACAAGCTCTTAGAAGAGTGTAAAGAGAAGGAAAACAAACTGAATTCTAAGGAACTGAAAGAAGAGTTTGAGAAAATGTGGAAGGAAACCCTAGAAGAGTTGCCGTCAAATAGTTTAACTCATCGACAAATTCATGTAGATGTATCGCATCAGCTCAGAAAAGATTTGGCAAGTCGGGGCGGCTTGGCCAATCAGATCATCCAGAAGGTATTGTTCACATCAGGCTGTAGAAGGACACCGTTCACCATGAAAAAGAAATATCTAGAAACATCGCTTATAGGAACACTAAAGGGTCTATTATTCAAGGATTATCTAGGTGAAGCAGAGAATGCTACCATGGGCCTGATTGGTGTGTGTAGGAAATACGTTACAGAGAAAGTCAGTGTGAAACGGGACTATGATGAAACATATTGCCGGGAACTGTTAAGAATAATCAATGAGCAACTTAAGGAAAAGGATTTCCAGAAACTTCACACTACCATTCACTTTGAAGTGGATCTTAAATGGTACATCCTGGAAGAGGCAGCTGATGCTTTTCAGAACATGCACGATGAGTTCCAGAGGGCAAACAATCCTCATCGACGTCTAGAAAACCTGAAGCCTCACTATTTCTCCATCTTCAAAGACCTTTACTATGAGAAGGATGCTTGTCAGAACAGAGCCAAGGATTTTTGTGATCTGTGCCTGAAACCCGCTCTGGTGGACTACTGCAATAAGAGACTTGGAGTAGAAATCGTCGAGGACATCCTCAGCAGCGGGCAGTCTGTGCAGTACGGCAGTCGAAGCTTCTTTCAGTTCACAGTGCAGAAGGCATTGCTGGAAAAGGGAAACGTCGATGCCTATGTGGAATACATAAAGCACTATGAAGACTTTGTGAAATCTTGGATACAAGCTCACCTGTTGGACCATTACAGCCAGAGAGGAGAGGGCTTAGCGGTCTTGGAGAGAGGAATCCTGTCTGCTGTGACAAAGCAAGCAAGCAAGGCTCTAGAAAGCTCTGCAAACCAAACCCTGATTTTGTCTGAATTCTTGGAGTGCTTCTGCCAAGAGATGAGTGAAGAACTTGTCATTTCGAAGAACTCCCTAGACGTCATCTTGTTCAACAACGTTTCTAATGTTAGTTCTTTCTCAGCTGAGATACAAAGATATGTCCCTGAGGTGATAGAAGGGATCCTTTCAGAGCAGCTGAAGATGAACACTGAGGCAGTATTTTCAAACATTCCGTTCAAGCCCCAGGATGAGATCTTCAAGCGCGTCTTCGGCTGTGGGAAGCAGTGTCCCTTCTGCAAAGTCCCCTGTGAAGCCGGAGGGGGAAACCACAAGGAACACTTTGCATCCGTCCATCGACCTCAAGGGTTAGGAAAGTATAGAAATCATGTAACATCCAAACTTAGCTATTCCTTATGCTCCTCTGATGTCATGTCAAACGCCCGTTTCAGCAACGTGGACACAGATGGAAAATGGCATCCCTATAAAGACTATCGCCAATACTATCCCAACTGGTGCATCCAGCCCGATGCCAGCATCACAGCCTCGGACTACTGGAAGTTTGTGTTCAGCAAGTTCAATCAGCAGTTTGCTAATCAGTATGATGCTCTCCCTGCTGATCTTCCTAAGGACTGGGAGAAAATCACCCAGAAGCAAGCACTGGAAAGCATCCAAGAAGCCTTTAACATGAAATAATTCATGCTGGTTGCTGCCATTCTCAACCTTGTGCCCAAGTGCCTAAACAGGTAGTGGAAGTACTGTCTGTCTGTAGTAAATACCAACCTATTGTTAAGGGTCCTTTTTAACTCGCAGCATTATTGGCATTGTAGGCAGTGGTCTACATAATGTTTTCTGGATACTTTAAGGAGAAACAACCAGCGCTGTTCTATAGTGCCATGTAATGAATATAGGAACTTTACATAGCATCTGCACACGACATGCAAAACTTAAGTGTGTTTAGAATCTTAACTGAAATGCAAGCTCTGTCTTCCATGGGACATCTGGATGTCCTAAAATTCACAACTGCACTTAAAAGAAATTGCTATCTGGTTTACAATACGTGTGACTGCTGGTTTGCTCTTCTGTTTTTCAGCTTCTTTCCCCATGGTTGCACTTATTCAAGAAATTCCTAATTTTATAGCGCCCAATCCGCTTGCAATAAATTAGCCATCTATTCCTGCTTTAGTAATCTTTCCCCTCCTCCAGTTAAAAAATGGGGGTAATATTGATCAACTTCCACAGAATTTTGACGATGGGCACAAATAGAGAATGCAACTCACCTTCCACATAGAAGGTGCTATAGAAATGATTAATAATCTATGTGTTTACTTCTTTACAAGAGAGACAGTAAGGCTTATGCAGTTCTCCTCTGCCAGCCATATTTTGCTCTGGAAGTCCCGTAATCCCTAAGGAAAAGTAGCCGGTGAAGAAGCAGCCCTTTGCACGTGCTTCCTGGTATCCACATTACTACAGAAGACGTTCCAGGTGTGATTTCAACAGGGCTCTACTCATACACAGATGGTGTGTGTGGATGAGTACAGAACTGCCAAATCCTAGTTATTCAGCTGTATAAAATAAAATTAATATTATAACATCTAAAAACAAGTGCCTGGTGCATGTCAGTTTTACCACCGCCTTTTGCCCTCCATTGACCAAAATCCTGGAAGACAGGAGCAGGTTTAGTTCTTGGGAAGTGGTAGGGTTTGCATAGTCCATTCTTTTCCTTATACCTTTGTGAAAATAAAAGGGATAAATTGCCTGTGGGGAAACAGCGCCCCTTCTGCTACATGCCCTGCGAAGCTGGACGGTGACAGTGTAGTACAGCCTTCCTCAACCTGGGGCGTTCCAGATGTGTTGGACTGCATCTCCCAGAATGCCCCAGCCAGCTGGCTGGGGCATTCTGGGAGTTGTAGTCCAACACATCTGGAGCGCCCCAGGTTGAGGAAGGCTGGTGTAGTAAGACATTTCAGAAGACCATTGTGATGTTTTCCCCATGCTCAGAACTCTGTGCTTCCCTGTTCATCCTCTGTGCCTGAACTTTCTCCTAGTTCTCAGGGGAAAGCCAATCATGCTGACTGGAAAATACTGGGAGTTGTAGGACTTCTTCCCCCACCCCCCATCTAAACCTGCATAGGATTGCATTTTAAAAGACCTGCAATAGATGGGCATACCTTGAGAGTCTACCGTGGAGCTACAGTTTTAGATTTTTAGGGTACAATTTAGGGCAACTAATTTATTTTTTGCTTGTTCCCTTTATATCACACCTTCCCTCTAAGGAGCTCAAGGACGTATACTATGGGCTCATCGATACCAGGCAGATATTCCACTATGAAAGTGGTATGAAAGGCAGGAGCCACACGACTTTAATAGTGGTATTGAAGTGCACTGACAACTGTTGGGGCCCATGACACGTATATACTGCTTTCATACTACTTTCATAGTGTGATATCCTGCTTGGTGTAGATGTGTCTATGGGCCCCAAGAGTTGTCAGTGCACTTCATTACCACTCTAAAGCAGTCATGTGGCTCCTGCCTTTTATATACTGCGTTCATACCGCTTTCATAATGGAATATCCTGCTTGGTGTAGATGAGCCCATGGTTTTCTCACCGCCTTATTCCATTATAAAATAATAAAATGTCTTTTTAAAAAATGGATTTGGCTTAAAAAAGGAGGACGCTGTATAAATATTTTAATGGATAAACACACTCAGCGCTTGAGGGGTGTGCAGATAGACCGCTGTAAAACTAAAGCCATGGATAGAGGCTGAAAATTCATGCTTTAGTTGGTGCTAAAGTCATGGCAGTAGAGGCGTTTAGACAAAGGAAATCCAAGAGAGAGAAAACCCTGGAATTGCTCCTACATGGGGGTGTCTATATGGTCTGTTTACCCTGTTGTAGTTGCGCAGTGGCACTGCGTTGTTTATATGATGCAGCCGCCAACTCAGCCACATCAGGCTTCTACCCCCCCCCCCAAACTGCTTTTTCACAGTGTGGTTTTACCGTGAATATTTTTGTTGCTCTTGTTTCTCATTCTGTCGGTGGTGGCTTCGATTTGGGTTCAGTCAGTGGGTGTTGTTGGGGCTGGATGCAAGTTCAGGGTAAGCGCGGGAAGACTAAAGGGGGGGGGGTTGATAAGCCAAATGGCTGCTGGTGCTGCTGTTATTTGACTGGATAACCTGCACTACCTCCTGCCATCTAAATTTATTATTCCCACCCCGCAGCAGCGATGCTGCAGGGTTTTGAGGGAACCAGATACAAGGACACCCACCCACCCCCGTATATCTTGGGCCTGACTCCCCTTCAACATAGAAAGTGCTGCTGAAACTATTAATAATACTTGGGTTGTGTTTTTTTAAAAAAGTAAACACAATAAGACTTATGCCTGCCTGAAGATGTGCCTGCCCGTATTTGTTTGGCAACCTTACTCCTATAACTGAAGTGAGGGAACCAGTTGTGGCTATGGATTAGTGAGAGGAAAGAATTTTGCATACATTCATGGTTGATTTACAACAGGCCTGTAGCCAAGATATCGTGAAAAGGCCTAAAGGTTATCCAGAGTTGTATGTGTATGCAAGTGAAGAATTAATGTAGAGCAGCGAGAAGCTGAGTACTACTACGTTTAAAGTTAAATATTAATAAAATACAATGTAATCTTATAAAATCTAGAAACCTTGGCCAAGTGCTTGTTTTCCCAGTGCCTTTGCTGATGTTCAGAACCCTGGAAAATAGGGACAGGTTCACTTCTTACGAGTGGCACCTGCAACAAAATGTTGCAGCATGGTGTGCTTCTGTTCAGTGTGCCGACCATGCCCTGTTCCATGGCCAGATCTACACCAAGCAGAATAAAACACTGAAAACTTTTTTGAAAACTATATGGAATGTGTCATGAGCCCCCACAGTTGTCAAAACTGTTATAAACTGTTTTAAAGCAGTAGTGTAGATCCTGCGTAGGATACTCAATTCCATGTTCCCTTTTCTCCTCACATGGTTTGCATCCTATGCCCACTGAACATGCTCAATTCTCATTGGGCTGCTTTAGGAGATGTTTTTCTCCCTTAAGTTCCCCCCTAAAAAAATTTTAATTGTTGTGCAAACCCTGGGGGGTTCCCCCACCCACCCAACTTCTACTGGTACAATCTTCTTTTGCATGGATGGTACTGTCTTGGCTACATAAGCAATATGGCACTTACAGGCAGAACATTGAAAGGAGAGGAAGATGAGAGGGAAAGCAGGGCCGTTCCAGGAACCCTGCTAAAAGACTTCTTATGAAGCCTCCTCTTCCCACATCTGTCTTCTCTAGCAGCCATTCCAGCAAGCTGTACTTAGGGCGATGAGAGGGGGAAACAGGGCAATGTTACCAGCCCTGCTGAAAGAATGTCTCTCCCCTCTTCCTTTTTCCTTGTGTGTGATGAATTTCCAGATTGTAAATCTGCAGCTAGGGACTGTCTTATTTACTTGATTATCTGTAAGCTGCTCTGGGAGCCTTTTCAGATGAGGAAGGGCATAAAAATGCTTGAAATAAGTGAAAACAGAGAGTAAGCAATTGTGTAGAATGCTGCCTAACTGTCAATGCTTGTCAGTGCCTTTACCTTTTTCATCTTGATGGAAGTTGAAACTTTAGGCCCTAAAATTTCATCTTCCATTGGTTTGCAATGGGGGTGGGAGCTTCCTCGTGGCTATAGCCCTGGGTTTGCAAGAGGCTGCTGCTGTGCTACCTTGTGGTGCAGAAATTCACAGCAATAATTCTACTTTCCAGTAGAAAGAGACCATTTAGCCATCTCACTGGATGCTTCCAGAGGCTTTGTTGGTGCCATCCCCCCTTTCATTCATGGAATTTTACAGAGGAGTGTGTGAGTGTGAGTTCCATACTCGTGTTTTCCCACCACTTCTTCCATTTTCTTTTCCCCTGCATTAAATCCGTTAAGAACACACACAAACAGGAATAGCTGCACGATGCTGTCTGCACTGATAGCGCTAGGAGCTCTCGGTGTAGGTGCGAAGCTTTTATTGTTCCATCGCCCTCATTCACGGGATTTTACGGATCCAGACGTCATTGCCTTCAGCTCATAACTCCGCGTTTTCCTGTCTTTTTTCTTACCACATGCACAAACACAAAAAAACCGTCAAGGAAGAAAAGCTGGAATAGCGGCACAAGGCCGTTTTGAAGTCTTCTCCAAGCTGGTGCCCTCCAGGTGTATTGGAATACAAATCCCATCACCCCTCCCAATTCCCATGCCTGCTGGGGGATGCTGGGAGTTGTGGTCCAACTCATCTGGAGAGCGGGAAGCACCCTTTGTGCGCGCGTGCGTGTGTGTTTGTGTGTGTCAGTGTGACATGGACTACATCGCCCAACATGCCCTGCTCCTCTTCCTCCCGCCCTCTACTCCCTGAATGGCGGGAGGGCCTGATTGGCAGGTCCAGGGCGTGCAATGAGGGACGGACTAGTGTCCCCTGCCGGGTTGGAAGAGGCGAAGTTCTAGCGCCGGGGCGAAAGCTGAACGGAGTTTGCCAGAGTGGCTTGCGGCGGAATGGCTGTGCCCGGCTGGGAGCGCACGGACCGGCTGCTGCTGTGCGCCGTGGGGCTGGCGCTGTCTGTTTACGCCTTCCACGTGGAGACGTCGAAGGAGCGCGACGACACCTATCAGGCCATGTGCGATATCAGCGCCGCGATCAGCTGCTCCCGAGTCTTCACGTCCAGGTGGGTGCTCTCCTCAAATCTCCGAGACCCCTTACGTTTGCATCCTAGACCAGCCTTCGCCCACTGGTGCCGTTCAGGTGAGTTGGACTACAACTCCCATTATTCCCAGCTGGGAATGATGGGAGCTGCAGTCCAACCCACCTGGAGGGCACCAGGTTGGCGAAAGATGCCCTAAAAGGATCGGCAAGACTTCCGCGCAGCCCGGGACTATACAGGCTTCCTCGGAAGTAGGTCGCCCTGGCATTTACCCCAAAGTAAGAGTGCAGAGGATTCCAGTCGTGCAGCCCCCATCCTGTGCATGTTTCCTTGGAACCAAATCCCTCTGACCTCCACGCGATTTACTTCCTGGAGTAAGTAGGATGCAAAGGATTGTAACTGTAATCTCAGAGAATTCTTAACTCTGCACACTTTGACTTGCTTAATTTCTGCAAAGCCAGGTGCCTGATTTGAACTAGGAAGCAGTGATAACTACTAAGGCTTGGTGGGTAGGATCAGACAACATTCATAGACTTAAGATATATGTTGAAGAGCTATTAATCATGATAGCTCAGTGGAACTGCCATGTACAAAAGCAGTGTACCTCTAAATCCCTGATTCTGGGTTCAAGCTATAGGGGAACAGGATGATTGATCACCCTGTTTTTTGCACTTTTCATGGGCATCTGAGTTTCAGTGTTTGTGGCAGAATGCAGGACTACATTGACATTGTTCTGATTTAGTGAAGCAACTCTCTGAGAATTAGTAGAGTGCATTTCCACTCACTGCTAATGAACCACACAACCACTTTTGGACATCTGGGTTTGGGAGCAAAGGTGCTGTATCTTACAATATAAGTGTTTGCCCTCCTAACTTTGTCCTCCCACCACAGAGATTCAGGACTATGTTCAATCAGCTGATTCTCTCTGGGGTAGTAATCCTGTGTCTGTGCCCTGCCAGATTGCATTGAATGGTCTTCCATTTAATAACCGCCAAATTAAAAATCCTTGCATCTAGAAAGCTAGCATGTCAGGGAGAAGGCTAGCCTAGAACCCTGCTGAGATTATGCAGAAGAGTATGGAACATTCCATTATATGAGTCCCATCTGCAGTGGTACAACCCAAGACTTTGGCTTACCACCCTCAGTGGGAACTAGGCAGAGGCAGGAAACCCCATAAGGTAATGTAGAACACCTTATAGATTATATGCACCTCCTTTTTATCCAACCTCTCAACAACCCTGAAAGGCACATTCATAGCAGAGTGGGGATATGAATCCAGATCATCCTCATCTGAGTCCATCATTTGCCCCATTACACTGCACTAGTCCACATTCCTCCTTAGTCCCACTGAAAAAGCCCTGATTGGCTTCTGAATCCTTTTTGCCTTCCAGCGCAAGTGAGAACAGGCCTCTTATGAGTAGCAAGAAAGAAGTAGGGAAAGAGTCATTGGCAAAAGTAGGCAGAGGAGGTTTCCATAATGTACTGCAAACAGCAGGCAAGTGAATGACCCTTTATTATTTGGACAAGGAAAACAGGCAGCATGGATCACGTGGCTCTTGTGAATGCTACAGGTAAGATAGAACAGGTAAGATACTATGGTCAGTAAAAGATCTGAAACTGGTAAAAGAGGAGGGTTCTGAAAGATCTGCTTTCCTAACTGAGCTGTAGTTTTTGGTCATGATTCACAACAGCAAACTCAACAGGGTGGCCCTGTTCAGAAGACACCTTAAATCACGGCTTTTTGCCTTATTCACCGTGGTTAAAGCCACGGTTTAAGGTGTCTTCTGAACAGGGCCATTGACTGGTACCTGGTCAATCTCTGAACCACCTCTCTGTAATAGGGGAACAATAATAGATGTCAAGCGCTTTGAGCATTTACCAAAATCTTAAATAAAGACTTAGCTCCATTATTATTTTCATTGATATCATTCTCCAATTTCACTCTCCTGTTCCTTCTTCCAGGTGGGGTCGTGGTTTTGGCTTGGTGGCAGGCCTCTTGGGACCTCATAGCGTGTTCAACCAGCCTAATAGCGTCTTTGGGCTCGCTTTCTACATTCTGCAAGTCCTTCTGGGTGCGTGATAGATTTATTTGTTTATGTATTTTTAAATGATATAATCCACACAGTACATTAAAAACAGCCTAAGATCAGTACAGTAAAAGTGAGAGGCATAAAAACTAATTCAGCTAGCTAAAAAGAAAAAGAAAAATCTACAAATGGTTTTAAATTTAAAATGCCTGAGCAAATAGGTTTTTACCTGGTACCAGAAAGAGTACACACCAGAGAGAAGGTCCTCTTTTTTTGTAGATGATAATTTTTTCTCTTATAGGAAAAAAAATACAAAGAAGGCCTCCTTTGACTTTCTTAAGTTGATATGGGAGGAGGCACATCTTCAGATATTTGGGCCACAAGCCATTTAGGTCTTTAAAGGTAAACACCAACACTTTGGTCTTGGCTTGTTAGTGAATAGGCAGCAAATACGTATGAGTGAGAGAATGCATGTTGTCTGCATTCACCTATATGTACGTGTCACTACAGGCTTCTCCATGACCTGGTTCGCATGTATCACTAGCCCATGGTTTGCTTACTGGGTTTCATAAAGTATGCATGAGTGTTATATGCAGAGTTGGTTCTTGTGCCTCATCCACCACACTGTCCAATCTTGTTCTTGTATTTCTCAGCTAGTAGTGAACCCAGGTGGTAAATGCCAAATGAAATGGGGCCACTGAGAAACAACATTCTCAGGGGAACTCTGAGGTTTCTATAAGTACTTTTAAAAAAAGAAAGAAAAGAAAATAACAAACAGAAATCTAAGAGGGCAATCCTTCCCCCAGCTCCCCCCAAAATCCACTGAGGAGCAAACGTGGTCTGGAATGTAAAGCAACAGTTGGAAAAGAAAAGAAAAGAAAAACACAGGACATGAGAGCAGTCAAGAAGAGGAGTGGGATGTCCTGTTTGGAGACAGTGGTTGATGGGAATCCTGAGCAGCAACATTCCTTCAGATGAGTCAAAGTGGGGGATTGTAAGTCCCTAGTGGGATGAGGCTGGTAGTGACCGAACAAGAAAGAGATCTTGGGGTTGTGGTGGACAGCTTGATCAATGGTGTGACCACACTTAGAGTACTGTCTACGGTTCTGGTCACCACACACACACACGCACAGAGCTGGAAAAAGTGCAGAAAAGGACAATTAAAATTATTAAGGGGCTGGAGCATCTCCCATATGAGGAAAGGTTACAACAGCTGGGATTGTTTAGCTGGGAAAAAAGGAGGCTAAGGGGAAACATGATAGAGGTGTATAGAATGATGCGTGGTGTGGAAAAGGTGGATAGGGAGACATTGTTCTCCCTCTTTCAAAATAATAGAACCCGGGGTCATCCCGTGAAGCTGATTGGTGGGAGATTCAGGACAAATAAAAGGAACTGCTTCTTCACACAGCACATAATTAAACTATAGAATTCACCACCACAGGATGTAGTGATAGCCACCAATTTGGATGGCTTTCAAAGGGGGCAGGATAAATTCCTGGAGAAGACTATCAACGGCTACTAGCCCCGATGGCTATGTGCTATCTCCAGTATCCGAGGCAGTAAGCCTGTGTGCACCAGTTGCTGGGGAATATGGGTGGGAGGGTGCAGTTGCCCTGCGTTGTTGTTCCCTGGTCAACAGCTGGCTGGCCACTGTGTGAACAGAGTGCTGGACTAGATGGACCCTCGGTCTGATCCAGCATGGCACTTCTTACGTTCTTATGAGGCAAGCGAGAAGTGGAAGGCTGCTTCCACTTTGGCTTTAATTCCTGGTTGCTAGGATCATTTCATCTTTTTACAGTTGAACATCAGGTAACCCAGGCCCCTTCTTTCTCGCAGGCTTCTCCAGTAGTGGTCTGGCTGCCATTACTCTCTTGGGTTCTTCCTTCATCTCCATCGCCGGCTCGCTCTACCTGGCCTACATCCTCTTCTTTGTGCTCCACGACTTCTGCGTGATTTGCGTCAGCACCTACGCACTCAACTTTGCTCTCCTCTTTCTCAACTACAAGCGTCTCAGCTACCTCAACCAGGATTGGCAACGCCACGCGGCCAAAGCCAAGAAGCAGTGAAAGTGACAGAACCTCGTCTTCGATAATCCTGAAAGGGGAAAACTTCACAAGGGTGTCAGCCTTTGCTAGTGTTTGTGTAAGCATGGCCTTTTTGCATAACACTAGACTGCTCATCCAGTTTGGAAACCATTCCTACCCCTTCACCCCTTGCCTTGGATCAGCGAAGTCTAATTACTCAGCATTCCTTTTGGACTCCAGTCAATTTAGCAGCCTGGTCTCCGTTTTGGAACTAAACTCGACACCAACTTTGTTGTGTTGACTTAGAGATGTAAATCAAGCTCTTCTGTTTTTTAAGACTACAAAGCTTATTTTAATAGCTTTTTTCATAGCTCTTTTTTTAAAAAAATGTTTTGATACAAATCAGATATAGCTCTTCCTGATGACATTTTTTAAGGTTGACAGTGTTGAATTGAGGGCCGTTACAACCATTTCAGTTAGGCAACCTGTACAGTTTCAGGCAGAATCTGCTTGTGTTGGGGTTGGCATAGTTTTCCTAAAGCACTATAAAAGTAGAAATATTGAGGAAAGGGTGCTTTCTCTTCCAACACTAAATCAGCAATCCTCTACACAATTACCTGGGAGTAAGTCCCATTGAATTAAATGGAATTTGCTTCTGAGTAGGCATACATAGAATTGCATTGTACGCATGACAGCTAAGCTACAGTTTGGCTTGGTTAACATTCAGGCTGATCTTCAGACCTGATGCATGGTTTACTTTTTTCATCATTAATAATAGTTGCCTTGTCCTTAACCCAGGACTGGCCCTATCATTAGGAAGACTGATTGAGCAGGGGGTTGGACTCGATGGCCTTGTAGGTCCGTTCCAACTCTGCTGTTCTATGATTCTATGATCATTAAAAATGTAGCAAATTATAAGTCATTTTTATTATGATGCTACTACCTTTATGCATCAATTAAAAATAACACAGTCCTGGGTTTACAAACCAATTTAATTTTACATTCTATTTACCACAATGGCAGGGTGAAAGGTTTGGGATTTTCTGCCTCAGGCATCAAATATGTCTTGAGCCCTCTCTATCCCTAGCTATTAATATCCATTTCAGAGAAACTTAAGAAATAAGAACATTGGAAGCTTCCGTATGCTAAACCAGATCATTGGACCATTTTGCCCAGTATTGTTGACACTGACTGGCAGCGACTCTTTGGAATTTCATGAAGGAGTTTTTCAGACCTAACTGGAGACACAGGGATTCGAACCTGGGGCCTTCTGCATGCAAAGCAGGTGCTCCACCAATGAGCTACATCCCCTTCCTGCGTGAAGCAGATCAGAGAGCTACTTTGTACAGTATCATTATATGTGCAGGAAGAAAGCAAACACCAGCCTTCCACAACCTGGCGCTATGCTGGTTTGGGGATGCTAGGAATTGTAGTCCAACAGCTCTGGAGGGCACCATGTTGGTGAAGGCTGGTATCCACCATAACATTGCAAGTGAAGGACAAGCAGCAACTGTGATACCTTCTGCTTTCTAGGTGGAATGATGTGTGCTATTTCTGGACGTGTGCTCCCAATCAACAACAGGGAACACGTCGTACTCACCAGTGCAGTAGGTCCAAAAATGAAAGCAAATTCTATTTTATGTAAAAGAAAATAAAGGCATTAAAAGCAGGAAACAGGGCTTATCATTCAATCAAAGAAATAATGTTTGGTTGATCATCTGATTCATAATTGATTAAATCGTCATATAGTTGTTTATGAGTAAAAACAAACAATTCAGAATAAAGAGACACTGGTTTTAAGTGTCCCATCAGGCATCATCCTGGAAGCAGTGCGCCCTCTTGCATGAAAGAGAAAAGAGAATGTTCCCTTCTAAGGTTCTGCCTGTCACCTACAGTTTTTATAAGTACTTGTGTTAATCATGTTATTGTTTTTTTTCAAATTGCTTCCTGATTTATCAGGAGCACTTTTAAAAAATCAAAAGGTATTTGATTAAACTGATCCATCAACTTAAAATAGCCGTTCTAGCAGAAAGGAGGAATCATAGAATAGCAGAGTTGGAAGGGGCCTACAAGGCCATCGAGTCCAACCCTCTGCTCAATGCAGGAATCCACCCTAAAGCATCCCTGACAGATGATTGTCCAGCTGCCTCTTGAAAGCCTCTAGTGTGGGAGAGCCCACAACCTCCCTAGGTAACCGATTCCATTGCACTGCTCTAACAGTCAGGAAATCACTATACCAAAAAAGGAAAGTATTAAAAAAGTAAAGACTATGCGGAGGAAACACTGGTTGGGATTCCTAATGTTAATTTTGGAGCTCCCTGACATTTTCAGGAGCAGGATGTCCAGTTTCAGTCTCTTAAGAACAGGTTGTAAAGGTAGATGTGTGTTTGTAGGAAGACAGGCTGGCCAAATTCACCCTTTAGATTATTTGTTTTTAAACTACATATATACGCTGCTTTTCCTCCAAGACAGTGTGCATGGCTCTCTCCCCACCTCGGTTCCATCTTCATACCAACCCTGCGAGGGAGGCTAGGCCGGGAAAAAGGGAGATTGGTCCAAGGTCCCCCATTGCTTTTTATGGCTGAGTGACGATTTTGAATCTAGTTGGACACACTGACCACGGCACTACATCAGCTTTCGTGTGTTTCCACCTGCCCCTGATCAAACCAGTGGTCAGCGTCTTCATGGCTGTCTCACATGTTCTGTAACAGATAATCCCCTGAAAATCTACAGAGAAAAGACATCTATCACCTCTGAAGTGGGAAAATCCTAGTTTGTTATCTAATGATCTTTCTGTCTGTCTGCAATGGACTGTAGTGTGAGCCAAACAAAATTAAGGATCTGTGGCAGGAAAAGTAAATGGAAAGTTCTCAAATGCCGCAGGCTTTTTGTATGTAATAGTTGAGGTTTTGCACAGTAGCCTACGTTCTGCTCTGCACGGAGTAGCACTTGACAGAACCTGCCCATCCTAGCATCAACTGACTCCATGCTACCAGCCCAAACCTTTTAAGGAAAAAATTCCCACCTGTTGGGCCAATAATTAACAAGTTTCATAGTAAATTCATGCTTTCATCTGCCATCTATTTTGCCAAGCAGCCTCTCTTGATCCACATCAACTAGGAATCTTCTGTGCCTCTTCTCCACTTTTGATGCTCTGCTAAGCTTTTCTTTGGGCCTGTTCAGACGACACGCTAAGCCATGGTTAGGGAGCATGTTTAAACTGTGTGGTTATGTAGTCGCCATGGTGAGGAATGGTTCACATAACATGCTAGGTCATGGTTCACATGACATTCTAAGCCATAATGTTTAGCTCAATATTTAGCCAACGTGGCTTAGCATGTCATCTGAACAGGTTTAGTGTCTCCTCCAATGCTACAATCAGAACTACCCACCTTGATCTCTCTTACCCCTCCTCTTCTGTTTGCCCCCTTATCCTGCACCGTCTCTTTCTCGTTTCTCCCTTGATGAGTTGATCACACTACTGGTCTCATCTAACCCCTCCATGTGCTCCCTTGATACCACCCTTCCCATTTCCTTGTTGTCATTTTCCCTGCCTTTATCACAACATTTCATAACTACTCTCTTCCCTCCTGGTTTCTTTACGACTGCATTCAAACATGCTACTATTGTTTTCCCTGTTCTTGAAAAACAAACAAGCAAAAGCCAATCCCTTGATGCATCTTTCTTGAATCATCTGTCTGTCTGCTGTTCCTTCTCCAGTTCTTTTTCCTTGTCTCTTCTAGTTTGTAAACTTGTTATTCGTACTGCAAACTGTTCTAGGATCCTCTTGGGCTGAAGAGAGGGATAAAAATATTTTAAGAGAGTCTTCCTTTCTTCCATTATTAAAGAATTAGTGTAATGCATTTATTAGGCCAACCCCAAGATCGCAAAAAATGTGCAGGCTTTCGAGATGTCCAGATGTCTTCCATCAAGCAAGATGTTAGAAAAAGCAGGTTTATTTATTTTATTTATTTATTTATTACATTTATATACCGCCCCACAGCCGAAGCTCTCTGGACGGTTGAAGTCATGGTGTCTGCTTGATCCCACAATCTTGAGATGGAAGCTTTTTCCAACGTAAAAAGAAATCTGTGATCCTCAAAAATGCTGAAACGCCCGACTTTGTTACGTGTAGACTTCAGAAACTACATTTCCCATGCGCTCTCTTGCTTTTAGAGGCTTTTTTTTTGGTCGTTCCCAATTTTGACTCATTACTGGACTGCATTTCCCATGAGGCACTAAAGCAAACGTTCACCTCATCCTTCATTTCCACCATCATCATGCCCATCACACAAAGCATCCGTGAAACCTTATGCCGTAATACGTTCGTTAGTCTTTCAGGTGCCACAACACTCTTTTTCTCTTTTTGGGTCTTTACTTGAGGTCTTGCATCCAAAACTACATTTCCCATACACGCTCGCTTGCAGGCTCCTCTATCTCGCGGGGCTTTCTGGGTTTCGTATTTCCGCCCGTGCCCTTCATGTTTGGGGAGAGCGCAATTGCGAGACTACAATTCCCAGAAGGCGCTGTTCTCGTTCCCCTCTGTCGAAGACTGCCTGCCATCAGTTCCCCCTTTCCAGCGAGAAAGAAGCAGCTGGTTTAGTCCGGTCCCCAAGTGTGGAATCGGCGGCGGCGTTTGGACTTGGCGGTAAGGGACCCCCTCTTTGGAAAGTGACCTTGTGATTGCTATTGGGGGGCTCTTGGCCGTGCATTATCGTCCCTACCCCGGCGGTGGGAGGACAAGATGCCGGATTCCTGGGTTCGCTAGGAAGGGAGCAGTGGGTTAGAGGAAAGAGGTGTTGGGGGCACAGAATTATTATCGGATCCGCTTCTCAGCGCAGGGAGAAGCTTGGTGAATTGGAATGGACGGGGAGATGGGGAGCCAGGACTCCTGGGTCCTCTGGGAGAGAGGACTGAGTAAGGTGTTAGTGTAGAGAGGTGAAGATGGGATTCTTGGGTTCTCCTTTTAGGAGAGGAATGTGTTGTAAAAGGAGGTGAAGGCTTGGATCAGGAGATGCAGTGCACCAAACTCACCTAGTCTATGGGTGAGGACGTTGCATTTTCAGGCAAAGAACTAGGCCCCAAGTTCTTCCCCACGTAAGTCCAATCTCCTGGTCTAGAGGAGGAAAGGTTGTGAGCGAAGCTGCCTTAGTTGTTTTACCCTTGCCCCTCTCCTATTCCCCTCCTCTCCCTCTCTCTCTTGTTACCTCTGCTTCCTTCTCCTCTCCCTTGCTTGTCTCTCCTTCATTGCCCACTTCCAGAGTGTAAGCTCCTTGGGGCGAAGACCTATCTCTCTCTTCCCCATCCTCCACTTTTGGCTTGCAGGCCACACACACTGATGGCACTATATAAGCAACAGTTTCCCAATAACCGGAGTGGAGTTGTGTGTTAAGATTAAGTCTAGAGAATTAAAGCAATTGACCCACAGCTAACATCCAGTAGGTTAAAGCAAGGGGACTCCAGAAGGGAAAGGGCAGCAGCTGGCATAGATTGGCCCTCTTCTACGTACAGCACAGAGCTAGGCTCGGGCTGTCATCCAAGATGTCCTGTGCTGTTCCTTTTCCCCTTAACCTGCTCCAACCTGGGGAATGTAAACAGCCAGAATTGGCAAGGACGGGGCAATTGTTCCAAAACTCTTGGCAGAAGGCAGTAGTTTGTAAAAAGGCATGCTCAAAAAAGGCATAAAAATGGGCTGCATGGAAGTGTCGCTATAAAGAAAAGGGCTAGCTCCCCCCCTCCTAAAGACGGGGTTCTCGGTCTCCTTTGCTTATATTCTGTAAAGTGCTGGAATGTTGTATTTTTTAAAAAAACATGACTTCATGCAGAAAAGCAGGATATAAATCTAAATAATTTAATAGAAACTGCTTACAGAGCTGAGGCACTCAAGATCCATGTGGTGAGCGTGGCAACTTTTAACAGTGTGTTTTCAAAACAAAAGTAGATCAGCTGCCTTCAGTATCTTCTATTTCTGATAGAAAAGCAGGATATAAGTATTTTGAGTGAGCAGGACCCTTGTACATTGCTTTCAAGTTACTCAGTTCAGTACGCAAAATAGCTGAAGTACCAATAATAATAATAATAATAATATTTATTTCTCACCTACCTCTCCATCCTGATTGAGGCGGGGAACAACAGCAAATTTTCAATACATAAAACTGAATTAAGAACATAATATGCATTGTTAAAACATCCTCAAAACATTGAAGTAGTGCAGTAGTTTTCAGACTGTTTTGGAGAACCCTGGGGTTTGCTTATCAGGGATTCTTTGATAAGAGATCAGTAATGTAAGATTCCCCCCTTCTCCAAATATACTTTTCCAGCACAACCAAGCCTCCCAGCTACTGGGTGGTATAAAAATGCAATAAATAATAAAATCTCCTAAAATGTACAGCTGCAGGAGAGTCCTGAGCATGCTCGTCGCTCATAATGCGTACCCTACAATATGACCCCCAGAATCCTTTACCAATGTACTCAGGTTCCATGTCAGACCTGCAGAGGTTCCTTGGAGTCAATGTGGAAAGGGTTTCTAAGGAGATAGAAACTTCAAAGTCACTGATCTAGTGTATGGTGGATCTGGGACCAAATCCTCCCCCAGTCTTGCAGAGATAGCATCTTAGCCTCCATTTCCACCACTTGTAAAACAACAATAACAGAGGCGTCTTTTGCAGCTTTGTTGCAAAGATGAAAGAGGGAATGGTTTTAAAATGTGCGTAGTGAAAGTAGCTGCTAGTTAAATAATAACCACCGTGTAAATAGCATTTCTTAATCTGTTAGCAAGGAGTGACCTATTATAATAACGCCTGTTGCCTGTATAGTTTAATTATTTTTTGTAAACTGCCCGGACAACTTTGGCTATGGGAAGTATCAAAATGTAATAATAAATGAAATTAAATCATCTCTCTTCTCCCTGAGGCTGGTTGAGAGTTAGCTAGCGGCGGGGGAGAAAAATTAATTCTCCATGCCCTGCTTAAATGAGCCCCAGAAATAACTGGCTGGCCATTGAGGGAACCAGGAAGCTGGGTCAGGAAGGGTGTTGGTCTGATCCTGCAGGGGTCTCCTCTTATTTTCTTAAAGGAAGTTCAGTTGTAAATATAAGACAAGAGATTTCCTTGAACAATTGCAGGAAACCCATGTTTGGGCCTGGGCTGTTGTTTTTATTTTTGCCTTGCATGGAAAGGGTTAAAAGCATCTTAAAGGGGAGGTGCCATGTGTTATTTAGGAAAGTGGAATAAACTTTTTCAGCTATGTGTGTGGGGTGAAAAGTCATGTATTCATCAGTTGCGTTTATATGCCACCCAACTGACAAATGCCCTGGGGCGGTTTGCAATTGTAAAAAGCCCCAAACAACAATAAAATAGCAACCAATACAGTAACATAACAGAAAAAGATAAAAATATTAAAGAGCCAGCAGTAAAGTTAGTATTCAGAGCAACAGATTAAAGATTAAATGCCTGCTAGAAGAGGAAGGTCTTAGCCTGGTGTTTAAATGTTTGCAGTGAGAACACCAGGTGGCTCTCTGGGAAAAAATCCAAAATCTATGCTAGGATAATATCTTTATTAGGACAACTTTAGCTTCTCCAGAACTCTTCATCAGAATTGATGGTAAACAAAGCCAAAAGGGGTGTGTGCATGGAAAAGAAGTGGCTGATATTGAAGTTACTTAAACCTTATTTGGGCATTTCCCTTACTGCGTATGCCAACATGCGACCGGCACCATGTACCCTGTCCTCTGATGCTGTGTGTGTTATGTAGCCCCGCTCCCTGGCATCTGCATGTAGAATGTGGATGTCAGCAGAAAGGAGGGGGATGCATGTACAACTCTACCCATGGAGGCATGTGTAGGAGTCAGACCCCTATGCTATCAGGGTTCTGGCATGGAAGCTGTCTCTCAGCAGACATCTGCGCTCTGGGCATGGAAGCCAGGGGCGGGTTTGTTCTCAGCTTGCACGTTGGTAGAACCACCCAAGTATGTACTTGGAACACCTCAATAGGGTTTAGTGATAGTCTTAACATGGGATGTGGGAAGAGCTTGCAGACATTCAAATTAGGCTTTTCAAGGTGTTGTAATGACTTCATGTTGCACCTTGGACTGTCCCTAGGATTGCAGGGTGAAGAAACAAATAATGGTTGATCCCCTTCCCCCTCCCCAGTTTTGAAAATCTAAAATTCAGCTGTTATTTAGAACTGGCTCCATCTTTAAATGAAATGCAGAGAAACGTTCCTTAGTAGGTGGAAAACAAGTAGATGTTGTGCAGACTTCTACTGTGACTTTCTACTGTTAGTTTTTCCCTACCCTGTGCCTGCTTACCCTTCCCTGTACCTGTTGGCATTCTCTTCCCCTCCTTATTGTTTTACTATGATTTTATTAGATTGTAAGCCTATGCGGCAGGGTCTTGCTATTTACTGTTTTACTCTGTACAGCACCATGTACATTGATGGTGCTATATAAATAAATAATAATAATAATAATAATAATAATAATAATAGAGAGAAACTTGACATTTTTTATATTTAAAAAAGCTGGAGTTAACCTTAGGTGATGTACTAGATTTTTAAAAAATAATCAATAGAAGTCAAATTGGGTGTCTTAGCCTAGTAGCTGGAGGCAATATATCCTCAGGAAATGAAGTTCCAGCTTCAGGTGGTATAGAATTACCTTCCTCTAGTGTAGGATCCTTCTGTTGAACTGCTAAATTCAGTATTCCCCAAGTTGCTCAAAAAAGCAAACGTAGCCGTGTTGATCACCCATATTAAGCTAATAGCTTTAGTAGGCCAAGTCAGAAAACGGTGGAAGCTTATCTGGTTTGAAGACTTAGCCTGCCTAAATTCACTTTTGAAAGTGAAATGTTGAGATGGGGCTTCTTGAGTTATAACTTGTTCGTGTTTTCCCCCTGCCTGTTTTCCTGGGCCTGACAATCCAATCACTTAAAAACTTTGAAGCCAGGCCAAGTTTCTGGAGGTGCATAACCAAATGTGAGATGAACACCCCACTATCTTTTGATCTTCTAAAAGTTTTACAGATGTTTCGGAATCTCCCAGGCCTGTTCTCCGGGCACTGCTCCGTTTCCCCTCCCTGCAGGCTCCAGCTGCTTGGGGTGAAATGAGGTCGAAGGCACGGGGAGGGGCTGGGCTGGGCCGGGCCGGGCCGGCTGCTGTGTGCACACATGCTTTGCCAAGAGCCAGAAGGCTGTGTTGTTAGCAGCCAGACAAACGGTGCCGTTGCAGCTGGACAAACAGGGCCGAGGCATTTTGGCCTTTGCGGCGTTGCCTGTATAGAATCTGGGGATCTGCATGGAAAGCAACTCCGAGCTGCTTGGGCAGGAGGTGAGTGAATCTGTTCAGGACATCGAATAGACCGTGCTGCTCCTTCCTCCCCCGGAGCTGAGGTGGCCGGATTCTGGAGCTCTTGGCTTTCAGCTCTTGCTGAGCCACGAGGCCTCACTCTGCTTACTAAAGCTAGAAATAGAAGCCAGGGCTCCCGGCTCTCAGCACCTCTTGCTTTAATCCCTAGAGAACTTAGGGGTTCCAGTTCTTAGTGGCCTTACCCCACTAAGCTTCTTGCCCTCTCCAATTTGGGAGAGGGTGGGAGCCAAGACCCTTGCCTTCCAGCACTCCCTCGCTTTTAACCCCCAATGAACTCAGGAGTCCTGGTTCTTAGCATTTTGTGTCCTGAATCCTCTGCCCTTCCGAGCTGGGATACAACCTAAGAGTCGTGGCTCTCATGACACCTCTTTGCTTGACTCCAGATGCTGTTGGACGCCAGCTCCCAGCATCCCTGACCATTGGCCATGCTAACTGGGGCTGATGGCAGTTGGAGTCCACCAATATCTGAAAGGTCACTGGTTCCCTACTCCTGCTCTAGGATGGCATGCTTGTGTTTGGGCTATACCACTTTTGACTGCAAGTGGGGGCTTGCATGATTGATTGTTCCTTCCTACAAAGAAAAAATTTCCTGTGTTTACAAGGATGTTGGGGAGGAGATGAGGCCTGAAGCCTTTTTCTTGCCATGCTTGTTGTCTGTGTGAGGAAAACTTTTACTTTTTCTGGTATGGAGCAGCCTACACCTGTATACAGCCCAGACTTAGGTGGACCACCTTGATGAGAACCAGGCTGGACTCTGCAGCACCGCTGCTTTCTTCCCTGCCCGCCTTCCTTCCTTGTTTGTCTGTCAGAGTTGAAAAAATATTTTTCGCCTGCTGTGGTATGAAGGAAGTGGGTGGTCTGGCATTTTTTCCCCTTGCACATTTCTCAAAAACCAGCAATTCTCAATAATTTCTCAAGAACCAGCTGGTGGGGAAAATGGCTGAGGTAAAGGGATGACTCTCCTAACGGTGCAGAGGACCCGTCTTGTGGTAGCTGTTGTGGCGTGGAATCTGATGGTTAAAGCACGGAGCGCTTATGGAAAACTGGATGTCTACCCCTGGCTCTGGAATGGTAGCAAAACATAGTGGTTACAGCATGGCCTAGACTCCTGGAGTTTCTGTGAGGAGAGAGCGGAATGAATGAATCTGAGACAGTGATGTCATGGAATCCCATGCTTGCCAGATTTCACTTATTCTTTCTAGGTTGTGGGGCAGTATAACTTTTATTTTTATTTTATTTTTCTAATTTTTTTTATTGTTTCAAAACACAAATAAACAAACAGATCCACACTGCCAACCAGGAAAAAAAGAACACACAGAAAAACAAGAAACATAGAAAACATATATAAATAAGATGTGCTTCCAGTTTTCTCCCCAGCAAAAATATGTGACAATATTTTCTCTTACGCTGTCATCACAGAATCCAAGTTTCCCCTCTTAACCTTTTCTACATTATTGATTGAATCCACAGATGTACAATTTTTCTCATCCCTTCATAAAGTCTGTAAAAGGTTTCCATTCAGCCATAAATCTTGATATCGATTATACTCTAATTATTGCCGTAAGTTTCACAGTATAACTTTTCCAGTGACAGTCCTGGGAGCCCACAAAAATCATAGGTAGCCATGTTGGTTCATTACAGAGGTGGTGGTGAGGAATTCCAAACCCACAGTAGGGCAATATATTCTTACGGGTTTGGGGTTATTCTAAATGATCTCTCAACGTCAGTCCCCCCCCGCCCAGCTCTTTTAGACTGGTTGTGAAAAGAGATTGTTAGAATGGGTCAAACTGGTTGGGCAAGTTTAGCCTGGCAGATTCCCTCTTGTTCTGAGTTTAGCTATAGGGTGGCTGTCCTCAGAGATAGGCAATTTTGGAGGGGTTTTTTTTGCCTTTCTCTCCACCCCAATCCCTAAGAGGATTCAAATTGAGTCTGGGGTGACAACAATAGAAGTAAACTAAGTTTGTGTGTGTGTAACAGTCTGTGCTGGGACTGGAAAGGGAGCCAAGAAATGACTGTTCTTTTTAGGAAATCCTATGGGACACAGGGTTCCCCTAGACATCTCATGGGGAACAGGAGTCCGTTGGGATAGTTAATGCTGTTGATCTTCATCTTATGCTCAGCCTGTATATATGTATAAATAAACCTTCCATGGTAGAAAAGTCTCCAGTGACTTCTTGCTAAGGAAACAACCCTGAGTAAGTTGCTGAAACACCTGAAACGTCTCACCGCCTGGAAGTGGGCTGCATGCACATAACAATACTTTTATTAGGAACAACTACAATATCACAAAGCAGTGAGCAAGGTGCTGATTTCTCAATAACTCCTCTTTGAGGTGGATATATTAAATAAATGGGAAGAAAGCATGATTTTACTGCCCCCAGGTCTGCAGCTTGTAACAGATTTATGATAGAAGTGCAGGAAGCATTGTACAGACTTGATTCAATTAGCCTCTGATAGGTGCTAAACAGATTTCATGTTCCACCAGGAGTTGCTGGGACATAGAAGCAATAAAGGCTGTTCTTCTGTTCTTAGGAAATATGAAATCGAGCAATTACTTGAATCTGTCTACAACATTGATTGGGTCCTTTTCAGAGACAGAGCAGAAGCAAAATGTGGTTGTCTGTATCTTAGCAAAGCTGGATATTAATTTTAAGTGGTTCACTAGGCCAAGAGTCAACAGAAACCAAAGATGGTAGTATTGCCTAGTGATTGGAGGCTGTGTAAAACATACACTCCAATGGAAAGTTATTTTTAATCCATCCTATGAGCAGGACCCATTTGAAAACTTGGAAACCAGGAGGAGATGTTTATTTTTTGCAGAGATTAAAAATTCCTGAAATAAATGCTATTTCATAACTGTGAATACCAAATCTACATGCCCAGTAGAATATAAACACTGGGAATGGGATTGGGGCAAAGAGAAGTAGGCAGGAGCCCTGGTCCATCCTATGTTGTGTTTTCAATTCAAATTAGTGGTGGTGGGGAGTGTGGTCTAGTAGTTACTGGAGCCATGGGGACAGAGGACTCTTGGATTTTGTCCCCAACTTTAAGAAGAACTCAGGTCCCAGAAAGAGATTCCTGAGAGAAAGCAGTAGTAATGTGGAGAAAAGGAAGGATGTGTATTTTTCCATTATGAAAGCCATGAGAATGCAGGCTAGGCAGTGGGGTTTGGGTTCTTAGGAAAGGGAAGTTGGGGAGCAGGGGTGTCTTAAAAGTCTAATATTTTGGGCTGTGAAAGGAAAGAACGGTTGTTAATATTATCATTGATAGTATTTCTATGGAATTTGTATTTTCAATGTCTTCTGGCTATTAATGTGTTACATTTTTATGGAATCCTCTTCTTGGAATATATAACACGTGAGTCAGTCTATTATCCCAGCACCAGGCAGCTCAAGCTCCCTTCTGTAATCAAATGTCTTTATGAGAACTGCATTTTCTCTTCACTTCTACCCTTTTCAGATGGAAACGGAGCTATTTGTCCTTGTAGAACAAGGAAGCTGGCATAAGATAACCAAGTTTACTTGAGGTAAGTCGGCTTCTGCGAAATTTCTTTCAGATTTGAATTCCTTCTTGTTTCACCCTTATCTCCATGTCACTTCAAGGTTATGTTCACTTGTTTGTTAAGCCCTGAGTTGGTAAAACCGGCTGTCAACCTGAATTGCATCACTTCAAGAGCAGGGGATAGTTCTGTGAAATATATGTGACATCTTAAGGACGCGTTCAGATTCAATGTTTGGATGATAGGCTGACTGTGGCAAGCATGATGTTTGTGGCCTCTTGGAACATATTGGTTCATAATTGGAAGGCCGTTTGGAATGTTCCAGTGTTCTACATGGCTTTTGCTGTAATAATAATAATAATAAAATTATTTCTTGCCCGCCTCTCCACTTTGATCGAGGCGGGGAACAACAATAAACGATAAAATACATAATACTCAATTAAAACATAATATACATAGAATCATAGAATAGCAGAGTTGGAAGGGGCCTACAAGGCCATCAAGTCCAACCCCCTGCTCAATGCAGGAATCCACCCTAAAGCATCCCTGACAGATGGTTGTCCAGCTGCCTCTTGAAGGCCTCTAGTGTGGGAGAGCCCACAACCTCCCTAGGTAACTGATTCCACCGTCGCACTGCTCTAACAGTCAAGAAGTTTTTCCTGATGTCCAGCTGGAATCTGGCTTCCTTTAACTTGAGCCCGTTATTCCGTGTCCTGCACTCTGGGAGGATCGAGAAGAGATCCTGGCCCTCCTCTGTGTGACAACCTTTTAAGTATTTGAAGAGTGATATCCTGTCTCCCCTCAATCTTCTCTTCTCCATGCTAAACATGCCCAGTTCTTTCAGTCTCTCTTCATAGGGCTTTGTTGTTAAAAACATCCTAAAAAACATCCTGAGAACTTGTAGGATGATTGGATGAAGCTGGGGGGCAGCGGGGGGAACTCTTCTCAGCAAAAGAAAATGGTTGTCTTATTGTACAATTCTGTGTATCAAGTCCATCTGGAGTTGTCAGAGTTTGGCGGATGGTGTGTGTACCTCTTTCCCTTCCTACTCTTAGAATCTATCTGATGGAAAAAAGGCATTATATAGAGAACTTTCCAATGTGCTGGAACCCTGTTTTGGAGCCTAACAATTTGTATGTGTAAATGGGCCATCACAGTTATTTATTTATTTTATTTATTTGTGGCGTTTATATACCACTGAATATAATAAAAACTCTCTGCGGTTCACAATATTGAAATACAATATTAGAAGCACAACATTAAAACACAGTGTCTCCGTTCATTTCTCAACGTTGGTTTTAGAACTCCACTGTAGAGTTTTTACACCAGCAAGGTGGAGTTTTTTTTAGAGAACTCTCCACACTGAATATCCACGCTGTGCAAAGGAGAGTTGCTACACAACCATTGTGTTGTGTGGAGGACTCCGTAGAGTTTCCTGTTGCGTTGAGTTGACTTTTCCCACTGGCTACAGAGTTCCCTGGCAAGAGTGGCGAAAGGAGCAAGTAGTGCTCTAGGAGAGCCGCCGGGATTGGTTTTTTTGCAGCAGTGGCTGATGGGATACCATCAGGAGGACTGGGGGAGGAGAGAGGGTGGAGGAACTGTCAATTAAACATCACATTTCCTTTTACTCAACTCCATGGTAGCCCACAGTCACACAATGGTGGAGTTAGAACATGTCGTGTGGTGAGTACCCCCTACAAACTCAACCGTTGAGTGGAGTTTTCCCACTGCGTAGAGAAACGTGTTGTCTGAACTGAGCCATTGACATCTTGGGAGTAAGTATTTGGAATTGCTGATATTGGGGAGAGAAAGTATGAGGTTCCTTATCACTGGGAAAACAAACTGATACTGGTATTGATGGTATGAACCCAGTTATAATTCATGGAGTGCAATGCTTTTCAGTGGAGCCAGGCCACATGTTCAGGACTGACATAAAAACGTCCAGTAATGAAGCAGCATACAAATATGTGTGAATTTATCTCTTTCCACATTAGGGAATGCACAGAGGCCCCGCCAGAGGGGACAGTGCCCAGACCTGGAGAAAGCAGAGATATCCCTGTAACTTGTCATCTTAGGAGTAAGTATTTGGAATTGCTGATATTGGAGTTTGGGGTTCTAGCTGCCTTGCCCCAGAAACTACCCATAACATAATGCCCTCAATTAGAAAGTTGCATCTCCATTTTGAGGAACCACTGTTTTGGAAGAGTGTGGGACAAACTGCCATGCCTTATTCAGCTCTAGTTTGCTTCAGTGGGGTGCCCTCCGGATAACTTCCCAGTGGATAATGTCCCATGGGTAACATTTGTGGCACCCCGACTGTGGAATGCCCTCCCCTTGGAGGCCCGACTGGCGCCAACGCTGATTTTATTTCGGCGCCAAGTGAAAACATGGCTTTTTAACAAAGCCTTTAATAGTTAAATTCACTAAGATGGCTCATTGTTTTAACTGTTTTAATTGTTTTTAATGCTTTTAAATTATATATTGTTTTAACTTTTTGTGAACCCCCCAGAGAGCTCTGACTATTGGGTGGTATAGAAATATAATAAATAAATAAACAATAAATAAAACTTGGTTCATGGTTTAATTTGGTTTTAGCTGTGTATATTTATTGTTTTATACTGTATGCTTTTATCTGTACGCTGCCCTAAGATCTTAATGATATAGGGCGGGTTACAAATGTTTTGAATAAATAAATAAATTTATTATGGTTATTCATTCATCATGGTTATTCATTTATCAAAGCCGGAGAATTTACAGATCTTCATCTTTCCTTCTGCCGCACTTAGTGGCACCTTAAACTTGCCATCTGTGACTGCCTCTATCTGATTTCATGTTGGGATTGCCCCTGTAGTCAGGCCAAGAATTTCAGCAGATAATATCAAGTTGAGGTATATTGGAGAATTGCCATACTGGCTTAGTTCATGTACCATTTAACTTGCAATTCTGATTTTTGCCTGCCAGATACCTAAAGGAGATTCACAAGTAGGGTGGAAGTGCATTCAGTCCACACATATATACATACACATATAGAGAGAGAGAGGGAGGGAGGGAGGGAATTCCACGCACAACACTGCTGTTCCAACAGTGTCCTTCTGTCTTGTCTCCAGGTGTCTGTGGAAGCGAGAATGTTGTGGAAAACGCTGCTGATGGTAGATTTAGGGGGAGCTGGGAGCCGGGCTCCCTGTGTGCTCCCGTTCTTTCTCCCTGCTCTCCGGTACCGGTCCTCTTCGGCGATTGATCAACACCATGAATTGGCCCGTGAGCGATCCAAGACGGTGACCTCCTTCTATAACCAGTCGGCCATTGACATAGCAGCCGAAAAGGTGAGCATCCACAGGTACTGGAGTAGCATCTCCATTCACAACTCAGATTTAACACGGGGATCATCTACACCAAGCAGGATATTCCACTATGAAAGTTGGTATATAAAGGCAGGAGCCATGCTACTGCTTTATAGCAGTATTGAAGTGCACTGCACTCCCCCTGAAGACGCAGGTCCGCAGCTTGGGTGTACTTCTGGATTCAGCCCTGAGCCTGGATGCCCAGGTTTTGGCGGTGGCCAGGAGTGCACTTGCACAGTTAAAGCTAGTGCGCCAGCTGCGCCCGTTCCTAGAGACGTCGGACCTGGCCACGGTGACACATGCCTTAGTTACATCCCGATTGGATGACTGTAACGCGCTCTACGTGGGGCTGCCTTTGAAGAGTGTTTGGAAACTCCAGCTGGTTCAAAGAGCTGCAGCCAGATTGTTGACCGGGGCTGGTTACAGGGAGCATACAACTCCCCTGTTAAAACAGCTCCACTGGCTTCCAGTCTGTTTCCGGGCACAATTCAAAGTGCTGGTTATGACCTATAAAGCTCTACATGGTTCGGGTCCAGGTTATTTGAAAGAATGTATTCTCCCTTATGAGCCTGCCCATGCTTTGAGATCTGCTGGAGAGGCCCTTCTTTCAGTCCCACCTTCTTCGCAGTCACGCTTGGTGGGAACATGGGAGAAGGCCTTCTCGGTGGCTGCTCTGGTGCTCTGGAACTCTCTTCCCAGGGAAGTTAGGCTGGCTCCCTCCTTGATGGGCTTTCGGAAGCAGGCGAAAACTTTTTTGTTCAAGCAGGCCTTTGGAGAATAATCCAGCCCTCCATCTATGTTAATGTCTTATAATTTTGTTGTGTATTTTTTAATTGGTTATGGTTTTGTTTCCCTCCCCCCCCCATGTATATTTTAAACTTTGTAAGGCCGCCTTGAGGCCCAGCATTGGGCAAAAGGCGGGATATAAATAAATATAATCATCATCATCATCATCATCATCATCTACACTACTGGTTTATAGTGGTACTGAAGTGCACTGACAACTGTTGGGGCCCATGATCCTTCTACACCAAGCAGGATATAACACTATGAAAGCGGTATATGGTATGTGTCAATGGGCCCCAACGGTTGTCAGTGCATCTCAATACCGCTATAAAGCACTAGTGTGGCTCCTGCCTTTTATATACTGCTTTCATACTGCTTTCATTGTGGAATATCCTGTTTGGTGTAGATGAGCCCACAGTCAGCGTAGCAGAGTGGGATGATGCTCCCATTTCTCAAGCCTCCACTTCTCCAAGGCACGTTTTGCCTTGCCCTAACGGACTTGTAGGCTGTGAGCCAGGAGCAGGTCTAGGCTCTCCCAGCTCATACTCGTTGGCAGAAGTAGCAGGAGAGTTCTTCCAGGTCTGAAAATTTCAAGAAGGAAAATTATGTGAAGGACAGGTCTGAGCAGGTGAATTACATTCCTTGATGTTGCTTTCTGGCCTGGTTGGAAAATAATGGCTTACATTAGCCTGCGCCAATGGCATTTTGATGCTTGTAGAGAGAGATGTGGGGTTGCAGGGTGGAAGCACACACTTCTTTGTGCTTATATTTCCCTTAGAAACCATCCTGTTCCTTTATTGTTTTGAACAGAATCATCCCTCGGCCCTTGGGTCCCGTTTTGCTAATCACCACAGTTTAATGAGTTCCCTGAACAACTTGGCTCTGGCCCTGGAGAGGCGGTCCACATCTTTGACTGGGCAGAACAGAGGCCTAATCTTGCTCCCGCCGTCTGGAGTCTGCCCTGGGGGAAATGCTGGTTAATTAAATAACCATCTGTCACAATGCAAAGGCCTTACGAAAGAGGCTTCTGTTTTCCCTCAACACATTAACATGTTGCCCACTCAGCTCTTGACAGAAGCCCCTTTATGAACGTAAAGTGAACTCATTTGCATAGAATTGCTTATTCTTATACATGTGGAGTGGAAAAATCATGGGCTGTAATAAGTAGCCATTTGCCAATGTGGTTGTGACCTCTTTTTCTCCAGCAGCGCTCCTCTGTTTTCCTGTCCAGCAGAAATGTAACAGGGAACAGCTTTTCCCATCATGGCATCTCTGTCCTGGGGAAAAGCGGCAGCCGTTACATTCCTCCCTTTTTGCAGCTCTTAAAGGCCTGCTTTCCGTGCCAGAAAAAAAGCTGGCAGCCTTATTTTATAAGATAGCAAATTGTTTAGATTAACTAGAAAACGTATTCTGTATATTTACCTTATGTGCACTTTTATTTTACTTTTGGCAGTCATTAAGTGGGGAGGGAAAGAGCTGTGTAAAGAGCTGAAGAGCCAAACACTGAAAATCCTGCTTGCTTCCTTTCCCCATATCCCCCAATCTTCTGAGATTTCAGCAGAAGCATTAGAGCTAAACACTGTTTATGGATGGGCTATGATGGTGGGAAGGAAATGTAGAAGTGTAGAAAGTTGGCCACATGTGACCAGACTCAGTCCCCCCCTGCCCAAACTGGATATAAGTTGGGCCTAATAGTCCCCCTTCACAGGAAGGCCTACAGAGAGGCCATCTTTAAGGATGCATAGCTTTGAGCAAAGGCTGTCCTTCATCCCACAAGAAAAACAGGAAGGCATCAAGTAGTCTTGTGTTCTTCCCAAAGGCATTTGGATGGCCACTGTTCGAACAGAATACTGGACTAGATAGGCCTTTGATCTGATGCAGTAACTTATTGTAACTTGATCCAATGCTGGGAATGCTCAGTGCTGGTGCCGTTCTCTTGGTTGTCCTCATGGGGGCGTTCTGTAAACTTTGTGGACCCTTCTTCCCTCTTGTCTTCCCAGGCCTCTGTGAGGTTGACACCCACCACCATGTTGTATTCTGGACGGTCTCAGGATGGGAGCCACCTGCTGGTAGGTATGAGACTTAACACCTGCCCTCAGATAGTTAGAGCCTAGCTGTGAATCCCATTCTTTCCTTTCTCCGTTTTTAATGACTGAGACCAGGGGTGGCAGCTTGTGGCCCTCCAGATGTTTTGACCTACAACTCCCATGATCCCTCACCTTTGGCATTGCTGGCTAGGGCTGATGGGGGTTGTAGGCCAAACATCTGGAAGGCCATATGTTACCCACCCCTGACTTAGACCTTATTATTGCTCCATTATTGCTTCTGAGTTCTGTTCTCAGCTCTGAGATATTCCAGCTTCTAGGAAAGTTTTCTATGTGCAGGAGATTTATTTTGAGAGAGAGGCAGTATTCAAATATGGAATTCCCCACCTGTAACCTGAATAGGTACAGACTAGAAAAGCTACACCATGTGATTCTTCTGCATGTATCGAATGCAAATGTGCTGTTTTCTAAAATGAGATACAGTCCTTTTGAGAGACTGTAGCCCCTCAGAACGCACATGGCAAAGTACACACCACTTCAAAATTCCCTGCACGTGGCAAGCCAAGTAGGTTTGTTTTTCACATGTAGAGACATTTTGATGTGGGGGCACTTTTGAACAAAGAATGTCCAAAAGGACTGAGGTGGTACAGTCCCATCGAAGGACTGTATCTTGTGTGCAGCTGCATGTTCAAATTTACTTCTAAACTATCAGCCTTTGTTGGCAGGAACTGTGCCATTTTCGTGCTCTGTATGATATCTAGCATTCTGGTACCTGAGTAACTATGGGCAAGTCTTGACTACCCCAGGATTGTTGTGAGGATCAAATGAGTTGGTGATGGGAGCTATATATGTGGCCTGAAGTTCTTGGAGGAAGGGCAGGATGCAAATGTAATAAATCACTAACAGTTTTAATATAAGTGATGGCTTCTATTCTTAAGAAATCCTGAGAATTAAAGAATCATAGACTAGGACAGAAAAGCTACCTGGTCCAACCCCATTTTGCCAAGCAGTTGCACTCACTCACTAGCTGCATGCTGTCAACCCACAATACTCCCTTCTAACTCACAAAAGCTGGTCACCTGGATGTCATCCTTAAGCAGCACAGGCTAGCACAGGAATGGCTGTTTATGAGCCCTCTCTAGTGTGGTGTAGGGACTGACGTCATAAGTTATAAACAGGGAAGTCCCTCGGTTCAGCCCTGATCTCATTTGATGACCTTAAGTAAACTGCTACCTCTTGGCCTTGGCTCTCCTTCCTGGTCTTTAAGTGATGATCATCCTGGTCTAGTTTACAGGATTGTCGTAAGGATTCGTGCGATTATGTTGCTTGTGAGTGTTCTGAGCACTTAATTTGTATCTAGTGCTAATCTAAGTAGTGTTGTTTGTTATTACTGTCTTCCTAAATGGGAAGGAGCTACAGGACCGTCTCTTAATTTATATCCCTCTTTGCCTCTGGGGAGCTCAAGGATATGTAGATAGAGGCACTGACCTAACCCAGATCTGCTTTATTTTAGCAAGATTGCTGTATCAGGTACCTTCTAGACTATTCACTCTTGTTCAGCCCCATGCTGAAAGGCAGGATCGTCCTACCCATCAGCCCATGTAACATATACCATGATGCACAGCAGGCAGATATCAGTTGTCCTGCAGAGGAGTGACCTCTGGATAAAAGGATGCAGTTGTAGAGCAAAAGTGCACATAGAAGGGAAATGGGGGGAAACGCTCAAAGAATTCACTAGCTGGTTTGATCTTGGGATTGAAGAATGGAATTCCTTCTTGAGCCCACATATGGTGATCACTGAAAACACCCCAGTTCCCATGCCAATTACCTAACTAAACCACATTTCTCTCCAAGATCTGGGGACAAAACTGAGTAGTGCCATCACGGTCCATTACAATTGAGACCGTTGTATTCCTCATGTCCTTCAAAACTGGGAGAAAACCCAGCTCTTCTCCCTCACTTCATTTCTTAATCTGCAAGGCTGTATAAACTGACCTCTCTTTATGCTTTGTTACAGAAAAGTGCCCGCTACCTGCACCACGAACTGCCTGTCCGCATCGCTCATCGCATCAAAGGCTTTCGGAGCCTCCCCTTTATTATTGGCTGCAACCCCACCATCCTCCATGTGGTACGTCTGCTAAGGGCTGGTGAGAAGCATGTAAAGAGATGGTCAATAACTGAGGGACCATGTTGAAACTAGGGCAGTGAGAATGATGAGGCTCCAAGGCAGCTACTTTCAAATAATACAACAAGAAGGCATCATAATCATTGCCTTTTATTTTATTTTATACAGTAGGCCTCACCTCACCACCTGCCTTTCTGTTGAATGATCACTGGGGGCGCTTACAGTAGATTGCAGTAATATAAGACACCATAGGCTGGTCTTTTCTCTGCCATGATGTTCTTCCTAGAGGCAGGAGATGTGACCTCCCAGTCCTTCACAGTGAACAGAGACTGTGCCTTTGAGCCAGTCACTGTTTCTCACCCTAACCTACTCCTAGGGTTGCTGTGAGGATAAAATGGAGGGAAGGACCATTTATGGCACATCCCCCAGTTCTTTAGAGGAAGGGAGAAAACTTGTAGTAGAAATTGCAGTAGGTAGTAGTAGTAGTAGAAGATAATGTTTTTTATAAGGGAGATAACTGGGTTTCACTGCCCTCCCTGAATGTGAATTAGAATCCAAGAGTCTTTCCCAATTCCATTTCACTGTAATACACTAGATCCCACTCCTGGTGTATAGTGGATAAGAGAGTGAACTGTTAAATGTTGCTGGTTCAAATTTCAATTTGTCCATGATTAATTAGACATGGCTAAGTGGCTCTTTCAGCCTCTAGCTGTATAATGGTGGTGATTAGTACTTGACTAAGGTCCTGTAAGGTAGGCCAGCAAGAATGAGTAAACAGAATTAGTGAAGCTCTTTGAGCTCTTAGGAAAAGCCCCATATAAATGCTATCTCACCCACCCTGGCTTGATCAGAACACAAAGTATTGGTTCCTATCTCTTGCTTTTAAACCATTAAATCCCATTCTTCCCAGGAGCTGGCAAGAGGATCCAGGAATTCAGTAGCTTAGCAACAAATGCTTTTATAGTTTGTACCTCTGCTTTAGAGAGCCAGTGTGGCGTAGTGGCTAAGGTGTTGGACTGGGAGTCGGGAAATCCGGGTACTAGTCCCCACATGGCCATGGAAACCCACTGGGTGACTTTGGGCCAGTCACAGACTCTCAGCCCAGCCTACCTCACAGGGTTGCTGTTGTGAGGATAAAATGGAGAAGAGGAGGAGGAGGTTTATGTACGCCGCCTTGGGTTCCTTGGGAGAAAAAAAGGCGGGATATAAATGCAATAAATAAATAAATAAATTTAGTCAGGTTTGTCTTCTTGCTTCTTTCAGCACGAGCTTTACATCCGAGCTTTCCAGAAACTGAGCGACTTTCCCCCAGTAAGTATGTATTGAATCTTGGAATACAAAAAGGCTAAAAATGTCTTGAGTCATCTTTGTGGGGTGGTCACAAAAAATTAAGAGCATAGGCAGAGGATTGATGACTAAAGCATGCAGGCATGGTGGTATAGTTGATAATATTATCTAACATGAATAAAATGCCTTTTTAAAAAAATCAGACTGACTTGCAATGCTGTGTTAGAGCTTTATGTGGGACTGGGCTGTATGAGATGGAATGACTGCCTCATTCAATCTCTCTCTCTCTCCCTTCCAACTTCTTTCTTTTTTTAATACACCCTCTTTCTTTCTCCCTCCCTTCCCATGTTCCTTCTCTGTGTACAGATTAAGGACCAAGAATCGGAGGCCCAATACTGCAAACTGGTCAGACAGCTCCTAGATGATCACAAGGATGTCGTGACGCTACTGGCTGAAGGGTTGCGGGAATGTCGCAAGCACATACAGGTACTCAGACTGACTTTCCCTTTGAGTAGATTTGGGTTGGAGTGCCTTGGCCAAGGAGGTCTGTGGTTCGAGACCCACTGTGTGTCTGAAAGGGAGAGACAATTAGACGTAGGGTAGGTGGGCGGGAGGCCAGGCTCCTATATGTTCTGAGGCCAGCCTTGCCCTTGTTCCTTCATTTTCACTGCTTTCAGTGTAATCCCCCAAACCCTGCAGTTATTTTGGGCTGAATGGCTGAAATGGCACATTCAGTCCATCTTCAAATCTGGCTGGACAGGCACAACATTACAACCCCATCTGTGTCCCTTTTCACATCAATATCCCTCAAACATCCAGATGAAACGGGATCAGAAGAAAGTAGAATTGTTGCTCCTTACACAGCTGTTGTAATGATTTGTGAGGCCTTGGCTATTTTGCCTCTTACTAGGTTTCCTATTTACCTTCCCAGGATGAGAAAGTGATCCGTTCCTTTCTAGATAAGACTCTCACCTCCCGCCTGGGTATCCGGATGTTGGCTACTCACCACCTTGCCTTGCATGAGGACAAGGTACTATTTTTCTTCCATTGGACTGAGATTTAGTGACTGAGCTGTGTGGGTGTTGACTAATTCATAGACTGAAAGTGACAGAAAAAAGAAATTGTATAAAAGGGTATTTATTTATGTATGTGTTCATTTATTACATGATTTATTGCTACAGTTCTCTATTTAGATTCCCTACCCCACCCAAATCCTTAGGTAGCAACATATAAAGCAAAGGAAGAAAAATGTTTAAATTGTCAGTTGTCAGACAGGTATAATAGTCCACTAAAGACTGACAAAAAAAAGTCTGAGGGTGGAAGCTAATTAATGTACTAGAATAGATTATTTTTACAACATATAAAGACTACAACAATACAAATTGGCATAAAAACCCCATTCTGTAGCAGTAACAAAGCAACAACATATTAAAGAGATATGTCAAAGTAAATTGTGAAACAGAAAAATATATAATAACAATACTTTATAGTGAGGGGAAGTAAACAGTGTAATTATGATAATAATGAGGAGGGGAAAATGCATAAGTAGCCCAACAAAACATAAAAGTTTTCATAACTAAAAAAGGCGGGAACAGGGAGCAAGGGCAGTGATAAATGTGTTTATGTGTGAGGGGATTTCAAGTTCATATCAAGTTAAGACACTAGGCACCAAACACCAAAAACACCAAAGCTGAGTGGCATAAAGATGTGTGGAAAAAATAAAAGTGCGTGCAAAAAGGGGGAACATTACTTAAAGAAAAAAATCTGAAGAAAAAATCAAAACTATTTTGTCAGACAGTAAAGAGACAGAAACTGTTCAGTAAACTGAAAGAGATAAAGCTTATCTCCAGAAAGCAGAACTATAAAAAGGTAGGAAATGCCAAAAATGAAGAAGAAATTAAATCCATGGCATGTACATGCAACCCATTGCCCTCTTCATGTATTCTCTGGAACAAGTAAGGGCTAAAACGGGAAAGGAATGGCGCTGCATGTTCTGGTCTTGCCCTCAATGTCCCCAAATGTCCCACTTCTGCCCCCTCAGATCCACAGCTATGCTGTGTTGAGTGACACTGTCTGTACTTGTGTTCCTTTCAATGTGAGTAGAACATTTATCAGAGACCCTGATAAATCGGGGAAAATGTGTTCCAGAGAACATATGAACAGGACTTAGAGTGTAACAGGGAAATGTAAATCACCCACAGATTTATTAAAGAAACGGACAATAACAAAAGAAAAAAGCTTGAAAGGAAAAAGTGTGTGCATCAAGAAGTTACGAACAGAACTGTAGGAAATCACTGTGTGAGTGTTATTAGAGAACATGATACACTTTTAAATGTTTTTTTTTAAACCCCAGAGTCCTTCAGGTTGCTCAACACATCTTCAATTTTGAAATCAGCCATTTGATACATGTGTGTCAATATTGCCTAGCCAAACATTTCAGGCTTGAGAAAAGTGGGGATCATTGCATAACCTACTCCAGAATGGAAAACACCCCTCTGTAGTGTCACAGTATTTCCTATGTAATATTCACTCGTTATTATAGTGGATTTCCTTTCGCATGTGTGAATGTCTACTTAAAAAAACCACTTCAGTCTGAAGTACATAGTGTTTGCTTACAGGGATCAGAGTATCATAATAAATGTGTATCCCAAAGAACGGTCTGTGCTAGATTATCATATGTTTAGTTCTTACAAAAAGCAATGTAGGGGTAGGATATAAAATGGAATAATCATTCTCAGGACCATTTAGAGTACTAGTTGGTGTGGACCTAAGGGATGTGTTTATTCCTTGACTGCCTAAGATGACTTGTCACCGTTTGAGTTTTTGTAATAATACTGACTGATTACCAAAAGATTAGTCTGCTGAAACTAATTGTCTGACCAGTCAAAAAATCTAAGTTTATGTTAGCTCTAGTTTTGGGCACTTGTGGGGTTTGGAGTAAAGATTGGCCTGTTTCGGTGACTTGTTGGAATGAGCAGGTGTTCTAGGCCTTAAACCTATATTGACATTTCCATCTCTCCTTCCTGCAGCCAGACTTCGTTGGGATCATCTGCACCCGCTTGTCTCCGAAGAAAATAATTGAGAAATGGGTAGATTTTGCCAGGTATTCATTGCTGTTGATTTTTCAATGTAAGGAATATGTTTCTACGTACTGCTTGTGGTTTGTGAAGCAAACTATGAGTCCACCTTGTGGCCATGTTATGTAGTTTTACCTCCTGCATTCTGTATTTCCTTATGTTTGTTTTATGGTTTTGGTGATAGCTGTTTCATTAATTAGTAGGCCAATGAGGATCTTGATACTAATGCAACATGTTAAATTAGGGTTTATTTATTTTAAATATTTCATTGAATACATTATTTAAAACTTAAAATGCATAAACCAAATGTATTTTGACTATTAAAATATTCCTCAATAAAATTCTGGCTGGTAAAGGCCTCTCTCTAACTTTGCTGCAGCGCAGGTAAACACGAATAGTAAAAAATTGGCATCCAAGATTGGAAGCCCTGCTAAATAAGGCATTGTGCCTTCTCATTCCCAACAATAAGTCTGGGACTCACTGGTATGGAGATTAAACAATAAGGTTCACGTTGTAAGGGAGCTGCACCATGGCTTTGGCTTACAATTTTCCCAGTGGCTTTTGTGAGCTCCAAGTTATGCCCACCCTCATGCAGGATTTGGAGCAAACCAAGCAAGCCCAGATGGGGGAGACTGTGTTTGGCTCTTCAGTTCTATTCTAATGCAGCTTCTTCCCAGGAAAGTCACCCAGAATGGAACTGGATCTATGCTTATTCTGTTTCCATATTTCCTCACAGGCGCCTGTGTGAGCACAAGTATGGAAACGCGCCCCGGGTACGGATCAATGGACATGTGGCTGCCCGATTCCCCTTCATCCCGATGCCTCTTGACTACATCCTTCCAGAGTTGCTCAAGAATGCCATGCGGTGGGTACACCTTTTTTCCCTTTTCTTTGCACAAAGGTGAGCTGCAAGCCAGATTTGTGGGGGAAATCAGATGTCAGATCTTTTCCTGTAAAGACTTGCAGCACTGTTCCACCACATGCTTAGCTTTCCTAACGGCTCAATTGTTTATCAAGTCTTCCTGCCTCATTGAGATTCCATTTGGAGGAATAGACAAACACAGAATGATGGGACAAATGACCATCCTGCTGAGATAGGCGCTCTGTCTTGATTGCAAAATCTGTATTGTAATTCACAAAGTGATTTGGTGGCAGTATGAAGATCAGATCTCTGTCTGGGACTGTCTCACTTGCCTTCCTGCCGCAGAAGGCTTGGGCAGTCAGAAGGGCCTCTTACTACTATTGACATCAACTACTTCATTCCTAGATGAGGATAAGGCAGGCAGGAAAGGAAAATTCTAAAACAAAACGTCAAGAGCATAGGAAAAGGAGATTGGGAAGAGGTAGTGATCCTAGAGAATGAAGAAAAGGAGAGAAGGCAAGAATTGCATGTGACCAAGAGCTGCAGAGATTGAAGTCCGAATATTGCACACTAATTTGAAATAACCTAACAAATCTTTGACCGAAAGTCTCTGGTAGTGCAAGAATAGATTGCGAGGCTGTTTGGCATAATACAAAATGGGAAGGATTTGAGATGCTGCAGCCTTATTTCCTTGCTGTTTTCTTCCTTTTCAGAGCCACCATGGAGTCTCACTTGGATACACCCTACAATGTCCCAGACATAGTCATCACCATTGCCAACAATGACATTGACCTGATTATACGGTACGGTCTGGGTGGAACCTCTTCAAGCACAGTTAATCTTGAGTAACGGCTTAGCAGCCACCACCAAACATGGCGATCTTTGTGGGAAATTGGCAACAGTGGCCAGATGTAACAGATGCTTGTGAAACTACTGCAGAGGCCCTTCCTCCTGTTGGGCAGCAATATGCTGAGCTTTATCTCCAGTGGAAGGCGAAAAGGGAAGAAAGCTCTTGAACTGTGATATGTGATTCCCTAAGTCATGTCACTCTTTCTCCCTGCAGAATTTCAGATCGAGGTGCTGGCATCCCTCACGATCATGTTGAGAAGGTGACCGATTACCACTTCACCACGGCTGAGGCGAGTGCTCAGGACCCCCGCATGAACACCCTCTTCGGCAACATGGTGGAAATGGGGAACAGTGCCCAGTCGGGGCCCATGCACGGGTAAGAACCAGTGGGAGAGAAGTTGGGATTTTCAGCAGTCACTACACAAACGATGAAGGATGTTTCTTTGGTGGAGGGCGTTGAATGTTTCTAGGAAGGAAATGCCTATGAATCTACAGACATCAGGAGCAGTAAATTAAGCTTCCACTTAGTACTTGTGGTCCTAATTTGACTAAGTTCTCTCTTTCAAACTTACTGCCACCTCAGGGTCAATAAACTTGCCATTTAGAAAAAAAGAAGAAAAGGACATTTTGAGGATGTCAAACACTCTGCTCATTATGAGATTTCTTTCCTACATTGTACAACAACAGCAGATCACACATAGCCCCGGCAAAAGAATGTTTTAAGGTGCCTCTGTACATAGTTGATGATGCAATTATCACATGATAGTTTAATCATTTTTGGAGTTTCCCTCCAGCAGTTCTTCATCCCTCACCACATGGCAATAGTAGTTGGAATAAAAGTTCACATGTAGTGAGGTTTATCACTATAAATATGTCATGTCGAATTCTTCCCAGACCCTTGTAAGAACTTGACCTTCTCTTCCTCCAAGGATTGACCATAGAACAAAGGACTCCTCACACTCAGCTACGCATTACTATTTTCTTTGCAACGATTTTAACCCACCCATCCCTTTTTGTCTCTCTCTCTCTCTCTTTCACAGCTTTGGATTCGGGCTGCCCACCTCCCGTGCTTATGCTGAGTATCTGGGTGGCTCCCTGACCCTCCAGTCCCTGCAGGGTATTGGTACAGATGTGTACCTTCGCCTCAAACACATTGATGGGAAAGAGGAGAGTTTCCGCATCTAGACTTAGTGGGCTGACCCCTTCTTGGCTGCTGGAGAAAGCTTTTTAATACGTCCACCCAACCCCATTCCGCATGGATATACTTGTTCTCGTATGGATTTCTAAGAATGTGCTATGCTATCCTAGTAAAGCTCTTCTCTTCCCTTGGACACTTGGCTGCAGTGGGAAAGGAGATGGGTTATTTTCTCTTTCCTGAGCAGTTATTGATGGCACATCACCTCCTGCTAGCTATTCCAGTCCGTTCTTTGGGGATGCTCTGTGGTTAACGACCGATCTCTTGAATCCAGATTACGGAAAGAGCCTGTGGACAAATCTTCTCTTCCCTCCCCTTTTAAATGGGAATATTTAAAGCCACAGAATGGCCCTGGGGCAAAGCGAAGTCCTGTTTTGCTGCCGTTCTGTCTACTGCCAACTCCATCCAGGCTCTTGTTCCACCTATGTTTTGTTTTGTTTCTAATGGATACAAAGACATTGGGTGAAGGGAAAGCTTTTACTGTCGCATGTACTGATCCCATTTGACTTCTTTTATTGCACCCTGTTTGGGGAACCAAATCTACATGTCAGTCTTCAACAAGCGAAGACATTTCATGTTGCACACACCACCAAAATGCCCTCACCTTGAGAGGAAAAAGACTGGCACAGCACCAAGTTGGCATCTTTGCCACCCACAGTGTGGATTCCAGAACATTCTCCCTCTTCCCTTCCCTTCGCAACAACGTATTTTATTTCCACCCTCCCTCTCTCCACTTGATCTTTCTGTTGCCATTAAATGATTTTTTTAAAATAAATATTTCAGGGAGCAGGATAAAGGGTTTCTCTGTGCCCTTTCTCCTCCCCACTCAGCATTAGAGGGAAGTGGGTGGGGTACATTTTTTTTTTTTTGCTGTGATACTCAAATAAAAAACAAGATGCAGATTCCAAAATCTAGCAAATGCTGTAAACATTTTACCTGTGAGTGTGTGAGTGTGTGTGTGTGTCTTTGTACCTGGCTAAATCCTGTGGGGAGTATCTCATTGCTAGTGGCCAATGTATGCATGTATTTGTGTGTGGGAGTTAGGACCAGTAGCCCAAATTATATTAATATTCTAGTATGGGCTGGGCAACACACCAGAAATCAATAAGCAAACTACAGAAGGTGCTGAAGAAAACACTATCCTTTATTTGCACTCCCAATTTCTTAATACGATTTATTTATTTATTGCATTTTTATACCACCCAATAGCCGAAGCTCTCTGGGCAGTTCAGAGAGTGATGAATGTGATTAGTGTATAATATACTTCTTGGCAGAGGCTGACCAACCTATCACCTGACCTGCTCCCCCTGGGAGCCAATGCCTGACGTGCACACCTTGATAAGAAAATGAGATTGAATGTCCATCTAGTCCACAATTCTGTTTCCAGCAGTGCCTCAGCCATGGTGCAACCAAAGGAAAAAGACAACAGTTCTCTTTCCACTGGCATGGCTAATGTTCAGGGGTTAGGGGAATTGTAGTCCAAAACATGCAGAGTGCACCAGGTTTATCCTTTGTTCTTGGGTCTAGAAAACTTGCACCACCCAACCTCCACTGATGGTGAGGATGTATATTAAAGTTGCTGGTTCCTAGTAGCAGCAGCAGCATGAACATGGAAGGCACTGAGGAATGCATGGCAGGGAGAATACTGGACAATGTACATGCTTCCGACAAGACACACACACACACAGCAGGCAGACTGGTTCTTCTGCCTTTCTAGAAGGATTGTGGAAGAAGTTGCTGTGAAGTCTAATCAGACCTGCAAGTTTCCATCCAGACTGAAGGTTTTTTTTAAAAGGCTCAAAATGTTAGGTTGGTGAGGTTTTAACTGCAGATAAGTGGTTGAGAAATGGAATACTAGCACAGGACCTGAATAAGGGCTATTCAAAGGTCCTTCTTTCTGTGTGGAATTGATAACATTTAAAAGGTTCTTCCAGTAGCTTGTGCAAGCTGCTGCATGGGAGCGCTATAGCATGTTTTGCATATAGAGGTCTGTGGCTCCAGGCTGCTGCATCTCCAGTTAAAGAGGATTTGTTGTGGATAGCATGGCTGAGAGACTTCTGCACAAGACCCGGGAGGACCGCTTCCAGTTGGGAGAAGACAGCACGGAATTGAATGGATCACATGCCACTTTATAGGCTCTTATTTTTATATTACAGCTCCTCCTTTAAAACCCCTTTGCATAACGCAGAGTTTGGATTGTCCAGTGAACCTTCATAGTCTCGGACATTGAAGGACCAAAGCATTTATAAAAGTCCAATCTCTTCATGCACATGCTAGTTTTCTATTGCAGTGCTTGGTGTCATAAGTGCTATCCATTTTACTTGTAAACATATGTAGGATATGCATTATGTAACTCAGTGCTACAGATAAATATTGTCTCCACCACCCCAAATATGTAACATCACAACTTCTTGGTGCAGTAGGTTTTTCTGTAGTTGGTTTAAGCCCCCTTGAAAAATGTCATTTGAAAGGCAAGGTACAAATGTCTTGATTTAAAAAAAAAAAGGTGATTCTGGCACGCTGTTCTGGAAAGAAACGCAAGGCAACTGTAACTACTTGCAACTTCTCAGGGGTATTCACAGGGTGAATGTGCATATTTATGCAACTTCCCTGCAACATCAAATGGCAACTTGCATTTCAGCCACTACAGATCAAACACCATAGAGATTCCATGTGATTGCACTGATCTGAAATGGGGGCAATGGCATATTCAGCTACATCTCAAATGAGATAATTGAATTGGTTCATGCATGTGTAAATACGTTCTCAGGAAAGTTGCAAGATATTTACCTCCCTTCATTTTCAATGTATGTCTCTGAGAACAGATAATCGCATATTCATGGCTGTGAATATGAAACCACACACAACTAGATGCAGTCTTCCTTATTTACCCATAGTTTGTTGTAACTATAAAAACAATTAAGAACATCACCTTGCTGCCTAAGCCCAAAGGCCCTTCTACTCCCACTTGCTCCAAAAGGCAGGGCTTACATAAATCAGACTTGTATGTACTTTTCTGTGTGGGGGAGAGAGTGCCTTCCCAATTGCAGCCCTACCTAGCTCCCAGCGAAAGAGTATTGACAGAGCTCAGTCATCTTTAGTTCTCCAATTTCAGACAATGAGCCACTAAAAAGACAGGATAGGAGATTCAGAGGATCATAGACACCGTGGCTATGATATTCCCAGATTCCTTGGAGGACCTTTCTGAGAGGCCCTGGGCAGTTGGCAAGCAGTTTCCCAGGAGAATGAGGAGCAAAGTCCGCCTATAACAGTGTTCTGTCTCCTTAGCTGGGAACATGCCAATTCCCAGGAGATATGTCTGTATGCCATTGAGCCCTGGTGGTGACCATCACAGGCTGGTGCACCACCTGGGGATGAAAGAGTGCCAGAGGTTGAAGCAATGGAGGTAAATGTTGAGAGTCTATGGGGTAAGGATCTCCACCCAGCCAGCATCAATGGGAACGTCTGGCACTTAGAATTTCTAAATTATTAAATAAACCAGGTTACGACCAAGACTAGGTGAAGGAGCTGCAATAGGTGCCCAGTGTCCCAGAAGTATGTGCCGTAAAAAGGCAGGAAGCTGCATCCCCATTTCTGTCTGCTTGATAATGAAAAGCGGAGCCAGATTCAAGTCCAATATAAGGAAAGGTGGGATATCTCTCCTTCCACCATTCTCTCCCCAATTCGGTCCATTAGGCCACAGAGTTCCCCAAAAGTTGGAGAGTTAGAAATGCTAATTTGGTAGCCTAATTCATGTTCAAATTGCACCTTTACAACCCAGTGGGTCAGAGTGTAAAGTAAGGCTAGTGTAAAAGCCGACACACTCAAGATTTTGATTCAAACCAATCAATTCGTATATAAAATGCCTGAAAAAATATCTTTCTATAGAAAAAATATTATAAATTATTATTATGGATGTTGATGAATATCAGAAAATTGCATAAGAAAGTAATCAGTAAAACAACAAAACAACATAAATGGTTTAAGAATGGTATTAGAAATTCATTGACCAAACAATCCAAGCATTTGGAATAGGAATCCTAAGGCTGCATCTCCCTCCTAAGACTCACTCCAGTCCATGTCATAAGACATTTGGCTATTATTTCACTATGAAAGACACAATTCATATCTACCACTCCAACACAATGGGATTCTTTTATCTCCATTAGAGCTGGTACATTAGGAAGGAAGAGGGAAAGGGGTGTGATGTGAGGATAAAACAATAGAGAGAATTGGAATGAGAAGTGTGGACTCTTCCTTCTTATTAAAAGTGATCCATAAGACCTGTTGATGTTGATCAGATGGGATCAATCTTTACATTAATTTGATAAAGAAACTCATGGACTTGTTATTTCACCCTGAATATCCCTGTGAAAGAAATCCCCAGTGGTCCTTTCATTGACTTTCCGTTGTTCCGTAAGCATGTTCCACATCCACATCTCTAGAGCAGCCCAAGTAATTCAACATCTGCAGTGATGCATATTGCTACTCCTTTGACATCTTAGTAGATACGGTGTTCTTTTGTCCTTATCAGTCCAGGCACCCAAGTCTAACTTTAGCTGACATTTAAGATTTAACCCATCGTTTTTATTAGGATAAGTTTTGTTTATAGTGAAGTGGCCATTGCCAATGCAGAGTGTTTATAAAAGTACAGAAATGTATTTATGCTGGCTATTTTTGGGGTGGGGTGGGGATGACAATGTTTACATGCATTATTTTACAATGTGTAATCCTTTTGTATGTGTGCCTGGGCATAGATCAGCCTTCCTCAACCTGGGGCGCTCCAGATGTGTTGGACTGCATCTCCCAGAATGCCCCAGCCGGCTGGGGCATTCTGGGAGTTGTAGTCCAACACATCTGGAGCACCCCAGGTTGAGGAAGGCTGACATAGATAGTGTGACACTGTTTTGTATATATTTTCTTTCTAAATATACATTAATAAAATTATTTTATATTTTTTAAACAAAACTCCAAGCAGGGTATGCAGAGCTGGATTTTAATACAGTGGTCATCCGTTTCATTCCATCGTGGATGCTTTTAGAACCCTCGGAACACAGTGACTCCTTGGGCCTAGCAGGGCCAAACCGACAACAAGGAAATCCCCTGAAAACGTATCAGCCAGCAAGTTACTTCGTCTTAATATAACTTGAACCAGGTGCACCTCAGTATAGCAAAAGGTTAATTGTGTCAGAACTCTTTGCTCAGAAATAGAAGGGGCTGTGAGCTCTCTGGTGAGGAATCCAAGAAGTTCATTTTTCTTTTTTCCTGTGGAGATTATTGGACCCACCTTCTTCCCTCAGAAATGAGGGATGAACTATCTCTGATGCCATGTTTCTCGCCTGCCCAAGGGTCTCTACTTCCCTTGCTCGGCTTCGTCCATTTTCTTCTGCTGCCCCTTATGCCTGGAACGCTCTACCAGAACATTTGAGAACTACAAGTTCAACCGCAGCTTTTAAAGCTCAGCTAAAAACTTTTCTTTTTCCTAAAGCTTTTAAAACTTGATTTTGTTCTGACTTTATACTGTTAGTTTTACCCTACCCAGTGCCTGTTTACCCTACCCTGTGCCTGTTTGCTTTCTCTTCCCCTCCTTATTGTTTTATTATGGTTTTATTAGAATGTAAGCCTATGCGGCAGGGTCTTGCTATTTACTGTTTTACTCTGTACAGCACCATCATGTACATTGATGGTGCTATATAAATAAATAATAATAATAATAATAATAAATAATAATGAGGAAAATAAAGAATTCCAGAACCCTTTCACAAGGATATTCTCTTCTGGCTGTGGACTGTCACACTTTCCCCCCTCTGAAGTTACCAGAACTGGAAGAGAAAATTGTTCTGTTAAGAGGTTGTTTTTTTTAAAAAAAGATGGAGGTCAGCTATTGCTTTTTGTTCCAGAAACCTAAGCGTAGAATGCCTGATATATCCAGCACCTAGCAGCGACTAATTTGTTCAGTCTGCAATCTGCCTTTTGAGACTGAATGCAAACCTTATGCTTTCAACATCTAGCCTAATATTTGTGCTTGTTTTTCCTCTTACCCCACATGCTACTTTGTGAACCATCTAACCTGATGAAGAGTTTTGTAGAACTTGAAAGCTTGCTCCTTATTTTGTGATACTTTGGTTGGTCCGTTTAAAGGCATTGCCCAACTGTAAATTTGCTCAGAAGCCTTTGGTGAGGGATTGGTTAAATCACACTGAACAGAAAACCTTGTAGAAGTTACTCTGTTTTAGGTTTCGCTTCTGTGTCCCTGTTGTTATGCTGAGTGTTTACAGGAAAGGCTGGGCTGTTATGTGAACAGGAAATAAATTTCTTTTGCAGTTCGTGTTGGAATGGAAGGTAGGTTCTATTCATTAATACCTGAAAAAAATACCCACAGATAGATTAGATTAAGGATGCCATCTTTTGCTCATATTTTGGAACAGCTGTCTAATACAAGTAGAAAAACTATTCTGCCACCACCTTTCTATCCACTTTAGCTTCCAGGCAAGAGACACCCCAAAGGACTGCAGATTATTTTGCATTTAGGAAGGGTTGACTACGAGGTAACTTCTGTAGTTCAGCCAGTTCCTCCTTACCTCTGCATGTGGCTTGAAAGTGCAATCTGGGAGAAAGCACCGTTAAGTAGGGTGACCATATGAAAAGGAGGACAGGGCTCCTGTATCTTTAACAGTTGTATTAAAAAGGAAATTTCAGCAGGTGTAATTTGTATATATGGGGAACCTGGTGAAATTTCCTCTTCATCACAACAGTTAAAGCTGCAGACGCCCTGCCCTCTTTTAAATCTGGTCACTCTAGTATAGCTCCTGCACTTTAACTGTTGTGATGAAGAGGGAATTTCACCAGGTTCTCCATATATACAAATGAGACCTGCTGAAATTCCCTTTTCTATGCAACTGTTAAAGATACAGGAGCCCTGTCCTCCTTTTCATATGGTCACCCTACCGTTAAGTATAGTGTTAACCCCAGAATTAAAGTCCAGTATTGGTCTTCTGATATCTTGTAGCAGCATGAAAGGGCATAGAATGCTTGACCATTAGCCACGCTGGTTGAGGCTGATGGGAGTTGAAGTCTAAAACATTTGGAGAGCACCAGGTTTGGAAAAGCTGCTTTAGGTGATTCCAGGCCAGGGAACCAGATAGGAAGAATCAAATCTTAGGAGAACAGAAAACATGATGAGGCCACATGTACAAGTATGGCTGCTTCACATAATTATCCATTATCCCTTATTTTTCTGATGTCGGTATTCGTTTAAAACAACAACTGTGCATAGGGTGACCATATTTTGGAAACCAAAAAGGAGGACAACATGGCTGCCCCAAGGGGGAGTGCTCACTAACATGTCCAGCCCCCAAAGGGGCAAGCTCACCAACATACCCACCCCCCAAGGGGGCGTGCCCACCCAAACACAGCCTTGGTCACATGTCTGATTTCACAGCACACAATTAAGACAAACCTGTTCTACATAACATCTTAATGTCAAAATCACTGGAATAAAGAACAAGTAAGACATTCAATGTATCTGAAATTAACTTCACTCATTCCTGCTTTTGTAGTTTTTGCTGTACTTTGAAGCTTTTGCTATACGCTGTGTGATACAGTCTCCCCTTTCCTCAAATATCTTTTCTGACTGCAAGTCCTTTACTGGATGACCATAGTCTCACCTTTCCAAACATGTAACACTCTTTCCTCATCACCTTTCTCATATCCATACTCACACATTCTGTTGGGTTATTGCCAGAACTTTTCTCTCTCTGGAACTCTGTTTGTGCTCAGAAACAAACACCCATCACGCAGGTCTTACACAGCAGAGCTGGTTTATTTCCTTCAGGCTTCTGTGCAGTCCAATTCAGATCAGTTCAGATCAGCACACTGAGGCATACACAGAGAGCAGTGATCATAGAGCAGTGATCAGTAAGCAGTGATCAGTTCCATTTTACACAAGTGAGAAACTATATACACATCTTACACAATTCTTATCTACATTACATACAGCTGTGATGAGGCTAACTTAGAATCTTGGCAAGGTTCCCAGAACAGCCTCTATCTCAAGGTAATTGCTCACAGATAGTCTTTCTCTGTTTAACCCTGAGATAACCATACACACACAATTTTAATGACTAAGCAAGTATTTCTTTTCATATACTTAACAGTCCTCCTCTTGCGCATGTTGTTTAAATTGTGTTACAATCTGAGACCTAGCTTTAAAGCATCTCTTTTTGTTTTACCATTGAACGTTCCACCTGTCCTTTCTCATTTTGTTTTACTTTGAATACTCATTTACTGGTAATGGCTTTACGACCTTCAGGTAAAGGTACTAGCTCCCACGTTTCATTTTTTTCCATTGCTCTGATTTCCTCTGACATTGCTTCATGCCAGCCCTGAGCTTCTGTAGGTTCCATCTCCTGAATTTCCTCAAATGAAGTAGGTTCATAGGCTATTAGTAAAGCTCTATGAGAAACCTGTTTGCTTTGGTATTCATCTGAATAACGAATTGGAGCTTTGCGTTCCCTTTCTGGTCGCTTTGGCATAGTTACAGGCACAGTTTCCTCCTTTACAGTTTCTTCCCCCTCCCTCTCTTGCTGAGATTGTTCAGGAATTTCTTCTGTTTCTACAGCTTTCTGTTCTACAGGCAAACTTACATACTGCTTTGTTTCCTGCATTTGTTCATGAAAAACTACATCTCTGCTCACAATTACACTTTTGTGATATGGAGACCACAAACGATAGCCTTTTGTTTGTGTATCATATCCCAACAGTTTACATTCCAAACCTCTTTGAGCTAGCTTTCCTGGTCTGTTTTCTTTCTGAACATGAGCAAAACATTTACTTCCAAAAACCCGTATATGTGACACTCTAGGTTTTCTTTTGTAAAACATTTCATATGGGGTTTTTTCATGTACAGAGTGGTAAAGCCTGTTTAACAAATAATTTGAGGTGGACAAAGCTTCTGCCCAGAACAGATTAGACAATCCTGACTCTTTCAATAGAGCTCTTAACATGTTCTGCAAGGTTCTGTTTTTCCTTTCTGCAACTCCATTTTGAAATGGTGAATATGGAGCAGTAAGGTCATGTTGTATACCCTCATCACTGAGGAATTTTTTAAATTGGTTGCTAAGAAATTCACCTCCCCGGTCCGTTCTTAGATTAGCTATAGGTTCTTTAAATCTATTTTTACTCCACTTAACAAACGCTTTGAACTTTCCAAAAGTTTCACTCTTCTGTTTTAACACATACACAAATCCAAATCTACTGTAATCATCAACAATAGACAAGAAAAATCTGTTTCCTCCTTGACTTGTCTCAAAAGGACCTGCAAGATCTGCATGAATTAATTCAAAAATTCTTTTTGTTGTTCTCTCACTATGTTTTGGAATGTTTGACTTATGACACTTGGTTTCACTGCATACATTACATTCTACATAGTTAGAACATGGTTTGATTTTCACCCCTTCACACAATTCTGGAATCTTAGAAATTATTTCATAGTTGGCATGACCAAACCTTTTATGAGTTAAATGGATACACTCTTGGTGTGGTTTGCAATTGGCTATTGTTTTTGTTGTGACTTTGCTGGCTACAACTTCATTTTTTGTACAAGTATTAATCACATACAAAGATTCTTTCATTATTCCCTGCACACACACCTTGTTTCCCTGTTTTATAGTACAATTTTCTTCAGTAAAACAAACCTCATACCCCATTTCTGTTAACTGAAACACACTTAGAAGGTTTGTTTCTAATTCTGGTACATATAAAACACTTTGTAGTTCAACTCCCAGACAATCAAAATATACATTACCCACACCACAAATCTGGATTTTTGTTCCATTTGCAAGGGTAACACACTTTTGCTCTGAAGTAGACGTTTCCAAGGTTACAAATGAAAGTTTGTCTTTTGCCATACTTATTGAAGCCCCAGAGTCTAAAAACCAAGGATTCATTGTCTCTTTGACTCTTGCTAGAAGACACTTCTTTGTTGATTCAGCTTCATTCATGTTGTTTTCTTCTCTCCACTTTGCTGTCAACAGCTTTTTCTTCTTGTTGTTGCAATCCCGCCTTAAGTGTCCTGTGGAACCACAGTTAAAGCATTTCCTTGCCTTTAATGCAGCCACCACATCAGAAGATTTATGGCTTTGTTGAAATTCAGCCACAGGATGTTTAAGGCTCTGTTGTTTTGAAGCTTGTCTTCTTTCATAGGTTTCCAGTAGTTTTCCAGCTACATACTCGAGGGTTAAATTTTTCTCCTCTTGACTTTCCATCATGGTGACAACCGCGTCGTACGATGAATCAAGACTTGACAAAATCACATAGACTTGGTGTATAGTTGTAAACTCCATCCCTCGTGCCCTGAGTTGATTTAAGATTTCTCTCATGCTTTTCAAATGGTTTGACATAGACTCCCCTGGTTTCAGCTTCATTCCATACAGCTTCCGGGTTAGAATTATTTTACTGCCCGCTGTTTCTCTTTGATATACAGCTTGTAGCGCATTCCAGCACTCTTTTGATGTATTCAAAAACTGAATGAAGGAAATTTGAGAGTCTTCCACAGCTAATGCAATAACTGCCATTGCTTTTGCATCGTCCTTAAACCATTTAGCATTCTGTGGATCTGCTCTATCTGGTGGATCCTCTGTGACTACATACCACAGTTCAGCCTGAATCAGATACATTTGCATTTTGTAAGACCATAATGCATAGTTAGAGTCATTCAGCTTTTCTAACAATTGATGCAAACCAGACATATTAGCTCCTGCCATTCCCTCTGCTTTAGGAATTGGTATCTCACCGTCCTTCTGCTCAGAGTCCTCCTCAGAGTCAGCCGACTGAGATTTTTCCTCACTTTGCAGCACTGGCTTTAGCTTGATGTCTTCCTTCATCAACAGTTTTCTGTTTTAGCAGACTCCTGGTTCTGATACTGCACCGTTCCCATCAAGTTCTGGTTCTTCTGCCTGGGTTAAGCTGGCGTAGGCTTCCTGGACTGGACTGGGCCCATAACCTTTGTTGGGTTATTGCCAGAACTTTTCTCTCTCTGGAACTCTGTTTGTGCTCAGAAACAAACACCCATCACGCAGGTCTTACACAGCAGAGCTGGTTTATTTCCTTCAGGCTTCTGTGCAGTCCAATTCAGATCAGTTCAGATCAGCACACTGAGGCATACACAGAGAGCAGTGATCATAGAGCAGTGATCAGTAAGCAGTGATCAGTTCCATTTTACACAAGTGAGAAACTATATACACATCTTACACAATTCTTATCTACATTACATACAGCTGTGATGAGGCTAACTTAGAATCTTGGCAAGGTTCCCAGAACAGCCTCTATCTCAAGGTAATTGCTCACAGATAGTCTTTCTCTGTTTAACCCTGAGATAACCATACACACACAATTTTAATGACTAAGCAAGTATTTCTTTTCATATACTTAACACATTCAGCATACTGCTACCACTGAACACATGAAGCAGTTGACAAGTATAGAAAAATCTAGTACAACAAACAAGCATTCAGAAAAAGTATAAACTACTATTACCCTGCAAACATTAGCCATGGAACAAAATGGACTAAGGGCTAGCACTTCTTAGCTTGTTTCAACTTCAACCAGACATAACAGTCAAAAACAACCAAGAAAAACACACTCACCTCACTGACATAGCAATACCTAATGACAAAAATGTTGCAGAAAAGGAAGAGGACAAGAAAGGAAAATATACACCACTGGCTATGGAATTTAAAGAACTATGACAACAGGATAAAGTTACAATTATTCCATCAGTCACCAGCATCACATTTATTTATTTTTACAGAAAACCTTCAGAAATTAGGCCTACCAAAATACATGCACACCAACATCCAGAAAGCAGTCATACTTAAAACATGTTCAATAGTCAGGAAATTTCTGAATCAGTAAAAGACAGCATGACTTGGCAAACCCCATCATGTTCATCTAGAAAAACCACCATGAGTAAGAAAAGAGAGGTAGATGATGATGATGATGATGATGATGATGATGATGATGATGGTGATGATAATGGTAACCGTGTTAATTTTTTAAAAGGTTTTTAAGAAGGATGAACAATTATCATCCATTGTTACAAAATATACGTCATTCCAATTATATCAAACAAATTGGAAAGGAAGGTCTATGGGTCTAAATGCATTATTTAATAGGAATATCACCTCCAAATCGTCCCCCCCAACTCACAGAAAACTACAGGCCTCCCCCCCCCACTGCAAATATGCACATGCATCCATTCACTCAAACACCCCATTCAGACATCAATACACACATTGCCAACACACGCGCACACACACACACAGAGGATCACCTTCTCCAAAACACACGCACAAACATATATATTCAAGCACCCCATGCACACACACACCTCAGTCTTACCTCCTACTTGCTGCTGCTTCTTCTCCTCCTCCTTCTCCTCCTCCTCCTCCTCCTGGGCTCACCAGCCCAGGTGAAGGCTAGATCTGCACTGGGGGCAGAGGCTGGGAGACGCATTCCCGGAAGTCTATCTTCCAGCCCTTTTCCACGGTGAATTGGGGCCCAGTCCTGGTTGCCCCAGAGACCTCTGTTTTCCTGGAAGTCTCTGGGGCTTCCTGGTGCATCTTGACACTAAGTTGCTTGTTTTTCCTCCTAAACCTTCTCCTCATCTCTCATTCTCTCTTACTGTCAATGATGTTACACTTACTCCAGTCAAGGAAGCTCGTAGTCTTGGCTTCATGTTTGACTCCTCGCTCTCCTTTATTCCTCATATTGAGGCAGTAGCTAAATCCTGTCGTTTATTCCTGTATAGTATTGCCAGGATTCGATCATTTTTGTCTGACTCTTCTGCCAAGACTCTTGTTCACGCATTGGTTATTTCTCGGTTGGACTACTGCCACCTTCTTCTCACTGGCCTTCCTTCTTCTCACATCAGTTCGTTGGTTTCTGTTCACCACTCTGCTGCTAAGATCATCTTCTTGGCTCACCGCTCTGACCATGTTACTCCACTTCTGAAATCTCTTCATTGGCTTCCAATTCACCTCAGAATCCAATATAAACTTCTCCTGTTGACCTACAAAGCTTTTCACAGTCTAGCTCCTTCCTATCTTTCCTCTCTCATCTCACACTATTGCCCCGCTCGTGCTCTTCGCTCCTCTGATGCCATGTTTCTTACCTGCCCAAGGGTCTCTACTTCCCTTGCTCGGATTCGTCCATTTTCTTCCGCTGCCCCTTACACCTGGAACGCTCTTCCCTAACATTTGAGAACTACAAGTTCAATTGCAGTTTTTAAAGCTCAGCTAAAAACTTTTCTTTTTTCTAAAGCTTTTAAAACTTGATTTTGATCTGACTTTTATACTGTTAGTTTTACTCTACCCTGTGCCTGTTTGGTGCATTCTCTTCCCCTTCTTATTGTTTTATTATGATTTTATTAGCAGGGTTTTGCTATTTTATTGTTTTACTCTGTACAGCACCATGTACACTGATGGTGCTATATAAATAATAATAATAATAATAACAACAATAATAATAATCAACAACCACAACAACCTGTTCTTTAGGGAAGAACCATGTTCACACTGTTGTTGGGTTTTTTGTTTGTTTTTAAAAAAGAAAATGATTCTGTTTTCGTTATAGCAGCACCTTCATTTCCTTCTTAAAGCAAGGGGAAGGAATGGAAACTAGAACAATCAAAGGCCTGTGGATATAAGGAGCTACAGATGTGTTTACTAGAGGGAGGAGTTACCATGTCTCTCTACAATCAGTTTCGTTTCCTCTGCTCTCCAGAATCTGTGCTTTGCCGACTGCACAAGAAGGACAAATTGCTTATTAGCCAGAGCTGAAAGGGCTTTTTGCCCTCACAGGAAACAGAAGGTAGGTTATTTCCCTTCCTATAAATAGCTACATTTTACATTAATACTAAATTTGATTTAGGATTGCCACCCATTTATAATTTTATGGATTGCTTGTATTCCAGGAACCTTGTTTATGGTAAGGAGGGGAAAGTGTTGGAATTTGTGCCTATTCTTTGTGAAGACAAAATGTAATTGGTGCCTGTTCTTTGTGGAAACAAAAGTAACCAGGGGCATGTCTATACAAAGGGTTTGCCCCAGGGTTGCTTCACAGCAGTGGTGGCACTCACCTACAGGACATTGCGAAGCCATCCAGGGGTAAACCCTGGAAACTCCACTCCAAAAAAGTTGGCCATTTAACCTGACTTTTTTGGCAGAGGAGGCGGTCCTGAGCCTCTAAAAACGTTTTTTAAAAAGGGGGGGAATCATAGAATCATAGAATAGCAGAGTTGGAAGGGGCCTACAAGGCCATCGAGTCCAACCCCCTGCTCAATGGAGAAGAGGAACAGTGAAGTTGGGTTGGAGAAGAGGAACAGTGCTGTTCCCCCCCTTTAATTTTTTTTTAATGATCTCTATGTGCGGAGCTCCGCAGAAACAAATAATAAAAATAAATACGGGTGGGTGGAGAGGAACGGGCAGCCAGGGGAAGGAGACACTGCTCGGTCCTTCCCATATCCTCCTCTGCTGCGTCTTTCCTTTCCTCCATTTTTATTTTTAATTATATGAATCTGCGGAGCTCCACAGATAGAGCTTATAAAATTAAAACAAAGGGGCTTGTACTGTGAGTAAATTCTCCCCCGCCCCATTCCTGTCCTAATTCTCTGAGGAGAAAAAAAGGAAGAAGTGGAGAAGGTACAGATTAATTCTCTCCCCCCCCCCTCTCATTTTTCCTGGCCTACTGTCCTGAGAAAAAAAGGAAGGGATCCATGGAATAAGCAGATTAATTCTTCTGAGGGTGTTCTTGGTGTTCTAACTGCTGGTGCCAGGAGGACTGCCAAGAATAAGTTTAGGCATCAGGGGTTTTAAGTGTGATGCAGTTATGAGTGCCCCCCACTCCAAACCTCAGTTACCTAACTCTAACTGGTGGGGTGGTTGCACTGGAGGCAGAGCCAAGGGAATCACCCCCTCCCAGAAACCTCTCCAAATAACACAAAGAAAGCAGTTTGTGGCAGATCCCGCTTATTGAAAGCAAAAGGAGGTGGGAAAGGAAGAAGCCCATTTCACATACAGGCAAACTGAGGCAGTAGGCAAATAAAAGTCAATGGCTGCAAAGGAGTGTGTGTTTGGGTTACATAATTGCTGCATACTGAATTCCCAGAACCAACAGAGATCAGGCTTTTTAAAAAAGCATCTTACAAAAACAATTTACCCAGGATATGTCACAGCACAGAAAGACATTTATAGCCAAGCCCACTTCTCTAAGATTTAAATTAAAGACAGGTGGGAGACCACGAAACCAGTTTCACACACAGGCAAACTCAGGCAGCAGGAAAATAAGTCTGTATACAGCATGTAAGTGGAAAGTGCTCATAGTCCTAACAAGTTGTGATGGAATATAAAAAAAATACTGTTACCAGTACCTGGAAATCGTAAGTGATTATCAGCAGTAATCAACCGGAATCTGGGCTTGCCTGTCTCCCTGATGGGGAAAGGCTGAAGAGGAGGTAGAGACTGCCCAGAATGCTGGGCTCTAGGCTCTTTCCTCTAAAACAGCTGCGCTTTGCCTTCGAGAAGGCAGCCACAAGCGTAGCCCACGGGGCTCCGTCTGCTCCTTCTCTGAATCCAGAGGAGGAGAATGACAACAAAGGTGACAGGGCAGGCACCCCGCATCAGCAAGGCTAACTGTTAACCCTTTCCTTTCCTTTCATAGAATCATAGAATAGCAGAGTTGGAAGGGGCCTACAAGGCCATCAAGTCTAACCCCCTGCTCAATGCAGGAATCCACCCTAAAGCATCCCTGACAGATGCTTGTCCAGCTGCCTCTTGAGTGCCTCTAGTGTGGGAGGGCCCACAACCTCCCTAGGTAACTGATTCCATTGTCGTACTGCTCTAACAGTCAGGAAGTTTTTCCTGATGTCCAGCTGGAATCTGGCTTCCTTTAACTGGGTGAGCCCTCCTTGTAAAGCTGGCCCTACCAGCAACTGGGGTGGCAAGCTCCTCATTTGGGGGGGTGCACTTGTTGCCCTCTGCTCCCCCTGGTGCCGCCACCGCTACTTAGATTGGTACTACGGTGGGGGGGGAGGGGGAATGGCTGGATGAGATCCAAGGATTCCAACTAGATCATGCATGTAAAATGCTTTGGACACTTCCTTGAAAGTGCTGTGCAAATGTAAAGAGGTGGCTTCTCTGGATGAAACAGATTATCTTGGGGGTTGTCTTCATGGCACTGTGTTGGCACTGCCTCCCTCTCAAACCCTGTGCTTTCCCTCTCCTGGGGCGGTGTTAGGTAATCCTGACCAAGGAGGGAACACCAGGATTCTGGGCAGCCATCTGGTATCGGAGCTGCCTTCGCCCTCTTCCTGGTGGAAAGTGACCAATCGCCAGTTGCCCTCCACTAGGCACCGCCCCCCAGAGTGATGTCATATGGTGGAAGCGCTGTGTTGCCATCGCTCCGATTGAAAAAGTCGGGGTAAATCACTGACTCTTTCAAACCGCAGCATTGCAGGAAAGCCCCACGGTGGCTCCAAAGCTGCACCTGCGTCATCTAAGCAATGCAGCACAGATCCGCAGCCACCACGGGGCTTTCCTTGCATATAGACAGCCCCTAGATCAGGGATGGGATCATGTGGCCTCCAGGCTGCACGTGCTGCCCCCCCCCCCCGAAGTATATTTTGTGGCTCCTGAGAAGTGCGAGGCTTGTATTGGGCTGGGTTGGGGTTTGGGAGAGCTTCTCCAGGCAACTAAAGATGATGAATGCTTAAAACCACTGCACTTTTATACTGTGTGTCCTGGGGTGGGGAGCACAGGCCCCATCAGATAGGATTCTGACTGGTCCAACTCTTGAACATACACAGGAAGGCAATAATTAAGATTGCCTTCTGCTCACAGAAGTAAATTTAAGAAGTATAAGCTCAAGATATTTCTTTTCCTGACAGATGGGATCAAGCCAGGGAAACCACTAGCTTCTGGATTTATGCAAAGCTCAGGTTATGTGACTTCACCGCCTCGTGTTACGGGAGGACTGGGATGACCACGCAAAAAGAACGTGGCACCTTTGAATTTTGTGACACAAAGTAGAAATCTTTGTAATTGTTTTAGTTATTACCACTATCACAATCCTTGGTCTGATCCAGCAGGGCTTTTCTTTTGCTCTGAATGCTGGGAATCTTACTGAGTAGCATTCAGAGCTTAAACAGGACAGGAAATTTCTCCCAACCCCTGAGAAATACAACAGCAGCATTCCCCTACCTGGTGCCTTCCGGATGTTTTGGACTACAACTCCCATGGTGGCTGAGGCTGATGGGAGATGGATCCCACAATATCTGGCATTCCAGTTTGGGGAAGGCAGGTATTGAGACTTAGATCGTCAACATCCAGAATTTGTAATATATGTGAGCCAGTGTGGTGTTAGTGGTTAGTGTTGGACAATGACTGGGGAGACCCACATCCAAGTCCCCTCTCTGTCATGAAGCTCAGTGGTTGATCTTGAATGAGTCACTTCCTCTCTTAACCTACTTTACAGGGTTGCTGTAAAGGACCATGTGCACCACCTTGAACCCCTTCAAGGAAATGTGATGTCAGAAACTCACCATGGATACCTTGCTTCATGGATTTCATGGGAGGCAGACCATGACTGACTATTTAATAGAACTTATTTATAAACAGGATTAAAAAGATAGATCAATGTCAGGCTAAATTTGTTAGCAATTGCAGTGTCATTTATGTATGAACTTCTTTCTACATGGAAACTTTCAAAATAGAGGATTCTCTATCTCCTAAACCTATTCCTGGATTCCTTCCGCCCAACACAGTAGGATATGAAAAAGGGGAGAAACGGGAGGGGGGAATTATGTAAAGCCAATTCTGAGAGATTTCAATCAACCAATCAGTCAATACCATTTACACCCTGCTCTAAAGCGAGAGAAGCTCCCAAAGCAGTTTACAGATCAATGAAAGCAAGATGTTTCCAGCTCTCAGGGATACAATCTAAAAAGACACAACACACAAGGAAAAAAGGATGAGGAGGGAAAAAGAAAATAAAACTGAGACACCAATTTATTAATGTTATATGAGTCTTAAAATGATCAGCGGTAATACAGATGTACTGTAAGGCTATGATGGCATTGGAAGTTGTTGGTATTCCTATCATGACCAGCTGATAAGAAGGCCAAACAACTTTCAGATGGGCCAGTTTTTGGCTCCTCCAAAGAGAGGAAGAGCCAAAAATGACTAAACTCTCAGCTGAGCCGAAGGAATGGCTCATAGATGACAATTGGGGGAAGAGGCAAAAAAGCCTGTTCAAAAATTAAAATACACAATAATTGCAAAAATACAAATTACCGTAGTATTAAATATCCTGATAAAAAAGAAGCTAGAATATAAGGGATTCCACTAATACTACTCTTCAAAATTCAAAGGAATTCACAATCTACAATATATAAACCAGTGGGTTAGATCCAGACTTGGAGCATTTCTACACCACGGATTTATTACATGCTCATGATTGGCCACTCACAGGTGTTTTGGGTCCTTTACACTATGTCATCAACCTCCAGAATATCTACTGTGCTTTCTCCCCTTTATATCACTTTCAAAAAGATCAGAGATAAAGTGATAAGGGACGTTAATATTGCCACCACCATCTAGTGGCTGTATAATGAAACAAGTAGCATTTAGCAAGAGAGGAAGTCCTTGATTCACAGCATGGGTCCACTCGTGTAAAGGAGCTGATGTGGAAGCAGAAGACCCGGTAAACTGCGGAATAAAAATCCTGGTGTGATGAAACCCTTGGTCATACTTAGAGCTGATCTATCAAAATCTATTGAACTTAAGTTAGTGATGACTGACTTAAGCCCATTGATTTCAGTAGGTCTACTCTAAACATGATTAATGTAATCTTAAATTGACAGTTAATGTTGCAAGAGCCCTGCCGTCTGTTGTATCTGGTCAAGAGGGCAGGACTCCTTTGCAGCTTTTACTGTTGTGATGAAGAGGGGATTTCACCAGGTGCTGCATGCATACAAATGATACCTGCTGAAATTCCCCTTTTCTATGCAACTCTTAAAGAGACAGGAGCCCTGTCCGCCGCTCCATGTGGTCACCCTAACTTTGAGTGCTGTCCGAAAATTCTATTTACACAAAGAAAATGTTTGTTCAATTTTTTTAAATTATTTTTCAGCTCTGTGGGTTTGAAAGCCATGGCTTCTAGTGAGAACCCTTCCAACATTATACAGAAGGCCAGAAGGAAGTTAGCAGAAGCTCTTCTTCAAATCGATCCAGAGTTACTTTTGGAAATCGCAGATTCCCATTTGCTCTTCACACACAAGGAGTTCTTCTCCCTGAATGAAATCAAGGATCCACAAGAGTTAATAGGAAGCCTGATCGATATGATCCAAGGAAAAGGAAAACTGATCCAAGAATTATTTCTAGACTGCCTGGAAAACCTGCGGCATATTTTCCCAAAATTGCAGCCCATTTCTGAATATTTAGAAGATGGTGAGTAACAATTCTAAAAAAAAAATCTCCTGGACCTCTTAATGGGTTTTGATATCTTCAACTTCTTGATTTTATTTTATGTTACATTCAATTGTAAAAGGAAGAAAATTATGGTGTGTTTTTTTAAAAGAATATTTAGGCTCTCAAGCATCTGAATTTGTGTTTAGTTCTTTCTTTCATTTCATTCTTATTAGGCCTCACTTGTGACCCTCCAGAGGAGAACTTGGAAAACAGAGCTGCAAACTTGGTTGTTGCCACGTCCTCAGAGAGAGGAAATGAAGCTGAGAATCTGAATCTTTCTATGTCCTCTGAGGCTGGAAGTGAAACTCAGAGCCAAAATGCTGCTATGATGCTCCTAGACCCTTGTTTCCCCTCTATGAAAGATCATGGAGTTAAGAATCTTGATACCTCTGATGATGGAAACAGAGCTGAGAAACCAGCTGCTGCCATATGCTCAAAGAAAGGTGAAAGAGGACCTCAAGATTTCTGTCTGGGGGTAGGAAGCAGAGCTGAGAGCCTGAACACCCCTTTGGCTTCTCTAGAAAAGGAAGTGGAACCAAGAATTGGATCTCTGCCAGATCCCCAGGAAAAGGAAAAGGGCTGAGACCCCTGGCATCTGTTTGCCAAAGGGGAAAGAAAGCTTAGAATATGGGTAGCCAAGAATATTGATGTCGCTGACTGGCAAAATAGAAATGGGCCCTTAGTAAGGAGTGAGTGAGCTGAGATCTCAAACTGTGTCTTGAACCCAGAGGGCCCTGGAAGGGATGAGCTTATGAATTGTAATTGATCCTGACAAAAGCATCAGGTATAATAAACAAAACCTTTTCCTAGGGTGACCATATGAAAAGGAGGACAGGGCTCCTGTACCGTCAACAACTGAATAGAAAAGGGAATTTCATTAGGCCCAATTCTGCCTTCCTCCAACTATGCATTAATCTTGCACAGATATATTTATTTTATTTATTACACTTCTGTACCATCCATTAGCCAGATATATTGTACGAATTGGGCTAGCAAAGCTGTTTATTAATGCTGTTTTAATTTCTAGGCACAAAGCAATCCTCCTTACAAGCCTCAGAGGATCTTACCTGGATGCAGAATATGAGAGAGACACCTGAATTAACACCAGCTGGAAACATATTGCACTCAGGGAAGGCACGAGAGAATCTGAAAGAAGATGTCCTCTTGGGAACATCCAACCAAGGGTAACTTCTGCTTTTAAATTATAAATAAAATCTGGATAATAAAGTTACAGAGCAGGCTACACTTACAAAGACCTGCTGTTCTGTCTCTTTTCAGGATGCAAACTGATTAGAAAACAAAACAGCCTGGCAAGTTCTGTGCTTTTTATAGCAGCTTGATCTGCATAGGGGGGCCATACGGAAAGGAGGACAAGGCCCTGTATCTTTAACAGTTGTACAGTTAAAGCTGCAGGAGCCCTACCCTCTTCTGTATTGGGTCACTCTACAAATGAGGGCAGGGCTCCTGCAGCTTTAATTGTTGTGATGAAGAGGGAATTTCCCCAGGTGCTGCATGCATACAAAGGACACCTGCTGAAATCAGGTTACATGCTAGATGCATACCTGAATAAAAGGTGTTACGCTGCTTCAGTCTGCGAGTTCTTTAGGTCTTTGAGCTGAAGGGATTTCTCATAACACATCGCACACAGGTTTGCTCTTGCATGTTCCCAGAGAAAATTGGGCATTCACTGAGGTGGGGCTGCAAACAGGAGAGAAGCAGGATGCATACGTAAGGGGTGGGATGGGCTTTTAGTGAAGTATTTGGTGGAACAAAATGGATTATAGTAAAGGATATCAGGCTGGGAAAGGTCTGTCACTTAGATCCTGAAGAACACCTGCCTTTCAGAGTCACTTTCAAGATTTTCTGGCCTGTAATCTTAGGCCCAACCTGAAATATAGATGTCTGTGAGCATCATCAGATGGGGTGGGGAAATCACATTTTCTGTCACACAATAGGGACGAGGGGCTTCCTCTTCCTTCACTCGGGGAAGAAAGAGGATGTCAGCCACGACCACGTGGCCCATTCAGGGGGTGTTTTTATCCTGCTGCTTCTCCTGCACACAGCAGGAAATGGCGGCATGTTTTGCTACAACCAATAAAATCGGATTTTCCAGGTCTCTTTTTCTGATGGGAAAATGAGCAGAAGGAACGGGAGATGCATGGGAGGTGGAGGCGACGTCAAAAGGACCCGCAAAACCTGTGAATGCCCAGTAGCGAGCGTGCCATAAAACTCTCGTCTGATGATCCTCTGCTCCTCTCTTTCTTTTGCTCTTTCTCCCTCAACCCCCCTTCTTCTTTGTGGTGGAATCATCTTCACAGATGTTAGGCCAGGGTTCGCCTCACTAGGCAGCACAGTACCAAAAGGACTGTTGGTCTGATTCAGTAAAGAGGAGCACCGTCTCCTTACCCGGTTCTAATGGTTCTTCCTCCCATCTTGTTCATAAATAAAATACATCTTTCTGTTACAGATCAATGGATCCAGTGACGATGTCGAGCGATGAAATGATACGCAAAGGGAGAAAGCAATTAATTGAAATCATTCAGAAGGACCTAGAACTAATCCTAGATGAGTTAATCTCCCAGTCTGTCATCACTGAGGAAGAATACGAAGCCTTGGATAAAAATGAAGAGGATTCCAAGAAGAAGATTCGGAAGTTGCTGATTCAGTTACAGAAAAGTGGGGACAAAGCCTGTGCCCAGTTCCTAGAATGTCTAGAAACTGTATGTCCAGGTTCAAATAGGGCTGTGCAACACTCAATACATGGTGAGTCTTAGAGCATTTTTTTCTTACACCTCAAGGATGTTTAACATAGTTTCCTTCTTTGTTGGATCCGCCTACGTCTCTCCTTAAGGAACTACAATTCCCAGGGTTTTCTGGGAAGAGAAGACACCTTTTCAGTGCCCCCCTTTTTCTTTATACAAGTTTGATCTGCTAGATCAGCCTTCTCCAACCTGGTGCCTTTCTCAATGTTTTGGACTTCAAGTACCATCAGCCCCAGCCAAGGTCAGGGATGCTGGGAATTAAAGTCCAAAATATCTTGAGAGCACAAGGTTAGGGGAAGGCTGTGCTAAATGATAATGAAATATGAAAGAGCAGTCGATTAAAAAGTTTTATTTATTTATTTATTTATTTATTGCATTTTTATACCGCTCCAATAGATGAAGCTCTCTGGGCTGTTCACAAAAATTAAAACCATTCAAAGTATAAAACAAACAGCATAAAAACATGATATAAAATACAGTATAAAAGCACAACCAGGATAAAATCAGCAGCGGTGCAGAAAAACAAATTTAAAATAGCCAAGTTAAAATTAAATTTATAGACTGTTAAAATACTGAGAGAATAAAAAGGTTTTTCCAAATCCTCCTTCCCCCTGAAAGCCTATTATGAGTATGTAGTTTTATTGTTGCACATTGCATTTGGTGTCATTATGGCAAAGAACATGACTTAAGAGTGTACAAACAAACAAATAAACAAACAAACATGAAAACAGTTTAGGGTGCAATCCTATACCCCCTAGACATTGCCTGAGGGGGGCATAGGATACTGGGGATTGCCTCCTCCAAGGTCGAGAGCGTTCCAATGTCAGAAAGGGAAGGCAGAGATGCGCCCCCAGCTAAAGACCTTTTTTATTTTCTCAGTATTTTAACACCTAAATTTAAACTTTGCTGTTTTAATTCTGTATTTTAATCCTATATCAACTTCTGCTGTGTGGTTTTATCCTGGTTGTGCTTTTTATATTGTATTTTGTATTTGGGTTTTAAGATTGTTGGATGTTCCATTATGTTCTTAATGGTTTTAATTTTTGTGAACTGCCCAGAGAGCTTCGGCTATTGGGCGGTATAAAAATGTAATAAATAAATAAATAAATAAATAATCCCCTTGCAGCCAGCACAAAAAGAGCCACATGCCTGCCCTGTGAGGTCAGAAAAGTAACCTTGAAGAGGGAGCAAGGGGGTGTTTTAGTGGAGGGGAGGGGAGGAGATTGGAGAAGCCAGAATATGAGCTCTTCTGAGCCTCTTACAGCCGCCGCCTCTTCCCCTCCAAAGCGCCATCGCTAGACGGGCAACCCCCCCCCCAAAAAAAACCCATCTAGCAAAAAATACAGGGGGAGAGGATGGGGAGGCAAAGATCACCTCGGCTGCTGCTTCTCCTGCCCTGCGTGGGATAATCAGGGGTTTACAATCATAGAGGGCGCAATTGAGAGGGATTTTATCCCTGCGTTTATAGTACAGATATGCTCCTGATTTTAGTTTCTCAGTGGTACAACTCTTGTTAAGTCTTCTACTCAATGCTGCAGACCAAGAAATGCAAATCCTGTTAATCTTGTTACAGTTTTCAGTCTGAGAATGTGGCCTACTTTTGAGGTGTAGAACAAACACAGGTGGGACTTGCAACAGGATATTGCTTGTCACCTCCTATCAGGAGTTCTTCTGTTCATGGTTCCCGCCAGCAGTGCACACACCCCACCTTGGTTGGCGTTCCATTCCCCCCCCCAGCTGACACCCAGCATTTTGTGGCTGCTGAGCTCAGTACTCAGTGAGCTGTTCTAGGGGAGGGGTCGGTTACCACCTTGTTCTTCCCCCCCTCCCTCTAGCATGCTTATTTATCAGTGGCCGTGTTTTGGCAACTGGAATGCTGGGAGAGGAGTGAGGCAGCCGTAGGCTGGAGGGAGAGGCAGTTGGAAGGGGCAAACACCCAAGTGGAAAGCATAGGACTAAAGGGAGGCGAAGAGCCTTTCTACATGAGCTTTTCTAATCTGCTGTATCTACCTTCAGTTTTGTTGCAGAATTGAGCTCTGAGCTCTGCACAGAGTTTTTCCTTTCCTGCTTTTCTGCCACATAACCTCTAGGTGGCACTGTGATATAGCGGAATAGCACAAATACTTTCTTTCGCTTTCACAATTAAATGCCACATTTTCCATGCTCTTCGAAAACTCCCCCAAATGTGTAGAAAAGCCTGAAGAAAAGAATGTGATAGAAATGTGTGAGATTTGCAGGGAGGGAATCTTTTGTGCTACACGGTGCCCTGATAAAGGCTCAGGGAAAAGGCTGATTAAGGGTGCTTCCAGACAAGGCTTTTAATATCCATTACTGTGCTTCATTCACAGAAGACATCATTGTCTTCCACTCATAACTCTCCTGTGTTTTCCCACCACTTCTTGTCTTTTTTCTTATCATAGAAAATCCATTAAGGAGGAAAAGACACAATAGCTTCAGGATGCTTTTCTCATTGGTAGTGTAGGAGCCCTGCATCTGGAAGCACTCTAAGCACTCCTCTCCCATTCCAAACTCACCTGGCCAGGGCAATCAACACCACTTGGAAGTATTTATTTCCTTGGGGAGGGAATACATTTTTGGCCAAGTTCCCCTTACAACCTTCCAAGTATAAAGGTCTCCACTCCATTTTGCCTCATCCTGTCTCATTGTCATATGGAGAGCTTATCTGTTCTGGCAACCATTGCAATTCTACCTCTATATCCCTAGATAATGACATGTTAAGAAAAAACTTGCCTCAGAATTTTTGTAAACATTCCTTTTTTTCACCAGTTACATAATATATATTGTTGTCCTTAGAGCATTTGTTTCCAGAGGAGAAAGCTGAAAGCCCAGGAACATTGGGGGAAGCAAAAGAAGAGGTTTTCAAAGGTATTTCTTTTCACAATCAGGGTGGGGACAAACATTTACTCATTGCCATGGTTAACTTTAAAATACGTCCTGGTGACCCATCACTCTTAGGGGTTGTCTTGATGAGGGGAGAGCCCCGGGATGGATCCGCAATGGCGCTGTGTCATGGATATGACGCAGCAGCCATCGCTGAGCCATCCCAGGGCATTCCCCTAAAGCTCTTGTTTAAAAACGTTGAGGACAGTGAGCTTCATCCCACGTACCCGTTTCCCTCAAATTATCCCCATAGCGTAAAGCTGTTATTGATGTTAGCTAAATCACACCTCCGGCGGCGGCGCTCCTAAGGATTTAGTTCCTTTGAAATTACTAAGAAAATATGTACAGGAAAGGTGTTTTTTTTAAAAAAAAAAAAAAAATCTGGGATAAACAAGTAGCTTTTCAGGAACACCTAAGCATTGCAGATTTGGGTGGTTAAATGTGAATTTCTGTACTTAGGTCCTTCAAGTCAGGACAAAGAAGATGAAATTGAGGAAGAACCAGAGCAAGAAGAGAAACATCCTGCCAAAGGTATTTCCATTTCTGTTACCACCCTCAAATTTTCCGTAATTTTGTATTCCGCCCATCCTACAGTGGAACTTGGAATCGTGTTTCCAAATTAAATCTCATCCCAGCATTCATCAGGAGAAGAGGTGCCTAGTTTTAGACATGGAACTAATGTGGAACTCTTCAGCCTATTGTCTTTGCTCTCTTCCTTTCTTTTATACATTTTAAAAAATGTGTTTGAGTTCCCACGATGGAGGAAATAAACTGGGGACCGTCTTCCATTTCTTGCAGTCAATCCCTGACTTGCTAAACACATCCAAGCTACATGAAATAATGTATCAAGAGAGCAAAATAAATTATGCAAAATGTTGAGGGGCAAAAAATCTTAATTTATCCAGTTCAATCTATCATTTCAGAATTTGGTCTCTCTGGTTGCCAAACCTGGAACTTCTTGTGCCGAATTCACACGACTTTGGCTGCCCCTATATGCCTTAAGGCAGCGGTTCTCAACCTGTGGGTCGGGACCCCTTTGGGGGTCGAACGACCCTTTCACAGGGGTCGCCTAAGACCATTGGAAAACACATATTTCCGATGGTCTTAGGTAACTGTATTGACTGAACTATGTCATGTATCTTTTGTATTATTAAAGCTATTGTTATGTATTATTTTCATTAGCAAACCATCCCATGACAATGGATCGTGTAGAGAAGAACGAAAATAATTTTATGGTTGGGGGTCACCACAACATGAGGAACTGTATTAAAGGGTCGCGGCATTAGGAAGGTTGAGAACCACTGCCTTAAGGGATGCATTGTACACGCGGAGAATTCCTGCCTCTCTAAGTCCAAATTCCACGATGAGCGTCTCAAAACTACAATTTATTCTTGAATGTAAAGGTCCATGCTAATGTAAACTCAGTTATATTGTCAGGTGACCAGCCCTATTTGCTCATCTACCAAGTTGAGATAGTCATCCCCATGAATTTGCTCCTTTTGGTTGCTGCTGGTGCCCCAGCCCTGGTTGCCATGTCTCCTAATACACTTGTGCAGTTAAAAACCTGCAGTAATTCCATGTAGGGCTGTGCACCAGCTCCTTGAACCACTTTGTGGCCCGATCCGGAATTTTCGGAGGGGCCCAAACCGGTTCAGGCCGATCCAACCCTCCCCCGACCCGCTTCGGCTCAGATCCCGGAGTGAGATCCGAAGGGTTGGATTGAGATTTGCCCCCCATTTTGCCCCCCCTTCCCCACTTTCTTGCCACCACGGTGGAGGCAGGTAAGTGGGGAAGTGGGGACAAAATGGGGTCGAATAAGCCCCCCTCCCCCCTTACCTGGCTCTGCCATCTGCTGCCATATGGACCGCAGCAGCAGCAGATGGCGGAGGCAGGTAAGGCCCCCCTCCCATCCCACCACTTACCTACCTCCGTCACAGTCCGGCGCCAGCTTCAACTGAGGGCCAGGCCTCAAACCAGAAGAGCAGGGCGCAGCCTGCTCTTCTGGTTTGAGGCCTGGCCCTCAGTTGAAGCTGGTGCCGGACTGTGCCAGAGGCAGGTAAGCCCCCCTCCCCTTACAGTTACCTGTCTTTGGAGCTCCGGATCGAGGCAAAGCAATCCGTTTTGTCTCGATCTGCTTTATCTCGATCTGCAGCTCCCCGACCCGATCTGGCTCCGCCTTTGGCAGAGGGGAATTGGGCCGTTCCACTCCCACTTCTATGAACCGAAACGGAGCAGAGCACAGCCCTAATTCCATGTACGCAACAGAGAAACGCACAAGAGCATGGGAGATGTGGGAGGGAAGAAGAAGAGACAGAGGCTTAGTGTCAAAATGCCAGTGACACTAAGGGTGCAAAGAAGAAGAAGAAGCCTACAACACCCAGCATGGCTGGGTGGCTGGGGCATGCTGGGAGTTGCTGGCCTTTTTTCTGTCTAAACGTACAGAGGGTTGCACCTTAAACATGTGACTTCCTGTTGCATGCAGCAAGTGCTAGGAGGCTCAATGAGATGACAAATAGCAGCTTGGGTGCGATGTGGGGATGGACTCATGACATAAGAGGATAAGATTAAACCCAATAAGCTATGGCCGTGATTCTGGTTGCCTCCCACTGTCCCCTGTGCATGCTTTTGGCCCTAAAATATTTATTTGGACAAGCTCTTGCAGCCGGTATAAATTGAACACAACAACAACAACAACAACAATAATAATAATAATAATAATAATAATAATAATAATAATAATTTATATTATTCTACAGAGAGAAAAAAAGCACTTAAGGACATTCTCATTAAGTTAAAGTTGCGGAAGCATAAAAGCAAGAAATTTGCCCTGCAAGAAATCTTGGAAATCAGCTCAGGAAGTCTAAAGGAATGGCCTCCTAATACTTTGGGAGACTTGCCTTGGCATTTTCTAAGGAAGGTCTTGGCCCTGAATGTGACGGCGAGGAACACAAGCCTTGAGCAGGGAAAGTTCAATGACCAAGGAGCGAGAGTGAAGGAAGAAGAAATGGGGATTGATAAACACATTTTCTTCAGTAGAAAGACTGATATTAACGTTTCTGTGAACCCCCTTGACGTCCTTTGTGCAGTTCTGCTTTGCTCGGACACTTTCCTCCAGCAGGAGATCCTCTCCAAAATGTCGATGTGCCAGTTTGCCCTGCCTTTGCTTCTGCCTCCCTTAGAGACTCCCAAGTGCACCCTGATGCTCTGGGCCATGAGAGATGTTGTGAAAAGATGGCGGCCCCATTCCCTGTCTGAAAGTAAAGGCTTCAGGGAAGAGAGCCTGGTGTTAGCATCCATGCCGACCATCTCCTTTGTGCGGATGGGGACCTTGAGTCTCTCCAAATCCAAACTCCTCAATGAGTTTCTCAGCCCCTCACAACAGCACAACGATTTCTTCGTTCACCGAGACATGGAGTGTGGGAACCTCCCTCGAGAAGTTGCTGATGGGCTGGTTGAGATGGCCTGGTATTTCCCAGGTGGGCAGAAGGGCTCAGATCTCTTCCCAGAGCCAATTGCGGTTGCCAATCTCCGTGGAGATGTTGAGTCACACTGGGTGCAATTTAGCTTTTTAACACAGGTCTCATCAGCTGTGTTTATATTTGCTGAACACATCAGTGAAAAAGAATATATCCTCTTGTCATCGCAGAAGGAATCGTCAACTCAGTTTTACTTTATCTTGGAAGATCATGGTAGAAAATCCAATTATACTTTGGATTTTTTAAATAAATTAGTTCCAGTGCTTAAACTCAACAATTCACATGTATTAGTGAAAGCTGCACTGACAAATAAGGCTGAATTTGTAGAAACGTTGCGATGTACAGTTGGAAGAATACTCAGTTCTCATCCCAAGTGTGTGAGCATTGATAAGATGCTTGCTGTAGCCCATGAGCTTACAATCCAGGTGGATGAAGATAGCGAAGAGTGTCAGAATGCTCTTCGACATGCTTTACATATCACAGGAGACATAAAAGATGTAGCAATATATAAGAAAGAAACACTGATACTCCAAGGTGATCTCTGGAAAAATCTGGCAAAAGTGGAGAAAGAACTGTGCAGAATGGAGAGACAAGGGGAAACGCCTTCGGAAAAATACAGATCAGAACTGAAAGGCAGATTGACGGCCCTGCGTAAAGAACAGAATGAGTGTGATCCGAAAATTGGCTTGATGAATTTCATTGACAGCATAAAACATTTGTCATCTGTAGAGAAGCATTACTTCTTGAAATGGATGAAGTTTAACCTTGACCATATTGCTAGAGAGAATCTTTCTAAGTTACGAGCTGACTACAAAGAGAAATGCAAGACTTTGGGGGACAATGGGCAGAAAATCACAGAGGTGGACCAACTGATATCCTCCTCTTCCTTGGGAGTTGAGCATTTCATGCGAGAATTGGGGCAGCTTTATGAGGCAGAGTGTTCAATGGTTAAGGAGGGCAAAATAACAAAAAACAGAAGGCAGTTTGTCCATTTCCCAAGCATTGCAGCTGACTTAATGCTGGAAGGGTTTCCTTTAGAGTTGATTGATGGAGATGCATCCAACATCCCCCTGCAGTGGATAACTGATGTACTGATTAAACTCAATAACAAACTAAGGGGTAAGTCTAAAATGATGGTGATAACTGTGCTAGGAGTGCAGAGCACTGGGAAATCCACCCTTCTCAACAGCATGTTTGGGCTGCAGTTTGCTGTCAGCAGTGGCCGATGTACACGAGGTGCCTTCATGACACTCCTTAAGGTCAGAGAAAACTTGTATGATGAGCTTGGCTGTAATTTCATCTTGGTCATAGATACAGAAGGCTTGAAAGCACCTGAGCTGGCCAAATTGGAAGACAGCTATCAACATGACAATGAGTTGGCCACTCTAGTGATTGGACTTAGTGACATCACAATAGTGAACATGGCCATGGAGAATGCTACTGAAATGAAGGACATCCTGCAAATCGTGACCCACGCCTTCCTCAGGATGGAGAGGATCGGGCAAAAACCCAACTGCCAGTTTGTTCATCAGAACGTCAGTGATGTTTCTGCACACGACCAAAATATGAGGGATAGGAAGCACCTTTTGGAACAGCTTAATGAAATGACCCAGGCTGCAGCAAAAATGGAAAAAACCAACAGGGATATCAAGTTTTCGGACATCATGGATTACGATCCAGAAATGCACAATTGGTACATCCCAGGTCTGTGGCATGGAGTCCCTCCTATGGCTCCAGTCAACAGGGGGTACAGTGAAAAGGTCTTTGAGTTAAAGAGGTACATTTTTGAATTCATAGCAAACCGCTCACGGGAAAGGCCTCCAAAAGACATCCCTCAGTTTATAGAATGGGTGAAGAGCCTGTGGAATGCTGTGAAACATGAGAACTTCATCTTCAGCTTTCGGAACAGCCTCATAGCGGAAGCCTATAATCATCTGTCTATGATATATTCTGAATGGGACTGGGGTTTCCGCAGAGAAATGCATATCTGGGTTTCTGAGCAGGAAACTACGATACAGAATGTTTCCCCTGCTGTACTTGATCAATCCAACTTGAAATGTGAGCTTCAACAGAAACTATCAGCTGGAGAACAGAAGATTTTGGAGAATCTGAAGCAATACTTTGAAAGTGGAGCAACCAATCTGCATCTGGTAGAAAGGTACAAAGAAGATTTTGTCAGGAGTGCCAGGAGCCTCAAGAATGAACTTGAAAATTATTCTTATACCAAATGTAATGAAGCCATTAATATTAAAAAGGCTCGGCAGAAGATTGATAATCTCCAGGCTGAATACTTGAAAATATTTGAAGGAAAGGTTGACAAACTTCTTGAAGATTGTCGGAATAATGAAAATAAATTAGAAGATCGAGAGTTGAAAAAAGAGTTTGAAAGTATGTGGAGTGAAACATTGTCAGAAATATCACCCACTCCATTAGAGAAACGGAAGTTATCTTCAGAAATAGAACTATATTTGAAAAAGGAGTTGTCTCATCGAGGAAGTTCAATCAATCTAAAAGTACAAGAAGCAAAATGTTTGTTAAGCTATAAGATAAACACCTTTCAAATGAAATCTGAGTATATACAGTCATCTTGGTACAATGTGACACACTTGTTTGCCAAAAAGGAGCGTTTGTATAAAACTGAAGAACTTGCTAAATATTTGCTGTCCAAATGTAGTTCATACATTTATGAAAAGATCAATTGCGAGGGAGATTATGATGAAACCTATTGTGGTGAGCTTTTGCAGATGATCAATGGGAAACTTCAACAGACAGATGTCCAAAAACTTCATACGACATCTTGCTTTGAAGTGGACCTAAAATTTCATATTTTAGGAGAAGCAGCTGGATTATTTCAGAAGATGCATGAAGATTTCATTAAGGCAAATGATCCCCAAGTACGTTTAGAGAAACTGAAGCTTCAGTATTACTCCACATTTAGAGATCTCTATCTGGAAAAAGATGCCATGCAAAACAGGGCTAAGGATTTCTGTGATCAGTGTCTTCAACCTGCCCTAGTGGATTATATCAACAAAAGACTTGGCATAGAAATAATAAATGACATTCTCAATAGTGCACAATCTATTGGATATGCCAGTCGGAGCTTCTTCCAGTTTACTGTCCTAAAGGAGCTGTTGGAGGAGAAGGATGTCAACAGCTTTGTGGAATACATCATGGCCTACGAAGTATTTGTCAAGAACTGGATCTGGGGCCAAATGTTGGATCACTATGCAGAAACTGACAATCTGAAGGACCTGGAGAAAGAGATTCTCTCTAAAATAGTAACGAAAGTTTGGAAAACGTTGGAAAATGTAAAGCATAAAGAAACTGAGACATTATCGGAATTTTTAGAAAGTTTTTGCCGAGAAATGCAAAAGGATTTGGTCATTTCTAAAGACAATTTAGTGGGGATACAGTTTAAGAACATGTCTGATCCTTCCCAGTTTTCTTCTTGTGTTGAGAGCTTCCTTCCTGATTTACAAAAACAGATACTAACCGATTTTGATGTTCTGGACATTGTATCCAAACTCTCCAAGTTGTCTGTGAAACCGCAGGATGAGATCTTCAAGCGCGTCTTTGGCTGTGGGATGCAGTGTCCCTTCTGCAAAGTCCCCTGTGAAGCTGGAGGGAGTGCTCATGAGGAGCATTTTGCAGCAGTGCATCGACCTCAAGGATTGGGAAGATATAGATGGGAAGAAACTCAAACACTTACGTATTCTCTCTGCTCCTCTGACATAGTTTCCAACAATAAATTCAAGAACAGGGATACAAATGGGGAATACCATCCATTCAAAGAATATCGTGACTATTATCCAGACTGGTGCATCCAACCAGATCCCAGCATCAATGCTTCTGATTATTGGAAGTTTGTTTTTAAAGAATTCAATCATGATTTTGCCAGATACTACGGGGCTAAACCAGCTGATTTGCCAGAGGACTGGAAAATTATAACTCAAGAACAAGCACTAGAGGCCTTAAAAGAAACCTACAATATGAAGTAAGCATCCACCTCTCCAGGTGGTGAGCCTCATAACACTTATCTGAAGTTTCAAGTTTGAGTCCTGGCATTTATTAATGCATCCAGTTTTATTAAACTTCCATGATTTCTCTGTAGCAATTTCAGATGTAACTATGGCCATTTCTACACCTGCCTTGAAAGACACCTGGCTTTAAAATGAAGTTGCACACAGGACTCATTTTGCCTCCTCTCCATCCCTGTTTGGATCTTTGCATTCCAATATGCCTTGTTTTACGTTGTTTAAGGGGAAATATTTTGAAATTGTTCGATGTCTCTCTTTGCCTCCCTTTCATGTGAAAGTTTATTCTCCACCTCTGTTTTCTCTCCTTCTCTCTTTCCTTGCTTCAGAGATTGTGAACAGTATAGCTGTGAATGCATTTCCCTGAATGGTAATGTTCTCTATTGGTGCATTTAGAAGGAATTGCTATGAAAATAATTTTATTGGAAAAAAATTGGCCTTCCTGGATGGAAGAGAGTTTGTGTTGATGCAATTTTTAAAATATCTACATTTTCATAAGTTTCAATTTTTCTGTAATGATTCTAAAATGTTATATCAGGCTACAATCTCACTGGATTGTTTATGGTTTATGTAATGCAATGGCTTATACAAAACATCTTAATAAATATTCTTTTGAATAAAAATTAGTCCTCTTCTGTTGTTACCTAAGGGCTAAATGTCTTCTCTGTGGAAGCACAGAGGGATGTTTTCCCAGGGGATGAGTACATTTCAGAGTGTTTTAACTGGGTCAAGTATTGTTAGGGTGACCATATGGGAAGGAGGACAGGGCACCTGTATCTTTAACAGTTTCACAGAAAAGGGAATTTCAGCAGGTGTCATTTGTATGCATGCAGCACCTGGTAAAATTCCCTCTTCATCACAACAGTTAATGCTGCAGGAGCCCTGCCCTCTTGACCGGATACAAAAGAGGGTAGGGCTCTTGCAAATAGGTATAGATATGCACCATAAGTCACTCTGGGCCAAAACAGACATTACATTAAATCTGTATCAAGCAGCCATGTTTCTTTTTTCATTTTCTACATTTCCCCCCCACTTTAGTATAGGTGCAGGAACCCCAATCCAGATTGGAACCCTAACATGGGAGGAAGGTGTTTTTTCAGATAGGGATTGGGTCCCCTGTGCCTATAGAGTAAAAAAAAAAGATTAAAAGTCTAGAGTGACCAAATGGAAAGGAGGACAAAGTGACCAGATACAAAAGAGGACAGGGCTCTTGCAGCTTTAATATCCTATTTTCCCCTCCAACGTGGCTAACAGTATCATTCAGAATACAATACTATCAATTAAAAATCAAAAGAATTCAAAAATTAGCAGTAAAAATATTTTTATTTATTTTATTGAAAATTATTTTCAGTCACCTCTTAAGAGTAAAACATACAAAAATATTTTAGGTCACCTCTAAGGGTAAAACATATAAAAGGCATGGCTGCAATTCTCTTCACACTTACTTGGCCGTAAACCCCACTGGCACCAGCAGGAGTTACATCTGAGTAAACATACACAGGCATGGGCTGCAGCTGCCCAAGGGGAAAGAGGATTAAAATAATCCCAGCAATAGAGAACCAAGATTTAAGAGGGAAATAAAATCATGAGAGGGGGACGGGGCACAGACACTTATCATCATCATCATCATCAATTTTTAATAATAATAATAATAATAATAATAATAATAATAATAATAATAATAATAATTCTTACCTACCTCTCCATTCTGATCGAGGCAGGGAACAACAATAAATGATAAAATACATGAAACTGAATTAAAACATAATATACATTGTTAAAAACATCCTTTAAAAATCCTAAAAACATTCTAAAAACATCTTAAAATTCCACTGGATAGGCCTGCCAGAAGAGATCAGTCTTTATAGCTTTCTTGAATGCTAGTAGACTGTTAAGTTGACGAGGCTCCTCCGGCAGGGCATTCCACAGTCTGGGAGCATCAGAAGAGAAGGTCCTCTGGGTAAGAGTTGTTAATCTAGTTTTTGCTAGCTGAAGTAGATTTTCCCCAGGGAACCTGAGTGTGCGGGGTGGATTGTACGGGAGAAGGCGATCCCACAGGTAGCCTGGACCCAAACCACATAGGGCTTTAAAGGTAATAATCAACACTTTATACTTTGCTCAGAAACTAATTGGCAGCCAGTGAAGAGATTTTAAAACTGGTGTGATGTGGTCATGCCTAGGTGTACCAGTGACCAGCCTGGCTGCCATATTTTGAACTAGTTGAAGTTTCCAGACTAGGCACAAAGGCAGCCCTACGTAGAGCGCATCCTACTTCCCCCTCCAAAATGGCTAACAGCACCATCATGCAGAATACAATACCATCAAGTAAAAATAATCAAAAGACAACAATATGAAAAATTAGCAGTAAAAATATATTTAATTGAAAATTATTTTAGGACACCTCTAAGGGTAATAAAACCCTCTTAAGGCAGAGTACAGGATAAGAAAACCATACAAAAACATACAAATAGGCAACAAATATACAATAACATACTATAATGCAATATAATACAAATTACACCAATAAAACCTGCAGCCCACGGATTTATGGGAAGGCCAGCAAAAACAGGTGGATCTTGAGAACCTTCCATAAGACCAGCAAAGAAGGGGCTTAAGGAACCTCTGTTGAAACGGATTCCAGATACACGGGGCAACTATTGGAAAAGGGCCCCTTCCTTGTACTTATCACTCTAACCACCCTTGGTGGTAAGAACGTAAAGAGAGCCTTTGCTGATGACCACAACATGTGGGTTGGCTGGTAAGGGAGAAAGCTGTCCGTCAAGTGACTTAGGGCTAAACCAATTAAAGGCACAATTCTATCCATGTTTAGGCGGAAAAAAGCCTACATCTCCCAGCATGAGTGGTAATTGTAGAACATTTTTCTGTCCTAACATTATTATTATTATTATTATTTATTTATATAGCACCATCGATGTACATGGTGCTGTACAGATAACACAGTAAATAGCAAGACCCTGGGATAACTCTCTAAGACTTTTAAAATTAGAACCAGCACTTTAAATTGGGCTTGGAAACACACTGGCAACCAATGCAGCTGGAGCACTATCGGTGTCATAGGAGCCGACCACCCAGGCTCCACCAATGCCTGCATTCTGCACCAAACGGAAGTTTCTGTACTATGTTTGAAGGCAGCTCCACGTACAGCACATTACAGTAGTCAAGCCTGGATGCCACCAGGACATGAATGCTAGAATCATTCTATTTATCGGTGCAGGGCTCCCTTGGCCTCTTCAGGGTAGAGAAAAGGGGGTCGCTGGGCTGTATTCCTCTCCAGAAACAGTTGGATTGGGCACGGCTGGTTTGGCTGGTGGGGATTATTAGGGGCGACTTCCGCTTTGTTAGTCCCTTCTCAGCAAAGACACACCTTGGGGAAGGAAACCAGGGCTGCTCATTCTGCTTCTCCTTTGCTGCTTCTGGCAAAAGCAAATCCTGAGTCAGCTACATATCTTCTTCCTGCTGCTGTCACTCAAACCCCCAAGCCCCCACTTCTTGGAAGGCAAGGTCGTGATCTCCCTTATGGGGAAGGGGACCCCGTGCAGACTCCTGTGCTGTACTATTGAGATCTTGGCAACTGAAACGAAGAGCTTCTTCAGGGGGAGGGGATCGCGGTTTCTTACTGCCGCTTTGCCTCCTGCTTCTGTCCCACAATAGGGACGAGTAGCTTCCTCTTTCTTCACACGGGGAAGAAAAAGGAAGCGAGGAATGATCACGTGACCCATTCAGTGGGCGTTTTTATCACGCTGCTTCTCCTGCACACAGCAGGAAATTGCAGCCCTCCAAAATCAGATTTTCTTGGTCTTATTTATGGCAGAAAAAAAGAGCAAAAGGAGTGGGAGACGCTCAGGAGGAACACTGCATTGTTAAAATGTCCCGTGGAGAACCATGAGTAGCCAGTTGCTCGTCTGAAGAAACTCTGTATGGGCTTTCAAGACACAGCTGTGCCGCAGCTACCCAGAACAAAACACGTTGCTTCTCCCACAGTGAGCATAGTAATGCTGGCTGCAGGCTTCACATGAATGGTCATTCGTCACTGCTGAGTGGAACAGTGCAATCCAACATATGTCTACTCAGAAGCAAGCATTCTTGAGTTCAGGAGGACTTACTCCCATGCAAATGAGTATAGGTTTGCTGTATACATCATTTCAGGCCAAAATAGACATTAGTTTAAATCTGCATCTAGCAGTCATGTATTTTTCTCTCCCTTCGTTTTTCTTTTTAACTTTAGAATAGGTGCAATGACCCCAATCCAGATTGGGACCCAAATGTGGAAGGAAGGGGGCTTTTCAGATTGGGGCCCCTGTGCTGTCCAGTAAAAATGAAGCCTCCCTGCCCCAATAGCTGCTAGATAAGGATTTAAAGAAATGATTGCTTTGGTTCTCAGAAAGAAACGTTCTAGGCTCCACCTCCCTCCCTCGTTCTGAGATGATGGAACCACTGAGTTGCACACACGTGTGAATGAAACTTCAGAGAGGATGCACAAACAGCCCCCAGGGAAGTTTCTGCTTTTCATGTTTGCAGTTTGTCCCTTCGCCTCGGGGTTCCAGTAGACACCTGCTGCAGCTGGTACTGTCCAGCCCACAACAGATATGCTGTCTGAGGGCCACGCTGAGTAGAGCTCCCTTCTCTTGTGAAAAGGTTTGCAGATCAGTGACAGATACAAAGGCATGGGTGGGTTTTTTTTTGCTGCTTGCTCTAAGCACGCGTCTGTCTACAATAGAGAGCTCAATTCCATATTAATTCAATCAGGACAAAAAAGGTGTATCCTTGCATATATCCATGTTTTTAAATTATCGTCCTTCAGGGAGAGCCCAAATTCACAACCGTGAATATTATAGCAATATAAGAGACCGCGGCATTCTGCTTGTCTTCACGGGGGTTTTGGTTTAAGTTTCATTTCCTGTACACTTTACGGGAATCAGCATATTAACTGGCTCTGGCTGCTCTCTGCTGCTTTCACAGAGAACAGAAATTAGTGTGTGTGTGTGTGTTTTCTTTAAAAGCGGAAGGAAATCACATATAAACTTTGCATTAATGCTGACTTTCATTTCAAATTGCTATCTGGTGATAATATTTAAAATTGCTCATAGTTCAGGAACTCTACCTCTTCCCCCCCCCACCAAGGAAGCAGAGTTTGTGCATGTTTTGTATGAAGGCTGGCATTAGGAATGAGAAGTACATAAAATAAATACATGTGAATTTGTACCTCAGACACTGAGCTGGGGTGAGGGTTGGGCGAACCCCTACCCTAAAGTCCTGCCGTAACGGCACCCCTGAGTTGCACGCTTATGTGAATGAACCTTAGGAGAAGGTGCACAAATAGCCCCTACGGAAGTTTCTTGTTTTCATGCTCCCAGTTTGTCCCTTCTGGATTCCTGTAGAGTTCTGCTGGTACCGTCCAGAATTTGAAGGTTACCTGGCTGAGGGCTATGCTGAAGGAAGCTACCTTCTCTTGTGAAAAGGCTACCAGTACATGGGTATATAAAAGCACAACCACAGGGGGGGATCTACACTACTGCTTTAAAGCGCTTTATAACAGTTTTGACAACTGTTGGGGCCCAGGACACACTGCATATACAGGTTTCAAAATGTTTTCAAAGTGCTTTAAAGCGCTTTAAAAGCAGTAGTGTAGATCCCCACCCCCAGGATAAAAACAACAGCGGTTCAGAAATACAAATTTAAAATACAAATTTAAAATAGCAAAGTTAAAATTAAATTTACAGACTGTTAAAATGCTGAGAGAATAAAAAGGTCTTCACCTTGGCGTCTGAAAGAATATAGTGTTGATGCCTGGCAAACCTCCTTAGGTAGCTCATTCCACAGACGGGGTGCCTCCTCTTGTGAAAAGGCTAGGAGTACATGTTTTTTTGCAGGGGTAGTCTTAATTATTTGCCAAACAAACTTCAGTCAGCAGCGCCATCAGTTTCTAAACTCCCTTTTGTTGGAGAAAAAGAGCTTTTTTATAAACATCAAGTGTATAAATATATAAGTACAGATAAATTAAAGGGGCCAATTCTGCTGAGGCATTTGTGGAAACAACACACAATATCGTTACTGTCTTTTTGTTACTCTCCCCTCTGAAAAACCGACAAGTGATGCTAGGAATGAGTGATCTGGTTCTGGTGTGAACTGCTGGGATTTCCTCCTATTATAGGAATTAAGGCTCCATGCTCCCATGAAATAGCATTTTCCTCAGCATGAGGAGGGGAAGAACACTGCCTGTTGATTGCCTGCCAAATGGGCAGCTCTTAAAGGCACAGAGCTGCAGTCCTCCATGAGGAAGAGAGCAGCCTGATTTGGATTTCAGTGCTGCTCTCTGAGAGAACGCCCCAAGTCTGAGCACAGATTCCAGGGAGAGGCAGTTCGGGGGGAGGAAAAACTTCTTGCTCGAGCCCCCCCCCCCTAGTTATAGAAATTTGAGCAAGAGGGCCGGAAGAGAAGAGAAGCAGCGGTAGTTGCCAGCCGCCGCTGTATATTTATTTATTTATTTATTTATTATATTTTTATACCGCCCAATAGCCAAAGCTCTCTGGGCGGTTCACAAAAATTATATCTGTGCTTTCTTTGGCGTTCGTGTGACCTTCAGTTCCCCTGACTCCTGGACAAGCTGGAGGGGTTTCAGAGGAGGGCAACGAGGATGACCAGGGGTCTGGAAACAAAGCCCTGTGAGGAGAGACTGAAAGAGCTGGGCATGTTTAGCCTGGAGAAGAGAAGACTGAGCGGAGACATGACAGTGTTAGCAGAACTCGAGCTACAGGTCACTGAACCTGGAGCTAAGGGGTTAATGTGTACCTGGACACAGGTGGGAGGGGATTGCTGGGATGCTTGTTTTCCCCTTTCCTGCCTCCTCCCTCTATTTCCTCCTCCTCCCCCCCTCCTCCTTCTTCTTCCCTGCCTCATGGGTTGCTGACCACATGGCTGAACTGAGCCATCCTACCCTAGGACGGAAAGTAACTTTTCCCTAAAGTAAACGTTCTTTCAATCCACCACTGGAGTGTTTCTTTTGTCAACACGCGTGGCTACTCACGGGGAGCTGATTCGGCCAACTTCCCACGGGAAACCCACAAGCAGGATATGACCGCAACAGCCTAATAGAGACCCCGATTCCACATCGGTTCAATTCTGACAAAACAGTCTTGGCTCACGTGCATATCCACGTACACATTAGTTCTTTCTTTGTTTTGAAGTGATTAGGGTGACCATATGAAAAGGAGGACAGGGCTCCTGTAACTTCAACAGTTGTATTGAAAACAGAATTTCAGCAGGTGTCATTGGTATATATGGCGAACCTGGTGAAATTTTCTATTCATCACACCAGTTAAAGCTGCAGGTGCCCTGCCCTCTTTTAAATCTAGTCACTCTGGTATAGCTCCTGCAGCTTTAACTGTTGTGATGAAGAGGGAATTTCACCAGGTTCTCCATATATCCAAATGACACCTGCTGAAATTCCCTTTTCTATGCAACTATTAAAGATACAGGAGCCCTGTCCTCCTTTTCATATGGTCACCCTAGAAGTGATTCATTGCTAAGGCAGGGACCCAGATTCACACAGCTGTCTAGGAAGATAAGACGCCACAGTATCATGTTTGTCTCCTCAGCGCTTTCGGTTCGTCTTTGGTTTCAGTTTCCTTTCCTGTACTCTGCGGCTTTACAAGAAGGCTATTAATAGCCTCTGGCTGCTCTCTCCGCTGCTCTGAGTGGGAACAGAAAGTAGGTTTTCTTACTATCCCATACACATTTTGCATTAAGACTGACTTTGTTTTAGGATTGCTATCTGACCATAATATTTAAAGACTGCTCATAGTTCAGGAAGCAGAGTTTGTGCTTTGTGTGAAGGCAAGATTTAAAAATGAGAGCTGAATGGGTCTGCCACCATCAGTGGCACTTGACCTGTTCATTTGTGCCCCAGACATTGAGCTGGTGTGGGGGTTGGGTGGACCTCTACCCCAAAGTCCTGCCCTGATGGCACCACTGAGTTACACACATGAGTAAATGAACCTTCAGAGAAGGTGCACAAATAGCCCCTACGAAAGTTTCTTGTTTTCATGCTTGCAGTTTGTCCCCTTTGGGTTCCTACAAAGTCCTGCTGGTACTTTCCAGAACATACCGGTTAGTCTTGCTGAAGGCGATCCTGAATGAAGCTGCCCTCTCCTGTGAAAAGGCCAGCAGTGCAGTAACAGATACAAAGATGGATTTATGTAGGGATTTTTGTAGCAACGTCTTTCTCTTGTGGTGAACAACCTTCAGTCAATGGCACCATCAGTTTCTAACCCATATTTGAAGGAGAAAAAGCACTTTCAGAAGTATATTCATATATAGGTGTAGTTACCTTAAAAGGGCTAATACTAGTGAGGTGTTGGTAGAAACATTTATTTATTTATTTATTTAAAACATTTATATCCTGCCCTATATCAATAAGATCTCAGGGCGGCGTACAGATAAAAGCATACAGTAATAAAAACAGTAAATATACAAGGCTAAAAACAAACTAAACCATAAACCAAGTTAAAACAATTTATAATTTAAAAGCAGTAAAACTATTAAAACAGTTAAAACAATGTGCCTAGTGAATTCAACCATTTAAAGCACAATATTGCTACTGTCTTTTTGTCCTTTTGTGCCCCCTGCCAAAAACCTGAGATGGGCAGTTAAGAATGAGTGGACTTGTGGGGGTGTTGTGGGGGTGTTGTCCTTTTACGGACAGAAGTATGGTGCCCTGAAGGAATGACATTTTGCCCAGCTGTGAAGAGGGGAAGAAGTCTACCTGTTGGTTGCCTGCCTGATGAGCAGCTCTTAAAGGCACAGCACAGCTGCCCTCCAGGAGGAAGAGAGCATCCTGAATAATGGGGCATGAAGACCAGCTTGATTTGGATTTCAGTGCAGGCCTCTGGGAGAACGCCCCAAGTCTGAGCACAGATTCCAGGGAGAGGCAGTTCGGGGGGAGGAAAAACTTCTTGCTCGAGCCCCCCCCCCCCAGTTATAGAAATTTGAGCAAGAGGGCTGGAAGAGAAGAGAAGCAGCGGTAGTTGCCAGCCGCCGCTGTATATCTGTGCTTTCTTTGGCGTTCGTGTGACCTCCTGTTCCTCTGACTCCTTACTACTTTTCAATCCTGTACAGTGCAGGGAAGGAAAGGAGTTGCCGGAGCTCTGAAGGCGGAAGATGATCTTAGCAGCCGCTGCCACCCTGGGGAAGGCAGGGCAATCCGCTGGGATTTCTGCCAGTGGGTGGCTTGGGCTGGGCTTGTTGGGAGGAGCAGTGGTTTGGATGGAACATAGAAAGACAAGATTGACCCAAGTTATTTTGCTGCCTGAGGCGACAAACAAGATGGTAGCCCCTGCCAGGTGAATCTCTCGACAGTGCTGGGGCAACATCCTCCACCGCACCTGAAGTCAGGAAGCTCGCTTAGGGGGTGCAGAGCAGGCTGTGTGGCACAGACAACTCTCTCCTCCCACAACTTATTGTGTCCAGTTCTGGGCACCACACTTCAGGAAGGATGCAGACAAGCTGGAGGGGTTTCAGAGGAGGGCAACGAGGATGACCAGGGGTCTGGAAACAAAGCCCTGTGAGGAGAGACTGAAAGAGCTGGGCATGTTTAGCCTGGAGAAGAGAAGACTGAGCGGAGATATGACAGTGTTAGCAGAACTCGAGCTACAGGTCACTGAACCTGGAGCTAAGGGGTTAATGTGTACCTGGACACAGGTGGGAGGGGATTGCTGGGATGCTTGTTTTCCCCTTTCCTGCCTCCTCCCTCTATTTCCTCCTCCTCCTCCTTCCCTGCCTCATGGGTTGCTGACCACATGGCTGAACTGAGCCATCCTACCCTAGGACGGAAAGTAACTTTTCCCTAAAGTAAACGTTCTTTCAATCCACCACTGGAGTGTTTCTTTTGTCAACACGCGTGGCTACTCAAAGGGAGCTGATTCGGACGACACAGTGGCCAGCCAACTTCCCACGGGAAACCCACAAGCAGGATATGACCGCAACAGCCTAATAGAGACCCCGATTCCACATCGATTCAATTCCGACAAAACAGTCTTGGCTCACGTGCATATCCACGTACACATTAGTTCTTTCTTTGTTTTGAAGTGATTCATTGCTAAGGCAGGGACCCAGATTCACACAGCTGTCTAGGAAGATAAGACGCCACAGTATCCTGTTTGTCTCCTCAGCGCTTTCGGTTCCTCTTTAGTTTCAGTTTCCTTTCCTGTACTCTGCGGCTTTATAAGAAGGCTATTAACAGCCTCTGGCTGCTCTCTCAGCTGCTCTGAGTGGGAACAGAAGGTAGGTTCTTTTTCTTACTATCCCATATACATTTTGCATTAAGACTGACTTTGTTTTAGGATTGCTATCTGACCATAATTTTTAAAGACGACTCATAGTTCAGGAAGCAGAGTTTGTGCTTTGTGTGAAGGCAAGATTTAAAAATGAGAGCTGAATGGGTCTGCCACCATCAGTGGCACTTGACCTGTTCACTTGTGCCCCAGACATTGAGCTGGTGTGGGGGTTGGGTGGACCTCTACCCCAAAGTCCTGCCCTGATGGCACCACTGAGTTACACACATGAGTAAATGAACCTTCAGAGAAGGTGCACAAATAGCCCCTACGAAAGTTTCTTGTTTTCATGTTTGCAGTTTGTCCCCTTTGGGTTCCTACAAAGTCCTGCTGGTACTTTCCAGAACATACCGGTTAGTCTTGCTGAAGGCGATCCTGAATGAAGCTGCCTTCTCCTGTGAAAAGGCCAGCAGTGCAGTAACAGATACAAAGATGGATTTATGTAGGGATTTTTGTAGCAACGTCTTTCTCTTGTGGTGAACAACCTTCAGTTAATGGCACCATCAGTTTCTAACCCATGTTTGAAGGAGAAAAAGGGCTTTCAGAAGTATATTCATATATAGGTGTTTTGTTGTTTATTCGTTCAGTCATTTCCGACTCTTCGTGACTTCATGGACCAGCCCACGCCAGAGCTTTCTGTCGGCCATCGCCACCCCTAGCTCCTCCAAGGTCAAGTCTGTCACCTCCAGAATATCATCCATCCATCTTGCCCTTGGTCGGCCCCTCTTCCTTTTGCCTTCCACTTTCCCTAGCATCAGCCTCTTCTCCAGGGTATCCTGTCTTCTCATTATGTGGCCAAAGTACTTCAGTTTTACCTTTAATACCATTCCCTCAAGTGAGCAGTCTGGCTTTATTTCCTGGAGTATGGACTGGTTTGATCTTCTTGCAGTCCAAGGCACTCTCAGAATTTTCCTCCAACACCACAGTTCAAAAGCATCTCTCTTCCTTCGCTCAGCTTTCCTTATGGTCCAGCTCTCGCAGCCATAGGTTACTACGGGGAATACCATTGCTTTAACTATGTGGACCATTGTTGTCAGTGTGGTGTCTCTGCTCTTAACTATTTTATCAAGATTTGTCATTGCTCTCCTCCCAAGAAGTAAACGTCTTCTGATTTCCTGGCTGCAGTCAGTTACCTTAAAAGGGCCAATACTAGTGAGGTGTTGGTAGAAACATTTATTTATTTATTTTTAAAAAACATTTATATCCTGCCCTATATCAATAAGATCTCAGGGCGGCGTACAGATAAAAGCATACAGTATAAAAACAGTAAATATACAAGGCTAAAAACAAACTAAACCATAAACCAAGTTAAAACAATTTATAATTTAAAAGCAGTAAAACTATTAAAACAGTTAAAACAATGTGCCTAGTGAATTCAACCATTTAAAGCACAATATTGCTACTGTCTTTTTGTTACGTGCCCCCTGCCAAAAACCTGAGATGGGCAGTTAAGAATGAGTGGACTTGTGGGGGTGTTGTGGGGGTGTTGCCCTTTTACGGACAGAAGTATGGTGCCCTGAAGGAATGACATTTTGCCCAGCTGTGAAGAGGGGAAGAAGTCTACCTGTTGGTTGCCTGCCTGATGAGCAGCTGGTAAAGGCACAGCACAGCTGCCCTCCAGGAGGAAGAGAGCATCCTGAATAATGGGGCATGAAGACGAGCTTGATTTGGATTTCAGTGCAGGCCTCTGGGAGAACGCTCTATTCCTGAGCAGATGTTCCAGGGAGAGGCACTTATGTGTGGAGAAAAACTGTACAGTGGAGGGAAGAAAGGGAATTGCCGGACCTCTGGAAGAGGAGGAGGAAGAAGAAGATCTTAGCTCCAGCAGCCTCCCCAGTGAATGCTAGGTGATCCACTGATATTTCTGCCAGTTAGCTCAGGCCAGGCTAACTGTGAGGAGGGGAGGGGGGAGTCTGGAGGAGCAGAGATAGAAGCAAATATTGAAAGGGGGGAGACAGAAGTAAGTAAAAAAAATAGAAACCTTCCCCTTCAGATCTATGTCAGGCCCATTTGTGTGGATGGAACATAGCAGAAGAGGGTCGGCCCAAGTCATTTTGCTGCCTGAGGAAATGGACAAGATGGCTCCCCTCCCATTCCATGTACAAAAGCCATCTGGGCTGGCAGGTGACTCTACAATGCCAGCAAGGGGGAGTGCCTCTCCCCCCCACACACACACACCTGAAGCCAGCAGGCTAGCTTGGGGGTGCAGAGCAAGCCGTATGGCACAAACTGCTCTCTCCTCCAACACCTTGCTGCTGCCTTCCCTAGCACCTACAGCCTGAAGTACCCCCTGTCCCTTTCCCTAATGGTAGAGCCTGACATGAAGTAGGATGTTCACACACAAAGAGCACAGTGTCCTGGCAGTGTGGAAAATCCTTTGCAATTCTGCATGTAGCTGATAGTGGAACGGCAATGAACGGATAGTGTTAGGAGCTGCCCGCCTGGGAGCCTTCTATAGAAGTAGCAACTGAGATGAACTCTTGTAGCTGCAGCAAGGTGCAGCTGGCTCTGGACCTGTAAGATATGAGGGGAAGTGGTCAGGTCACAAAGCTGGTTGCTACCCCAGATAGGCCTGCTGAAAGCGCCTTGCCTTGCGTCTATTCTGTTACCTTCTTTCACAGCTGGTGAAGAGCTTTATTTTCTCCAAACCTCTTAGATGAGAAGCAATTTCTTGGCAGGGCATGGGAGGACAGATAGAAATGTAGCTGCTTCACATGAACCAAATTGGGACTGTGGGGGAGGAAGGATTCTGATTGGGACTGGAGCGGGATCTACACTACTGTTTTAAAACAGTTTATAATGGTATTGACAATTGTTGGGGCCCTGGACACACTTCATGTGCAGTTTTCAAACTGTTTTCAAAGTGTCATATCCTGCTTGGTGTAGATCTAGCCTGGGGCAAAGACAAAGGATTAAAGCCCCTGGGCCGTATCCCAGAGGTAGGCAACCTAGTGCCCTCCAGGTGTTTTGAACAACAGATGTTTTGAACTACAACTCTCAGAAGCCCCAACTAGGAATTTTTGGGAACTGTAGTCCAATAATCTGGAGGGTGCCCTGTTGTCTGCTCTGCCCTATGCCATGGTCCTGACCGGTTCCCCCCGGCAAATACCCAACCATACAAGGCTGAACAACGTGAATAATCTCATGTCTTGTTGGGCCCTCTTTCAAATGATCCAATTGTTTGCTTGTTTTCAGTTCCACTGCATCAGAAGCCATGGCCGCTGCTAAGGAACACTCCGATATTATCCAGGAGACCAGAGAGAAGTTAGCGGAAAGTCTTCTAAGGGGCCCAAAACAGTTCTTGAATGTGGCAGTGGACCACAAGATCCTCACACAGGCTGAGGTCTCCTCCCTGATTCAGATAAAGGAACCGCTACAATTTATAGAAAGCCTGATTGACATAGTGATGGGAAAAGGAGAATCGGTGCATGAGCAATTCCTCCAGTTTCTGAAAAACCAAGACTTCCCAAGCCTGCAGCGCTTTCCTGAATGCTTAGAAGATGGTGGTGAGTGATGCGTTCTAGAACTCTTGGGCTGGGGGTAGAGATGTAACATTTCTGTAAATTTTGACGCCATGGAAAAAAACCTGTTTTCCCCCGGGGGTGGTTTCCAGGAAAAATTGGAAATTTTCAGAAAAATTGAAATAATGTAATATTAGTACTTTTTACAGATTGAAAGTCACTTTGTTATTTTAGGAACATAAAATGTAATTACGTCCAAGTTGGTTCGGCATAAAATTATTATATTTGGTATATTAAAAGTTCAGTGTATTCCAACAATTATTACAAATTTACTTGTTTACTTTTAAAAAATAATAATAATTTGGTAACAAATGGAGCTACAAGCCCTGAACTGTTAGGAACACCTAAACTGTAAGGAACCTCTTTGGTTCTGCCAGTTTATGAGGAGCAGACAAAAAATAATTTAAAAACAACAACAACAGAGGAAACCACCATTAGTAACAAAGAAAATTATTTATGTCTCTGCTAGTCCTCCAGTGTCAAGACATAAAGCCCCCATTCCCATAAAAAGAACTGAGAAAAAAGGGCTAGACCAAGATTCAATGAATATGCATGAAATTTAATCAGACTCATTTTCTGACCTATAGCTATCAGTATTAGTTTCAGTCTCTGCTTCCATGGCACTGCTCCCTAGAGGCAGAAGTGCATCTTGCTCTTGCATTTGAGAGTTGTAGTCTCAGTAGTTGTAGTCTAGTTGTAGAGAGTTGTAGTCTAGTTTGCAACCTAGGACTTGCTTATCCTTGGTGAATAGACATTGTAATAATCTGATACTGTACAGTTTTTAGAAATCATTTTGAGAAGTAAATATCTGAACACCTTGTCTTAAACATTTTATTCAACATGCTAAAATAAAACATCCCATAATCCATTTTTCTTCATTTTTAAAAAAAATTTCGGGGGGAAAAACAAAAAAAGGCTTCAGAAAACAAACAACCCCCCCCCATTTTTTCCTAGTTTTTTTCCTGGCCTTCACATCTCTAGCTGGGGGTCCTAACAGTGAGCATCACCCATGGAACGACAACACCACTGGAGCCACTTTAGCGAGGGTGGCCCCTTACGAATCGCCCCCAAAGGAGGACGTGCGTCACGAAAAAAGGGCAGCATTTTGTATAAATGTGTATGTGCTGATTTATATGTAGAAATGCAAATTTAGAAATAATTACTATAATTCAAACAAATACTGTCAACCACACCATAAGAGTGTGGAAAATTGTGACCATGTGACCTGTGCACTACCTGTTCAGTTTTCTGTCTAGGTGCTAACTATTGATGAACAGTAGTTCTTATGGCTCTTTATCTTTAAACTAGAGAGTCCTTTGAATAGAGGACTGCCCTCTGTCAAAGAGGATACCTATTGGCCTAGTATTGCATGGAACCCACACAGAAAAAAGACTCCGTCCTTGCAAGCGACATCTTTCCATATCACCAAATCTTCATCTGCTGTACCCTCCAATGACCCACTGAATAAAGGATCTCCCCTAAATTGGTCTCCCATTCACTATTAGTAGTCCTCCTTCCTAAATAGGAATCACCACTCCTTGGAGGGCCATTTGACCTACATTCCCAGCCACTGGAAGCTAGTGCTGATCAGGACTTCACACATAGCCTCCCTTGTTTTTCAAGCTGAGTTCTCCAGTCAAGTTGGCTGGAGCACCAGTTGGGCCTATCTATATAAGGAAGCATGCTTGTTGAAGGAACCACCTTTCTAAGCGCGTGGATCACCATGATGAAGTATCTCAAAGTGTCAACAAACAAGTGAGCTAAGCAACTGTGCGAATTTAGCAACAGGGCAAGGATGCCAAGGCAGTCGACTCACCTCTCTCTATTCATAGTAAGTAACTCAATAAACAACTATAAATAAATCCCCCACCTTCTTCTGGTAACAGCTAAGTTTTCTAGGTAAAACACACCCAAATAAACAAACAGTTATGACAGTGGAAAGCCAGCAGCGTGTGGGGACTGAGAGCTGAATGGATCTGCCACCATCAGTGGCACTTGACCTGTTTATTTGTGCCCCAGACACTGAGCTGGTGTGGGGGTTGGGTGGACCTCTACCCCAAAGTCCTGCCCTGATGGCACCACTGAGTTACACACATGAGTAAATGAACCTTCAGAGAAGGTGCACAAATAGCCCCTACGAAAGTTTCTTGTTTTCATGCTTGCAGTTTGTCCCCTTTGGGTTCCTACAAAGTCCTGCTGGTACTGTTGAGAACGTACCAGTTAGTCTTGCTGAAGGTGATCCTGAATGAAGCTGCCTTCTCTTGTGAAAAGGCCAGCAGTGCAGTAACAGGTACAAAGATGGATTTATGTAGGGATTTTCATAGCAACATCTTTCTCAGGTGGTGAATAACCTTCAGTCAGTGGCACCATCAGGTTCTAGCCCATGTTTGAAGGAGAAAAAGGGCTTTCAGAAGTATATTCATATATAGGTGAAGATACCTTAAAAGGGCCAATACTGGTGAGGTGTTTGTAGAAACATAACACACAATATTGCTACTGCCTTTTTGTTACGAGCCCCCCACCAAAAAACGGAGATGTGCAGCTAGGAATGAGTGAACTTGTGTGAACTGCTAGGGGTGTTGCCCTTATCAGTGCAGACCACAAGAGAAGGTTTCAAAGGTACTTTCATAGTTTGACTTCATTTTAAATTATATATAGGCCAGTCTTGGCTCCTCTTAGATTTTTCCACTTCTTTCATCCCTTTCACATCTTCATTGTGAAAATAAGATCTGATCATTTCCGAATTAGCTATGACAAGGTTCACTCTTCAGATGTCCCTGGTGGATAACCCAGTGAATGGATAGACTACAAAAGCAGCAGCCCATGTGACCATCCTCTTAATGCTACTCCTGCAAGATGGCAGCAGATGAATGAAGCCACTTAGACAGAGGTTTAAGGGATCCTAGGAGCAGACACCTCCTTTGCAAGATTCTCCTGGTCAAAATCCCCTTTCTGTCCCAAAAGTGTCTTCTAAATCTACATCAAAACAAATAAATAGCTAAATCCTTCTCCAACTTCTTTATGTCTTCCCTAACATGGAAGTGGTATTGTGAACCAGCCAAGAATCTCTGGGCCATGTCCATGAAGGACTTCAGAGAGGTGCTTCTTCAAGTTTAAAGCCTCTCCTAAGAATTCAATAATGTCCGGGGAAGGCAACGGCAAACCACCTGCCTATAAGGCCTGCCAAGAAAATGTCAGTGAAAGCTGGCGTTCCTCCAAGAGTCAGTAATGACTCAGTGCTTGCATGAGAGGTTTCTTTCCTTTCTTTTTAAGAATTCAATTCCTTGGCAATCACTTAGAGAACATGCATGTTTTCAGGGGGATTGGGGGGAGGGAGTCAAAATGATCTACCATATTTCTTCGATTCTAAGACGCCGTCGATTGTAAGACGCACACTAATTTCAGTACCAACAACAGAAAAAAAGCTTTGATTCTAAGAAATAATAAATGCACCTGTGATTCTAAGATGCACCCCATTTTTAGAGATGTTTATATGGGGGGGGGGAAGTGCGTCTTAGAATTGAAGAAATATGGTATTTATTTGTTACATTTTTATGCTTCCCAATAGCCAAGGCTCTCAGTGCCAATCATAATTAAATCCACAAAATACAACTGATCAAAACATAATATAAAGCTTTAAATATTTAAAAATATCAGTGTCAGTTACAGCCCAAGGGAAGGCCCATATGAAAAGATTGTTGAGTTATGTGGTTTTACAACCTTATTAGTTATTGCACAGACTTTCCTTCTGGCCAATAACTTTTGTAGCAGAGTATTTACAGCGGTTTCCAGCAGAGTCAGCAAAGACACAGATTAAGACTGAGATTTGAATTGGTTTAAACAAACCTTTACTGGCATATAAAAATATAATTTAGTTATGGCAATCACATATAACAAATACTTACAAACGGTCAGTCAATACATCTCTGATACATCTCTGAGTGATTCTGATCATTTCTGATTCATCTACATGAAAATACATTTACTTTTATAGACTGTCTGTACAATGATGCAACTGCTTGCAACCCTTAATTGAAGACAATCAGTTTACCAATTATTCAATTATAACACTCAATGTCCAGGTGCAATGTTGACCTTTAAGTTTTCTGCTGAGTCTTCTGATTCTTCCAGCTCCTCAGCAATTAGCAAATCAATGGAAACATAACCAGGATCCTATTCCAGGATTCCAACAAAGATAACCCTTCCAACTCTGCTATTCTATAATTGTGAACTGTCAAATGCTGTTATTTTACAAAGCAAGTAATGTTAATAAACAGAATTGTTGAAAATAATTACCTCTTCTTTCCCCATTGATCCCCAAAGTGCTCAGTGGCCTTTCTCTGTGAAGACTGTTCCTGAGGGAGACACAAATAGGCCTTCATACAGTCAGGCACTGTGGAGAAACTGAGGCAGGGAGCTTACGATGGCTGCATCCTAGCTGCTGAGCCACTAGGCCTGGGCCTTGTTCCTTCTTTTCCACAGAACTGCAAAACTCTGAAACCAAGGCCAGCTCCATGCTATTCAAAATAAATTTCCTTCGCAGACACAGTTAAGGCAAATAATAATAATAATAAATGTTTGTCCATCCCTATGCTGATAAAACTATTAGCAATTAATTTTGAACTGAAACTTACCTCATAGGGCTGTAGGTTACTTGGTCTGCTCGGTCATTTGCGTTACTTCAAGTAGACAATATATAAGCACACTCACACAAAAGTTTTATTATCCCCTCATTCTTTTTGAAAAGAAAGACTAGGGTGGTGGCAGCAAAAGAGAGGTTTCATAACAGTCGTCACTGGGGTTGGTGACGCCACAGGGGTGTATATGCGAAGAAGTCCCATGCCATGAGGGGCTTGAAAGGTGAAAACCAGAACTTTGAAATGAGCCCAAAAGGTAATCAGTATCTCATGCAAAAGCTGTGTGTTGCTCCTCTCCACACATCATTTTGTGCCTTAAGTCTTCAAGGGCAGAACCACATACACCACACTGCACTCATCAAAACATTATATAAAGCTTTAAATGTTTAAAAATACCAGCGTCAGTTACAGCCCAGGTGAAGGCCCATATGAAAAGATATGTTTTCAGGAGGCATGACCATATGAAAAGGAGGCCAGAGCTCCTGTATCTTTAACAGTTGTATTGAAAAGGGAATTTTAGCAAGTGTCCTTTGTATTTATGGGGAACCTGGTGAAATTTCCTCTTCATCACACCAGTTAAAGCTGCAGGTGCCCTGCCCTCTTTTAAATCTAGTCACAGTATAGCTGCAGTATAGCTCCTGCAGCTTTCACTGTTGTGATAAATAGGAAATTTGACTTTGTTGGTCCCACACGTGGGGGAATTAGTAGTTGAGCTCTTACTTTGCATATAGAAAGTCCCAGGATCAGTCTGTGGCATCTCAAGTTAAAAACAACGACATCCCAATTAGGTACCAGGAGGTGATGGGAAATCTCTCTACTGCAGACCCCAGAGAACTGCTGTCGGTCAGAGCAGACAGTACGGGGCTAAATGGACCATGTATTGCGCCTGGTCTAAGACAGTTGCTTATCTTCCAGTAGGCAGGTCTAAGACAGGCCATAAGTGTGACACAAAGTGAAATGACTCATCTGTCTTTGTGTCCCCCACTTCTAGCTAAGGAGTCACCTGTCTTCCCAGCTACAGAGGAATTTGCCAAACTTCAGAGCACAGGAAATGAACCTGGTTCGGTTCCAGTTGAAAACATACCCTCCTCACAGAAGCCAAAAGAGAATCGGGAGAGAGGTGTTTCATTGGAAACATCCACCAAAGGGTAATGTATTTGTATTTAAACATATCCACTAGGGCCCTGCCCGTAACAGCACAGCTTTATTGGCATACCTGTCAGAGTGGGTGGGCTGACTTCAGTCTACTTTGATTAATCTTTCCGGTCCCCTCACAGTTGTGACATCCCCACTCCCTGAGTTTACGGGGGGGGGGGGCAAACAGCATCAGGAACAAGCAATAAAAAGATGCCACTGCAGCTGCCTGTGCCGGTGCTTCTCCGTTCAGTGCTGGGCCTTTACAGGAAAACAAAAGGTTGTTCTGGCCCAGGTAAGTTCACCATCCTCATGGCCAGGGGGTCCAGAGTGGCTCTTTGGTGAGGCCATCTCCTCAAAGCACCACCCTGGGGCCCTCGGTGCAGTTACTAGGTGTGAGGGTGGTTGCCACGACACAGGTTCTGAACACCAGACCTCACATCTGCCACCACTTCTTATGGGGCGACACAGGCTCTGAACACCAGACCCGGCCGAGGCTACTCCCTGCTCAAGCCAAGCACCACCGCTTGATACGCCTGAGGCAAGGGATAAAGCCCACCTTCCTCCAAACTATGTGGAGAAAGGGGTTTAAAATGGAGAAGGATTTTAATATATATAATAATGCGCTGTGAGTTATATCTGTTGAGGTGAATTATTGTCAGAGTGGGTGCTGAATGATGTAAACTTAAGATGATAAGTGCCAAACAGACACGTGGGATTTTTGTGGTAGTTTTAAAACAAACAATCAATTTTTTTAAAAAAAAGTTCATAAGCTTTGTTTCAAATAACAACATTTAAAAACCTTTTTGAAACCTTCCATACAATCCTGTCACTCTCACATTCACGCTTTCCTTTCTCTCACACAATCACTCTTGAACTTTCTTTATTCTCAGTATTGATTAATATACTTCCACTACGTGCACACCACACTCTAAAGACACCACTCACTACACTGACTCTCAAATTTCCCAAAAGTACCATAAATACAGAGAGCACTACAGACTCTAAGAGTCCTTAACAAGTCTCCCTGGAAAAAACAAGCACAAGAACAGAACAAGACAGAACAGAACAAGAACTCTCAATCCCCTCAGTCCTTCCCTTATATATCACTCCTCCCCCTCCCAAGACATTCTAACTCCGCCCACTCAGGCCAACATTCTACAAACCACAGACTTACAAACTGCAGGCATACCTTTGGGAATTGACTTGTGGGGTGTAACGCCACAGTGGTGGTCCCACCTAGGACAGCACCACTTGTTTTCAAAGGAGAAGCGCTGGGCTGCATGGCTGCCATTTTCTTTCCCCCAAATGCCTCTGTCTTCTGATGTAGGGTTTCTACATTGGGGGCAGGTTCCAGAGGCATTTTGGAGGTGGATGGGAGGTAGCTGCCCTGCCCAGTGCTTCTGCGTTCAGCATTACACCCCTACAGTCTGCAAAAACACTGAAGTAGGTATCACTTCCTCCCTTTCGAGCCACTCCATGTCTTTCCCCCTCCCCCACACCCAGTTGTCACTGGAATTTTTTTTCACGTCAGTTTCTCAGCATTTCATGCCCTTGAGTTCCTGTGGGGCTGTTTTGGGGTCGTCCCCCCACCTTTGGATATTTTCTCCTCTAAGGATTTTTGGATATTTGCAAACCTCAGAATTAAGCTGAATCAGCTGATACCTCTCTCTTGTGCACGGGTGGTATGGTTTTGATCACATAAGCATGAGCACAGGGAGACTTGTACCAGTATTAGAGGCCAAGCAGGATATTCCACTATGAAAGTGGTATGAAAGCGGTATGTAAAAGGCAGGAGCCACACTACTGCTTTATAGCGGTGTTGAAGAGCACTGACAACTGTTGGGGCCCGTTAAACATTCCATATACTGCTTTCATACCGCTATATCCTGCTTGGTGTGGCTCCTGCCTTTTATATACCGGTTTCGTAGTGTAATATCCTGCTTGGTGTAGATGAGCCCTTAGAACTGGGGCTTGTTTACCCCAACATAGCTACCCATATTCTCCTTTTAGGACACACGAGTCAGCCGTCCGTTTGCAGTAACGTCGCGTTGTAACCGTGATAATACGCATATTCGCATCAGCGATTTACCACGACTTTTCGATCATGTCCGCGTCGTGGAATTGAATAATTTGCAGGGTGCGTAGCACAAGCGATAGCTGGATTCACTAAGTTTCTGACTTGAGAGGCTTACTGAGGAAAAGTCAATACTCACAGATTTTGTCAGTAAGAATAACTTTACTGAAACAAACTTTCCTTTACATATGGTCATCAGTATATACAGCACACTTCACCAACAGCAGCAAACGGTGCAAAGATAACAGTGACAACAGTCACCACAAAATGACAACAAGATGCCTTTAAACAGGGACATCTTAAATACTTTTTTCCCTTGGTTCAATTAACCAGTTGTCTGTACTCCAGGTCTTGCATGTAGGCCAAAACTGCCAGGCTCTGGTTTGAACACCTGCTGCAGTCCAGAGACAAATCTGCCAAGCACTTTAACTCTTTAAAGTCCTTTCTTTCCTCTATGGAGAAAATTCACCCCAACAGTCCGAGTTTGCTCCACGTTATGGTTTTGTATCATTGGAGGAGTTAAATCGCATTTTGACAGGTAGGCGGAGCTTTGAGGGTAGGAGAACGTGATTGGCCAGTTTCCTGCTTTCCCACCTATCATCTGGCTCCTTTTTTTGCACCGTTTTTAGGTTGAATGATCTGTTCCTACGGAGCTCCACGTAAACAAAGAGGCAGAAATGTGCTGCCATCCTCCTCTGCAGCCTCATTCCTTTCCCCCCGCTACAGTTTTGCTGTTATATCAATCTGCAGAGCTCCGCATATAAACTATATCACTTCACTCATCTCCATAGCATCATATATCCCATAATGTGATAATGCGCACGTACGCATGTATAACTGCACTAAAAAAGATACAGGAGATAAATCACTGTGTGACGCTCTTTACCTACTTTCGAATCAATGAAAAATCGGGTTTATATTTAATGAGGAGCAATCCTGCTGTCATATAGACGAGGGCCTGGAAATAGAATGCTATTTGGTGGCATCTCCAGTTGCAGGACTGGGACAACATGTAACTGCATCTTACATGTGGCTGAGTTTTTTTTCCTGATAGATATTTGCAAAGCAAAAGCCATCTTGGAGGGTGAGCAGGGAAGAGGAGAGGAGGGGAAAGGACTGCTTAGCCCTAGCACTGCTTGCAATTCATTGTTTCAAAATCCCTCACTCTGGCTGGTTTCCCTCTCCACAGGGGAAAAGGTGGTGGACCTGGGATACTTCAATGGCGACATGCTAAACCGTGCTGCTTAACCACAAGATGGTTAATGGAATGCTTAAAGGTGGTTAACAGTGCCATCTGACACACGTTTTCCCTAACCATCTGCCCCGTTAACCACTGTGGCCCCGTTCAGACAACACACTAAACCATGCTGCTTAACCACAAAATGGTTAATGGAATGCATTGACCTTAATGCATTCCATTAACCCTTTTGTGATTAAGCAGCGTGGTTTTGCGTGTTGTCTGAACCAGGACATTGTGGTTAGGCTCACTAACCATGTTGTGCAACATGGTTAGCGGCACTAACCATGGCTAAAAGTGTTGTCTGACATGTGTCTGTGGTTAAAGGTTTAAGAGGTTAAGGCATAGAGCTTCCAGTACAGAGTTGCCTAACTATGTGGGGATGCTCTAGCCAGTGGGCTCTATGGCTGCTCTGGACTGCTGATTGATACACTCGCTGTAGCTGCCACTTCGTGTTATGCATTAGTTTTTTGGAGTGATTTTTGCTCTTCTTAGCAGAGCGTGCTTACAGCAGAGCTTTTTAAATCCCCGCTTGCAATTTCCCCATACGAACCATCCATTTCTCCTATTTTGTTGAAGTGCCATTACACCCCTCAGGTTCTGATTACTGTGGCAGCACTGCCTGATGATGCAGCTTGCATAGCCATCCCTGAAGGCTTCCGCCTTCCCTGTGATGACTGTAGAGGTATAGCAGGCATGGCGATGCAGAGAGCAAAGGAACCACTCACTAAACGGGGTTATGCATGCATGTAATTGCTGATTTCATTGGTTGCCTGCTCTAAAATGACGTCCGTAACTGCCAGGGCTCCTAGCGCTAGGGCTGCTGGAATACAGGGTGGATCAGTTGGAGGAATCAGGTGCTCTACTAACCACTTTGTGGTTAGCATGTGGTTAAGGAAAACTTAATCACAAAAGGGTTAAAAGTGTTGTCTGCAAGCATTCCGCATATGGTTAGCATTAACCACAGCTGAACCACAAAGCCCAGAGTGTCGTCTGAACCAGGCCATTGAGAAAGCAACTTGAGTGGGAGGGAGCTGTCTAGAGCGAGCAAATGGCTGGCAGGGACAGGATGAAGCAGCCCCTCCCCTCCTGCCTGCCAGTCCTCCTCTCAACATTCAGCCTTTTCTGGGTGCTTTTCTTTTTTTAAAAAAAAGGGGGGAAGGAGGGGGTGTAATCAGACAGAAGAATTCTGCAGGATGTATACATTTTGGTATCTATATGGCAGAGAGCTACAATGTACAGCTTTTTGTCCAGAGAGAGTTCTGGCCAGTCAGAGAAGCGTTTGCATCCTAACTTAAAAAGTTAGACCATTTAAAACTTTTGTTGTTGTTGCATATATACAATTGACTTTCTCCCCCGTTTAGATGTATCTTTTCCCTTTTCTCTGTAAGACCCTAGGGTAGAAAAAGGAAAAGGGTGGTGGAGTTCAATGTTAGACCAAGGCATGACCTAATTATGTTTCATGCATTTAATGAAATAGATAGTACAGTTTTAGGTAGACCTTTGGATTGACTCGGTATAAGGCAGTTCTTTATAGCCTAACCCAGTGGTTCCCAAACTTTTTCAAGCAACCGTCCCCTTGGTTCCACAAACTCATGCCCAGTGCCCCCTACCCTACACTATAAAAATCATTCAGAATAGTGGTTTTTAACGACCCACTAAGGAAGATAATAACAATAAAATTCAAAAAAGTAACAATTAATTGAATATTTATTCAAAATCCGAAGCACCCACTGCAGGCTTGCCAAGGGAGGGAGAGAAAAGAGAACGAACGCCTCTGTTTTGCAGCCGGCATGGCGGGGCACACCAAGCAGGGTATGTCTCTTCATTAGCGTTTTGGTGCTTTTGAAACACTTCAATTCACCATTAAAAGGATTCTTCTGAAACGGCATTAATACATGTGTGGATTCTTCCCCTATATGGCTTGGGACTGAACTACCTTCTTCCATAAAAATGTCCCTGGGTTTTAAGACCTTCTGGAGAGGCGCTTCTTGGAAACGACCACCTCGAGTGCCCCCCTGCCACTCCTTTGCCTCTTAGCACCCCCTGCTTTCCCCTTGCCTCTAAACGCCCCCCCTAAGCAACCCCACCGCCCCCAAGGGGGCAGTACCGCCCACTTCGGGAACCACTGGCCTAACCCGTTTCAAATTCTTTTTTCTTCTGATGTCTAAAATGAAATAAATATTTCTACTACAGGTCAGTGAATTCAGAGGCAATACCTGAATTGAGAAAAACAAAGGAGGAACCACAGGGACAGACCTGGAGTGTGGAAAAGAGTAAAAACACGAGTGGTTTCCGTTCAGTTTACTTTCTGCAATTATCTGAACACAGTGAGTCTTACTCCTTAGCATTCTCCCTAAGTTTCAGGGAGTGCTAACACAATATAAGTTCCTTATCTCATTCATTTCCATTGGATAAGCATCTGTTGTCTTCATTTTACAGATCAGGAACCACAAGAAGCTGTTAAGATGGGGTCCATTCCAGGTGAGCTTGGGGCTCAGTTTTAATAATCACCTTTCTGAGGCAGCTTCACTAGGGGTTTCTGAGTCGTTGTATATGCATAACTTCAGGAATTTCTGTACCACCTTAAATTGGAAAACCATAACCAAACATTTGTGTGGTTGATTCAAAAGCATAAGTTAAATCCTGTCTCTTCCTCACATGGTTCCTTCTGCTTTGGAATTGTTGTCCTCTCAGCTTTCTGGCTCGAAGAGATGGTTTGCATGATCAAGTCAACCACCTTGGCTTATTTAATTTAATTTAATTGAAATGAAATTTATTTATTTTATTTAAGCCACGGTGGCATGTTTAAATCTGCATTAGATGTTGTGTGCCATTAGCCCAATTACCCTGGGGATGATTTAACCCTCTAACAAGCCCTGCCACCCTGGTTTGGATGTCACAGCTAGCCATGACAAGCAGGTGCCCACAGGCACCCAGGATAATGCAACAGCTCCTGTGGGTAAATTAAGCCAGGGTGGGGTGTCATTTTTGTGCACAACAGGTTATTATCTCCTAGCTGTCTTATGTGTTCAGCAGTTCCTACCTCAGGAACTACACTGTGTGTCAACACTCATTTCCTCACATTTCCCTTTGAGCAGCTGGAATGTGTTTGAAACTTTTCTTTAATGTTAACAAAGGACCTAATTATTTAAGGTTGTTAAAACACAAAAAGGGATTGTGAAGAGCTCCAAAGGGATCTCTTTAAGCTGGGAGAGTGGGCATCCAAATGACAGATGTGGTTCCATGTAACCAAGTGTAAGGTGATGCACACAGAGGCAAAAAAATACCCAAAACAACTTCAAGTATAACCTCATGGGATCTGAGCTGGCAGTGAACAAACAAGAAAGAGATTTGGGATTGTGGTGGACAGCTCAGTGAAAATGTCCACCCAGTGAGCGGCCGCTGTAAAGAAGGCAAACTCCATGTTAGGCATTATAAGAAAAAGAATTGAGAATAAAACTGCCAGGATCATACTGGCTTTACGCAAATCTGTGGTGCAACCACACTTAGAATACTGTGTACAGTTCTGGTCACCACACCTAAAAAAAAGATTCTGTAGAGCTGGAAAAAGTGCAGAAAAGGGCAACTAAAATGATGGAGGGGCTGGAGCATCTCCCCTATGAAGGAAGGTTACATTAACTGGGGTTGTTTAGCTTGGGGAAAAGGAGGCTAAGGGGAGACATGATAGAGGTGTACAAAATTATGCATGGTTTGGAGAATATGGATAGGGAGACATTTTTCTCCCTCTCTCAAAATACTAGAACCCCACAGGGTCATCGTGGGAGATCCAGGACAAATAAAAGGAAGTACTTCTTCACCCAGCACATAGTTAAATTATGGAACTCACTACCACGAGCTGTAGTGATGGCCATCTATTTGGATGGCTTTAAAAGGGGGTTGGATAAATTCCTGGAAGCAAAGGCTATCAATGGCTACTAGCCCTGATCATAGGCGTGCGCAGCACATTTCATTAGGGGGTTCAGCCAGGGATTTTTTTTAAGGTAAACATTGATTTAATATATAGTAATAAAGGACTTTTTTTTCATTCATCAAACAAACAAAATAAACGAAAACTGAAGTAAACTGTATTTTTTTTAAATAACAAGTAATCTGTACTTTAAAAATACACATTTTAAAATGGAGACTCTGAATACTATTTTTTTGCTGTAGTGATAACCAGGCATATATAAAGATACAGTCAATTTTCACCATCTTTAAATTTAATCAGATAATGACCTAATCCAAACTTACTAAAACAGATTCACATTTAAAACAGATTCTATCACATTAACAACAATGAGTGTCATCTTAAGTTCCAGCACCATACAGAGAATACACCATACATCAAATGCCCTAATAATGATTTTAAAAGATTGCCCTGTGTGCTGCTGAGCAAAGAATTTGGAATGAGGTCCAGGAGAGAGACTTCTGGGGTGAATATAGTGAGGACAAGGGGGTGGCTGCGAGCCTAGCGTAAGAGAGGGCTGGCTGGCAAGATTTGGAAAACTTGGGGGAGTGTAGGAGATCTGGAACTAGGGGCATCTCTGGAAGGCCGCGAAGGGGCTATTGGCAGAAGACAGGAGATGAAGGAGAAAAGAGAGGATGGGAAACCGTCACAAGGGCACATCAGTCTTCTTTACTGATCAAGCAACGAAGCATTCAGAAAAAGTATAAACTACTATTACCCTGCAAACATTAGCCATGGAACAAAATGGACTAAAGGCTAGCATCTCTTAGCTTGTTTCAGCTTCAACCAGACATAACAGTCAAAAACAACCAAGAAAAACACACCTACCTCATTGACATAGCAATACCTAATGATAAAAATGTTGCAGAAAGGGAAGAGGAAAAGAGAGGAAAATATACACCACTGGCTATGGAAGTTAAAGAACTTTGGCAAGAGGAACAAAATTACAATTATTTCATTAATCACATCACTCACCAGCATCACTTCATTATTATTATTTTTAGAGAAAACCTACATGCACACCAACATCCAGAAAGCAATCTTACTTGAAACATGTTCAATAGTCAGGAAATTTCTGAATCAATAAAAGACAGCATGACTTGGCGAAGCCCATCATGCTCATCTAGAAAAACCACCACGAGCAAGAAAAGAGAGATAGATGATGATGATGATAATAATAGTAATGGTTACCCTGTAACTTTTTAAAAAAGATTTTAAAGAAGGATGAACAATTAACAGCCATTGTTACAAAATATACGTCATGCCAATTATAGCAAAAAAATTGGAGAGGAAGATCTATGAGTCAAAATGCATTATTTAATAGGAATATCACCTCCAGCTCATCCCCCGCAACTCACACACAGAAAACTACAGCCCTCCCCCACCACACACTGCAAACATGCACATGCATTCAAACACTCCATGCACCCCATTCAGACATCAATACACACACTGCCAGCACATCCACACGTGCACTCCCACACGCACACTCAGATCACCGACTCCAAAAACACACTCATGCACACTTCCATTCATTCAAATACCCCATGCACCCCATTCAGACATCAATACACTGTACCCAATGTTAATGTGGCATCCCACCAAGAAGCACACACCTGCTGATGTAGATACACCCTAACATATCCAATTCTCAACTTCTACCAATGAAAGAAGCACCTCTAATGACAAATAAACATGCATGCACACACATCCAAAAGTGGAGCTGACCATATCTAATGGGTGGAGACATCAAGGCGTAAAGCAAGCCAGCATCAGACAAGCTGCCACTGACACCCGATGTGACAACAATGCTGTTGACAGGCCTTATGCATGCAGGCTAAGGTTACTCCTGTAGTCTGCCAGTCAACCAATAGCAGAGGCCACTAAATGTATACTGGAGGCCAGATTTAAAGCATTACACCATCCTTGCTCACTGAAACAGTAAAAATAAAGAAGAGTTCAACACTGAGCTAATATTTTCATTCAGCAAAAATACACCATTAGAGAATCAGCACCATAGTGCGATCAATGAACTGCTGCAGGGCTGGTGCCAGACTATTTTGCGCCCTAGGCAAGGCGAGCTACTTGCACACACACACCCCAAAATTGCCCACTTCGATTTTTAAGAACAGTTGTTTTGTAGAAAAAATAAGCACAAAACTTAAAACAGCTAAATTTATTTTAAAATTATTTTAAATTGCTCAGTCCTTTGCCTCCACTCATCTTCAATTGATGGGTCATCCCCCCCACAACTGGTTAATTATTTAGGTGGGGGGGTTAAGTGAAAGATGACGACGAAGAGAAAGAGTATGAAAAAGGCAAAAATAGTTAGATATTGGGAGTGAGTGATAAATACAGTAGCTTAGATGGCTTTAAAAAGGAATTCAATATAGTTATGGAAGAGAAGGAATCTGTGAACAGCTACTAGTCATGACGGCAACATGGAACACCCTATACGCATTTACCTGGGATTAAGTCTCACTGAAATCAATGATTACTAGACAACTCCAGGATTGCACTGCAAAGACTTATAGAGTGATCCTACACCTGCTTCCTCAGAAGAAAGCCCAACCAATTTCAATGAGACTATCCCCTGACTGGACTCTGTATTTTGGTGCTTTTGGGGGGGTAACTTTAATGCCAATTACACTCTGATATTCTATGTTTTGCTTTTGTGCAGACGTAAGCCATCTTGAGACCAACCTATACAGGCCATATACATATATAAAAAGCAACTAGGGTTGCAATCTTCATGCCACTCTTCCATTTTTTAATACGTCCTCTTTTATTTGTCCATAGGAACCTTAACAGACTAGAGGCCTTCAAGAGACAGCTGGACAAGTATCTGTGGGGGATGCTTTAGGGTGGATTCCTGCATTGAGCAGGGGGTTGGACTCGATGGCCTTGTAGGCCCCTTCCAACTCTGCCATTCTATGATATATTGTTACCATCCTTGGGCTCAATTCTCTGCCTGTTCAGAAAGAAAAAAAGTCCTACAACTTCCAGAATGCCTAAGCCATCTATGCTGGCTGGGACATGCTGGGAGCTGTAGGACTTTTTCTGTCTATAGGACTGCACCCTAACTCAACCTAACTTCGCAAAAGCACAAGCTCCTGGACCTAGTTCTAACCTTAACCCTAAAAAGTGCCCTGTGCAACCCCATGCATGTCTACTCAGAAGTAAACATGCTGGCTGGGACATGCTGGGAGCTGTAGGACTTTTTCTGTCTATAGGATTGCACCCTAACTCAAGCTGACTTCTCTCAGACCTAGTTCTAACCTTAACCCTAAAAAGTGCCCTGTGCAACCCCATGCATGTCTACTCAGAAGTAAACATGCTGGCTGGGACATGCTGGGAGCTGTAGGACTTTTTCTGTCTCCAAATCATCCCCCCAAGTCACAGAAAACTACAGCTACCCCCACTACAAACATACATTCATTCAGTCAAACAACCAGGCATCCCATTCAGACATCAATACACTCACACTGTCAGCACACACATACACACACTCAGCATCACTCACTCCAAAAACACACATACATGCACACGTGTTATCACTCAAAGACCCCATGCACCCCCACAGTCTCTCTCACACACAAACCTCAGTCTTGCCTCCTCCTCTATCTTCTCCTCCTCCAGCTTGCTTCTTCTTGCTGCTTCTTGTGCTTCTTCTTGCTTCTGCTTCTGCTTCTTCTGAGCTGGGGGGTGGGGTGCTGGAGGCTGCGTTGTTGCACGCAGCCCCCAACCCCTCACCTTGCTCTCATTGCCCACCCCACGCGGCGGCCATCTTGAATCTCGCCCGAACTCACGTGAGATCTTGGCTGTTGGCTGGGTCTCACAGAGTTCCCAGCCAGCTGCCGAGATCTCGCGTGAGTTCAGGCGAGATTCAAGATGGCCGCCGCCACTCACGGGAGAAATTTAGGTAAGTTGGAGTTGTGGTTGCTGCGGGCCCAGTAACCACAACCCCGGTATTTTGGCAGGGACGGGGCAAACATGGCGGCGGCAGTGTATTAGGGGGTTCAGCTGAACCCCCTGAACCCCCTGTCTGCACGCCAATGCTTTTGTTACTGACCCACAAATGGAAGAGAAGGGGGGATCTACACTACTGCTTTTAAAGCGCTTTGAAAACGTTTTGAAACCTGTATATGCAATGTGTCCTGGGCCCCAACAGTTGTCAAAATTGTTATAAAGCGCTTTAAAGCAGTAGTGTAGATCCCCCCCGGTCTCAAGATTCTGGAACAAAGATTTCATATGTTAAAAGTATATACAAACAAATACATATTTGGTTCTAGCAGACTAGCTTTTCCCAGTCTGGTACTGGTGAGATGCAAAGGGCCATGAGGGACCACAGAGAGACTGAGTTTTAATTCCTCTGCCAAGAATCTAGTCCCATTGAAGTCAGTTGGAGTACATGTCGTGTGTGTGTGTGTGTGTGTGTGTGTGTGTGTGTAATGGACTTGGGCTATAAGAGTACATTTTCAAGAGTGCCTCTAACCACTGTGCTTGTTTACCTTGACGCTTGAATGCCAATGTCTGCTTGTAGGTGATTCAAAAGAGGAGCAAGAAGGTGGAATTCAGCAAGAACCAGAGCAAGGAGACAAACACACTGCTAAAGGTATTTGCTTGCCTGTTACGCATGCAAAACCTGTCTGAATTTGCATGCCTCCAATCTTACGAAGAATTCAGAGCGGCATCTCAATACAGTGACCTGGTTTGTACGATGCAAAAAGCTTTCCTCAATATTTAATTTTGCCTGTCCTACAGAGAGCTCAGACCACTGTCCCCATTTTGTGCCCCTTCCAAAGAATCTGTTCTAATACTGAGCTGTGTCCTCTGGAATATATACATAACTGGTCACTTTTTTCCAATTTTAAAACCTCTTCCAGGAAACTAGTCCCTGTGAAATCATTTGAGGCGCATGTTGAAGGCAGGGGATGGGAAGTATAGCCCTCCAGATGTTGTTGGATTGTAACGCCCATCAATCCTAGCCATCATAGACAATAGAGGGGGTTGATGGGAATTCTAGTCCAGTAAAATTTTAGGATATTTTAGTATGTTTTTAGGATGCTTTTAAGATGTTTTTAAACAGCGTATACCATGTTTTTAATGAGTATTTTATGTATTTTATGCTTCTTGTTGTTCCCCGCCTCGATCCAATCGGAGAGGCGGGTAAGAAATAATAATAATAATAATAATAATAATAATAATAATAATAATAAGCATCTGGAGGCCCACATATTCCCCATCCCTGATCTGAGAGGTGTGTGTGTGTGTGTGTGTGTGTATTGAACACGCAAATACATATTCTTTATCATCTTATGTGTAAATAATAAATTATAAGCTCTTTTGTTCATGACGTACAGTGTGGCATCTTTTATTATAGTTAGTTTCTCAGTGAGACCAAAGGTATTAAATAAGGGTTATATGGTGGCAGCGGTATTAAGGGAGTGGTCAAGCATAATGAGAAAACAGGACACCCTGGAGAAGAGGCTGATGCTAGGGAAAGTGGAAGGCAAAAGGAAGAGGGGCCGACCAAGGGCAAGATGGATGGATGATATTCTGGAGGTGACAGACTTGACCTTGGGGGAACTAGGGGTGGCAACGGCCGACAGAAAGCTCTGGTGCGGGCTGGTCCATGAAGTCACGAAGAGTCAGAAGCGACTGAACGAATAAACAACAAGCCTTGTGAGGAAAACAGTGCTGAGCTTTTAGAAAGGGAAGGGTTGAAGTGTGGGGAGAGAGAACCCCCTCTTTCACACAGAACAAATGTACCCATAGCCTCAGGGGAGGGTTCCCAAGGGGAGGGGACAATCTCCTTTGAGGATTTTGATTTGAAAGAGATCCCTAAAACCTTCCAATGATTTCCTACGGCCATAAGCTACATATGACATGATGGACATTACAGTATTAATGACACTAGGTCTCTATTTAACAAAATACCGGTTGCTTCTCAAGAATTCAAGGGGGAATTGTTCCAACCATACACTAAGTAAATTCAAGCTGTGTCTACGCAACAGTAATAAACAATAATAAGTTATCTTAAACCACACAGGATATGATCAGCATTAAAGTGTGTAATGGGACAAAACTCCGGAATGTGATTTCATTTCCATATTTCATCAAAATGAGAAATCAATTGTTACTTTTTTTTTTAATCTGTGATACTTGCATCCAAACTTCTTTCCTCTCAGTTAACATGCTCAATAAACTACACCATTCCCTGTGCTCTTTAGTTTGCTGTTTAATGTTTTTGTTTAGTTCAGGTTAATTAATTTAAATGCACTGTTATAATAACTATATATATATATATATATATATATATATATATATATATCTCGTTATTGCTTGTTAGCAAACTAGGCCATTCACAAACAAATAAAATAGTAGCAAAATAACATATTAACATAATAACATAATAGCATGTCCAGACACCATCTCACCGCAATCAGAAGAATAATACAAGATAATAATATAAAACTGATAGTAGCCTCAATTGCAGTAGCAGTACTGGCCCGCATGTAATCTCAGATTAGTGATATTTGATCCTATATGGCAAACAAAAGCTTCTTCTTCGTGGTCTCTGTGCATCACACTATGGGCTCTGCGCTTGCGCTGAGCTGAGCTTCGGAAAGGATCAGTAGCTGAGTAAAAAACCGTTTAGAAGGCGGGAACCCCTCCCCCACCGTCCAGTGCGCATGCTCCTGCCCGCTCCTGCCTTCCCCTCAGTTCCTTTGCAACTGCTTACCTGCTAGCTTCGTCGGAAGGATCCTTGTAATTCTAACAAACTCTTATAGCTTAGCTTTTTTCTCCATATCTTTTTCTCAAAAACTTTTCCTCCTTACTTATGTTCTTCTCCTAAAAAAACCCAAAAAAAACCCACCCTTGATTCTCTCTTGAACTATTTTTTCTTAACTATATTTTTCCTTGACTATACGTCTCCCTCTATACCTCTTCTCTTGTTAACTATTCTCAACCTTGTATGGCCCTCAGGGCCCCATTTAGAAAGTGTGTCCACTGCGGCACAAAACTCCCTGCAGCAGACGGCCACTCCCTTTGTGTCCTCTGCCTAGGAGAAGCCCATGTGGTAGAGACCTGCCACCACTGCCAGGCTTTCTCCAAACAAACCAGATGCCACAGATCTGATCGCCTAAAGGCTGAACTGTGGAAAAGAACGCTTCTGTCCGTCGACACGCCTAACCCTGCAGGTTCACAAATGGCGTCATCCCCCGTATCAATACCGAAAGCTTCGACATCGTCAGCTTCCTCGGTATCTACGGCGCATAACGAGCCATCGCGCTCTATTGCTGTATCGACCGCGAAGAAGCTCGCTAAAAAGGCAAAAAAGCCACGGTCGTCCCCTGACGCCCAGCCTAAAAAGAAAAAGAAGCGTCCACTCCAAACGCGGGGATTGTCGATAAAACAACACCCGCCACCAACTAGAGAACGTTCAAACCCGCCTGATTGCCCGGTCACTGAACTTCTCTCGACGCCATCGGAGGGGGAGATCAGAGAATCCTCATTATCACTTCAAAGGCCACTCCCTCCTCCTTCTCCTCCCAGGAGGACTTCAAGCGCCTTGTCACTAGCCAGACCGCCCTCAGCCAGTCAAGGAGCTCCACAGCTTTCTCCTTGACGCCCCTCTCCAAACCAAGATCGTTCCGAGCAGGCCGTCACAACTGCGTTGCAGCCCTCCTCTGAAGCCTACCGTCAACATCAACGCTCTCCAAGATCGACTTCCAGATACCGCTCTTCCCCATACAGAGAGCATTATCCAAGGGGCTACTACGACAACTACAGAGGCCGATCTCGATCACCGCCACAAGACTGGGACAGATACTCAGACTACCGCTATCCAGGGGATTACCCTTACTATGACAGGGACCCCTATTTTGATCCTTACCCGGATAGGCGTCGGCCTCCCCTTCCGCCTTCACAAGACATGTCTGTACCTCCTGTACCACCTCGATCCCTATCTCTACCACCTCAATCTCAGGAAGATACATACCATGTACTACAGCCTGACCAGGCTTCCCAAGAAGGGTTTCAATCTGATTCTTCTTCCTCAGACCTCCAGCCATCACTACCCTCTCCTAGTGATGCAAGTCGGAACAAAAGACCGCCCTTCACCATCAGAGGACATGGGTTCATTTTCGGAACAAGTCCTTTACATGGCCACTGCTCTAGGTGTCGACGTCCAGCAACATCAGGAACAGATCCAAGATCCGTTCTTTGATAACATGTACACGGAAGCTTCGACGCCAACTGAAATTCCGTTCTCGCCTATCTTGCTGCAAACGTTAAAGCAGACTTGGGAGCCCCCCTCGCTCTTCTCGCCCACATCACGCAGACTCGAATCCATGTATAGAGTTCAGTCTAAAGATGTTGAGTTCTTATTTTCGCACCCGAAGCCCAACTCGATAATCGTAGAATCATCGCATTCTAGGTCACAGAAAGCACACTCCTCTCCAGTTGATAAAGAGGGTCGCAGATTGGACTTTATGGGTCGGCGTGCTTACTCCGCATCAACTTTAGGTCTTCGAGTAACTAACTATCAGGCACTAATGGCACGTTACCAAGCCTTTCTCTGGGACAAAATGGGCTCCCTGTGTGACTATTTGCCAGACGACCAGAGAGAGTTAGCAAGAGCTTTTCAGGCTCAAGCATCCAGACTTTCTAAACTCCAGACCAACTCTACCCGGCACCAAGCCGACTGTTACTCGAAACTCATGACAAACGCAGTGGCTCTCCGGCGTCACGCTTGGCTTAGATCCGCTGGTCTCACACCAGAAGCCAGGTCACGGATCGAAAGCCTTCCCTTCGACGGTGACGGTCTCTTCAATTCAAAGACCGATGAACAGATGGACAATGTCCAGAAGGCAAGAACAACTGCCAAAAAGATGGGCATCGGCCCACAGCAACAACAGCAACAGCAAACCCAGAAATCCCGTCGCTGGCCACGCCAGTACCAACCATACTCGCAGAGGCAATCCTTCGAAAGGACACCGAGATTCCAACCTTCTCAAACCTTCCAAAGAAAGACAACTACCCCTCAAAACAAATTTAGATCTCAAAAGAGAGGGGACAGTTTCTCTAAACGTCGTTTTTGACGCCACGCCACATCCTCGACCCCACCTTTTTCGACACCGTCTCGCCCCATTCTTTCACGCATGGGAGAACATTACTACAGACTCGTGGGTCTTAGACATCGTCCTTACAGGATACAGGATCGACTTCCAGACCCTCCCTCCTCTCGGCACTGTAAAGTATACAACACCATCAGAAGTACTACTGCAAGAGACATTGACACTTCTGCACAAGGGAGCTATTGAAAAAATTCCCAAACAGTTCGCAACTGCAGGTTTCTTCTCCCGGTATTTCACAGTTCCGAAGCGGGACGGGGGTCTCAGACCTATACTAGACTTAAGGGACGTAAATTCCTTTATACGCCCCCCAAAATTCAAAATGACAACTTTGGGCACAACTCTACAATTCTTGAGGAAAAATGCCTGGTTCGCTGTCGTCGATCTCAAAGACGCGTACTTTCATATTTCCATCCACGAATCGTGCCGTCACTTTCTACGCTTCGCCATAGGCTCAGACGTCTACCAGTTCTGCGTACTCCCCTTTGGTCTCACATCGGCACCAAGAGTGTTCACCAAATGTATGGCAGTCATCTGCGCCCATCTCCGCCTACTAGGCGTCGAGGTTTATCCCTATCTGGACGACTGGCTCCTGGTATCAGACTCCAAACAACATCTCCAAAATCACGTATCGACCACCATCTCCCTGCTCAACGACCTCGGACTATGTATAAACCACGAAAAGTCAGTTCTCCAACCGACCCAATCAATAACTTTCATCAGAGCCCGTCTCGACTCGATACCAGCAAGAGCCTACTTACCACTCGAACGATCCCGTATACTAATGAAGAAAGCCAGAGTCATGATGTCAGCCACTCGAACATCGGTACACGCCATCCAATGCCTACTAGGCTACATGGCATCGACCGTCGCCGTCGTCGAATGAGCCAGGTTCAGAATGCGCCCCCTGCAACTTTGGTTCCTGCGACACTTCGACAAGTCACGCAACCCCAGACTGCATTTCCTCAGCCTTCCGAAACATGTAGCACACTCTATTCAGTGGTGGACAAAACCTGGATATCTCCTTAACGGCGTTCCATTCCATCCAACACCACCATCACGAGTCCTAACCACAGACGCTTCCACCATAGGCTGGGGAGCCCACTGCGGCCCGCTCCAAATCCAAGATCGATGGTCGCGATCGGAGGCGAAAAACCACATAAACTTTTTAGAACTCGAAGCAGTAAGGAAAGCTCTGCTAGCATTCGAACCAGAACTTTCCAACAGACACGTCCAAGTCCTCACGGACAACACTACCGTATTATGGCACATCAACAAGCAAGGCGGCACACGCTCTTCAAAACTCGTCAACCTTACCCTACAATTGCTCAGTTGGACTATTCCCAAAGGAATCCACCTCACCGCAATCCATATTGCCGGTACGGACAATGCCCTAGCAGACTCTCTCAGTCGCCATATACGCCCCCAGCACGAATGGAAACTCTCAACCTCTGTGACCCACTACCTCTTTCATCTCTGGGGCCGACCTGACAATAGACCTCTTCGCCTCCGAAGAGAACACAGCCTGCAAACATTACTGCTCCAGAGGGGGTGTAGGCATTGCCTCACTAGGGGACGCATTCCTCCACAATTGGCACGGTCCTCTACTCTATGCATTTCCTCCGTTCCCCCTGCTCAGCAAGGTGATAGCCAAGATCATCACAGACAATGCCAACTGCATACTGATTGCCCCTCGGTGGCCCAGACAAACTTGGTTCTCCCCTCTTCTCCGCATAGCAAACGAAGAACCTTACACTCTACCACTCATTCCATCTCTCCTATCTTGCAATCACGGCCAAATTCATCATCCAGACCTACGCACCCTCAATCTCTCGGCATGGAGGATACACAACGCCTAGCCGCGCCTGCCTCCACGCCGGATCTCCCCGCAGACATCAAAGAAATCCTGTCTGCATCCATAAAACCCTCTACGAGAAACTCATACTCAAAGAAGTGGGCGTCTTTTTCCACTTTCGCTTCTGCCAACTCCTTCCTCCCGGAACAATGCTCACCTAAGGACGTCCTCCTCTTTCTCCACTACTTGTATTCTAAGGGTTTACAGTACTCTTCCATTAGAGTATATCTCGCTGCATTATCAGCTCACAGAGGCGAAATCAAGGGCAGGACCCTGTTCTCCACTCCAGTCATTAAATTTTTTTTGAAAGGCCTAAAAAATCTAATTCCACCTATAAAGCCCATATATCCAACTTGGAGCTTGTCTGTAGTCCTCAATGCCCTCACTACAAAATCCTTTGAACCACTAGCCACTACATCGTTACACCTACTTACCTGGAAAGTTGCCTTCCTCATCGCCATAGCATCTGGCCGAAGGTCAAGTGAGCTCTGCGCACTCCATGTCGATCCACCGCTCACAGTCTTCCACACCGACAAAGTTGTTCTCCGTCCAGACCTTGCCTTCTTACCTAAAGTGGTTTCAGAATTCCACATCAATCAACCAATCGTCTTACCAGCCTTCTTTCCCTCTCCCACCACCTCCCTCGAAAAACGATTGCACTGCCTCGACGTCCATAGGGTCCTCGCCTTTTATAAAGACAGGACCCAAGCCTTTCGCACCACTAACAGACTCTTCGTTTGCTATGGAGGTGCGCAAAAGGGCCACGCAGTCTCCTCCCAACGTCTTGCGGGATGGATAGCTAGTACCATTAGCCTCGCATACCAAACTTCAAAACTTCAACCCCCCACTGTGGTAAGGGCACATTCCACCAGAAGTTTAGCTACATCCACTGCCTTCGCCAGAGGAGTTCCACTCATTGACATCTGCAAGGCAGCTACTTGGTCGCGCCCGTTGGCTTTCATCAAACACTATGGTGTCGACACCCATTCCAGGAATGATCCCTCCTTCGGCAGGGCAGTCCTCTCGGCGATCTTGCAATGACACCGACCCTCCTCCGGTAAGTAAAGGCTTGGTAATCGCCCATAGTGTGATGCACAGAGACCACGAAGAAGAAGAACAGGTTGCTTACCTGTAACTGTGGTTCTTTGAGTCACACAACCCTCCCTCCGTCCCCTCTACGGTGTCATGCTGGTTGTTCGACTCCGTCTTCCTCTCGGTACCAGGTTCGGTCCAGTCGCAAAGGAACTGAGGGGAAGGAGGGAGCGGGCGGGAGCATGTGCACTGGACGGTGGGGGAGGGGTTCCCGCCTTCTAAACGGTTTTTTACTCAGCTACTGATCCTTTCCGAAGCTCAGCTCAGCGCAAGCGCAGAGCCCATAGTGTGACTGCACAGATGACCACTCAAAGAACCACAGTTACAGGTAAGCAACCTGTTCTTCCGTACCTCCAGCGCCCGCTGTACAAATTTTGCAGTCCTGAACGATATATAATGATCAGAGCCTAACAATAATATCTGAGTTACATTTTTAGGTGACATGTGGTTGAACCCGGGAATCAGGGGCACAAGGTATTGCTTCCTCAGCTCGACATACAACCTTAGCCAATGTAGGAAAAGAAACATTTAGTGTATATCCATAAGAGTTCTATTAATTTATCTCCCTGTTTAGAAATCAAAGAGATTTAAAGCTGAAATCAAACTTAAAAAATAAAGCCAACACATTGAATAGTACTAAACGCTAATAAAATATTATTCAACAGCAGATTATAAGGCAGCAAAACCAGAACATCAGGGTTATATTTCCAAACCTGTCTAAATAGAAACATGACACAGAAAACAAAGAGCGGTAAATCACAAGGCCACAAGCCCTCCACAATTGGTTACTGGTTTCTAGTGGAAGCTGCTGCTTACACAAGAGACTCCCAAATTTTCTGGTTGGTCATCCCAACGGATTGATTTACCACCTTTGGATCATTGGCCAACCTATTTGCTCATGATCAAGCCCAATGCATCAACTGTGACTTTTCTAACGGTGAAAGACTATGGGTGATCCCAGAGGGAAGGGAAAGATCCAGAGACTGAGGGACCTGTTGGGAAAGAATTGGTGGACCTGATGAGGGCCACTGGGAACTAGGCACTACTGCAGTAAGGATAACGAATATGTTTCTCATTTCTTTCTTCAGAGAGAAGGAAAGCACTGGAGGACACCCTATCCAAATTAAAGTTGCAGAAGCACAGAAGCGAGAAACTCTCCCGGCGTGAGGTCCTGGAAATCAGTTCAGACAGTATAGCGGAGTGCGCCCCTCATGCACTGGAAAACTTGCCTTGGCATTTCCTGAGGAAGGTCTTGGCTTTGAATGTGACAGCCAGGAGCACAAGCCTTGAACAGGGGCATTATGATGCTCAAAGCATGACAGGAACGGAGGAAAAAAAGATGATGGATGAAAAAATTTTCTTTAGTGCTGAGATGGACGAGAGAGTGTCAGTGAACCCCCTTGACGTCCTTTGTGCAGTTCTGCTTTGTTCAGACAGTTTCCTCCAACAGGAGATCCTCTTCAAGATGTCGATGTGCCAGTTTGCCCTGCCTTTGCTTCTGCCTCCCTTGGAGACTCCCAAATGTTCCCTGATGCTTTGGGCCATGAGAGACATTGTGAAGAAATGGAGGCCCCATTCTCTGGCTGAAAGCAAAGGCTTCGTGGAGGAGAGCCTGGCCTCGATATCCATGCCGACAGTTTCTTTTGTGCGAATGGGGAGCTCCAACCTCTCCAAGTCCAAACTCCTGAATGAGTTTCTCAGCCCCGCCCAGCAGCACCACGATTTCTTCATACACCAAGACATGGAGTGCGGGCACCTCCCTCGAGAAATTGCTGATGGGCTTGTAGAGGTTGCCTGGTATTTCCCAGGAGGGCAGAAGAGCTCAGATCTCTTCCCAGAGCCAGTTGCAATTGCAAATCTCCGTGGAGACGTTAAATCAAACCAGGTACAATTTAGCTTTTTAACCGAGATCTCCTTGGCCGTCTTTATATTTGCAGAGCAAATCAGTGAAAGGGAATATTCCCTCTTGAAATCGCTGAAGAATTCATCTGCTCAGTTCTACTTTATCCTGGAAGGTGATGGTGGAAAATCCACAACTTTGGCTTTCTTGAAGAAATTAGCTCCAGTGCTTAGGCTCAACAGTTCACATATATTAGTGAAAGCTGCTAAGACAAATGCAGCAGAATTTGTGGAGAAGCTAAGATCTAGTGTTAGAAGAATAATCAACTCTCCTTCCAAGAAGATGAGTATGGCTGCGATGGCTGCTGTGGCCCGTGAGCTTACCATTCAGGTGGATGAGGACTGCAGCGTGTGTCAAAATGCTCTCAAATGTGCTGTAGAAATCACAGGAGGCATTAAAGATGTAGTAAATTACAAGAATGGAACATTCAAGCTACAAGGTGATCTTTGGAAGGACCTGGCAAAAGTAGAGAAAGAACTGTGCAGAATGGAGAGACAAGGAGACATGCCTGCAGAAAAATACAGATCTGAACAGATAGGCAGACTGTTGGAGCTGCGTAAACAGCAGAATGAACGTGAACTTACCATTGGTTTGATTCACTTCCTTGATGGCATAAAACACTTGAATTCAGCAGAGAAGCAGTTCTTCTTGAAATGGATCAAGTTCAGTCTGGATCATATTGCTAGGGGAAATCTTTCTAACTTACGAGCGGAGTATAAAGAAAAATGTAAGACTTCAGGAGATAATAGCGAGAAAATTGCAGAAGTAGACAAGCTGATATCATGCTCTTCTTTGGGAGTTGAGCATTTCATTCGTGAGCTGGGGCAGTTTTATGAGGCTGAGTATTCAATGGTTAAAGATGGCCAAATAACAAAAAACAGAAGGCAGTTTGACCATTTCCCAAGCATTGCAGCTGACCTGATGCTTGAAGGATTTCCTCTAGAACTGATCGATGGAGATGCTTCCAATATTCCCTTGCAATGGGTAATTGATGTTCTAACTAACCTCCATAACAAACTAGGTGGTCAATCCAAAATGCTGGTGATAACTGTGCTGGGAGTGCAGAGCACTGGGAAATCCACCCTTCTCAACACCATGTTTGGGCTGCAGTTTGCTGTCAGCAGCGGCCGATGTACACGAGGGGCCTTCATGACACTCCTTAAGATGAGAGAAAACATGGTTCGGGAGCTTGGCTTTGATTTCATCTTGGTCATAGACACTGAAGGCTTAAAGGCCCCTGAGCTGGCCAAACTGGAAGACAGCTATCAGCATGATAATGAATTGGCCACTCTAGTGATCGGGCTGAGCGACATCACAATAGTGAACATGGCCATGGAGAATGCCGCTGAAATGAAGGACATCCTGCAAATCGTGACCCACGCCTTCCTCAGGATGGAGAAGACTGGGCAAAGGCCCAACTGCCAGTTTGTTCATCAGAATGTGAGTGACGTTTCTGCACATGACCAAAACATGCGGGATAGGAAACATCTTCTGGAACAGCTCAATGAAATGACCCAGGCAGCAGCAAAAATGGAAAAAGTTGATAAACATATCAAGTTTTCGGATATCATGGACTATGACCCAGAAATGCACAACTGGTACATCCCAGGACTATGGCATGGAGTCCCTCCTATGGCTCCAGTCAACAGGGGGTACAGTGAAAAGGTCTTTGAGTTAAAGAAGTCCCTCTTTGAGTTCATGAGGAACCGCTCATGTAAAAGTCCTCCCAAGGATATCCCTCAGTTTATTGAATGGGTGAAGAGTCTGTGGAATGCTGTGAAACATGAGAACTTCATATTTAGTTTCCGCAACAGTCTCATAGCAGAAGCCTATAATAATCTGTCCATGAAATATTCGAAGTGGGACTGGGGTTTCCGCCGAGAGATGCATATCTGGGTATCTGAGCAGGAAACTGTCATTCAGAATATTTCTCCTGATGAGCTTGATTTCATCAATTTGAAATGTGAACTTCAAAAGAAACTATCAACTGGAGAACAGAAGATTTTGCAGAGTTTGGAGGAGTACTTTGAAAGCGGAGCAGCAAATCTGCATCTTGTAGAAAAGTACAGAGAAGATTTTGTCATGAGTGCTAATGGCCTCATGCGTGAACTCGACAGTTATTCTTCCAATAAACTGCGTGATGCCATTCACATTACAAAGGGTCGGCACAAGATTGACACTCTTCAAGCTGGATACTTGAGAACAATTGAAGGAAAGGTGGACATGCTTCTAGAAGAATGTAGAGGGGAAAAGCACAGATTAGAAGAGCGGGAGTTGGAAGGAGAGTTTGAACGAATGTGGACAAAAACATTGCAGGAAATATCACCCCGTAGGTTAGAAAAACGTGACATATATGCAGATGTTGAGCTACATCTGAGAAAGGATTTGTCCCTTCGGGGGAGGCTAGTCATCCCCAAATTACTAGGAAAAAGTGGGTTATTAAGCTACAGAATAAGCACTTTCCAAATGAAAAATGTGTATATAAATTCATCATTCTGTGAACGTGTGAAGCAGCACTTTTTTGCCATAAATGAGCATTTGAATAAAGCAGAAGAACTTGTGAAATCCGTGATGAACAAATGCAGTTTGTACATTCAGGAAAAGCTGAGCTCCAAAGCAGATTACGATGAAACGTATTGTGGTGAACTTTTGTGTGCAATCAATGAGAAGCTTCAAGAGAGTGATGTTCAAAAACTTCATACCACACCTTCTTTGGAAGTGGACCTCAAGCTTCACATTTTGGGAGAAGCAGCACACGAATTTCAGAAGATGCATGAAAATTTCATTAAGGAAAACAATCCAAGGGGATGTCTCGAAAAGCTGAAAACTCAATATTTTTCTGCTTTCAGAGATCTGTACCTTGAAAAAGATGCCCTACAGAACAGAGCTAAGGATTTCTGTGATCAGTGTCTCCAACCTGCTCTAGTGGATTATATCAACAAGAGACTCGGGATAGAAATAGTAGACGACATTCTCACCAGTTCTCATTCGATTGAATATGCCAGTCGGACCTTTTTCCAGTACACTCTGCTGAATGAAATGTTGGAAGAGAAGAATTTTGGAAAGTATGTGGAATATATCAATGACTATGAAGACTTTGTAAAAAGCTGGATCCTGAAACGAGTGTTAGATCACTATTCTAAGAACAAGGATCTGAAGAACCTGGAGGCACAGATTCTCTCAGCAATATTGATGAAAATTAGTGAAGCCCTGAAAAACGTGCAGAATAAAAACCTTGTGACAATCTCAGAATTTCTGGACCATTTTTGTGGAGAAATGCAGAAGGAGTTGGTTATTCCCAAGGCCAGTCTAGTGGGGGTTCACTTTAAACATGGGTCAGATACTGGTCAGTTTTCAGATTATGTTGAAAAATCTCTTCCTGATCTAGAAAGACAAATACTATCTATGTTTGATGCCTTGAATATCACATCCAAACTCTCCAAATTGCCGGTGAAGCCCCAAGATGAGATCTTCAAGCGAGTGTTTGGCTGTGGGAAGCAGTGTCCCTTCTGCAAAGTCCCCTGTGAAGCTGGAGGGGGAGCGCACGAAGAACACTTTGCAGCAGTTCATCGACCTCAAGGGCTGGGGAAGTGGAGAATTAAAACTACGCAAAAGCTCTATTATAACATGTGTTCTACTGATGTGGCTTCTAATCAAGAATTCTATTGTCCAGAGAAAGAATGGAAACTCCATCCATACAAAGATTATCGTGTCTATTATCCAGACTGGTGCATCCAACCAGATCCCAGTATCAGTGCTTCTGATTACTGGAAATTTGTTTTAACAGAGTTCAATCATGATTTTGCCCAAGAGTACAATGCTAAGCCAGCTGACCTGCCTGAGGAATGGAAGAAGATAACCAAAGAACAGGCTCTGCAAGCATTGAAGGAAACATATAATATGAAGTAAGGGCTACTCCTTTGAAAGCATCTGCCTTACAAGAACGGTTTCAAATGAAGCTTAGCATCCCCCAGTTGTGTATTCATTTTCTGTAATTGGTTTGTAAGAAACTCAGCCGTTGCCCGCAGTTTTTAAACTTAACCTAGAGCCACTCATATGGAAGTTAGCAAAACAATCTAGTCTTTATTTTCCAGAGGTTCGTAAACTGAAAATACCTCATTCCAAATTGATTAGGAGTAGTCAATGGTCAAAATATTTCTCCCCAAATCTGTGCAGCCCTTTATCTTTTTGGCAAATGTGTGCTGTTGCAAGACCTCATGCCGTCTGAGGTGGGAGGACACGCTGCCATCACTGCTGGAGTGGAGGAGACGGAGGACATGCCATCGACACACAGAGCACGAGCCAGTGCCACCCTTCCCCTCTTCTCACCTGCCAGCTGCTGCCAGCTGCCTTTCCTCTGGTAACTCGCTCTGAGGAGTCCTTCGTGAGAGTGAGGCATTGATGGGGAGGCAGCCCTGGAGACTATCTGTACCACAGCAGCAAAGGCAGTTTCCAGGGCCTCTTTCTCGCAAATGACCCCTCCCTCAGAGCAAGGAAATAGGGCCAGGTGGGATGCCGGCATGGCTCCCCAGAGACTCTGCCCACCCAACGCCTTGCTCTGAAGGGTCCTCAGAGCAAGGCATTGCATAGGTAGCACTCTAGGGAGCTGCACTGGGGGCTCTCTTGCTGTGGCCGGTGTGTATCTCCAGAGCAGTCACCTGCCCATGCCTTAATTACAGTGAAGCACAGGGGAGGTAACGGCACCTGCTCTGGAGAGTGGCCAGCAGGGATTTCCAGAGCGCCAGCCACCCTGTTCCTCCCTTTGAGAGGTGGGGGGGGGGCAATGGTGGTGGCATCAGGACCCAGGGCCCTCCTGGCAGCAGGATGTGCAGGATCTGCCACCCAAGGTGGGGGAAACCCTGATGAACCCTCTTCTCCATTGCTACTTGATTTTGGTAATTACAGAGCTTAAGAGATGGGATAGATGGACTTTCCTCTTCTAAGAAGGAGACCAAGCATTCCACAATGAATGCCACCATTTCTTGGATATCACAGGGAGAAAAAAATCTCAAAGGAGACCCATCCTTGGAAGAATGTTGATTTGCATATAGAGCCCATATTGCCCCACATATAAACCTCTTTGGAAGTTGCAAGATCGAAGGCACCTTTAAATAGTCAATTTTGAACCTTACGTTAGGTCACCTTTTCTGGCCTGCTTGCCTTTCCCCCTCTGCTTTTAACTCTCTCCAGTGACACAGGCAGACCTGGACGTCAGAGCCGAAGTCCCCCTCCTCCCACTGTAAATGCCCACCCAAAGGGCAGTAGCTGCTGGGGTCTAGGGGCAAACAGTTTGGTCAGCACCTGGGCAGGGGTAGGCAGGCTGGGCCCATCCTGCCTGGCACTGGTTGCTGCAGCAGCCTTCCGTCCTTCCATCTTTATTTTTGAAACATTTTATCGTCGGTGCGGCCAGCTGGGCATGTTGCAGGTGCTAAGTTTCTGGCTTTTATTTTAAATATATATTCGTTTTTATATATTTGCTTGGGAGTTTTTACCTATATGCTTGGAGTTTTTACCTATATGCTTGGAGTTTTTACCTATATGCTTGGGAGTTTTTACCTATATGCTTGGAGTTTTCACCTATATGATTGGAGTTTTTACCTATATGCTTGGAGTTTTCACCTATATGCTTGGAGTTTTTACCTATATGCTTGGGAGTTTTTACCTATATGCTTGGAGTTTTTACCTATATGCTTGGAGTTTTTACCTATATGCTTGGAGTTTTTACCTATATGCTTGGGAGTTTTTACCTATATGCTTGGGAGTTTTCACCTATATGCTTGGAGTTTTTACCTATATGCTTGGAGTTTTCACCTATATGCTTGGAGTTTTTACCTATATGCTTGGAGTTTTTTAAATCAGGTTTGGCAAGCAGTTGTTTTCATTTTTTGCTCTAACATATCAGGAATGTAGAAGCAGCCATAAAGCATGGAATGGTGTCAGAGGAGGGGAGTAGAGGATCGCTGGTTCCTCAGCACTGCTCTAGAGATCCCCCCTCTTCCCCTGTGTCATCTTGGAAGATGCCCTTTAAAACTGGAGGTCAGGGTGTTTAAAAATCAATGTGTTTGTTTTTTTTAAAAAAGGATTTTTTAAAATTTAAATTGGATTTTTTTTATTTAAATTGGATTTTTTTTATTTAAATTGGATTTTTTAAAATAAAATGCTTTTTGAGGAAAAATCTATCTAGAGATAGTTTTCTATTTAAGATACGTTATAGTCCAAAGGTTATTCATTATGAAATAAGGATTTGTTTTTAATTATGTAGCACGAGGCTGTATATTCATGTAATGTTTAAATTTTTTGGTAAATGAATTCCATTAATCCATTCACAATGTCATGCTCTTCCAGTGGTTTCTGTAAGATTATTGGGCAATTTTTCTATCTAGACGATATTATCACAGATGCTTGATTTTACAGTTCTCAAAACTGTGAATTTGTGTCTGCAGAGAGCACAATCCCATTGTTCCTTTCCAAATCTATGTACACAGAATCAACTCCATACCTCTTAATTGCAAAGTTTCAAAAAATTCAATTAATACAGTGCACTTTTTTTGGGGGGGGGAGTCACAGTTAAATTGAGTCTGAGTAGTGATTTAAACCCTGTTGGAGGTTGAAAATTACTTAAAACAGCAGCAACAGCTTTTTACCAAGATCATTCTCTTGATCTGATGATGTCAGCTTAACCACATGTACGGCATCCCATCCCATGTTCAGCTTAACCAATCATCCAAGGCGAGAGCTTTAATTCTCCCACTCCTTGGAACAAGTAGCTGAGCTTGTCGCTCTTAGTAAAGAACATGTTGTTTCCATATCGTCTGAGACCACGGCATTTTTGACCTGGCACAACAATGCTTCTATTGGGTCTAAAGGAGTTGTTCTGTCACATTTGCAATTTTGTTTAAAGATTGAGACACGACACGTTCTGTGGATGGGGCAAGTCCAAAATATATGAGAGAGATCTGCTTTAGAATGACTTCAGTGCCAGCAGTTATCATTTTCCTGTTTATATCTTCTGCTTTCCCCTTTATCATGCTTTTGTTAGTAATAAGGAGAATGGCTTTGATCCTAAAATAAGTTAATTTAAGATAGTTTCCTATCCTGCCTGATGTAGTTCAGAGGCGGCTGCTCAATCTTCCAGCTTGGCTTTTTAGGAGCGGGAAAGAGGTGGAGGGGAGGGAAAACCTTCCCTCCATGTGGTTCCTTAAGTTAAGTTACCAAAGGATCCAAGCCATAGTTTGTAACTTTCTATCCACTGGTGTAGTTAGAATAAGTGTGTAATGATAGTATGTAAGTTTCATATCATTTTCTTCTTCATCTGTTATCTCAATTTTTCTGTAAACTTTCTGAAGTGGATAATGCAATTGTCAAAAGATACATTGAATTTCAATCTTGTCATATTCCTGCATTGAGCAGGGGGTTGGACTCGATGGCCTTGTAGGCCCCTTCCAACTCTGCTATTCTATGATATTGTGAACTGTCAAATGCTGTGATTTTACAAAGCAAGTAATGTTAATAAACAGAATTGTTGAAAATAATTGCTTCTTCTTTCCCCATTGATCCCCAAAATGCTCAGTGGCCTTTCTCTGTGAAGACTGTTCCTGAGGGAGACACAAATAGGCCTTCAGACAGTCAGGCACTGTGGAGGAACTGAAGCAGGGAGCTTACGATGGCTAAATCCTAGCTGCTGAGCCATCAGACCTGGGCCTTGTTCTTCCTTTTCCACAGAACTGCAAAACTCTGAAACCAAGGCCAACTCCATGCTATTCAAAATAAATTTCCTTCGCAGACACAGTTAAGGCAAATAATAATAAGAAATGTTTTGTCCCTCCCTATGCTGATAAAACTATTAGTAATTAATTTTGAACTGAAACTTACCTCACAGGGCTGTAGGTTACTTGGTCTGCTTGGTCATTTGTGTTACTTCAGGTAGACAATATATATGCACACTCACACATAAAAGGTTTATTATTCCCTCATTCTTTTAGAAAAGAAAGAATAGGGGTGGTGGCAGCAAAAGAGAGGTTTCATAATAGTCGTCACTGAGGTTGGTGACGCCACAGGGGCATATATGAGAAGTCCCAAGCCATGAAGGGCTTGAAAGGTAAAAACCAGAACTTTGAAATGAGCCCAGAAGATAATCAATATCTCGTGCAAAAGCTGTGTGTCGCTCCTCTCCATACAGCATTTTTGTGCCAGCCAAATGTCTTAAGGGCAGAACCACATACACCACATTGCACTCATCACTCTTAGAGGCCCAAAGGGATGGATGAAGGCAGTGAGAACCCTCTTCTCAATTATTTATTTATTTATTACATTTCTATACCGTCCAATAGCCAGAGCTCTGGGCGGTTCACAAAAATTAAAAACATCCAAAGTATAAAACAACAGTACAAAACCATAACATAAAATTCAATGTAAAAGCTCAACCAGATAGAAACAGCAGCAATGCAAAATTACAAATTTAAAACACCAAGTTAAATAATGAGGACACAACTACTAGCAGGTGAAATTGACAGAAGGTGTTCTTACTAAATGAACATTTTTGTTTTTTAAACATTTGATTCTATGTGGATTCTTCTGTGGATGTGCAGACTATTCTGATGGGAGGCAGCAAACCTCTTCAGTATGCCTTCATAGGTGAAGTGTTGTAGAGAAACGGAGGCAATGAACTGTCAAGGGGCAAACCTTGATACCTAGCTCCTGGTCCTTCCAGCTCTCGCAGGTAGAACATCTGAGGAGGAGATAGGCTGCAGTCAGGGCTGGCGCTACCATTAGGCCAACTAGGCAGCTGCCTAGGGTGCAGACCTCAGAGGGGCGCAGTAGGGCCCTTTAAGGGTCACAGTTTTATGCAAATTAGCTGTTTTAAGAAAAAACTAAAGGAAAATGTAATCGTTCAGAAACTTTTCTTGAACAGCTGAATCGAAGTTGGCAATTTTGGGTGTGTGTCCAAGTAGCCTTGCCTAGGGTGCAAAATAGTCTGCACCGGCCCTGGATGCAGTTACTCATAGGGGGAGGAAATATGGTTAAGGCCATTGTTTAGTTTGGGCAGCTGACTCCTGGTTTCTTTATTGAGACTGGGAAATTAATCTAGAGGCCAATGTCTCTCTTGGGTGGTGTGCCAGTTCACCACCTCCTGTTGGGTCCCAAATGCTTCTTCCATATGGACTCTCCACGTAACTTGGATAGACCTGGCCACATTCCTTGCCCCTGCATTATAGAATAGAATAGTAGAGTTGGAAGGGGCCTATAAGGCCATCGAGTCCAACTCTCTGCTCAATGTAAGAATCAAGGCCCATCAGTCTTGATTCTTTCCACTAGATGCACTGTGGCCTGCAGCCAACACAGAAGGACTCTGCTTTGTTCTGGGGCCAAGTATTCACATGGTACTACACTACACTGTGTAGTATGGTTTTATGGGAAAGGAAGAGAGAGCCCAAAATCTTTGCAGGTACCAGGGAGGGGGTGATTTGGAGCTGCTGGGTAATGACATGTTATCCTCTTCCCTGGTTTTGCTCAAGAGAGCAGGGGTGTGCAACTGGTTTAAGGGCAAACTGCCCCCCCCCACGAGGCCCTCTGTGAGTTCTGTGAACATAAGAAGAGCCCTGCTGGATCTGACCAGCCTCCATCTAGACCAGCATTCTGTTCATGCAGTGGCCAAACAGCTGTCTCTCCTTCCAGCATCGAGAAAGAGACTCGGCTGGCTCTGAGAGAAGAGGCTCCTCCCTGTGTTGGCGAAGTTGGGCCCTTCCTTGGCCTCTTGTGCCCTTTCTCCCAAAAAATTACTCAATTGGCCCTGGCAGGAATTGGCCACACAGCACTGGCTTAGTTGGGAGCCTGCTTTGTGCACCACTCAGTGTCCCCATCAGGGCCAGCGGGAGACTCAACGGAAGACATGGCCAACACTGGGAAGAAAGGATGCTGGACCCAGCACTCGTCAGGTCCCTGGCTTTGTGTGGAATACCCATGAGGGTGGCACATGTCCCAGGAGGCCACTTGACTGGGACTGGAAAGAGTTCTTTCCCATTGCAGCTGAGTCTTCCCACGGCCTTTTTTATTTCCCATCTCAGATTAAAGATAATAGCAGGGATTCCTGCAGGGGGCTTGCAGGTCAAGCTGCAAAGCGTGATGGGACAGGTTAGGCCCCCAAGCCAAGGGTTCTGCGTGCCTACAAATAAGGGGGCAGAAATAAAATTAACCTTGAAGTCTATAAAATCTTGTGGCTCCAAAGAGTGTGTAGGATGGGACCTCCTGAAATAAGGAGATTTGCTTGGACAACGACCTTGTGTGAGAAGAACGCTTGTGTGGGCAGCTTTGGTGTAGGATTTGGTTGCTCAGGTGTCATGGAAGTAATTTTGTGGGATAAAGGAAACATGACTTTATATACCATGGCTACACAGGCCTCTCAGATCACTTCCTCTTAAAATCTGTTTTCACACACTTTATAAAAAACACCCTCTGTCTCCAAACCTCTGTGACATGCTGCAAAACTGTTCAAGCCTAATGTAAGTGCACAGTTCTGCAATGCGGGAAGAAAAAAGCCCACAGAGGATAAATACATTATACATTGTCCTGGTGACTCATAACAAAGAGGAAGTTGGGTAAGGCTGTCATGAACTTTTTCTCATGGTAGGCCAATTTCCCCAGTTGGCTATTCCAGGAATTGGAATTTGCTGCAAGTGTGCAGCTGCTTCAGGGTTCGCTTCTGTCCGCCTTGCAGCATTGCTATGGCCCTCTTGCTGCTGGTCTTGGTGGGGTGGGGTGGGGTGGAGGCAAGAGAACGTCCCCTTGACCAAGGGCTCATCTACAGCAAGCAGGATATTCCACTATGAAAGTGGTATGAAAGCAGTATATAGAAGGCAGGAGCCACACTACTGCTTTATTGCGGTACTGAAGTGCACTAACCCTAATAGTGGATTCTTCTTCGTGGTCTCTGTGCTTCACACACATGGGCTACGTAGAGCAATTTTGGGAAAAACTTCTACAGCTAGAGGCGTTCTAGGTGGGAGCCCCTCCCCACCGTCAATGGCACATTTCCCAATGGCTCCCACCTTCCTTTCAGTTTCTCTTCATCTGCCATTATGGTAGCATTGTGAGGGAAGCTTCTTGTTAGTACTGAGAGTTTTTTCTGAGGTGTTCTTTAGATTTATATTGAATTTTATTCTTACTTCTTCTGTTTTTTTGTATATCTTTGATTTTTGCATTTTTGTTTGTTTCGCGATCTTTGATCGCCCGTTGGGGCATATGGCTCTCCAGACACCTTTTAGAACGTGCTCCGGTTGTGGCAGTAAATTGCCACCGTCTGATGGCCACAGTTTATGTTTACTTTGCCTGGGAGAGGAGCACATAGTTCACTCATGTTCATACTGTCAGGCATTTTCAAAGCAAACAAGGAGACATCACTCCGATAGGTTAAAGGCCATCTTGTGGTACAAGGCTGTGGAGGCAGTTGGTGATAAAGAGCCTGCAATGGCGTCAAATGTGGCCGTTGCACAAACGGCGGTGGCTGTTTCCAAATTGGGCTTAGGTGGAGAAAATTCACCTCCGCAGACTAATGATCCCCCAGTGTTACCACTCACACCAGGACGCTCATTATTGATGAAGGCGGCTAAGAGGATATTAAAAAATGCTAAGAAATCAAAGTCCACTGGGACTTCTAAAAATGAACCGAAAAAGAAAAAGAAAAGGGTGTCAAAAGAACTACCGGGGGCGTCTGGTGAGTTTGTATCTGGTGAGGAGGTGTCCAGGCGATCCTCTATGGAGGCTCTGTGGTCGAATTGAGACCACATTCGACTTTGGCTGAAGTGGAAAGGTCGATACCGATCGTTGTCAATGGCAAGCCTGTAGGTTCATGGCATCGACGACAAAATATATGGAGGCTCTGTGGTCGAATTGAGACCACATTCGACTTTGGCTGAAGTGGAAAGGTCGATACCGATCGTTGTCAATGGCAAGCCTGTAGGTTCATGGCATCAACGACAAAATATATTGGGAGATCAGTACCAACCGCAACCAATGTACCGCTAGCACCACCACTGTTGACATCTCCTATTACATCGTTAACTGTTAGATCGGATCCTCCTCAAATTCTGTCATTGTCTGAGGGAGAGATTAGGGAAACTTCTCCTTTACAAAGTCCTATACAGCCTCCTTCCCCATGGAGGGATGAATATAGGGAGAGGAGGAGGGGTCACTGGAGTCGATGTATTCGATGTCAACTGCTAGAGGTTATGGACCGCATCATTACCACTATAGAGAGAGATCTCATTCGCCACAAGGATGGGACAGATGTTCTGATTGGGGACAACCATATTTCCCATACCATTAGCGTGATTGCGATAAACTACTATGCGTAATGCGTAGATTTAATTTTTTTTAAAAAAAAATGTGTAGATTTAAATAATTTTTTTTAAAAAATGCGTAGCTAGTGTACGTGTCAATTTGTCTTTTTTAAATTTATGCGTTATTTTTTATTTTTTATTGAGGAAATTACTAGGGGTGTGCACGGACCCCCCGATCCGCTTCTCTTCCAGATCTGCAATTTGCAGATCGGGCTGCTCCGCTCCACCCCGCTCCGCCTATAGTCCGCTCCGTTCCGCTGCGGAGCTCTGGATCCGGATCGGAGCTCCGCTTTCCCCCCCATAGGCTTGCATTGAAATCCAAAAAAGTATACAACTTTTTTTCTGCTAAAGTTAGAAACCTCAAGTTTGGCACCATGACACCTCATGGACGTATACACACACATGCCAAGACTCAAGCCAATCCAAGTGTCCCCTGGTTTTTGGGGAATTTATGAAAATCGGACACCCCATTTTCAGACATGGACTGTTCTCCGACAATTTGACAGATAAAAAAATTGGAAGTGGGCACCCTCACAGATGCCATCTAGATCCACATCCATGCCAAGTTTCAAGCAAATCCCATCATCCCCTGATTTTTGGCGGGCTTAAACCTTTTAACTCACCCCAAATCAAGTCCCATACTAGAACTACGTCAATTTTCAAGTTAGAAACCTCAAACTTGGCACCATGATAGATTATCCATGGATACACATGCATGCCAAGACTCAAGCCAATCCCATCATCCCCTGATTTTGGGGGAATTTATGAAAATTGGACACCCCAGTATCTCAGGGATTTAAAGCTGCAGACAGCTCAATGGGGCCATTTCAAAGGAAATCCCAACATGCCATGAATTGGGGAGTAGAGATAAACCTATATGAACCTTCTTCCACACTTGAAAAAATGATTTGGAACTTCCAAAAGTCTAAGTGAGCGCAGGAAGGACTTATCCCCTGAGTCAAAGCAAGACACACACAAACCATCCCTGCGGGGCGGGCAGGGGAGGAGGGCAGGGGAGGAGGGAGGGAAGGCAGGCAGGCAGCAGACATTTCTGGGGGCATAAGGAAGTGAGCCAAGGATAGTTTCAAAGCCAGTAATGCAAACCATCCCTGTGAGGTGGGAGCAGCACAGAGAGATGCCTTTTCTTTTGCATCCCATAACTAGGAGGCTAGGAGGATAAGAGTAAAGCTTTGTGATCCTTGCTTCAGAGTTGATTGACTGCATTGTGATCACAGCCATTACTAAACAACAAAATAATAATGTTAATAGCAATACAAATTAATATTAATAGCAACAACAACAACAACGAGTTGAACCACAATGAAAGCCTGCCTGACTTCACTGAAGAGGAAAAGCCAGGAGAGCTTGGGCTATGGGGTGTAAATATAAAATGGAATAAATAAATAAATAAACAAACAAACAAACAAAGGAGGGGTGGAATTAAAAGCAGCAGTGTTGCTGAATAAACAAGAAGAATTTTTTTAAAAAGGCTATATCTGTCTTTTACCAGTAAGAGGGAAGTGGACGTGCCCAGGGGGAGGGGGAACTGTGCCAATTTGACTGGCCCTGTCTAGGGACCATTCTTTAAGAAGCGACCTGCCACTTCAACTCATGACAGGCATTAGTCTCCAGTGGTTAACCTTTGGAGGATTCTGATGATCCTCCAAGGGCAGGAGTGTGCACTGGGCATGTCCACATGCCCTAGGGGACCTCATCCCCTTGCACCACATCTATTCAGTTGTTCACCAAGGTTAGGGTGGGTAGCAGTGCTGTGTTTCCTATCTGTTATTTATTTACTTAGTATATGATTTCAGGTTGTGTTTGTGCATTTGGTGGGGCTACTGTTTAAAAAAACACTGGGAAAAGTCCGTTCAGACTAAGAAAGAGAAGTTTCCCATTATCCCAAGTTACCTGTTTTGCCTATCCCCTCCTCCAACTTTGGGATCATGTGATCATGACTCTGCCTCTCAGCACTTCAAACAGGTACCTCTCCCGGGTTTTTTACCCGGGTTTTAAAAAATATATAGCAAGCGAACCGCACCGCGCAGAGAGCTGAGAGTAGGCTCAAAATGACCCCCAGCCACGACTCTCTAAGCACAAGAAGTTTCAGAAAGATAGCTTAAAAAACAACACAGTTATCCCCTATTCTTTTCTGCAATGCAATTCTATGGGCGAAATTCTCCAAAATGGCGATCGGATTGCGCCGCGAAAAGAGAAGCGCTCCGCCTATGGGTGCTTCTCTTCGCCGTGCTTCTAAGGGTCCGCAGTCTGCTTCTACTCTGCCTCTGGGCAAGGCGGAGCAGGCCAATTCACTTCTGATTCTCCAATTCTAATCGGAGCGGAGCACATGCCTAGAAATTACCATTAAATACTGCAAATCTCATTCAACACAAGGGTATACATCTTTTTTCTACAACTGTCACTTCACAAAAATTAAACCATGAAGAGCATAAAAATAACCAACAATTTAAAAACACAAATACAAAATACAATGTAAAAAGCACAACCAGGGTAAAACCACACAGCAAAAATGATATATGTTAAAATATGGAATTAAAACAGCAAAGTTTAAATTTAAGTTAAATTAAGTGTTAAAATACTGAGAAAATAAAAAGGTCTTCAGCTGGCAACGGAAGGAGTACACTGTAGGTGCCAGGCGAACCTCTCTGAGGAGCTCGTTCCACACCTGGGGTGCCACAGCAGAGAAGGCCCTCCTCCTAGTAGCCACCTGCCTCACTTCCTTTGGCAGGGGCTCACAGAGAAGGACCCCTGTGGATGATCTTAAGGTCCAGGCAGGCACATATGGGAGGAGGCGTTCCTCCAAATAACCTGGCCCCAAACCTTTTAGGGCTTTGAATGTTAGTACCAGCACTTTGAATCAGGCCCAAACCTGGACTGGCAGCCAATGAAGTTGTAGAAGGACTGGCGTGATATGGTCTCGCCGGCCAGTCCCTGTTGGTAGGCGGGCTGCCCTGTTTTGTACCAGCTGTACACATTGTATGCATTGCAGTAATCCAAATGAGACATTATCAGAGCATGGATAACTGTAGCTAGGCTATCTCTGTCCAGATAAGAGCATAGCTGGTATATCAGCATAAGCTGATAAAAGGTGCTCTTTGCCACTGAGTTCACCTGTGCCTCAAGTGACAGTTCTTGATCCAAGAGCACCCCCAAACTACAGACCCGATCCTTTAGGGAGAGTGCAACCCCATCCAGGACAGGGCAAACATCACCTTACCGGATAGATGAACCACCTGCTAACAGTACCTCCGTCTTGTCTGGATTGAGTCTCAGTTTGTTAGCCCTCATCCAGTCCATTACCGTGCCCAGGCACTGGTTCAGAACAGCCACTGCCTCACCTGGGTCTGATGAAAAGGAAAGGTAGAGCTGGGTATCATCCGCATATGGATGACATCTCAGTCCACATCTCCGGATAACCTCCCCCAGCGGCTTCATGTATATGTTAAACTACATAGGGGATAAAATAGAGCCCTGTGGAACCCCATGGCTTAGGTGCCACGGCACAGAGCAATAATCCCCCAGCACCACCTTCTGAAAATGGCCATTCAAGTAGGAATGGAACCACTGCAACACAGTACCTCCAACTCCCAGCTCAGACAGCCTATCCAGAAGGATACCATGAATTCCCGCAAAGCAGCTCATTCAAGTTTAGATAAGGAATAAATCCTTCCCACTGGGTTCTTGGCCCCTGGTATCAACTCAATCGGGCAGTCATAGAGGCGATGGGGTGTCTGTTAGCAAGGGACTGTTTTCCAGCAACAGAGGTCTGGCCCATCTTTCTGCCACTCTGTAAGGAGACTAATGAGGAACCTGACCCGGGTCTTATCATTAGGAAAGGCCTCTGACTTCAAGTCCATAAACAGCTCGGTTTGTGCCAAAAAGGCTGGAAGCTGGTCAGAGTCTCCTGAAAACTTGTTGGGAGGGCAACAGGGTATTTTGTCCTCCCTGGGGGTGGGGGGCAGAGGCGGCGGCTGCTACCTGAGCTTGTAGCATCTGTACAGCTGTTGTCAGCTTGTCAATTTGGGAGCAGAGCAAGGCGTTTTCCTGCTGTAAAGGCTCCATGCTGGCTGGATTTCAGCCCTTGCTCTCCCTATTTTTGTGGGGGACTGAAGTGCAAACTGTCAGGCTTTGCTGGCTGACTAATGCTGGTTTCCAAGGAATGGCTGTAAACCTCCTGCTGATAACCAGCAATAAACTCATCAAGGCCAGGGGAGATGGGAGAGAAAGATTAGGCAAAGTTGGGCTTGGGAATTTACCGGGTCTTCGAAACTGATTCACTAAGGCAAAGAAGGGTCGTTGTCCAGTCCAAGGTCCAAACTCCAAAGAAGTCATGGTGTCCAGATGGGGTGAGGTTCAAGGTCTAGGAGCAGGTAAAAGACTGCCGGCGGGTTAATCTGACGTTGCACTTCACTGCCGACCTGTGGGATTCCCGCAGCTTTATCTCCAGCATCCTGGAGCAGCTGCTGTTAACTAGTCCCCAGTCCCCTGACAGGCTTTTCCCCTTAAACAGGCCAAAACTCTTCTCCATTGCTCTTTTACATTAAGCCTCCTTCGTTCTGCAGGAGTCAATGGGACCTGGTCCTCTGAATCAGACAGAGGGGCTGTGGCAGGGCATTGGTCATTACCTGGCAGTGAGGGCTCTGGGGCTATTTCTGCCCTAGGACCCTCACCTGGATCTGCCACCTCTCCTTCCTCTTCATCCTCAGATGGATCTGAGGAAGGCATGACAAGGTTGGTATGTATATTTATGGTAATGTTGTTTATGTCCTTTGTGTAGAGTTAATATGGTAAATTAGTTAAGGGGGAGGGGGAGAGAGAATGGAATATGAAACGTTAACTTCAGAGCTTTTATTGAACACACAAATACATCTTCTTTATCATCTTATGTGTAAATAATAAATTGTAAGTTCTTTTGTTCACAATGTAGTTCAGCATCTTACGTTGTAGGTAGTCTCTCAGTGAGACCAAAGGTATTAAATAAATACAGGTTATATGATGGCAGCAGTATTAAGGGAGTGGTCAAGCCTCATGAGGAAAACAGTGCCGAGGGTTTAGAAAGAGCCCTGCCCTCTGTTGTATCTGGTCAAGAGGGCAGGGCTCCTGCAGCTTTCACTGTGGCGATGAAGAGGGAATTTCACCAGGTGCTGCATGCATACAAATGACACCTGCTGAAATTCCCTTTTCTATGCAACTGTTAAAGAGACAGAAGCCCTGTCCTTTCCAAAGGGTCACCCTACCTCTAAGTATTTGATGTAATCAATCTAGAAAATGGTACCTGAACAAATGTGAGAGAAATCTTTCTCATTCTGAGCTCTTTTTTATTTAGCACGATGTAAGAATTTAAAATTGATCGAATGGACTTTCAATTCAAATTGATGGCGGGAGCAAACCTATGGACCCTAGAAATTGTTTGTGAGGCCGATAGGATACTGGCGTATTTCCTCCTCCAAGGTTGGAGGCAACGCTCTGATCTCAGAAGGGGGAATCAGAGATCTGACCACCACCCTCCCCTGCCCCATCACAGCTGGCTAGAAAGAACTGTGCCAGCAGTCCCCCAAGATCCGAAAAGCAACATCTGAGAGGGGTTAAAGTTCAGGAGTGCTTGGGTGAGCAGGGAGGGGAGGAGACCGGAGGGGCCATGACAGGAGCTATCCTGAGGATACTCCAGACTCCTTCCCTCCCCCTCTGAAGTGCCATCACTAGATGGGCAAAAAAAGCCTGTCTAGCAAAAAATGCAGGGGAGGTGGGTGGGGAGGCAGAGATTGCATCTGCTGTTCCTGCCACCCTACATTGGATGATTGGAAGCCTCCAGGTTCAAGGTTTCCGATCATTGAGGATGCAAACCATAGGAGTGAAACTGAAACCCGAAATGGTGAATATCCAAAATGTCCAAATCTACAAAATAACCAATCCCAAAATAAAAGTCAATTAAATAGCACCAGAGAGAGTGAATGAGGTTAAGAAATGGGAAGGAAGTGGTCAAGCCAGACTCTGGGATGCCTTCAGAGAGAGGAAATACAGCTGAGAACCCAGGTATTGTTCTGTTGTACAAAAAAGGCAGTTTTGTCAACATCAACAACAAAAGAGTGGATGCTTCTCATATTGGGATTGGAGCAGAGAATCCTGGTGGTGCTGCCATGCACCCACCAAAAGCAAAGCTCAATGAAAAGTTGGATTGCAGTAAGAGCTTTGCCCAAGCCTTAGGTTCTCAGCAGAATGAAAAATATTGGAAACAGCAATTTGTTTATTTATTTATTACATTTTTATACCGCCCAATAGCTGAAGCTCTCTGGGTGGTTCACAAAAATTAAAACCATAATAAAACAACAATCCTTTACTAGCCCCATTCAGAAATAATAATATAAATCGTGGTTTGTCACTCTGACAACAAGCCACGGTGAGCCTTGGGATTGCATGATGACACCCCCATCACTCTCAACAGGAGGAAATGCAATGCTTCCATTTGTAGTTTCATAAGAAACCAGTTTTCTGTTTCTTCTGAATACTGTAAAATGTGGTTCGAAAATTGTGGGTTGATTTGTTAACTTGGCGCCAGAGATGGAGCTGTTCCATTTCTCAAAAGCAGCTCTGGGGAGCTATATTTCTCAAAAGCAGCTGGATCAGGACCACAGCACAGGAAGGGAGGGTCCAACCCTTTGTCTCCATGCTGATGCCCCAAATTAAAGCCTGCTCCTCCATGAACCTTCTCCTGGCTGTGGAAAGGAAAATATGAACATGGTTTTACCTAAGGTGACCATATGTCTAGTTTTGGCCGACCATGTCCAGACATGGGGGGGGAGGGGCAAAACATGTTCAGGGAAAATCCCAGTTTCCCCCCGTTTTGTCTGAGTGGGGGGGAACCGCACATCCCCGCCCCTCTTACCTCGATGGGGCCTTCTTCTTGCCATGCGCCATCATGCAGGATGAGTAGAACGACCTATCGGGGTGGGGGGAGGGAGCAAGAGGGACACGTTCCACGCCACTCCCTGCCTCGAGCAGGAGGAAGAGGAGGAGGAGACTGTAGAGGTAAAGCAGGCATGGCGATGCAGAAAGCAAAGGAAACGCTCACTAAATGGTTTGATACATGCATGTAATTGCTGATTTCATTGGTGCCTGCTCTAAAATGCTGGCTGTAATTGCCAGGGCTCCTAGCGCTAGGGCTGCTGTGATACAGGGTTAATCATTTGGAGGAATCAGGCGCTCCACTAACCACTTTGTGGTTAGTGTGTGGTTAAGAAAGACTTAACCACAAAAAGGTTAAAAGTGTTGTCTGCAAGCATTCCGCATGTGGTTAGTGTTAACCACAGCTGAACATGGTTAAGCTAACCACAAAGCCCAGAGTGTCGTCTGAACCAGGCCATTGAGAAAGCAACTTGAGTGGAAGGGGGCAGTCTAGAGTGAGCAAATGGCTGGCAGGGACAGGATGAAGCAGACTCTTTCCTCCTACCTGCCTGTCCTCCTCTCAACATTCAGCCTTTTCTGGGTGCTTTTCTTTAAAAAGCTGGGGGACGGGGTGAAATCAGACAGAAGAATTCAGCAGGATGTATACATTTTGGCCTCTGTATGGCAGAGAGCTACAATGTACAGCTGTTTACCCAGAAAGAGTTGTGGCCAGTCAGAGAAACTTTTGCATCCCTATTTGAAAAGTAAGACCATTTAAAACTTTTGTTGTTGTTGTGTATATATATGGCTTCCCCCCTTTAGATTTATTTCCCCCTTTTCTCTGTAAAACCCTAGGGTGGAAAAAAGAAAAGGTAGGTGGAGTTCAATGTTAGACCAAGGCATGGCCTAATTATGTTTCATGCAGTTAATGAAACAGACAGTACAGTTTTAGGTAGACCTTTGGATTGACTCGGTAAAAGGCAGTTCTTTATAGCCTAACCTGTTTCAAATTCTTTTTTCTTCTGATGCCTAAAATGAAATAAATACTTCTACTATAGGTCAGTGAATTCAGAGGCAATATGTGAATTGAGAAAAACAAATGAGGACTTCAAGAAACCACAGCAATAGTCCTGGAGTGTGGAAAAGAGTAAAAAACGTGTGGGGTTTCTTTTCACATTACATCCTGCAATTATCTAAACATGGTGAGTCTTAGTTTTATCACTCCAACGTTATACTGTGCAATCACTGGGAATTGCATGCAAAGGACTCAGATGTTTTCCACCTTACATATAATCTGCTTTGATTGTGAAGTACTCCCATGCATCTTGCTTTAACTGTGCTTCAGAGTCAAAAGATTCACCGTATTTAGCCCCTACTTTCTGAGCGTATCTTCCGAACAGCCGCTGGGGCGCAGGAGCAGAATTTTAAACAAATGCTTACATCTGCGTAAGCTTTAAAGATAAAGACACCAAAATTGGCACATTAATAGATATTAGGGGAGAGCTTTAAGCATGCCAAATTTGAGTTGAATTGGGTCATCCATTGATTTTTTAATGATTTTTTTACATTTCCTCCCTTAAACTCACTTCCTGGTATGCAAAGGATCGCTGTCACCCGCTAGCAAAAACAACAACAACTGCAAAAGCTAAGCACTATGGGGATAATCCAAGGGAAGCAGGTATGTGGGATGAAGCTCTTATTCCTTTGCATTCTCCCTAAGTTTCAGGGAGTGCTAACACAATATAAGTTACTTATCTCATTCATTTCCATTGGATAAGCATCTGTTGTCTTCATTTTACAGATCAGGAACCACAAGAAGCTGTTAATTACTCAGGAGTGAAGATGCGGTCCAATGCAGGTGAGTTTGGGGCTCAGTTTTAATAATCACCTTTCTGAGGCAGCATCACTAGGGGTTTCTGAGTCGTTGTATATGCATAACTTCAGGAATTTCTGTACCACCTTAAATTGGAAAACCATAACCAAACATTTGTCTGGTTGATTCAAAAGCATAAGTTAAATCCTGTCTTTTCCACACATCATTCCTCCTGCTTTGGGACTGTTGTCCTCTCAGCTTTCTGGCTTGAAGAGACAGTTTCCATGATCAAGTCAACCACCCTGGCTTATTTAATTTAATTGAAATGAAATTTATTTATTTTATTTAAGCCACGGTGGCTTGTTTAAATCTGCAGTGAATGTTGTGTGCCGTTAGCCCAATTACCCTGGGGATGGTTCAACCCTCGAACAAGCCCTGCCACCCTGGTTTGGATGTCACAGCTAGCCATGACAAGCAGGTGCCCACAGGCACCCAGGATGACACAACAGCCCCTGTGGGTAAATTAAGCCAGGGTGGGGTGTCATTTTTGTGCACAACAGGTTATTATCTCCTAGCTGTCTTATGTGTTCAGCAGTTCCTACCTCAGGAACTACACTGTGTGTCAACATTCATTTCCCCACATTTCCCTTTGAGCAGTTGGAATGTGTTTGAAACTTTCTTTAATGTTAATAAAGGACCAAATTATTTAAGGTTGTTAAAACACAAAAAGGGATTGTGAAAAGCTCCAAAGGGAAGTCTCTAAGCTGGGAGAATGGGCATCCAAATGGCAGATGTGGTTCAATGTAAGCAAGTATAAGGTGATGCACAATGGGGCAAAAAAAAAAAATCCAACTTCAAGTATAACCTCATGGGATCTGAGTTGGCAATGACCAAACAAGAAAGAGATCTTGGGATTGTGGTGAACAGCTCAGTGAAAATGTCCACCCAGTGTGTGTCCGCTGTAAAGAAGGCAAACTTCGTGTTAGGCATTAGAAGAAAAGGAATTGAGAATAAAACTGCCAGGATCATACTGTCTTTATACAAATCTGTGGTGCAACCGCACTTAGAATACTGTGTACAGTTCTGGTCACCACACCTAAAAAAAAGATTCTGTAGAGCTGGAAAAAGTGCAGAAAAGGGCAACTAAAATGATGAAGGGGCTGGAGCATCTCCCCTATGAAGGAAGGTTACATTAACTGGGATTGTTTAGCTTGGGGAAAAGGAGGCTAAGGGGAGACATGATAGAGGTGTACAAAATTATGCATGGTTTGGAGAATATGGATAGGGAGACATTTTTCTCCCTCTCTCAAAATACTAGAACCCCACAGGGTCATCGTGGGAGATCCAGGACAAATAAAAGGAAGTACTTCTTCATCCAGCACATAGTTAAATTATGGAACTCACTACCACGAGATGTAGTGATGGCCACCTATTTGGATGGCTTTAAAAGGGGGTTGGATAAATTCCTGGAAGCGAAGGCTATCAATGGCTACTAGCCCTGATGGTTGTGTGCTATCTCCTTTATTCGAGGCAGTAAGCCTGTGTGCACCAGTTGCTGGGGAACATGGGTGGGAGGGTGCTGCTGCACCATGTCCTGCCTTGTTGGTTCCTGGCCAATGGCTGGTTGGCCACTGTGTGAACAGAGTGCTGGACTCGATGGACCCTTGGCCTGATCCAGCTGGGCTCTTTTTATGTCCTTATGACTTTTGGTGTGAACAATGTTTTACAGTCTTATCCCACAGACAATGGCTGTGCCAACATTCTGTCTGCTCACCCTCATCCTCGGACTTTCTAACAAAGTGGATGATTCTGTAAAACAGATTCCTGTGGTTATTAGTAAAAGTTTAATCTTTTTTGTGTTCTCTTGTTCCAAACTCAAGTCACAGAGCTCCATCACACCTACTTCCTTGCAACTCCCATCAATTCTAGCCAGCATAGCCAATTGAGAGGGACGATGGGAGTTCCCCAAGCTGATCTAAGGCATGTGTGTGTGTTTGTGTTTTGAGGGTGGCATGGTATAAACCATGCCATTCGGGGGAATCATTAAAGTGAAGTTCCTCTTCAGATTAAGCGTTGTAGGAGTCAGTAGGACAAATTTCTGCTGAGCTCTTCTTAGAAAGGACCAATGCTTGTAAGTGCTTAGAATATGTAAGCACCTTATCTCTTCTTTTCGACTGGGTGTTCTTTGAGCCCAGAGGACAAACACACTTCCAAAGGTATTTGCTTGCCTGCTACGCATGCAAAACATGTCTGAATTTGCATGCCTCCAACCTTACGAAGAATTCAGAGCGGCATCTCAATACAGTGACCTGGTTTGAACGATGCAAAAAACTTTCCTCGATATTTAATTTCGCCTGTCCTACAGAGAGATCAGACTACTGTCTCCGTTTTGTGCCCCTTCCAAAGAATCTGCTCTAATACTGAGCCGTGTCCTCTGGAATATATACATAACTGGTCACTTTTTTTCAATTTGAAAACCTCTTCTAGGAAACTAGTCCCTGTGAAATCAGTTGGGGTGTATGTTGAAGGCAGGGGATGGGATGTATAGCCCTCCAGATGTTGTTGGATTGCAACTCCCATCAATCCTAGCCATCATAGCCAATTGAGGGGGTTGATGGGAATTCTAGTCTAATAGCATCCAGAGGCCCACATATTCCCCATCCCTGATCCAAGGAGTGTGTGTGTCTGTGTGTGTATTTATTGAACACACAAATACATTTTCTTAATCATCTTATGTGTAAATAATAAATTATAAGTTCTTTTGTTCACAGCGTAGTGAGTGGCATCTTTCGTTATAGGTAGTCTCTCAGTGAGACCAAAGGTATTAAATAAAGGTTATATGGTGGCAGCGGTATTAAGGGAGTGGTCAAGCCTCGTGAGGAAAACAGTGCTGAGGGTTTAGAAAGGGAAGGGTTGAAGTGTGGGGAGAGAGAACCCCCTCTTTCACACAGAACAAATGTACCCATAGCCTCAGGGGAGAGTTCCGAAAATTTCCTTTGGAGATTTTGATTTGAATTACCTACGGCCATAAACTACGTATGACATGACAGACATTACAGTATTAAGGACACTAGGCTTCTATTTAACAACATAGTGGTTGCTTCTCAAGAATGCAAGGGGGAATTGTTCCAAACATACACTAAGTAAATTCAAGCTGTGTCTACACAACAATAATAAACAATAAGTTATCTTAAACCACACAAGAAATGATAAACATTAAAGTGTGTAATGGGACAAAACTCCAGAATGTGGTTTCATTTCCATACTTCATCAAAATGAGAAATCTATTATTATTATTTTAAATCTGTGGTACTTGCATCCAAACTTCCTTCCTCTCAGTTTGCTGTTTAATGTTTTTGTTTAGTTCAGGTTAATTACTTTAAATGCACTGTTATAAAAGCTTTATGAAAAAAGATAAGTATTAACCAAGGTAGCAAAAGAAACATTTAGTGTATAACCATAAGAGTTCTATTAATTTTCCTCCCAGTTTAGAAATCAAAGAGGTTTGTTAGCATCTTTAGATCACCAGTTTTTGTTAATGGGGAAAAAAGGGTTCTAGTCAGCATATCAGCAGGCCTCCCCCTAACCTCACTTCCCTCAATCACTCTCTTCCTTCTATAACAAATCTGGGACCAGAAAGATTATGCAAAATTAAAGCAATTATTAATTTCCATAATTTATTGTGATTGCAAAAGTGAGGTTTATGGGTGCAGAATCTGATTTTATTGTCACAGTATGCAAAAGAGACGCAAAACGTATTTAGTGAATCCGGATCCTTTCTAATATAAGTAGAAAGAGACAATTAATATGCATGTGCATATATCTATATCTATCTTTTTTCTGCATTTCCACAGTTCAAGCTAGTATCTAAAGCTGAAATCAAACTTAAAAAATAAAGCCAACACATCAAATAGTACTAAACGCTAATAGAATATTATTCAACAGCAGATTATAAGGCAGCAAAACCAGAACATCAGGGTTATATTTCCAAACCTGTCTAAATAGAAACGTGACACAGAAAACAAAGACCGCTAAATGACAAGGCCACAAGCCCTCCACAGTTGGTTACTGGTTTCTAGTGGAAGCTGCTGCTTACACAAGAGACTCCCAAATTTTCTGGTTGGTCATCCCAACGGATTGATTTACCATCTTTGGATCATTGGCCAACCTATTTGCTCATGATCAAGCCCAGTGCATCAACTGTGACTTTTCTAACAGTGAAAGACTATGGGTGATCCCAGAGGGAAGGGAAAGAGCCAGAGACTGAGGGACCTGTTGGGAAAGAATTGGTGGACCTGATGAAGGCCACTGGGAACTAGGCACTACCACAGTAAAGATAACGAATATGTTTCTCATTTCTTTCTTCAGAGAGAAGGGAAGCACTGGAGGACACGCTATCCAAATTAAAGTTGCAGAAGCACAGAAGGGAGAAACTCTCCCGGCGTGAGGTCCTGGAAATCAGTTCAGACAGTATAACAGAGTGCAACCCTCATGCACTGGAAGACTTGCCTTGGCATTTCCTGCGGAAGGTCTTGGCTTTGAATGTGACAGCCAGGAGTACAAGTGTTGAGATGGATAAGAGAGAGTCAGTGAACCCCCTTGATGTCCTTTGTGCAGTTCTGCTTTGTTCAGACAGTTTCCTCCAACAGGAGATCCTTTTCAAGATGTCTATGTGCCAGTTTGCCCTGCCTTTGCTTCTACCTCCCTTGGAGACTACCAAATGTTCCCTGATGCTTTGGGCCATGAGAGACATTGTGAAAAAATGGAGGCCCCATTCTCTGGCTGAAAGCAAAGGCTACATAGAGGAGAGCCTGGCCTCGATATCCATGCCGACAGTTTCTTTTGTGCGAATAGGGAGCTCCAACCTCTCCAAGTCCAAACTCCTGAATGCGTTTCTCAGCCCCGCCCAGCATCACCACGACTTCTTCATACACCGAGACATGGAGTGCGGGAACCTCACTCGAGAAATTGCTGATGGGCTTGTAGAGGTTGCCTGGTATTTCCCAAGAGGGCAGGAGAGCTCAGATCTCTTCCCAGAGCCAGTTGCAGTTGCAAATCTTCGTGGAGACATTGAATCACACTGGGTACAATTTAGCTTTTTAACCGAGATCTCCTTGGCCGTCTTTATATTTGCAGAGCAAATCAGTGAAAGGGAATATTCCCTCTTGACATTACTGGAGAATTCATCTGCTCAGTTCTACTTTATCCTGGAAGGTCATGGTGGAAAATCCACCACATCTTTGGCTTTCTTGAAGAAATTAGCTCCAGTGCTTAAGATCAACTATTCACATTTATTAGTGAAAGCTGCTAAGACAAATGCAGCAGAATTTGTGGAGAAGCTAAGATCTAGTGTTAGAAGAATAATCAACTCTCCTTCCAAGAAGATGAGTATGGCTGCGATGGCTGCTGTGGCCCGTGAGCTTACCATTCAGGTGGATGAGGACTGCAGCGTGTGTCAAAATGCTCTCAAATGTGCTGTAGAAATCACAGGAGGCATTAAAGATGTAGTAAATTACAAGAATGAAACACTGAAGCTACAAGGTGATCTTTGGAAGGACCTGGCAAAAGTAGAGAAAGAACTGTGCAGAATGGAGAGACAAGGAGACATGCCTGCAGAAAAATACAGATCTGAACAGATAGGCAGACTGTTGGAGCTGCATAAACAGCAGAATGAATGTGAACTTACCATTGGTTTGATTTACTTCCTCAGTGGCATAAAACACCTGAATTCAGCAGGGAAGCACTTCTTCTTGAAATGGATGAAGTTCAATCTTGATCATATTGCTAGGGGAAATCTTTCTAAATTACGAGCTGAGTATAAAGAAAAGTCTTCAGGAGCTAATAGCGAGAAAATTGCAGAACTAGACAAGTTGATATCATGCTCTTCCTTGGGAGTTGAGCATTTCATTCGTGAGCTGGGGCAGTTTTATGAGGTTGAGTATTCAATGGTTAAAGATGGCCAAATAACAAAAAACAGAAGGCAGTTTGACCATTTCCCAAGCATTGCAGCTGACCTGATGCTTGAAGGATTTCCTCTAGAACTGATCGATGGAGATGCTTCCAATATTCCCTTGCAATGGATAATTGATGTTCTAACTAGCCTCCATAACAAACTAGGTGGTCAATCCAAAATGCTGGTGATCACTGTGCTGGGAGTGCAGAGCACTGGGAAATCCACCCTTCTCAACACCATGTTTGGGCTGCAGTTTGCTGTCAGCAGCGGCCGATGTACACGAGGGGCCTTCATGGCACTCCTTAAGATGAGAGAAAACTTGGCTCAGGAGCTTGGCTGTAATTTCATCTTGGTCATAGACACTGAAGGCTTGAAAGCAACAGAACTAGCCAAACTGGAGGACAGCTACCAGCATGACAACGAATTGGCCACTCTAGTGATCGGGCTGAGCGACATCACAATAGTGAACATGGCCATGGAGAATGCCGCTGAAATGAAGGACATCCTGCAAATCGTGACCCACGCCTTCCTCAGGATGGAGAAGACTGGGCAAAAACCCAACTGCCAGTTTGTTCATCAGAACGTCAGTGACGTTTCTGCACATGACCAAAACACGCGGGATAGGAAACATCTTCTGGAACAGCTTAATGAAATGACCCAGACAGCAGCAAAAATGGAAAAAGTTGATAAAAATATCAAGTTTTCAGACATCATGGACTATGACCCAGAAATGCACAACTGGTACATCCCAGGACTGTGGCATGGAGTCCCTCCTATGGTTCCAGTCAACAGGGGGTACAGTGAAAAAGTCTTTGAGTTAAAGAAGTACCTCTTTGAGTTCATGAGGAACCGCTCATGTAAAAGTCCTCCCAAGGACATCCCTCAGTTTATTGAATGGGTGAAGAGTCTGTGGAATGCTGTGAAACATGAGAACTTCATCTTTAGTTTCCGCAACAGCCTCATAGCAGAAGCCTATAATAATCTGTCTATGAAATATTCAGAGTGGGACTGGGGTTTCCGCCGAGAGATGCATATCTGGGTATCTGAGCAGGAAACTGTCATTCAGAATATTTCTCCTGATGAGCTTGATCTCAGCAATTTGAAATGTGAACTTCAAAAGAAACTATCACATGGAGAACAGAAGATTTTGCAGAGTTTGGAGGAGTACTTTGAAAGCAGAGCAGCAAATCTGCATCTTGTAGAAAAGTACAGGGAAGGTTTTGTCAGGAGTGCTAATAGCCTCAAGCATGAACTCGACAGTTATTCTTCCAATAAACTGCGTGATGCCGTTCACATTACAAAGGGTCGGCACAAGATTGACACTCTTCAAGCTGGATACTTGAGAACAATTGAAGGAAAAGTGCACAGGCTTCTAGAAGAATGTAGAAGGAAAAAGCTCAGATTAGAAGAGCGGGAGTTGGAAGGAGAGTTTGAACGAATGTGGACAGAAACATTGCAGGAAATATCACCCCGTAGCTTAGAAAAACGTGACATACATGCAGATGTTGAGCTACATTTGAGAAAGGATTTGTCCCTTCGAGGGGGGCTAGTCATCCCAAAATTACTAGAAAAAAGTGGATTATTAAGCTACAGAATAAGCACTTTCCAAATGAAAAATGCGTATATAAACTCATCATTCTGTGAACATGTGAAGCAGCACTTCTCTGCTGGAAAAGAGCATTTGTTGAAAGCAAAAGAACTTGTGAAATCCGTGATGAACAAATGCAGTTTGTACATTCAGGAAAAGCTGAGCTCCAAAGCAGATTACGATGAAATGTTTTGTGGTGAACTTTTGTGTGCAATCAATGAGAAGCTTCAAGAGAGTGATGTTCAAAAACTTCATACCACATCTTCCTTGGAAGTGGACCTCAAGCTTCACGTTTTGGGAGAAGCAGCACATGAATTTCAGAAGATGCATGAAAATTTCATTAAGGAAAACAATCCAAGGGGACATCTGGAAAAGCTGAAAACTCAGTATTTTTCTGCTTTCAGAGTTCTGTACCTTGAAAAAGATGCCCTACAGAACAGAGCTAAGGATTTCTGTGATCAGTGTCTCCAACCTGCTCTAGTGGATTATATCAACAAGAGACTCGGGATAGAAATAGTGGACGACATTCTCAACAGTTCTCAGTCGATTGAATATGCCAGTCGGACGTTTTTCCAGTACACTCTGCTGAATGAAATGTTGGAAGGGAAGAATTTTGGAAAGTATGTAGAATATATCAATGACTATGAAGACTTTGTAAAAAGTTGGATCCCGAAACGAGTGTTAGATCACTATTCTAAGAACAAGGATCTGAAGAACCTGGAGGCACAGATTCTCTCAGCAATATTGATGAAAATTAGGGAAGCCCTGAAAAACCTGCAGAATAAAAAGCTTGAGACAATCTCAGAATTTCTGGAGCATTTTTGTGGAGAAATGCAGAAGGAGTTGGTTATTCCCAAGGCCAGTCTAGTGGGGGTTCACTTTAAACATGGGTCAGATACTGGTCAGTTTTCAGATTGTGTTGAAAAATCTCTTCCTGATCTGCAAAGACAAATACTATCTACGTTTGAGGCCTTGAATATCACATCCAAACTCTCCAAATTGGCCGTGAAGCCCCAAGATGAGATCTTCAAGCGAGTGTTTGGCTGTGGGAAGCAGTGTCCCTTCTGCAAAGTTCCCTGTGAAGCTGGAGTGGGAGCGCACGAAGAACACTTTGCAGCAGTTCATCGACCCCAAGGGTTGGGGAAGTATAGAAGTATAGCTACACATGAGCTTTGGTATAACATTTGTTCTACTGATGTGGCTTCTAATGCAGAATTCCAAATTTCAGAGACAGGATGGAAATCCCATCCATACAAAGATTATCGTGTCTATTATCCAGACTGGTGCATCCAACCAGATCCCAGTATCAATGCTTCTGATTACTGGAAGTTCATCTTTAAAGAGTTCAATCATGATCTTGCCCGAGAGTATGATGCTAAGCCAGCTGACCTGCCTGAGGAATGGAAGAAGATAACCAAAGAACAGGCACTGCAAGCATTGAAGGAAACATATAATAGGAAGTAAGAGCTACTCCTTTGAAGGCATCTGCCTTACAAGAGAGGTTTTAAATGAAGCTTGGCATCCCCCAGTTGTGTATTCAATCTCTGTAATTGGTCTGTAAGAAACTCAGGCGTTGCCCACAGTTTTTAAACTTAACCTAGAGCCACTCATATGGAAGTTAGCAAAACAATCTAGTCTTTATTTTCCAGAGGTTCGTAAACTGAAAATACCTCATTCCAAATTGGTTAAGAGTAGCCGTCGGTCAAAATATTCCTCCCCAAGTCTGTGGAGCCCTTTATCTCTTTGGCAAGTGTGTGCTGTTGCAAGACCTCATGCCACCCGAGGTGGGAGGACATGCTGCTGTCACTGCCGGAGTGGAGGAGACGGAGGACAAGCCACCGACACACAGAGCACGAGCCAGTGCCACCCTTCCCCTCTTCTCACCTGCCAGCTGCTTTTCCTCCGGTAACTCGCTCTGAGGGGTCCTTCGTGAGAGTGAGGCATTGATGGGGAGGCAGCCCTGGAGACTTTCTGTACCACAGCAGCAAAGGCAGTTTCCAGGGCCTCTTTCTCGCAAATGACCCCTTACTCAGAGCGAGGAAATAGGGCCAGGTGGGATGCCGGCATGGCTCCCCAGAGACTCTGCCCACCCGACGCCTTGCTCTGAGGGGTCCTCAGAGCAATGCATTGCATAGGCAGCACTCTGGGGAGCTGCACCGGGGGCTCTCTTGCACCGGGGCCGATGTGTATCTCCAGAGCAGCCACCTGCCCATGCTTTAATCACAGTGAGGCACAGGGAAGGTAATGGCACCTGCTCTGGAGAGTGGCCAGCAGGGATTTCCAGAGCGCCAGCTGCCCAGTTCCTCCCTTTGAGAGGGGGGGGGCAACGGCGGTGGAATCAGGACCCAGGGCCTTCCCGGCAGCAGGATGTGCAGGATCTGCCACCCAAGGTGGGGGAGACCCTGATGAACCCCCATATCCTCTGAGACCACGGCATTTTTGACTTAACACAACAATGCTTCTATTGGGTCTAAAGGAGTTATTCTGTCACATTTGCAATTTTGTTTAAAGATTGAGACACGACACATTCTGTGGATGGGGCATGTCCAAAATATATGAGAGAGATCTGCTTTAGAATGACTTCAGTGCCAACAGTTATCATTTTCCAGTTTATATCTCCTGTTTACCCCTTTCTGTATCATGCTTTTGTTAGTAATAAGGAGAATGGTTTCTATCCTAATATAAGTTAACTTAAGATAGTTTCCTACCCTGCCTGACGTAGTTCAGAGGCGGCTGCTCAATCTTCCAGCTTGGCTTTTTAGGAGCTGGAAGGGGGTGGGGGAGGGGAAACCTGGGTGGGGGAGGGGAAACCTTCCCTCCATTTTGTTCCTTAAGTTAAGTTACCGAAGGATCCAAACCAACATTTGTAACTTTGTATCCACCAATGTAGTTAGAATAAGTGTGTAATGATAATATGTAAGTCTCATATCATTTTCTTTTTCATCTGTCATCTTAATTTTTCTATAACCTTTCTAAAATGTATAATGCAATTGTCAAAAGATACATTGAATTCCATTCTTGTCATCTTGTGAACTGTCAAATGCTGTGATTTTTACAAAGCAAGTAATGTTAATAAACAGAATTGTTGGAAATAATTACCTCTTCTTTCCCCATTGATCCCCAAAGTGCTCAGTGGCCTTTCTCTGTGAAGACTGTTCCTGAGAGAGACACAAATAGGCCTTCAGACAGTCAGGCACTGCGGAGGAACTGAGGCAGGGAGCTTACGGTGGCTAAGCCCTAGCTGCTGAGCCACCAGGCCTGGGCCTTGTTCCTTCTTTTCCACAGAACTGCAAAACTCTGAAACCAAGGCCAGCTCCATGTTATTCAAATTAAATTTTCTTCGCAGAGACAGTTAAGGTCAAAACAATATAAAAAAATTTTTTGTCCATCCCTCTGCTGACAAAACACTGTATAGTATTGTTTTATGGAAAAGGAAGAGGGAGCCTGTGACGGGAGACACAGTGAAGGGAGACACAGTGAAGGGGGGTAATGACATGTTATCCTTTCTCCTCCCTGGTTTTGCTCTGCGCAACTGGTTTAAGGGCAAATTGCCCCCCACGAGGCCCTCTATGAGTTCTGTGAACATAAGAAGAGCCCTGCTGGATTTGACCAGCCTCCATCTAATCCAGCATTGTGTTCATGCAGTGGCTAAACAGCTGTCTCCTCCCAGCATCAAGAAAGAGACTCGGTTGGCTCTGAGAGAAGAGGCTCCTCCCAGTGTTGGCGAAGTTGGGCCCTTCCTTGGCCTCTTGAAGGAGTATGTTCCTAAAACGTTCAAGGCTTTAAAGATCAGCACCACGAAAGGTCCAGAAATGCAGTTGACATAACCCTGGCGTAATACATTTGAAACATCTAGCCACAGTAAACAGCGTTGCTGCTCTCTTGTGCACTAAGGGCATCATCAGACGAGTGTTTTATTGCACAATCATTATTGGGCACTCACAGATTTTTGTGGGGCCCTCTCACGACGGCATCTGCCTCCCGCCCCTTCTAGACTTTACACAACAACAAAAAAGCTTATCTATTAAAGTTATCTATTAAAGATGAAAGTTGCCGCTGTCTCCTGCTGTGTGCAGGAGAAATGGTGGTATGAAGAGGCCACATGCAGTTTTTTTCTTCCTCTTTCCTCTCCCTGAAAGAGGAAGTATTGCACAACAAAAGCGGGGGCGGAGAAGCAACGGTAGGCAAGCATGATTTCCCCCATCTAATGGCGCTCTAAGTTTCCAGACCATCCCCAGAGGTAGCCCCACATAAAACGCATTGCAAAAATGGGGGAAATTACAGGGAAGTGCTGCTCCTGTTTTTGTACAAAAATGGGACCAGAAATAAATATATATATATGGGACCTGATCCAATGCCAGTCCCTTCCTCAGATCACACAGGAAAGGTCACTTGAAATGCATTCAGCATCATGCTTGATAAGAAGCCATGAAGAATATTGGTGGTCTGCACAGTAGCCAGAGGAACCACAACATCCTTGGTTTTGGTTTGAGAAGATGATGATGCAAATTGTAGTTATTCAAATGGTGGGACAATCAGCCTAACGTAAGGATTTAACATTTTCCCTTGAGAAAGTCTGAGCATGTACAGAGGTCAAAGAAGTCTGGTGTCTATCAACTTTTGGCTCAGCTCTGAAGTGACACAGAGGTCTGATCCCATCTCTGATCATTATAAGGAGAGGTGCACTCTGCATGCAGGTTTGAGTCAGTGTCCAGATGGATGTGGTCATTCTGAAATGGCTGACAAGCAGAGATTCATCTCCTGCAGTTTCTCCCATCATGGGAAGAGCTTCACCTGTTGATATTGAACAAGGAAGATCTCCGCATTGGGATTCTAGTGGAGTCGCTCTGTTACATTTTATTCTTAGCAATGGCTGCACATTTTATTCTGAGGAAAGTCCATCGATTGAAAATCGATGAAGGGAGTGCTCTTTGCACATGCTCTAGGTCACGCTCTCCTCTTCTCCCGTGCTCAAGGGCTAAGCCCTGGCTCTGTCTGCAGCCTGGATCGACTTCAGCCACGGGGTGGCGATGCTCTCCGGAAAGAGCAGGAGGCTGGCTAAAGGCAGGATCCTCTGCCAAAGGGACGGAAGCCATAGAGAAATTGTGAAAGCGAAAGCAAGTCCGGGCGATCGCTCGGCGATCTTCAGGATTCCCTTCCTCTCCCGCCCCATTAGGCACTAAAGGAGATTCCAGTGTCGAGGCATCGTGTTAGAATCCTCCTGCCAGAGGAAAGTAGGGAACCGAGCGAGGTGCTCTCCAGGCTGCGACAGCAAAGGGTGGTGAGGACAGCCAGGCTGCCTCACGTTAGGAATTGCGCATGTGCGTCCTCCCAGAGGGGCTGTTTGCAGGGCGAGGCCGAAGGAGCCTGCAGGTAGCAGCACCAAAGGGGTCCGGGCGGCAGCGGGAGGCTCATATCTCAGGCGCTTTCCCCTCCAGCCTCCGCTTCCTAGTGCTCCTCCCAGCCCAGCCATTTCCTCCAGACAGACGCACACACTCACTTCATCCCACCTCGCCCATGAAATACTGTATCTTGGGTTGAATTTGACTTTATTTTAATTGTTATTTATATTTTAAATGTTTAACTATTGAATCATGTTTAATTATATTTTTAACATGACTATTTCTATTTGTATGTTTTAATTGTAAATGTTTCAGTTTTGCAAAGCCGCCTTGGGGCCCATTATTGGGAAACGGGCGAGATACAGATGATGATGATGATGATGATGATGATGATGATGATGATGATGATGATGATGCAAGGTATCAATAAAATGAGTAAGTGAAGAGACCCCTCCAATTCAGAATTTAGCAAGCAGCCAGATGAAATGTCAGGAGGTTCATTGGCCACAAGAGGGCACTCCTGCATTAAAAGTAAAGGTTAGTGGATTATTTTGGAAGCACTTATTTACTGGTGAAAAATAAAGGAACAGTTAAAAAAAGAAGCTTGCAGGGGGGGATAGTAACTGCAGCTGGTACTCTGAGGACAGCTTGTGAACCGCCCAGAGAGCTTCGGCTATTGGGCGGTATAAAAATGTAATAAATAAATAAATAAATAAATAAATCACACAGCGATTTATCATTAGCAGACCAGCTTAGTTTTGGAAACAAAACCATGTCAAGTACTTCCCATGCAGCCAATCTGACCCCCTCTAGTTTCACATTTAATGTTTAGCACAGTTTAGTTAAATTAGCTTGAAAGGGCTGGTTTACTTTGATAGCAAGTAGGTAGGACAGTGGAAAATGTAGCACTGTGCAAAAGAAGCATTTAATATATATTCATACAGATTATATCTCACTGTTAAACTAAAGGTGATTGTTGGTATCTTAAGAAAAGCAGTTGACGTTTATTCGTTCAATCGCTTCTGACTCTTCGTGACTTCATGGACCAGAAAGAGTAGTATCCTTCAATAATTGAAAAACAAACCTGTTTCTAGTACTCAGCTGGTGACAGTTAGCTATGGGGTTCATAGTAATTCCAAAACAATCCAAAGCTAGTAACTATAGCTGTGTCTGAGATCCATGCAACCTGGTTTCCCCTTTGCAATCTCTATGATTCAGAATACAGGGCAAGGAACTGAGAAGATTCCTGGTGTACATCATCCCAGGAAATCCAAGATAAGGATTTCCAAATACAAGGCAGTTTTTTGTAAAAAAAAACAAAAAAAAACAGAGAGCTTCGGCTATGGGGCGGTATATAAATATAATAAATAAAGATGATAATGTTCCTAGCCAAAGCTCCCATCCTGGACATGTAATTAAAAGTGAAGTTGTGGCTGAGATAGCCCATCTCTTGAACAAATAACTGACAAGGGATTTTAGCCCATCAATGAGCCCCCTGCCCAAGCAGAGTGTCTTCATTCTGCTCTTCAGGGGTGATGCTTCATCCTGTGAGCTTCTTCAGACAGGGGAAATTGCATTCCCTTACCATGGCTCTGCTTCCTGCATCTCCTCCACTTCTGCAAGAAACTAATTACACCAGGAAGAGAGCATCAACCACGTGGCTTATATTGCCTTGATGCAGTTGAGTGGGAGAGCACCCTCTAGTGGGCATTTTATAGCGCAAGTTTTCACATGGCAGGAAAACCCGACAACTGATTTTTCCCAGAAGAGTTGGGTTTTCTGAGGTTTTATTTTTAGCGTTAGACCGGGAAAATGGGAGTGGGAGACGCACAGGAGGCTGATGGCGTCATCAGAATGACCCACAAACATCCGTGAGTGGCCAATAATGAGCACACTATCAAACACACGTTTAAAGAAGTCCTGTGCGACATCTCTGAACCCCCCTCTCCTTCTATGTTCTCACAGAAAAGCTCCCAGCCTCGTTGCCTGCCCAGGTCGAAGCTAGCAGTTGGATGGGAGTAACTTAACTCCTGTCTGCTCCCCTCTGAGAGCACTGAGAGATAAGCTCACACTGATTCCGGCATTGCACAGGCTGAATAGGCCCAAACCCTACCAGGCCACTTCTGATCAAAATGGGGGTAGCAAGGTCCCTCCTTAGAAGAGCCACAATCTTTGTAATATGTAGGATTGGAGAAGCTGTCCTATTTTGGAAACCAGCGGTTGTCAAAGTGTTGGATAGACTTTTCTGATAACAACAACAACAACAATATATTTGTTACCCGCCTCTCCCTCTGGATTGAGGCTATTCCCATAGGAGGCACTAATGCCCTTTGATGTTCCTTGACAGGATCAAGTTTTTTGAACAATCAGGCTACTATTAAGAGAAAGAATTGTGTATGAAATTCTATACCAACATAAACAGAATGGGAATATGGGGACTGCCAATATAAACATATACTATGTAGGAGCATAAATGTTGGGTAGCTCACCATGGTGCTTGACTTCCTCTCAACACCCCTTCCTTGAGCAGGGGAAGGCCTTGAAGCCTAGCACGTCTCCTTCCTGCCTCCAGGTGCAGTGACCAGTGACAGGTCAACATAGTGATGAAGGTTCCTCACCTGGGAGGAACTTGGTTCCTTGGGGTGGAAGTGGTGAAGGCTCCAGTGTTGAAGTTCAGGAGAAGTCATGATGATGGGGGCTTGGACTGGTTTCTAGTGCTTCTGTCTCCAGTGCTCCTGGTTTGATGGATCTGGCTGTCCCCTTCTTGTCCAACCAAGCTGAGGTTGCAGCTCAGGGTGGGCATGCTGATATAGATGCTAAAAATGTTCAATCTAATTGTATAGTTTACTGTGTAATAGAACAGCCTGCAATTAAAAAGAAGTTGTTAATTAACAAAATGATTTCAAACAATGAGCTGTCCTATTAAAAAAAAAAAGCAGCAATGCTTTCCCAGATACTAAATGGGCTCCTCTGTGTATGCACAGTTGGTTCCCACAGAAAGCAGAAATGTTTTGTGGTATGTTTTGTTTTGAGTGGAAAATCTGAGGTGGTGATTTATTGAGAGTGAAATTGGTAAGTCCCAGTGGCAGATTCTTCCAGTTCTCTCAGATATGGACCATTCTCTTCCTTGCCCACATAATTACAACACACGCTTTAGGCACAGTTGTAATTCATAAAGGCACAAAAAGCTGTCAAAACTGGAACCAGCTCCTTGGAGATCTAGATAAGCTCACCAAGGAAACTTGGTCTGTGCAAACAATTTCAGAAGGGGCTGTGTTGATAGCATTCATTACTGCATCGCTTACAAAACTATTAAAACAAATGGACTTTGGAATCATGAATAAGCTCAAAAAGGGAGTTGCTGAAAAGGGTGATTGGATTGGGGCGCAATCAATCAAATGACCTACACCAGGAGGTTTGGATGTGAAAGGGCAAATTAGTCGTTGAGGTGACACCGGACCAGATTGCCATTTCAAGTGATCCCAGAGACGTCAGACTATCAGAGAGATCCCAGAGACGTCAGACTATCAGAGAAGTCCATGTAAGTAGCTATAGCTAAGCCTTGGATCCTAAGGGCTTCTTCGGCCTCTGAACGCAAAGGAGAAGCTGCCTCTTTTGCGTTCCCCCTTAATCTGGTGTTTTCACTTCAGGATGTTAGGAACTAACTGAACAACCTGCCTGCGAGCTGAGTTTTAAATGAGTTCCTGGAGGTTTTCTCTGCTGAATCCTGAGAAGTGACAAAGTACAACTAAAGTTAAGGTTGGCAGGAGGCCAAACAACCCAGCCAGAGGCAGCCCTACCGTTTTGCAGAGGAGGGGTGGGCAACCTTTTTGGGTCAAAGGCTGCATTTCCACATGGGAAATTAGCTGGGGGCTGCATACTGCCAGCAGTGGGTAGGCCAAGGCAAGAGTGGGTGGGGCACCCCTTTCTCCCTCACACACATACACACATCAGCATTGTTGGGGGTTGGGGATTAATCTCTCCCCAAGCAATCCTAATACAGCCAAAATGGCTGTTTCCATGCTGCACAGCAGTGCATGGACCGTGGTCGTGGCTGCATCAGGGTTGCTGAGGAGAGATGAGGTTAAAGGGGCCCCCTCCCCACATTCCCAGTGAAGACTGCAATATGGGGACAGTGGTTTTTCCCCCACTGCCCTGCTGATGCCCCCAGCTGGTATTTAAGGTACCATTAAGGCTGACAGACAGATCTGGCATATGGGGTGCATCCACTGTGAAATTCTCCTGGCTAAGCTTCAACGCAATGAAAGGGAGTGTGCAGTGACTGTGTGCAAGATGGAGCCTGGCTGTTCCCATCCATTTCAGTGAGGCTTGTGCAGAAAAACTCCCCAGTGATTGTGCCCTGTGTTAGTTAGAAGTTGGGGGAGGTCTACTTGGATTTATTTGGCTTTAGGCACCAAAATAGGTTGGGCTGGCCCAGAATCCACCCCAACCTGAGGGAGGGGGCTTCCAAACAAGGATTTTAACATGCAATTACCCTGGCTCGTTTGAAGAATTGTAGGGGGTGTAGTCTTTTTAGACATGGTCATCTTCCATTTGTAACTCTCCTATGCTTTCTCTCTGCTGCTTCTGTTAAAGAAGAAAAGATGTGATAGCTGCACAATGGTTTTTGAGTGTTAGAGCTCTCCATCTGGAAGCACCCAGAGAATGACCTCTGCCGCCTCCCATACCTGACCTTATATTACGGGTTTCATCACATAATCAGTATATATTGCTGCTGTTTTTATCTGGTTGAGCTTTTATATTGTATTTTATATTATGGTTTTATACTGTTGTTTTATACTTTGAATGTTTTTAATTTTTGTGAACCGCCCAGAGAGCTCTGGCTATTAGGTGGTATAGAAATGCAATAAATAAATAAATACATTATTGGGGGCAGGGGAGAGAGAGAGAGAAGAGGATTTCTGTTTTTGGAGGACTGTGCAATTTAAGGAATCTGCCTCAATTATGTCTAGTTTGGCCTCCATTCATATCTCTTCCCTACTATGAGGTATTTTCTCTCCAGCTGTGGGGAAACCACTCCTTCAATGGGCAATCCCACCATTGGGGGTTTTTTCCCCTTATTTTTAGCAAATGCTTATATTTCAAGGCCTTAGGAACTCTCTGCCATTATAACTCAAGAGTTCCACAGTCTGACCCTCTTCCACTGCCACTGCAGTAAAGACTGTGGATTACAACCCAATTAAATCAATAAAAAGGCATCCGGATGCAGTTTTCAAAAGGAAGGTTTATTTTCCACTCCAGGTGCCAAGAAATCTCTTTGCACAAAGGTCCTCTCCTCCGATCAAATGGGAGAGCAGAGACCACGAACAGAGATTAAGGGCGGATCCACACATCGTTCCGAAATCGTGTGCATGCGCCCAAACTACGGCCCCAAAACGATAGTGTGTACCACAGCTGAAGAGACGGAGGCAGCGGCGGCTGGGGAATGGATGCCCTTCTTGCTTTGTCGAGCCTTCATGTTTCAGAAGGGGCCAAAACCAAGAAGCGGCTGATTTGGGGCGGAAAGGGTTGGGGCTTGTTTGCCACAACAACCTTCTTTCCTTCTTTTTCAAGTCTGTTTTTCCCCCTCGAATAGTGTGTACCACAGCTGAAGAGACGGAGGCGGCAGCGGCTGGGGAATCCGGGCGCGTCTGCCGCCGGCGCTGCCGCCTGCTGCCTGCGTAAGAGCAACCCGGTCGGAGAGCTCGGCTTCCGCCTCCACCGAGCTCTCCGACCCGGGTCGCTCTTACCCAGGCAGCAGGCCGGCGGGGAGGCAGAGGCTGGCCTGCTGCCTGGGTAAGAGCGACCCGGGTCAGAGAGCTCGGCTTCCGCCTCCGCCGAGCTCTCCGACCCGGGTCGCTCTTACGCAGGCAGCAGGAGGCTGGCAGCAGCGGCGGCGGCAGACACACCCGGATTCCCCAGCTGCCGCCGCCTCGATCTCCAGCTGTGGCACACACTATCGTTTTGGGGCCGTAGTTGGGGCGCATGCACGCGATTTCGGAACGACGTGTGGATCCGCCCTAACTTTTAGTTTTCTACAGAATGAAAAACATCCTACAGTTACAATTGGCTACTAGCCCAAATTGTCACCTTTAACGTCACCAGACGTCAGATAGGGAGGGAAATGGTTAATTCTGCCCAATCTCCCTTTCTGCCCAACCCCCTTCGCAATGTCCCTTGGGACATTCCTGTCCCACCTTGCCTACTTGGCAGAAACTTTCCCGCTTCACCTTCCTTCCATCCAATCAGTATTCACTGTCCCTTCTGAAATTCCCGCCGGAGCGTGTGGAAGGGAAGGTGAAGAAGAAGCCCCCAGCCCTCAAGATGGCGCCTGACATTCCTTTCGATGGGCGAGCTTCCCACCTCTTATTTCTCTCCCTGGTTTCTTGCCGAGCTGTGGGGAAAGGAGAAGAGGCATGTGTGTGTACGCCAGCTGCGCAAGCAAGCGCCTGGTGATTTAACCAGCAGATCGTCCTTTACACTTGAGTAAGCGACCTTATCCAAATAGGCAAATGGGGCTTACTCATCTAAATCACTTAGAAATCACCCAAGGATGGCATTTTTGGGAAGGGAAATGAGGGATCTTGGAAGAAGGAGGGGAGGGAAGGAATGGACGACAGGAATAGTGGGAAATCAGTTATTTTCCATAACACCACCATCTTGGAATAGTTTAAATCTTGTAGTAGCTTGGTATAAGAGTAGGGTGACCATATGAAAAGGAGGACAGGGCTCCTGTATCTTTAACAGTTGTAGAGAAAAGGGATTTTCAGCAGGTGTTATTTGTATGCAGACAGCATCTGGTGAAATTCCCTTTTCATAGCAATGGTTAAAGGTGCACGTGCCCTCCTCTCTTTTGTATCTGGTCAAGACGGCAGGACTCCTGCAGCTTTAACTCTTATGATGAAGACAAAATTTCACCAGCTGCTACATGCATTCAAATGACACTTGCTGAAATTCCCTTTTCTATACAACTTTAAAGATACAGGAGCCCTGTCCTCCTTTTCATATGGTCACCCTATATAAGAGGCTTAGGCATGAGATGGGCAAAAAATACTAGAGAGAAGGCAAGCCATCAAACAAGTTAATTTATTAAGGTTGTGATCCTATGCATGCTTAGGCAGAAAAAAAAAGTCCTTCAATTTCCAGCATTTCCCAGCTAGCATGGGGAATGCATGATAGGATTGTGCCTTAAAGGGATATTTTGTATATATGGGAAACTAATATTTACTTTGGGGGTTTCAAGAGACTGCTTACTGACACCTCTAGAAGATTCAAGAGAAAATGTTGCTAATATAAGCCTCTTAATGACTTCTTTTACCTCAGACCAAATTCCCTAAACTTCCACCCCAGCCAAATACACTCACAGCCTGCTCCAACACTTGGGTACAGTTTTCCTCTGACTCCGAAAGCTCTTCCAGCAGTATTTCTGGCTGCTTGGACTGTCTACCTGGGTTTTTTCCTGCCTGCTGTGTTTTTACTTACCTTCTGGAAAGTCTTAGTCTAGCCTCACTGCCACCTGTTCCCTACTCCTCATCTTCACTGGGCCGTATATGGATATCCCACAGATACAACTTAAAATCCAGGCCTTAGCTATTCACTTTCTTCTCATCTTTCTCTGTCCGTCCATCTATAACGTCACCCACCAACCAGCAGACCTCCTCCCTCTCACACCACAGGCTCCCTAATTCCTCTACTGTCAACTGAACTCATTTTGCAACTGATCTTTTCACCTAGCTAGAATCCCAGCCAATCAAAACTAAGGGCTCATCTACAACAAGCAAGATATTCCACTACGAAACTGGTATATAAAAGGCAGGAGCCACACCAAGCAGGATATAGGGGTATGAAAGCGGAATATGGTATGTGTCAGTGGGCCCAACGGTTGTCAGTGCACTTCAATACCACTATAAAGCCGTAGTGTGGCTCCTGCCTTTGATATACTGTTTTCATACTGCTTTCATAGTGGAATATCCTGCTTGGTGTAGATGAACCCTGAATTAACCTGATTCAGGCCCCATATTCAAAGCGATTGTCTCTGCTCTTCCTTGCCCCACTCCCAGCCATTCAGGATATTGCTAGTAAGAACTACTACACAGGCTTTTCACAGTAACAAAGGCTTCAGGCCTACTTAGATACATTATTACAGCCTCTCAGAGGCCGCACAAAGTAAACGTTACAGAACAACAACAATTATATCCATGCCATTTCTTCATACCCTTCCTTGAAAAATGACTTTTGAAATGGCCAGACGTTAGAGCCTCTTTGTCCAGTCTACTACTTATTCTTTCCTTGCTCTTCCCCCCTCTCTTTTCAAGGGTGTTTTGAGATTTGGCTTTTATGGTCCCATCACCCTGTCTCATTTACGAAATTTCACAAGGTGAGTGCGTGGGAGTCTTCACAATGTCGCCATAAACTCATCACCCTGCAGTGTTTTTCTACCACTTCTTCCATATATTTTCTTATTGCAGAAAAACCATTAAAAAATTTAAATGGAATAGCTGAACAATGTCTTCCATCTGAGAGATTAATCCCCACCCCCAGCAATACTGATGGTTGTGTGTGAGAGAGAGAGAGATGGGGAGTGAGAAGGGGGTGTCCCACCCACTCTTGGCTTGGGCCTACCCACTGCCGGCAGTATACAGGATGGGGCAATTTCCCATGTGTTTGACCCAAAAAGATTGCCCACCCATGAATGAGGCAAAGTAATGGTGCCAGAAAAGCCTGGTTTAGAAGCACCTTTACTTGCTGTGCCCTGCATAATTCATGCTCTGTGAGCCTTGATAATTCCAGGAATGCCACCTAATGTCTCTTGCTCCTAGATGAACTGTGACACAGATTTTTTTTAAAACCAGTTTGAGAGTAGACAGCTTGATCATGAGTCTGCCTTTTACCACTGACTGCATCTTAAATAATAATAATAATCCACAATTATCAAGAGTTTGGCTTTTACACAGCCAGGCTTTGCAAGAGGAAACCTTTGATCTGATTCTTTTGGGAGGGACCTTCCAAACTTTTAGAAAAATACCCAGTCCGGAGCCAATTCTTTTACTTTGGGCTGTCCTCCAGGAAGGAGTTAAGATTGAAAGTCAGCATCAACTCAACAAGGACAAAAGGTAGAAAGATATAGCCAAGATTTCTATGCTGTCATGGATACCTGAGGATGCTAACATGAGGGTATTACTCTAAATGAGCACCATGGATGTAGATGGGCAGGGAATTCCATAAGGTGTCTCAGACTCACACCTCTTTGCTCACTTACTTGGGGTATTTCAAGGGCAACTTTTCACTTGTGCAATAGTAAGTTAAACAAGAACTGAGTCATGCTGCTTTCCTAAGGTGTGTGAGAGGGAGGGAAATATGTATTTGCAAAAAGCTTTGTGCCCATAATGTTTGCAATTTACATTTTCAAGCATAAGCTTGAAACATCTTAGGGACAACTACACTTTATATTAGTCACACTTCTTCAAACGTGCATTTTACTTGGGGAGCAACCCAATGTCCCCTAGACAGCGTCTGGGGGACTTTGGATTTTTCGGTCGCCAGGAAACCGCGCTCTCCGCTGCCTCCGCCTACCTTTCCGCCCTCAGGGCGTTCCTGAGGGCGGGGAGGAGAGGAGGCCGGGGCGGCTGGCTTACACCGTCCCGGCCTCATTCCCTCTCCCTTCCCGAAGCCTCCACTAAGGTAAAACGCAGAGAGGGAAGTTCGAGGCACCTCCGTTTCTGCGTACGATACGCTTAGATCCCGGAGATAGGGGTACCCAGGACGAAACCCATAGGATTGTGCTCTTATCCACTGCCATTAAAAATGGGGAGGCATCTGTGGGGCCCAATCTGGATCATGCACCCGATCTGGATCCCTGGGCCAGTTTCTTGCAGAACATTCACACGCATTCACGCCGCTGCTACTGCCCCCAAAATGCTGTTTGCAATAAACAGGAACTTCACGGGCAGTTAGCAGCCCGTGGGGAATTTCCCACTTTCCCACTGACTCACCCACCCACCGGTTTTTTTGCCTCTTCTTTCTTGCCAACCAGACTGCGAGCAATGGCCACGGCAGAAGGGAAAGGACTCAAGCCAGAAGGACGCCCTGAGCTTGGCGAAGTGGGTGGGATCCCCCTGTTTAAAACCACCTGTAATGAATGGGGCCGGATCCAGGGCTTCCAAGCCAAGCCAGATGACCTGCTCATTTGTACCTATCCCAAAGCAGGTAAGAATCTCTTAGGAGCAAAGCTGCATCCGTTTTGGGAGCGCACAGCTGCCAAGTGCTTGCACAGGAAAATAACTCCAGAGAACTTCAGCTTTATAGTGGCTTCAGGCAGTTAAAGGCTCTGATTTCAGTGGGCCTCTGAATCCATTCTGGGTTTTTGTTAGAGCCAGCCAGGAATCTAAAGGAGCTATCCAACGTGCTGAACCCATTTTGAGGATAGGGTTCTGGCGAAAATCCAGAATGGATTCACAGCTTGACTGAAATCGGAGCTTCAGACAGAGGGTTTTACTAGACAGCCAGTTCAGCTCTCTGGGATCCGGATCAGAGTGTGCAACAATTCTTTTATTCTCAGAATATATGTAGGGATGAAAATCTGCATTTCAGGGGTTTGTTTTTAATCAAGTTTCCAGCCTTTATGAATTTCAAACTTGAAACTGTTTGCAATGTGCCATGAATCCTCAACAACCAGCAGAGGGAGACCAACTCCGACTGAAGTGGGGACTTCACTTCAGTAGTCTGTGTAGTTCCTTTCCTCTTGTCATGGCTGGCACAAGCAGCATCAACCATGTGAAATAAGCACATATTAGTAAAATGTATATCATCTATTTAGGTTGCAGAGTTCAGCTTGTCTTGGGGTACTTCCAGAAGAGACTTCTATTGTGGCATTCTCCTGCCTCATTCACAGAATTTTACAGGGAGCCCGGCTGGCATTGTCATCTTCCGTTTGTAACCCTCCTGTATTTTCCCAATGCATCTTCCATCTTTATTAAGAAAAAAAATTCCCATGATACTAGAACCTGGGGTCATCCCATGAAGCTGATTGGTGGAAGATTCAGGACAGATTCAGTATTTCCTTCACACAGCGCATGTTTAAACTATGGAATTCTCTACCACAGGATGCAGTGACGGTCACTAATTTGGATGGCTTTAAAAGGGGGCTGGATAATTTCCTGGAGGAGATTATCCTATTATCCAATGTCTATTAGCCCTGATGGCTATGTGCTAGCTTCAGTATCAGAGGTGGATATACATCAGTTGCTGGAGAACATGGGTGGGAGGGTGGCCATTGCATCGTGTCCTGCTTGTGGGGCCCTGGTTGACAGCTGGTTAGACACTGTGTGAACAGAATGCTTGATTAGATGGACCCTTGGTCTGATCCAGTGTGGCTCCTCTTCTGTTCTTAAGGAGGGACAGATGGAATAGCTGAACAATGCCTTTTGATTGGTGGTGCTAGAAGCCCTTCTTCAAGAAACACCTGCCAGTGTAGAACTTAGATCGCTTAAGTAAGCATAACACTGAACACATGAATACTGATTCCTTCTTCCTCTTCTCTTTCCCCCCACAATACCAGGCACCACATGGATACAAGAGATAGTAGATATGATCCAACAAGAAGGTGACCTGGAGAAATGTCAGCGGGCCCCTGTCCATCGCCGACATCCATTCATTGAGTGGGCACGGCCGCCCCAGCCCTCAGGTGACACACACCATTGTCCATGCTATAAACTAGGGTGGCGCTCCAGATGTTTTAACCTACAATTCCCATCAGCCCTAGACAGCACAGCCAATGGTGAAAGCTGATGGGAGTTATAGGCCCAACCTGCTGGAGGGCTATAAGTTGCCCCATCCTTGAAATAAACCTTGAACTTGTTCTGTTGCCCCCAAATAACCCTGGGAATGGTAGTTTAGCAAAGGGACAAGAAAGGCTTAAGATTCCTGAAAAAGGATTCTCAGCAACAGTACAATGCCTCACGTCTTTGAACAGGGGTGGACCAGGCAGACGCGATGCCCTCTCCGAGGATTCTGAAAACCCATCTCCCTGTGCAGCTGCTCCCTCGGTCCTTTTGGGAGCAGAACTGCAAGGTAAGCGGGCAGGAGATCAAACACGCTTTAAAAAACGAGCTTCCATTTTGCTTTATTCTCAAACATTCTGGAGTAGAGCTGAGGGCCAAACTTAATTGCATGGATGTCTAAAGAGCAGCTACAGGATGGGGGTGGGTGGGAGCACTGTCAGGACTATAGGGGGTGGGCAGTTTAAACTCCCCCCCCCTCAGGAATGCTCAAATGGAGGCTTCCCCCCAAGGCAAATAGCAGCTTCACAGGAGCACTTTGTGTTGGGACTGGTCCATGGTCAGGGGAAAGGTTTAAATTCTCCCTCCCCACTCTCTGAGGTCTTGATGCTGCTCCTCCCTCCTCCCTTGCAGCTTCTACTTACAATTTTTTTTAATATGCAGGTTAATTGCGTTTGCGCAATTAATGTCATATCTAGTTTGGCCCATAGTCAGCTCTTTTACTATGACCCTGTTCAGATGACACACTAAGCCATGGTGGTTAAGATTTTAAGCTAAACATAGGTTAGCGTGTTGTATGAACCATTCCTAACCACGGTTTAAACACACTCACTGGGCCTGTTCAGAAGACACCTTAAACTCTGCTGGTTAAGGCTTTTGGTTAAGCAGCAGGGTTTAAAGTGTTGCATGCAATGCATTTTGCTAAACCCTGATCGCTTTCTAACCTGTTGGACCGTCTGCAGCAGGGTTAGCAACTCTAACCGTGGCTTAAAGACTTGTGTGCGACAGCATGGCTTGTGGTTAATGCTAACCCCACAGTTTTACTAACCACAGTCCCTGAGGTGTCGTCTGACCAGGCCCACTAACCATTTCCTGCAAAAGGGTTAGTGGCCTAACCATGGCTTAAAGAGTTGTCTGAACAGGCCCCACATAGCTTGTAAATCAAACTGTGGCCACAAAGTGGCGCAACTAGTTCCCATTTCCAGTGGTTTCTCTGAATGCAATGGAAATCCTTTTGGGTGGATGCCACCAACGGCACGGAGTCCTCCATGGGGCATCTCTCAGCTGCTGTCACACGATCAATAGTTGTCTGGACTGCAAGGGCTGCATCTCAGCTTCTTATGACCTTCCCAGAGAATGTTCAGCAGGCACAGGATGCTAGTATACATTGCCAATGCTAAGCGGGTCTCTTTATTCTCCTGGAAGCCCAGGGTAAGCTCCTCTGAGTTCCCTGAAGATAAAGCTGGGTGCCTGTCAAATAAATAAATAAATAAAATGCCTCTTCCGTTTGTCTTTCCCACCACCAGTTCCTTTACGTAGCAAGGAATGCCAAAGACTGTGTGGTGTCTTATTTCCACTTCCAAAGAATGAACAAGATGAACCCTGATCCTGGAACGTGGCCAGAATATGTTGAGACTTTCATGGCAGGCAAAGGTGAGTGAAACAAGATTTCAGAAGATAACAAGACGTCAAAAAGTAACACAGACAATTGGGGGTGCGGGGGGGGGTTACAACGAGGAAAAAGCCAGGTATAGTACATGATGCTTATAAATCACATTATAATGGGGGAAATGATGTTGCTGGGTAAGGTACATCAGGCTGTTTGGCTGTTCAGTGTCTCAGATTTCATTCTTTCCAAAGAAAGTTTAAGGTCTTCAGAGTTGTAGGGAAATGGCATAAAAATGTGTGAAGCGTGTCTGTAAAGCTAATGTCTAAAACTGGAGAGGAGAGCCCATTTTTTTTATTCACTGAGCAATCTTTCAAACAGTTGAGGTTGGCAGCTCTGAAGTCAGTGGGTTTGCGAATCAACACTGGGATTCAGTCAGAACTCTAAAGGAGCTATCCAACGTTCTGAACCTATTTTGGGAATTGTGTTCAAAACCCTGAGTAGCGCCTTTGGATTTCTGACTGAAACCCAGTGTGGATTCACAGCCCCACTGACATCGGAGCCACTCCACTGCCTTCACATCGAATTGAAAGTGAGACGAGGAGCAATACAGGGGGGCTGCATGAAACCTATGGGCTGCATGTTGCCCACCTCAATCTAAAGACTCTCACTAGTTTCAGTGAGAAGTATAGTGCAAGAACAGTAATGTCTACTCAGAACTAAGTTCCCTTGGCTTCAATAGAACTTACTCCCAGGTGAGTGAATATAGGATTATAGCCTTTATTGCAACTAACTTTAGTTGGATAAGGGCCTTTGTGCAGAATTTTCAGCATACCTGTGGAAGAGAGCTGGGGACTCACAACTACCCCTGACACATTGGGGAACGCTTACTTCCTTTGCGAGGGTGCCTTCTGCCGTGGGACAGGTCACTACGCAACTCACTGCTCCCCCTGTTCCGTTCTGTGTCCTCCAGTTGGCTGGGGCCCTTGGTACGACCATGTAAAAGGTTGGTGGAAGGCAAAAGACACTCACCGTGTGCTCTACCTCTTCTATGAAGACATCAAAAAGGTGAGTGTTGTCTTGAAGGAGCAAATGGGGTTGCAACAGGCTTATTAAACTATCTTGTCTGGACATTCATTCCTTTTCAAAGGTAGAAGTGGGGGGTGGTTGAGATTGGTAGATTGTCCTGGAATTTTAGCAAGTCCAACAAATAAATGGTGATACTAAAAAGGAGAGTTTGTTCCTCAGCCTCTCTTTCTTGACAACACAACAGGCTGGGTAAGGATTTTGTTCTTTGTGAGCCTCAGCCTTTTTTTGTCTTAAGGGGGACTCCTAACGTGTGACCTATTAGCTTGAGTGTCTCCACCGCACCGCACCCCAAACAAAATAAAAGTAAAAATGGGTTCCTCAACTAGGCATCCCTTGTATGAGAGCGAGCTTTCTGGATGGTGCCCCTTGAGAAGATGGCATAGGACTCCGCTCTGCACCCAGGCAACGTCTACAGGGGATGTTGGGATCAAGAACTGAACCAGCTCATAGGAGACAGGACGAACTGGGCAGCAAACCTCTCTTTGGCACCCAGAATGAATTGCTGTTGAGGATCAGTGGCATCCCCCCACCCCAAAAAAAGCTCTTGCAAAAGGAAGCAAAAAGAGGCTGATAATAAGCTGGTCAGCAGTAGGGCCTCACATCAAATTTTCCTGCCCTCTATCTGTTCCCTGTCTTATCATTCTTCAAATCCTGTTCCCAGTCTCATCAATTTACCTCCCTGCAACTTGTCCTAATTTGGTGTTCTTGGATTTGATCCTGCAAAAACTGTTCATGCCACAGCTACTTTGGGACACTACAGCAGGGATAGGAAACCTCCATCCTGTGGACCGGATGCAGCCCTTGGGGTTCCCCATCTATCTTGCAGTCTTGTTTTGCTCTTATCTCTGAGATAAGAGCATATTTAAAAGCTTCTTTTGCTGCTCTCTCTGATCAGTAACAAGAGGGTATTTAAAGGGAATTAACCCTCTAGTGTCTAGAGGGAGGACAAAACTTTGACCATAGTGATAAATTCTATGAAGATTGGGAGAACAATACTAATGTAATGTGGTTCTTCTAGCTTACATTGCTCCAGATGTTACTATGGACAGATTGTGGAATACCTCAATGTGAACTGTCCTCATGGGCAATTTCAGAACCATGATTTACAAGCAGCTATCCAGGCAGGAAATTGGAACCGTAGGAAGAAATTGGATTCCTCCACGGCTCCCAACAAATGGAATAGTTATATTGTTCATTGTAGCAATAACTGTGGCCATATTGGATCGAATAGAACTTTGCTTTGAAATAATGACGGGACAATTTCCTTTTTAAATGGCGTTAAAATAAATGTTTTTAATATTTTCAGTTTAAATTCTCACATTGTATGAAAAATATTTTTTTTTTAAATTAAAAAAAATATATATAAACCATTACTGTAAAAACTGAACAGTTCAAAACAGAGTATATCACAGCTGCTGTTTTCCGCACCCCCTCTCTCTTTACAGGATCCAAAGCGTGAAATCCGGAAGGTGATGCAATTTATAGGAAAGCAACTAGATGAAGTCACTCTGGACAAGATTGTCCACCATACCTCATTTGAAGTCATGAAAGACAACCCCATGGCCAACCGGGCCGGTGTGCCCCTCTCCGTCATGGACCAGTCCATTTCCCCATTCATGCGGAAAGGTATGTCCACCTTCTCCTTCATCTTCTTTATTTGGGGCAATGTAGAGAATGCTCAAACATGCAGGTGCTGGCTCATTAAAATTCCACAAGTCAGGTAACCTGAAGGAAACCATCGTCTTAAAGTACCCAATATTAAAAAAAATGCCAAAACCCCCCACTAAACAAGCTGTGAAACACTGATGACCCTTTCTCTGTATTTTGGAATATAGGGCCAGCGGCTGATGGGAGGGGGATTATTCCAGCCTCTTGATGATATCCACAAATTTAGGGTGACTATTTCTAGGGCCCAATAGCAGAAAGTTAAATTTGAAATTCCTCCCCATTTCATTTCTGAGTAGCGTTTGTGTGTGGTTATCTTATAGGAACAGTTGGTGACTGGAAGAACCACTTCACGGTGGCTCAGAATGAGCGATTCAATGAAGACTATCAAAGGAAGATGGCAGACACCACCCTGACTTTCTCCATGGAGCTCTAAAACCCCACTGCTGGAACTCCCGAAGAGGAACTCCCTCCTTAAAGGGAGGATTCATCTCAGCCAACATTGTCAGGAGCTTTTCTTTTTCCAGCTGTGCTGTGGGGCCTGCAGATCCTAATTGCACCAAATAAAAAACCAAAACAAATTCCCATAATCTTATAGACCCTATGTTTGGATGCTTGTTTTCGTATGTGGGTGGGGACACGTATGCTTTCTGCTTGATTGCATTTGCTTCTGCAAATCGTGCAATTAGGGTTCTGGCACAGAATCTAGTGGCCCACCCCCTAGGCTCCTGGGAATCCTAGCTTTCAATGAAGGAGGCGGAGGGGAGAAAGCAAGTCTACGTAATTGCAGATAAGCTCTTTAAAAAGTCAACACAGCGTTTCTACCGATTGTTCTGAGACTGTGGGCAGGCTTTCAATTGACCTAGTGGAGGGAGTGTTTCCGTAGTTCCTGGTTCCACTTATGTACCTATTTCCCCGCTCCATCTGCTGCCCACCAACACCTCTTGAGATCTTCCTTGCTACCATTCTGTGTTTATACAACAGGAAGAGGCAAGGGGATTCCACACGTCGTACTGAGGCCGCTTCCATGCGGCCCCAGTGCGACCCCAAAGCGATCGTATAACTTGCCTGTAAAAGAGACGAGGAAGAGGCATCCTTGCCGGTGCCGCCACCCACCTCCCTCATCGTGGCCGGGACGGAGAGCTCGGCGGAAGAAGGCGGGGTGGAGAGCGGAAGAAGCTCTCCACCCCGCCTTCTGCCGAGCTCTCTGAGCTGGCTGGCGAGGAGGGAGGTGGGTGGCGCCGGCGGCAAGGACGCCTCTTCCTCGTCTCTTTTACAGGCAAGCTACACGATCGTTTTCGGGGTGCACTGGGGGCGGATGGAAGCGCCCTGAGTACGACGTGTGGAATTCCCCAAGCTCTCCAGAACCCTAAAGTCTCTTCTTCTAAAACCTACACTCCCCCACACACACACTCCTGCTCTCATTCTAGATTCTGAGATATCAACAGACCAGTTTTCAAGCTTACTATTGCCACATAAAAGCTAATAACATTTTTTTTAAACGAAGACACCATACTGAAACCTGAGATTCTTTGGCATGCACTTTTTTTTTTTTAAAGCGCCATTCTTTAATGGGACTGCAGGGGGCAGGACACCCTCAGCCCTGTGGCCACAACTTTCAGATACGTTTGAGTGTCAGGAGCCCGAAATAAGCCAGTGCAGCAATCAAAAAAATCTCTACTATGTTCTCATCACAACAGGCTATACGTGTTCATTTATCATCTACGTTTCTGTGTTATGATACTGGGAGTCCCCTTTTTTAGCCTCTGGCTCCCTACACCCAAAGGCTGGTTCCTCAGGGGCTGGCTCAGGAATGTCGCTTCCAATGGTGGCTGCATCTTGGCTGATGGTCAGGCTAAGGCTTCTCTCCTTGTCTGCCTTCTCCGTTGCCCACTTCTGTAGCACTGCTTGCGGCCAGTTGACTTGGAAGTAATACTGCTGAACTTCGGGGATAAACGGATGCTGTCTCTCATGGTGAACATCTGCCGTCACCTCAGCCGGAAACACCAAAAGGCTGTGTTTCTTCTTCAGATCCCATGCTTCTTCACCATCTTTCTCTTGCCCATTTGCAAGACCCATGGCTGAGTCTTTTGGGGGAAACTCAGCCAGAGTCTGGGCACTGTCATCTTTAGGGGGCTGCAGATCAGAAGAACCCAATAGCTCTGTCTCCAAAGAGTCAACATCCATAATGCAGTTTTCTGTCAGAGCAGGAGATAGCTTGGGAAATCAAAAGTGTGGAATTGGATGGTCTTCAGCTATCTTTTCATAGAAGGTATATTTGTGACTACCAGGAAGGTTAAGGTCAAGGAGCAATCTCTACCCGTACCACTGGCTCACGCAACTGGCATCGCACTAATAAGCGGGAAGCCGAGGGAAGTTCCTGGAATAAAATTAGGTACGGGGGGAAAAGTCTGACTTGGAAACCAGCAATGAGAATAAGGAAAGATTTAGGCCACATCTATTCTATACTTCAGCTGTAACCCTAAACACATGAACAAGAGTGTAGGATGCACTGAACACAGAAGGACATACTTCTGAATAAACAAAAGTAGGATTATATTGCTAATAAGAGGGCCCCTGAGATACAGGGAAAGGTAGATCAGTGGGTAATAAGGTGAAGGAAAGATGTGCCATAAGGTGTGGGGAAGAGGGATGTGATGCCCTGGAGTATTATTACATGGAAGGTGCAGCCTCATGTATGTTTAGGCAGGAAAAAACCCTACAATTCCCAATATGCTTGGTTCACACCTTTTTCTGTCTAAACATGCATCGGATAGTGCCCTGAGAGAATGTCTTGACAAAAGTGAAGTCATTTAGCCCAGAAATTCGATCACAGGCACTTACTATTTTTCCTGAGTTAAGTGTTCAGGTGAGGAGCTAGTAGAATCTAAATTTGAATTGATTAATAACATCTCCAAAGTTAAGAATTATTAATATTCTTAAAGAGCAGGCATGAAAAGTGTGTGTGTGTGTGTGTGTGTGTGTGAGAGAGAGAGAGAGAGAAAGAGAAAGAGAGAGAGAGAGAGAGAGAGAGAGAGAGAAAGCAACGTAACCATATAACCCAGCTTTCCCCAACCTGGTCCCCTCTAGATGTGTTGAACTGCAATTCCCATAATCCCACAGCCACCTATGCTGGCTGGAGGGTGCTGGGAGTTGCAGGCCAATACATCTGGAGGGCACCAGGTTGGAGAAGTCTGATATGACAGATGCCTAATCTGGAAACAGAACCGACAAACAGTGGTTTACACATTCTGTTTTCTCCCTCCTAGAACAGGGAACAAAGCCCAGTAACTTTACATCAGCCTGGCATCCTTTAGCCTACGGGTCCCAATCTGAGCTGGTTCCTAACCAGTTACACATACCTATGTTAAGTGACGTGCAAGGGCCATTTCTAGCCTCCCCGATGCCATCCTGTTGTCTCCACAGTCAGAAAACAGTGCAGTGTTTTTGAAAGCGTAAGGAAAGTGGGCATCCGTTGCTAAGGCTTGGAATCTTCTGTTGCCATGACAACTAGGGGTCCCTCCCACCTGTTGCCGAGACAACTGGAATTCACCTGGGGATGAAGGTTTCATCTCTAAAGCCAAACCAAATCTATTTGTCTAAGGGCTGGCAACACCTAGTAATCTCAGCTGCCCTTTGCTGGATGGCTAATTTCCTGATCATGAGAGCATTTTCTTATAGTCAATTCTACAGCTCCACATATTTATGTATTTTTCCTAATTTAAAGTCAGTAGTAACATATAAGTTATTGAGATGTTTCTCATTAAGCCAGTTTTCAGTAAGCTATTCAAATGATGTTAAGTTATGAAGTCAATCTCACTGCAATGTCTCCCACATATAATGCCTAAGCTAAACAATAAAATTGAAAGGAAGTATCCTTTGCATTTGTTGATTTAATTAAATGGTAGATCTTGACAGTTATACGTTTGTATATTCTTCCCCTTTCCGCAGATCCAACCATCTCACTAAACTTAAATTTTAAAAGCAAGTAGAAGCCCCATTTTAACTGCAACCAGATTTGCCTTAGTCATTTATTTAGCTTTCATTAATCACCTTATCAGATTTGCCTAAAACAAGGTACAGAAATTAAGGATTGTAAACATAAAGGGTTGTACCCAGATTTAGGTCTGCATAACTGGGCTGGCAGAAGCAGCCAACCCCGCCTTTTCCTTTCCATGGAAGACCCTCCAACCCCTTGAAAATGCTCCACACAAGGTTGGGGGACCCTGCTGAATGAGGTGAACTGTAGTAGGGAGGGGGTATCCTAAAAGTTTCATAACCATTGATCAAATGGCACAGAGGCAGTAAGTGTCTGCAAATTTCTATTGGCTGCCATTTTATTTCAATGCGGCAGTCAAAATATTCACTATGCCTAAAACCATCCCAAATAGTGGTAGAAACCAATCCTAAAAGATTTCATCGATCAAATCACATAGAGGCAGTGAATGTCCAAACGGTTCGATTGGCAGCCATTTTGTTTCATGAAATTTCAGGCGGTTGAAATTTTCACTATGCCTACAACCATCCTAGAGAGAGGTACAACAACTCCTGAAAGTTTCATAGCAATTGGATGTACCATTTTTGAGTCCATGAAGGACATACAAACAATCACTTCCTTTGATAGATAGATAGATAGATAGATAGATAGATAGATAAAAAGATAATAATAAACAGGGTAGGGAAAGGAGAATAGTGAGTATGCACAATAGAAGAAAAACCTACACCAGACAACTTTGTCTGCTTGTAATCTGTACTGTGTAAGATAGGAATGCGAATATGGGTATGTCAGGGTTCCCTACTGGCATTCCTTAGAGTAGGGATACCAGCCATTTTTGTCTTGATAGGCACATTTGGAAGTTTGAGAAAGTTTTGTGAGCTCTCACACAAAATGGCTGCCATGAGGTGGTTTGCCCATTCATATAATGGCTGCCACGGTGAGCATGGGTGGTCACAAAACACTCTTCCCAAAAGGCAAACTGGTGAGACTTTAAAAAAAGTAATTTGCCTTAGAATTTAAGTATAAGGCAGAGATGGGTCTGAGCTCCAAAACAGAAAACCACTCTTTTGAATCCAAATTAAGATGGTGCTGCAGGGTAGCCCTTTGTTTTACAGCATGCCAGCCTCCCAATGTAAAAAAAAAGTTTTAATTTTTTTAAAAAATCAAGAAATAAAAAAAAATTGATGATGCAGGGAGTCTGGTAGGTGATCTTATTATGCAAGGAAGATTATTGACTAGGCAGGAATTTTCAATTAAAACGTCAGGATGGATTCCACCTTGGTTCCAGTATTTTCAAATAAGGAAGTCTTTGATTAATTTACTGGGCCCAAGGTTGACTCTTAGGGAACTAACAAACTGGGAGAAGACAGTAGAAAGTGGGAGAAGACTGTTATCAGTGAATTATAAAATATTATTTGATTTGAAAATTAAGGAACCTATTTCAAAGAAAAGGTGGGAGAGAAATGTAGGAAGACCTATTTCAGGGGGAATGTGGCTAAAAATTTGGGGATCTCATTCACTCTCATTTCGGGAATCCCAGTATAAGTTAATGTTAAGATGGTACCTAACACCAGATCATTTAAATAAAATAGTCTATTAATTATTTTAAGTGTTGGAAGTGCCATGTAGTTAAGGCTAATCTTAAACATTGGTGGTGAGATTGATCTATGTCCTCAATATATTGGTCTCTGATAACTCAAACCATTACAAAAATAATTGGCCACCCATTAAGATCAACTTTGATGTTGATAATTTTTCAGATTGTTCCTGATGAAATTCCTGGTAATTTAAAGTCTTTGGTTACAATAATAATTGCAGCTAAGAAGGCGGCATAATCTCCAGCGGAAAATGAATGGCTACATAAATGTCTGGAACTTGCAGTTATGGATAAGCTGCAAGGAGGGAAGGAATTTTAAGAGGCACAGAGTACATGGATAGGTGGGCATGTTTTGTTCAGTTTTGGAATTAATAGGTATGGGAATCATAGGCCTGAGATGTTTTTGTTTCAATAATTATTTGTATTATTTTTTCTTTGTATAAAACTGTGAATTGATTTTTTTTTTTAAAAAAAAAATTAAATAAAAAAATCAATTGCGATGCCAGGATTGGGCAACTTCTGGCCCTGCAGATCTTGCTTCCTATAACTCCCAGCATGCTTCACCAATGGCTATTCTGGCTAGAGCTGATGGGAGTTGTAGGCCAAAACATCTGGAGGCCCACGAGTTGCCCCCCCCTACATGCGCCCCCCCCGGACTGTTTCTGGCCCTTCTGCTCCTCACCACCCGCCTATTCTAGAGAGCTCCGCAAAATCTAGAGTTTTACGCTTTTAATTTTTTGTATATTTGTTTTTAATGTTCATTGTTTTTAGCTTTTGTAAACAGCCCAGAGAGCTTCGGCTATGGGGCGGTATATAAATGTAATAAATAAATAAATAAATAAATAGTTTGAGGTGGTGTAAATTTATGTAGCACTTCGTTTTTGCTCCAGGGGTCTGCTTTTGCATCAGTAGCAGCTAATCTGTACTAGGCTGCCCTTGAGGATGGAGAAAACAGGCTGGCAAATATACATACCTGCCTGAGGACCCAAATTCGACAGTAGGATAATAAGTAGAAACTGGAAGAACCAAAGCCACGTGCTCCAACCGAAAACTTTCCGCAAAAAGCAACGTGCGGTAGCTGCAGCGCCCCCTGCAGGAGGAAGCGGGCAGCTTTTCCCAGCATTCGTTTGCTGGCCATGCTCAAAGAAGGGTCCAGGGTTTTATTCTGTCGCTTAGGAGAAAGAGGCCTTAACCCTGTTCGTCAGTGCATGGTTATGTAATGGGGAATGGACGTTTTTAAGCAGGAGCAGGAGGCAGACTGAGGATCTGGTGAACAAGGCTCTGTGAGTATCCTGGGGGGAATGCAAAACCTGAATAAACTCCGAACTAGGAAAACTTGGGTTCTGCAAGTTGCAAAAATTAGGCACTATAATCAAATTGGGTGATATTTTTTTATATAGCATAATTTAACCATGGGAACTGCAAACAGGTACTCAGGGGCCTGCACCTGCTCTGATTTCTGAAACACTTTTCAGTAGAGACAATACATTGTCCACAAACCATTAAGCAGAGGAAGGGAGCCTCAGGCCCTGGGCGAAATCCAGCCTTCTGTGTTTCTGTTTTGTTTGTTAGGAAAACTCTGCTGAGTTACCGTAATATTTAAGATTGATTATTTAATATATAAATAATGCTATTGTATCCGCATGGCTGAATGCATTAATGATGGAATTAAGGATGAATGCATTAAGGATGGAATTTTAGATAATAATGTTAGTTCCCGACTTAATCATACCTAGAGTAGACCCATTGAAATCAATGGGACAAGTAAATCATGACTAAAGTCCCATTCATTTCAATGGGTCTGCTCTAAGTAGAACTAACATTGGATACGATCCCAAGTCAAAAAGATTTGCTGATCTACTTACAAGATTTGCTACTGTTAGTTTCTGCCTGTTTCTGTATTAAATGATAGCGAAAGGAAGGATGCAGGAGGAACTGTCACATATATGAGATAAAATTATTAAAGTAACAGTCTTAAAAAGCATATGCACTCTAGTCTAATTAAGACGCGCACATTCAGTCAACTTGGCCATAGGTAGCATGTGTGCGAATGAACTTCCACAGATGAATCATGAAAGCAAGCAATATCTCAGATCACACATTTAGCTTAGTTTTGCACAATAAACAAAAATGGTATGTACTAGCTTCCACTTCATCAGAAGCATGAAGCATTATCTTCAGTTAGCAGGTATATTCACATATAAAAATAATAAACAGTGGGGTCCGTTGGCAATGTAATGCAAAAAGTAGTCTGTTACATTTCAACTGAACCTTAAATGAATGCGAAATAAGCACAGTGTCCGCTGACTGAAACCCGGAGCAGTGATGAATCTCCTCCGGGTTTCAGCCAGAACTCTAAAGGAGCTATCCAAGTTCTGACTAAAACCAACCTCCACTGCTTTCAGATCAAAAAAGCAAGATCCAAGATTTGTGATTCTTGAATTCATTTCTTCCCAGACCTATAAATTTAGATTTATTCTCTCCGTATTCTTATGTGTTTCAAACCATAGAATTTTGTTTGCAATTTTCAGCAGCAGTGCAATCCTACCCACACCTCCTCAAGAGTAAATCTCATGAAATCAGTGGGACTTTGCTTCCGAGACTTCTGTGTCTTGACTCACATAAATAAGCTGAAGCGTTTGCCTCTTTTTTCTTTTAAAACCCACATCTAAGGGTGGAAGGAGAGGTATGAGTGAAGTCTCTCCTTTTAGGCACAGAAGCTCCATGTCTAAAATAGCTGGATGGTAGGCAGATATTCACAGGTAAAGCAATACCACTCTTCCGTACTCGAAACTTATATTCATTTCTCAAGGGAGTGTTAGTTTATCGTAATTAATTACTGTGGAATTTAGGGGGCGGTCCTGTGTATGTGGCACATACGTTTTGTCTGACATCATGCATCTATATGGCAGACTCATGTATTTCTCTGGGCTACTGACCTAATTTCCACGGTTGCCATGCCAACGCCCAGGCCATTCATGAATCGGCAGGGGCCTCAAAACTGGATTGAACTGGTTTCAGGGACACAGACAGGGAAAGCCTTGTTCAGTGGGAGAAACCATTCCACAGGGGTAAAAGGGGGAGGGGAGCGGCAAGCAGTTTATAGCTTTGAATTCTTTGCAAGTATTACACAAGAACGATTGTTAAAAGAAGAAAAATAAAGGCCAGATAATTGAAAGTATTCCTTTCCTGTAGAAAATTACATCTGCTTATTGTTGATAGATGAGTAAAGCTTACGATTAGAATAGAAAAGAATAATGAACATTAACACATCTATTACTACTACTAAAGCGAAAATAAATAGGGTGTGTGTTTTTTTGAGATTTGAGAGCCTGGCAAATTTCAATGTGATCAAGTGAGGGAGAACCAGGGGAGGCAGGTGAAGATGCCTGCTTCTATTTCAGTAGCATATATATTTTGTTTGCTGAAACTGTACATTTATGAATAGTCCTATTACGTTTTATTAACATTGTGAGCTGCTCTGGGATTTCAGTCAAAAAGCAGGATACAAATCTAAGATCTGTTAAAAAGAGTGGATGAAATTGACCATTTTTGTTTGTTTTAGAGGAACTTGTCATTGCTGTTTTGACCGTTTCTTTCCTGGTCTTTATTTTTGCTATACATTTCATGAATCCTTACAGCCTTGGTTCAAAAACTGAAATGGGCTCCCTTGCTATAAAGGGATTCCAGACAGACACAGATCTTTTATTCTTGAACTGCCATCTCCTTTTTCATTGGTGAGCATGCAAGTTCATTTCTGTACAGCACTGAGAAAATTCTAAGTGTTTTATAAGTAATTATCTTTCTCAACATGGTGAGGGCAAGTGGGAAACCACTTCTGCCTGTCCGTTGTTACAGGGTTATATTCCCTGCTTCGATCTTCTCTGCTCTCTCCACAGTGCATGAATTATTACTGTTTTGCATTGGGATAAAACTTGGCTGCTAAAGGAAAAAAAACAGATTATCTTTAAGAAGTAAGATAATTGAATTCAAGGCTTGCCTCTTACTTTTCGAGAGCACCAGGATATTTGCTGGTGCTCTCTCTTTTAAAATCAGTACACATTAAGAATGGCCATCACAAAACATTTTCTGTTACCACACTTGGATTTTTAAAAAAGCCCAGGAGGCCGTCTACACGGCGCTGCATTCACTGCTGATCCCCCCCCCTCAAAACCCCGCAACATCGCAGTTGCGAAGCGGCAACCACCGTGATACATGGGCAAGATTGAATGTGGAATATTGTCCCCCGGAACATTGCAGGATCGGCTACACGGCTGTAATGTGCAGCATAGCAACTAATGATGGGGCTCAGAATTTTTTTCCCTTTCTCAATTTCGCAGCTGTGAAAGGATGCCTCAGCATACCTATACAGCTTTGAATCAACAGGTGCCCACGCTTTGTCAGTTGTGCTCCTTCGTAGTTGCAAAGCATGGAATCAACAGGTCTCCCCTGCTTGTGTGCTCATAAAGTGAAATAGAGGTGTTACTTCTGTCAGAAGACCTAAAGACGGTTGTGCTCACGCTGGCATCCTCAAGGCTTGACTTCTGCAATGCGCTGTACATAGGGCTACCATTGTACCTAGTTCGGAAACTTCAACTAGTTCAAAATATGGCAGCCAGGTTGGTCACCGGTACATCTAGAGTTGAGCATATTACCCCAACATTAAAATCACTCCACTGGCTGCCGATTAGTTTCCGGGCAAAGTACAAAGTGTTGGTCATTACCTTTAAAGCCCTAAATGGTTTGGGTCCAGGTTACCTGCGCGATCGCCTTCTCCCATACAGTCCGCCCTGCACACTCAGGTCCTCTGGGGAGAACTTACTTCTGTCGACCAAGAATAGGCTGACATCAGTTTCCCAGAGGACCTTTTCTTCTGTTGGCCCTGGATTATGGAACAGCCTGCCGGAGGAGATTCGTAATATTAACTCCCTCTGTGATTTTAAGGCAGCTTTGAAGACTGTGTTGTTCCCCGCCTCGATCCAAAGGGAGAGGCGGGTAATAAATAAATAAATAAATAAATAAATATATTATTATTATTATTATTATTATTATTATTTTGAAAGTGCATTACTATGAAATTGTGCAGTAGTAAAGAGTGGAAAGGCAGTGATTGAGCCCATGTTCACAACAGCGCATTTTCAAAGCAGCAGGGCTGGCACCCCCTCCCCACACTTGTACTCAGCAAAGTGCAGTGAAAGGCAATGAGTTATTCCTGGCTATCCATGTTCAACCTCCACTCTCACCATGCCCACGCCCCATTTCCTTTGGCTAATCAGCGCCACTTCTACCAGCTCGCACCGAAGCCAGCTGAGGTCACACTGACTCCCAAAGTGCACTGAATCCGCAGTGATGGGAAAATCTATCAGAAAATGACTTTGGGGGGGGAAACGTATTTAGGACAAGAAACACCACACAAGCTACAGAGGGGGTCATACGTCATCTGACACAATCAACTTGGGGGTGGAGTAGAACCAGAGTAAAAGCTCCATGTAGATATCCCCCAGGAAATGTTTTTCTGAACTGCTTATCTTTTGTTTTCTAGGAATTTTAAGGCATAGGATGTGTGTCCCCCCCACACACACACACACTGTCCCAAATCCATTAAAATAAAAATGCTTTCTATATATCAGATGATACAGAACAGTTTGGGACAGGTGAGTGAGCAGGGCCTCACCAGTTGAACTGTTTAGCCTTCCCCAACCTAATGCAGTCCAAATGTGTTGGACTACAATTGCTATCTTCCTCAGGCAGCATTGGCCATGCTGCTTGGCAGTGATAGGAGTTGTAGTCTAACATACCTGGAGGGCACCAGGTTGGGGAACATTGTGTTAGAATAAGTACTGTCTCACAATTAAGCACCATTGACTTCAGTGGAAATCACTCTTAGCTAAGTGAGTACAGGATTACAACCACAGTGCATGTAACTGGAAAGAAATATAACCATAAACACAAAGATTGGGAGCCCTTGAAAGAGATTTGTTGTATAGTTATGGTGTTAACCCTAAGTTTATTTACTTGGGGGTAAATTCCACTGAAACCAGTAGGATTTACTTCCATGTACATGTGCATAAGAATGAGCTGCATGAAGCCCTTATCAGTATATAGGTTTTATTGGCCCATCAGTGGTCCAATCAAAGACAGGTCCCTGCCCTAGGAGTTTACAGTTCAAGTTTTAACAGAGAGGATGTGTGAAAAGTGTCATCATATACTACAGTCACTAGTTTGTTGGATCTAAGTGGAGTCAGAAAATTCCTGTTGCTGTTCTGTTCTTGTTTGAGAGGGACAATGAAGTTTTTATCTAGCTTCCAGACAGCCTTCCATGAAAGGAGAAGGGTAGGGTAGACATAGGTAAATGCAAGAGCATTTTTTTCTTTTGCACAACCATGAAAACAAGAAACAGCCCTTTTGAAGTAAGGGATTTTCTGCATTATGGCCATACAACTACATTCCATGTTAGAATGACATCGTTTTAAAACTGCTTCTCGTAAATATACAAATGTTTTCACAGTCCCGCTGTTGTTCCTTTAAAGTATACATAGTTCCCCACCTCCCAAAAGGCACACACATTGATTCTGGTGTGTGAATATTTACTTGTCCATATGCATACACTCCCTTGCATTTTCAGGATTTTTGCTTGTTTGGCTATGTTTTGTTGCTAGTTGATATTTCACACAGCCTGTGTGGTCTTGCGTGTTTGATTTGGATCTTGGAAGTCTGGGTTCATGTCCTACTTCAGTCATAGTGTTCCTACTTATCAAATAGCTTTGGCCAAGTCACATTTTCTCAGAATCTTACCCATAAAATGAGAAGAGCAGTCATAGAGTAGTTATTATAAATTGAAAGTCAGCATATTTTGTTCATTAGAAATGATGTGCATATCAGTTATGATAAAGATTTCTAGCACCAGGTTTATTTGATAAAAGGATGGCTGTATTAGTCTTGTTACAGCAAAAAGAGCCTTGTGGCATCTTATATCTGAATAGATTTAAGGGTGAAATCCTATGCATATTTAGACAGAGAAATTGTCATGCTGGCTGGAGAATGCTGGGAACTGTAGGACTTTTTTCTGTCATAATAGGCATAGGATTGCACCCTTATAGTGACATAATCTTTTGTGGAATAGAGCTCATTTTGCCAGATTTAAGTGTAGGATCCAGCTCTTCAAAGGTCATTTCTTTATTTAGTACATTTATAACCCTATATACAGTAAGTAATACTGTTAAAAATCTTAACATCATAGAACAATTAACACAGGAATACAGATATAAATAAAATAAAATGCAAGAACTACAATTGGAATTAGAGAGCAAAATAAATTAAGCAGCAGTAAAAGCCTGATAACAGAAGAAAACAGCTTTTATCACCCATCTAAAACATGGTAATGAGGGACACATCTGACCTCTCAGGAAGGAGTTCCACAACGGAGGCGGTGGGCTGCTATGGAAAAGGCACTGTCCTGAGTACCCCAATCTCACCTCTCTAGGTTGTGGTGTGTATGATAGGACCTCCAATGATTATCGTAAATTATGGGCAGATTCATACGGGAAGAGGTGGTCATTCAGATATTCTGACCCCGAACCATGGAGGGATTTTTAGGTCAAAACCAGCACCTTGAATTGTGTCCAGGAACAATCCAGAAACCAGCGAAATGCAAGACTAATGTACAATGTGCTCTCCAAAGTGTGCTCCATACCAAAGCCTAGCTGCCACATTTTGCACCGACTGAAATTTTCAAACATTTTTCAAGTTCCCACGTAGAGCACATTGCAGAAATCTTTACAGGAGGTGATTAAAGGTGTGATCATATGCATGTTAGTTAGGCAGAAAAAAAACCAGCCTACAATTCCCAGCATGCCCCAGCTATGTCTCAACATACATAAAGTATTGCACCAGTGTGGTGTAGTGGCGAAAGTGTTGGACTGGAAGTCAAGAGATTTGGGTTCTTGTACCCACTTGGCCATGGAAGCCCACAGAGTGACTTTGGGCCAGTCACAACCTCTCAGCCCAGCCTACCCCACAGGGTTGTTGTCAGGATAAAATGGATGATTATGTACGCCGCCTTGGGTTCCTTGGAGGAAAAAGGCGGGATATAAATGCAATAATAATAATAATAATAATAATAATAATAATAATAATAATAATAATAATATAATATAAAACAATAATAAAAAATAAAGCCCTAAAGTATGGTTTGTTTTATTCCCGGAGTCATGATGATGGTATTAATTTAGTGAGTTTAAAGTGTGACGCTGCACATATTCAGAGTATTTCTTTTACTTAAACCAAGGTTGGCAATCACCTTTTTACTTGTGGGAGCGGGGGCCGGTTGGTTTTGTTCTAACACAACAGGAATGTAAAAGCAGCTGTAAACCATGAAATCGTGGGCAGGAGAAGAAAAATGTTAGAGAAATGTGTGCCTCGCAAATGAAGGAATACGCGTGGCTCTCTAATGACTCTCCCCTCCACCCCCCCTTGACAGTGCAGTCCTCTGCCTGTCTACTCATTAGTAGGTCCTATTAAACTTAATGGGGTTTACTCCCAAGTAAGTGTGCATGGGACTGCAGCATAAGTTACACTACTGCAAGAGGAACTCCGAGCTATGCCCGTTTCTGCCTTTTCTGATTAACCCCCCTCCCCGCCCCGGCATGCTACTTTGGTTGCTTCCAGTCCTGCGCCGTGATCTCATCTCACCCTGCAGGCTGGGTTGCACCATTCCAGAGCAATAGGGGAGACAGGCGAGACAGGCACTCAAGACAGGGATCCTAACCACGTTCCCTTGGAAACGACCCTTTCTTTCTAAATAATTGGATTTAGGCTCGAGGTATTAAACACATCATCACTGAGGCTTTACACACGCGGTGGGTGAGGAGAAGAAGGCGCTGCCTTTTCCTCACCCACCGCCATCCGTCATGGTGCAGCCCAAAGGAAGTAGGAGGGGGAAGGTATATTTGGGGCAAAGGGTGGGGGAGGAGAGGGAGCTGAGGCCAGGCGGAGACGGGAGAGGTTGCTTTAACCCACTTGGGGAGGAAACTTGGGTGGGCTGCAGTCATGGCATCTAACGGTGAGAGGGGCAATGCAGAAAGGCCTTGCGGGGTGGCAAGAAAGGGGGGTGCGGCGCGTTTTAACCGGCGTAATGAAAGGGGGAGAATCTGCTGAGGAACCGCTTTCCTTGAAAGATACTATTTTTCTAGTTCTCATGATTGTGCATTAAAAAAAAAGGACAAAGGGAGGAATGATAGATTTGGGGGAGGGGGAATTGCGGAGGCTGCATTTCGTGGGTGGGGTGAAGACGTGGGGTGGGGGCGGGGTTGCAAAAAGAGGGGAGCCTGTTTTGTAGGGTAACTTCATGTTGGAAAGGGGGAGAAGCTTAGAAAGCTGAAAGGCGAGTCGAAGGGGGCAGACTTGGGGCTTGAACCTGGTTTAATAGGGGTAGAGGGTGAAGTAGCTTGGTTGTGGTTGTTCTTAACGAATTTAAACACATATTCGCCTCTAAATAACGAGGTTTTGTTGATGAGAGGTGAGGGCTTCGTTTGCCCGAGGGTGGGGTTTGAAAGTAAAACGTTTTTATTTTAATAGGGGATGGAAATCACTGCAGTCGCAGAGGAGGGGGAGGAAACGGGGCTGCTGCATGGAGGGGGATGTGGGTGTAATTGGGGAGGAGGGATACAGTTTTCCCTCGCTTCTTCTGTTCAATGGGGTGGCGCGGAAACTCCTGTAGCTGGAGGCTGCCCTTTTTATTCCCCTTCAAAGGGGAAGAAGGTAACCTCTATCAATGGGGGTGATAGGTTTAGCCTAACTGCGCAATTAACTGCCGCCATTTTATGATAGCGTGAGAACGAGGAAGGGGTGGGGAGGGAGCGAGCGAGCGAGGCTGCCGCGGTTAAACGGCTCGTAAAAGGCGCAAGAGGGGATTGGGTCTGTGAGGAGTGGCAGAGAGACGGGGTTTCCGAGGAACTCCGGGCAGGGAGGTTTTAGGCCCCTCACAGCCACGCATGCGCAGAGCCGGCCTCTTGAGTGAGGTCGGAGGCCGCCGTGGGGGGTTTACAGGCAATGGAAAAACCTGCTGTCTTTTGACGTGATCGGCGTAGCGGGGGTTTGGCGCGGGGGAGGGGAGACTAGACAGCGCGCATGCGCTGTTGCATCCGAGCGGGAAACGAATCCCCCCGTTTGAAGCGTCGCGCGTGCGTGTAGGTGGCTGCCTTTGTCGCAGTGTTACATCCGGGTCCTTCCTCGCCCCGCCCTTCTGTTGCATAGCTGCGGCTGAATCATTCTGTTCCCTCCCGGCGTCCAAAAACGCGGCCGCCCGCGTGCCCAACCGCCGCTTGCTCGCCCCTCCAAATCTCGCTTCTAGGCCTCAAAGGGCCAGGCGCGCTCCTGCTTCCATTTTCTCCCGGCAGCCTTTTTCCTCCTCGCCCGCCGGATTGAAATCCGGCTCTCCTGTACCTTGGTTATCACGCATCAACATGGGTGGGGGAACATCACATCCCTGTGTTTCCTATGCTTGAGATACTTTCTCCCTGGCCCTCCACCTGAGGGCTTTAGGCTACCATCCTATACGCGCTTTTCTAGGAGTAAAAACCTCCATTTAATGAGGCGTCTGTGTAGACATGTATACGCTTGAAAGGGGTGAGGGTTATGCTTATTTGTCTTGAACGCGTTGGCAGAAAGGCAGAGTAGAAATACGAACTTTTCAAATGGTTACTACTTTTATTTGGTCTTTATTGTTGGATTGTTGTGAACAACTTCCACGGTGTCCTGAATTCAGAGTTGTCAGTCGTCCCCAAGCTGACTGCTGTTTCCTTCAAAATTTATGTCTCTCAAACTTGCTTTTTCTTTTGTTCCTCTTTGGTAAAAATGACACTTGAGCTTTGCTAGGAAATAAGCTGGCAAAACTGTTCCAGCCATGTATGTTCATGGCTGGACCATGTATGTTCATACCTGTTGGATGGTGTATTAGAAATGTGAAGGGCGAAGGGCAGAGAAAATGGGGAAGAGGAAAAATTCAGGGAGAAAAGCCACATTCGTTTGTTTCATTCCACATACACACACACACACACAATAACTTCTCCAAATTTTTCAAGGGGTGGTAGTGGTTCCAGGCCTTCACGTGTGTGTGTGTGTGTGTTAGTGTTACACCAAGCATTCGCATGCATTCTTAGGTGCTTGAAGCAAACATTCATTTTTAACAAATGTACCTCAAACACTATCCCATGCGAAACATTTCCTACTCTCTTTTTTTAGAGGTTAAATAGTCAAAAAAGGTTGTGTGGAACCCTCCTTTTTACATGTCTCTAACATGGTTTTATTTTCTCCTCGTAGATTATAGCCAGTCAGCAACACAGAGGTAAATAAACCTTGAGTTATTCATCTTTCATGCATGAATGGCATGTTTACAGGTTCTTGCATGTGCATAGCTACAATGTTAGCCATATGTGAGCAGTGCTTTTTTTGTCTCTGTAATCTTGAAATAGATCATGCTGATCATTTCTATAGAAACATGACGATGCTGGGGCGCCATGAGCTGTCCCAGAGAAGCATATCCACATGATCATACTTGTGGCTTGACTAATCCTAATTTTTTACTACTAGATAATTCTAATTTCCTAGTGATAGCGCTGGCTAATTCTGGAAACACTATTGTAGCTTATTAAGAAGCAGTTAAAATGTTGCTCAAGTTCAAGCTTACTGCCTTGGCCTCAAGTCATTACAAAACTCCGGATTTAAAAATGCATTAAAACACCTGCAGTGACTTGTAAAGAGGTTACAATGTGTTACTGTGCTCACAGTTTGATTATTCTAGAGCATACATTAACCTTACCAATTCAAACTCTAATAACAGGACTCATGCGAAGCTAGAATAATCAAAATTAAAGATAACCCTGAAGCATAGGTCTTATATATTACGAAAGTTGAGGGTATTCAACAGTTAAACCTAATGAAAGAATATGGAGCACCTTTAGAACTATTTATTTCTGGACATTTAGTGTATTAAATGAAGTGGGATATTTTGGCTTGTCCATTTTCATGCTACAATGAATCAATTGGTTTGTAAGGTGCCACAGTGCTCCTTGTAATTTTCTTTACATATTTGTGATTCTTCCATTTTAATAGAAAAACTCAGGGAGGCAAGAGTACAGACAGACAGCTACAATTTTTGTAACTTAGATATAGATGTGAAAAAAGTAACAGTTTTAGGGAGAAGCTTTATTCTGACTGTGTCTACAAGCTGACGATTGTGAGATGTTTGTGGAAACAGGTTCCTTCCTTGGCTGAATTTTTTCTCTTGCTTTTCCTTAGCTATGGGGCTTATCCAACTCCACCCGCACAGGGTTATTCTCAGCAAACTAGTCAACCCTATGGGCAGCAGAGCTATAGTGGTTACGGACAGTCAGCTGATACTTCTGGATACGGCCAGAGTAGTTACAGCTCCTCTTATGGCCAGACTCAAAGCTGTGAGTATTGTAGCATATTTTGTTTCTAGTCCTCATTGTATGGGAAAACATAAGGTGAGATCAACAAACTTGGAAAAGGATCTTCTTTGTGCTGCTAAGAGATTAGAAGGCAAGCATGTTATTTCTAGCATATCCTTTTTCCAGAGTCAGTGGGTAATATACAGTCATGTCATTTTTTGTCTTTGCTCAATTTCTGTGAAGTAAGAAAAGTAGCAAGATATTGAGTTGTATTGTAGGTGGGCAGAGTTTTGATCCTGGTGCTCTTGCATCCCATTACTATTTGGTAGCTTGGGGGATTTCTATATAGATTATAGTATGATTCTGACAGTTCAGGGCTTAGGAAGTCAATGTGTTTGGGAAGTTGGGATCAACAAGTAGTAAACCTGCCAATGGATTGATGTACTAAAAACAGCCATAACTGAAAAATTGATTAGTTATGGCCATTGGTGTTGTGCAAGTTGCATGCCACTTAAGATTTAATAGGAATTAATTGTTCTTCTGACCAGCTGGCTATGGCACTCAGTCAACACCACAGGCTTACGGCTCATCAACAGGATATGGCAGCAGCCAGACATCTCAGACATCCTATGGACAACAGTCATCCTATCCCAGCTACTCCCAGCAGCCAGCCAGCTCCACCACTGGAAGGTAAAAGCTCAAATCTTGTGGTCATCTGCCGCAGTAGTGTCCAAAGTAGGGAGTGGTATAATTTGCATTGCAGGTTTTAGGCTGTGCCTCTTTGTGTTAAACCTCTTGTTGCACTTTCTCCAGTCTAATTGGAGAATGGTGGTTAGAATTCAGGGTTATTCTGGCTCTTGCGGTTATACAGCAACCAGAGTTCAGGTTAGAATCCAGGAGTTCCGTCTTAATGTGTCAGTCTTTGGATGGGGTTGGATACTTTGTGTATTTACTCTTTATCATTTGTGCATGTCCATTTTTTTAAAAAAAATCTGCAGTTACGGCACCAGCTCTCAAACCTCCAGCTATGGGCAACCTCAGAGTGGGGGTTATGGCCAGCAGTCAAGCTATGGCAGCCAGCAACAGAGTTCCTATGGACAGCAGCCTTCCTACAACCCACCCCAAAGCTACGGCCAACAGAGTCAGTATGGCAGTGGCAGTAGCAGCGGAGGAGGTGGTGGTAGTGGATGTGAGTATACACTTCCTTTCCTTCCAACATGCCTTTCTTGAGCTATATTGACAGAATTTGGTGCAGTGCAGTCTGCAGGAGCCAGTGGCTGCCACCTAGCTGGGAGCAAGAACAATTGCAGGACATTGATTATTTCTCTTCATTCCCCCTGCCCAAATGCCAGACCTCCTTGGTATCAGGTACCAAGAGTTGTGCCTTACAGCCTACTGTTCAATAACAGAATCCTCTTTTTTTTTTTGCCTTCCCCAGCTGGTGGCTATGGCCAAGATCAGTCCTCCATGAGTGGAAGTGGTAGTGGAGGTGGTTATGGCAGCCAGGATCAAGGCGGATATGGGAGCCAGCAGGACCGCAGCCGTGGCCGAGGCAGTGGAGGAGGTGGAGGCGGCGGTGGCTATGGTAGAGGTGGCTTTGATCGGAGTGGTGGTAGAGGTGGCAGCCGAGGTGGCCGTGGAGGCATGGGGTAGGTTTCCAATCACTTGTGTTGGGAGAGGGAGCGGGTTTCTTTAATTGGCATCTTTCCTAGTACTTGCTATTAAAAACAGCTAACCCTCTTATGGGAGGGTGCAATGACTGAAATATGCAGTGTTTTATGTAAATAAGGGTGGGGTGCCACCATGGACGTTGTTGAGGTCAGAGTGCGTTCTCGCTGGGGTGAACTTTTAATGGATGTCAACAGGTTGTTCCTTGTCTGCATGTGAAGGAGTTAAAACTCTGCTTTCTGACAATCAACCATTGCAGTAACAAATCTGTGCATGGGGGCAAAACATTGTATTATTGTCTTGTAATCCTACTTGAATCTGTTTACAACCTCAAAGGTGCACTTGATATGAACATAAGTACTATTCCTCAAAGGTGAATTATGGTCCTCTTTGAGCCATGTTACAGTTCTGTACCAATACATACAAGAAATTCAATACTTCCTTGTTTTGGAAAAAAAATGTCTAGACAATAGGATTATCCTTCAACTCCATCCCCAGTGTAAACCCAATGAGGTACACTGAGGAGACCTGGTTTATATGCTGATAGCAAATCAAGGGTTATAAGAGCCTCTTCAGTAAGAGATACTTCTGTGCAGGTTGTAAGCCAGCTTTCCTTGGGGTTATAATGCTGTGGTCTAGCCATATAACGGGTGTCAATTTAGGATAAAAGGATGAGTGTTGGTTTTCTCACATAGTGGCTGGACTTCTTGTACTTGTGGTTTATATTGTAGCAAAGCAGTATCCTCAGCTGGTCTTGGGTGTCTGTACTGCCTCCTTTTTTGTGTGGAGGGGTGGTTAACAGTGGTGTTCAAGAGGCAATGGTTGCTAAGCAAAACTGACTTTGGGCTCCTGACTGGGAGAGATGATAGTAGAGAGGTGAGTATAGGGGGTAGCGGAAGGGTTGTATGCTTATGAAAAGTTGTTGATCTGTTAACAATACCTGCTCTGTTAACAAATTCTGCATTTTGTGTGCCACAGGTATGAAAGTCAATGAACTTTAATCAAATCTCCACTTTCCACATGTTAGTTAAGGGTCTGAGGAAGGGAGAGAGATCTTATGGCAGGCAGATATGCAGTCGTTAGAGTTGTAATAACTTACTATTATGAGTACACAATGATGAGGGAACGGGTTCTTACATGCTTTCAAAGCAGATATCTGCATTTAGGGTTGTAAACATCAAAAGCTTTGCAAAAACATGAATCAAACTTGAGAAAGGTGAACTGGAAATAACAGCGTGCACGGTATACAATATTTTAAATATGAGATTGGTTCACCAGTCATGCCAAGAATAGGACGGCTACAAGGAAAGCAACATTGTCTCAAAAGCTGCATCACGACGCCTCGTGTAACGGTTCAAGATCAGAAGCAAGAATGACTAAACGCTAGAGCTGTTTCACTTGCAAACCTTCTCAAGGGTATAATGATACATTTTAAACAATGCTGAGGGCAAGGAAAAGGTGGAGCAGGTTGTCTTTAGATCTTCAGGAAGAACCAAACATAAATGTTGGCCAGCATCTTAACGGATATGGTGTAGTTTCTAGCAACAAACCTTTTTAGCCATGGAAAAAGCATCATTATCTTCTAACTTATCTCCTCAGCGGTGGTGAGCGAGGTGGTGGCTTCAATAAATTTGGTGGTAAGTCCAAAGAGTTCAAAAACTTGAACCACAAAAGTGTATTTCTATATATTATTTTTGGAGACTCTTGTTTGTATGCCAAAAAATGGAAAAGCCACCGTTTATCAGATAAAAACCTATGGGAGCCCCCCCTGTTGTGGCACATATGCCAAAATGGTTGGTTGTATCTGTGGTGTTGACTTCCACGTTATGGGACTTTCTACTCAGCCAAGTTCTTGGTGCCAATACAGTACATTTTGGTTGTATGTCTTGCAACAAGACGGGAGAAAACGAACCCCGAGACTTGTGTTTTGTGGGAGAACATGAGGAAAAAAATCACTTTGTAAGTGTTGGGTTTGTGTGTTGTCCTTTCTTAAAAACACACACGAGAATGTTGCGTTAAAATGTGTTAATGGGAAGTGCATGCAGTCCTGAAGAAACACGGTAAAAGAAAGGTTTATGGTACCTTGTTTAAAAAGTTACTGGTACAGGGAGTAATATGGGAGGGACCGCTCCCTTCAAACTCGAAAGTGTAATTTTGTCTGTATGAAACTCTTAAGAGCTCTTTGACAAATAAGTGGTTTCATGGGCTTCTATTTTAAGAGAGTTTGGTTTTAATATTACGAAGTTTCACAAAAGGTCTTTTTGTACTTGAAATGTACCAAACCATAAGAATTGGTTTTAAAGAAAGTTCCCATAGGGTTTGCTGAAAAAGGCTTGGCATGAACATTTTAAAACACCTGTATAGGAATGTTAATGCATTTGAGACCAGTGTTGGGCATACGCTTTCAAAAATTATTAAGATTGGGTGCAATAAATGGTGTCAAAATGGTTTTTTTTTAAAAAACTACATGTAGAACGCTAATAGAATGGTTGATGCAACTAAATAACCTGATGGTTTAGAAAAGCATAAAGCTCTCATTTGTAAAGGGCTTGTTCTAAACGTGTTCTCTGGTGTAAGATGGTTTGTTCTCTCCGCATAAGTTTTTTTAAAGTGTCTTTTATGATGAAATGAATCCCAGGATAGATTACAGTATGCTTTTACAGACCTCATGGTGCTGGATATTTAAAAGACTGATCAAGGGTCAATAAGAGACTCTAGGTAGCAGTGGCTAACGTATGCTATAAAAGATACGTCAAAATAGATGCTTCAAAGTGGTTGTCCAACGGTGTTTCAAGTGTGTGTCTGGAGGCCATGCTCCTCCCTGCAGAGCTGCAAAAATTAGGTCCGGTATGGCCTGGAGGAAAGAGCGGTAACCTGGTTTTGCAATAAGCACTCTTGTCATTAAGACATGGACCACTTCTGACTGGATGGGAGTGTTTCTCTTGTACTTAAAGTAACCCTGGGACTGCATATGTTCCAACACTGGCCTGTTTCTAATGTGGTCGTGATGGTGGTGCTGATGTGTGGGAACAAGTTTGAAGTTCTCGCTTGCTAACTGAATCTCTCCTTCCTTATTTTCATGTGCCAAAGGACCACGGGACCAAGGGTCACGCCACGATTCTGGTAAGTGGCTGCTTGGGTGGCTTCACATGGGACTGCAAAACTGAATCAAACACAAAGGAGAAGGGTTTGGAGGCTTTAACTCTCTAATGCACGGGTGTTCAGGTTATCATCCAGGTGCAAATGCCAGAGGCCTATGATGTCCTTGTGAGGTTAAAGGTTAAGTATTCTAGTGAACAGCAAGCAACAAGAGTTTTTAAACTAAATACTTGTTTCAGTTCTATCTTAAAAACACAAACTTTGTGAATTCAGTACAATAAAGTGAAACATGGAGGATAATACGCAGATTTGAAGACCAATGTTCTGTTCAACAGAGGAGTGTCTGCTAGCACTTTACAAGCTTGAACAGGGTGCCTAAAATATACATAGTGTCTCAGTTTAGAAAATAGCACCATGCTGTTCAGTATTTGTTGGAGTACTATTTGGGCTCTTTGTTTAGAGGCTGCAGGAAGGGCTCTGAAGGGGGGAAGCAGGATTTTTATCGTTAAAGGATATGGGAGATTTAATTATTCTTGTTTTGCAGCTGGTGAGCAGGATAACTCTGACAACAACACCATCTTTGTTCAGGGACTTGGTGAAAATGTAACAATCGAGTCAGTAGCAGACTACTTCAAGCAGATTGGTATCATCAAGGTAAATTGGTGCTCATTGTGTCTTTGAGAGGGACCCCATGAGCAAGAAGGTGGCACTTAGTTAGCTGTTCTATACTAGTTGATTAAAAGGGTGCAGTGTCTTAATGGCTAATGTGAAGGACAAAATGGTGGAACCCTTGTGACATTTTGATACAGCCTTCAGAATCCTTGCAATCTAGTTTGTAGATCTAATGCAGGCAGCAGTCATCTGAATAATGGTAAAATTGCTAGTTACACTGGGCAAATTTGGGTCAATGGACTCTGACTTTTTAAAATCTGTTTTTAATTACTTTGAAGTTAGTGAAGGCATGTGTTCATCAATTAAAGGCTAGTTAAAACTTTCATGTTCTAAGATAATTTTCATATAGCAGCATGGCACAACCAGTGCAGTTTTAGCCTGCACTTGCCATGTATAGGTGCATTATATGTAAAAACAGAAACTAGATTTGTCCAACAACTCGTTTGTCCAACAACTCATTTAGTTTGTGTCTTTTTTCAGACAAACAAGAAAACTGGACAGCCTATGATAAACCTGTACACAGACCGTGAGACAGGAAAACTGAAAGGAGAGGCCACGGTTTCCTTTGACGATCCTCCATCTGCAAAGGCTGCTATTGACTGGTTTGATGGTACGTTTCTGCCTTTAAATTGCATTTTTCTTTTTCTGCTGGGGGTGGGTTTGGAAAACATTTGATGGAGGCGGGATTCTCTCTGCAATGTTGGAAGGGAAATAGAAGTGCAAGTAAGGAGAGGTGCTGATAAGGAAAATATTCGCCTGCTGTTTTTATACTGGGCAAATGTAAGTTCTACCTGCTCTTCTTCTCCCCAGGGAAAGAGTTTTCAGGCAACCCCATCAAAGTTTCATTTGCCACCCGGAGGGCAGATTTTAACCGAGGAGGTGGGAATGGCCGTGGAGGAAGAGGCCGTGGTGGTAGAGGAGGTATGTGTACAAGTCTTTGCTGCGGTTGAGAAGTAGTAGATTGTCTGCCTGCGTATCCTCTCTGTGCTGTCTTTCAGCAAGAGAAGAGGGATGTGTTTATTGGGCAGAGTGGTGGGGAGAGGAGGGTCAACCTGATTTGTAGCATGCCAAAGATAAGATGGGCATTGCATTCTGCTTGTTTAAGTAGAAAAGTAACCTTTTCGGAAGTGAGAGATGAACATCAGCAGGAAAATGTATGCAAAAGTTATTTCTACATTGTAGCTGCCACCAACTGAATCTTAGCCTCCTTTCCCTCAGGACCCATGGGCCGCGGTGGGTTTGGTGGTGGTGGAGGCAGCAGCAACAGTGGCTCTAGTGGCGGCAGCAGGGGTGGCTTCCCCAGTGGAGGAGGAGGCCAGCAGCGTGCAGGAGACTGGAAATGCCCCAATCCGTGAGTAATATTCTTAGTGTTATGAGTGATAGGGTGGAAATAGAGGGTTTATGGCTATTTCTATTTCATTTGTTAACTTTTCCGTGTTCTTTCTCCCCTTCCCCAAATGTCTGTTATAGGACATGCGAAAACATGAATTTCTCATGGCGTAATGAATGCAACCAGTGCAAAGCACCAAAACCAGATGGACCTGGGGGGCCGCATATGGGTGAGTAGAAGAAGACTCGTGGATCATGTTCGAGATGTTATCTCTTGTTTGTGTAGAGATGGACATAATCTACTTTTTGGTGCATAAGTGAGATTTGTTGCTTGGTTTTGGGGAAGGAGTTGTACAGTGGTTCTTCGCGGGGTTCATTCTGCCTTTTTTCTGAGTGAGGTGCACAGCTTGCCTCCCTATGAAATGGTCTGACTGCATGAGCAAAGCACTGCTGCAAAGCACAAGCATAATCTTGTGATCTTCCCTTCTTTGCCAGGAGGTGGATTTGGTGAAGAACGACGTGGGGGCCGGGGAGGCTTTGACCGAGGTGGCTTCCGTGGAGGCAGGGGTGGAGATCGGGGAGGATTCCGAGGCGGAAGAGGTGGAGACAGAGGCAGCTTTGGACCAGGAAAAATGGATTCCAGGTAAACATTACTTCAGGAGCAGGGTGCTGGAAAAACTGAGGAGTTGGCAACTGGGAATTGCATTTCTGTTCCTGGATACAAATCTGGGAAAGGCAGAGACAATTTGATTTGTTAACTTGGTTTTTTCATTTGTACAGTCTAAATCCTCACCCATTCTAGCCCAACTGTGGGATGTTGCTAATCATTATACAAGAGAATTGCAAGAATTAAATCTGGAATTTAAACTCTCTCTTCTCTTCTACAGAGGGGACCACAGACAGGACCGCCGTGAGAGACCCTATTGAGCCTGTACAGAATCCCAGACCATGTGAATTTATAAACTTTTTTATTTTGTATGATGTCCAGCTTCATTGCAAATTTGTGTATCCCTTGTTGGGTTTGTGTACAAACTTTGTATTCCCTTCTTTTAATTTTTGTTGACTGTACTTGGAAGTAATCCCATACATTTAAAAACATGTTTTAGTCATATGTGTATAACTGCGGGGTGGGGTAGGAGACTTGAATAATAAATATGTTTTCAGTCAATTCTGAAAATAACTTGTTTTGGTCTGAGTTCTACAGTAAATGATAGCTTTTTAAAAGCATTGTTTGGGAAATGTATTGACTTTAGTTTTCTTTTTTATTTATTTATATGAAATTTCAAACAAATGAGCATTTGGAAATGTAGGTTACCATGATGCAAGGCTGTACAGTATTTCAGTTTTTGTTCCATTGGGGGATGTTTTTATGCATTCATACATTAAAAATGATATTTCTAGTTTTACACTAATAATTTTGATGTAACATGCAACAGCCCAGCCCCTAAGTTGTTTAATAACAGGAGTATAGTGTTACACAATACACATCTCTCTTTTGAATCACTATCTGGTAGCATTTTACAAAGGGCAAGTCACATTTTCAATAATCCATCCATGCCACTCAAAGCCAACTCTGCCTGTGAACTGATGAATGCGCAGGTGAAGCACTAAAGCCTCCTACATGTTTTCATTAATCTCCGTACAAGCCTTCCTTATGAAATGTTTTTACAAACATGCTTTGTGAAAGCTCTTAACGCAGAAGGAGGAAACATTCTGCTTCCTTGGAGATTCTTAGCATATTTAAGAGCATGGTGAGAATTCTTCGTAAGGCCCTATTAGTTGCCTTTCCTTTTGGGGATTCAACAACCTAGCAATAAAGAAACCTCATACATAATAATCCTATGTTCATTTACGGTGAGCATTAGCGGAGCTATCTTGTTCTACCAATGCTTGGAATTTCTATTATGTTGAACATATGAGAAAGTTGGCCTTAATAGCTACTCACAGGTGTTAGGATTCATATACTAAGGTCAAAAGCACACTTTGAATACTATGCCTTAGGCTAAAGCCTGTGTCCTTCATAGTATTGATGCAGAAATGCCGATAACCTGAGACCATTAAAAACCTAGTACCAGGAAGAGAGGTTGATAGTAAAAGGGAAGCCTTGACAATGGCTCATAGCATCTCACTAACAACTTCTTTATTTTTGCCAGTCACTTTCAGTGTCCTTGTCTACTTTTTTCCCCTGTTGTAAATGTACCTTAAGAGGTAGGGTAAGAATGTCATCCCTGTGCACAAATGATGGATAGCTGGTTATTGTAATAAGGAAAGCTGCTCTAAGTGGCACAAAGCAGCCCATGGGACATTCTCCCAGGGACCACAGGATATTGTAGACATCGCGGCTGAGTTCAGAGGAAGATGTCCACTGCCATCACCACTCCAGCACTAGGGAAGAAAAAAGGGCATATTGGGAGGCCGCAGGATCGAAAGTCCCCCTTACTGATAAGGGTGTGTGTCAATGTAAGACAAGGAAACCTGTGCCAGCCCTGAAGTTGGCAGAGTGGGGGGGACAGTGGGGCGGGCGGGCAAGCAAGCTGCATCACTTTCAGTCCCAGCTGATTCAAGTATTGCAGGGCTTGAATGTGGCAGCTCCAGCATGAACTTTCTGACTTCTTATAGGATTATTCTGCAACTTCGCATTAAGGTGAATTAATCACTCTAGCATGACTTGATCTTATAAGGAAAACATTCTCCGCTAAGTTACTCCTATATGAAACTATTAAGCGTAGCTGTCAGTAACATAATACAAAGGCCCGATCCTCTTATACAAGGATGGGGAATGTATGGCCTTCTACTTGGACTTGTTGTCCCATCATCCCTTACCATTGGCTAAGACTGATGGTACTTGCAGTCCAGCCCCTGGAGGACACACATTCCCTGCCCTCTGTTCTTACATCTTTTGTTCACAATACTGTTCGCAGCAACGGCAATGCACTCTCCTAAATCCAGTCTGCACTGGTTAATTTGTATACTTTTTAACTTTTGGGCCGCAGCTTGATTCCAAAGTCTACAATTTTAAAGTTCTTTTTCACCTGCTTGACTGGTCAGTAGACTAAGCTTTGTGCCTCTGTGAGACCAAAAAGAAGCAGCAATGAGGCTTGATGCTTAAAACCAAACAAATGGGAGTGTTCTAACGTCTGAAGGTAGAGAACCACCCCTGGTATTTCCCTCTTGAGTTCCATCACAAGCCCCAAACTCTAGTTTGAAACAATACAGCCCAGACAGCTGCACACCTCTGTAAGTTCTTCGCCTTAACCTACTTCTTTAAATTGCCCTTTGCAGTTTTATTATACCAAGATAACTCCGCTATCCCCATTTCTTCCCAAGAATTCATTCTTAAGGCCAACGTTCTATACAATTGCAGTGTTCCACTTTCTGCTACTTATGACAACGTGTGTATTTACAGAAAACTCTTTAAATGGTCCTGAAGTTAATTTTATCTGAAGGATTGATTTGGGGTGTCAAGATGGCCTCTAGTGAACCCTTCTAGTTCTCTTCCCCTTTCAGTTCTGTTCTAGCGGCTACTAGTAGGCTCGGATGATCAATGGGGGAAACAACGCAGCTTGTGCCAGTTGTGTGACCGAGTTTACCTTAATTCCCTGCACTGTCTGAACCTAGTGCTCAGTGTGGGTGTAGTGACTTTTCAAGCACCCTACAACCCCCTACTATGTAGGGGTATGTGTGAAAAGTCAGTATGCTCATTCTACACGCGGGGTTTAGACAAAGCAGCAACCAGTGTGGGTAATTGGAGTAATCCCAGTTTTGCAACCAGCACACATGGGGTCAACAACAACCGGCGCTGTGTGCACACAAGAAAGCTGTCTCCAGATTCTGGCTCATCTCTACAAGCAACTAGGCAAGTTGATATGTCTCACCCCTTGCTTATGACGGAAGGTTGTGCGGCTAAAATGCCATTTCAAGTGGCAGACCAAGGAATTGGCAGGCTCAGCTTGTATGGCACAGGGTGTACATGTGCATCTCATAGGCTTGGGTGAAATAGATGCTTTCTCCCTTCTCTGTTGAGCTCTGGATGTAAACATTACCCCTGTCCTATGATAAAGAGTTCCTCTGTGCAGCTGCCACCTAGTTGCTCCTCCTCAGAGGCAGCTGCATCATAGCCTTGAGCAAAGCATCTAGCTTTCTGGAAAGCCACCTGCGCTTATCCTGGAGATAGTTGCATTTCAGGGCTGAGAACAGAACCTTGTCTAAACACTAGTTTCCGTCCTACAAGACGTTAATAGTGCACTACGTAATTTGTCAATTAACTCTTCAATTACTGCAGGCCATGATGTTCTATAATAGACAATTTCCGGCTGTCGGGGAATCCAAGCCAGTTTGGGTATTATGTAAGAACAGTAGAAACATGTTAACCCTGTGAACTCCTTTTGTGACTAAGGGCTGAGTAAGGGGGATGGTGGCAAGGCAGGTGCCCTTTTGAATTGTACAAGAGTGAGGTGGATGATGATCAAAACAACAGAAAGGCAACCTTTTGCGGGAAGAAGCATTGGTGTGACAGCAGGTCGATGGTTGAGCTTGGATCACAGAGATCTGGGTTCAAATTCCTCCTTGGCCATGAACCTCACTAGGTGACGTCGGGCCACTCACAAATCTCAGCCTACCCTACCTCACAAGATTGTGCATTCCTTGGAGGAAAGCCAGGACTTAGATGTAATAATAGACAAGAATAGTTAATTTTGGATGTCTTCTCATAAAATGTAATGCTTAGAATATTGGGATGATCCAGGTCACTCTCCAGCTGACCTACCTCACAGGGTTCTTGTGAAGACAAAAAAAGGGGCACCATGTATTCTGGAGGAAGAATGGGCTAATAAATATTTACAAAGCAGGTTTTAAAGAAGGGCAAATATTTGAAGGGGAAGGGAGGGAATGGTACATAGGCTATCCCAGTTGAATTCGCAGGTTAAAAATCTGTTCTTTGCAAACTCCTTTTTGCAAAGCACCGAAACTGCAGTCCCGCCTTTTTTCTTTCCTTTTTGATCCTTGTTTACCTTGGGCAGGTATATATAACATTTAGTAAGCAAAGTGGCAAGAGAAACTAACAGCTGCTGTTGTAATCATTACCCAAAGTAATTCTCCCTCGAGGTACATTCCTTTGGCAAGAAGCTGTCAGGCACCCACTCTCTGTGCATCCAAGCTTGTAAAACTGGTTTCTCGTGAGCCCTGGAAAAATGTTATTCTTGGCCAAGATCAAGAACAGAGATAAGTACAGGAGTCCCAGGCCAACGGCAATATGCTTGCTCCAGAGAACTGGATCATCTACATGTCCCTTGTATGGGATGTGGGCTTTGATCTGGAAACCGCTTAAAGGGAGGGGTGGAGACAGACAGAAGGGGCAATTTTCTGACAGAGAGCTGTAGTGTGCTTTGAAATTAATAACTCCTGACCTGGAAGCATAGCTACTAAATCTCAGATGTTGCTCTGGTAAGAGGATGGGTAGGAAAAGTACTCTGCACATGCTCAAAAACACTCCCCTGTATTACAACCACATGTTCCAATGAAGCCAAATTAAATCCGTAAAAACTAAACGTTGGTTCAAATTAAGCCATGTGTTTGACTCTTCCCTCCCCAGAAGTGTGCTATCCATAATTTTGAGAAAGTAACCCTTGGGGGTGTCTTTTGGACTCTAAAAAAGATGCAACAGGAACAAGGGCCCAACATGTCACTAGAACATATGAAATAATACAGAAGGATCACTCAGAGCTGGAAGGGACCTTGGTCCAATCCGCTGCTCAATGCATGATGCAATTACAGCATTGCTGACAGCGCTCCAGCGAAGAAGAACCCACCACCTCTCAAGGCAGCCTATTCTACAAACAAACAATCCTACCTTGAGGAAGTTCCCCACAGAGAGGACATCTGTGTGCATGCAGAGTGAATTTCCCATGCCATTCAGTACTTACTACACAGCCACCCACAACGGAAAGAGTATGACTCCTACCCATCCTCCAGTACCTTTTATTTTAAATGCCCCCAATACAAAACCACCATAATCAACCCCAAAATTTATTTTTTATTTACTGCATTTATAGCCCACCCTTTCTTCAAGGTGCTCAGGGTGGCATATGTGGGTTTTCCTCCACACTGTTTTATCTGCAACAACCCTGCGAGGTAGATTAGGCTGTGCAGGAGTTACTAGCCCCAGGTGACCTAGTGAGCTTCATAGTCCTAGTCTAAGACTAATCTACATGATTTCTGAACCAGAAACCAGGAAAAGTCTGCTTCAGAACATGTTGCCTGGCTATTGCTGGTTGGAAAATTCAGAAACCAATGTGAATCAGCGATCCGGGGCCTTCTACAGGAGGGATTTTCAAATGAACCCTTAACCACCCCTTCCACATGGTGTTGAATTCAGATGGAATTGAACTTATGCCTGCAGATCTACTGGTTGAAATCCCCTCTGTCACAATAGTTAAACCTGCAGGAGCTCTTCCCTCTTTAGTATCTGGTCACTTTACAAAAGGCAGGGCTCCTGTGGCTTTCACTGTTGTGGTGAAGAGGGAATTTCACCAGATGCTGCATGCGTACAAATGACACCTGCTGAAATTGCCTTTTCTATACAACTGTTAAAACTACAGGAAACCTGACCTCCTGAAATAAAGCAAATGTTATCAATATGTGTTTGTGTAAGAACAGCTCTGGGGTGATAGGCCACAATATAAAATGAAACTCTTTAGACTAAGATGAGTGTGTTAAAGGGAAATAATGATTTTTATGTCAGAAAAGAATGTGCCCCCCTGAAACCCCATTCTGGATCGTCCACTCCCAGTGATCTTCCATTCGCTCTGAATTTACTGGCTTCCTGGCCCATTGGTTGTGTGTGTGTGGCATGAGAAACTATTTTGGGTCCATCTCCATTGTTAAAACATCCCTCATGGTCACCTCCTTATTCTTTCTTGGCCTTTTATCCCCATGAGAAAGGTGAGGCCAGAGCAAACCTCCCCTGCTGTGATGAATTTAGCACTTCACTGGATTACTGCCCCAGCTAGAACTTTTAAACAATGCAGACTCCACAATCACACAGGCAGCTGAGGGATGACACCCTCCCCCAGCCCCCAAATCAGGGCTTCCAGCAGCGACATGATAGATAGATGTCCATCAAGTGTACCTTTTTCCAGCAAAAAAATGATGAAGGACGGAGACGCTTCGCCTGTCAGATTTCCCCCTCTCATGCAGTGATTAGTGTTACTAATTAGCAGCCCTCCCAGAATGGAAGAAACAGATCTGAACAAACATTTCAATGGAAGATTGTTTCCTTGTGTTATCATTGATTTATATAAAGCACTTACATCACAACTTGCATTCTCCTCCAAGAAGCACTTCATAATAACCCTGTGGGGTAGGTTAGGCTGAGGTTTCAACCTGGGCTTTCTCCTTAGATAAGGCAACACTCCAACCACTACACCACACTGTTCTGATTTTGCACAAACTGATTTTGCACAGGCCTGGCAAAAATATAGCACTGCACAGTCGGAAAGCCACACCCACATACAGGCGTGCTGCTAAACTTTGAGATAGCAGCCACTAGGAAAACTAGGGAAGGCACACCTGCCCTGTTCTCTTCTTGTCCCCCGAGGCTTCTCCCTGAGACTCACCTGCACGCTGACTGGGTGATGGGTCCCAGTTCACGTGTGGCGAGGACAGGAAACCTTTAATTTCCCTCTTGCTTCCTGAGAGACGTTGAGTCAGTCCGCCGTGCGTGTCGCTTGACGAGCAACGCAAAGCTTGGGAACTCTTGGAATGTACGAGGACTGAGCCGGAGTCCAAGCCGTGGGAACGTGCGGCATGACGACAGCTCTGTGCAAAATCAACAGAAGGTGATAGCATGATGATGATGATGAATAAGATCTGTGGCCCAAAATGTATCAACTTCATCGAAATCAATCTGTGTCCCTCTCTTTTGTCTCATTCTCTGGCAGCCCCTCATCTCTCCAAAGTACCTTTCTTGTCATGTCAACAACTAAAAACCTCTCATCCACAGGCCCTGTGTGAGGTTCTGCCGCCCCAGCTTCCTTTTTCCTCTTGGCCTTTGCTTTCCTTACTTCCTCCATCCCTCTTTTCCTCAGGACTGTGCTTCCTTTACCTATTTCTCCCTCAGATTGCTGTTTCTCAGCTCAGTACCAACAGTGCCCCCTTTCTTCAGCCCCCTGGTCTCTGAACCCTCAGCCCCTTTCCCCTCCCCCACCTCACCGACCCTCTTTCCCCTCACTTTTCAACTGTCAGCCTTCCTGTTATCCTTCCTGCCCTCCTGCCAATAGCCCAGCGGCTCCTTGTCTCTAGGCTCTAGGGGAGGTTTATTTCTCTTCCTCATGGCCACTTGAGCCTTTCACTTCCATCTCGGAAACTACGCCGTTTGTCAGATTTGCATTGCTAATATCGTCTCCCTGAAACATTGTCCGTTTGTGAACATTCCATCACATCACAGCAGCCCAAACAATGGCTGGGGGTGATGACGGCAAAGGTGAGTGTACTAAATACTTAAGAGTACTGTCAGGGATGCTTTAGGGTGGATTCCTGCATTGAGCAGGGGGTTGGACTTGATGGCCTTACGGGCCCCTTCCAACTCTACTATTCTATGATTCTAAGAAAAGTCTAATCCAGCACCCTGTTTTCCACTGTGGCCAACCAGTTGCCTATGGGAAAGTCATAAGCATGAAATGAGGCCAAGAGCCCTTCCTCACGTTTGTCCCTCAGAGACTGGTATTTAGAGGTACACTGCCTCTGATCCTGGAAGTAGTATATAGCCATCATGATTAAGCTGATGAGGGCAATAATTCATTTACATGGCACTATTAATGTGCAAAGTTTGGCTTGTTTGTTCTCACCACAACCTTGTGGATAGTTCACTATTAATTTATTTAAAATGTTTCTTGGCCGCCTTTCAGGGAAGAAGCCCTCCTAAGGTGACTTAAAGCAATAAAACATATAAAAACAGTTAATATTAATAAATGCTATGAAAGACAACATTCAACAATATCCCATTGCAGGCAATGCAATGAGGAAACCAGAGTAATTTATAAATATGCAAGAAATGGGATGAGATCCTATAACTGGATAGAAAATAGGGCTGTGCACACCTCGGACCAAATCCCTGAAACCAAGGAGAGAGAGGCTGATTCAGACCACCTCGCCTCAGTTTCAAGTTGGTCCTGGGTCAGCCCAAAGTGCCCCAAGGCCGAAACAAATTGGTACCGAAGCTTCGGGGCGCCTCAGGCCACTTTGTAGCAGTGCAGGGGCCTCCCTCCCACTGTCCCAGGAAAGCTGGCACAAGACCAGCCATGAGTTTATTGGACTTACCTCCTTCTCCCCACTCACCTCCCACCACATTGCTGTCGCTGCCGCATTGCTGTTGCCATTGCTGTTGTGACCAGGAAATGCGGCATCCTCCTGAGAGCCAGGCCACGTATTTTGTATATCTATGGCCACAAACTATGGCGGCCATAAAGGAAAATGGCCCTTTGTGGCCACCATAGTTTGTCTTCACAATATCTTGAAATCGTGGCCTGGTTCTCAGGAGGATGCCAAATTTTCTGGTTGTGGTGGTGATGGTGGCAATGCAACGGTGGTGGCAATACAGCAGCAATGCAGCAACAGCAATGCAGCAGCAGGTGAGCAGGTAAGTCCTGGTGGCAGCAGCTCTGGGCTGGGGGGTGATGGGGCAGCAAGGGAGCAACAAGGGAGGGAGCAGGAAATCGGGAGTCCAGTGGACTCCTGCCCAGGCTTGTGGCTGGCACCCAGGAACCCACAAGGCCGAGTTGCCTTGGGGTGGCTGAAACTTGCCTCGGCTGAGGCGCTGAGGTGAAGCAGGCAACTCCCGAAGCACCCCGAGTCAAATTGGGGCCATTTTGGGGGCTCTAAAATGGCCTCCAAGGCAATCGGGGGTGGGGGACCGTGCACAGCCCTAATAGACAATATAACTAGAGATCCACCAATATCACTGAAGGATGGTTATGTGCTACCTCCAGTATCTGAGGCAGTAACCTTGTGTACACCAGTTGCTGGGGAACATGGGTGGGTGGGTCCTGTTGCACAATCTCCTGTTTTGGTGGCCCTGGTTGACAGCTAGTTGGCCACTGAGGGAATAGAGTGCTGGACTAGATGGATCCTTGGTCGGATCCAACCAGTTTCAAAAGATACAACAAATGAACAACAGACCATTCAGATGGTGCTTTGCAATCACACAGTGATATATAAAGTTTAAACATGGGAACCAGCATGGTAAATATCAGCGGTCACACAATAATATGTAAGAAACATGCAGCAAAACACCAAGTTTAGGGATTCTCTTTGTCTTGTCAACCCCCACCCCACCCCCATCTGTGTGTGTGTGTGTGTGTGTGTGAATTGTCCAATGTGATAGAGGTTTACATTGTTTGCAGTTTTCTTGTTGGTCTCTAATCTTTAAGATGGGAGTACAGAAGCACCCTGGTAAAATGAGCCATAAGAGCAAGGCTGATGCAGCAGGTGCAGAGCTGGGCTCCAACCCAAAGTTCTGGGTTCAACGACCACCAGAGCCATGGATTTTTGCACATGAGCGTGGATAAGTCATTCTCCCCTTCAGTTCCCCTGCTGTAAAAATGGTTCTAAAGCTGACCCCTGAAGGGGTGTTGTGCGGACAAACTAAATAAAAGCATGTTAAATAATTTTCATATTCAATATGCAAATTTAGTAGTCAGCCATGATTGAGATCCAAATCAGGTAAACTGATCCCTTCCATGGAACTAACATGTTGGTGTAGGAGTATGCAAGCTTCTGCCTGATTAAGGACTTTGTGGCAGTCAAACAGCCAAATCCGGTGCAGAGCTGGGTGGTACTAGGTGATAAAGCCACTAAAATCAAATTAAGGTCAACATTCTGGATAACGTGTTGCTCTTGAATATCTGAAGCTAGGAGTTGTAAGAGGTTTTTTTTAAAAAAACTTGCATAGGATTGCAGTCTTAAGGGATCCTCACAAAAGCTAGTAAGGGATGGAACCACCCCCAGCCCTTATTTCAGCACTGAAAGAGACCTTATTTCACCCTGAAAATCTCTCCCCTCCCCCTCTTATTTACCTGTCTGGCTTCTGGGTTGGAGCCCCTCCCCCCTCCTCGCCCCCTGTTATCAGCTTCCACAGCTTTGGCCTCAATGGCCTTCAACAAAGCCCCGGCAGTGTGCTGGCTGGTTCCCCCTCCCCTCTATTCCCTTCTTACCGCCCCTTCCCCCATGGAAAGACATGCTGTGAGGGGTGGGTGGGACGGAGAGGCTGAAGGCCATGAGGAAACGGCGCCTGAGCCGGCGACAGGTGAGCAAGGTGGAAACATGCAAATGAGCTCCAGCGGGAGAGCGGCTGACTGGGTCTGGCCGGGAGCCCAGCCTGTCACCAACAGGTTGGACCACTTGTCCGTCAGCTAAGGGAGGCGGAGCCGAGCGCGCGGCCTGGCTCCTCCCCAGTTCACCTGCCTGCTGAGCTACCTGCAACAGCTTCCCTGTCGCGTCCTCACTCCTCTCACGCTCCTCTTCGGCGCCGGCAGCCAACGGGTCTTAGGGCTGGAGGAAAAGCCTACGCAGCAGGAGAAGGCAATGGGGAGGCAACTGGGCTCCCTTGGACTTGCACTAGGCCTGCTCTTTGGCTGTGGTGAGTACCCAAGGACGGCGCTCCTAATGTGTTCTGCTGGTATTGGGAGCACCTCGCCGCCTTTCTCTCTCTCTCTCCTCCCCTCTGTGCCATTACGGTGCCAGGCGCTGTACTACATTTTTTCTCATCCACACCCTGCCTTTTGCCTGCCGGCCATTTCGAGTCCCTTTCCACTCCCAACTGAATCTGGTTTGGCAACCATGCTGAAGTCCATGCAGTTACTTTACAACCGCTGGGTCTTTCTGGTGATGTGTGTTTTGGGGGACATCATTTGTCTTAAGTTTCAAGTCCTCATGAGAATGGCTTTTGAGGCCAGTGGCTGTGTTGAGGGAAAAGATGAGCCACCTGCTTGGGTCAATAGACAAGCCGGGTGACTTGATTAGAAGGTATTGAGACAGCCCCAAAGTTGGGTCATCATATGTTTATGTGCATGTGTGTTGGGGTAGGGGTAGGATAATATGGTGCTTTGTCATGGTATCTATGGAGGACAAATGTAGTGATTCATCATTGGTCAACGGGAATGTATCTAGGGTTTTAATTTCTTAAAATAGAGGTGCTGGGGCTCACACCTGTCTGGGAGCACTGCTTTGTAGCCTTGTCCATATCTGCTTGTAAGATGTGTGGAATCTGGCTCTGGTTATTCCTCAACCGGGAAAAGGCACTCTGTACATGCTCAAGGGCATTATTGTCCTTAATTTTGCTTCACACTATTCCAAGATTGCTCCTTGATTATAATGATTAGGGGGAAATCATTATCATAATCATCATCAAATGATATATTCAAGGATTAAAATGTGCTCCAGAGCTATGCCAAACTGAGGCAAATTAAAAAGATTTTTTTAAAAAACTCCCACCATACGGGAAATCCCATTATGTGCTATGAGCTTGTGCTTTATTGAACTCTGATGTTCAGGGGAGGTGGGGGTGGGGGGCAGCATGACAAATCCTTAAAGAAATCCTTCGAAATAAGGAACATTTGACAAACTTTGTAAGTAAGTGCCCAGTTGGGTAGCAGATTCCCAGCTGCTTACCTATGGTGTTGGTGAGGAAGTGAAACTGTGATTTGATGTCTTTTCAATTGAGAAATCACAGCAAATATATCCTGGTCTTCCATTATTCTTCCTGATTGCAGTTGTGTGTGCATGGTTAGGGGAGGGTGGGATGGGTGACACATTCCTATAGGACAAAGGTCTTTGAGTGTTGGGAAAGTGCAGAGAAGCTGTCTTTCTTGGAATTTGTCCCAAGCAAAGAAGAAAGGTGGGTGGGTTTTCACCTTATCTTTTCTGTGGGAACCAAGGTGCCTTCCACAAAACACAGCAGATTTCTCACAAGTGATGTTACCATAATTGTTGCAGCATTTCCACACCAGTAAGGGCCATACCTGTTGAGTTTCTGCCTGCCAGCTGTAAAAACCATAGGAGCCCTGCCAGGAAAGAAAATGTTGTAATTCTCAATGGAAGAGAGGTCTAGAGATGGTGCTCAGCGTTTTGCAGCAAAGGGTTTATTCAGGCATTACATCCTCTGATCAGAAAACCGTGGCACATACTTCCCCAGATAACTGGGAGCAGGTTTTATTTATTCATTGATGAAGGAGTAACAGTCAGTGCATGCTCAGAGGTAGCAGGTTGTTAGTAGGAGGTCCCAAAGACTATTGAAGCCACTGGTGGTGGGGCTGGTAGGCAGAAAGTCTGTGTCCTCCCCTGGGAAGGAAAACTGGCCTAGCAGCCAAAGGCCATGCAACCTTTTTGCTGCCGCTCCCTGACGGCAAACAGCACAACCAGCAAACAGCTTCTGAAGCATCCGTTATCTTTCTTCCAACAAGCCCGAAACTCCTTGTAACTGGACACCTTGACAGAAAGAGGCTGAAGCCAAGCACTCAGGAACTGTGGGCACTGGTGTACTTTCTGTGTGTGCATGCAGGTGTCTGCTTATGTGAGTGTGATGTGTGCAAATCCTTCACTGGTCCGTGTGTGTGTGTGTGTGTGTGTGTGTTCGATCCTGAAATTGATCTCTGGTGAGAGTTTGACTATGTCTGTATCCAAATGTAGTCAAGGAGAAAGAGGCAAGGTATTTCCCATCCAGGTTTTTCACTTGATCGGGGCTCATCCCGGTATATCTCTGCCACCTATTTTTAGTGGCAGCTCTGAAACATGAGAATAACGTAAAGGGTACCTCTGAGCATTTGCCGAGTGTCTTTCGCTTACCACTGTGCAGCCACAGCACACTCTTCACCTGGGTTTAGAGGGCATGTCTTTCCAGTCAGTTCGAGCTCTGACAACTCTCTTGTTAGAATTCTGCTCCGTGTATTGGCAAAGGTGGAGATAAATCTGCAAAGCATATGATGCAGATTCAGGTTGGTTTAAATAAGTGGAACCTACAACAAACTGTTGCAGTGTGGGGCACTTCTGTTCAGGGCTCCAGCCAGCCACACCCTCTTTCAGGAAACTGCATTCCATTCCATCCTCTACCCTGCTTGCCCCTAGTTTTCTGTCCCCCCACCCCGCCTGCCCAACAGACACTAGAAAGAAAGTATATGTGAGTTTCCTAACATTTTTCTTTTAACTTCTGCAAATCTTGGTCTTCTCCCAAGCCTTCATAGTTCACTTTTGGGTGCATTAAGACTGACACTCAGAGAATTGAGATCCCTATAAGTAACTCGTGTGTGTGTGTGTGTGTGTGTGTGTGTGTGTGTGTGTGTGTGTTCTCAAAAGAACCTCCGTGTTCATGACAGAGAGTCAGATATTCTGCTGCGGGGCCGTTTTCCCTGACACTGTATTTCTATGTCTGGAAGAGCTGCATCTGTTGAAATTCTGCCTGTCAGGCAACTCTGCAAGCCAGAGAAGGTGGCTGTCCTAATTTATCTTGTGCCAAGGATGGGCAACTTGTGGCCCTCCGGATGATTCGGCCTACAATTCCCATCAGCCCTACCCAGCATAGTCAGTGGTGAGAGACAATAGCAGTTGTAGGCCAAAACATCTTGAGGGCTGCATGTTGCCTACCCTGCAGCTGGTTTTCACCTCAGGTTTTAATTTTTTCTACTAAAAAGAAGTGGTCAAATTGGAACCAGATTTTGGCAATATAGAAACTGTAGGACTGGAGGGAATGTCACGAATTTGCCCTGTGGGGGTGAATTGCCTCTAACCTTCTTTGATCTCGGCCTTGTGTCCTGCAGGTGTTCCTTACCTGACAGAACTGAGCCCTGGGAGGGGAACTTGGGTGGTGCAAGAGGGCAGGGATAGGTCAGGCTGGTTTCTTTCGGTGACATTTTGTCCCCTGGGGTGGGGCAGGTTCGCACGTCACAGGCAGGCAACCCAACCAGTTGGGCCTGGCTCTATTTTTAATCGTCCTACTTGCTCATACAGCTGCAGCTTCCTAATGTTGGGGCTAAAATAGCACCTGACGAGTATGAAGACTGCCCGTGAGACCTAGAATTAACTGTTGAATTTAGGAGTGATTTTTGTGTGACTTTTCTGGGTGTCCGTTTGTGGCGGAGGGCTCTGTTTCATTTGGGAGTGGAGTGACTTAACCAAAATAACCTGTTCCACGCCCAGGTTATTTTGAGGGCAGGCAGGTGAGCACAGTGCCCCCTAGAGGGATGTTATCTGTGCTTTAAAAATGCTTCCACAAGAATTCAGGGTTGATGGTTCAAATATTTTTGTGTGGCACAAGTTAGGGGTTTCTCAAAGTCAGACTTGTTGAGGATGGGTAAACTGGAAGAATATTACAGGTTTGCTGTAGCTGCCATTGCCTTGCTGAGGGACTTGGCTATAGAGCAGCCTTCCTCAACCTGGGGCGCTCCAGATGTATTGGACTACAACTCCCAGAATGCCCCAGCCGGCTGGGGCATTCTGGGAGATGCAGTCCAACACATCTGGAGCGCCCCAGGTTGAGGAAGGCTGCTATAGAGGAATCCTCGTTGGAAGGATTGTGTGTGTATGGGGGTGGGGGTGGGGAATTGATCGCTTATGATAACCTAAAATAAAAACTGGACAAAGAGGTTAATTTGAGCTTGGCCAAGAACCTGTATCAGAATATGCGAAATTGCAAGTGTGACTCTGACATGTGCCGAGTTATTTCTTTCCATGCAAATAGGCTTAGTGGGCAGAGAATTTCCAAGTCAGAGGGCATGGCTTGTATCCTGGCATCCCTTGTATCCAAAATTATGCAGCTGGTGGATACAAGATGGTGGCAACCACTTCCCAATGGGTGCACCAAGGGGGAAAATGCTTTGGGGCATCATATGTGGTTAAGACATACTTTGTTTACCACTGCCTGTTTTAGGGTACCTTTATGGTCAAGACCTTTTCAGTGGAAGCACAGAGACTGTTGAATACCATCCCTATCACCACTGAAGAGATACAACTGGTCTCTTTTTAAATGATTGTTGATGACTTGTTTCGTTCCGGTGTGCCTTTGGTCTATGAGCTTTTCTGCCATTAGGCTGTGGTTGTTCTTTAATCTGCTGGTTTGGATCTGATTTTATCTGCCTTCCAATAGATTTGCTTCTATGGTGATTGTGCGTGGTTCATCTTTTGTTAAATTGTTCTTTTTCATTCTGTGAGCCACTTTATATGTCCTTGGGACAGAAAAATGGGGAAAAGCTAGTAAATCTGGTTGTTGTTGTTGTTGTTAATCTAATTTTTGTGCAAAAGGGCCTCTTTTCCACTTGACCAGAAAAAGCAGTTCCCAGCTCCCTTTTAGCCTGGTATATTATGTACAACAGGGTGATTAGCTCAGTGTGCTGCTAATGATGTCAAGGCGATTGTATGTTTGATTCCTGTATGGGCCAGTAATTCCTTTTTGAATTTTTTCATTTGACTCCTCTCTTCGAAGCCTATGGCGTAGTGGTTAGAGTATTGGGCTGAAACTAGGGAAAACCGGGTTCAAAGCCCAGTTCAGTAGTGGGCTAACTTATCTCTCCCCATGATCAACTTCGCAAGATTGTTGTGAAGGTAAAATGGGAAGGAGAGACACCTGTAGACCACCTTTAGCTCACTGAAGGAGTAGCAGGTTATAAATATAAATAAAGCGTGGGCATTGACGGGCACACATTGTTTTAATTGTTTAAAATATTAAATAGGAAGCAAGAAACAGATTACTCAAGCCTAATAGTTAGGATAGCTCTTTACTTTCCCAAACACCCATTTCATTTTTCAAAGTGGTCATGACAAACAAAACCATACTACTCTGTGTTGTATTTTACAAAATGGCCTCCTCTTCATCAGTTCTCCCCATCATCACTCCACCCCTGTAAACATACTTGCTATTGCTCTTTGCTACATCCAGGGTTGCCTTACCAACTGACCACAAAGAACAACCTGCTATTGTGCCTCCAATAGCAGTCTGGTGAAGCTTTGGACAGCATGGAGATCACAATGTCGCCTGCTCACGTTGGCGTACCAAGCTGCGTGAAGAGCACAGCTACAGTGGTTGGATGAAAAGTTGGCATCCTTACTCCAGAAGCGAGAGGCAGTTTGTTTAGGCATTCAGTTTTGCTTTCATAAAAGGAAGGAAGGAAGCAAATGGACAAACTCCTTCCATGATATGTTTACCAAGCCCTGTAGAAGGACTAAGCTTTGTACAGCCTTCTTCTTGAGTCACTTAGTGCCTTCAGGGATGAAACGTACACAGCAAACCTTACACCAGATTTGATGGTGTAAGAGGAGCCTCTCCGTTCCCACCTGCTCATCCTTCTCCCTCACTGTGTCCCCAATGACTCTCTGGCTGGCTGCCCTCCAAGTCCGCTCGAGCTCATCGCTCAGGAATCCCTGGCATGGCAGCATTCTCATTTTGGAAAGTTTGCTCTAGGTTGGCAGGGCAGGAAGCGGGTTCTTGGGAAGCAAAGTTGTGACAAGAGAAACTGGGGCAGGAGGAGTCAAGAGAAGCATGCAAGTTCCCCTCCCATAGATCGCTTCTCCTGAGGCAGAAGATGCAATCTAAGGAGGAAACTTCAGAAAAGCCCAGGAGAAATTTCCTTTCTCTCTCTCTGTCATTGAGATGATTTCACTTGGGGCATAATTTCCAAAATGAAAAGTACAGAGAGGTCAAATGTTATGGCGTCTGGTCTAGATCAGGCTACTGCTTTTCCTCCCTTTTTTCCTGGCAGGATACCCATGCCTTTCACAATAGGTTAGAAATTCAAGAGGTGCAGCATCCTTGAAAACTATCTCTGCTGGATTTCTGCCTACTGTGCCGTGTTGAAAGGCTCAGTGGGTTGGTGAGAAACACTCTGCAGGTTCTCAGCTGCACTCTGTTTGATTCACCTCTTCCAAGACAGGGTCTTAAAGAAGGGCTAGGGCTGAGCCATGGGCCGAATTAAGACCTGCCTGGGGGCTGTCTGTATGGGGGGAAAGCCCTGCAGCGGCTGTGGATCTGCGCCCCGTCGGTTAGACAATGCAGCCGCCAGTTCTTCCCCCTGATGCTGCGTTTTGAAAAAAAGTCGGGTATTTACCCTGACTTTTTCAAAGGGAGCGACATCAACATGGCGCTGGCGCTTCCACCATGTAACGTTACTCCGGGGCCAATCTGGGGTCAAGCCACGGGCGTTGCTTGGTGGAAGGCGACCAGCGATTGGTCACCTTCCACCAGGAAGAGGGCAGGGCAGCTCTGGGTCCCGGATGGCTGCCCAGAAAGCCTGTGCTCCGTCCTCGGCATTGGGGTTATCCACCGCTGCCACCCCAGGAGAGGGAAAGCACAGGGTTGAAGAGGGAGGTGGTGCCAACCCGCCACCGTAAAGACAGCCAAAGACCAATTTATGCAATCAGCAGAATCAAATTATCATTTGGTAGAGTTTTTTTCATGGACTGTACTACTTCTGCCTTCAAATGGGGGGTGGGTGGGTTGAAGATAGAATGTTGCTCTTCCACTCACAACAAGACTATATTGGGGGAAGAGTTCCACCTAGCCTTCACCCTAACATGCTAGCTTTTTACAGGCAGGGATGGACACACACTTCCACCCTTCTCCAGCCTGGTATGGTACAGTCCAGGAAAGGCTTTACCACTGGATTCTACTGAATGTATAATAAACTCTTATAAATATTCCAGCCCTGAAATGGGAGATGGTTGAAGTGGGTTGTCGTCCAGATAGGAGAGCAGATCAGTGTGGAGGATCTAGTGGGTTATAGCAGGATTCTTGGGTTTAATCCTTGGACTTTCAGACAAAAGGAGACCGGATGACTTTTTAGAACGTTGCAGTGCTCACCAACAGAACTACAAAGCTGGGATCTTTATGATCCATGGTTTGCAAAGGTCTTTAGGTATTCTCTCACATTAAAAAAAGAAGAGAGAATTCAGTGCTTATTTTCCAGTTTTGTTTTAAGAGATGCTGCAAATTGTCTTTATACCCTACTGACATCTTGAATTTTTCCTCCCCTATTTTTCTCCTGCTCCCACTCTGCAGTCGTGCAAGAGACCAGCACACAAGGTAAGAGGCTTGTAGATGTTGCACTAGACTTCTTTCGAAATAACTACCTATAGAAATAACAGTTCCTGTCTCTTTGCAGATGAATTTAACCCTGACTTCTCACACCACCACAGTGAGAATTCACGTTTTACATTTATTCCCAACAGTTCAGCGATCAGGATGCCAGTCTCCAAGGGCAGTCCTAGAAAGGGCCTCTTTTAGCGGATTGCTAATTCCTTTCCAAATATTCAGGCACTGAAGCCCTGCTCTCAACATAATTGGAGTCTTACTCAGCCAGCCCCTTCACCTTAGAAAATTCAGCATTCAGCAGCACACATTTGTGCCTATTTCCCCAGCCTTAAGGACTAGAAACTTGGGTTTGGGGTTAACAAAAGGAAAGTCGAGAGGTTCTCAGGATGCTGATTTCTGTACCCACGTACCACATTAAGTGCCTTTTCCACCACCCCCTGGAATGGTGGCATATATACACGAAGTCCTGGATACCATCCCAAATCATTGTTTGATCATCCTGTACGGGAGTGGGGGGTGGGGGAGTGATGTAATGATTTCCAGAATGCTTTTTCACATTACAAAATGTCTTCTTACCTGCAGTACTATGTGGGGTGCCCTCCCTGGGCCGGATCGTGGGTGGAATGGATGCCCAAAGTGGACAGTGGCCCTGGCAGGCCAACCTTAATTTCAATGGTGTTCACGTCTGTGGAGCGACCCTCATCAACCCCCAGTGGGTGGTCACAGCGGCTCATTGCTTCCCCCCGTAAGTGTGAGGCATCCATGGGGGAGGGCACTGTTGTGGGCGCTGGAGAGCAGAGATGGGGAAACAGCAGTGATGTAAATGGTGGTGGGTTCAGGATCCAGGTCTGGATTTCAAGCTAGTGAAATACGAAGACACCATTCATGTTTGGAATCCAATAGATAGATAATTTCTTCTCATAACGCTAGAACTTCACTGTTAGTGTCAGTATTGTTTTAGCATTTGACATTTGCATGATGCTTTTGAGCGTTCAAAACACTTCACATGTGTTATTTTGTGGGAATTTGAAAGCATCCCTGTTAGGCCAATATTTTTATCCCTGTATCACAGGGAGGGAATCTATAAGGCTGAGATAGAAAAGGCTTTCTAAGGTAGCTTAAGGCACAATCTTATGCCTGTTTAGACAGAAAAAAGTCCTACAACTCCCAGCATGTCCAGCCATGTTGCCTAAGGAATGCTGGGAGTGGTAGGTCTTTCTTCTGTCTAGACATGCATAGGATTGCACCCTTAGTGAGTTTACGGCAGATGCAGGATTTAAACTGCCTCCACCCCTGCTAGTCTTTTAGGGTGCAATTCTATGCATACTGGCTGGGGAATGCTGGGAGCTGTAGGACTTTTTTTCTGTCTAAACTTGCATAGTAAACTGCTTGGTTGTAGGTCCACGACGACAAAAGGAAGTTGTTCTGCCCACTCGCTGCTGCAAGATGTGGTGTGATGGCCCTTGGTCTAGGTGGCTTTTAGGAATGATGTAGGATAGCTCTGTCTATGGCTACTAACCTTGTTAGCTAAATGGAACCTCCACGTTAAGAGGCCCCCTACCTCTTAAGCCCCAGTCGCTGGGAACAAAATGTAATGGAAGGCTGTTAATTCTCATCTCACTCATGTGCGTCTCAGAAACATCTGATTGGCCACTGTTGGAAACAGGATGCTAGACTGGGGCCTTAGCTAGACCCAAGGTTTATCCCGGGGTCATCCCTGTTCATGTAAATGACACACAGGGGATCCCAGGAGCAGGCAGGGATGACCCCGGGATAAACCTTAGGTCTAGCTAAGGCCTGGGTGATCCCTTGGCCTGATCAGCAGGGTTGCCTGTATGACCTTAGCAATGTGCTCCTTTTGCATCTTAAGCATGCATTTTGATGCATACCTCTTGCTTTTCCTTCTCTCTACAGGGTGAATGACATTAATCTGTATGAGGTGACTCTGGGAGCCTTCCAGCTCAGAAACCCCTCAACAGATGTTGTAGTGAGGCTGATAGGCGAAGTGATCAAACACCCGGACTTCACTGAAGATGAAGGATCTAAAGGCGACATCGCCCTGGTGAAGCTCAAACAACCGGTTCCTTACACCCGCACAATCCGGCCCGTTTGCCTGCCTGCCTCCTCCGTCAACTTCCCCAATGGCATGAAGTGTACAGTCACCGGCTGGGGGAACGTGCTCATGTCCAGTAAGGAAGGGAAAGTCCATCTAGGGCAGGGGTGGGGAACCTCTTTGAGCCTGAGGGCGGGGCTGAAGACAAAAGGGCCCAAAAATGCCAGCATAATTTATTTTCTTTATTTTTATTTATTACACTTATATACCGCTCCCATAGCCAGGACTCTCTGGGCGGTTTACAGTGTAGTGTAAAGCTGTGATGCCAGTAACTAATGCCTTAGAAGAGGTATTGCAACGGCTTAGAACGGGACGGGTGGGTGGGTGATGGAAGGAAAGGAGGTGGGCCCAGCAAAAAGGCCTTCTGGGAAACCCCAGAGAGCTGGATAGGGCGCTTCTGTCTAAAGTTTTCCATGCCTGATCTAGGGACCCTAACGCCTTACAGTTCATTCAGTGAGAGAACGTATTCTGGTGCTGTGGCGCAAATGCGTTTGTCATGGGGGCACAGCGGTTTATAGAAGATCTCTCTCACCTCCATCCCAGCACGGTCAGGGTTCAGTTCACCCCAAATCCAATTCCAAATTTCAGCATCAGGCTCAGACCTTTGCTTGTTTGATTTGGCAGGTTCCCCTCTTTTCATTTTATCGAAGATGCACAAAGCTGCTTACAACAACTTAAAGATGTGTCCTTTTTATTTGGCTTATTTATTGTGCATTGTAAAATCATGAAACAGCAATAAAACCAGCCGTCAAATTAAACATAGAGAGCAGCAGTTTGAAAACCAAGCACAGATATTAAAAGTACACTGAAATAATGAAGTTTTCAGCAACCGCCTGAAGGTTAAAAGCGAAGGCATCTGGACCCTAACGGGAGGGTTTCTGCCCTGAAAGGCGGCCAAGAAATACTTGAATGAATGAATGAATGAATGAATGAACCTCCACAGGGCTTGTATTCTGCAGTCATGGTATCACCACTGAAAAGGCCCAGCCTTGGGGGCCCACCCATCTGATCTGACATAGTAGTCAAATAGTAATGGAAGAGGCTGCCTAAGGATGTGCAGAATGCCTTTCTCACACATATCCATACAGCCCGAGGTGCAAATGCAGCCGGTACTTGCAGATGGGAGGGTACGGCTTCCAAGAAAGCTTGAGGTCTGACACACTCTTTTCTCGGAACATAACTGTAACACGGAGGGCCTCCAGGGAATCTCTTTTCGACATCCCGGCCCTGACTCTGAACTCCCTCCTTCCTTTTAGCGAGCCTCCCCTCGCCCATGACGCTACAGCAGCTCGAAGTGCCCATTATCGGGCTGGACACCTGCAAGTGCCTGTACAAACGGAACCCGGATCCTGAGGACCCCCACGTCATCTACAGCGACATGATGTGTGCTGGCTTTGCCGAGGGAAAGAAGGATGCCTGTCAGGTGAGCCCAGCTAGGGAGAAGTGACAGCGGGAATGCCCATCCATTGGGAAAGGGTCATGGCCGAGTGGATCTCTCACTGTGTTCGCTTACGGAGCTGAAAGCCAAGCTCTGCGCTGTTCATCTCAGTGAGGTTTGCACAGGGGAACTTCCCCGGAGATTTTGCTTCATGCCAATCAGCAGGCAGGGGCCGCCATTTTGGCTGTAAGCACCAGTTTGTACGTTACACAGAAGTGGGGGGCGGGGGAGGCATTGTAGTGGTATGTGGAGTAAAATCTACTTTCCAGGTGTTAAGTCCCTTTGCTACCTTGATTGTGGAGCACTTTTAATGTTATGGTAATGGCATGGGAGCTGCTTTTCCGTTGAGTTCATTTGATGGCGCTGCTGAACCCTGTAGAGGCCACAGCCATGGGGCATGGTATCACAAAACTGCCCCTCCCCGACCGCCGATCCTGGCCAAGCAATGATGTTGGGGCAGGAATTGACCTGATTGGCTTCACCCATTTGGATGGTGGCCTCTAATTCTACAACAGCACTGTGACCATCACCCCAAGAAAAACGTATCTCATGCTGGCACATTGAATGATCTTGAGGGTATACTTTGGGTAATGCTGCCCCCCCCCTTATGTGTTCTGTGCTCTCTCCAAATTTCTGACCTCTCCAGGGTTATGTGGCACTTCTTGGCCTGTTTTTGTTGTTGTCGTCGAGGGCTCTCGAACCCGCCCACTTTCACACTACCGCAAACGTCTCGCCTATTAACGCCCTCTGTTTCTCCTAGGGTGACTCTGGAGGGCCGCTGTCCTGTCGCATTGGCAATGCTTGGTTCCTGGCTGGAGTGGTGAGCTGGGGGGACTCATGCGGAGCCCCCAACAGGCCTGGTGTCTATACCCGCGCCTCGAGTTATGCTCACTGGATTAAGGAGCATGTTCCGGAGGCGGAGTTCAGCGATGTAGTCGCCGATGTGGAGCCAGTCTCCGAAGAGGGCATGTGCTCCGTTACTACTACTAGCCGGCCTGGACCTTTGGGTGACATCCAGCCTGCGCCAGGCTGGAACCGTCCTATCAACCCCAGCAATCCTCCCTCAGACAGCGCTGCCTCCTGGGCCTGTACAGCCAGCCTGCCCCTTCTTCTCCTTCTCCTTCTTCAGAGCTACCAGTATCTCCTATAAACCACGCAGCGGTTGTGCCACAAGATTGTGTAGGGCGAGTGGATCCCTTCCTACTCTCATACTCAAGTGGATGGTCCCATTATTTCATGGTCTGTCACTCCTCAGGCTTTCGCTTTGCCCGCCGAACGCAACTCCCCTTGCCCTGGCTGCATATTTTTGAACTGATCATGGCTGGATGCAATTCTGTAGGCCCCAAATGGCAGCCATCCTCTAACCTCGCTGTTGAGGACAGCTTCCCATTAAGTTATGAAATTCTGTCTACTCTCTTCCTCATGCTAATTCCTGGGTCTCACTTCTCACCAATCCCTGATGTCACTGCCTGGCATCCTCTGCCATCTGTACACGGACTCATTCCTCACCCAAACTGATGTGCCTTGATCTGCCTCATGATACGTACCGCTCTCAGGTTCCCTTCATGCGCTCCTCAAACTTCCAGCTTGTAAAACCAAGCCGTCTCATAGCTGCTTAGAGTGTGGCTGAGACCTTGGTATTTTGTGGCATTCTTTTCCTCTTCAGTCCATTCTAGCTTCTTAAAGCCTCCCTCCCAGCTCCTTTCAGCTTCACTTGGCCAGGGTCCACAGTTTCTAGACTAGTCTTGTGCTAAGATGTGAGCTAGGCCCTCCCAAGTCATGGCACTCAATCAAACCCTATAGCTGTTTCTTACAGTTCAGTTTAGACCACTGAGTGATAACCCACCCAACTTGACATTTCACAGGGCAGTGTAATGGCCCCCTAACTATTTCCTTCTTGTACTCCCTTGTGGGATAACTCTGTGAGATCCCTGGATTGCCATGTAGACAATCCCTGGGCAGTGAGCTGGCGGTGGGTGGAGATTTGTGTGGGCAGCCTAACCAGTCCAGCGTGAATATATTCATGTCTCAACCTGTGCTGTCTGGATCAAGAGCACTGTTGGAGAATTAACCCTCGATGTGTGACTGTGGAAAAAGAACCAGCCTCCGAGAAACGGGTGTGTGCCATAGCACCCTTTCCTTTTTGGATTTGCTGACCCTTGATGTATCTCTTCACGGCTGGCTGGGACTCCCATGTTTACCTATTAATAATTCCACCTCAGAAACTGAAAAAAGACGGGAAGATGGTGCCAGGATTTTGGAACCAGCCTGTTTTTGAATTCTGTTACATTTTGACCCTTGGTTGTGTGCTGACTCTACTTTTATGTTTCTATTTCGTGATCAATGAATCTCTCCAGCAATAAAGTGGAGCTTTTTAGATATACGTCCATGTGAACATGAGAATTCTGAGGAAGGTCGTCATCAAAGCGATGTTCTTTGAGTGAAACGTCTCATTTTCAGCTTGACATATTCATTTATGGTGCAGCATCACTCAAACATAAAGAGACTGAAAGGGGAACCTTGATAGAAGTATGCTGGTGAATCATAAATGGACAGAACTATTGCCACAGCAATGAAAGGTGTGGTGCCCACTTGCATGAAGAATGAAGCGATGTCAGGTGAAAGAAAATACTTGCCCTCCCTGGGAGTGTACAAACATTTTTAGGTAGCTTATATTTGCACTTTTAAAAAATATTATGTAAGCATCTTGCTCTCTTAGGGGAATGCTGAGATTCAGATGCTACTCTCATGATGAAGGGTTTTTAATAAAGTGAATGGTAATTCTGCAACTAAGAGGACTGTGTTGCTTTATTATTGAAGGATATTGGTGGCTTCTTCCACTTCAGTTGGGACTGTAGAGAATGTGGATCCTGACCAAGCTGAGCCAGATAAAAAATTGTGGTTCAGGACAGACCGTACCCCCATGAGTCAGACGCTGGGATAACTTGCATATAAATCTACATGTGGAATTACTACAGATCAGGATTCTAACAGAAAACTCCTAAAACTGGCTACCAGAGTTACCCTAGTAAAGATAGCCAGCTAATATATTATGAAGAACATGGGAGGTTGAGAAATAAGCAATTAGCATTTTTTCTTGCCTTGCAGATATACTTTTCTGATGGTACCTTGAATCATAATTCCACACTCAAGGTTGCCAAGTCTAACATTTGAGTGGATCTCCTATCTTTAGAAGTAGCACAGAAGGCAGAATTTCACCTGATGCAACCCTTATTATCATGCTTTAACAGAAACTGCACCAGGTCAAATTGCCTCTTCTAGTTTAGGATCAAGTTCACTAGAGTGAGGTTGTCATTGGAGCTCTTGCTTCTTTCTAGAGACATTTTGGCATAGACTCAGGGGAGTGTCTACCCTAGTAGCATATACATTCTACTAGCATAGGAGACACACTTCCATAGGAGTCCAGTTCTGCTCCTTCACAACACTGCCATTTAGATTTGCTAAACTGCGGTCAACTACATGAAGAGGGCCTAGTTTCTGTGAGCCAAGTCTGTCCATGAGCTCCTCCACCCTACCGCAACATTCCTCAACTAAGACTCCCATTTCCCCTTCCGAAGGCTGCTCCCTTCTATCGAAGCTTTCCAGCACTGTAGAATACTGTAGGTCACATAAGTAGACACCGAGCAATCCTGTGCTTGTTTTGTAGCTTTTATTAATTAAAATACTTCTCAAAGTAACATAAAAACACACTGCATACATCGAGTATGAGTCCAATAGCTGCATCAGGACCCCCATCTAGATGGTTGTTTCTTCCTGTATATCCAATGCATATACGTATATCTGGTGCCTTCCATCAGCACCGGCCCCAGCGTTGAACTAAGGTGTGCGCCATTATAGTGGAAGAAGTTCTGTGAAAACAGTGGCAGACTCCCTCTTCTGTTCCACCACTTCCACTGTGCTCCCTGTCCAAGAGACGTCAGAGTCTTCTGCAAAATCTCTTCACATTTTATCACCAGCTAATGCAGCTCATACAACTGAAGGGAAAGTTTGTCAGGTACAAAAACAAACCCACAACATCCCACTGTGCAGTTTTCTCCAACCTGGAGGCTATGCCTTCCTCTGGGCAAAACCCTAACGCAAAGTCAAGGTTCTCTTCTATCCCCCACACCCTACCCACCTTTTCATATAAAACCACCCTGTTTGTTTTGGGACTCTTGAGGGGGAAAACCCCCTCAAAAAACAGGGTAATCCAGAAAGCTAGAGCCCAAGTCTGGACCCTTCTGCCGCTGGCACAATCTGCTAAGCTCAAGGAGAGCTGAAATCGCCAAAGGTACAGTTTTGTCCTGAAAACTTTGATTGCGGAGCAAAGCAAACTGAAATGCAAATACCGCCAAGTCTCTTTTTCCGTGACGGCAGAAGGACTCGGGAAATCTCTCCGCCAGAACTAAAAGCATCTGCGGTGGGCCATTCCTTTGACAGACCCAGGCTTCCTGCATCCTTCCGAGGGAGACGAGGGAAAATGACGGCTTCACCTAGAGACAGACTTTTCTACCCCTAGAGGAAAAGCCACCAAGCTTCCAACCTTTTGAGCAAGAGGGAGGGGCTCTTGGGCACAGCTGCTGGGCAAACTATTCTTTCTCCCAGCTGTAGGGTCAATAATCCCTCTAACAACCCTGTGCTGCTGCTGCTGCTAACTACCCCCCCCCGCCAAACTTTTACTGACTCTACTGCTCCCCAATCGTTCAGCCTATGTTTGCTTACTGCTCACGTCTTGCTCTACCAGCAATCTTCCACACTGTATGACTGGCTTGCTTTCGGGAGCGGGAGCAGCCTAAAGACTCTTGCCAGAGCAGCTCAGGAACTGACATGTTTCCAGACCAATAAGGGGGCAATGGAGGAGAAGGGTTGTGTTCCTTTTCCCTACTGCAAGAGGGAGGACACCCATTCTAAGACCATACCAGAGCAAAACAGCAGGAGTGGCAAGAAGGAAGGAGTTTGCCATTCAAGATAAGGCAGGGGCAGAAAAGGTGTAGGTGGACAGCCTTTGCCGTAGTGAAGCACAGTACGTGAGCAGAGCTGCTACGACACTGGAGAGCACCCCCTCCTCTCCCTTGAAACCCCCCCCCCCCCGCTCATCTATTCAGAGCATGTCTGATCAATGCAAGACAAAACACGAATGCTTAGTCAGGGCATCTCTTAAAATGAAGCGTGGACGTGTAATGAGGCTGAGCTCCTTCTGTTCCTCAGGTTAGTTCCCCCATCACTTCTTGGAAATCTTGGCTTGTTTGTGTTTGGGAGGTGCCCATCTCAGGCAGAGGGAATCCACTGGAGGAGGAAGAAAAAGAAGAAGCAAAGTCAAGAGGTCTGCAGCCGAGGCAAGTAGGACAGGGCAAGGCAAGGCAGCCAGGTGCATTCTATTGCCGTCTCTGGCCTGATAAGCAGCATCGCCTCTTAGCCTAGCTGAGAATGCCTTAAAAATATCCTCAAAAGGTTATTCAAGCTGGGAAGGTCGTTTTCAGTAGAGTTTTTAAAATTTTTGTTATATATATATATATAGTACAATCTCACGGTGGCATTCTGTTCACTTCAGGGTTTTTTTTACAATAACAATAAGCAGCAGATGCCAACATGAACACAATCGTGCTTTGGGGCTGTAATAGCAAACACAAATAATAGTTGTCTTCGCAAATTCCGTTTAGCGTCGACGAGGCTCCATTTGGTGTTCTAACCATCCTGGAGGCAACTTCATTTCAGGAAGGTAAATGTTTACCTCTCTGAAAGGTAAGCATTACCGGCATGTCTTGCAGGTGACTGATAATCAGCCCCCATTCCCCACCGTACAGGTGGTTCCATTTCAACTCCTGACAGAGAAGTTTCTTTAAAGGGAGAGGCCTGGCAGGGGGAACTGGCAGCCTCACTGAAGCTCCTGTTGCATAAATGGCACCCACTGCCATGTCACCAAACCCCCTGGGGAAAACAAAGCTTCTTTCAGCAAGGATCAAAAAACCAACGCCGCCCCAAAGAAGCGCTGACTCCCTGACCTCAAACAAGGCAGCTGCATGTTTGCACTTAGTGGCTCTTGGCACACAGACAACAAAGCAAAAACAGCTCATGGAACTTGTGGAAACGGATGTATATGCAGAACACCACGCATGTGGCAGAGGAAGGGGTCTGAATTCTGTACTCAGATTTAATAGTGCAAAGTAATGAATTCTGTTCGCAGTTTTACGAACTGGAAGCAGAATCCACGGCGAAATGTAGACAAGGGGTAGGGAACCTGTGGCGCTCCAGATGTTGTTGGACTGCAACTCCCATAAGCCCCACGCAGCATGGCCAATGGGCACAGGGGATGGGGTTGTAGTCCTACAACATTTGGAGGGCCAGAGGTTCTCCGTCAGTGATGCAGATCTTGTGGCAAGAGGAAATGGGGATTGGGATAAACATACAACTTGGTTGGAAAGCACTAACAGCAGAAACATACAATATTAATGGAAAAGGACAAGTAGAGACAGGCAATTCTTTCAGTGGCAAACATCCCCACCCTACAGTTTGTAAACCTCCAGGCCTGAAACTTGTTTTAAATAAAAGACTGTTACTCTCTGGCTGCCAACTTCTGTACCGGACTCCACACTGATTCAGTGACTTCACAGATACAAAATAGACACGTCCCATCCCATCTGTATTGTATCACATGCTTGAGGAGGTGGGTGCAGTGGCATAAATGAATGTTCAGTTGCTTAGGGAACTAAACACTTTGCAGTCCCATTTCTGAGGGAAGAGAAGGTTGTCCATCTGGCTAGGATTAGAACTTCACACAGAGCAGAATGAAGATTGGAAAGAGATTCCAGGACACAGAGAAGTGAAAAGGTTAAAGAGAAGCAAGGAGACGGAAGGTGGAGGTGGGCAAAGGACTGAGAAAGAGGTAGCTGAAGGAAGAATGGGGCTTAAGGAAAAGGGCAGGGGAGAGATGGGGGTCTGAGCAAAACAAAGAGGAAGTTCTGAAAGAGAGAGGGAGGGAGAGAGTGAGAAAACAAGCTGAGAGTGGCTGAAAAACAAGAACCTGAGGAAACGACGAGTGGTGGTGAAGTGGAATTGAAGAAAGACAAAATAGGACTGTGCAATACTGATGGGAAGGAAGCGGGCAGGTAGAGGTGTGGAGGGCTGGGGACTATGTGCCAGAGAACACAGACCTAGCATGACCTCTAAAAACCCACCAAGAGGATTCTGACAGTTGTGGGTTCTACTGGTACAGCAACACTGTGACTTTCTGGCAACCCTAGAAGCACAACAAGAACCAAGAATAAAAAGGGGGGGGGGATTGTGTGCACATGGGTTGAATATCACCTTAATTTGAATTAGTACAAAAGGCAATCACCACCAGGGCTAGGCCACAGCTAGGACCTCCCAAGGATCTCCTCTCCACCACACCCTGCTCCCCACAGTACCTGTGATGGGAGGCTTCTTGTATTGGGCACTTTTGAGGTGCTCCTCTACGAGCTTGGGTGTGACACAGATGACATGCTGCCCCTTCCAGTACTTGACCATGTTCAGAGACTGCAGCGTACTGATGATGTCGTTTTGAGTGATGCTTGTCATCTGGCTGTGCCCAGTAAAAAAAGAAAAAAGAAAAAGGGGGAAAGTAGTGGGCGGAAGGATGCAAGGGAAAACAAGCTCAGGAGCATGCAGTTCTAATTGAGAGGCAACAGTGCGCTCACTCAAGGCTGCTCCTAACAAGATTTCACCGGAGTCGTGCACTCCTCTGTCAGCACAAGAGGATGCCATGCGTTAGGGAGCACTGTGCCTTACTGGCAGTCAGATTCTCTCTCACCTGAGATCTTTGATGGAGAGAGTGCCTCGGAAATCCCGGAGGATCTCCAGCAGCACCCATGACCAGTAGCTACGGTAGCTCAGCTTGCCTAGGTCCGAGAGGGGCTTCTCCGGGGAGCCCACTGTGCTTTCCAGCTTGGAGAGCTCATAGCCTGAAGAACAAGAGGAGCAGGGTCAAGGCCTAAGCAGCAGCCACATCTCAGAATCCAGGCGGCTCAAGAGCTACGAGTGTGTGAGTGCTTCCTCAGGCAAGGCTCAGCCCTGGTAAAGAAGGCCCAGCCCCAACCACGATTTCCTGTAGGACAAAGCACATCATGGGGCATGTGCTCGAAGAGGAAATTTACCGCTTTGAAATTTATTAATTTATTTGAGCTGCAGCTTCAAAATACGGGAAATAACAATCACAGGATCACAACTCATATTATTTACCCCTAAAACCCTTTCACTGAATCAAGGGGCAGGGCGTGTTGAAGAACATTAAAAAGGGTCCTTTTAAGATACGACATTCTTATGGGTGAAAATTCCAGCTCACATTTACTACTGTAAGTGTGGGAAATTGATTTTATATCAAATGAAGTGGAATACTGAGGCATATGTGGCACAAGTAACTTCTAGTACTTTCTTTTAGATGGAGGTAGGGGGAGACTAACCCCTTCTCCAGGAAGAGGTTAAAAGGCCGCCAGTCTACTTCAAAGGCTTTTTAGTGGCTTTCACACATGACTGAAGGAAACGAGCTTACTGAAAGCAATGAGGAACTTCCCGTAACCCCGCCTCTGGTACGGAGGCAAGGTGAGGATGCAGGCCACGTTGTTGCCGTCTGGCGACTCCTTCTCCTGGGGAAGAAAAGCCAAAGCAAGGGAGTCAAATAAGTGAAGGAGCAGGAAATCTGGCACTGGGCACAGGACTCCGGATCCTGTGAATCAAAAGGTCCATTGCGTTTTTATTTATTTTATTTTATTTATTTATTACATTTATAGACCACTCCATAGCCAAAGCTCTCTGGAGTTCTACAAAAGTTTTTAAAGCAAGAACTAATGGCCGCCATAGAGGGAGAAGTGAGACAGAGAAGCCTCTCCTTTTAGCTCAGCTGGGAGTGCCGCTTGGTTCCACTCCACCTAGGACAGTCTCCTGCAGTGGCTCTAGTGATGGAATGCACCGACATTTTCCCTTTGGTACTATGTCAATTCAATTGTCAATTGTTTTACTGAACTGAGTATCATCTTAAGCACTTTGGCGGAGATGCAGTTATACAAATGCAATAAATCAAGTTTTTAGTCCTTTGTGGCTGCAAGGACAGGCTTGAAAGCATGTGGGCAACATCTGGTGACATCTTAGAACCCAGATAAGATTACGGAGGATTTCCAGCAGAAGGGGGCTTGGGGTGGTGCCATACACAACTCTTTCCTCCCCTCACCCCAACAGCACAAGCAAAATAAGTCATAAAAGATAGGAAAATGTAAGAACATTTTTCTTAATTTGCATTTTACACTTTTCATCTTTCCCTGATGCAGAATTTAATTTATTTCGAAGCACCAGTAAGATCTGGAGTGCTTATCCTCTTCCACACCCCTTATCAAGTTTAACTAGAATCCAGGGCACAAACTATACACACACACACACACACTGTATCAGGCCATCACCTTGGAAAAGTAGCCAACGATATGGGCCCCTTGCCTGTCAACCTCAGTGAGAATGTAGAAGACAAAGGGCTCCACGTCAAAGTAGAGGGTCTTGTGGTCCAGGAAGAGTTTGGCCAAGAGACACAAATTCTGGCAGTAAATCTGAGGGAGACAATCAAACATCAATACTTATTACAATTGGCTGAAGTAAGTAAATAGACTGCCAGGCAAAAAAGGATGGGACGCGGCAGCGAATGAGGACTGAGACGAGTGTAGGCTCCTTTCCCCACCCAGGGAAAGAAGAGGTACTTCAGAGAGTATACGCACAGTGTGTGTGTGTGTGTGTGTTTAAAAAAGAACGTTAATATATTATTCACATCTGCAACTTTGTTCTAGAAAATTCACATTGAAGTGGTAGAATGGAGCTCTAACTTAGTCAGTCACATTCGAAAGGTCATAAAGAGGGCATATATTGCAAAGGTCAGTTCTGCAAGACTCCATTCCTGGAAACCTTCAAGCCTTGTTGTAATCAATTTATTTATTTATTTATTTTATTACATTTATATACCGCCCCACAGCCGAAGCTCTCTGGGCGGTTTACAACAATCAAGCCAAGGATCTTTCAGTAATTCTTTTGCATAGGAAAGATGATTTTCTGGCCCATTTCTATGTTATAAATTTTCTGATCCATTTCACAGATCTCTGGTTACGTGGCTTCTCAAACTACTGGCACCGCTTAGTCTCATCAATGTTCCTGTCCATCATTGAGATGCAACTGAGCACTCTGTAACCATTCACATCCATTCTTTGGATGGTGACGGTCCTGAATTCCAAGAGGTTGGCCAATGCTGAGCTGGAGACCTCCTGGCTTCTGTTAGTGTCACCAATGCCCAGTGTAATGAGCAGCCAGAATTAGAAATCCCAGGAGACCTTTTCCAAACACAGTTCCTCTAACCCTGTCCTTGAAAACCTTTCCAAGTTAAGAACCTAAACAGTGTAAATCTTCCAGTGTCAGGTGACAACTATTCTACGGCCCTGCAAGGTCACCAATTACATGTTTGGAGCATTATGGTTCTGGGATTTATCTACAAGGCAGTTGAGAAGGCAACTAGCAGGTAAGCTGACTTGACACAGGGCCCACATAAAACAAAAACAACAGCATATGAAAACATGGGAGGTGAAGCAGGCCCCCACCTTGTGGTCTTTGCCATCCACCTCGTACACGGAGATGTTGTTCTTGCGGTAGATCTCCTTCCCTGGCGGCTGTCGCCACTGACACTGTCCCTGAATGAGGGAGAGACAGAGCCATGATTACCAAGAAATATCAGGTATATACATTTTTTTCTGAGCGATTCCATATGTTGAGTTGTTCAGCGAAGATTCAATAGCTTCCCCAACTGCTTTCATTTTATTTTAGTGTGGTTCATTTAGCTTTTCTTGTTTCTGACACAGAAAACAAGCAGCTAGTATGATTATTAAAATTGAATATGCAAATATATTCCAAAATTCTGGATCTCTTCAGGCTGGGCCACCAAAACAGTAACTAAAGAGATAGATCTGTGGACGCACATCAACCCCCCATACAGTTCTTCCCGAGTTCTTCTGATATCCCTTCCTTCCCCCTGTAACCGCCATTCACTCCTCCCCAGCGCCCCTGACAGTTATCCTTCCTCTTTCGTACAAGGTGGTAGCAGTAGGTCTTCTCAAACTTCATATACTTGAGGCAGTACTCGCAGATCCACAGCTTGGGCTGCTTCCCATAGTCCTCTGGGAATGGCGAAAAATACCAAGCATCAATCTCATAGTTCCCAATATGGATCTTGTCCACATATTTCACCTTGGTGATCTGAGGAGAAAGGAAGAGAGCTGGGCCCCCCTGAAACACAGGTATGGTTCTTTTCCCTCCCTCTTAAGCCAACAAGCCAAACCAGATGCTGGTGAACACTCACTGCTTCGTGCTCCTTCTCCAAAGCTGCTGTAGTGGGATCCATCTCAGCGTAAGTCTGCAATGGAAGAAGACAGCATGACGGGTGGTAACAAGGGCTCCTTGAAAAATACCATCCACTGGTACTGCTACGGGGCTAGGAATGGCTCCAGAAGTGCTATCAGGCAGCCTACACTTCCCCCCCCCCCCCCCCAGTTCTGGGACTGACACTCTGTAGCACTGCGCAACCTAAACCTTCCCAGCCACCTCTTTGCTGGCATCACCTTTTGCACATGGTTGATTTCGTCATGCTTGCGTTTCTGGTTGCGAGTGATTTTGCGCTCTGGCTGCTCAGACAGCTCGTTCATGTACTGGTCGGTGTTCTTCTGCACTGCGTCTTTGACCGTCTTGGTGAGGGCCAGGCGATTCTTATCCACCCACTCATCCAGACGTCGGTTGACTGCAGTTGCCAGAGGGGAGTAAGGAGATGGGCATCAGTCACAGAAATCCACCCCTTGCCCCCCAGAAAAATCCTAAACTAAAACTCCAAATACAGTTTAGCTGAAAGTTAAGACAAGGAAATAAAACTGCCATCCTACTTCCTTGCTCTAACTCACGGGCAGGCAGAAGAAAGACTGGGATCTACTGGGAGCTCAGGAACTTCTGGGAGGTTTATAATAAGACAACCTAACCATTCAAAGGCACAACTTAACCCCTGTACAGTTTAGTACAGTTAAATACCATCAGTGCTGTTTTTAGCCAGTAATTTTCAGCACTATATTACCAATAACCAGTGCATTAAGATAGGAGTAACATACATTGGTGAGAACGGCTATAATTACTATTTTTACCTAGTATACCATCTGAAATTATCTCCAACTTTGTTAATATTAAAAACTGTCTAGCTTTTTTCTACTTCTGTTTTCTTCTTACTGAGAAACCTGTGTATTGTATACTGTTAGTTTTACCCTACCCTGTGCCTGTTTACCCTACCCAGTGCCTGTTTACCCTACCCTGTGCCTGTTTACCCTACCCAGTGCCTGTTTACCCTACCCAGTGCCTGTTTACCCTACCCTGTGCCTGTTTACCCTACCCTGTGCCTGTTTACCCTACCCTGTGCCTGTTTACCCTACCCTGTGCCTGTTTACCCTACCCAGTGCCTGTTTGCATTCTCTTCCCCTCCTTATTGTTTTATTATGATTTTATTAGAATGTAAGCCTATGCGGCAGGGCCTTGCTATTTACTGTTTTACTCTGTACAGCACCATGTACATTGATGGTGCTATATAAATAAATAAATAAATAAATAAATAAATAAATAATAATAATTGCAATAGATCAGCGAGGATTGTTGGTTTAACTGATGGTTTAACAATAGCAAAAACAAAAAGCCTTTCCCCCCCTCTACATTAGGCTGTTGAAATCAAGAAAGCTTGTGGCAGTGTGAGGAGGGATATGTGAGAAAGCATTGGTGTGCAAGCTCCAGCTCTGTACTAAAACAAATTCCTGAGCTGAGCATGTGTTCAGAGGCACCTTATATCTGCTTTCCTAAGTCACTACTATGAATCTGGCTTCAGTTGCTGGACCACTGGTAAAAAAACACACGAAGAAGATCCTGCAGGCTTAAAGTCCACCCATCCCTGCTTTGATCCTATGACAATCATTTCTCCTCTTACTGATGGCAGAATATCTCCAGCAATCCTCAGTTGTTTGTCAAGCTAGATACTTTAAGAGATCACTTTCAAGACCATAACATTTAACGCTAGTTACAATGGTTCTGAGGACAGCAGGGGAATTAAACCCAGGAAGGCTAGGTTTAACCTGAACCCAGAGGTTAACCTGAACCCAGGAACTCCAGTTTCTTCCACCACTTTCCCATCGTTTACCTGACTTTTCCTCTTACAATGTGGGGATACATAATATAGGAGTTGAACTCCGAACCTCACTGTGCCAAAGCAACATTACCAGTTTTCTCCCTATTTGATATTCTGCTTTCTGCTCAGGAAAGAGAACGAAATGTAGAAAACCAAACCTCCACAAAGCTACAGGCAAGTAAAAGCAGAAACTTTTCGGAATGACATCACCAATTGAAAATGCCAGAAAAATACACAGATTTCTGTACAAGTTGCAACATTTGAGAAGCCTTGTAATATGCATAAAAGGTGACAAGAACTCTGGAATATGTTAGGAAGGAACTACCTATTCCCATTAGGCTAGACAAAAACCTCAAGCTTCCTCCTCACCGCATGCATAGAGCAATTAAAAAAGATACTCACATCCAACATAGTGCACGTAAAACTCTTCCCTGGATTCTTGCTCATTGATTCGTGACTGGATCACCTCTGCAGAATCTGGAAGGAATGAAACAGTCCGGTTTACAGACATCTCAGCAAGGAGAGGCCTAGAAGTGTAAATTATAGTAGCTCTTTACCATGAACCATCTTTACCAAACTGTTCACTACCAAGCTACAATAATAGGATTTCTGCAAAACTTCTGCAAGTTTTGTTAGGATGAGAACCCATTCAACTGATGAAAAGAAAAGAGTATTCTGAACTGATGAAAGATGATGCTTGATATACCACTGTGAATTTTTTTAAAGTGCCAAGTAACAGGTGCAAAAAAAGAAGTGTTGTCTGTTGATTCTTAGCCCGTTCTAATTGGGGAAGTTCCAGGCCAAGTTGTAAAAAAACCCAGAACATGACAGGTTGGGCACTACATAAGAGCATTTGGTGTATGACCAAATGCCCTTATTGGTTTGGGGGAGGACACACAACACTGCAGCATTGCATAGAGAAGTCTCTACTTAACTCTGATTCTTATCTGCAAGGTTACTTTAGGAATAATGCAATAGAGGAAGAACTAGAATGCACGCAGGCAGAATGCATGCATGTTTACCTGCAAGTTATGTCTTATTGTGTTCAATGAGGGTTATATTATCATGGAAGTGCATGCAAGATTGCAGTCTTCAGCCGTTATTCGAGGCTCTGGTATATGTTGTACTGAGGCTAGACTAATATCTGTCTGGTATCTTGCCTCCTCTCCTTCAGGAAGTGGGCTAAAAGATCCTCTTCCAAAGAACTCTATTTTTCTTTTTTTGCTCTGCAGAAGTATAGTGTGGGGATGTGAGGTAGTTATTATATAGCTTTGTGCTAGATTTCAGTCACCTTCCTGGTTTATGATTCTGGGGTTGTGAACAGCTTGATGAAAATGTCAACGCAGTGTGCAGCTGTTGTTAAAAAGGCAAACTCCATGCTAGGCATAATTAGGAAAGGAACTGAGAATAAAACTGCCAATATCATACTGCCTTTATATAAATCTATTGTGCGACCACACTTGGAATACCGTTTACAGTTCTGGTCACCATACTTGATCAAGGGACTAGAGCATCTTCCCTATGAGGGAAGGTTACAACAGCTGGGATTATTCAACTTGGAAAAAAGGAGGCTAAGGGGAAACATGAAAGAAGTGTACAAGATTATACATGGTGTGGAGAATGTGGATAGGGAGACATTTCTCTCTCTCTCTCTCAAAATATTAGAACCCAAAGTCCTCCCATGAAGCTGATTAGTGGGAGATTCAGGAAGTACTTATTCATACAGCGTTTCATAGTTAAACTATGGAATTCGCTGCCACAAGATGTAGGGCAGAGGCAGTACTCCTGTCCTGCTTGTGGGCTCCTGGTCAACAGCTGGTTGGCCACTGTGCGAACAGAGTGCTGGACCACGTGGAGCTTTGGTCTGATCCAGCATGTCTCCTCTGATGTTCTTACGTTTGTTTTATGTTGGTTCAGGTTAAACTGTTTTTGTTTGTTTTTCGCCTATGCACGGCTTTATGGATTCTAAGCCATCATGGAAACCTTTAAAGCTAGCAAACAAAACTCCAAGGGTACGAACATGTTGAATAAACAACGGATGTCATAGAGGGGCAGCCTGCAGGACGAAAGCCCCAGCGAGGGAAGGGTACATGACGAGGCATTATGGGCAGAGTGGTGGTGGGGAGGTGAGGAACCAGCCATAGGGCCCCCCGTTCTCATGGCATCGTAGGCCGCAATGGAGAAGGGAAGGAGGGAAGGAGCCGCCCCCGTTTTTCTGGAGAAGCACTTACGCCACGTCCCGTCGCCGCGCCGGCACAGGTAGGTCTCTCCGATCTCCACGGTGACCTCGGCCTCGCGGGGGTGCGGCGACAAGGGCTGGTGGCTTTGGCCGGCCGGGCCCCCCGCGCTGCCTTGCCCAGGCGCCTCCTCTTCCTCTCGCCCCCCCGGCCCCAGGCACCGTGGGTCCGAGCCGGGGGGGCTTCCCCTGTCGCCTCCCCCGCCACCGCCGCCTTCGTCCGCGGCGGAAGCCGTTTCGCCTCCCCCAGGCCCCCCAGCCGCTGCCATGACAACCGCCACCGCGAGAACTCGCGCAGACAGGCAGGCAGGCAGGCAGGCGCGCGCGCACGCACACACACCCTCTCCCCGACCAACGGTTCCCTCAACCCTCCAGGCCCAAGCCGGAAGTGGTTTCTCCAGACGGAGAGTCACCATAGAGAAAGGGAGAAGGCGCGTGAATGTGACGTTGACTGCCGCCTGAGGTCACGTTATGCCGCGCTCGCGAGAGAATCGGGCAAAGGATGCGTTGCTAGGAGACATGGCTGTAAGTGTTTGTAGGCCTCAATTTATGCTCGTCGGTGCCTCCAGGGTGAAAGAACAAGCACACCGGGCCAGGTATGAGGTCTCTGCACGGCAGCGCTGAACAATCTGGAGGTCGCTGCCGAGTCTGCCTTCACGCCTCCAAGCCGAAATAAAATTGGAAGTCCCCTTAATATTTGCTTCCGAGTTGGGAACCACTTTTGCCTAAAAAGTGGAATATACATTAAAAAAAAAACCCACCCTCAAATATAATTGAGCATAGCTCTCTCCGTGTTACTTGGCGAAGCCACAATCCCATGTACACTTCTCTAGGAGCAAATCTCACGAAATTCAATGGTATATACATACACCAATGGTATACACATCCACGTATACACACAGGAGTGTGGAAGGAGGCAAATGTAGAGAAGTGACTCATTCCGAGATACCACCAGGTAGCATCCTCTGAGGCTGGATAATCACTCTCCCTCTGCATTGGGAGTGATTGTATAAGACCGTTATATTGATCCTACCTGCCCTGCCCTCCCACAAGAGACTGATTGGGGGAAAAGGGGCCCAAAGTAGCCACTCAGCCAGAGCTGTAACGGACAGTTTTCTCTGGAGGTGGGTAATTGTGCTGTGTCCCTACATAGGAGTTCTATATTCATTGGATTTATGTGCTCATATATTTTTTTTAAAAAATTGATAGCTGGGAGTTCTATACTAGAAAACAGATGCAAATATCTGAAAATGAGTGACTGAATGGCTCAATCACACCTCATGCAGACATGAATTACCTGCGCCTAGCAAAAGTTGATTGCATGTAGGTAAAACCAAGGTTGTTACCACCAAAAGTTACAGCAGGCAGTCTTCTGTGTGTACTTTGATCTCTTAGGAGACTAATGCTGCAACCCTATATACACTAACCTGCGAATAACACAATGGCGCCTACCTTTTAGTAGACATGTACAGAATTGCACTGTTAACGCTTTAAAAAGGTTTTTTTCTTCAGCCCAGTTTGGGAATTCCTGCTATAGGGCCTCTCATAACGCATCTCAAGGGCACTGTTCCAGAATGGGCTCCACCCATTTCCCTTATGACAAAATGTCCCTCAATCTAGAGGAAGATTTACACATGTACAGAGATGTTTTATTGGGAAGAGGAGAAAAGGGGATTTTCTTTTAAAATTCTATATTCCTAGAACAAATTCTGTAGACTACAAACAAACCCAGAGCTTTTCAATTGTGTGAAATTATGGTTTTTAATGAGTCATTATAGAGGAAAAAGAAAGAAAACAGTCACAGTTAATCTGAAACACAGTACAAAACTAGTAAAACACACAGGAGCAGATATTCTATACAGTCTTTTTACTCACTCTTCTTCCAAGGATAAACACTAAGTAACTTACTTAATATACTAATATAGGAAAGTGGTGATTTTATTATTCCCTATTATCAGAGACTGCAGAAATGAAAATAAGGTGGGAATCTATAACTAAGCACACAGCCTGAGGCAAATGTTTGTAATCTGACTCCATATTCCATTCGTTTTGGGCCAAGCTGTGCTATATTTAAATTTGCCAATCACTCTCAAATCTGTTGTAGGAATTGTTTTGCCTTTTTGATTAGCTTTACAATCTTTTGGATAATCGGACTACATGCAATCACTTTTTTATTTATTGCTTTGATTCTGGTTGCCAGCAATAACAGTTACTTACAAATCTGCTATACTTTTTGGATTTGCACAGAAAAATTAGGAGGTAAGCAGATACAATCCCTCAAAATTAACTGCACAGTGCCATATTCGTGAAGCAGTAAAATGCAGCAGAAATCGATTAAGGCTCTGAAAGCAGCAATGGAATAGATGCCTATTTCTTTTTCACCATATCTTCAGTGCCTATGGAAATGTGAGATAATGAAAATATATCCTCTCTGTTACTGCCATATAAAAAGAACCAATAAATGTAAGTGACACAAGATTATATGTATGTGTGATTAGAGCTGGGATGCCTGTTATTCATTCAACTCTAGAGCAGCTTTTCATTTTCATCCTGTGAATGGAACTCTGATCTTTATAAAGCAGATTCAAGGAAATTCACTGCTGAGAAAGACAAAATCCTTGATCACTTCTTGCTCAAGGTAGTCATAAACGAATTACTTATTAAACTCTGCAGTACTGGTGATAAGAAACTTTCCCAAAAGATTAATTGGCTGTATCCTAGATAACACTGTAAATATTCTAATAAAAAGAATGTCAATATCATTTTGCCATTCCTTCAAATAAAAAGGGGCAATGTCTTTTATAGCAATGCCACAAACTAAAAGAAAAACATTCTCTTCACAAAATCCTTTTGCCCTTCCTCAAAACAAGATGGAGAAGTAAACCGCTGTAGCACTGGGCCTCAGTGATACCGTAAACATCCTAAAGGAAGAGAACGTGACAGTATCTGTAGTGAAGCACTACACTACACTGTAGTGAAGCAACACTACAAACAAGAAGGATCTTGGAATTGTTGTAGATCGCAAGCTGAATATGAGCCAACAGTGCGATATGGCTGCAAGAAAGACAAATGCTATTTTGGGCTGCATTAATAGAAGTATAGCTTCCAAATCCCGTGAGGTACTGGTTCCTCTCTATTCGGCCCTGGTTAGGCCTCATCTAGAGTATTGCGCCCAGTTCTGGGCTCCACAATTCAAGAAGGACGCAGACAAGCTGGAGCGTGTTCAGAGGGGGGCAACCAGGATGATCAGGGGTCTGGAAACAGCCCTATGAAGAGAGACTGAAAGAGCTGGGCATGTTTAGCCTAGAGAAGAGAAGATTGAGGGGAGACATGATAGCACTCTTCAAATACTTAAAAGGTTGTCACACAGAGGAGGACCAGGATCTCTTCTCCATCCTCCCAGAGTGCAGGACACGGACTAACGGGCTCAAGTTAAAGGAAGCCAAATTCCAGCTGGACATCAGGAAAAACTTCCTGACTGTTAGAGCAGTGCGACAATGGAACCAGTTACCTAGGGAGGTTGTGGGCTCTCCCACACTAGAGGCCTTCAAGAGGCAGCTGGACAAGCATCTGTCGGGGATGCTTTAGGGTGGATTCCTGCATTGAGCAGGGGGTTGGACTCAATGGCCTTATAGGCCCCTTCCAACTCTGTTGTTCTATGATTCTATGAACAATTTTGGGTTTCATACACCTCCTAAGACACTGTAAATACAATAATAGGATCCTTGTAATGGACGATATTTTCCCTCTGAAACAAGATCTCATATTGGTGGCTCCCTTTGCGTTACTGTAAATACACTAGTATAGGAACCCTCCAAAGTAAAGCAGCCTCAGTTTAATCAGACTTTCCCCCCCAGTGACATACTACTACATACAGTAATAAAAGACCCCCCTATAATGTTAGGAAGGAGCTCCTTTACGTAAGGATGAAACGAGCATCACAAGCCAGGCCACTCCAACTTGACTGTAATTATGCTAATAGCAGTCTCTTTGAGAGATCCCAGCAGTGAGAAGCTAGACTGGATAGTTTATGGACCTATCAAATTTGGCAACATGTATACCTTTCAGTGGAACCAACCTCTAGGGGATCTGAAGCCCAAAAGCCAATGGTTGTTTTTTTTAGGCTCTACGAGAGAAGCATATTAACACTGGTACCCAAGGTAAGCACAGAAACCTGGTCCTCTCCAGGGTGGACGTGGGCCACATGACGGGGGAATTGCTGCTTGTATCGGAAGGTTTTCCCACAGGCAGAGCAGGCATAGGGTTTCTCGCCTGTGTGAATTCTCTGATGTTTGACCAGTTTGGAGTTGACATAGAAGCCCCGGCCACACTGGGGACATTTGTAGGGCTTTTCACCGGTGTGGATTCTCTGGTGCTCAATCAAGGATGAGCTCTGAGAGAAGCACTTCCCGCACTCCTCGCACCGGTAGGGCCGCTCCCCAGTGTGGACGCGGTTGTGTGACACCAAGTGGGTCTTCTTCTTGAAGCATTTGCCACAGAGGGGGCAGGGGAAGGGCTTCTCTCCTGAGTGGGTGCGCTCGTGCTTGAGGAGGTTGGAGCTGAGGGAGAAACGCTTCCCGCAGAGTGTGCAGGTGTACGGCTTCTCACCCGAGTGGGTGCGCAGGTGCTTCACGAGGTTGGAGGTGCGGCTGAAGGCCTTCCCGCACTCCCGGCACGGGAAGGGCGTCTCCCCGGTGTGCGTGCGCTGATGTTCTGTCAGAGCGGAGCTCCGGCTGAACCCCCGTCCGCACTCGGGGCAGGCAAAGGGCTTCTCGCCTGTGTGGATTCTCTGGTGCCCCATCAGGGTGGAGCTTTGGGAGAAGCGTTTCCCGCACACATTGCACACAAAGGGCCTCTCCCCGGTGTGGATTCTCTGATGTTCAATGAGCACAGAGCTCTGCGAGAAGCTCTTCCCACATTCGGTGCAGTGGTAAGGCTTATCCACTGGCCTGCGGGGAGCAGGAGGTGGGAGAGGAGGAGGAGGCTCCAGGATACCCAAAAGGTTGATGAAACCTGGAGGATCGTGGGAAACCTCCTTTGCCCGACGCCTTCTCACCTGGCTCCTCCACCTCTGTTCCTCCACCTTGACCTGAATCTTGCAGTCTTCGGGACTATGGGAGCTGTTTGGGTGATGCGGCTCAGCTTCCTTTTTGTTCCCATCATCTCGGTCCCTCAGTTGTATCCCTGCACTGCTCCTGCTCTCCAGCGCTACTCCTCTCGGTTCAGGGCTCGGAGATGTTTCCAACTCCTGTATCTCGGCCTTTCCTTCTAGTGGTTCCTTCTTGATCATTTTTGTCTCAGCCTGACTTTCAGTTCCAACACCTGCTGAGATAAAATAGAAATGAAGTGTGTAGAACTGGGGTGCCAAAAGTGTGCCCCCATCCAAGCCCTGTCTGGCAGCCCTCAGGCATCCTCTGCTGCCCTAAGAAAAGTGAGGAACCAGTCTGAAATCCGGCTCTATGGTTCCTATCATAGAAACCTCTTTTGTAGACAGTCCTTGGAACACACTATGAAGCGATGTTTGAAGGTTCCTTCCAGCTTCCTAGAATGCTCTGGGATTTATTTATATATTTATTGTATTGTATTGTATTTGCATACCACCCAATAGCCAAAGCTCTCTGGGCGGTTCACAAAAATTAAATCCATGAAGTGCAATTTAAAGTATAAAACTCAAACCACAATATAAAAGATCAGTCTTTCTCCTCCAGTTCCCACAAATGACCATAATATCAACAATCATAAAAGACAAAAAAGGGTTTATAGTTACAATGGATATTAGTTTGTCAAACTTCACTAATGATAATGTATAACTCAAGGGAACATCAGCCTGTTTCATGAGAGGGAGGGTTATGATATTTTCTGTGGGGAAAAAACCATATCTATACATAAAATTAACAACATACTGAACTGATACAATAGCAGTCAAATGCAGTTTCAAAGTTGTAATTACCAGGGGATTTTCCAGCTGAATATCTGTAGTAAATGAACATATAGGTATCCTAACATTAGTGTATCCATTGTTTTAAAGTTCCCTCATTTTTTTCTTACAATGTGATTTTATCCTGGTTGTGCTTTTATATTGTATTTTTATATTATGGTTTTATACTGTTGTTTTATACTTTGAATGGTTTTAATTTTTGTGAACCACCCAGAGAGCTTCGGCTATTGGGTGGTGTTTAGAAATTTATTTATTTATTTATTTATTTTATTACATTTTTATACCGCCCAATAGCCGAAGCTCTCTGGGCGGCTCACAAATGAAATAAATAAATAAATAAATAAATAAATAAATAATTATGAGGCCTCTATAGCAAGAACCACCCAGAGAGCTTCAGCTATTGGGCGGTATAAAAATGTAACAAATAAAATAAATAAATACTATAAAGCCTGTGTCTACAGTGGCGGGGGGTTCTCCTCTCTCTTTGGGCAATTGGGGTAGGGTAGCTGGGGAGGGGGCTTCACCACCTTGATGCTGTGCTATATGGAATATGCTGTTGCTGCAAAACAAAGATATTTTGCTGCTGGGCTAAATGGCGTGCATCTGAACGGTGTACGTGTGCGAATGGTTTGAGAATGTGTGAGTACGTGTGCATGTATGTTAGCCTGCACATGTGAAGTCCCCTCATCCCGACCAGGAGACACTTCAGAGCCAAAAGGTTGTGCGTCTCTGCTGTAAGGGAGCCGGCCAGCTTGGCAGGCAAGGATATTAGTGGCGATATCCTTTTTGACGACAGTGGAGCAACGTTGTTTGTCCTCGAGGCATATTATCTGCGGTGGAAAACAATCTCAGAACAACAGGCCGAGTGTCTAGATCAGGATGCACAACTTTTCCAGCCCTCAGAGCTTCATCTTTGTTGTTTGGGGAAGCCACAGACTGCACACATCCACACCCATGGGAAGGGCTCACTACTCCAGTTGTGCATCCAGGCAAGGAAGCAGCAATCCCGGCAGCTTCTGAGTGGCCCTTTGGAGTGTTGCAAGGCCAGCACGGGCACTGAAGTTTGGGAGAGGTTTTTTTGTTTGTTTTAGACTGTTAATTTTGGTTTTGCCTTATGATGTATTAAGTCTAGATTATTTTCATTATAATAGTGAATTTATGCTCGTTTATTGAATTGTTGATTTGTCTCATTTTAATTATTGATATGTTTTGTAACAACTTTATTTCCAAAGTGATTATGTAGTTTGGTAATTGAAGTTTGCTGTGAGCTGCTTTGGGCACCGTCTATTGTGGAAAGGAAAAAGAAAGGAAAGGAGCCTCTCATGCAAGCACTTGAGTCATTGCTGACTCCTAGAGGGACGCCTGCTTTCGCTGACGTTTTCTTGGCAGACTTTGTAGCGGGGTGGTTTGCCATTGCCTTCCCCAGTCGTGGCTACCTTTCCCCCAGCTAGCTGGGTACTCATTTTACCGACCTCGGAAGGATGGAAGGCTGAGTCGACCTGAGCCGGCTGCCTGAGAACCAGCTTCCGCTGGGATCGAACTCAGGCCGTGGAGAGAGTTTCGGCTACAGTAACTGCTGCTTACCACTCTGCGCCACACGAGGCTCATCCTATTGTGGAAAAGCAGCATATAAAAGTCTAAACTCAACAAAAGAAAAGAAGTTCTAAAGGCACTGGCGATTGAGCAGAATTAAGGCTATGGTTGAGGGCAATTGAGCCTTGTGATGTTGAAGGTTTCAGTAGGAGAGGAATGGCGAGAGGGAGGGAACCACTTCGTACAAGAGATGTGTGCTGTAGGGTTAAAAAGTTCTCATCGCAATGCTATACTCACCCTGCCAAACACACACATACACAATATAGCAATAATGAGCTTAGGCGTGATAGCCTTTCCCAACCTTGAACCTTTTAGCACTATACAGCAAAGCGGGGGGGAGGGGGTTCAAGAGAATGGGAGAGAAAAGAAATCCCCTCTGCAAGTCCCAAAAGGTGTTATGAGTCTCCTGTTTCCGGCAGGATGGAGCTCTAAACAGGAGCACTCCAGTTAGGAGCTCGGGATGCACTGCAACATTTTATTACAGGTCCCCACATGTCTTTTCTAAATAGTCAATTGCACCTCCAGAGTGGTGGCTTTAGAGTGGGGATTTAGAATCCATCACTGGGAACGTGAACTGAAATGACAGAGGGCACGATGGTTGTCAATCATTCTTCTTTTAAAACATCCTTTTATAATAGAGAGCTTCGGCTATTGGGCGGTATAAAAATGTAATAAATAAATAAATAAAATAATATCTGCCTTTTATTGTTCCAGAATACCCCAGCTCCAGTTTTCTGACTATCAACAGAATATTCCCATTCTACAGCTCCAGAGAATCCCTTCTTACCAGGTAAGTGGTTTGTTGGTCTTATAAACAGACACATAGAAATTGAAAATTATTCTAATTGTATGTTTCATTGTGCATGCTATTTTGATAATGTAGCAAAATAATGTATTGTCTGAAGAAGAGTCCTGTCCAACTTGAAAGCCTGCTAACTTACCAATACAACCGCTCACACAAAAATATGTTGACTTTTTTTGATCCCGTGCAGCTTTCTCAACCTGGGTACATAGTATATTCTCTAAAAACTGTCTGTTTTGACATGTGCACACACATGCATATACGTTTTACTTTGAACACCTATAGCTGAAGAAGAATGAATAATTCAGGTCTGCACTTTTGAGAATTTTGATGCTACTCGGCTGAAATAAAACGCATCACCTTGCTCCATGGCTTTTGTCCTATGGATCAGAACATGACTATTAAAACTTGGGTGTTTTATTTTTGGAATTATTTATCTGCAATCTAATGGGAGATGGATGAACATATGGCTCTTTTCTTTTATTTTCATGTTGCTCCCTAACAAAGATTTGCTTGATATTCTTACCTTTGCCTCTGTATTTCTTCCCTTCCTCTGCACCTTGTAAACGCTGCTTTTCCATCCTGTGGAGTGTTGTTATATCCTAGAAAAACTGGGGGAGCTTTTGCAAAATCCCCACTGATCCGTTGCAAAACACTAGACAGTTATAAAAATCCTGTGTCTTGTAATGCCTGCAGAGTAGTGGAGGGAGCCCAGTGATGATGTCACATCCTCACCCAAGTTCACATGATGCAGGGAAATCAGAGAGGAGAGGGAGGAAGAGGAATCCTGGAGGCGGTTGCTGAGCAACCAAAAGAAACACAAAAACGAAGAAGGGCCCAGAGGAAATGAGGGCTTTAATTCCTTTTAGGCTTAAACTGTGTTTTTTCCCCATGCCGGTCCTAGAGAATAATTAATCTGGGAAGGAGTAATATTATTGCCTTACTTTCTTTCCTGGCAAACCAGTGCGCTATTAATAGCTGCACTACAGGCAGAAATTCATCAGGAGAAGTACTTTCAAGGCATGGAGATGAACAGCAGTGAAGCAGGCTGCTTCTATCTATTCACCCTCTGCCTGTCATGCAGCTGTCAAAAGCAAACAGCCTTTGCCAGAGGGGGGTGGAAGCCTCAATCCTAGCAAGGTGACATTTTTATATAGGCGTTTGGTTGAGGAGAAAAGCACCACTGAACAGGTGATAGACGAGAGACAAGCTCTGGTGCTGTTGAAAAGTGTAACATCTTTAATGGTTCTTTTTGTATCAAAGGCTCGATGTTTTGGATTTATACAAAATCCTTCCTCAGGAGCTGACGCTAGACACAGGCTGCTGTAAAACAACCTGTTCCTGTATATTAGAAAATCTTAAGCTTTTCTTTCTCCTAGGCGTTCCGTGAACGAACTGTGTTCTGCTGAAGATTTCTTTCTCATGATGACGAGTAGACTCTAGCGCCAGCTCCTGAGGAAGGATTTTGTATAAATCCGAAACGTCGAGCCTTTGACATTTTTACATACGCAAAATAAGTTATTAATATTGCCCATTATTTATTGCAGTGGTGGGGGACGTATGGGCCTCTAGGTGTTGTTAGACTGCAACTTCCATCAGTTCTCACCAGAATAGACAATGGTAAGGGATGTTGGGAGTTTCAGTTCAACATCTGGGATACCCACATGTTCCCCACTCCTGATTTACTACAACTAGAAAAAAAATACTCGCATCCATATTGTGAGGAAACATCTGTAAACTTGTAATTCCCCAAATGTTCCACTAGCCTTCTGTGCTCCTGCCACCAATACTGTCCCCTGGTGTTGCCAAATTTAGACAAAGCTGTGGTTCATTTGGCTGTGTTAATTTATTTAGGGCACAATTCTATGCATGTTTAGACAGGGGCGGGGGGAATCCTCCAACTCTCAGCATTGCTAGCTGGGGAATGCTGGGAATTGTAGGATTTTTTTTCTGTCTAAACATGCATGTGATTTTGGATATGTAAATTCCCCTTTACCGTTATTCACTGATGTAAATACAGTGAGATCCAAATCAGAATATCTCTATAAACTGGGCAGCTATATTCTCCATGGTTGCCATTGCCAAAACGGCCTGAAAGGGGCGACTTCAACAGGAGACAATGCTTTTGAGTCATTGCTTTGGGACTGAGCATAGATAAGGCCCCTGCCCTCTGCTTCCCTTCTCTGGGACCTAGTTTGTTCTTAATCCTCTGGTGAGGTGATGAGGATAATGAGAGCTACTAGGTTGGTTGGTGGAAGAGCCTTCAACGCTTGGTGCGTAGGTCTAAGAGAAAGCACTTAATTTATATTTTATTCTGTTGTCTTCCTAGTGTCCTTCCTCTTTTGGATTTTGTCTTTTGTATTATTTTGTTTGTTTTTAAACTGCCTTATCAAACTTTGTAAGCCGCCTTGGAGGCCAATGTTTGGTGTAAGGCAGAACATAAATGTTTTAAGTAGGTCCTGACTTAAGGACATATTCCCTCTGAGCATATGCAGCAAGAGAATGCTTTCTCCCTCTGAGGGGAAGCCATCTGAGATAGATGTGGGAGGGCCGATGGAGATGATGTCTGCATTGGCTTCCTGAGCTTTCAGGAGGTATACTGCGTGCGTCCTGGTTGAGAGGATGCCCTCCACTTCTGCTGTGACCGTTGAGGCTCGGCTCAAGAGTAAGTGACCTACGTGGCAGTTCTCCCTTGCCACTTCTGGTATTGAGAGTTAAGGGTGAGCCTTAAGCATTGTGGTGTAAGAGAAGCCCCATGGCTTTGGCAGCGAGTGGCAGGATCCCAAGTATACATAATGTAGCTGCAGTAAAGAAGTGGTGCCAGTTGCCGGCATAGCACCAAAAGCAGCCTGTTGCACCATGTGGTACTACTGGTGCATAAGTGTGCATTTAAACTTGTGAGCACACAACACACATACCAACAGTGCTGTACACTGGAACCTGCTTTTTTCAGTGCTGCAACCAACATCATGTCTGTACACTCAAAAACGGATAAGGATGATCAACAAATAGCCAAGAGGCAATCCCAAGTAACACTAAAGGTCAGGATATTTAAAAAATATCAGCTAAGAAGTAAAATGTTTCAATTGAGCTGGTTGAAACCAGCAAGGTAGGAACCCATCCCTGTTTCAACTAGCCAAGCATACTTCATTTCTCAAAGTCAGTCTATTGCCAGCTAATGTAAGTGAATGTAAAGATTTATCCTGCTCATCTGACTATCCCCATGTTCAGGATGTACCCCTGTTCCATCAACACATAAAAGATTCGACAAATCTATCAGTGAAAAAACTGGGTGAAAAACATTTATTTTTTGTGACTTATAATGAACAAGATTTAGATATACATGATTTGTTCACAAATGATGATTTTTCTCAAGGGCAGCCAATACATTGAAATAAAAACATTAGGTTTCAGAGACATTGGCCCTGTTCAGACAACACGTTAAACCATGGTTAGGCCACTATCCCTTTTGCAGCAAATGGTTAGTCAGCGTGTTTAAACCATGGTTATGTGTCCACCATGGTTAGGAAGGGTTCACACGACACACTGAGCCATAATGTTTAGCTCAAAATGCTTAACCACCACAGCTTAGCATGTTGCCCGAACAGGGTCATTATAAAAAGTAAAAGAAACCAGAGTGGCAATAGCATCTTAAAACCCACTGTATTTTGTGGTATAAGTGTACATGAGAGCTCTTTGTTGTCTTGTGTTTTTCTGCTGCAGACTCACACCGTTGCTTCTTTAAAATTGCTCTATGAAAGTTGCATCACTAGTGATAAACATGAGGGGTAACACACTTTGGGCAGTAACACATCTTTATTCTGAATAAAAAGTCCAAAGTAGAGCAGCTTTACAGTAAAGCTTTGCATAAGAAATGTCAGGGCCTATTAACGTGTGAATATTGCTCATTTGGTGGTAGGGATCCAGATACCTACTTTTTGAGAAGTGTTTCTGTTTTGGGGATATTGCATTTTCCCAATACTGAAATCCACTGTTGCTGGGAAAATGTAATTCCTTGCCCAGCAAACTGGGGCATTTGATTTGAAGAGCTATATAAAATGACACCTGAGTAGTGTCCTTGGCATCATTTATGGTAAATGCAGAGAGAGAGAGAGAGAGAGAGAACGAGAACACAGATATAAGGGTTAAGTGGCCAGTAAAACAGATTGGCAGATTAGTCCACAAAGATTATTAGCCATCCTGACCATATACCCATAAGGCTAGAACAAAAAGAACCAACTCTCCTCAGTTTAAAAATGCTTTCTAGCGTAGTCTCCTGGGAACAATTCCTACTTGTCCAAAGTAACCAGGCGAGTAGCCGTTTGCAAGCCTACAATATGACCCTGTGAGCTGGGTATGAAAATCAGAAGAGCAATATGGATTTGGGGAAAAGCATCAAAGCTCGACCCACCGAATGCTGGAACCCTAGTTTGAGTGCTGAGCCTTTCCCAGACACCACCCAGAATATCTATGCCTGGCTTACAGAGAACTCTGATTATATTTTGCATGACCTTCTGTGGTGGTGTCCGAGAGAAGGCAGGACACGGATGACTGCATGTTGGAACACAAGAAAACCAGTCAAGATCACGGTCAGTCAGATCAAGGACCCAGGGAGGAGAGAACTGATGTCACGGTAGAGGAGTCCACAGGAAACTTTTTCGTTCAAGAGGCTAAATCTAGTCAAATGGCAGCCACAAAGAGGCCTGGCCAGAGCTCGAATGGAGCATATGGTGAGAAGGGCTACAATCACAAAGAAACCACTAGGTATCCCTATTCTATGCTTTCTCAGACAGTTGTGTGAGAGGGGGCTTCTCTGCCCAGGGCCCCAAGGTGAGGGCAGTAACTGGTTCCATCTTCTCCTCCTCTTCCGGGTGCATCTGTTTCTGGTGACGGGTAAACTGGGGCTTGTAACGGAAGGCCTTCCCACAGACAGAGCAGGCATAAGGCTTCTCACCTGTGTGAATTCTCTGGTGCTTGATGAGGTTTGAGCTCACACAAAAGCATTTCCCGCAGTCTGCGCATTTGTAGGGCTTCTCACCCGTGTGGATTCTCTGGTGCTCGATCAGGATGGAGCTCTGGGAAAAGCACTTCCCGCACTCCTCGCACCGGTAGGGCCGCTCCCCGGTGTGCACGCGATGGTGGGACACCAGGTGGGTCTTCTTCTTGAAGCGCTTCCCGCAGAGCGCGCAGGGGAAGGGCTTCTCCCCCGAGTGGGTGCGCTCGTGCTTGAGGAGGTTGGAGCTGAGGGAGAAGCGCTTCCCGCAGAGTGCGCAGGTGTACGGCTTCTCGCCCGAGTGGGTGCGCAGGTGCTTCACGAGGTTGGAGGTGCGGCTGAAGGCCTTCCCGCACTCCCGGCACGGGAAGGGCGTCTCCCCGGTGTGCGTGCGCAAGTGCTCTGTGAGGGTGGAGCTGCGGCTAAAGCCCCGCCCACACTCTGTGCACGTGTACGGCTTCTCGCCCGTGTGTGTACGCTGGTGTTCCACCAGGGTGCTGCTGCGACTGAAGCTCTTCTCACACTCGCTGCATGTGAACGGGCGCTCCCCGGTGTGGATTCTCTGGTGCTCTATGAGGTTGGAGCTCTGTGAGAAGCTCTTTCCGCAATCGATGCAGCGGAATGGCTTCTCTGGCACACGCCGGGCTGAACCAGGGGCCAGAGGTATCTCTACGATGCCCAGGACATCCCTGTAGCCTGGCACATTAGATCTCCTGCGTCGGCGTCTGAGTGGTGAGGGGTTTACCTGCAGCTTCTCTTGACTCTTGCAGCTATTTTGGAGGGGTTGAGCTGTAGTTGCCACATTTGGAAGAAACCCCACTTCCTCTTTTATGATCCCATCATCTATGTGGAAAATAGGAAGGTTGACAGAATTATAGGCATCTCTAGCCCAGAAGAATTTAAAAGACTGGTTCCTTATTTCTATCAAGAACAAGTTGCCATCACAGCCTAAGGATGCACAGGCTGAATCAGACTAGTAGCTTGCCTTGCTCAGAGATCTGTCATCTGACATTAGTCAACTGGACACCACCAGGGACTTGACCATTAGGTGTGTGTATACGCACTGCATATGATGGCGGTGATGGAATTGTTACAGAGATGGACTATGACTGGGGAAACCTAGGTTCAAATCTCCACTCTGCCAGGAAGCTCCCTGGATGACTTTGATCTAACCTCTCTCTCTCTTCCTCTCTCTTAGCCTAACCTACTTCGCAGGTTGTGAAGATAAAATGTGTGCCACTCTGAGGAGAGGTTGAATAACAATATAACAGATACTATTTGGTGCGGGGAAAGGCACATATTTACTTTCAAAAGTAGTCCATTAATGTTATGCTCCAGGGCTGGATGCTGATACTGAAAATCAGGTCTTAGCTCTGGCTCAGTCAAAACCTTCACATCTCATCTGGGCAGAATTAGGCAACAACCACCAAAATCAAGCCTCTCGTGTTTCTCGTTTTGGAAGGAAGCTTGGATCCATGCCTTTCTTCCCATTCCCCTCTGTGTTGCCTAATTCTGTACAGATAAGCTTGAGCCCTAGAAGCAGATTAAATTATACAAAACTAAGTGTACGTATGAGGAATGCCTACTTTGCATAATCCATTCTGATTTCAGAATATAGGCATCTAGGTTGCAGAACGTGCCTTTGGAGATAGGCTTGGAGCACAGAGGGACAGACACACACATCTGTCAAGTATTTAACCAGCCAAAGGAAAGGAGGGCTTGACTTTTGGCTACAGTACGGTTTTGCTCAGTTTCTCACCTGGACGGACTTTGCCCCTTAGGATATCTTCTTCCTCTGAAATCTGAAGTTCGGGGACATATTCATTTCTGTCATCTTGGGCCATCCAGAAGACTAAAGCAAAATTGCTGAGCCAAAAACCTGCTTGTGAGAGATAGAGAGTCAAGATTTTAGACCCACTCTTTGTTTTGAGTGGATTCAGTATGCTTTTCAATGTGGGTGGGGGGGAAGAGCCTTTTTGCCACACAAACACATGTACTATCATGAATGCACAGCTTCCCAGAACATATAGCCTACCGCCACTATTATACACAGAATCCCAGTCATTAAAATAATTACACAGATATTAGTACAAGTGAATAAAGCTAAAATGGAGATGGATGACAAGGACTTAATCTGAGCCTGTGAAGTAATAATAAAGACAAGTTTCTCTTAGCATATGAAGAGTGCTCTTCCCACACCACTTGAGCATCATTCATAACCACAGCCCTTCAGCCCCAGAACCTCTTCTTTTATGCTTTGCATATAACAAAGGCAATTGACCGACTCCCTAAAGTGATATACTGCTATAGTATTCGGGCTTAATTTGTGCCAAGAGCTCAATCCTGGAACATGTGAAGCAATAAAGAATAGACCATCTCTGAGCATACATAGAGGGTCCTGTCTTTACGAAGCAATCACAACCAGCTCTCATGCAGAATTCAGGGGAAAGCAGGAGGCAGCATGGTGAAATGACTGCACTGGTTTTGCATCCACCTCTTTAAAATGTACAAGCTTTGGCTCTCAATAAAAACACTAGATGCATAATCTGACAGCAACCTCCCCTCTTGAGACTGTATGATGAATACATTCTTTGGTTTATTCTGGCTCAACAAAGTCAACATTTAGAGTGGTATAAAGGATTGATCATTGGGCTAAGAACAGTACAGAGGCAAAATCAAAACACTCAAATGTTAAGGGGAAGGTTGGGAAAATAAACAAACTTGAATCCCCTCGAATAAGTTAGGTTAGCCTTCTGCAACCTGGTGGTTTCCAGATATGCTGGGTTGCAACTCCCATCATTCTAGTGATGGGCCCACTGGGAGTTCTAGTCCAACACATCTGGAGAGTGCCAGGTTGCAGAAGGCTGAACCAGGTTGACAAGGCAGGAGTTCATAGGAGAAACGGAGCTGACATGAGCCCAATGCATATCCTGTGCCCGTTGTGAAGCACTAGTCCTGCAGAACACTAATATCTAACTCATTCATCGCGAGTGCCACCCACAATCTTGCGTGCTGCAAAACTTTCTTAATGTTGGTTGACAATAAATCATATCAAATTGTGATTTATGCTGGTGCAAAGCAGTTTAGGCAATAAGTCACGGTGGGAAAGGTGCAATCCAGACAGGGGAGGAAAAACTAGCCAGTGCTGAACAAAATATGTCACTCACTGCCATCCCAGAAGGATGTGTCCACATGTACACCCACCCACACCCGCGCCACTGCCAGTCACAGAGCACCGTGTGGGTGGATCATGAAGATGGAAAGAACGTGTGGGAAAGGGAAAGAAAACCATATGCCAAACATACATTCGTTTCCACACAATCCCTCCTCCTTTCCAAAGAGATCGTAGCGCAGGATGAGAAGCCGGGGTGGGGGCGGTCAATCTACGCCTCCTCCCCACCTGCCCAACCACTTTTTTATTTTTGGGGGGGGGGCAGGGATCAAAGCTACTGCAGAGCGCGAATCTTCCCAGCCCTTGTATTTCCCTGCCCCGCCCCCGTCCCCTATCCGCAGATCTCTTTTGTGCCTCAGTTGCAACCCCCCGCCCCGAAAAATGCCCCCCCTTTCAGCAAGAGACCAGCCTCCTGCCCGCACCCCACCCCACCCCAGATGGAGACTCCCAACCCAGCTCACCAGACGCCTTAGCAGCCCCAGACTGCAGGCGCAGGAGACGATGTGCCCCCGCGAAGGCTGTCCCCAGGAAATCCCATCCTGGCATCAGGAGTTCCCCCTGCGCGGGCAGCCGCCGTCCAGCCCTTCCCAGCCCTCGGCGCAATGCAAGAAATCTCGGAGGCGACGCGTCCTCGGTTTCAGGACGGAGAGGCCGGTCCCGAGTTGCAAGGCGCGCGTTTCGGAAACAAGGCAGCTCTGAGCCGCCTCCGGAGTTACTGGGGCATTTCCTCAATACCGACCCAGGAAAAAAAAGATCTGCTTCTCTCCAGCCCTAGATGAAATCTAAAAATATAGCTGCCCAGGTGTCTAAATTTCTACATACCACTGATTGGGTGTTGATTATATGGTGGTATCTGGCTTTAATGGTTATATGTGAGGCTTCATTGCTGTTTTGTTGCCATTTTATCATACTTTTTCATATTAAATTTTGTACGCTGCCTTCAGAGGCTTAACCATAAAAGGCAGCTTATAAATATTTTAAAGTAAATAAATAAATCATTACCCAGAGTAACCAAAATCTTGAGAAAAACTTGACAAAATAATTTCATGATTTTGAGTGACATAACTAGGGTGGTTCCACCCTGCTGCTTCTCTTGACTCTGGGGTTGCAGTCAAGGCACCTGGACACTGTACAGTTGGATCTTCTTTTCCCTCTGGAGCACCGTATCTCTGTGTGTGTATACACAAACATACACAAATTGACATATACCGTATCATGAATTGACATATACTGTATCATATCGTTTTTAAAATTGTTACTTGTGCCAAATAGTTGCTTCTTCTTGTGAACCAGTCTGCTTTCCCTAGAGATCTTTAGGATCCAGCCCCAGAACCTCATTGTTTTCTGAATTCTGAAGGTGGTAAGCATGCCTCTGAGAAGATGAGGAATAGCTGAGGGATCCAGACAAACAGTGCAATCCTATCTATGTTTACTCAGAATTAAGACTCGTTGTGTTCATTGGGGCTTACTCCCTAGTTAGAGTGTCTAGGGTTGAACATAAGAGGATGCTTGGATCAGACCAAAGGTCTATCTAGTTCAGTGTCTTGATTCCACAGTGGTCAACCAGATGCCTAGGGGAAGCCCACAAGTAGGACATAAAGTCAATAGTCCTCTTCTAGTCCTGGTAGCTTTGTGCTATCTCCAGTAGCAGAGGCAGTAGTCCTATGTACACGATATCCTGCTTGTGAGTTCCTGGTTGGCCACTGTGTGAACAGAACGATGGACTACATGGATCCTTGGTATGATCCAGTAGGGCTCTTCTTATGTTCCCTAACAACTGATATTGAAAGGCCTACTGCCCCTGATCCCAGAGGTAACCTATACCCATCATGACTAGTAGCCATTGATAACTTTATCCTCCATGAACACATTTAATCCCCCTTTAAAGATGTCCAAGTTGGTGACTGCCACGACGCAGGCTCTGAACAACAGACCCAGCCGCGGACACTCCCTGCTCAAGCCAAGCACCACCGCTTGATACGCCTGAGGCGAGGGATAAAAACCACCTTCCTCCAAACTATGTGGAGAAAGGGGTTAAATGGAGAAGGACTTCAATAATAAAATAATGTGCTGTGAGTTATATGTGCTGAGGTGAGTAATTGTCAGAGTGGGTGCTAAAAATGTATAAACTTCAGATGATAAATGCCAAACAGACACGTAGGATTTTTGTGGTAGTTAAAAACAAAATAATTAAAAATCATTTTAAGAGTTCACAAGCTTTGTTCCAAAATAAAACATTTAAAAACCTTTTTGAAACCTTTCATCCAATCCTTTCACCCATTCACATACACGCTTTCTTTTCTCTCACACAATCACTCTTGAACTTTATTATCAGTATTGTTTATTATACACAAACTGTCTATCTCCACACCCCACTCTCAAAAGACACCACTCTCTACACTGAATCTCAAATTCTCCAGACCCAAGTACTCTAAACACCAAGAGCTAACACACAGTCATTCCTTTATATATCACTCCTCCCCCTCGCCAGACATTCTAACTCCACCCACTCAGGCCAACATTCTAAAAACCACAGACTTACAAACTGCAGACATACATTTGGGAACTGACTTGTGGGGTGTAACGCCACAGTGACCATCACCATATCTTGTTTTATCAAATCCCACACTTTAACTACGCACTGTGTGAAGAAGTATTTCTTTTTGTCTGTCCAAAATCTTCCACCATTCACCTTCATTGGATGATCTTAGATTCTAACATTGCACAAGAGGAGAAAAATCTCTCTCTCTAGCTACTTTCTCCACACAATGGAGAATTTTATTCACCTCTATCAAGTTTCTCCTACCCCACTTTCTAAAGTAAAGCCCACAAAATACTTTCAACAGATGGGTTTTGAAATCAACGATCTTCTTGTTAGTCATGACCTAAGTGCAACTAACATATAGTTCAACCTTAAGCATGTCCACTCAAAAGTAAGTTCAATGAGATTTAACACTCATATGTGCACATAGAATTGGAGCCTAAATATAGCACTACTGGGATATAGCACTACTAGGGATGAAACCCCATAATGGGACTTACATTTGAGTAAACATGCATTTGATTGTGCTATTAGGCTGGATCCAATCCAATAACAGACCAGAGGTAATCCCAAAAGCCATGCCCGTGGCTTTGCAAAATGAAGAAGCTGTGGAAATTCCCAAGATTGCTTCAGACTGATCTTGATTTTAAGAAATTCCTGATTTGCCAAATCATTCCATCCTACTTTCTCAGCCAATGAGAACACCACAAGCCTAGAATTAGACATTTAGCTTATATTTACTAAAAATCATCTGGAAAGCATATACAACTTTTACTCCACAGACATTCTTTTTCCAAATCTTTTTTATGCATAACAAAGTACTGAAAGATGATTTTACTCACAGTTACATAAAAATATTCATTATGGGGGTAAATTCTGTAAAATATTGACAAGAGGTACTGTTGGGTGAAGTGGGAAGCCAAATAAAGGAAACCCACAACAAAGAGCAGGGAGAAAGATGGTCCATCACACTAGTGCCCTGCACAGAATGCTCTGCTGTCAAACAGGCTTTGATCATTCAGAGTGCCAAATGCATCATGGGTAGGGGGGAATCTAATTTCATCCTTAGTGCAGCCTCGTTATTCCCTTGACAGGACTTCTCAATGCTGTGTCTTAGTGTGACCAGTGAATGAAATTAGAATTACTCAAATTGGACAGAAGTGCCTTAATCATATACATGTCGACTATCCAAATGGTTTCTGCATTTGGTTCTGCTCCAAATGGTTTCTGCATACTTAGGGGATGCCCTAGGTCAGAGGTACAGAACCTCATGGTCTCAGGTCACGATCTGGCTCTCCAGGGTTCCCCAGTTAGGCATGTCCCCTTCCCCTGAGCCCACCTCTTTCACAGCTCCCCCCCCCCATTCTACATGGTTGAAATGCCTCTCCTAAGGCTTTAGTCACTGGCAGTAAGAGCTTTAAGCTACAATATGCTGGTGATTTTGTCCCCACCCATTTCGCCTTTGGTACTGCGCACCACCCCGCCCGACATCCCTGCCCTAGGTACATAAAAGCCTGTGAATTCAAAGAAAAATACATTTTTCTTTGAATAATGTATAATAAATAAATAAATAAATACAATACAATAAAAATAAAAAATAAAATAAAATAAATCCCATAAAAGTCCTGATAAGACCTCTGTCTAGCCATTAGAAACACTGGATGGGTGTCTATATCTATTTAGTTTATGGTTGCAGGGCAGTTGCGAATGGAATGTTAGGATGTAAGTTGGAAACTGTCCTCCCTGCCATTCTCAAAGGCCTGAACAAGAGCGCTTCATCCCAGAGTGCAGGACATGGAATCATGGGCTCAAGTTACAGGAAGCCAGATTCCGGGTGAACATCAGGAAAAACTCCCTGACTATTAGAGCAGCATGGCAGTGGAAACGATAACCTAGGGTGGTCATGGGCTCTCTCACACTACAGGCATTCAAGAGGCAGCTGGACAACCATCTGTCAGGTATGCTTTAAGGTAGATTCCTGCTTTGAGCAGGGGGTTGGACTCGATGGCCTTATAGGCCCCTTCCAACTCTACTATTCTATGATTCTATGGTATGAGAACCCACTGCAACGTTTTGTTGCAAGTCCCTCTTGGACCAAAGTGAGTGCCTGGGGGAAGACATTATATGGCGTTGTCTGTTGGAGTCACATAACATACGGAGCTGGATTTCCCATGTGCTGGAATGATGTTCCTCTCTGCCTTCTTTGTTGCCTCATCTCCCTTCAAGGTCCTCAATGAGGTGTGGGTTCTGTTTCTTCAAAGCCTCATACAGCTGATCCTTGCAAAAGCTGTTCCAACTTGGCATAAGCTTGTAGAGCTCCCGCATTTTCTCTTGGTTAGTTCCATTTGCAGAGATTTTTTGGTATTGCTCTTCATTTAGGATTCAACCATACAAACTATCTAGCACCGGTTCTACTGGGTCCGTCCGTTGGATCAGCTGCTCCCTGTGCCGGTTGATGAAATGCAGACCAGATGAGTTTGGGGATTGCATCCCTACCGGGAAAGAAAGAGAGAAAGAACTGAAATCTTGGCACATGATCACATTGCAGGTTTAAACAGGCAGCCCACTCATTTCTATAACCCCCCTGGCCTGGGAATTGTAGTTCCGTGAAGGGAGGGGAGAGAGAATGTGAAGCTATAAGCGATAAGGGTGTATATATTATGGACATAAACGGGAGATATATTCTTCTGAATGTATCTGAAGAGGTGATTTACTATGCTATATTTATACGCTGGTATACACAGTTGGGACTACGTTGAGTAATACCGGGTCTGCAAAATGTTATCTTTCATTGGGCTGTTGGTGCAGGGATATGTATGTTTTCCAGTTACTCAGGCTGCTTCATCAGGGAGAACGTTATCGTTTCTAATGGTCTTTAATAGGCATGGACTTGTCAGGTTTTGCTCCTTACAGTAAGTGGAGCTACTTTCTGTCTTAGGCTCGATGAAGATTTTTTTTTTTGTGATTCAAAAGCTTCAGTACTCTTACATTAACAGAACTTTGTCTAGCTATATGATCAAAACTAGATGTAAAAGAAAATATGTCATTTGCTGTCGTATCTGACATTTTTTATTGTTAACAGGAAGTGTGTATGTGTGTAATTTTCATTAAGACCAAGGTGTGCTGGAAGTGACATGGCGTGGGAGTTGGTGGTGATCTGACAGGGGAGACTGGGGCCCGGATGGCTCCATGGATCACATATAGATGAATGCATTTCATACAGTACTCTGTGGCGAGCAGAGTTAGTTTGGTCCTGTAGGTACCATTTGCCCCAGGCTCCTGATACCGGTGCAAAAGCATATGCACATTTGGGCCCTCTTAAAGAAGAAATCCTGAAGAATTTTCGCTTTAAAAAATTACTTTAAATAAGTGAAGTCAAAAACCTTTTCACCATCTTTTCCATATTTTTTCTACAAGGGAATTATTGGCTTGTTCCCAGCTCCACCCGGTCAGGAAAGCATATCAAGCAGACAAAGTTCAATACGGATTTTTCAGAACTGTTTATTACATGGCTGCTGCAAGTCATCGGTTTGTTATTTATCTTACTGCTGCCTGTTTCGCTCCAGATGTTTTGAACATCCCCATCCAGCACTGCCAATAGTCAGGAATGCCGGAGATAGTGATCCAAAAACCACTAGAGGGCGCCAGGCTGGAGAAGGCTGAGTTAAAAGAACAAGGCCAGTTCCGAGGGTCACAGCTAGAAGGGAAGTGATGAACCATAGAAAGTGAAAGTAAACTGCTAAACTAAAGTAAACTAAAGCGGCATTTGCAAGAAAACACACAACCAAAAATGGTATCTGACCATTGATTGGTTAGAAGAACTTGGTTAGAAAATGTGCTGAGTTGGAGGCCTTTTAGAAACATTTCATGATATCCCGGTTGCAAAAGAACTAGGGAAGACTTCAGTGCGCCTAAGCACCAAAGCAGTAATATTAGGAAACAGGGCAAGACTGAGGAAGACCGAGGAAGGAAGAAGAGGCAAAAATGCAAGGGAATGGAAGCTAAGGAGATGAAAGGAATCTAGTAAAGAGGAAAGAAGAAAACCCCAAATTACTGTGTGCGAGCTTTTAGAAAGACATTTTTTTTAGCATGCTTATTTATTCTGTAATGCAAATTCCAGCTGCTACAAAGTGATAAACGGGGATTGAAGACAGAAGTTTTTCTTTTCGCCGTAGGTAATGTATTCTATTTTAAACCCTTTCCATTCCGATTCCCCTCCGCCCCTCCCCCCCTTGTTCAAACTATGCACTGAGATACTGGGATAGAAAGAAGGGAGAGAAAGAGTGCGGAGGAAAAGACGGGGCTTTTGATTTTAGAGCCCCCGGCCCTCCCCCTCCCGCCCAGGTTGTGGTAACAAGCATTGCTAATACACCTGAACCAGGTAAAGAATGCTCGGCCACCAGCACCCCCATCTCGGAGAATGCTCTCCCTCCCCAAATGCGTGTGTGTGTGTGTGTCCCCTTTCCTTACTGGTCCCGGTAAGAGTGATGAGCGTCTCTGCCTGGCACTTGCAGTTGATGGCTTCCGGGGGGGATCTACACTATTGCTTTTAAAGCGCTTTAAAGCACTTTGAAACGTTTTGAAACCTGTATATGCAGTGTGTCCTGGGCCCCAACAGTTGTCAAAACTGTTATAAAGCGTGTAGTGAAGTGTTGAAATGCCTCTCCTAAGGTTTAGGTACTGACAGTGAGAGCTTTAAGCTACAATATGCCAAAATTTTTGGTCCTGTTTCTTTTGCCTTTGGCCTCACCCACCACTGGAATGTGGCTCTTAAGATCTTCTGGAAGAGTTGGATTTCCTGTGCCCTGGAATGGTGTTGCACCTTGGTGTATGGTCTGGTGGCTTGCAAACCATGGCTGCCTGCAAAGGCTTCTGGGTGAATGGCTGCCTTCTACTTCTAAGCTAGCAAACTGTTATTGCCTTCTGTACCAGTCAGCAACATTTTTTGTGTTATGGGAAAGATGGGTCAAAAGCACAATTACAGTGATCTCATGAGAACAGCAAATGTCTTCTGTGTAGCCTGGTACTGTATCTGGAAGTTCGTTAGAGCTTAGATTCCAGCCTCTTCATCCAATGAAGTCCACCTGGGTGAAGGGGATGCTTATGTGTGCCAAAGAAATGCCAAGTAATGCCCTGTTTATTACAACAATGTAGGCTTATGCTATAGATTCCTATGATGAGAAGAACTGCTTTGTTATTAGTAGCTATGAAATCCATCACTTGCTTAACTTGGCAGCAATGCTAAGTTCAGTTATGCTATAATTGTTCCTGTGCCCAGGGATGGGGGTCCAGATTTTGCTGAAGGGTCTTTTGTGCAGGAAGCTTTCGCAGCCTTGTCCACCTTTATGTAGAATAGGCCTGATGTGCTGAAATATTCTAGTAAAGACTGTCTCTTTGTAAGCAAACCCCTGAGTCTGGTTGACTTTGGCTCCTTAGTAACCCTGAAAAAACTAAAAGCCCACGGCTGGGGAAATACACTTGGTTGCATCACTTCCATTCAAGGTCGTCAATGAGGAACTTGTTTTTGACCTTCAGGGCCTCGTACAGCTGATCCTTGCAATAGAGGTTCCAGCTTGGCAGCAGTCTGTAGAGCTCCCGCATTTTTTCCTGGTTGGTTCCCTTAGAGAAGACCCTTTCATATTGCTCGTTATCCAGGATCGTTCCATACAACTGATCCAGAATGACATCCACAGAGACCGTCCTCTGGATCAGCGCCTCTCGGTGTCGTTCAATGAAATGCTGCTCTGATGGTGGCTGCATCCCTGTCAAAGAAAGACATGAAATTTAGGGACACTTCCACAGCAGAGACTTTAACAGTGTACTGTAGTTCTTTGGTGGGTTTTAAAGGGTGTGTAATTCTGAACATATATAAAATCAAGAGTCACAGTGACATTTCCCCATGGAGGAGGCCTAGCTTTCATCCACATTCACTATGCAAATGACAGTGAACTTATCACTGTGCAATGGGCACCCTGCTTGTTTCCCCCCATGAACAAACCTTGTTCATGGGGGGAGACTGAAAGAACTGGGCATGTTTAGCCTGGAGAAGAGAAGATTGAGGGGAGACATGATAGCACTCTTCAAATACTTAAAAGGTTGCCACACAGAGGAGGGCCAAGATCTCTTCTCGATCCTCCCAGAGTGCAGGACACGGAATAACGGGCTCAAGTTAAAGGAATCCAGATTCCGGCTGGACATCAGGAAAAACTTCCTAACTGTTAGAGCAGTGCGACGGTGGAATCAGTTACCTAGGGAGGTTGTGGGCTCTCCCACACTAGAGGCATTCAAGAGGCAGCTGGACAACCATCTGTCAGAGATGCTTTAGGGTGGATTCCTGCATTGAGCAGGGGGTTGGACTCGATGGCCTTGTAGGCCCCTTCCAACTATGCTATTCTATGATTCTATGATAATCATTTGTTAAAATGTGTGTGTGTGTGTGTGTGTGTTTTAAAAAAACACCAAATTATATTATCAGCTTCTTAAAAATTGCACCCTGCTTTGAAAATTAGGAGAGGAGTAAGTGATCTTGGGAAATCTTCAAGGCCAACCAACTAGTATTTTGCACTGCTGGCTCCTGCTGCAAACTGGAAGAGGAGGAGCAGATTCTGCATCCATAAAACCTGGCCAGTGCACTTCCACAGTGTGCTCACCACTCAATTTATATATGCACGAATGCTCCCTACCAGGATTCTAGCGCACCACTAACCTACAGTTACCCAGATTCTTTGGGGAAAACCAGGACAGTTAAAGTGTTAAATGTTATGAAACTCATATATGTTTCCATTTAGCCTGGCTCCCAGATATTAGTGGGGACAACATGTGAGAAGATGGGAGAAGGTGCTTACCATTTCTTCCTGAGTTGTCACAGGTGGATGGCACAGGGATCTGAACAGTATTGAAGGCATCTGGAATAGGAAAGAAGAATGAATTTGATCATGTGTGAAACAGGCAAATCTTGTTATTGATTGAACTGATCCACCTCTGATCCTTGGCACTTTTGATCCATCTTGGACCACCTCAACTTGAGTCACCTGCCCAGGCCCAACAGCAAGGTCAGAAAACTCAAGGGCCCTGCCAGAATTATTGGACCAGGAGGAGGCGAACACTTCCCCAATCTGGAAGGCCCCCAAAAATGTAGTAAGAGCAACAGTTTGAAAAAAGCGTGCTCTCGTATTCTGAAACAATATAGTGCAGCCCAAAAGGATCTCAGGAGTAATAGTCCAATGCAAGTCCACCTGAATGGGAATAGCTCTGGTGTAGCCCTCCAGCATTCTGTTGATTCTAAAGTCAGTTGTAGAATCTGCAACTCCCCTGAGCTTAGCCAAAAAATGCCAGGCCAGCTAGCTTGGCTCTGAGAGGTCTCGAAGGCAGGCTGTGCCAGTGTAATTCTATGCAAAATTCCAAAAGATAGTCTACTGAAACGGGCCATGACAAAAACAGCTGCCATGTACATCTGAAACCAGAGAATTCACTACCTGCCCTCTCAAGAATGGCAATGGAGGGCTGGAAAAGGGGCCCAGGACGTGGTCAGCCCTTGCTTCCTTGCTGATCTTGTCAAGAATCACTTGCTCCATTACGAGAACAGAGGCTTCATTCTTAGCGAAATGAGGCAGGCTGGGACCAACATGAGGAATACGCAAAGCTAAAGAAAACCTGTCAAACCAAAAGGAGGCATCTTGTCTGCTGGGGTAATCTTGTAAGAGACATGCCAATGTGTCTAATCTAATTGGCCTGGGGTCCTTTTGCCACAGCCCCTGCTGTGTTAGCCTTTCTTCCTGCCTGATTCCTGAACCTCCTAGTCCTAGGACAGCTGGAAAACAGATGCGGCACATCACAGGCTTTTAATCTAAATGCCTCATCATATCCCAGCCAGGCCAATCCAAGATACTAGTATAACTTTGGTATATAAAGTCTAAATTTTTGGTCATGACTACCCCTTTCTCTGGCTGTTTCTGTTGAATCACACATGAAAATCAGAAATCTATTTAACCAGCTGGCCCAGGTTCTTTCCACTTTTAACCTCCTGGTCTTTTTAGACTCTCTAGCTCCCTCTTTCTCGTTTTCCTTTTGCTCTGGCTCTCTGAAAAGTAAGGAAAATATATCCACGTATGCTCCCTTCTGTAACTTCTCCTTTGTAGCTGGGGGGCAAGTGGTAGCCCAACGAGGTTGACACTGCACCATATGGAACGGCAGCATCCTTTGCAGATGCTTAAGGGTCAGTTGTTGGAAATGGCACTTTGGACACCGAGGTTGACAGAACTGGTTGGGTTGAGGCCACTGCTGAGACTTGGGTGGTCTCAGGTGTACCTGCCAAAGGAATAGCCAACCCAGGCTGTAGCCACCCCTGCCCCAGAAGAGCTCACAGTCGGCTACCAGACGGTCTAGCGGGCAGATGACATGGATTCCTGTTTTGGCAAGTTCTCTTCTACTGATTCCTGGGGACCGAAAGGTTGCAAAAATGGCCAGACCTGACCCATTCCCCAAATTGCTGGGCTGCAAGGGTTGAAAGGAGGCCAGCCTGGCTTGTTGATACTCACTTGGAGCTAGGTCCCTCGGCAAATGCACTTCAGCACTTTGAGGGGGATGTTGCCTGCGGATTGCTGTAGAAGTCGCGGCAACTGAACCCACCACCATCCTCTCTGCTTCTCGGGCTGCCTTGCAACCTGTAACATCAAGCAAAGGTTGTTTAACTGCTCTCTTACCACCAGAGCACTCGCGGGCACCCTCGACCCGGCTGCCTCTACCTGTTGCTTTAATTTGGCACTGTCTTTTTTCCAACTCTTCCAAGCACCTCATAACCTGGGTCAGGTCAGGTCCCTTCATATTCAAGGAGGATGAGGGCTGGGGATGCAAGCACTTGGCCAATGGCAAAGACACCTTCCCTTTCCCTTTCTTTCCCTCAAAACCCTTTTTGGAGGCATACTGAATCCTCAGCCCAGGCAGGTGAAGAAGAAGCTGCTTGTCACACGCAAGAGCACAGCCCACCCCGTAAGTGGTGGCTCGGCTACTACACCAACTCACAGGCCAAGTGCCCCATGGGATAGGTTGAGTCATCAATACACAGAGTGGATGGTTCCCCATCTTGGAATGATGCCAGTGGCGTAGACTTCTCAATTTTTCGGAGGGAGGGGGCATGGGGCTAAACTTGGAAAAGGGGCTAGGCTTATTTGTTTACATTTATGTATATATTTCTATTTCCGGAAACCATCCTTCATCAGCAATAGATCCCAGAGTGTTTAAAACCCAATAGATCCCAGAGTGTTAAAAATAACAAGTTCTCAACAAAAATATTACATTTTAATTATAATATTGTGATAGTTTATACCCCACCCCACCATCCATAGTCCTATACGATATACCAGTGTTCTTTAACCCTTTCCCCCATGACCCAGTACAATAATATAATATACCCTCAAGACCCTCGTCCTGTGCTTAGTCTGAAAATGTCTGACATATAATATGCTTTTGACCATTAGTCAAGACATACCATATTAATTTAAGGAGATTCTTTATAATTAAGAAAGTCCCAGTGAACTCTCTGGAAATTACTTCTAAGTAAGCATGCATACGTTTAAGTAGCTAAAACTGTTGAACAGTAGCTGGATTGTGCCATTATGTATATTATTATTATTATTATTATTATTATTATTATTATTATTATTATTGCTGCTATTTATTTATATATTTATATAGCACCATCCGTGCACATGGTGCTGTACGTATATTGTTCAGACATATTTAACAGGCAAACCCCAAACATATAACAATACAGAGAACTGGAGACTGACTGAGGAATCTGCCAGCCAAGCAAGTTGTGGGCTGAGTGATGTTACCTGCTTGGGCATTGCCAACCCCTGGAAACCCCTGTAGTTTACGCCCCTGAACGATGCCATTAAATCCTAGAAAGGGATTTATTTATTCATATTGCTGAAAGAAGAGGATGTGGAGGTTGATTTCTGTTGATTCCAGAAAGTAACCGACCCCCAGTTTTCGAAGCTATTTCCGAAACGGCAACAGAGATTTCTAAGTGGGCTGAACACCATTGAAAAAAGAGAGAAGTCCTGATCCTCCTCTAGAAGGCACGAGCGCGTCCTCACCCCAGGGAAGTTGGGACGGATCGGGGGACGTTTTCATCCCGCCCGACTCCCACCCGCCGGCTGAAGTCATCCTGCTCAGGCGCTGGGGCGTCCCTGTCCTTACCGTCCCGGGTGGCGCTGAGGAGCCCCTCCGCCTGGCGCCTGCAGTTGATGGCTTCCAGCACCGCGGCCGTCACCGTTACGGCGCCATCCTCCCGGTAGAAGCTGAGCAGGAGATCGCTGAGGTCCAAGGCGCCCGCCGGCTCCAGGAGCCCTCTGGGGATGCGGCGCTTCCCGAGGTCGAACCCTCCGAGTCTCCACTTGAACCGCTTGAATTGGACCTGGTCCAGGTCCTCCAGAGCGTTCAGCAGGTGGTCCCGGACGGCCTTCGTCATCGCGCCCCTTCAGCGCCGGAGCCTCGGCCGGAAACGAAACGAAACGAAGCGGTGCAAAGCCGGAGGAGTGCTACAGCGGGGCAGGCGGGCGTCCGAGTTCCAGCCGTGGGTGCTGAGAGACGAGAGTAAGGCAAAGCTCCAGCCGACGAGCCTTTTATAGCACGGCCCTCGACGTCAACCGGGAACAGGAAGACTCTTCCTGGAAGAGTGTCTTGACTCTTGAGGGCACTGGGTCATGGAGGAAATGGTTAAAGAACACTGGTATATCGTATAGGACTATGGATGGTGGGGTGGGGTATAAACTATCATAATATTATAATTAAAATGTAATATTTTTGTTGAGAACTTGTTATTTTTAACACTCTGGGATCTATTGGGTTTTAAACACTCTGGGATCTATTGCTGATGAAGGATGGTTTCCGGAAATAGAAATATATACATAAATGTAAACAAATAAGCCTAGCCCCCCTTTTCCAAGTTTAGCCCCATGCCCCCTTCCTCCGAAAAATTGAGAAGTCTACGCCACTGGCATCATTCCAAGATGGGGAACCATCCACTCTGTGTATTGATGACTCAACCTATCCCATGGGGCACTTGGCCTGTGAGTTGGTGTAGTAGCCGAGCCACCACTTACGGGGTGGGCTGTGCTCTTGCGTGTGACAAGCAGCTTCTTCTTCACCTGCCTGGGCTGAGGATTCAGTATGCCTCCAAAAAGGGTTTTGAGGGAAAGAAAGGGAAAGGGAAGGTGTCTTTGCCACTGGCCAAGTGCTCGCATCCCCAGCCCTCATCTTCCTTGAATATGAAGGGACCTGACCTGACCCAGGTTATGAGGTGCTTGGAAGAGTTGGAAAAAAGACAGTGCCAAATTAAAGCAACAGGTAGAGGCAGCCGGGTCGAGGGTGCCCGCAAGTGCTCTGGTGGTAAGAGAGCAGTTAAACAACCTTTGCTTGATGTTACCGGTTGCAAGGCAGCCCGAGAAGCAGAGAGGATGGTGGTGGGTTCAGTTGCCGCGACTTCTACAGCAATCGTATTATACTGTTTTTATGTTTTTTTAAATATACTGGTTTTATGTTTTTTTAAAATTATGTTTTTTGTTATTTTTAATAGTAAAAATACAAGGCTGGAGCTGAAGGGAGGTGCTGCTTCAGGGGGAGAAACGCTGTTCCACCAAGGGTGAGCTATTCCACCTGCCCCCCTCCCCCCCTACCTGGAGGCTTTAAAAGCAAGGCTGGAGCTGAAGGGAGGTGCTGCTTCAGGGGGAGAAACGCTGTTCCAACCAAGCTTTCTTTTCTTTTTATCTTTTTATCTGGTTTGTTTTGCTGTGACCTTGTATTTAGTATATTTTTGAGTATTATTGTGATGTTGTTGATTAGTATATTGTTAAATATTGTTGTAGCTCTAATTTTTGTAAACCGCCCAGAGAGCTTCGGCTATTGGGCGGTATAAAAATGCAATAAATGAAATGAAAAATGAAATTGTTGTAAACTGCCCAGAGAGCTTCGGCTGTGGGGTGGTATATAAATGTAATAAAATTAATAATAAATAAATAAATAAATCCGCAGGCAACATCCCCCTCAAAGTGCTGAAGTGCATTTGCCGAGGGACCTAGCTCCAAGTGAGTGTCAACAAGCCAGGCTGGCCTCCTTTCAACCCTTGCAGCCCAGCAATTTGGGGAATGGGTCAGGTCTGGCCATTTTTGCAACCTTTCGGTCCCCGGGAATCAGTAGAAGAGAACTTGCCAAAACAGGAATCCATGTCATCTGCCCGCTAGACCGTCTGGTAGCCAACTGTGAGCTCTTCTGGTGCAGGGGTGGCTACAGCCTGGGTTGGCTATTCCTTTGGCAGGTACACCTGAGACCACCCAAGTCTCAGCAGTGGCCTCAACCCAACCAGTTCTGTCAACCTCAGTGTCCAAAGTGCCATTTCCAACAACTGACCCTCAAGCATCTGCAAAGGATGCTGCCGTTCCATATGGTGCAGTGTCAACCTCGTTGGGCTACCACTTGCCCCCCAGCTACAAAGGAGAAGTTACAGAAGGGTGCATATGTGGATATATTCTCCTTACTTTTCAGAGAGCCAGAGCAAAAGGAAAATGAGAAACATTGCTGTCTGGTGGCCACGCTGACCTTTCCCTCAAGAGCACAGGACAGCTCATAGAAGAATCCATGACAACTCCTCCCCACGTATCCTCACAGCCAGTGGTGGGTAATTTTAAACCCTGGACTCGGTGCTCTAATAGGGACCCTGGCCAGTGATGCATCTAGATTCTAGAGTGAGACATTGGGGATAAAGTCTAGGGCCCCGCAGCCCTCCTCCCCAATGATCACCCATAAGAAAGCAAGTGATACAAACTCCTTTTTATTCCTGTAGGATGGTGCAATGATTTACGTGAGTTTAAAATGCAAAATTGCACGCCCTCAAAGTATTACTATGTTTCTTATGTTGGCAAACAGTTATGCTGTTACTCTAACACATCAGGAACATAGAAACAGTTGTAAAGCATGTAATGGCAGGTAGGGATGAGGGAGGAGATAAATGTTTGTTGTGTGCTTTACAATTAAAGCAATACTCATACGATTGAAAAACCACTCGTCTGATAACGCCCTATAAGAATAACATGGATTGCTTCCGCTGCCTTAATGCAAAATACATTTACCAAGGAATGAACGCACTTTGATTGTAGAAAAGGATTTTATTTATTTATTTATAGTATTTTTATCCCACTCCCCAGCCAAAAAGGCTCCCAGGGCGGCTTACAATTGATCAGTAAAGAAGACAATCCCTGCCCTCAGGCTTACATTCTAAAAAAGACATGACACACAAGGAAAAGGGGATGGGGAGGGAAGAGGGAAAAAAATAAAAGGAAATTAAGGAGACTGTTCAGGCTGGTGGGAAGGCCCTGCTCCCCCTTGTCATCTCCCAAGGAGGGGCAGGCCAACAGCTCCTTCTTCTTCCCCACAGGGTCATTGCTGTCAGTAAGCCCTGTGGGTGTGGGTGTGATCCAACTGGAGCAGGCCCTGTTGGTCTCTCTGCCTGCTCCTGTCATGCTTGGTGCTTCTTCTTCTTCTTAGTACAAAATAATCTGACTGTGTATATGCCAGCTAGCTCTGCTGATTAAAAAATGTAGTTTTTTAATCAAGCCTGTCTGACACTTTCCCTATCAATTATTGCTTTTCAGATAGTCAAGAGTAAACCCCATTGATTTCAACTGCATTTACATCCATCATACTAAAATCAGATGCATGCTTACCTTTGAGTAAACCCCATTGAACAGAGAAAGTAAACATATAGAACTGACTTTTAATAGTGCGGTCACTCAGAAGCCTTTTTTTTTGTCTAAAACAGCAAACTGGAAAGGAGTGCTCTGCAACCCTATGTTTACTTCTGAGGTCTTACTTCTGTTTACTCAGAAGTAAGTCTCTGTCTGTTCAATGGGTTTACTCAAAGGTAAGCATGCATCTGATTTTAGTATGATGGATGTAAATGCAGTTGAAATCGATGGGATTTACTCTTGAGTAAGGGAACCAGCAGACCTGTAGTTTATAAACTTGGAGATGCACAGCTTCGCATGATCAAAGGAAAGGAGAAATGATCCTTTGCACTGGTGGACTATCAGGAAAAAGGTTTAAGGGGGGAATTTAAAATATCCTTAAAAAAAATCATGGGTTGAACTGGGCCGGATCTACACTATTGCTTTAAAGAGCTTTATAACAGTTTCATAGTGCTTTAAAGCAGTTAAAGCGCTTTATAACTGTTATAAAGTGCTTTAAAGCAATAGTGTAGATCCGGCCTTGATTTAATTCAAACTTGGCATGCTGAGAGCTCTACTTAAGAGCTATCACTGTGCTTATTTTGATCTCTTTATCTCTAAAAATTACACAGATGTAAGCAGAGGAAGAGGCAAAATGAGTGCAGGACATGGAAGATGTCATGTGAGTATCGGACTGCAAAACCACACACCAGGCATGACGAGTGTATGATAAATTGCTGGTCTGATGGAGTTCTCAGACTGTCATCACACTCTGGTTTGATCCAGAGAAAAGCCTTGCTTTCTATTGCTTTCCAAAGCCTAGGATGACTTACACATTGATTAGAATGGGAAAAACATATATCTTTTTCATTTTGGGACAGAGTTGGATGAGGGCACATGGAAAGACAGTCAGGAGATTAAATGGAAGGCAACTATGGGAATATTAGAAAAGAGAAGCAAAGGCAGACCGCCATATTGCATTACTCTGTAGCTGTTCTTCAGATAAGTTGATCATCCCCTTGGGCCTACACTGTATGGTTGCAGCAGAGGAAGAAATGGAGCAATAGATCCCACTCCATCAGCTTGGCTGAGACAAGATGCCATTTGGTTCCTCCCCTCTTGGAACTGTTTCTATTCAAGCTTATAATTATAAGAACTGTATAATAAGAACTATGTCAATTCAGGAACCGGTGCCTGAGTGCATTTGTTTTCCTCTTCCTTCCCCATCCCTTCTTCCTTTCATGTTGTGTGTTTCAGAATGCATGCTTGTGGGCAGGGCCTGTCTTGCTTTTAATCAATTTAGAGGCACTTAGTAAACTTTAGGCACTTTATAAATGACAAATCTTGCACTGAAGTGCTTCTGCCCCCACTGTATTCTTCTCACTGTGGCCACCTACATTTCTTTCTCCATAGTGCAAAACAGAATATCTTTACATGAATTTCTGCATGGAGCAAAATAGATGTCTGGGAGACGATATCTTTAGGAATGTCATGGTATACAGCAGGGGTGCAGAACCTCAGGCTCAGGGGTCAAATATGGCCTTCTGTGCTCCCCACCCCCTTACTCCCATCTACCAATCATTTGGTAATTTCTCAGCCTTTGTGCTGTCCCCCCACCCCTGCACCATGTTTATTTATTTATTTATTACATTTCTATACCGCCCAATAGCCGGAGCTCTCTGGGCGGTTCACAAAGGAAAGGAATGCCTTTCCTAAAGCTTAGTTACTGGCAGTAAGAGCTTAAAGCTACAATATGCTGGTGTTTTGGCCCCTCCCCTTTTTGCTTGTGTCCCCTCCCACCATTGAAATGAAGCCCTAGAGAACGTCTCCAAAATGGAAACTGTCCTTCGGGATGAAAACGTTCCTGCAGCCCTGGTATGCACAGTTTGATTTCCTGTGCCCTGGAGCGGTGTTGCACCTTGGTCGCCTCATTTCCCTTGAAGGTCGTCAATGAGGAACTTGTTTTTGGCCTTCAGGGCCTCGAACAGCTGATCCTTGCAGTAGAGGTTCCAGCTTGGCACCAGCTTGTAGAGTTCCCGCATTTTTTCCTGGCTGGTTCTCATTGAGGAGATCTTTTGGTATTGCTCTTCATCCAGGATTGTTCCGTGCAGCAGGTCTAGAACACCCTCCACCGTGGCCGTTCTCTGGATTAGCTGTTCTCGATGTTGCTCAATGAAATGTATCTCTGATGGGCCTGGTGGCTGCATTCCTGTCAAAGAAAGAAATGAAATCTAGGAATACATCCAGACCAGCAGTGTTACCAGTCAGCTGTGGTTCTGTGGTGGAAGACTACGGATTTTAAAAGGTATTTAACTATAAGCACACAGAAAATCAAAAGTCACAGCATCATTTTCCCATGGAGCACACCTGGCTTTCATCGACATTCACTATGCAAATAGCAGGGATAGTGACAGGGACAATGCTCCAGAATCCTATCAGTAGTAGCCTTCTGGAAAGTTAAATGTTGCAGTTGATGCATAAATACTAATCCCAAGTGTGGGAGCCAGTGAAGCTATTAAAAGGACAGTGACAGAAAGAGGAAATTGTCTTCCATCCAGCTCTTCCTGACCTTCAATTTCTGGAATTGGACGAATGGATTAGTCTTTCAGAGTCCATTTACTCTATTAATTTACTTCAGTTTTATAACCCCTTGCAGACTGTTAGTTCTTGTGAGGTTACAGCTAAATCTAATTGCTGATATAAACCCATTTTATAGCAGAAATGCATGTTTTCGGGTTACTCCTAAATCTTCATTAGGAAGAATTGCAAGGTTTTTAAGAGTCCTTGGGCCTCAAAGTAACAAGTCTTGTTCCTTATATAGCTGAAATGTGGCTACTTTCTGTCTCTTGCCTGATTTAGAGTTCTGTGTACTTCAAATGTTTAAACATTGCTACAGCAACAGAAGGTAGTTCAGTTACAAGTGGAAATTGCAACAAAATGTTAAGAGTGTGGAGTGCTTCTGTTGTAGCACTGGGTCATACAGCATTTTTCAATATTTTTGGGGAAGGGGGAATGGCAAAAATACCCCTTGAAAATTGGATTAAATGAAGGGGGCAAAATCAAAGAACTCTTGCTGGGCCAGTGGGGTTTTATTTAAAGTTGAGGTGGCTAGGTGTGTGTGTATTTTCCTCCCAAGATCGGTGGGACCAATAGCACCAATTCAGGACAAAATAGGAAATTAAAGTTACCAGCTGCTGCTAAACCCCATGGCCAGAGGCCTTTCTGGGAGGCCCAGCAATTGCTGAAGTGTGTTGGGCCAATAGCAACTTTTAGTCCCAGGGGGAGCCTATGTCTGGAGGAGATTGCTCAGTGTGTGTGTGTGTGTGTGTGTGTGTGCGCACGCGCGCGCGCGTGCACGTGTGCATTACCTGTGCAGTTTAAAACACTTTACTGAATAACACAACCGAAGGGCAAATTGCTCTGTGGGATAAACTGAGTACTTCGCATACACTCAGTGTATGGTTGCCACCTTGGAATTAGGGCATTAAATCCCGAAAACGGATGTGGAGGATCTGCTTCTTTGAGAATCCCCCTCCAGCTCTCCCCTCTGCCCCAGTGAAGATATTTCCAAAACTGTCACAGAGGTTTCAAAAGGTCCTGAACGCCGTTTAAAAAAAACGGGGGGGGGGGGGGAGAGAGAAAGAAAGAAAAATCCAACCTGTCCCACCTCCAGAAGGTTTGATCGCGCGCCCCATTCCAGAGCAGTTGGGAACAGGGAAGTTTTCATCCTACTCACACCAAGGATGCGATCATCGCGATCAGGCGCTGGGACGCCCCTGTCCTTACCCTTCCTGCCGGTTCTCAGGAGCGCCTCCGCCTGGCACTTGCAGTTGACGGCTTCCAGCACCGCGGCCGTCACCTGCAGGGCGTAACGCTCGGTGTAGAAGCTGAGCAGCAGATCGCTGAGGTCCAGGGCGTCCGCCTTCTGCAGCCGCCCCTTGGGGATGTTGTCGTAGCCCTGCTCGACGGGGAACTCGCGGAGTTTGCTCTTGAACCTCCTGAGCTCGTCGTCCTCCAGGTCCTCCAGGGCGTCCAGCAGGCGGTCGCGGGCGGTCTTCTGCGCCATCGCGCCCCTTCAGCGCCGGAGCCTCGCCCAGAAAAAAAGAAAGCAGAAGCAAAGGCGCAAAGCGGGAGAGGTGGTTCAAAGGGCGGGCTGGTTGAGAAACACTGCCGGTCGCTTGCCCCGCCTTTTGCTTCTCTGGCGGTTTCCTTTTCGGCCGGCCCCAAGGCGGGCTTAGGCAGGCGGGGACCTGCCAGCAAGACCCGCCCTGCAGGCGCTTGGCAGGGGGAGCGAGACCTGCCGCAGCGTGGAGGCTGGTGGCTCCGATGTCAAGGGGCGTTGCATCCGCTCCGGGTGTCAGTCACAACTCAAAAGGGGCCTTGGATAGCTCCTTTAGAGTTCTGACTGAAACCCAGAGCGGATTCACGGCCTTTCCGACATCGGAGCCCCCAGCCCCCACTGCTGCTGCGACTGGGATGGAATTGGCAGAAACGGGAGAAACAGCCGGGAGCGCAGGAGAGAGGCTGGCTGGGAAATACTGCAGGGTCGCGCTGATCGGTAATGATAAAGGGAGGGTGAGATTGTCACTTTCTTCATGGTTCTGTGGGTGTGATAGGATAAAGCTTGTGATAGCCAGCAGCCATCTTTTCCGGCAGGGGGTCTGCGGTTTTAACTGCCCTGTGGCAGGCGAAAGTTCAACTGGTGCAGGTACTTTGTGCAAGATCAGGACCTGGCCTAGGATAAATAGCACTCTGGTTGGGAAGTGCCTTTGGATTCCACCCTGCTGCTAGTTTTGTAGGGTCACCCGGAGGATTTATGGGGCCTGGTGCAGGTGTGACATTGCTCGAAACTTTGCTCTCTCAGCCACTGCACTACGGCTTACACAAGCCAAAGTTTGAAAAGCCACACCCTAAGCGGTGGCCGCGTGCAGCACTAGCAATTCCTATCTTTTGGTCAGCATTCTTTAATTTAGAAAAGACATTACTTTTATCATTGAAAATAATAACGGGAAGTTATAACTAAAAAAAAGTACCCAGCTGACCTATTACAATTTACACCTTTGATTATTATTTATCTAGTGCTTACAGTGTTTACAGTATTTGAAGTGTTAAGTGTTCTGTAACATTACCATAAAGTAAAGCTGTCCCACTGATTTTTACCTAGTGCAAATGACATCCATTTGGAGATTGAAAAAGAAAACACTTTAAAGCTAATTGAAGGAAGATCATTCTTGTAGTTAGCACCCAAATACCCTGTAGGACCTTGAAAGAAAAGATACTTGCTTTTTGCCACCCTACTTCACTGCAGAAAGTACATTTGGAAAACACAGCCACTGAGCTCAGCTCCCCCTGCCCTTAGCTTGGTACCCTGGGTGCCTGCCCAGCTCACCTGCCCCTACAGCCAGCCCTGCTCAAGATGCAACAGCAGGAAAGGGTGCACTTGGTGACTCAAAGGGCAGTGGCGGGATGTGTGGTTAGCAACTGTCAGCTCACTTTCCTGGAGGGAGCCTGCAAAAGCAGGGCTCCCTGTGTCAGACTGCGTGGGATGTGTTTGAGCATGACCACCAGGCATTGTTTCATTGTAGAATTATTATGTTTTTATCCAGTCTTTCCCCTCAAGGGCACAGGACGACTCGGGAGAAGATTCCACACACACACCCTAAGAAGAGCCCTGCTGGATCAGACCAAGGGTCCATCGAGTCCAGCACTCTGTTCACACAGTGGCCAACCAGCCATCGGCCAGGGGCCAACAGAGCAGAATATGGTGCAACAGCACCCTCCCACCCATGTTCCCCAGCAACTGGTGCACACAGGCTTACTGCCTCAAATACTTACAGCTACTGGTGCAACTGGGTAATTTTAGACCCTGGACTGAATAGTCTAATGGGGAGTCTGGCCAGTGATGCAGCTGTGGTGGGCCCTTGAGGCCAAAGTCTTCGGGCCAAAGTCCAGGCCCTGCAGCTGCCTCTCCCTCAGTATCCCGCAGAACAAAGCAAGTGAAGCAAACTCCTTTTTATTCCTGAAGTCATGATGGTGCTATGATTTAAGTGAGATTAAAATGCCCCTCCCCTGATCCTTAAATCCAAGGTCTAAAATTACCTAGTGGTACAGGTAATTAAATCCAAGGTCTAAAAGTTCTGCAGCACAGGTGATCTCTTGGGACATCATCCACATTTGGGGTGTGCTAGGTTGGGGGAAGCTGCAGTAAACTGATATCCAAGTCTTGTAGCTGCAAAGGAGTTCTAGGTGCAGTGAAAGTCTGGAGGCACCGGTGAAGCATGGATGGGGACTCTAAGCTCTTCTGATTCTTATACCTCTTCCTGGGTGGTTTATCTCCAGGCTACAGTGAAGAAGACAACACTGCTGGAATCGCAACATCATGCTCATATTGAGGAAAGTGAAAACCATTGGGCTGACTGGAACTGCCCAAATCTTGAATAGTCTGAATTAATGCAAGTCTAGTCCCCCAAAAGGCTGGAAATCCTTGTTGCCTGAAGCTGAAGATTTAGGCCTTAGCTAGACCTAAGGTTTATCCTGGGATTGTCCCGGGGTCATCCCTGCCTGCTCCCTGGATCCCCTGTGTGTCATTTACATGAACAGGGATGACACCGGGACAATCCGGGAGAAACCTTAGGTCTAGCTAAGGCCTTAGACTCCAAAGATACTGAACATGGGAGCACTTCAGAAGCCACCAGTTGCAGCATGGATGACTTGGAACTTGAAGCAGAGGACTTGTGAGCAAAAAGCACAGTGGACGTGGAAGTTTGTGGATGGTTGGCCTTCCAGAGGAGGTAGTGAGGAACAGAAATCAGATGAGAAATGGCTCCTAAAGAGAGAACATAAAATTTGATTTCAATAGTCACATCGCTTTTTAAAAAGGGGGTTGCTAACCATGAAGTGACACAAACATAGAAAAGAATTTAAAATATATATATTTGTAAAAAGAGGAAATGCAAAGAAATGGAACTATTAATGCTCTCACTCTCTAACATAGGAGAGGGTCCCGTTGAACTTTTGCTTCCTGTGTAGTCAGAAAGGAACTTCTTCTTCGTGGTCTCTGTGCATCACTCATATGGGCTCTGCGCCTGCGTGGAGTGCGTTCCGGAAACTTCTATAGCTGAGGCAAACATTTTGGGTGGGAACCCCTCCCCCACTGTCCACTGGATTCCTGCCCTTCTCCTCAGTTCTCTTTCGACCGCCTTGCTGAAAGGATGTCTCGTTGGGAACTTCTGTCTTTCTCATGAGGAGAAAGCTTTAGAGTGCTGAGGTTTCTAGTTCTTTTTAGTTTGTTTTCAGTGTTTGTTAAGTCTTAATTTATTATTGTTAATATTTTTTGCTATTTTACCCTCCAGCGATCTTGGATCGTATCAGGAAGGGCTCACATGGTTGTTAAGGCCTTTTTCTTCTGAAAATGTGTTGAGTGTGGCAGCAAGTTCCCCCAACAGACAGATATTCTCTGAGCTGTTTGGGAGAGGCTTGCATCATCGAGACCTGTCGCCACTGTATGAAATTCATGACAAGCCTTCTGAGGGCTAATCGTGTAATGGTGATTCTGAGGAGAAATGCTCTAGAAGCCATGGATTCTCCAAACCGATTGATGCAGCCACGCACGGAAGAGGTTCCTCAACCTCTTTTTCAATTACTACCTTCTATCCATTTCCTTCTACTCCGGTGGAAGTTGAATTACACTCACCTGATGTAAGGCAAGCTCTTGTTTTTGCAAGGCTGCATTGGGCCAATTTTGTAAGACTAAAATATCATTTGCCTATTACATTGTCCTTAAATGAGGGCAATCACTATTATCACAAACATTTGTGATGTGGATTGTGAATGCTATTAAACTTCCCTTTGAGTTGGAAGGCTTACAAATCAATCGTCCTGTAACACCTCATTTGGTGCGCACTGCCTCAGCGTCGACAGCCTAAGGCAGGTGACTGTCGATCCTGGACTTATGCAGAGCGGCTACTCGGTATAAGCCCTCTAACTTCATTATACACTACTGTCTGGATGTTTGACCCAGGACAAACTGTAATTTTGGGCAAGCAGTTCTGTCATCCATCTTGAGATGGCACATTGATCTGCACCTACCCTCCACCAGGGAGTAAGCTTGTTAATCGCCCATATGTGTGATGCACAGAGACCACGAAGAAGAAATGCAGGTTGCATTTCTTTGAGTGGTCATCTGTGCATTCACACAACCCACCCACCATCCCCACTTTGGTGTCGATATCAATGTGCCATTGATACCAAGTGGTTTCTCTCCTAGTTAAGAGGCCAGCAATTTGGTCTCAAGGAACTGAGGAGAAGGGTGGGAATCCAGAGTCAGTGAACGGTGGGGGAGGGGTTCCTGCCCAAAACGTTTGCCTCCGCTATAGAAGTTTCCGAAACGAGCTCCACGCAAGTGCAGAGCCCATATATGTGAATGCACAGATGGTCACTCGAAGAACTACAGTTACAGGTAAGCAACCTGCATTTATCAGGAAAATACTTGCTTCTTCAGTCTCACCTCATGCTGTTGTGCACAGATTAAAAGAAATGTGGGGAGAGACAAAGGAAGAAACCGCTATAGCTAAGAGAGAGGCAGTGATCCCATGGTGAGGAGGTAATGATGATGTATAGAAAGAAAGAAAAGCAATGGTGCATTGATAATATTATTATTCATTATTTTATACATTACTTTCCCCATGCTGAACCTCTTGTCTCACAAACCTGGCACTAGTTCAGCCGGGTGCTGAATACGCAGGCAAGGCTTCTTACTTCCACATGCAATGGACATGCCCCATTGTTGAATCTTTTTGAACCACAATATTCAGGGAGATCTTGACAATAACTGGTCAAAATGTTTTGTTCCACCGTAAGCTGCATTGTTTAGTATATTTGAGTTAACAAAAACTTACTTTCATTATTTTTCTGTTTGTATTACTAACTCGACTGCTAATAGTTAAATGATGAAATTTTTTGAGAGAGCTGTCACTAGTCCTGTGGTACATAGCACTGTCAAAAAAAGTATACACATCAAATGTGTCTCTCTAGAGGACAAACCCAACCCAAGGCGTTCCTTACTGCCCGGCAAAACTAACTCACTGACAAAACGAGCTCAGGAAGAGCTCTGCCGCCATCTTCTGGTCAACTCCACTAAACACATTGAATGTTTTGTTTACCCAGCTGGAGAAACCTTTATTTGAAATGGACTTAGTATGTAAGGAAAAGAAGTAGTCAGAGCCTTTTCCTCATCAGAATCCTCTTCTGTACACTGGAAGGCCTGAGGCGTTGGTGTCACAACACCATGCAAAGAAGCTGTTCCCATTCCTGAGGAGGAGAAGGATTAATTACTTGTTTCCATTACTTGTTTTCTTCTTTTGTATTACAAATAATTGCGGTGGGGAAGGGGACATAATCATTTTTGTTTTAAATTCAGTTGCAAAATGGCTCTGGGAAAAGGATTAGGCTCCTCTTTGCCCACATCATGCTCCTAATCCAGATTGGAGTCCCCACGGCTGATTTTTGCAAAGGAAGTCACAAGCATGCAATTAAAAATGCCATTAAATTAATCTCTAATATTACCCCTAAGGAAGAGGGAGAAGATGCAAGAACTAGGAGGGAGAGAGAGAGAGAGAGAGAGAGAGAGTCAGTGATGTAAGTGCAAGAAACAGAGAAGGCAGTACAATGAAAGCTAGATAAAAGAAAAACAGACACAATTACAGAGATCACTATTTGGGGCATCAGCATTTATAGGTATTGTTACTATAATCATGAACTCAGAGAGTGTGTTCCAGCAGGCTTGTAGGCAAAACAGGGCCACTCAGTAAGAAGTGTGAGATTTTACCATGCTTGAGAGAACACTGAAAGTTGCAGAAGTTTGATTTAAAAACCCAACAATATTTGAAACAACCCACCATGGTCTGAAAATGCTTAATCACCATGGGATGTTGACTGAAACCAGAAACATGCAGGTATGGAGTGCCTTATTTTAGCCACTAGTAGTTTATTAATAACCTGGAGGAGGACGTGGCTACTTGGTGGGAACCCTGAATAGCAGTGATCCTCTTGCCAGGATGTGAGGACACTGCTATAGTTTTTTTGCTGGACCCACTTGTTCCCTCTAATAGCAAATGCTTAATATCATTACAGGGCCATCCAAAACCAAGAGTTTCATTTCTAGAAGCACAGGAGCTATGCATAACTATAGAAGTTTGTACTTTAAGAAGTGGCCTTACAGTTAGACCATAGAATTTGCTACCATAAGATGTCATGATATCCAGCTCCCTCGGCAGTTCACAATAATTAAAACCATTCAAAGTATAAAACAAACAGTATAAAAACATGATATAAAATACAATGTAAAAGCACAACCAGGATAAAATCAGCAGCAGTGCAGGAATACAAATTTAAAATACAAATTTAAAACAGCAAAGTTAAAATTAAATTTATAGACTGTTAAAATGTTGAGAGAATAAGAAGATCTTCACCTGGTGTCTGAAAGAATATAGTGTAGGTGCCAGGTGAACCTCCTTAGGGAGCTCATCCCACAGCCGGGGTGCCACAGCAGAGAAGGCCCTCCTCCTGGTAGCCACCTGCCTCACTTCCTTTGGCAGGGGCTCGCGGAGAAGGACCCCTGAGGATGACCTTAGGGTCTGGGCAGGTACATATGGGAGGAGGGATTCCTTCATATAGAAAATGGGAAGAAGCTCAAACTGGCATATCCAATGGACTGTAAAGCACCAAGAATGTTGTCTACCATTTATTTCCCCACAACTTCATTGACCTTATTCACAGAGGTGATGAGGACATTGGCTATATTCATTATTATCCCTCTTTTGTTGGCTGTCTTAAGAGGCAAGCCTGAGAGAAGTGGTAGATAGACAAAGGCAGGGACACTGTCACGGTTCCTTTCCACTTCTCTGAGTGAAACTGGAGAATGCCCCTGCGTCTTCCTATTTAACACAGGGAGGATTCTTGAGCCTGAGAAGCAGGAACCTTCTTGGCCAATGTGAATTGGGAAGAGCCCTGAAATTAGGGTGACCATATTTGGGAAACCAAAACAGAGGACACCCAGTGGGGGGGGGGAGCATGCTTTCTAGAGCTTCCGGAAAGCGCGTCATTCCCCCCACCATGCTGATGGCAGCTGCTATTAGTGTGATGGGGGAATGACACACTTTCTAGAGGTCCCATTTCTGCTCCCCATTGTTTCAATCAGGGCCTTTTTTATAATGTCTGGAAATGAACGCTTTCTCCTTTAATGCACCGTTAGAACAGTGGTGGGGAATGACACACCTCCGGAGCACATCATTCCCCCTGCCCCACTATGCTAATGGTGGCCTTAAAAGGGAAGGTGTGTCATTCCCGGACATCATAGAAAATTACAGAAGATCACCCCTGGCACCCAGGATAGAACAAAAACCTGGACAAATCTGGGGAAATCCTGACATTTGTCCACCCTACTGAAATGGTGGGCAAGGGAATCCCAGCACTCCCCAAAGCAGCTGGTCTTGGGAGGATCAGGCCCCAAGCTAAAGAAGTTGACCATTCCTGTTATCTCTTATTTATTTATTTTATTTATTAAAACATTTGTATCCCGCACTATATCATTGGGATCTGAGGTCGGCGTACAGATAAAATCAATTCAAACAGTATAAAGCAATACATAATTTACAGAGCGAAAAATATATTAAACCATTAACAAGCTAGAACCAGTAGAAAATTTAAAAGCAATAAAAACAATTAAAACTATGTGCAACTTTGATGAATTTAACCCTCAAAGGCTTTGATAAAAAGCCACTTTTTAACTTGGCACCGAAATGAAGCCAGCGTCTGCGCCTGTCGGGCCTCTAAGGGGAGGATATTCCACAACCGAGGTGCCACCACAGAGAAAGCCCTCTCTCATGTCCTGCCATAATGTGTGCCTTGCGTTTGTGGGACGCAGAGCAGGGCTCTTCCAACAGAACTCAGGCAGGCATATATAGGGAGCGGCACTCCCTCGTGTGCTGAGGTCCCAAGCCATTTAGGGCTTTAAATGTCATTGACAACACCTTGAATTCTGACTGGAAGTGTATAGGCTGCATATGTTTATCCCTTCCTCAAGTATCCTACAAAGCTCACAACTGAGTACAGGGTGTCTACACATATGTACAAATGTATGTGTGAGAGTGTACACGCATTCATTTTCAAAATAATTGTGTACTTTTAAAATAGTGGTATTTCAGTCACATGTCATTCTGAAACTGTTGAGTGAGGCTGCCTTGGAGATTTGGAGAGAGGAGCCACTACTATACTGATGGCAGCAAGCTTTATTTTTCATAATCTAGTTATGACAGTGGATACCTGTCATGCCTAACCCTACTGCCCCTGTTTTGGGAGAAGGTGTTTCAGGTAATCAATCAGAATCAGATTCAGAACTAGAAGACACAATGCCAGACACCAGCCAGCCTGTACCAGTTGGGGAGGAAGCTCTCACGGGCGATTCCCCAGCTGGGAGTCAGCCCTCTCCAGAGCTTATCTCCTCAAGGCCAAATCGTACACACTCAGTGGGAAGTGAGTTGTCTTCCGGGGGCGAATGTTCTGAAACACTAACTAATGCTAGGGTCCGCTGGAAGCTGAAACACACGGCGTGAAAAGAAGGTGTGAGAAAGTCGGAGAGGTTATGCAAGAACCTACCACTGCACCAGGCGCTCTGAAGTTATGGGCATTTGAGATGTAGCTTCTTATTCTTCTTGAATGGACAATTGTCTTGCTTGGTTTGCATAGTTTTGCTTAGGGGGTTGTTTCCAAGAGGTTAGACTCTACTCAGGTAGAAGAGACGTTTATTGCTTAATAAAAGCTTTGTGGATTACTTAGCAAGCCTTGTCATTTGCCTCCCATCGAAAGTACGAACGCTCTGAGAAATACGACAGTACCCTGGATTTGGACTATCAATTGAACCTCAATCAAGGCAAGACGAAGGTGCTGTAGGTCTATCATGTAGTTGACCATGGTGATAGTATTCAGCCTCTTCTGGATGGAGTCATATGCTCCCTTGATGATCAGAGTCATAGCATGTGGGTGCTTTTAGACCTGGCATTGCTGTTGGAACTTCCCAAATGGCTTCTGTGACTCAGAGTATCTTCTATCAACTTTGGATGGCACAACATCTGCAGCATCTCCTGAAAAGAAATAATCTTGCCACAATTATCCAAGTCTTAGTAGTGCCCAGGTTAGATTACTGCAATGTGTAACACAGCAGCATGTGAAAAGCATTCAGAATTTTTAACTGGTTCCAAATATGGCAGGAAGGTTTTTAATAGGGACCTGCACTGCTGGTCCTATTTTTCTAGTGGTGAAAAACCTTCAGTGCCTTATAGACGCCTATGTTATTTTGGTTTAACAAGCTTTACATTTTCTAAAGAAATATGTTGTGTTATTAGTAGGTAGCCAGCTCATCAAGGCAAAGTCTTAACAGAATGAGGAACTTTTCAGATAGTAGGATTTATCAGTTCCTCAATATGGGAGAATGGAGTAAGTTGTGTTGATTCACTAGAGTGTTATTGAAGGCCTAGTCTACATGTTCAGCAGAATCAAGTGGAAAAAATGGACAGAACCACGTCAGAAGGCTGCAGGTCATGATCACAGTTTTGAACACTCCCCTACATTAATAATTGTCTGCAAACAGAAAGCCAACACAGCAGGCAAAGTACTGGGCTAAAATCTGTCTCCCTGATTTGCTGGTTTACTATTTGTGGAGAATTTGCTTACGTGAGAAAGTAGTCAAACTATATCCCCACCAGTAGCTTGATGAGTTTCAGGCCATTCTATCACCTCAGCATCCCTGCTGTGGCACCCCGGCTGTGGAATGAGCTCCCTAAGGAGGTTCGCTTGGCACCTATATTATATTCTTTTAGAGGCCAGGTGAAGACCTTTTTATTCTTCCAGTATTTCAACAGTCTATAAATTAATTTGAACTAGCTGTTTTAAATTTTTGTTTTAAATTTTTATTTTTGCATTGCTGCTGTTTTTATCTTGGTTGTGCTTTTATATTGTATTTTATATTATGGTTTTATACTGTTGTTTTATACTTGAATTGTCTTAATTTTGTAAACTGCCTAGAGAGCTTCAGCTATTGGGCAATATAGAAATGCAATAAATAAATAAATAAATCCCACCACCTCATTCTTCATCATGGGTAGACACAGCCTAAGCCCACTGAAAATGGCAGGAACAAGGCATTTAGCTCTCCTAATCAATTACTATAATATGAGTAGGCAAATGGCTGCATTCTCATGGAATTTAAAATTCTGGCTTATTGTGAATGAGGCACTGTCCTAGTGGACGCTGCCTAATCACTCCCGTGGGAGTGGCTAAGCAAACCATGGAAATGGTTTGTTTATTGTGATTTGCAAACCAGAAATTCTAGCTTATTTCTCCCTAGACAAGCCAGAGCCCTAAACCAAGACCAAACCATGGATTACAATTCTGCCTTCTCTGACAAGAATCAACACGGAATTCCTAGTTTGCACAGTATGAAGACAGAATGGGCCAAGTGAGAGTGATGGAGCAGCCTGCACTAACACGCTTATCATGTTGTGCAAATGCGCCCTTTCCTTATACATTTTCTGGGACTGAATCCCATCCAGACCAACACTGAAACTGTAGAGCTCACACATTCTTCGACAGTAAAGCTATTTAGCAATATTTCTGTGAATAAAAGCTTATTGAATTGTTAAAGACTGGGCATACCATCATCTTGTACTATTAGCCATAGTGCTTCCAGGTTGAAATTCAGTTAAATGCAATCAAGTCTAGATAAATTTAAGCTGGAGAAGAAAATTGTGACAAGTTAAGGGTCTACTATGTAAGCAGTCAAACTGGATAAAGGCAGGCTTTACGTTTTAACATATAGTGGGAGCTTTTATTTGTGGAAGTTTTAAAACAGAAACCTATAGCAACTTTAGGGATTTTCTTTCTTTGCTCTTTTCTATTATTTATTTATTTTCTATCAAGTGCTTCATCCTTTATTGGTAAGTCCCAAGCTTACCTGGACTGGATTCTGATTGCAGCTCCAAGTGGGCAATGGTCTGTACTGGATTTTGATCTTGACCTGTAAAATGAGAACAATAGCACCTTATCGCATATGGCTATTGTGGAAAAAGGAGAACATAGTGACTGGGTTCAGACAACACGATAACCCATGGTGTTTTAAATAGTCCACAGTGGGTTATTGTGTTGTGTGGAGTTTTTTAAAATTACAGTGGGTTATTTGGCTCAACACTGGGTAGAGTTGGCTATTTGAACCACTGTTGATTATTGTGTCATGTAGCGGGCACTGTGGGTTATTTCGTTGGCTACTGTTGGTTATTTTTGGCAGCAATAGAGTTGCAAGGCAAGAGCAGTCAAAGTCAAGGCTGTTGCTCTACTCCAGCTGGTGGGATAGATTTGGCAGCAATGGCTGATGGGATTCTAGCAGGAGGACTGAGAGGGGGAGAGAGGGCAGGGTATAAGTGAATCAACACACTGTGAACTAATAATCAATTCAATGCTGACCCTAATCCACAATCAAAAACAGGGGAAGAAAAGCCCCCAAGTCAGGTGAAAAAAGGGGAAGCAAATTCTCAGGATAAGGAACTTTTTATTTGTAGGTTGAAGAGCCTGACATGTTTTGGACTGTACCTTTTCAAGGCCTTCTTCAGGGGTTTGTAGGAAGATGTCTGCAAAAGTCTTGTCAACAGAATGTCTTTCTCAGATTGTTCATAGCGATTAGCAATCTGAGAAAGACATTGTCACTATGATCAATCTGAGAAAGACATTCTGTTGATAAGAAGAGTTTTGCAGAAGGCCCCTGAGGAAGGCCTTGAAAAGATACAGGCCGAAACACATCGGGCTCTTCAACCTACAGATAAAAAGTTCAGCATCCTGAAATTTGCTTCTCCTTTTTTTCACCTGACCCTAATCCACACCATAGTTGATTATTATCTTGCCTTGTGGGTAAACTATAGTTAAGTTGATGATTAACCCATCGTTGACTATCATGTTGTCCGAATGCAGCCTGTGTCAATTGTCCCTGAGGTCTTGGAAGAGCACTAAAACTTACCATTAATTGAACACCGCACAGCATGATTTGAACCTGGATATACAATTTCCAAACATTCCAAGAACAGGCCACAGGCTGCTTCCCCTTTTCTCTGTATCAGAAGCAGCAATCTTCGACTTTTATTATTAGAATCCTCTTCCATTTTGTATAAGTCCTCATGTTCTTTCTCTGTGATGACGGACTGAGAGAATAACTCATCTAAAACATATCTGAGATCCTTCTCAATGATTTCAGTTATATGTTTCCTCCCCTTGCGGATCACCATCACCGAGTCCAATGACCTAAGCGAGAATGATTTTAAGGCACCAGAGAACAAAGGATTAGAATGGAGTGACCATATTTGGGAAATCAAAAAAGAGGACAGCCTGGTGTGGGTGGGAAAGTGGCTTTCCCTGGCCTCTGGAAAGTGTGCCATTCCCCTCCTCCACCTTAAAGGCCCCAATTGGAGCAGAGGAGGGGAAAACCTGTCATTTCCACCCCCACTGCTCAAATCAAGGTCTTTTATATAATGTCCGGGAATGACACGCTTTCCCCTTTAAGGTTCTGATTGGAGCACTGGGATGGGGGGAAATGATGCACTTCCAGAAAGTGCATCATATGCTAATAGTGACCTTAAAGGGGAAAGCATGTCTTTCCAGGACATTACAGAAAATTATAGAAAATCACCCTGACACCCAGGATAGTACAAAAGCCAGGACAAATACGGGGAAATCCTGACATTTGGTCATCCTAGATTAGAACCTTGGTAGGATACTGGGGGGTTCTTTATAGTGAATCAGACTGTTAATGTCTAGCTGAGATCCATTTAAGTCAAGAAGCCAGAGACTGAACTAGCCCTTTTATATACCACTCCTTTGAACCCAAATAAAGATGGCACTGGAGGGCAGCCCTTCACTTTGCAGTATGCCAGCCTCCTAGTTATTTTTTAAAAATTAAAAAAAATCTTTAAAAACAAAATTTAAATCAGTAGCGGCAAGGAGCTTGGCAAGTACCCAAAGAGGTGACCATGGGCACCATGCTGGAGACCCGTCATAGGCCAATGATCACAGAATTTAAGGATTCATTTCTGTATCCCATGCTGTTTAACATCTACATGAAACCTCTAGAGGAGGTTGGGAGCACAGTGCAATCAATGTGCAGAAGATGATGTGCGGCTCTATTTCTCTTTCTCGTCTGGTTGCAGGAAAGTGGTTGATGCTCTGAAACGGTGAGTGGAAGTGTTAATGGGCTGAGTGAGAGATCTAATACATTGAAGTTTTAACCGGACAACTCAGAGGTACTCCTGGTCAGGTAAAGGAGTGACTCTGAGTAGGGATTCAACTTGTTGTAGATGGGGTAGCATTCTGCTTGAAATATACTGAGTTTGTGACTAGGGGTACTTCTGGATCTGCCTTTACATCTAGGTCTCCAGATAGCAGTTGTGGCCTGGGGTGCACTACCCTGTTCAGGCAGTTGCACCAGCTGTGCCTCTTCTTCTTCTTCTTCTTCTTCTTCTTCTTCTTCTTCTTCTTCTTCTTCTTCTTTATTTATTTATTTATATAGCACCATCGATGTACATGGTGCTGTACAGAGTAAAACAATAAATAGCAAGGCCCTGCCGCATAGGCTTACATTCTAATAAAATCATAATAAAACAATAAGGAGGGGAAGAGAATGCACCAAACAGGCACAGGGTAAAGTAAAACTAACAGTATAAAAATCAGAACAAAATCAAGTTTTAAAAGAAGGTCTGTCTTAGCCAAAGTGACACGTCCCTTAGTTACATCCATGCTGGATTACTGCTAAATGAACTTGGCCCATGATATCTAAGGCTCTATGTCCTCCCTTACCAGTCTTCCTATGCCCCAAGATGTGCTGGGGAGGCTCTCCTCTTGTGCCACCTGTGGCTGAGTCAGGAGTGGTCCAAAGGTGTGTGGGGAGCTTTTCCGTGGTCCTGGTTTGTGGAACATCTTGCCACAGGAGATTTGTTTGGCCCCCTCTCTGCCAGCTTCAAGGTTTTTATGTGGTGAATCCACGTTTTAGTTGCTTTTATGTGTTTTACGTATTTCATTGGTTTTAGCTTATATGCCAATTTTGTGATTTTATTGGTTCATTTGTTCTGTCCTCCTGAGGACAGGTGGTATGCCCTGAAATTTTTGTATTCAGCCTGTCATATTTATAGGATTTATTATGAACTGCTGACATAACGTGTTTCACAAAGAACAGAACTTCTACACACACACACACACACACACACACACCTGCCAAGATGCCCTCCCGCTTTGAGCACTAAAAATGCCATTCCATGCAATTATCTGTGAATTCTTGTTCCTGGCTGCAGTCTATCTAGGATCTTGGTCTTTTGAGCGTCACATTACTTGACTAGTATTCTATCTTTCCATGTATTGCCAGAGATTTCTTCTCTTGTTGTTTCAGATATCTAAAGACCACAGAAGACTTGAGCAAAGCAACATATTTTAAAATAACTCAGTAACTCAGCCCAAGGACAGTCTGGGTGTAAGGGTGGTCTGCTGGAAGGCAACCAAAAAGGCTGTACTATTGTTAGCCCCCATCTGAGCACAGACATTACCCTCTGCTGGCAGTTCCTGATGCCATTTCTTTCTCCAGATCCTCTTTGGCTAGCTGAGAATGAGATTGTTCTCTAGTTGGTGCTGAACCAGATATTTTTCTCATACTCTGAAGCCTGGCAGAGGAAGATGACTTCGTTGCTGGAAATTGAAAAAAGTGCAATACAGAGGAAACAGTTTTACTTAGTCAAACTGATGCCCTAGCTGCAGTGGGGAAGCAGGTGAATGGGGGCATGGAGTAAAGCATCTCCATTTAAAGCTTTTGATTAAAATATGCAGAAGGGGCAGACTCTCACCACCATCAAGCAGGATATTCTACTATGAAAGTGGTATGAAAGTGATATATAAAAGGCACAATCTACACTACTGCTTTATATTGCACTGACAACTGTTGAGGTCCTTGACACATCTACACCAAGCAGGATATAACACTATGCAAGTGGTATGAAAGTGGTATATGGCATGTGTCAATGGGCCCCAACAGTTCCCAGTGCACTTCAGTGCCGCTAAAAAGCAGTAGTGTGGCTCCTGCCTTTTATATACCGCTTTCATAGTGGAATATCCTGCTTGGTGTAGATGAGCCCGCAGACTCTCACCATCACCATTTTTTAAAGGGAAAAATGTGAAATCCACAAGACTTGCATGTCTTCATCTCTGAAGAAAGTCCTAATGCATTTTAGAAGGAAATGCTTCAGGAGAGTTCAAGCAATTGCACAGGAATTCTTAAAGGGAAGGGGCTGGGCCTTAGGATAAGAGAGTATTACAGCCAAGTAGGAAAGAAAGTAGTTGCCAATAACAAGAGTTCACTAGTGGCAGTTAGTATGAAGAACTATTAAAGAATATACATCCGTTGCTAACGCTAAAATCACTAACAACATGGGAAGAACACTTTAAAAGTTTTTTAAAGCCTGACCTGCTGTTTTACTGGATGTGTGGTGAAGTCCTTGAACTATCAGGGGATTTTAAAAAATGGTAGGCATCTGACAGGATTTTTCAATGGAACAGCAGCATACAGGGAAGGTAGATTTAACCCTTCCCTCCTGAGCCACAGTCCCGACGATCCTGCCCCCATTGTACAATGCATTGAGGTCTTAGAAGACTAACTGTAGCATGGAAGGATTAAACCTGCACTCCCCAGTCAATACAGTCCCAATGAAAAGTCTCCCACCCCACGGGCCTAGGATTAAATTAAAATATATATATCCTGATGTGGCTGTGAGCCACACAGTTACTGCGACTTATGCTTTGACTCAAAGATAGCAGCTTTTGGTCGCACATCAAAAGTAACTCAAGTATATGTAACTGCTGGGTCCTTATTGATTTTATAAACATTTCTTATCCGTTCTAATTAGGATTATTTTCCACGTTGGGATTATGCAATGAAGCAACATGAGGGTGAGAAGGCAAAGGAGAGAGATGGAGAAAGGAAGGTAGTTGCTTTAGGAGTCCTCCCCTCCCTTTTGCCAAGACACCCTAACATTGGAAAGAAGATTTCTAACGCACCTGAATCCAGTAAAGACAGTTCTCTTTAACCATGTCCCATCACCACAATGAGATAATCTGGCTCAACCAGTGTATCTGACCTGCCCCCCTCCAAGTGCTGGTTCTCCCCTTTCCTTACTGATTCCAGCAGCAGCACGGAGATTGTCTGCCTCTTGATTGAGATTGATGGCTTCCAGCACGCAAATGACCACATCCACAGCACAATCTTTCTTGTAGTTGCTGATCAGCTGTTTACTGAGGTCTAATGCATCTGCTGTCTCCAGCTTCCTTTGAGGAATATTTTGGTAGCCCTCAATGTGGAACTCATTAAGTTTACTCTTGAACCTCTTGAGTTCATACTCCCTTAAGTTCTCCAGGGTGTTCAGCAGACAGTCGTTCATGGTCTTCCTTGGAACTGAAAAAGGAGGGGAAAAGGCATGGTTTGAGATTAACCTGAAATGATCCTGCTTGCCTTCCCTGGCTTCATCATTGTGATGGGTGACATAGCGCAAGGCTTATATATGATCATTCTCCCAGTATTGTTTTCTAGATCATGTAACCATGCATTTAAATACTGTAGATGTGATCATGACAATATAAGACTGGAGAGAGACACATAAAGATAGAAAGGTATTGATTACCATGATGTACACTCATATTTCTTTTATCCCACAGAAGTGTTCTGACAATACACTGGTGGCTGACATCTACAATAAAACCACTCAAGCAAGTGGTCTGCCCACATCAACAGTGTAACATCTAAGCCACAAACCTATCCAAGGATACAGCTCCAGTACAGTGGAAAATAAAAGTATTGACATTATCACCTGAGCTCAGACAATACAGAAATCTACCAACCCTATTTACTTGAGATGAAAGTGGATGGAGTTCACACATGACACACAGCAATCCTTCTTTCAAACTGCCTTCAGTTATCCCAGAAGAAAACATAATTGGTCTCCAGTCTAGTTCCAGAGGAATGGTAGGAAGGATGAAGAGGTATTATCTAACCTCCTACCATGTCCCAGATCTTGAAAAGGGTCTCCAGGGAACCCCCCAAATTCCATTTGCCACCAGCTCTTTGAAGATTTCAGGCCTTATTAAATCCCCAATTAAATGGAACTCCCAAGATTAATTGGGAGATCATCTGGTCCACGTATTAATCCAAGCTGACACAGGCATAGTATCAGAGACCCAAACCACGGTTATATTTAAAAGTAAACTAAATTTACTATAAAGAAATCCCCTCTCAGCTGGCTACCACAACTAACTGCTGTGGAAGCAGGGAAAGACACCAGGAAGGCAAGCTGACATCATTGCCACCTTTATAAAGGCCACATTTTTTTAAACAAGATTTTAGCTCAACAGAAATGAACCTAAATCTACAACTTGCATACTCAATTTCCTGCACTATCAATATTGTTCTCGTCGATATTTCTGTGTCTACTCTTAAGATTCTTCACTCTGCATATGCATTTCTTGCTCATCATTCCAATTATATTGCTCCTTTGGACTGTTTTGATCACGGGCTTCCCCTTTCTTCTCGTCTTCACTTTGTGCTTCTTAGTCATACTCCCCGGGGCCTCAGTGGTGTGTCTCTTATTCTCCCTCTGTATGCTCTTGCTGTGACCTTCACTCTACAGGTGTGCATCTTCCAGCTTGACAAAACTACACATTATTTTACGGGTATGCTTTGGCACGGCTTGATTTTGCTACAACTGTAAATAGCAGCTGTGGGGGTGGGCAGGAGGGGATCAGGCTCAACATCACAGTGCATGGGAATGATTAACCCTTTCTTCCCACATCATGATCCAAAAGTAAGGTGACCCTATGAAAAGGAGGACAGGGCTCCTGTATCTTTAACAGTTGTATTGTAAAGGGAATTTCAGCAGGTATCATTGTTATACATGCAGCACCTGGTGAAATTCCCTCTTCATCACAACAGTTAAAGCTGCAGGAGCACTGCCTTCTTTTGTATCTGATCCCACTGAAGCTGCTATTTGACATAGGAGAACAGAATAGAATAGAATGCATTAGATTAAATAGGAGCAGCAAGGACTCTGGAATTTATTCCCACTGTGCAGCCAGGTAGAATTGTACAAGGTAGGGATGGGCAAAACAGCCTTTTTCCTGTCCATATCAATTTCACATGTGTCCATTCATAAGCAACTGTTTACATATCAAATCTGTGATTTTTTTCTTTTAAAACACACACACAAATTTACATTATTTTTGAAAATATATTTTCACACAATTTGCAGTTTGGTATGCATTTTATACTAAAATATGCATTTTGGTAGACATTTTATTCTAAAATACATTTTTGTACATATTTTATTATTTATTTATTGCATTTCTATACCGCCCAATAGCTGGAGCTCTCTGGGCGGCATTTTAACCTAAAATACTCATTCTTATACATAATTTGGGATTATAATTTTTAGCTGAGAACTGTATCACAAAATTTGGAGAACTGCAAAAATTCTCTGCATTCTGATACATGTGGTTGTCTAGGAAATGTGAACCATGTCAGTTTGCTTAAAAAGGCAGAATAAACGAAACCTTTGAGTATCCCTAGTGCACCATGAAAGGATTCCTTGTCAGTACCATGTACTTTTTTCCTAGTTCCTGGTCCAGAAGCATCGAGGTCCTTCTGATTCACCTCTTCATCAGTGGAATTTGATGGCAAATCTTCTAAAACAGAAGTAGAAGAAAAACGAATTCAGCCCTTATGTAGTGCTTTTCCTATTCAGGGTAGGGCAATGCTGCACCTCTAACATTAATTACAAAAAATGAGCACTATTTAGCCAATTCACACTGAAGGCCAAATCCCAATGTATTGTGTGTGGCAAAATGTCCCCAAATAAAGCCATGTGTGTGGTATCAGCTGAAGTCTGCTTCCCAGGATTAAATTTTTGGTCACTTTTTTTTTTTACATCCACTTGTTACATCACCTGGGATAAAAAGCAGTCTGAATAAAATATTAACTTGGGGTTTGGAGACATATATGCTTGCCTTAGATGCCATTTGTGTACAGAGGAAAAACCTGTAAATGGTAAGAGGCTGAAATTTGAGGACATTATTTGTTACTGTGCAGGTGATAATGACTTAGAAGGATTCTTTTGCAGGTTTCCTTCTCCATAAATTCTGAAGCATGCACCAAGAGTAGAATTCCAACACCAATTATTTAAAAATTATTAATAAAATTATTGTTATTGCGTAGCTATAACAACACATTGTCACTATATGTACCTTGTTCCATCAAAGCGTCCCAAATGGAGCAAAGATTGTTTTTCTTTTTCAAGTGAAGGTTTACTCTCTCTCTGTTTCCAAGATAGACTTCCGCAAAGGACTGCAGCTGTTCTGGGTACTTATAGGAAAGCTCCAGTTCCTGGTGAAGAGGAAGAAAGGAAGGAAAGGAGGAAGGACACTTTCTCAAATGAACAATGTGGGTAATTGCTAATCTAGAGGCCATCCTCGGCACGCTTCATTTTTCATCGTTTTCTTGTAAATCTTTTGCAGGGTTGTGTAGATGCTGCGTTTTAAGATTAGTCAAATTCTGCACCAAGAAAAGCTAAATTTTGCATCATGTATAAATTATGTGTGTGTGGATAGATAGATAGATAGATAGATAGAGCCTTATTTTGCATAATTTATTCTACACCCCTAGTAGAAAAATTGGGACGATCCAAAATAGCATAGAAAAGGAAATTACATGGGAATGGAACAGCAATGTTATCGTGCATGGCAAAAAGAACCGGATTTCCCTCGTACAAAAAAAAATGGAAGAGGAGTGGGATATGGCGTGATCACAGCAGGATGGGTACAACGTCATGTGAGTGCAGCGCTGCAAAACCGGACACCAGGCATGTCGAGCTTGCATTAAAACGCTGGTGTGATGGAGCTCTGTGATATACACACAGCACTGGTCATATCATTCTCAGACAATGGGCTAACCAATGAGCCCAGCAACCCACAACTAGTGCAGCAGTTCTCTGTAAAATCTGGAAGGTTATGGGGACAACCAAGAGAAGATGTCTATAAAGAATATTTCTAAATTCTGCATACACATCTTTGAGATAGGGATGGATGATTTTATTAATATAAAATAATAAAGCTCCGGCTATTGGGCGGTATAGAAATGTAATAAATAAAATAAAATAAAATAAATGATTTATTGTTTAAAAGAACTCCTGGCCACCTTTCAGGGCAGAAGCCTTCCCAAAGGGCTTACGACCATAAAAATGGTGTGACTGATATACACACAGCCGTGGTCATCTCAGGCTTTCAGTCCCCCCAGGTTGGTTTGTTTTTAAAAATTGTGCATGGAAATTTGTATGCATTCTTGTGCACATTTCCCCTAATACCTGCACTTTTATGTGTAATTTTGCCTCATATAACATTCTTTGCAAGCAATTTTCCTACCATAATGAGTTTTTAAATGTTATTTCCACTAATATACACATTTCGATATGCATGTTTTGATATGAAAACTTCATTGCCAAATCCAGAGAAGTGCATATTTGGAAGGATAGCTGAGTTCTGGTTCACATATTGATTCAAGTGTGCATATTTAGATAAGTTGCAATTAATTTATTCCGAACAAATTTCTCCCCATCCCTACATTGAGGTGATGCAACTTCTAACCTTTGGATTTATTGTGAGTTCTGCTGAGCTGGATACTTGATAGCGAGAGCCAATGTATAAGGGCTCGTCTGTCTGAGGGTGTTTCCACACCTGCCTTGAGTGGAATCTCTCCTCCTGAACTTTGGTGGCCTGTTGAAGGGAAACAGCAACATTTCTAGCAAAAGCATACCATGGTAAACACTATATGAAACAATATTATTTTGTTACTATGGAAATAAGATGAGGGTATGGGAAACAAACAGAACAAACTTGAATTCTTAATATATGAAGGCAAATAAAACCCGATAGGTACCACTGAAATTTGGTGGGATGATTCCCACGAGTGGAATACAGCAATTGAAGGGAGGCAAAGTCTCACAATAGAGTCATCTATTGGATCCTTTCCCTGAAATCAGTTTCACCCACAGGACTAAACGATTCTGTGGAGTGGGGAAGCTACAAACAGTAAGGTTGAGAACCATTGACCAGACTGTGCTAAGTGATTGCAGTGGCATTAGCAAGGGAGGTTCCCATATACAAGTAAGGGCCAGGTAGCGTAAAAGGTCAGGAGGAATGAAGAGTTATGAACGTTGTCCGAGTCTCATCACTGGAGGGCTCAACACTAACAGGATTCTCTGCTACTCTGGAGCCGAGGAGGTTAGAAATGGAGAGGCAAAAATGTTTACAACTAAAAACCATGACTAGAGCCTTGCCACCATAAGGGGTAAGTCCTATCAGGATTACTGAAAAAGCACAGAAAGACTAGTGCCAGCTATAAAGTTGTCAGCAATCAGCTGCACTTCACTGCGACCTTGCAGCTTAGAGAGGCAACTCCTGTGTATTGAAGCGAGAGATTAGAGAGAAACCGCCAGTTCGGTTTCGCGACAGAGGACTTTGCTTACTAAAACAGGTCAGTCTAGGACACGATAACTAGATACATAAATTGCTCACAATGACTTAACATCTAGAAATTTAAAAAGAGCACGGTTCTATCTATGGAGTAGAACATAATGCCAGAAATGATTCCTTCTTCTAGTGTATGCTATACAAAAGGGATTCTAAACAAGTCCAATCAAAATAGAAACCTGTTTTAAGGTGTAGGTGTGGTTTATCACAAGAGGTTGACTAGAACAAGCATTATGGCGATGAAAAGCTGGGATGAGTATGCTAGGTGTAACAAGCCTTTCTAATGAGAAAGGATTTTTTTTTTTTAAAAAAAAATCTCTTTTAAAATGCAGTGGTCTTGAAGAAAATTTGGTCCGTTTAGTAAGATGTAGCAAGAGTTTGAAAAGCGGGATTTGTCTTGGTATAAGTTTCTTTAGTGCATTGGATGTTTTCCTACAGGACCTTATGTTAACAATCTATAACAATGAATATCATAATGCCCTAACAACTCTCATACAATGGTATTGTCTCTGATGTATTTAGCTATGTATATTCATTAATGAAATAACAATACATGTGTATATTTTGTGTTGATTACAGCCCCTGAAGAAGGATTTCTAATATCCGAAACGTTGGACCATCTGAATTTTTTTTTTTAAAAAAAACTTTTTTAACAAGATCAACAAATAATAAAAAATCTTTCCACCGGCCCCAGAGCCAGTCTCTCCCTCCTTTCTCACATACTTTTGGTGCTTTTCCCTCCATCAACCAGAAAATGGCCATTCTCCCCCAGACTATCAGGGAGACGGGGGGGACAGATGTTATGTGTTTAGGGAGTATGAGCTTTTGGGGGGCAGCCCTGATCCTAATCCCCACAGCATAGTCCTGAATATTAGAAAGCAGACCCCCTTATATATGCCCCTTGAGGGGATTCTGGCCTTTGAATGCCAGCTGTCACTGAGACTCTCAACCTCTAAGAGTCAGCTGCTCCTGCTAAGATTCTCTCTCCTGTTGCTCTGCAGGGCAAGAGGACTCTGTATATGTCTCTCTCTCTTCATCAGCTCTCATCAGTTCTCACATACCTCTATCAAGGATGTATCATTGGGAATCAGGTAGAGATGGAGCGTCGTGGTCTTCTTGCGCGTCTGATAAAGCTGGACCACAGAATGGATAGGGAAGAACTTGTTGAAGATGGGTTTAATCAGCAAACCCAGCAAGGAGAATTTGGGATTTTCCAACACAGCATGAAACGGACTGACCCGGGATGGCTCCTCCAGGCTTATCCCAGCATCAATGAAATGGGCGATTTTCATCCTGGAGGTGTCAATATTTCCAGCTGAGAACAGATTATTAAGAAACAACAGTTCTCATCACTTTCATTACTAGATTAGACCTTATGAAGCTGAATCTAATTTCACCAAAATTCCTTGGTTCCTAACTCAGCCTGCTGTTCTAAGCTCCAGAACGCTAGATTTAGTAATGCTACCCTAATACTGCTTCCCCTCTCCATTGTGATGCAGTAAGATAGGGTTAGGCGACCTTTTCAGTTCTGAGAGTCATATGCAGTGCCAGGGAATCAGTCAGAGACCATGGGCATCTCTATATGAGTGATTTATTGCATGCTTGTGATTAGCCACTCACAGAAGTTTGCAGGGCCTTTACTCAAAGTTGCCAACTCCTGGGGTGGTCCCCCGTGTTTCCCCCCTTTCTCCCGCTTTCAAATAGATTGGAGATAAACTAGAATTATTTTAAAATGTGTGATGTTCCCAGTGTGTAAAGCTGGCAGCCACTAGAAGGCACCGTTTAATTGAAAATATAGAAAACGCCAGTACAGAGAGGTGCACATGTCCATGAATGGCAGAGTTGAGGAACCTAATTTGTCTAAAAGGAAAACACTGAAGACAGCAAGACCCCTTACCCCCACTCTCCTCCCAACTGCCTTACCTCTGAGGCACATAAAATGAGGCAGGTGAACAGCTGCAACCTCCCCTGCTGGATCTGCGCGGATGTCAAATAATGGACCAACCACCATCCAATTCCGCTTCTCAGACTCACTCAGGTGCTGACCCCAGGAGTCATGCTTGTATTCAACTGTCACGGCTGCTCTTACTTCAAACTTGAGTTCGGTCACGGCACAAAGGAAGGTGCCCGCTTTGGGGAAGTGGATTCTTGATGTCACAATATAAGAAGAGGGGGAAACACAATTCAGATGTAACAACTGGCAAATCCTGGGTTAATTAACCTATGAATTGTGGGCATGGGCAACAACTCCAAGTTCCCCTGTTTGAATGTCATGCAAAGAACCCTGGAATGCAGCATGGGTTAATTAACCCAAGATTTGCTGCCTGACACCACTGTTGCATTCAAACAGGGTCAGAGAGTAAAATTCTGGTCTTTTTTATGCAGAAAAAAAAGGAGATTGCTATCTATTGATTAAACATGCAGGCGGCAATTGGAATATAATTAGGCCACACAAAGTTTGTTTGATGTGTAACTGAGTAATTTCAAGCAAAAATCAAGATTTCAATTTCAAACGATAAACCTGTGAAGTTGGCAATCCTAACTGATGCAACTGAGATCCTTAGAAACCTTTCTGATAGAATTACAATCCCCATGGTTCCTAATGAAAATTGATAATAATAATAATAATAATAATAATAATAATAATAATAATAATAATAATATATTTCTTACCCACCTCTCCACTTGGATTGAGGTGGGGAACAACAATGAATATAAAACACATTAAAAACTAATTAAAAACATACCATACATGATTAAAACATCTTTAAAACAGTCTAAAATTTCACTGGATAGGCTGCCAGAATAGATCAGTCTTTATTGCTTTTTTAAATTCTAAAAGACTGTCAAGTTGACGAAACTCCTCCAGCAGGCCACTCCGCAGTCTGGGAGCAGCAGAAGAGAAGGTCCTCTGGGTAATACCCGTCAGCCTGGTTTTTGTTGAATGAAGTAGATTCTTCCCAGAGGACCTGAGTGTGCAGGGCGGATTATATGAGAGAAGGCGATCCCGCAGGTAGCCTGAACCCAAACCATGAAGGCATTCAAAGGTGATAACCAACACTTTATACTTTGCCTGGAAACGAATTGGCAGCCAGTGAAGGGATTTTAAGACTGGTGTAAGACAGTGTAACAACTTATGCATGTATTGAGCACTTATTTACATTTTCTGTGAATAAGATTATTTTAAGTATATATTGAACACTTAATTAAATTATCTGGGAATAAGATTATGTTCCTATACTATGATTTATTTTTCCATGCTTGTCTTTGCCTGACGTCCTCCTCCATCTGCCTTCTTAATTAAGAGCTCCATCTGACGAGCGTTTTATTGCACGCTCGTGACTGGGCCCTCACGGATTGCTCGGAGGTCCCTCACATGACATCATCTCTGCCTCCTGCTTGCCTTCCGCCTCTTCTGGCCTTCCTTGCACCGCAAGAAAAACCAGAAAAAGTCCAGATGCTGCTCTCTCCTGCCGGACTGAATGGGCCTCGTGCTCCTTGCTCACTTCCTGTTTTCAAACAGGAAGTAACTGAGTGATGACGGAGAAGCGACGGGAGCTGGCATTTCTTCCTAGATGTGATGGAGCTTTAATTCTGGAATTCATTTTTTTCCAGGTAGTCTTTTTTTTAAAAATTTTTTACAGGGTATTGATGTTCATGAAAAGAAATGTGCATTCCTTACTGTATTTATTCTTAAACTATTTGTGGCAGGTACAAGGGAGGGATTTTTGTTGTTGTTCAGAGATGGATAGGAATGTTGTTTGAGTTTGCTTTTGGTAAGAATTTAGCAAACTGCACACATTTCTTCATATCTGGAATGGAAATAACATGATTTTAAAAAAAATGAACAGGTGGAAAAGCAAAACTGACAGTTTCATCTACTTTTGACACTTTCTTCTCCACTCTAATTCTGATAGAAAACCTCACTTCAGTTTGCATCAGAATTGCTTCCTGCCCCGTGATTTAATAGATGCACAAGTGCGCTAACTCAAGTAACGGACAATAAATGTACAATATGCTTGCGTGCATTGATAACCTCTACATTAGGGTTTTAAAAGAAAATATGCATTCTGAAAACTGCAGCAAACTGTGCATTTGCTGTGCAATCTGTGGGGTGCCACATGAAAAGAGCCTGTAGCCAACGGAATTGGAATTGGATGGGATGGGAGTTCATTTTCTCTGTGATTACGCTTTTGAGGTTAAAAAAAAAGGTGCATGTGACCAGCTATTAAATGGCACTTACCTGTTTAGCTTCCTACCAGCATCTAGAACAAGATCTGGTTGCACCTCTGGACAGTCCTAGGAAACAAGATAGGAATGGTCTAGAGTGGGTAAGGAGACTGTGATATGCAGTTCTTTGGCATATCAGGCAACACAATAGCAAACCCTACGTGCACAGTCCACTCCACGGATGACTATTGACATGTCACATTGAACCATGTCGCACTGACTGTCAGGCGCTGGTATCGCTCCACCACAACTCCTTTGCTGTTTGGGGATATGAAGTGGACATGGAAAGATGCTGGCAGAGCTCTTCTGGTCAGAGTCTTTCCACGCCCACTTCATATCCCCAAATAGGGAAGGAGCCATGGTGGAGCAATACCATCCCCTGTCCGGATGGAATTGCTCCGCCACACCTCCCCTGTGCAGGGCGAAGGGATACGCTCACCTGACGTTATCAAGGACAGCTTCAGGCGAGCGTATCCCTTCTGCTCCGTCAACCTATCCATTTGGAGATGGGGGTCGGGTCAGGGGATGCAAGCATCCCCCTGAACCCATCTCCAAATGATTAGCAAGGGCAGAAGGGATATGCTTGCCTGACGCTGTCCTTGACAGAGTCAGGTGAGCGTACCTCTCTGCTCTGTGTGGATCCCTCTGCTCTTTCCATGCCCGTTTCATATCCCCAAATACTGAAGGAGCCGTGGATGGAGCGATACCATCTCCTGGCAGTCAGGAGATGGCATCGCTCCATCCACGCCTCCCCTGCACCCTGTCCTCATTTGTCACATCCATGCCCTCAAGCTGATATCCAGAGGGATCACGGGCAGGGGGACAAGGGACGTGCACGACCCTAGGAACATGTGGGGTGCCCAAATCTGCAACGCCTCACCCAGGGATGGCATGTGCACATCCCGGGAAGTGCCCCACCAAGAGATGGCACGATTGGCAGCGCCCCACATGCTTCCTGGGACAGGATTGTTTCCCATGCCAATAGAGCCCCACTGGGGAAGAGAGGCAGGGGTTTCTACCGCCCTTGACTCGTGTTATGCCCCTGTATGATTAATCATTCTCTGAACTTGGCATTGCTGCCAAGTTCAGTTATGCTATAACTGTTCATGTGCCCAGGGGTGGGGGGGTCCAGATTTTGCCGAAGGGTCTTTTGTGCAGGAAGCTTTTGCAGTCTAGTCCACTTTTATTGGAATATGCTTGAATGTGCTGAAATATATGTGAATAAATTAGTCTCCTTGTAAGCAAACCTGTGAGTCTAGGTATTTTTGTCTCCTTGGTTTCCCTGAAAAACCCGAAAGCCCACAGCCAGGGCATAACAACTCACAACTCAACAGAGCCTGCCACACGACACAATAATCAATGGTTGTGCAGCTGGTCAACTCTGCACACACTTGATTATTTGCATTGGTGATTTCCTAGAAATAACCAACTGTGGCATGGGTTTTTCCTGACATATGATACAATAGTTAACGGTTGACTATTGCGTTGTCCAAACCCAGTCTTTGGGGGGATCCGCACATCGTTCTCAGGGCGCTTCCATCCGCCCCAGTGCACCCTGAGAACGAGCGTGCAGCTTGCCTGGAAAAGAGACGAAGAAAAGACGTCCTCGCCGCCGCCACCATCCACCTCCCTCCTCACCGGCTGGCGAGGAGAGCTCGGCGAAAGAAGGCGGGGTGGAGAGCTCTCCACCCCGCCTTCTTCCGCTGAGCTCTCCGTCCCGGCCGGCGAGGAGGAAGTTGGATGGCGGCGGCGGCAAGGATGTCTTTTCTTCGTCTCTTTTCCAGGCAAGCTGCACGCTCGTTCTCAGGGTGCACTGGGGGCAGATGGAAGCGCCCTGAGAACGACGTGCAGATCCCCCCTTTATTACTTGAAAGTACTGGATCATAGCTCCAAATGCTAAGGAGTGATCTCCCCATCAAAAACCCTGTCTGCTAGCCTCCCTTTCACCTAGTCTCCTAGTTTCCATCTTATAAAGGTGAAAAACAAACTAACAGGGTATCTGACTGCAACCTCTTCCTAGTTTAATATGTTGCACTCCTGAGTGTGGCTAGTTGTAAAAATCAAGTGAGGGGAAAGGACAGTGGTAGTTTCTAACTCTCCAATAAGTATGAATTTGAATAGAACATCTCTTGATTTATGTGTCCCATCACTATAGACAGCCTCTACATCAGCCTCCTTTCTGAGGTAAACTTCCAAGTGAGGTGGGTGTTATTTGGAAACTTTCCTTAGGTTATGGAAGTTTTGGTAGGATATAGAGAGTATCTCCATGTAGAGTGCTCGGAGGTTCCTCTGAAGGGTGATGATGGGCCATGTGGCTTTCTTTGGATCTGAAACAGGGTGGTGAATCATTTTGCCATGGTAGGGTTAATTAATCTTTACATCTGGATTCTGCTGCTTATTGGTGTTTCTTTAGCCAAGCTCTACTTCCAGAATGGACAGCTATTATGCATCACAATGGAAACATAGGAAGTGTGTTGTTTTCAGCCCAAAAACAAAGGCCCTCCTACCTTCTCTTTCTCACACAGGTAACATTTCTCCTCTGCGAGAGGGTCAGGAATCAAGCCCTCTTTGCTACTTTTCCTTCCTGATTCACAAAGATAAATAACCTTAGAGGTACTATTTCTCTTTAATAGGCAAACAAAGAATACCTTATCCCTCAGAAAGCCTGAATTCCATATATCTTCCCATGATGCATCACATCCAGTGATTTCAATTTACTATTTCCTGAATTGTGTGGTTGTGTGCTTCTCTCGCCATCAGTGATGTGACAGTCACATAATTACATTAAGCGCAGGAGCTTAATAGCAATAGTGATGCTAGCAAGAAAGCCAGATTACATACACCTAGCAATACTGAATTGTGCCCTGGGTGCAAGGTTTCTCGCACTGGAACTGTGAAGAGAATAAAGCTGGGTGTGTGTTTTTTCAAATTAAATAACAAAACCTCTATATTTCACCTCCATGCTAACCAATGGGAACACTAGGACTAATCAACATCATTAACACGTTGGGCCTTGCTCTTCTATATGGACTGGGGAATCAAGATTACTTGTTGTATCATACTGGGATTTTGGCATTTCTGTTCGTGATGAGATTTACCTGGAGAAGCTGAGCAAGCTGAATGGCATCCTAAGGCCACACTTTATGGAGTTATTATTATTATTATTATTTATTTATTTATTTATTTATTTATTTATTTATATAGCACCATCAATGTACATGGTGCTGTACAGAGTAAAACAGTAAATAGCAAGACTCTGCCGCAAGTGAACAAACAATTCAGTACTTCAGACATAGCTGTGATTTTGGAGTTCCCCGAGCTGCCCAGAGAGCTTTGGCTATTGGGCGGTATAGAAATGCAATATATATATATATATATATATATATATATATATATATATACAAACAAACAAACAAACAATACCCTCAAGCTCCTTGATCAGAGGTTCATTTGCTACCCTCAGCATCTGGTAGAGATGGTTCTTCAGTTCTCCATTCCAGGCAGGCAACATCTCGTAGAGGTCCTCCATTTGTTCTTTGGCCTTGGCGATCTCACAGACAGCACAACACAAACGTTTGCAGAATGCGAACTGCACAACCAAGCGTGCCCAAGGGACTTTTTTTATCAACTCCTGCTTGTGCCTCTCAACGAAATGACCCTCTGAGAAAAAAGAGAAATGTTAGGAACATGACATAATGATTTCATGCTCTTGCAAGAACAGGGATGGTTTCTTGTGGAGCATAGCAACCATAATTCTGGGAAGCTTTTCAAGGTAAGTTGTAACTTTCAGATACTCTAGTCCCAGACTGTGTTCTCAATCTGTAGAGCAGAACACCTTTTATGACACTTCTTCTTTAATCCCTTCTGTCCTGGTGAATACAGGTGGGCTGGACAACACAGGTATCTCACCCCAGACAGATGGTCTAGTTTCCTGATTTTCTACTAATGATGATACTACCACAGGTGAAAACCTTAATAAGTCAAAATGGTTGGTCTAGAAAACCATGCTGCATGAGATGATGACAGTTTCCTCAGGTACTGAAGTACATTGGGAGGGCGGATACTTGCTTCATGATGGCCCCAACTCATACGCAGGGTCCTACTAGTATGGTTGGAATGTGTGTGTAAAATTTGCCATGAGGATGTCAATCCCCATGGCGAAGCTGGAAGCAAGTCTAGCCTTTAAAGACTAGCCTTTTCTGGCAGGCCTACCCAGATGAATGTTAAACCAAGAATTTTTAAAGATGTGTTGAAGGTTATTTTGTATTGGTTTTATATGCTCTTTTAATTAATTAATTTTATGTATTTGATTTATATTGTATTGTTGTACTAATGTTGTTCCCTGCCTCGATCCAAAGGGAGAGGCGGGTAAGAAATAAATAAATATATTATTATTATTGTATCCCCAGTTCTATCCTGTTATGATTTTCACTAACAGATTATGGGAACACTGAGCTGTTATTGAGACCAGATTTTTGTTTATCTTCTAGTTATTAACTCCTGAGCTCTTCTAGTTCTCAAACATGCATGTAGACCTGCCTGTGCTTGGGGAAAAATGGGTGGCCCCACAATCTCTCCTCAAGAAAGAGGGTAGTGGACATTGGCACACATCCCCAGCCCAGGTTTTCCATCCCTTTTAGTCTCTCATTACAGCCTATGGAACATCTGCCTATGTGCTTCTGCCCTTGGCCAAGTTTCCATGACAGCATGAGAGCAGCATGTAGGTACAGCTCTACTATGGGTGGGGCAGTCTGCCTCTTGTCTGTGAGTTGCTTCAAGTTCCTGCCCCACTGATAAGCACAAAATCACAGAGGGAATATCATCCCTTGGCCAAGGTAACTAAGCCTTTTTTGCATGGGGCTGCCAACTATCATTGAATTGATTAATCAGGCAGCAGATACATCTATAATATATGATACACTACTACACTGCACACTGACAGCATCATTTAAAGACAGTCATTGACTTTTCTCTCTCTCTCACATAATGAGTAAATATCACTTTGGGGCCTTCTACAGCAGGAGTGCATCAATTAAAAACTCAATTAGAAGCTAGGTGCAACCAGGCAGGAAAATCAGGTGTGGATCCCTTGGGTCAGTCAGGAGTTCTCAAGTCAAGGAAGTTATTTTTCTGCCATCAACTCACCCTCAAGTTCTGCAATAAGGGGTCCGTTTGTTTTCTTCAGGACTGTGTAAAGATGAACCTTCTGCTTCCAGTCCCACTTTGGCACCAGTTTGTACAACTCTTTCATTTTCTGCTGGTCAGAGCCCTCCATTATCTGGGAATGCTCAACTGGGAGGCGTCGTAAGACCGCGTCAAGCCTGGAGACTCGATGAATCAATTCCTCCTGATGCATTTCAATAAAATACTCTGTTGACAAGAAAATCAGATAACATTAATAACTGTTCTTAAACTTTACGATTCATGGGATCTGGGAATGGTCCTGCATGCTCTTTTGTCACAGCCCAACACTAGCTACTCGAAACAAAGCCAGCAGGTTCCTGAACTTACTCCTTGTTTCAGCAGACAACTTATCAACAGTGGTTGAAAAATTGTCTCCACAAGCCATAGGGAATAAAAACACGTGAAGACCTGTAGGCAGGGGAAGCAAAGCACAATGGTCAGAATCTGCAGCCTTTCCAAATCTGGCGCCCTCGGGTTATTTTTGACTGCAAACCCCATCAGCTCCAGTCAGCATGGCCAATAACCAGAAATTCTGGATGTTCTGGGCCACAACATCTGGAGGGCATAGGTTGCAGAAGGCCTCTCAAGAGGAAAATCCTTCTCACAACTAGCTCTCCAAATTGTCCAAACAGCTGGAATTAATATTAAAGTCATGCAGTCGTAGACCAAACAGTCACCACAAAAGCAGTATTACATAAAACATAATCATAATAAAAATCAATAAATAAACTACTTACAATACATAAAAGTTCTGACTCTTTCAGAAGAGTCAAGAACTAAAATGAAGTTATTATTATTTCCAGGTCAATAGTAAGAATACAGTGATTTCAGATGGATTAATCCAAAGAGGTATACAACCTTTTCCTCTTCGCCAATAACTAACTATCCGACAAAACAAATCGCAAAACCAAAGGGAGAGAAATACAAGAGAATAGCAAAGAAGCTGAAAAAAACTGAAACTAAAATCCTAATCTAAAGAACAGTATCTATACTCTAATCCCACTAATAGAAGGAGGAGAGCTTACCTTCAGTGTGTTTTCAGTCCTCCCAGAACCGAAGAACAAGTAAGAATTCACAGATAGGTGCATGGAAGTGTCTCCAACACAAATCAAGACACAAGAAATCCCTTGAGCAGGGATACCAAGTAATCTGTAATACCAAGTAATCTCAATTTCCACTGATTAACTGCAGACATACAAAAACCTACCATTTTTGAAGTGACCTTAGGGTCCTAAATAGCTAGAATGAACCAGAGAGCCCAACAAAGTATGTTTGTTGCCCGTTCCGTTTCTGCCCACCCTTCTTACAGAAAGCTCATTTTGGCACACAGTTTTCTCACTCCATCAAGGCTGGCCCTGCAATGAAGCAGAGGGAAGCAGTCTGCTTCAGGCTGCCACACAAGGCCATAACAGAGGACGGCCTCAATTGGTGTCTACATGGTACAACAAACATTTGAAAGCGTTTATTGGCAGGGGGAGAGTGGCATTTCAGATCCAATTCGGGGAGAAAAATGTCTTGGGATGGCTGTGCCCACCATTTTCTCTTCCTAGCCATCCTCTGAATGATCCTTGCTCAGCCGTGAAGTTCACTGGGTGGCCAAGGGCCAATCACATTGTGGTTTCAGCCCATGACTCCTTAGTCCAGCTACAACCCTCTATTCACTGCTCTGTAGGCCCTTTCTATTATATCAGTGGTACTGGCAAGAGAGACAAAGCAGTGGCAATAACACGGCATCCAACCCACGTACATTAGCTGGAGAAATAACCACAGTGTCATGAGTCATGCACTCCATCACAGAAGAGAGATAGAAGACAGGCCCCAAAGGAAATATGGGTTGCAGGGGGGTCAGGAGAAATTTAACATTGCTAGTACCTGCCATTTTATAAAAAGTATGACTTAAAAATGCTTTATTGTTGTTGTATAAACTCGCCTCAATGGACCTCAAGCCCCGAAACACATCCATTTCCTTTTCCTATAAGTCCCAGGAACTGTCCCTTCTGTTGTTTCAATTTCATATCAGTTGCGGTTTGGCAGCTCTCCAAAAAGATCAACTAGCTACATACTTTCACTTTTAGGCAAGAGCCTTGCCCTGTCTTATCTCTGTTATTTTTTTAGCCTCCCAGGCAGTACTTGCTGAGCCTCACGGTCAATTACACAGGCTTGCAAAACAAGTCTTGCTCTACTGCACACCAATAGCCCTTGCAAATGGCGTGATTTAAACACACAGAAATTGGCCATAAGGATCCAACATTGCACAATATTGGCAGGGATAAATACCTGGAATGTTTTAAGGGAGTGTGTGCTGGAATGATGGCCGCGGTGGGCAGGTATTCTTCCTCCTTTCCAGCCCCATTCAGCTTTAGGTAAATGTCACTAGGCACATTCTCAACCCCAATTATTAGCCTTGTTGACAGCTCAGGTCAGTTTCAGATAACACTGACCAGTTGAATCCAGCTGAATCCCTACAGCTATTTTCCTGGATATGCCACCTTATTAGGAAAAGGGCTACGTGCAGGTATGTACAGGTATGCAATGCAAAGGACACCTGGGAGCAGGTAAACAGCGCACGTGGTAATGGCGGCGGCCAGGTATTTTTTGGCTGCAATTCTCCTTCTGACCACTGTATGTATGTGACAGCGCATACCTGGGTGACGTGACACGTGATGCAGACCAATAAGATGTGGGTTAATGATGTGTAACACCTGGATGTATATATGCTATTGTTTCGCTCTGGCGCGGTATGACCCTGATTTAGCAGCGGGAGCGCCAGGAAGTCACCTTATTCTCGAGAATAAAATCTTTCAGCCCAACACTTCGTCTGTGATCTTTCTCAAGTGTACCAAAATTGGACTCTGTTGCACTTGGAATTGGCATATTTATGCAACACTGTGATGGAGTCATACGTATACAGACTCCAAAATAACAGCAATCAACATATTTAAAATTCGCAAAATAGAGCATAGATAGCTAGGGGGCATGACTGTAAGAAAACTTCATTTCAATTAATTTTTCATCAGGGTGTACTCAGTTTGCACCTTCAGGCCCAACACAACCTTGGATGCAATCTGAGGTCAACGTCCATACATTTCCAAGTGCGCAATGTGATTCCTGGTCCCCCCAAAAATGCATTTGACAGCATGCATACATTTGAAAAAATGCATACTTCTGAAAAATGTGCACAAATCCATTTTACACATTGGGAGAAGAACACATACATTTCAAATATGTGCATAATTGATGTGTACATTTGGGAAAATATGCACAAAAATACACAGAGATATTCATGTGAAAATGGGGCAGCTCGCAATCTGATACAGACTCGAGTTGGGATGCACTTCAAGATTTGGAGAACTTCAGGGAGCTTGAGATTCTGTGGCTCGTCTTTAATGACTACATAGTTTCTCAGTAGTTGTCCTTGCTGCGGCACTTAGTTAATGACATCCCATGCAGAAATCACAACAGGAATTCTATCGGGAGGAAATCTAATATAAACCTTCTATGTTGGCTTCCTCACCATTCACCCTGTTCAACTTGGAAGTAAGTGAATTATAATAAAGATAGCATAAGCTTCTATTGCATTCCCGTCCAAAAAAAGCGAGTTAGAAATTCTCAATGTTCAGTGAAGGGGGCAGTTGGAGAGGGGGGTGCTTCAAAGAGAGGCTTTTATTGTGCAATTGCACTATCCATTCCCAGAGTCCAGACATTGTTATTCCATTTCTAACCATTCCAGGTTTTCTTACTATTCCTTCTATTTATTTACACTCAACAAAGAGTGCTTCTAATTGGGCTCCTCCCCAAAGGGAACAGACCAATGCTCAGCAAAGCTGGTTCCAGGAGGATGAGAGGAAGAAGGTGATGGACTGATGGAGAAAGAAAAGTTACCATTTTTAGAGTCCTCCCCTCCATTTTGCCAAGGCAGACTTTCAGTGGAAGAAAGATTTCTGATGCAGTCAACCCCAGCAAAGAAAGCTCTCTTCCATCCAGTCCCATGACCACAATTAAATGACCTGGCTCAACCTGCTTATCCCATCTGCCTCCCATCTAAGTGCTGGTGCTCCCCATGCTTTACTGATTCTACAAAGACCACAGAGCTCCTCTGCCTCCTGCTTGTGGTCCATGGCTTCCAGCACTCCACTGGCCACCTCAACAGCATAATCCTCCTTGTAGAAGCTGATCAACAGGTCACTTAGCTCAGAGACATCTGCTTCCTCTAGCAGCTCTTTGGGAATATTTTCGAAGCCCTCCTTGATGGGGAACTCACGCTGTTTGCTGTAGAATGCCCTCCGTTCATTCCTTGTCCAGTTCCTGTGCAACGAGAAGTCTCTCAGGGTGATCGCATCTCCGAAGTGTAAAGGATTAGTCCAAACTGTGAAAGTAGGAAAAGGCATTTTTTGAGATCAGCCTGAAACGGCCCTTTTTGGTTTCCGAAATAAGGCCACCGTAGCCCTGCCCAGTGCTGCTTCCTGACATCACTCAGCCCATGGAGGTCTGGGAAAGGTGGTCATGCAGATGCCCCCTCCCCCATTTTGGTTTCCCACCAATGCCGTATGATGAGGTGGGCCCGCTATGTCCAAGGACAGAGACCTGGAGTGGCGTCTGCCTTAAGAGAACACGCTGACTGGCTGGGATGGTGAACCCCACATGTCTCTTCTCTTATCTGCACCCACCTCCATTCCATGCTTTAATATTCCTTCTATTATGTCAGAGCAAAACAAAAACAAAAACATTTTGCCATCCACTACCATCTCAGAGAGAAAGAAAAAACAGAGCATGTGCAGGTTTGCATTTTAAAATCCCTGAAATCCTGGCTACAAAATTTAAAATGGAGTTGAAAAAAGTTGAAAAAACAACCGTTGACAACATCACAGCAGCCTGTTTTAAACTTCCACAATATCCCAAAGAGCGGAGAGGTTTCAGTTTATTCTCCCTCCAGCTCACGTAGAACTGCAAGTTTCCCAGGATGCCCTCCAGGTAGCTGCAGACAAAATTTGGTTCATCTGGAAAAGTGGGAAAAGGCATGGCTTGAGATCAGCCTGAAATGGCCCTAGCTGTCTCCCCTGGGTTCTTCACAGCGATGGGTTACACAGCACAGGGACTATAGACATCTCTCAGCAGTACCATTTCTGCTAATCAGGGATGTAAAGCCAGGTGTCCAACCCCCCACGTCAGTCCAACATGCTAACTACAATAGCACCCTTTGCTAGCTCACTATTCTACGACTGTCAATGATCCTAACAAATTGTATGTTATGCTGTCTACAGCTGCTTTGGGGTGGGGTAGGGTGACCATATGAAAAGAAGAAAAAGGGCTTCTGTATCTTTAACAGTTTGAGACATGTGTGGTAGTGGATGTCTGCTGTTTTTGGCACATTTTTTGATTGGTTATCAGCTTGTTTTGGCGTCGACCATGTCTATTTTTTTTTTAACACAAACATATTGATGCACAGAAGCGGATTTTCAGCACAGTACCTATCCCTCTCTTGTAATGCTGTGTATCTGTGCTGGTGAGCATCTCTGAGGAGTTATTTAAAATTAATAATTCTGTGCCCCATACCCATTTCTCTAGTCTCACCCCCTTCTCCCTATACTCCTTCAGAACTGCCGTCACAGGAGCACATGTCCCCCTGCAACAGCTCTGCTTTACTTGCGGGAAACGTCCGTCGTGTGTGCCCCATGAGCGACGCTCCCGGAAGCGGGAAAACATGCAATTATCCTTCCCCATCTCAGGCATTATCTTATTTCATGCAAAAATATTGCCGATGTAAATAGAGTGTGCCATTATTCCCATATGGTGTGCGGGCGGGGTGTGTGTGCCGCAGTGGTTGAGTATGCATTACTAAAGCCCTGCAAATAGTATGTTATGGTTACATCATCATCTTTATATCCTGCATTTTCCCCAGTACTGGGACTCAAGGCAGTTTGGAGAAATCCCCTCTTCATCACAACAGTGAAAGCTGCAGGTGCCCTGCCCTCTTTTAAATCTGGTCACTCTAGTATAGCTCCTGCAGCTTTAACTTTTGTGATGAAGAGGGGATTCCACCAGGTGCTGCATTCATACAAATGACACCTGCTGAAATTCCCTTTTCTATGCAACTGTTAAAGATACAGGAGCCCTGTCCTCCTTTTCATATGGCCACTCTATGTATAGCTTTATGCACCGTGAATCTGTCCTATCCCCTTTTAAAACTATGGAAGTTGGTGGCCATCAACTTTTGATTGATAGTGCCCCGAGGCCTCCAGCCAGAAACACTCTCAATATCTAGTGATGCAATTTCCTTTTGACCTAATTGCAGTCTCCACACAGAGCCTCTTGGAGCTGTTCCCTCCTCTGTTTCCTCACTGACTTACCTGGACGCCTCCCATGAAGTTTCAGTTTCTTCAAATCATCAGCCAAGTCAGCGCGGCGCATTTTACGTAGAATTTCCACAAGCACCATCATAGTTCGTTTCCCATATTGTTGCACCAAGAGATCAACCAGCTCAGAGGAGGTATTTGTTTCCTTTAGTTCAATCCTGAAGATCTCGGGGATGTTCTTTTTCTCATAAGAAGAGGCGAGTATACGGGACTTCAGTGTCTCGAAGTCTTGACAACCTAGTTTATCTAAGACAGCTTTGATTCTCTCCTTTTCCACGTTTTCATTTTCTTCTGCAGTGCTCTGACTGCTCTCTCCCAAGTCTGATTTCCAAAGCTCTTGTTTCTCAGATGCTTCCACTTCCCCAGGGAACATCTTGGTGTGACTTGTTCACACTTTAATTTAAGCATACCCCAAAGAGTATACACATGGAGTGGTATATACTCCTGCAGAGCTGTGCAACTATTAAAAGAAAGCCTCTCTTTGGTGCAAGTTTCCTTATTACAAGCAAAATACCCGGATGTTCTCCAGGCTGTCTTGCCTTCTTGCCAGGAGAAGGGCATTGCTTCAATGACGCTTGATAAATGAGTCACTGAAGCAATTCCTTTTTCCTGGCAGCAGAGCAATCTATGCTGCGTCTGGTGTACTCCCTGAAAGCATTTACTACCTGAGGCTTCATTTCCACAGGAAGAATTGTGGTGCAAAGCTGTAGCCTGTGTGGTGCCTTTTGAAAACTAAAACACCAATTTAACTATCATTATTATAAAGGTAAAGTGGTAGAGAAAAGAGCATTCTTTATCTGGGGGTGAAAGCAAACCACTCGTCTGAGCCCAGCATGCCAAACCATGAAGGAGCTCATTTGCATGTTGGAGTGAGTTGGAAATCATACTTTTCATGGGCAAAATATTCCATGTGGCCGGTGCTCAATGGACAGTACTGCTATTACTATCAATGCCAACAGGTTCGATCCAGATGTAGGTGTGTGCAAATGAACTGGCAGAAGCCGACTTCTCCGTCCGTCCGTGCCTCCCAAGCCCCATAAAAACTGATCTCTTCCCATGGCTGCTGTCAGCGGACACGTGGTCACTTCAAAGCTTCAGATCCGAGGCCGGGAAGTTGAGCTGAAGCGGAGCTATAGGTTGGCTGTCAGTCAAGGCGGAGTGGGCGTGGAAACAAAACCGAAAGAAGAACGAGACGGGGAGAGTAAAACGTAGCCTGAGGGAGGGGTGAGGAAGCATTGCTGGCAAAGGAAGGAACGTTTGTTCAGCTGCTTATGAGAATGAGGTTGATTTCAGAAATGATGATGAAAACATTTCTGATTGCCCAAATAGAGATGGGGAGGAAATAGGCCATATGGTGAAACATGATAGCCAATCAAAGAGGCCTAAATGCCGCAGGAGCCTATAGGTGTTTCTACACAAACGCTATAAGCCTCCAAGCCAAAATGGGAGAATTTTTCCCCAACTCCAAACATTTATTGCTCAATCCACAGATCATTGCCTAGATATAGTGGGCATTACGGAAATCTGGTGGAATGGAGAGAACCACTAGGATACAGTCATCTCTGGATATAAACTCTATCGGAAGAATAGAGAAGGATGTACTGGAAAAGATATCTGTACCTCAAAGAGGGCACAGTGTCAGGCAGACTAGAAAACTGCTGTGGGTGACAATACCAGGCATCAACATTAAGTTTAGTACTAGGAACATGCTATTGTCCTTTAGGCCAGAATGTTCAGGGTGATATTGAGATGGAAAATGAAATCAGTCTCCAAATGAGGAAAGTGTTATAATAATGGGTGACTTCAATGGATGCTCCCAGCTGCACCTGTACCTCTTCCTGTTTGCCCATTATAGACACACACGGAAGCTTGCTTGCACACACACACACACACACACACACACTGACTCCTCCTTTGCCCTCATCAAGTATGTTTATTAAACATTACCGAACTAGGAATCATTTCGTTTCCAGCCTCTGTTATCAAAACATTATTCCCCTTTCTCTCCAGAACAGAGGGCAGAACCCAGGAGGACTCTACTCGCTCAGTTTGCTGTAAACCACTACATCCAATGAGGCTGTGTTCACTGTGCCAAATTGGCAGCACTTCACCACCAAACCCCATGGTATCGCTGTTGCGTTGTGGCACCAAGTTATTTACACAAAGGCAGACACCGTGAGCTTTCCGGCGACTCGCCGGTCCCCTCCTGCAGCTTCCGGTGATCAATGAGAGGTCACCTTATGCCTGAGAACATTCCCCCGCCCCCGTGTAGCACCTGAATGAGGACAGTAAAAGTCACAGTAAGTCCTTGACTTTTCTACTGCAGGTCTTCAGCTCTTTGCTACAGGGTGGCTTTTTCTGTTCAGTATCTCCCCACACATAGGAATCAATGTAGATATGCCACCCTGAGCTCCTTGGAAGAAGAGTGCCATGTATCTCACACATAGAAAACTAACATACCCGAGGGATCCCTGGGCTAGAATTCTTCTCCCTGACATGCTAGATTTTTCTGTGCAGGGCTTTTTAATTTTTAATTTTAATATTTTTTTTTGAATGGATGAGCATTCAATCATGTGAGCCTCTAAGGTGCAGGCTTGCCAACTCATATTCTCCTGGAAACCAAGTTCATCCCTAGTGCCACCCACTCAATGTACCATCCAGAAGATCCAGTGTCATCTCCCACGCCATGCACTGTACTACCCACTCAATTCCCTCCGCCTATTCCCAAAACACCCCCCCACCATGCCTGAAATAATTATGAGAAGCCCATCACTCTACGATATCCTTTGCCGGGAAATTGGATACCTGAGAGTTTCCTTCTCTCCACTCTGGCCTTCAGCTGCTGCAAGCACTCAAGAATTCAACTAGGGACTGTCCACTCATGGAAATAAGTAGAAGTTATGACTTTCACAAAACAATGACAAGCATTTGCCCCTAGAGGACTCTGTAGGGCCTGGTAAGAAAGCTCCGTCAAGGGTCCAAGATATTGAAATGGATTCTCTTGTGTGGGTGAGAACTCCTCCCCCGTATCAGCCTCCTCCAGAGACACATGCTCAAAACGGGAGGACATCCTAGCCTTCCCAGAATTATGGCGCATTATTGAGCTATATATAGGAAATCCGGGAGCAGGACCAAGAGTCATTCACTTGGCTTTGGTGCCGGTCCCGGGATGGTCAGTGTCTCCTTGGTACCGATCTGATCTTCAGCTGCTCGCTGTCTGAAACGCTGCTGCCTCCCTTGAACAGTCATCTGATATAGTAAGGTTTTTCTTCCCATCTCATTTCATTTTCTTTGTTTCCTTTTGCTTCTAGGTTCATGCTTTATGCCTTTTTAACCATGCTGCAGGTGCCTCTCAAATGGTGGGAGGGTCAGGCTGGTGTTTCAAGGGTAGGTTCGACAGAATTTTTAAAAGATCCCGATGGGTGTTCCAAGCTCTTCAAATGCACGGGGGAGTGACAGGGATTGTGGAGGGAGCGTCTTCTTGGGAAGAAAGGCCAGCGTTAAAAGTTCAGCGGGGCCAGATGACACAACGGCCTGCCCTGAGAAGTGGCTGCAATAGGACTATATTCTGTAGCCAGGACAGATCTATCGAACATTAACACCTATATTTATTGCTGTGCCTCCTTTGTAAGCACAATTTCACCTATGGCAATGAGCAGATCAAATAGGAGGCAGATGCCTGAGGTTGCAGTGTAGCAGGAGACCTGACAAACTAGCACCGCTGGTCAGTTTGGCTGTAGCATGAAAAGCAGGGAGGTGGAGAGAAAATGAGGATTTTCTCTCCAACCTGCCCCCTACCTTTAGATCCTAAGGCTTAGGTGGAAACTAATCAATTTAAACTAATTTGGTTAATTTTGGTTAAATTTTTGTTAACTAAAATTTTTTAGTTAATTTTTGGTTAAATTATCTAATTTGGTTAATTTTACTGCTTATTAATCAATTAAAACTATTTCGGTTAATCCACTGACAACACAGCTCTAGGCATGTTTACTCAGAAGTAAGTTCTGCAGAACTCAGTGGACCAAACTGCCAAATAAATGTGCATAACGTTGCACTCAGTCATTCAAAACTGCTAGGTTAGCCTAATAGGATGACCATATGGAAAAGAGGACAGGGCTCCTGAATCTTTAACAGTCTTCTCTTGGGTTGAAGGAATATGGAGCTGGGGTAACGTACCTGGCTTAAAGTTGGATCTGATACTTGATTTCTGGAGAATGTAGACAAAGAGGTTTTGGTGGGCTCCATGTCTCCCTTAGAAGGTGCCACATATGGGATGTGATAAAGGTTTATAATTTAGGGTGACCATATGAAAAGGAGGACAGGGCTCCTGTATCTTTAACAGTTGCATAGAAAAGGGAATTTCAGCAGGTGTCATTTGTATATATGGGGAACCTGGTGAAATTTCCTCTTCATCACCACAGTTAAAGATGCAGGTGCCCTGCCCTCTTTTAAATTTGCTCACTCTAGTATAGCTCCTGCAGCTTTAACATTTGTGATGAAGAGGGAATTTCACCAGGTTCTCCATATATACAAATGACACCTGCTGAAATTCCCTTTTCTATGTAACTGTTAAAGATGCAGGAGCCCTGTCCTCCTTTTCATATGGTCACCCTAAGGTTAGTTTCAAAACAGACAGAAAACTAAAATCTGGTGCACATATAATCTAAGATGCACTGATTGCTAGATATGTGAGAACATTTGAATACTTTTAAAACTCAAAAAGATGAAACCCACTTTACTACAGCGGCTGGTGCTCCTTAACTCAACAATTGTTTTTTTAAAAAAATATTTTTATTGAACTTAACATACATCAATACAATAATACAATAATATAGTAACAAAAAGAAATAAAAATTAAATCATAATACATAGATTGAATAACCTTATAATATTTCTAATTTAATATTTTATTTTATTTTATAATAATTTTTATTAATAATTTCACATCTTAAAATACAATCACATAATATAATTACCACATAAGGAAAAAGACAACAACAAACATACATTGCTTATAATTCCAAGTTATACTTATCTAGATTTCCATAATCACATAACATATCATAAATGCACCCCACCACCTTTTGGGATCTCAAAAACTCAACAATTGTTAATGGTGCACGAGTTCCATCCTCCTTTGTATATGGTTATTCTTAAAATAGAGAAGGAAAGATATATTGCCAAAAACACACACCCAACCAAAACCAAAATTACAAATGGCTTTAGATTGGGATTGAGAGGCAGTGTGGTGCAGTGGTTAGTGCCAGATTAGGACTGAGAAGACCCAGTTTCAAATACCCATTCAGCCATGAAGCTCATTGGGTGACCTTGACACACTCCCTACCGCTTAGTCTAATCTAACTCACATTGTTATTGGGATTGAAAGACTGTGCGTGCTGCCCTGAACTTTGTGAAAGAAGGGCAGGATATGAATAAAGGCTGGTCCCAATTCCGAAAAGGCTGAGCTGCTGATGTAAACTACATTGTGCAGAATTTGCAATTTCGTGCAATGCAGAATAATGCAAAAAACTTTATAGCTAACACTGCAGAGATCCATAAAGGCAAGTTACAGTGAAACACAACCATGTAACGCACAGACAGAAGAGACAGAAAGAGGTAGGCAGGCATCACTCTTCTGGCTGCACATCGGGTTTTCCCTTCTGAACTATTTATAGGGTGTTTGTCACCATGCCCAACAGAGAGCGTAGCAGCTGCATTGGGGGTGTAACATTCTTCTCCTACTTGCAATAGGTCAAACTCGGTCAGTTCTGAGTGTGATTGCACAGAGGAGGAAAGGATGAAAGCAAGAAAATCACCTCTCCCAATGTGATTTTTGGCTGGGCAGATTGGTTTAGGAGGTATTGGGAGTGAGAGATTCTTCACCCTCACAGGCCATAAACTCCATCTGGATCCCTGCAGAAGCACACTGGTTCACCGATGGGCCTACTCTATGAGACAAAATCCTTGTGCTGCTGGATTTGGGGTGCCGTGAAGATCTGGCTCATGGGGGCAAAACCTTTCAGGATGTTCTCCAGCATGAAGCCACACTGAAATGTATGGGAGATCGCATTCATTTCAATGGGACTTTGTGAAGGAGGACTTCCCCCTGGATTTCGTACCCTGGTTTTCTAGCAGTGGCAAGGAAATGTGTGCTATTTGGATTTTCCACGTCAGGCACCAAACTGGCTCTTGTTGTCCTATCCCTGCAGTGGCCTGCATCGTGAGAACTTCTGAATGGGCAGGTGCCCTGGGACGCTGCCATCCACCAGGGGACCAAGAGCCCGAGCCTCCCAGGAAAGAACATCAGGGCAAGGGGGAGTCAAACCTGGCCCCATGCATCAGCCAAGGGAGAAGCAGCTGCAAGGATCTTGCTTCCCCCTCCCTGGCAGAAAGAACTCTTCACTCAGCTCCAAATACCAGTTGTCCTCATACTGTAGGAGCAACAGGAAAGGACACTCTGGCCCCATCCATTAGCCTGGGGATTAAGGGCTGCTAGGTCACGTGGTTGTGAGGATCATAAGAACATAAGAAGATCCATGGTGGATCAGACCAACGGTCCATCTAGTCCAGCACTCTGTTCACACAGTGGCCAACCAACTATCAACCAGGGACCAACAAAGCAGGACATGGTGCAACAGCACCCTCCCTCCCATGTTCCCCAGCAACTGGTGCACACAGGCTTACTGCCTTGGATACTGGAGATAGCACACAACCATCTGGGCTAGTAGCCATTGATAGCCTTCCCTTCCAGGAATTTATCCAACTCTAGGCTGACATATGAAAAGGAGGACAGTTGTTTAACAGTTGTATTGAAAAGGAAATTTCAACAGGTACCATTTGTATATATGGAGAACCTGGTGAAATTCCCTCTTCATCACAACAGTTGTTGTTTATTCGTTCAGTCGCTTCCGACTCTTCGTGACTTCATAGACCAGCCCGCTCCAGAGCTTTCTGTCGGCCATCGCCACCCCCAGCAACCCCAAGGTCAAGTCTGTCACCTCAAGAATATCATCTATCCATCTTGCCCTTGGTCGGCCCCTCTTCCTTTTACCTTCCACTTTCCCTAGCATCAGCATCTTCTCCAGGGTATCCTGTCTTCTCATTATGTGGCCAAAGTACTTCAGTTTTGCTTTTAATATCATTCCCTCAAGTGAACAGTCTGGCTTTATTTCCTGAAGTATGGAGTGGTTTGATCTTCCTGCAGTCCAAGGCACTCTCAGAATTTACAACAGTTAAAGATGTAGGAACTATACTAGAGTGAACAGATTTAAAAGAGGGCAGGGCACTTGCAGCTTTAACTGTTGTGATGAAGAGGAGATTTCACCAGCTTCTCCCTATATACAAATGACACCTGCTGAAATTTCCTTTTCAATACAACTGTCAAAGATACAGGAGCCCTGTCCTCCTTTTCATAGGGTCAGCCTATCCAACTCCCTTTTAAAGCCATCCAAATTGCTGGCCGTCATTTGATCAAAAGGCAGAGTAGAAACCTTCTAATTAAATAAGTAAAACTGGTTTTCTATTGCTTAACATCCCCCCAGAGACAATTTTCAATATTTGCTTTGTTTGAAATACTTCTGCACCACGCTTCGGTTTTTAAACTCTCAGGGTGGCTCACACAATCACAAGCAACAGTATAAATGAGCCCTGCAAATAATAAAACTCAATGGTTAAAAAATAACAGAAGCAGCAGCCCCACAGAGTGATAAAATCAAGCAGGATTAAAAGCATCAATTAAAAGACAACAACACCCAGCTGAAATTTTTGGGATATTGGTTCAGAATATTAAGATCAGTACGTTTGGTCCCCTCAGCTTTTGGCCCTCAGCCGCCATGTCGAGCTCCAAGCAGCGCCTCATGCAGGGCATGCACCAGGACCTCAGCTGCCCAATCTGCCTCAAGCTGTTCCAGTCTCCCGTGACGACGGAATGTGGGCACACCTTCTGCCAGGCTTGCCTGTCCAACGTGCCCAAGGAAGAGGACGGCAAGGCCACCTCGTGCCCCACCTGCCAGGCCCTCACCAAGGTGGAGCAGCTGCGCATCAACCAGCAGATGGAGCACCTCGTAGAGTGTTTCCGGCAGGTCCCCCGCGACACCTGCGAGGAGCACCTGGACCCCCTGAGCGTCTACTGTGAGCAGGACCGCCAAGTCATCTGTGGGGTGTGTGCTTCCCTGGGCAAGCACAAGGGACACAACATCATCACTGCTGCCGAGGCCCACCAGAGGATGAAGGTAGGTCTCAATTATTATTATTATTATTATTATTATTATTATTATTATTATTATTATTTATTTATTTATATAGCACCATCAATGTACATGGTGCTGTACAGAGTAAAACAGTAAATAGCAAGACCCTGCCGCATAGGCTTACAATCTAATAAAATCATAGTAAAACAATAAGGAGGGGAAGAGAAGGCAAACAGGCACAGGGTAGGGTAAGCAGGCACAGGGTAGGGTAAAACTAACAGTATAAAGTCTGCACAACATCAAGTTTTAAAAGCTTTAGGAAAAAGAAAAGTTTTTAGTTGAGCTTTAAAAAATACAAAGGCCTTCAAACCTGGCATCAGAGCTCCCCATTTCGCATACCTGTTTCATATTACTCCAATGGGCAAACCTGGTGCCAGACAGGCAGTGAGATGTAAGCCCGCTAGATAGGAGTTCACCCAAGACATGGTAGTAAATTGATTCCTCACTTGAAAAATATAGGAAGCTGCCTCACACCAAATCAGATCACTGCTTCCATCTAGTTTCCAATTGACTACGTTGGCCGGCAGCAGTTCCCCAGGTTTTCAGATAGGAGTCTTTCCCAACACTATCTGGGGCTCATCTACACCAAGCAGGATATTGCACTATGAAAGCAGTATGGAAGTGGTATAATAAAGGCAGGAGCCACACTACTGCTTTACAGCGGTATTGAAGTGCACTGACAACTGTTGGGGATCATTGACAAATGCCATATACGGCTTTTATACCGCTTTCATAGTGTTATATCCTGCTTGGTGTAGATGTGTCATGGGCCCAAACACTTGTGCACTTCAATACCACTCTAAAGCAGTCGTGTGGCTCCTGCCTTTTATATACCACTTTCATACTGCTTTCATAGTGCAATATCCTGCTGGTGTAGATGAGCCCCTGGAGAAGCCAAGGACTGAACCTGGGACCCTGGGGTGACCCTATGAAAAGGAGGACAGGGCTCCTGTATCTTTAACAGTTGTATTGAAAAGGAAATTTCAGCAGGTGTCATTGGTATCCATGGAGAACCTGGTAATTCCCTCTTCATCACAACAGTGAAAGCTGCAGGTGCCCTGCCCTCTTTTAAATCTGGTCACTCTAGTATAGCTCCTGCAGCTTTAACATTTGTGATGAAGAGGGAATTTCACCAGGTTCTCCATATATACAAATGACACCTGCTGAAATTCCCTTTTCTATGCAACTGTTAAAGCTACAGGAGCCCTGTCCCCCTTTTCATAGGGTCACCCTAACCTGGGACCTCCTGCATGCAAAGTATTATTAATTATCATATATTTCATTTCTATACTGCCCAATAGCCAAAGCCCTCTAGGCAGTTTACAACTTCACCACAGAGCTATGGTCTTCATTTGGGGGTATTTATTTATTGGCTTCACCAAAAGTGTGGCATTTAACCATGAAGTCACCCCCCAGCCCTCAGGTTTAAGGCACTGGCCAGGCACATATATGTTTTATAGTATAAGTGTAGTTACAGCACCATCTCTCCTCATCTTCTCTTCTGAATTAGACCTATAAACTTTTCCTTCTTCTTGGTATAATTATAGAAACAACTTCCCCAGCAGCAAGTCCAGCTGCAAGAGGCCCAAGTGCGCAAGGAGAAGACCATCGCCCTGCTAAACCGACAAATAGCCGAAGTGGAGGTGAGTCACATATACATTTTACCCCAGTTTAACTGCCATGGTGCTTTCCCTCAAAGAAGCTTGGGAATTGTAGTATGGGATAAGTGTTGATCATTCTGATTGAGATAACTAACTCCTTCCTATAGAACTACAATTCCCAGGGTCCCCTGGGAAGAGGGAATGGCTATGAAGCTACATCAAGTCTGTAGAGCAGATACATCCAAAGAACCTTCCTTTTTTATTATTTTGTTTTTAGAAAGGCTAGTTATTGATAACATCTTGAGAAACACCACAGTGAGTTTTCTACATAAGGCTGTTAATTTGCTGCATCTATTTCGATTTCATCGCAAAACTGATATCTGAGCACTACGCCGGAGGAGTCTTCTTTCCTGCTTTTTTGCTACATAACCTATAGATGGCACTGTGGTGTAGAAAAAAAGCACAAATACACAAGAGCGGAAAAAACCTGTTTCTTTCACTTTAACAATTGAATAGTGCATTTCCCCTCCTCTAAAAAATCCCTGCTGAAAGTGTTCTTTAGATACAGAAGCGAAACTGGAGATCACAATGTTGTCTGAAGAACTTCTACACCACCATGAATAGGGAATGACGCAGGATTAATGCCTCCTGTAGAAAAGACCTGACTGGCAAGCCATTTAATATTTATTCTAAACCTGTAACTTTGCAAATGAACAGGTGTTAATGAAGACAATTAAGTTTTCAGAGCTCCCTCCTCCTGAGGAAGCTGATCCAGTCTAAGCATTGCAGTATTTGCAATGCGGGGGAAAGGAAGGAGGAAATATTAGCAAGCCAGTATTTCATAAGAGAAGTCAAACACAAAGAAATTAAAATAACGTGATGGAGGTGTTTGGTGGGAAGAAAAGGCTGGAGGCCAGGGCTAAGAAGTACAGAAGTGATCTCAGCTTCCCTCTGTCTGCCTCTCCCTTCCCAGGAAACAGTGTCTCGGTTCAAGCATCAAGTGTCTGAGCAGCTGGGTGTCATGCGTGCCTACCTGGGGGCACTGGAGGCGTCTCTGGGCCGGGAGGCGGAGCGGGTGCAACACCAGGCCACAGACGCCTTGCAAAATGAGCGTAAGACCATGACCCGCTACCTGGACCAACTCAAGCAGATGGAGACTGTGCTGGGGGAGGTGCAGGACGAAGCCCAGACTGAGTTTCTCAGGGTGAGGCATCCCCTATTCCTCCTGTCTTTCTGGACCTTTCTCATCTTCAGCTAAGCTAAGGTTTAAGCAAAACGTTACTATTAAGCTCCAGTGGTTTGTATACAATGTTACGTGACAACACAGCATTTGACTTTTTTAAGTAACAACATACTCATAATGCCTATGAATCACATTAGAGAGTGCTTATGAGTCAATATATATCTACATATACAGTGTGTGTGTGTGTGTGTGTGTGTGTGTAGCATGACCATATGAAAAAGAGGACAGGGCTACTGCAGCTTTACCTGTTGTGATGAAGAGAGAATTTCACCAGGTGCAACATGCATACAAATGACACCTGCTGACATTCCCCTTTCAATACAACTATTAAAGATTCAGAAGCCCTGTCCGCCTTTTCATATGGTCACCCTAATATATACACACATATAAATGTTTTTGTGTGTGTGTGTGCATGGGGAGGGGTATTTCATACCCTTCTAAATGTGCTCAAGGCCAACCAGTTTTGACCACAATATTCATACACACTGGCCTTTCTTTTCCTTGTCCACTTTCATTTGATCCACTATCAAGACTCTTCTTGAACATTACATCTTGTCCTTTGTCATGTTTGCAGCTCCCCACAATTTTGTATCACTTGCAGGTTGGAGGAACGTAATCTGTACAAACAAACAATTAAAGCCTTCAATTAAAATGTTGAACAGCAACCAAATAATGTCCCATTCTGCTTTCTATTCCTCTTGAGCGATCCATGAAGCTCGCAGTATTAGAACCAGGGCACAAAGGATTTGTGGGCTGCAGAATTTAAACTGTTCTAAAACGTGCTCAGATATTTATCCACCCCAGCCGCCTCCTTTCTGAAATATATGCATCCTCAGTCAATCGTATCCCTCGCCTTTCCTGGCTTAATGTTTTTCATTAGGGCACCTGGGGGGAATCTACATGTTGTACTGAAGGCACATGCATGCGCCCCCAGTACGCCCCCAAAACGATGGTGTAGACTGCAGCCCAGAAGAGACGGAGGAGGAGGCGGCTGGGGAATCCGGCCGCGTCCTTGCTGCCGCCGCCTCCCCGCCAGCCTCCTGCTGCCGGGGTAAGAGCGACCCGGGTCGGAGAGCTCAGCGGAAGCGGAAGCCGAGCTCTCCGACCTGGGTCGCTCTTACCTCGGCAGCAGGAGGCCAGCGGGGAGGCGGCGGCGGCAAGGACGCGGCCAGATTCCCCAGCCGCCGCCGCCTCCGTCTCTTCTGGGCTGCAGTCTACACCATCGTTTTGGGGGCGTACTGGGGGCGCATGCATGCGCCTTCAGTACGACGTGTAGATTCCCTCCTGGTATGCGATGTTTAGTATGGGATAGAAGGACTATCTCCTTTTATTTTACTCCAACTCCATTTTCTTTCTTCACAGAAATACTGCCTAGTGGCCAGCAGGTAAGCAACTGTCCCTCTATAAACTCAGAGCTAACATTGGTTCTCTTTAACCACTTCAAAATTTGAATTGTTTTAAAAAATAGAAATTAAAAAGATTATAAAGAAAAAAAGATGCACTCAAATGTCTTGGGATGTGGCCAAGTGTATTACTCCTCTTCTTTCTTTCCCACAATGCCAACCTTCCTTTGCTTGCTGTAGATTACAGAAGATTCTTGGAGAGTCCCCACCCATCGCTCGCATGGACATTCAGCTCCCCATCATTTCAGATGAGTTCAAGTTCCAGGTGTGGAAGAAGATGTACCGTGCACTGATGCCAGGTAGAGCTCTGTTTCGGACTTCTTTTCCTGGTGGACCCTTTCTTTACAAGGATTCCGCTGAAAAAAGAATTACTGAAAGGCTGCCACCACACATTGGGTCTGTTCCGACAATACGCTAAGCCATGGTTAGGCCGCTAACCCTTTTTCAGGAAGTGGTTAGCAAGTGTGTTTCAACCATGGTTATGTAGCCACCATGGTTAGGAATGGTTCTCACTAGATGCTAAGCCATGGTTCACATGAGATGTTAAGTCATAATGTTTAGCTCAAAATGCTTAACCACCATGGTTTAGCTTGTCATCCGAACAGGGTCATAGTCTGTCCAGTTGCTTAAGGAGTTTCTGAGCCCTCTCTACTTCAGCACAGCCCTAGGAAAATATATAACAAGAAAGGTGCTTTGGATTTTCTTGCCCAAAACTTAGAAACACAAGATTCAACAAAAATGTGAAATCCTGAAAACACAAGTGGTAGTTTTCTAACTGTTCGATCTTTCACATGAGGAAGAGTTTAATGAAGAGAACCCCCTTTTCAAACAACACAGCTAAATGTCCAAATATGAAGAATGAGTTTATTTGGAAGGGCAGAGACCAACGTAGGCAACAATCACACATACACACAGAATTGCACCATGTCCTGCTTGTAGGTCCCTAGTTGACAGCTGGTTGGCTAGTCTGTGAACAGAATGCTGGGCTAGATGGACCCTTGGTCTGATCCAGCAGGGCTCTTCTGATGTTATGATGTTCTTAATTCCAAATCAAATTGATACAGCCAATCTACCTTATCTCATTACATGTTATCTGAACATTACTTGAAAAGAATTTGGGGTTCCACAGCATAATCAGAGTTCATTACGGAGAGGATGGTCTAAGAGAGCTCATCTTGGCCTCCAGTTAGATAGTATATATGAAAGACTCTCCAGGAGTGAACAAACTCCTTTATGGGAATCTGTTCTGTAAAAGCCAGCCCCTTGGCTGAGATAATTGTTCTTTTGTCCAATCATGCAATAGCCCTCATTTTTGCTGTCAGTGGTCTAACCAGAAAATCAGAAAATTACTTAGTGGCTGGACCCACGTTCCTAATGACTCTACACTTATATCTCAAAAGACACACATAGTTTGAATCAGTTAGCCTATTCTAGAAAAAAAAAGGAGCTTATGTTTTTTGGATGCATATTGGAGAACAAGGAGGTGAGATAAACCTATTCAGGCATCCTGGCATGGTGCCAGCTTACCAGGGGGCACTGCTGAGCTACATCAGAATATAAGGGTATCACGTTATCTCAATAGCGAGTATGATATTGATTAGGAAAACAGTGCAGAGGAACTGAGATGTTTTGCAGTTACCATAGGACTGGTCAAATCCTCCATCCAGTCCAGAAAAGCAATCACTGGTGATTTCACTGTGAAATTAACACAGCACTTTAAAAATGGTCATATGATTCTGAATCAACCCACAGTGTGTTTGGTTTTAAAGTAAGTAAACATAGAAAGTCCCTCCATCCATACAGAATTAAAAGCACTTCACTGGCTGCCAATTAGTTTCTGGGCAAAGTACCAAGTGTTGGTCATTACCTTTAAAGCCCTACATGGTTTGGGTCCAGGTTACGTGCGGGATCGCCTTCTCCCATACAATCCGACACGCACACTCAGGTCCTCTGGGAAGAATTTACTTCAGTTAGCCAAAACCGTTACCCAGAGGACCTTCTCTTCTGCTGCTCCCAGACTGTGGAACAGCCTGCCGGGAGAGATCCGCTAGCTTAATAGTCTTTCTGAATTTAAAAATCCATAAAGATGGATCTCTTTAGCCTGGAGAAGAGAAGATTGAGGGGAGACATGATAGCACTCTTCAAATACTTAAAAGGTTGTCACGCAGAGGAGGGCCAGGATCTCTTCTCGATCCTCCCAGAGTGCAGGACAAGGAAAAATGGGCTCAAGTTAAAGGAAAAAGGAAAAACGTCCTGACTGTTAGAGCAGTGTGACGGTGGAATCAGTTACCTAGGGAGGTTGTGGGCTCTCCCACACTAGAGGCCTTCAAGAGGCAGCTGGACAACCATCTGTCAGGGATGCTTTAGGGTGGATTCCTGCATTGAGCAGGGGGTTGGACTCGATGGCCTTGAAGGCCCCTTCCAACTCTGCCATTCTATGATTCTGTGATTCTTCCAGCCGGCCTACCCAGTTGAATTTTAAAATGTCTTAAACGATTTTAGGATTTTAATAATGTATTGGTTTTATGTTTTTATGTTTTTATCGGTTTTATGTGTTTTATATTTTTGTGTTCAATGTTGTTCCCCGCCTTGATCCAGAGGGAGAGGTGGGTACGAAATAATAATAATAATAATAATAATAATAATAATAATAATAATAATAATAATAATAATAATATCTTTGCCTTAAAAAAAAGGAGAAGAAACACATCATCATATTCATCTGCCCCTCCCTTATGTCTTTTTCTTCCTCCTCCCCAGCCTTGGAGAACTTGACCTTGGACCCAGACACTGCCCAAGCCAACCTTGTGGTGTCAGAGGATGGCAAGCGGGTGGAATGTGGGGAACACAAGCAGGCTGTGAGCACGGATGACCCACAGCGCTTCGACAAGTCCAACTGCCTGGTGACCCGCCAGAGCTTCTCCCAGGGCGAGCATTACTGGGAGGTGACGGTGAGCGACAAACCCCGCTGGGCCTTGGGCCTCATCTCTGCCGAAGCTGGGCGCAAGGGCCGCTTGCACGCCACCCCGTCTAATGGCTTCTGGCTGTTAGGGTGCAAGGAAGGCAAGACCTACGAGGCCCATGTGGAGCACAAGGACCCACGGCCGCTGAAGTTGGAGGTGAAGCCCAACCGTGTTGGCATCTACCTCAGCTTCGATGACGGCATCCTGGCCTTCTACGATGCCAGTGACGAAGACAACCTGGCGCAGATCTTTGCCTTCCATGAGCGCTTTACGGGCGCCGTCTACCCCTTCTTTGATGTCTGCTGGCACGATAAGGGCAAGAACAGCCAGCCTTTGGTCATCTACACTCCAGAGCGAGAAGGGCAGTAATCAACCCCTGCCCTGGGGATGGAGAGATGGTCTTCACAACACCCACTCACATCTTAGCATATAGACACACCCAGCCACAGCCCCTGTTTAGAAGCCCCAAAGTCTGCAGTGTGGCTAGCTCCAGACTGAGCCCATGTCCCCAACAATCACTGGCAATTTTAACTCCACAACCTATAGGACACCCAAATTGTGCCCACATACAATGTGCTTGAACAGAAGCCTCACTATGCTCAGCATAAACATAGAATCTGGCATCAAGTCTGGAACCCGGCCCATCTTGTTGGTTTAAAAATGAAACTTTTTCTGTCCTCGTAGTTTGCAAAGTCAAACTGAAACATATGTCGGTGGTTGTCTGCAGACTCAGAAAGAAGAGGGGGACGCGGGCCCAGTCAGCTCTCTGCTCCCCAACCTCTTCCACTGTACCGGTCATTTTAAGCGAAACTCACATGTCTTCCTTCTGTACATTTCTCTCTGTGTAATCCTCATTAAAAAAAAAATCCACTATTTGAAAGCACAGATCTTAGAAGCACAATAAATTGTGTATAAATAAGCATGTCTGTGCAAATTTACCTCTCACACATCTGTCCTCTCCCTGACTGACCACAGAATTTCCTTCTTCGTGTTAACAAAGTTTGATCTTGTTTGATACACTTTGCTAGCTGACTGCTGCTAATAAACACCCAGAAGCCACCATGTCCAAACTGGAATAGTGGCGATCAGCCAGTCTGAACTTGCTCAGCTGCCTCACGTCCAAAGGCAAAATATGTAGGGGACACAGCCCGTATGAGCCAATTTAGGATATCTGAGTAGATGGATCCAGTTTCTCACAATGCTAGACCATAAACCACAAAGAAAGGTGTTTATTTCCTTCAAATAACAAAACCTGCACCAAAACCAAGTGCTAGGATCAATATAAATGCAATATTAGCCTTGCAAATGAGTCTAAAAATGTTACTAGCCTGCTTGTTTACATGTACATTAATTATTTGGGGCCTAGAACAAAAATTCTGCCTGGTCACCTAACGGTGATTTTTATTTAGCATAAGTGACCACTGACTAGGTCAGCAGCTATGGAACATTCAAAGCCAATGGAATATTTTCCCCACTCACTCTTGGGAGGGACAATAGCTTGTTCCACTCACAGCTAGTGATGTCAGAACTAGCTTTACACCAGTAGTAGAAAGGTATAAAATTGCTTCTTTTCCATCCAAAATCTAGACCAGTGTTTTCAGGGAGTAGAGTATAATCTGAATTGTACTGGCTTTCTGTGCCTCATGGTTGTAATATGAACAAATCAGAAACACTGTCACTTTCCCCATCATATTTCCTTTTTGTAGAAAGCACAGAGTCTTCATGGTGTAAAAGTGCACATGAGTTACATCTTTAAGGGAGTATTGCAGTATCTACCCACAGAGAAAAAGCAGTGAATGTCCCAACTAAAGGCCAATTTTATAAAATCAATGGAAACAAGTGTAAAGCTATTCCTGGCAGTACCACTTCGGGCTGCAGGTGGGGGTGAAACTGCATATTTATTTAAATAATATTTATTTAAATAGTAAATAATATTTATTTAAATAAATAATATTTATTTAAATAATATCATTTATTTAAATTATTTGTACCGTGGTCTCAGCCAAAAAAGTCTCTTGCAGTGGCTTAAATAGAGCTCCATCAGATGAGCATTTCATTGCACACTCGTTACTGGGCACTCTTAGAGCTTTATCACACCAGCCTTATAATCTGCTGTTGCAGCGAATTGCATGCAAAGGACTCAGATGATGTCAACCTTACAGTCTGCTGTTGGGGTGAATTGCATGCAAAGGACTCCAATGACGCCGACCATGTCCTACTGTAATTGCGGTTCTTCCCCCGCTCTCTTTGTGATGTATTTTGGTGCACAGAAAGTCTGGTTCTTCCGTTGTTTTCTCTGCTCTTAAGTGCCCTGCCCTTCACCCCACTAGCCTCAATGGTCACTAGCCACTTCTGAGGGGAAACTAGCGTGGAGGCGGGAAACAGCCTGCACTTGCGAGTCCAAAGCCAGCAGGAAACAGGGAGGCGGACCGGGCTTAAAGGAGGGCAGAAGGCAGAAGGTGGCTAGTGGTGCGGGGGTGGGTGGGGAGGCTGACAGGCACCACAAGAGGCTCCTTCAGTAGTGCCAGGGCGGAGGGACAACATTGCTGGTGCATTTGAGGGAGGAGGAAGCACAAGAGTCCCCCAGTCGTCAGAGTGAGGAGAAATGAAATTTTGGCGGTCTGCAGTGGCAGCAGTGGTGGTGCCCAGGCTGAGGGGATCCATCACAGGTGATGTGCGCCGCTCCTGCTGAGGGAAGGAACAATGGAGGAAAAAGCGGCAGTGGCAGCAAACATGTTCTCCGGCTTCGACTGAGGCGCCCGTTGCAATATTCAAACAATACATTGAAATCTAAGTTTAAAGCAGCAATATCACAATGACTATTTAAAACTAAACAAAAGCACATCCACAAACCCTAAAGCCTGAACACACCCTTCCTCATGTCCAAAAGCAAAAACCCATCAGCAAACACCCAAAAGAGAGATGAAATGGGATATCAGCAACGCACTACAAGAGAGGTGTAACGAGGCTTGGGATGTACAAGTGCACAGGTGTAAATTTGCAAGTTTCATACGCTATGGAAACAAAGTGGGATAATTCGAGGGAAAACCAGGACAAATGTGTAGGTGTGATGGAACTTACAGATTATCGCAGGTCCCTCTCACGACATCAACCAGATCTACACCAAGCACGATATGACACTTTGAAAATGGTTTGAAAACTGTATATGGAGTGTGTCCTGGGCCCCAACAGTTGTCACTACTATTATAAACCATTTAAAAGTAGTAGTGTATATCCTGCTATTGTCTGCCTTCTGTGCACCTCCTGCCCCTTCTGGCCTTCCTCACACCACAAAAAAACAAAACAAAACCAAAAAAACCCACCCCAGTAAGTACGATTTTAAAGACAAGACAGAAGTTGGCACTATCTCCTGCTGTGTATAGGTGAAGCAGCATGATCAAACCAGCCCACTGAATGGCCCACGTGCACGTTGTTTACTTCCTCTGTGTGTAAGAGGTACCAATACAAGAATATTTCGAAAAGTGAAGGGGGTAAGTATAGTTTTGAGACAAGGAAAAGTATTTTGGAGAATCTGATGCGGAGACAGTTGTTTTGGTACTTTAGAAGGGTTTGTGCTGTATCTATTTTCAGTTTTATCACATAATCAAGATCTGTGCTCTACACAAAGAGCGTTTCCTTTCCTGCTTTTCTGCTACATAACCTCTAGGTGGAGCTATGCTATAGTGGAATAACACAAATACACAAGTAAGGAAAGCAGTTTCAGAAATAATATCCCATTTTCCCGTTCTAAAAACACCTGGGAAAGTACTCTGAAAAAACAGAAGTGAAACAGAAGGATCATGTTGTCGTCTAAAGCCCCCTTAAATAACCTTAAGGAATCACGAGCGCACAATGAATGCCTTGTGTAGAAAAGCTCTTTGTAAAGTGATGCAAATATTACAAAACCTGGTAAGGGCTTCGCTACATGAGGCTTTTATCGTGTGCTCATGATTGGTCACTCACAATTTTTTGCAGATCCTTGACACAATGTCGTCAACCTCCAGGTCCTAGCCCGTGCTTTCTGGCCTTTATAGTGGCTTTATTCTTAATGGGGAAAATTCGATAATTAAATTTTATCATGCTTTGAAACACTCCAACGGCTGATGTATTTCCAGAAGCCTACTATAGCGCAGCTATACCACAGCGCCATCTCGTGACTGTATAATGATACGTATAGAGCTTGCAGAGAAAGAAAAAAACCCCAGAAGAAAACAACATGTAAAGGAGCTGATCTTAATCAGAAGCAGAAGCCCCAGCCCAGTAAAAGTGTGGGATAAAAGCCTGGTACAGGGGTCCAGTGATCTCTACGTCCAAAAGAAGCCAATTTCAGGTAAGCACTGCCCCTAAAACATCTCACCTCTCAGGAAAGTGCAAGAGGTCATATAATATTATTAACCAAAAGAACACACACTCTTTGGTTTATAACATTAGGCTAGACCTGTAAACTAATCCCATTTTTTTCCTGTTTAAACATTCAATATGTCAGGGACCACCTCACCCCACCCACCCCCCACATCGAAAGTTTCCAGATGTGCCTTGAGTCGCAGCTGCTCTGGAGAGCGTATGTCCACCAGATCCACCTAAACGTTCTATTAAACAATATTGAGGTTTTAATTTAATTTACCCAACTTAAACCATTATTATTAGGTTACTGATGCCCCTCTGCTTTCAAAGCAGCACAAGTCAAGCTACTTGCAAAGAAAGCATTCATGGCAGCTCACCTGAGAGCCAGAACAAAAGATAAGATTAAAGAAGACGTGGGGGCAGTGCTGCAAAACTGACTCAGTGCAAGAAAAGGGGAGGAAGTGGGCAATCTGTAATAACTCGCCTTCCTGAACTGCTTCCTTGCAACACTGAACTTTTCCATCTTTGACCCTCCCCTGTAACAGAGCAAGAAGTTGCAAAACAAAACGCAGAGCCTGTTTCTTCATTAGCCATAAGACTATCTCTGAAATCTTGCACTTTGAATCATGGGTCGGAAGGAAAGGATAGTCTTATTGTTTGGACCAGTGTGGCCTAGAAGTAGAATTAGAACTGTGGGTAGGGTGACCATATTTGGGAAACCAAAAAAGAGAACACCTAGTGTGTGTGTGTGGGGGAAGCAGCTTTCTGAGTCCTGCAGAAAGTACGTTATTCCCCCGCCACCTTAAAGAACCCGATTGGAGTGGAGGAGGGGAAAGGATTTCATTCTGCACCACCACCATCCACTCCAATTGGGGCCTTTTCTATAATGTCCACAAATGACCCATTTTCCCCTTTAAGACCTCAATTGGAGCTCGGGGTGGGGGAATGATGTGCCTCAAGAAAGCATGTCATTCCCTCCTGCCATGCTAATGGCAGCCTTAAAGGGGAAGGTGTGTCATTCCAGGACATTATTGAAAATTATAGAAAATCCCCCCTGACACCATGGAAAGAACAAAAACCAGGACAAATCCGGGGAAATCCTGACAGTTGGTCACCCTAACTGTGGGCATTTCAACATTGGGCCACATGTCCTTTGAGTCGGTAGCGAGCACAAAATTCAGTACTCTTAGCCCATAGGCTAAGGTTTATCCCTGGATAAACCTAAGGTTTATCCCTGGATCGCCATGTTAGGGAAGGCTGTCATATGCACTTACCTGGGAATAAGTCCCCTTGAATGTAATGGGATTCACTTCTTAAGTAGAAATGCAGAGAACTACACTTGTAATTCTCATGTTTCTTTTCCATAACCATTGGTTATGTCAAAACCTACCTTCTCCATGAAGACTTTGGCTCAGCCTCATAATTTTCATTCCCCACTGAAGCTAAAACTAGGTATAGCTGAACTAATTTATTTATTTATTTATTTATTACATTTTTATACCGCCCAATAGCCGAAGCTCTCTGGGAGGTTCGCAAAATGCATCTTCTTCCCATGTTTCTGCCTGTAATCTCCCCTGTGTCATATTTTGGACTGTAAACTCTAAGGGACAGGTTGCAATCTTATATGTTGTCAACAGACATACACAATGATGTACTATTATTACTATTAGTAGTAATACCACAACACATTTTGAATGAGCGAAGTTACCATAGAACAAAAGAGAAAATGTTTGATGATTATTTCTTTGAGGAGTTTGGGTTGATGAAGTACCAATTTCTCTATTTCGGCCTCTCCTGTGGTTAAAATAAACCACACTTCTCACATGCTGCTCCTGACTCAGCTTCCTCCTTCACCCCGTTTCACATCCCTGTTTTGCAAAGACCACTGATGCTTGCTTCATCTGACATTTAGTTACATTCTTACAGTGACATGGTTAAACACCCACTTCTTCTGGAAAGTGTGATCCATCTAAACACCGGCCAGTCTCCTCAGGGCTTCTGGACTTGCAATATGTGGCCAAGGATGGACTCTCTATCACTGCCCATTTATTTCTTTGCCATCGGTAAGTGCTTCCATGTTATTCTGTGGAAAAGGAGAGCCTGAGCTAGAACCGAGAGGAGTTGATTTGTTTGCAAACAGAAACCCAGCCCCGCAGGTTTCAAAAGATGGAACATGGCAAATCGATCAATCTTGAAAAAGAATGTTCACTTAAAATAGATTATGATTGATAATTTTTACTAAAAATTAGATTTGCTACGATTAGCCAACTAAAGCTTGGGCTTCATTATTTATTTATTTCACTTATATACCGCTCCCATAGACAGGGCTCTCTGGGCGGTTTACAGAGTGTAGTTTATCAGTGTAGTTTTACCAGCGGTTTACCAGTGTAGTTTTTTTTTAGAGGGCAAGTAAGTTTTAGACATGCTTAAAAATGGTGGTGGGGGAGCTGTTTGGTTTCTCTGGTGTGTTACTGTATAAACAGAATTAAAAAAAGAAAAATGTAAAGCAGGCTAACCTTTTACCCATATGGTAGATTTTATTCATGAAACTGTTTTTGCATATTTCCCTCAGTATCTCCAAATGCCCCTTTAGAGAGGTTTGAGTTATTTGATTTCTCTGGTGCGTTACTTTTCATTTTTTTACTTTTTAAAATTAATTTTCAAAATACATAGACAAACAAAAACATACAAACAAAGAATTTTCGTTGTTGACTACTGGCAAAAGGTAGTAACATTAGCATATTTTATCCATTTCTGTACAGGTATAGTTAGGAGTAGAATCTATTAATTAATTGGAGTTTATGTAATTCTTCATAGCTATACATTATAATTAGCCTTTCCGGCATAATTTCAAAAAAGGGCTGTGACAAGTTCTGCTGCATATGCCCTTGACTTGTAAATAATATAAAGTCGTGCCATATACTGTAAAAATCAGGAGTCTTAGATTCGCCCTTAGCTGAGTTGATGTGTCAACTTTTCTGCCATAGATATTCGCCACAATTCCATATGCCGAAATTCTAAAGATAACAATTTCTCAGTTTTCCAATTTCTGGCAATTACTCTCTGAGCAGCCATCAACATGAATACTTTTAATTCTTTAGATTTAACATTTACATTTTGTTCCTTCCAAATTGTTAGTAATGCTAATGCTGGTTTAACATTTAAAATTTGATGTGTGATCTTTTCGATTTCTGTGAATATCATATTCCAAAACTGTAACACTATAGGACAGGACCACCACATATGAAAATATGAACCTTGCTGGTTACATTTTCTCCTGCATTTTGTATTACTTGTATTCATTATTCTTTCTAGTCGTATTGGTGTCATATACCATCGATGTAACAGTTTTTAAAAGTTCTCCCTGAGTGTTGTTGATAAAGTTTTCTTTGATTGAGTTGTCCAAATTTTATTCCATATATTTTGTTCTATTGATATCCCAACATCCTCTTCCCATATTATTTTCAATCCATTTAACGTATTTGCATCTATTTCAATAAGATAAGAATAGATTTTAGAAACTAGCCCCTTTGTATGTTCTCATAATATCCATTCAAATTTCATCATGTTTCTAGTCATGCTTTGTCTTACTATGGGATTCATAATAAAATAATGTATTTGATGAAAAAAGATCCAGTTCAGTTGTGTCTCTTGGGCCTTGAAGCATTTCTTTTCGTTTTACTACTGTGAGAGGTATGTTATTTTCGTAAAAAATCTCTCATTTTATAAAGTCCTTTTTGTTTCCATTCTACATAATAATTTTCTTTATTCTCATAATAAAACTTTGGGTGTAGCAGGAATGGAAGCAACAGGGATATTTTCGCAATAATTTATTTTTCCATTTCTTCCAAATTTTTAATGTACTGTATGAAAAGGGGTTGTCTACACATTTCAAATCACCTATTTCACCCCCCAACAAATACTGCTTGTTCGATTAACTATACATATTTCCTCGTTGCTTCCATACCTACCTACGGCCTCTCTGAAGTTCCCTCCATATATGATACTAGGGATCTCAACTGATTTGCATCATAATATTTATTAACACTTGGCTCTTCCCAACCACCTTGATCCAATCATTTTTGCCTCTTAGCTAGCCTTGGCCTTTTCCCATGATAAAAAAAAAATTGTAAATATTTTTTGCCACTGTGCCAAATCTTTTGGGTCAATTATTTTGGAGGGCATTTGAAAAAAATAATTTAATTTTAGTAAGGGTAGCATTTTGATAGAACTTATTCTGGCCATTATTGTTAAATGTAATTATGACCATCTTTTAATATCTTTCTTTACTGGATGCAAGTTTAATTGCTGGAGTTGTGGGTTGTTGTTTTTTTAAAAAAAAAAAATGAATAATTACTCCTAGATATTTAAAGGACTTATAGAATATTGGAATGCCTGTACGACTTTGAATTTCAAATTGCTCTTTGGGTTTTATATTTATATATAATGTTCCAGATTTGTGTAATTAATATGCAGCCCTGCCACTTCTCCATATTCCCTAATCTCTTTCATTAATTCAGGCAAAGACTTCCTAGGATTTATAGTTAATATTGCTAATCATCGGAAAACATGCTGAGCTTGTGTGCTTGACCATTTATTTCTAGGCCTCTAATACTTTCATTATTCTTCTTCGTGGTCTCTGTGCATCACACATATGGGCTCTGCGCCTGCGGAGGGCCCATATGTGTGACTGCACAGATGACCACTCGAAGAACTACAGTTACAGGTAAGCAACCTGTCTTTCCTTATGGCATTTGCTAAAGGTTCTAAGGAGAGAGCAAAAAGTAATGGTGACAAAGAGCACCCCTGCTTGGTACTTCTACTCAAGAGAAACTTTCTTGAGTCAAATCCATTTAGCTCCCCCACAGACACATAAGCATAATGCGATGCAAAGTCGAACATTAATCTAAAAGTCGCGGTAAATAGCGAATGTAAATATGTGCATTATTGCAGGTAAAAGCCGCCGCTCCGGCGAATGGACGGCTGCATCATGTGACCGATTGTGGGAATCTGCACAGTTACATCGCAGTAAAGCGGCCGTATAGATGTGCCAAACATAAATTTCCTAAGCACAATCTATTACTTTCCTTTACCGGTCTTCTTTCTAACTGTATTTCCCCTGCTTACAGTGTACCTGGCCCACATCTCTGGAACCAGCTTCCATCAGGGATTCTTTTCAGATCTTCAGGAAGGATCTGATGGCCCACGTGTTTTTTGCTGGCCTTCCCCTAATCTGTGGGCTGCAGATTTTATCGGTGCTATCTGCTTTTATAGCGATTCTGTAGCATTTTATTGTATATTTATTTATTGTCGATCTGCATTTTTTTAAATCTTCTGTGCCACTTTGACAGGCTTCTCCCCAAAGGGAGCCTAACAATAATAAATAAATAAATAAATAAATAGAATACAGATAGGGAGATTCTCACTGGCAGCACTGCCGGTATTCTTAGGCTCTGGTTTCCTATCATGGTCCAGGAATGTTCATCAAGCATAAAAGGCAAAACACCAGCAATACTCTTCTCCCTCCTCTCTATAGGAACGCCCCACTGTCTGCTCTTTTTTAAAATTCTTTGGAAGATGGGCATACACTGCATCCCTCAAAGCCCCTGTACTTTCCCTCCCCCAAGGTGTGGTCGGGGTTGTGCCAATGAGGGAGAGCAGTTTCTGGGTGGCCATCCTGGGACAGCAGCTGCCCCTGCCCTCTTCCTGGTGGGAGATGACCAATCACAGGTCGCCTTCCACCAGGTTCCGCCCGGCCACATCTCCACTGCAACAACAGGCTGTCTTGCCCCTTCCAGGCCTCACTCCAGAGAAAAAAGTTCCTGACTTTTTTTCGCCGGAAAGCCCTGGGGTGGGTGCGCGATTGCAGTGGCGTTGTATAATTAACACCACGCCACCACGCAGCCACCCTGGAGCTTTCCTTTTGTTCTTTTTTTAAAATTAATTTTCAAAATACATAGACAAACAAAAACATACAAAGAATTTTCATTGTTGACTGCTGGCAGATGGTAGTACCTTTAGCATATTTTGTCTATTTCTTTACAAGTGTAGTTAGGATTAGAATCTATTAATTAATTGGAGAATATGTAATTCTTCGTAGCTGTACATTATAATTAGTCTCTCTTCCATAGTTTCAAAAAGGGCTGTGACAAGTTCTGCTGCATATGCCCTTGACTTGTAAATGATATAAAGTAGTGCCATTTAGTGTAAAAATTGGAAGTCTTCGCTTTGCCCTTAGCTAATTTAAGTTGGTGTGTCAACTTTTCTGCCATAGCTATTTGCCACAATCCCATATACCAAATTTCTAAAGTTAACTATTTCTCAGTTTTCCAATATCTGGCAATTACCCTTCGAGCAGCCATCAACATGAATACTTTTAATTCTTTAGACTTAACATTTACACTTTGTTCCTTCCAAATTGTTAGTAATGCTAATTCTGGTTTAAGATTTATCTTTTGATATAGGATCTTTTCGATTTCTGTAAATATCATATTCCAAAACTGTAACACTATCGGACAGGACCGCCACATATGAAAATATGAACCTTGCTGGTTACATTTTCTCCAGCATTTTGTATTACTTGTATTCATTTCTTGTATTCCAAGCATTTAGACAGCCTATAAGAGCCCACAGCTACTCTGATACATTAAGAGCCATGCTGGATCAGGCCAGCATCTTGCGGCCCACAGTGGTCAGCCAGCTGCCCCTAGGAAGCCCACAAGAATGTGTGAAGACAACTCTCCCTCATTGTTTCTTCCCAAGACCTGGCATAAAGCCTCTGATCATGGTACATTAGCCACCTGTACACCTCCCAGAAGAGGAAACACATCAACTTTAAATTCCATCCTCTTTTCTGACCCACGGTCTCCAGACTTTGGAGTGTTTGGCCGGAAATGTTTCACCCTCCATGCAATTTCTCTACCAGCTGCTCTGCCTTGTCATGGCCTAGGCAACCTGTGCAGAGATGACCATGCAGTTATTTCTGCAATAGTTATCTGGATAATTATGGTTTCAGAATTCTAACCCCCTTCTCTCTCTGTGTGTGTGTGTGCAACAGTATCACATTGCTGTATCTCTTTTAAGTACACCCAGTTATGAGTAATATAAATCTCACAGGGTGACACCCCATTCTCCTATTTAGAAACTCTATGCAGGATTTCAACAGATCAAGCTTACCCCTTCATTGCATCTCAATTGCATCTCATTGCATCAAGGAAACCTATCATGCAGCATTAAAGGCACTGTATCTTCCTCAGGATCAGAAAATAAATGTGACAGCCTTCACTCTTATAACTACCAGAGAAAAGGTGGATATATTGTACTGACATTGACTGTTCTGTTCGCTAGAGTTGCTGTAATGCTGGCACTGAAAGATTCTGGGTATACTACCGACTCTGAGGATATTCTTGGGAAAGGTGTGTCCTTGGGTCTGGCTATTTCTGAAGACCTATGTTTTAAAAGATCAACTGAAAAGCAGAGTTGCCATACTTTTCATCCGTTTTCTTCCCCTTTTATTGCAAAGATACTGGTTGATTCTCTCGGTTCTGATGGGTGGCATTAGAGGTTGCTGATCTTCTTTCAAATAAAAATGAGAAATGAGAACTTAAATTATTTTCAAATGTATTCAAGACGAAAGCTAGGCAACCACAAGTTCTTGTCTACCTGACATTTTGGATTTCCTGTTAACAGCACCTCAGAATGTAGGAGTTGATACTTTCATACTAACCCTCCCCAGTCTTGCAGCTATTTAACTTTCTGTTCTTATATCCCAGTATATGCCTACCTGTGACCTTCACTTGCCCGGCTCCACCACCCTCTACTGTCTGAAGGTCTCCTGCCCCTTCAAAAGACTGTCTCCCTTGCTGCCCCATATTCTTGGAACTGCCTCCTAGAACACTTGCATGAAACCACCTTCTGGTGCTTCAATCCCTCTTAAAAACTGACTTCTTCCAGAAAACCCTTGGCCCAATCCCCTACTCTCCATATGCTACTGTAACTGAGACTAAACACATGTAAATGAAATAAATGCGTATTCTTGTCTTATTTACTGTGAATCTCCTTCTTTCTGGTTTGTCTCATTCTCAGCTTTATCCTCCTTCCTCCATTCTTAACACTGCTGATTATTATTAAGATTATTATTATTAGCCCTCCCAATATCAAAATCTTCTTATTTTGCCTCTATTGCTGCAATCCATGGCCATAGCTAGACCTAAGGTTTATCCCTGGATTGTCCAGGGGTCAAACCTGTTCATCTAGGTGAGACACAGGAGATGCAGTGCTCAGGCAGGGGCGAACTCTGGATGATCCCAGGATAAACCTTAGGTCTAGCTGTTTCCCCTATTGCATCCACTTTAAGAAAGTCTTTTTTGTTTTTAAATCTCTTTACTCCTTCACTCTCATCTATCTTCCTTCTTTATTTTTTATTTGACTTCCCCACCCCACCCCATTCTTACTTTTCCTCTTGGCTAAACCTCTCTTTACTTCCTCTATTTCATATTTCCTTCCTTCTTCCCTTTCAGCTCTTTTTCTTTAGAATTCACTTTCTATTTTTGACTGTAAACATCAGCTGAAAGCCTGCCTCTTCTCCTGAACTTTTGAGGTATAGACTGGGTTCACCCAACATGTCAACCCACGATGGGTTGTTTTCTGAAACAATCCATGGTGGGTTAACGTGTCATCCAAACCCAGGATGTTTTTATCAAGGCAGGTTGCTTTTCTCAAACAGCCCACCCTGATAACCCATGGTCTGTTGAAGAGGTTGTTTACCCACAATGGGTTCCCATGTCATCTGAATCCCGGTATGCCAACCAATCATGGATAAAGGACATTGGAGAGTGAACCTCTTGGCAAGAGCAGCAGAAATCCCTACTGCTCTTCTCAAGTGAAGCCATTATTACTTTTCACAGTCGAAGGTCTCTTTTATTATTTTTTATTTTTTGCACAGAAACTGGGCTGGTCTTTTGTTTGTTTGTTTGCATTTTCCCAAACCCATTTTATGTGTGCAAATGACCCCTTTAGTGAGTTATGTTTTAAATTTTATTTTTGGGTATTCACAGTTACGCACATGGAGGCTGGGGAATGCTGGGAGTTGTAGGACTTTTTCTTTCTGTCTAAACATGCTAGATTATGGCCTAAAATTTCTACACAAACAGAGAACTGATGCTGACAAATTAAATGATAATTAAGGATGGGGAGCATCTTTGCCTCAGACAGTAAAATGTCTTGGACTAGCCCTGCTTTGATGGGATGAGTATACTGTGATTGACACTACTGCTTAATGGTATTGAAGCACACTGACAACTGTTGGGGCCCATGGGCTCCATCGCACCTACCTTTCCCCCTCCCCCTCCATTTCCTTAGCAAGTCCTTCCCCTATATATTTCTGTGCAAACACAATAGTACAGCAGCCTGAAACTGCACAATTATGGTAAAACAACACAGTATGCTTTCCCCTAAGATCATATTAAACAAGATAAGTGAAGAGACAGTACTATAATTAGTTTCTGGAGAAGTTTGTGGTCAACGTTGACAAGGGGAAACTGACATTGTTCAGGACAGGAAACCTAGACATGCCTACTCAGGAGTAAGAACCATAAAGTTGAATGGGACTGAGTCCTGGGCACGGGTGGCTTCACTCGCCTTCTCCACAGGGTGTTCGCGCGCCCTCTCTCCATCCCCCTTCACAGTTGAGCAGTTGAGTGGAGAACTGCCCTGCCCTCCTCTTTTGTCAGTGAGACCACCCTTTGAAAACATACCCCCAACAAAAAAATGGGGTGGTCCAATATAGTGCAAGGACAACAATACATGGGAGGGAGTAACGGCTTTATTGCGCACAGATTCCCAGTTCCAAAATAAGATGGAAAACGGAGGGGAAGAGGCAAGATAAGCACAGGACATGGATGACGTCATGTGAGTACCGTGCTGCAAAAACACATACCAGGCATGGCGAGAGTGCGATAAATTGTTGGTGTGATGGTGCTCCATGACACATTCCATATATCATTTTCAAACCGGTTTCATGGTGTTATATTCTACTTGGTGTAGATCTGGCCAAGGAACAGTGTACATTCCATTGCTGCATCCAAGGATGTGCAAGTCAAGGTGAATGAATGTGAAAGGCCTCTTCTGGCAGGAGTGTCACCTCCTCTTGCCTGGCAACAGGTTTCACTGCACTAGGCATTGACGTAAGGACAGGAACCACTGGTAAGAAAGTTCCCACTGAGGGTTTTAGAGAAAGGAAGGGGGACTCCCCCCCCCAGCTGCTGATTGTCTTCTGACAGCAGTTCACACACAGTACCCCAAAATTCAAGACCCCTCCCTAGCCTAGAATTTAGCTGCTAGATTTGGTTTGAACAAGCTGTTTGTTTATTCCCTGCAGTGCTGACACCCTGCCATGGCTTCAGTTTGGATACCGAACATCCCACCACTTTCCAGGAAACAGCAACGGGCTTTGGGCAGAGCGTAGTGCAGCTCAGAAGTGGAGCAAATGCGGGGTACGCAACAGCAGTCACTCCAGATCCACGGAGAGCCACATGGTTCTTGTCATCCGGTCCCCTTATGCCATCCCCACCAGGAGTGACACGGTGTGACCCCTGATTTTTTTTGCATGTGCTCTCTCACTCCTACAGGCTGTTTGTGGGTGCCCCGCTGCAAGAGGGGGATGTGAACGAAAGAGGGAAACTCTACAAATGCCAGCATGTGCCAAACAAATCAGGCGGATGCCAGGAGGTCCCTTTGCAGAGTAAGTGATTGACTGGGTGCAGTTTGCTTTCCTGTGGAGTTGCAATAGAGGAAAGGCAGCCAGGACTTGTGGTTTTTCCTTTGAAGCACCCCACCCTGCCCCGCCAAGGTGGCATTTTTTGTGAGTTTGCAACCACACTGCGCATTGTGCAAAAGCGGAAGTTATTACAAAGAAGATAAGAAGATCCATGCTGAACCTAAGGCCTATATCTAGTCCAGCATTCAGTTCCCACACTGGCCAACCAGATGACTATGGGAAGCCCACATGACACGACATGAATGCAATAGCACCTTTCCACTCATAATTCCCGACAACTGATATACCCACTGCTCGCCAGTCCCAGAGAAATGAGTTTGCAAAACAGAGGCGGACTGGGGTATGGGTGTGTATGTGTAGTTCTCAAAACCATTTCTCCTCATATTACTGGGTCACTTTTACAACTCTTTGTTGAACCACTATCACTCTAGAGACCCAAAATAAAGAAAAACAACATCTTCAGTTAAATGACACATTACACAAACTAATTGTGCCATTTTGGCTTGTTGGTTTCAGCATTCCCCAACCTCACTGCCATAGGGAGATAACAGTAAATAAGACCTAAGTTAATGGTTGGTGGATGTGGGTGTGGGTGTAAATAACTGCATGGCTGGGGGATGCTAGGAATTGTAGTCCAACTCATCTGGAGGGTGCCAGGTTGAGGAAAGTTGGGCTAGTCCTTTCGGTGGGCTTTTGATTGACAAGTACATTCCAAAGCAATTCGAATTCCTTAGTTAGAATTTGGGGGATGGGGTTATCAGGCGTGAGCGGCAGTTAAGAGCCTGTGAGGGAAGAGAAGTTAGAACACGCACAGAGAGAGATAATAATTATTTCTCGTCAGGAATTACAGCTAGCTATTAATATGCTACAGAGACTGTTGGTTAATAAGATAATGTCTGTTAGTTCTTTATATTTTTAAATACGTTGACAAGTTCTTCGATGGCCATTTCCTCTTCCTTTTCCAAGAGTCTGCAGTACAGTTTCCACTTATAGCTCTACTCTACCAGGGCATGACATAAAGATTCCTGAAATAATGTATGTGAAGCCCTTTGAAGACTAACAATCCAAACCAATGTGTTCTAACTCCCAGTACATTTAATGGGGCTCTCTCCCAAGTCGTCAGTTAAACATTTATTTGTATAAAATCAAGGGTCAGCACAAAGGCATAAAAGTAAATATGTGTAGGATTGCAGCCTAAAGCACCTTATAAACGTTCAATTACAAGTAAGCGGCGAGAATCACCTCAGCGCGTGTTTCTTCTCCTTTCAGTACCCGACGATGCAGTGAACATGTCTCTCAGTTTGTCCCTCTCCGCCAGTGACTCCCAGTTGCTGGTAAGCAGCAATGCAGACAAGTGGCCTTTCTTTTTAAAGATAGCTTTAGAAACATTGTTTTCTGTTTTACACTTAACATGTTTATTTTATATTTTACTGTGCTATTGTATTTTATGGATTTAAGTTTTGTCTTGTGAATTGCTTAGAGAGCTTCAGCTGTTGGGTGGTATAAAAAGGCAATAAGTAAATAAATAAAATAAAAGGATAATGGTTCTTGGTTCTGCACAGTCCTACTTGTAGATAAATATCATGGAATTGTATAGCTGAAGCCAAGGAACTCCATCAGTTATTCCAACCCTATGTCCTTGGTTGATGCATATCCAACCTTTCCTTAAGAAGCTGCCAGAAAAGTACCAGATGAGGCCTACACTACCTGTAGCAACCTGATGATGTCTGAGAAGCAAGATGGCTCCAGGGTGATAACTCTTGGGCTAAAGGGAGCTTCCAGACAAAGTTTTATTCTGGCAATCATCCTGCCACATTCATGGGATTTTATAGGGGACCAGTTGACATTGTCTTCCTCTCATAACCCTCCTGTGTTTTATGACAAGTTCTTTTAATCTTTTCCTTACTGTACAAAATCTGTTAAGGGGAAAAAATGGAATTGCCTTCTGATTGCTAGTGCTAGGAGGCTTCAGTGTGAAAGCAGCCGTAGTGGCTGTGTTAATGAGCAAAAGCACTGAGAGAGAAACAGCTTCATCACACCAGCATTATACTGTGCATTCACTGCAAATTACATACAAAGGACTCTGATGTTTTCTACTTTATAATGTGCTTTTATTGTGAAGTACTCCGATGCATCCTGCTGAGATTGCGCTGCTTCCCTAAAAGAAGCGCCGAAAATAGAATTGTGGAAAGAGCGACTCTTCTTATTCCCCCACAACCCCAAGGCTAATTTTAACATACTTCCTTGTCCTTCTCCAAACACCCACTGGGGGCGCAGAAGGATGATTTTTAAACTTCAAATTAAACAAACGCTTACATCTACGTAAGTTTTAAAGATAAAGTCATCAAAATCGGCACAGTAGTAGATATTAAGGAAGGCTTTCAGCATAGCAAATTTGAATCGGATTGGGTCATCCGTTGTTTTTTATGATTTTTTACATCCCCCCCCCCCTTAAACCCTTTTCCCGGTATGCAAAGGATCTTAGGAGCGCCGCTGCCCAGGTTGTGATATAGCTAACAATAACAACAACTTTATGCTATGGGGATAATTCTAGGGAAACGGGTATGTGGGATGAAGCTCAAAGGCACCCTTTCAAAAAACAAAACCAGTATTCAGATTGTATCCAAACACAGAAGAGAAAATGTTCTCAATTGCCAGAAAGAAACATGAGTAAGCCCAAAATGTTTCAGAATGATATTTCCTACCTGAGATGCTGCAAATAATATTTCATTTTAATCTTTTGAAAATATGCAAAGAATTCAAAAATATATACCAAGTTGGCAACAGTTCATTTTAACAATGCATCTGAAGTTCCTATAATTCTTATTTTTGCATCCATAACTATTTTTGTTAGTATCTGAAAAGAATTCACCCAAATAAAAATACTAATGGGACTGTCTTTATATTAACATTTGGGTGAATTCTTTTCACATACTAACAACAAAATGTAGAAATAGGAATGTATATTTAATTTGTTTAGTGGTTATGGTTTATAATTGATAGGAACTTTAGAAACAGTTGTTAAAATTAATGGTTGCAACTTATATATATTTTACAGTTTTTAGCATATTTTAAAAATATTAATAATGTTTTGCAATGAAATTTTATCAGCAATCCCTGAGGAATTAAATGTCTTTCCAAAATGCATCAGGCTCATAGAGCATTTTCTGGCATTTTCTCCTTTCCTTGTGATAATGAACACACTACATCAACGCAATCAGGATTGAAAATTCCTGTTGCAGGTTCTGCTGCCACCCTATGGTTTGAACCTCCACCCCATCCCAGCAGACCTTTTCCCATCATGCCTTGCTGTCTTTTCCTGTATCACTAAGGTTGCATACACTCCTTCTTACAACACAAAGCCAGCATTTACTTTCAACCAGTGCTCAACTCCTAGAACTTTGTCTAATCCCAAGGTTTAATTTAGGAATATGTAAAGTCAGAGTTAAAAGACAGTGTATTTGAGGATATGCCACATGCTTTTTTAAAAGCTAAATAATTCTATTGTTTCTAATGCTTTAATCTTTGTAAATCACCCAGAGAGCTTCAGCAATGGGTCAGTATAAAAATGTAATTAATAATAATAATAAGTTCCCCACTCGCCATATAAAGTATCTGAAGACTAGTGCACAAGACTTTAAAATCAAGTGGATGTGTGGGTTCTGTAAAGGTTTGAACATCAACACCTTTTTTAAAAAAATCGCTACTGTGTCTGATCACTGCTATCCATTTCCCCTTGGTTCCACAGGTGTGTGGTCCCACAGTGCATCAGACGTGTGGGAAACACATATACCTCAAGGGCTACTGCTTTCTCTTGGACCAGAATCTGAGGCTGACCAAACGCTTTCCTGAGCATCTGCCAGGTAAGATCTATGAAGAAGGACTGAGTAAAGTCAAAAATCAGCAGTCAAATGAAAGGATAGTTACAAAGGACAGTGAGATCAACGAACACGCTGGCATAATTTTCTACAGCAGGGATGAGGAACCTTTTTTGGCCTGAAGGCTGCATTGGCTCTGGCAAGCACTTTGAGAGAGCCACATGCCAGCAGTGGGCAGGGCCACAGCCTAAAGTTGTCAGGGCCACCACCACTGCTGGCAGGCAGCCCCAACAAGCTTACGTGAACATATAGTCACCATTCATATATACAAACATCTGGCTTACAGATGTAAGCCAGGTCTAAACCTTGTGTCAAATCATTACGAACGTGGAATAAGAAGAAGTGGGCGTAGGATTCTTGCAGCTTTAGAACACATTCCTAACCATGTCTACTTGGGAATAAGTACTGATTTCAATTAATTGGGGCCCATCTATACAGGGGATTTATTCTGGTCCTACTGCGCTTCTCACACAGTCATTACACATGATGTCCCCTCCTTCTCTGCAGCAACTCCAGATTTTCATGCTATTTTTGCAAAGTCATTTTGTGACGGATTTTCCTGTCATGCTAGCTTCAGTGAGGGTTGGCAGTTTGTGTGACCTTAACTAGTAATACTGGCTCCAGTGCTGACTGAGGGGATGTCAAGATCTGGGATATGGGCGGCAGGGTCTCTAGGCAGGAACGCTGGGGCCGGGACGGAACCGGCTGGTTCAGTTGGAAGACTGGTGGAGCAAGCTGAGGGTGAGGCACAGGTCTCGGGCGGCAGAGTCCAACAGAGGGCCAGAGACAGATCCAGGAAACAGGCACAAGGTCAGACACAGGTTCAGAATCCAAGCAGGGGCCAAAGGCAGGAAATAAGCCCAGTCAACAAGCAGGCAAGGTCCGAGCAGGGATCAAGGCAAGAAGCAAAGTCCAAGAGGAACAGAGTCCAAACAAGGGCCAGAGGCAAAAGTCAATGGTCAAAGGCAAAGCAAGGTTCAGGCACATACCAGGTAGTGAAGGGGCCAGAGGCATGGTCAGGACAAGCAAGAGGTCCAGCACAGTGAGGCAAGATCTGAGGTAGCAGATGATCAGGAACTGGCTACAGCTAGCACGAGAGACTGTGTTGCTGTGGCAAAGGCTGAAAGTGAAATGCAGCTCTTATATAGGCCTTTCCTGGCAGCTCCCAGCTGTTCCGTATGAGCCTACCTGGGAGTGCCTGCTGGTCTGGGCCTGAACCCTGCAAGGCTTTACCAGCCAGGGCTCGCATCCTGCAAAATCCTACAGCTGGTTATATACAAAGCTACCGCCAGATGGTGCTGCAGGACAGATCCTGACAGGGGAACAGCCTGATAGGAGGAAGGGAAAGTTACATAATCAAAGGGTGGACCCGAAGAGGGGCTTCGCCTTCTGCTGATTATGCTTTGCTTTCCCCCAAATGAGCGCACTTAAAATCAGCCCACTGAAAACATGTCTCCTCTGAAGTAATTCCCATTGTCTTCCATTGCATGTAGCACAGAAATGGAAAGAGCAGTGGGGAAGGGAATTGCTTTGTTTCAAATCTCACTCATCTGAAGGTGTGGGCATGCGTGCCTTTAAAAGCATGCTGAAAACATCCCGCTAAACATGTCTATTCTGAAGTAATTTCCATTGTCTTCCATTGAACTTACTCAGCACAGAAGCAGAGGAAGGGGTGGGGAATTCCTTTGCCTTTTGTTTCAAATCTTGCTCATTCAGAGTTGACAACTTGCGTATAACTTTATTTTCTTGATGCCACAAGACTCCACCCACATATACCTGAACTAATGCAATTTCTAATGCAGTCTTCCACACAAAAGTGGCCCTTTTATTTAGTCTACACTGCTTTAATTGGCTAAGTGTGCCACTGGACAAGCAAATCCAATATGATGAAAATGCAGTTTTAAACTGAATCGCATTGGACAACATCTCCATGTAGATGGGCCCTGGTAAAAATATTGGCCCGCCCTCCTATTTATAAACATGCATTGAAAAGTTGAGAATTTTTAAAAACATTCTAATTGTATAATGAGACAACATGATGTTAAGTTAGCTCCATGATTCTGTGCCCTCTAAACTTTCCCCCTCATTTTCAACTGTTTCCTCCACTAGAATGCCCCAAACGGCTCACTGACATAGTTCTTCTGATAGACGGTTCAGGGAGCATTGCAAGAAATGATTTCTCACAGATGAAGACATTTATATCTGAGGTCTTGAAGCGTTTTCAAAATACCAATACGCAGGTAAAAGTTTTGGTTCTGTATCTTGTAACACAGTCACGATCCTTCAAATGATTCTTCCATTTGCATGGACTTTAGTGTTCCTTATGAAATATTTTCCCATCATCCACTACAGCTGATTTTCTTCCTGTGAATTCCCCACACTGCTTATCTGTTTTATATTGTTCCCTCTGACCTCCTATGATTTGTGTCTCCGTGGAAAAAGACAGCTGGGTGGCATAAATCATGGTAAGTTACGTTAAGACATGTATACAAGTGCTCAACCACTCTCCCAAAAGGAGCAAAAAAGAAGCACTTGTATTTTGATGCTCGCAAGCACTTGAGCCAATAAAACAGTGGATTTGTTAAACAATTAAAATGGCAGCAGAACTAGTAGGGGAACATTTTCCAAACAGGTCATGGAGAGGACAAACTTGTAGAACATGTCATGGCAGAGTACCGGACAGACAATGGTGAGAGGTGTTCTCCTATACTCCATCCAACAACATCACAAACCAAAAGTGGAGTTTCAATAGTTCGAGTTCAGAGCTGAAAGAAGTGCACTACAATTGCAAAAACCAAAACTAAGCAAACCCCATTTTTAAGTGTGAGTACCAAAAGATAAAGAGGAATGCTGCTGGTTATAGAAATGGTTCCAGAAAAACGTCGTCTCGATTCTCATGGAAAAAATGAACCACTGAAGCACCCACATTTTGCCAGCATGTTTCAGCTGTACCTCCTGTCATCCACAAGGCAATATGGTTCCCTATTGAGTGCTATAAATAGCCCTTCTGCTGTTTATATACCTGATCATTTATCTTGGGCCTCTTAGATCTCTTTCAATTCACTTCTGTCTCTGATTCACTATTTGAATGTGTTGCAATGTCAACCCATTCTCTTTCTTCATAACAACATGGTATTACTTGGAAATAATGGCTGTCCATCCATCTATTCACACATTCCAGTTCCTATCCTGACACCATTATATGCTCAAAGTGGGTAATAACAATGGAGAACTTCTTGTCTGTATCAAATATAAAGTTAATTCTCTGTTCACAACTTCCCTCCAAAACTGAGCAATACAATGACAGAATAGAGTTCATGGGATACAGTTCCATCCACCTCTGCCCATTTCTTGAATACATCTCAACAACACAGGAAATCACACCGTATCAATTTCTGTGAGTTCTAAGGACTGCTATGGTGGCTACAGTCCTGTAGCACTGTAAGGCAGTGAGCCCTCCACACATTCAGATTTGGACTTTTAGACCTCCCAATCAAGAAGTGTGTAATAGATGAGATGCTAGCCCCAAATTTAATAGCATTTGGTCAGACTTTGTGGAGATATCTGAAACATACATTCCTGTGTCCATGCACATGACCCACCTTAACTCCCACTCTCTTCTCCTTTCCTCTCTTTCCTTCTTTTTTCATTTCCTCCCTTCTCATTTCTGTTTTGTTATGCATCACCTGCCAACTTTGCCTGGATGAATATGTGTGTACACACACATACACTCGTCATCCCCCATTCACACACCACCTCATTCACCCACAGAGTGGGTTCCCATGATGGTGCAAACCCAGTCACAGACATTGATCTAGTTCACTCGAGATGACAACCCACCATGGGTGATCATCCATGATGGGCTGTTGTGTCATGTGAACCCTGCAAGGCAATTTTATTGTGGGTCTCTGGGAATGGCTAAAGAGCTGCCCAGCCAGAGCAGCAAAAAATCCTGCCACTCCTCACAATCTCACTTGTGTCGCTGCCATTCTCCCTCATCCCTTCTCAGCACCCTCTGCCCCAAACCCCTAAAAATTGCAAGGAAAAGACACAGAGAGTGTCCCAAACACATTTACGTTTTCTTTTTCATTTTTGGTCCTGCGCAACTGCGCAGGAGTGAATAACAGCTGCCGTAACATTTCCACTATTCCCCCCTCTGTGTTACTCCTATGCCATGACATTTGTGTACGTTTCCTGCTCCTGCTCACTGCTCTGTAACCCATATCAAAATGTGACAGCTAGCAACTGAGGGAAGCCACAAGCAGGAAGGGAGGAGCCAAAAGTGGCTGGAGAGAAGGTGTTTGGCCAGCAGATGTTCTTACTTTGGGAGTGGGTGGTGTGCTTACTTTAGTGTAATGTGAATCAGCTTCTTTTTTTTTTTTTTTTTAAAGTGTTCACTAACTGTCAATATAAGTGCTGAAGTGGAAGATGGGAATACAGGGATGCTTCGCTAAATAATGGTGGACTTGTGCAACCTCAAAAGTCCCTGGGGGAAAGAAAGATGCATTTATAAGCATAGGGGTGTGCAAGGGGTGTGCCGGGTGTGCCCAGGCACACCCTAATGTCTCAAGCAATAAATGCTGAATTAAGAGGGGGCACCGAGTAGGGTTCCAGAGGGAGATCCAGACGCAGCAGGAACAGTCCTCCGGCTGTGCTCTGGCTGCTCCACTGCCCTGCCCCCAACAGTGCACCATTGCTCCCAGCAGCAGGAGTGAAAAGGAATCGCTCTGCCTGGAGCCTCTCTGCAGTGAGCCATGCTTCAAAGAGGCCAGGAGAAGTGACCGCAAAGGCTCATATTGGCCTCTTAAGCCCCTCCTCTGGCCAGCGTCACCACAAAGCCCCACCAATGCTGGGGCTTGAGGAGCATTTCTTCATTCCTCCCCTCCCCCCCCCCACACACCTGCAACAGCCCTCCCGCAGTCAGGCAAGCTGAATGTAGAGTAGGGCATCCGTGTCTACAGTGTTTGATAAATAAATGAATAAAATAATGTCCTTTATGATTGAGTATTCAGTAAACGTTCACCTTTTTTAAAAAAGGAATCCCTGGGTGCACACCCGAATGAAATGTGTTGCATACGCCGATGTTTATAAGGGCTCAATAAATTCATTCCATTTGGCAAGCTGATGCTGGGGGTGGGGACTTTCCTTCAGTAGCCAGCCATGCCTTATTCAAATAAAAAAAAATCAGAGCACAAATATATATATATATATATATATATATATATATATATCACATAAAATCCCATGAAGCCACATTTTCATAATGTGAATTAAAATTACTCTTAATGCTCTCATCAAAAGCAAGTCCAAACAAGAAGGTCTTTCTGGAAAATAATTAAGCTGAGACTTAGGTGAGCTCATGCCTGGCTTACTGGGATTTCACAAACCAGAAGCCCTTATGTAGTGCTTTGACAGATACAGAGCATCATCAGATGAGCGTTTTATTGCACACTCGTTACTCCCTACTTACGGATGTTTGCAGGTCCTTTTGATAATGATGTCCACCTCCTATGTAGCTCCCACTCCTTCTTACCTTCTTTCCATTACAAAATATACCCCTTTATATCCGTGTTTTTTTTTAAACGAAATGCGCCACCATTTCCTGCGGTGTGCAGGAAAAATTGTGCGATAAAATGGCCACTGAATGGGCTGCGTAGTCATTGTTTACTTCCTCTTTCTTCCCCTGTGTGCAGAAAGAGGAAGTATCCTAGGACAGAAGTGGGGAGGAAAACAATGGCAAGGAAACACAATTTCCCCCATCTGATGATGTTCATAGTGTTTAAGTTTATGTGAGTGAGGCAAACCTGAAAGCCAAACATAAAAAACACTACAAGAAAATTATATAGTTGGACTTCACAATTCTGAAAACTTCATAAAGCATGTCTGAAAAAGGTCTCATATCCAGAGTTTCCTCCATATCCAGGTTGTATTATGTCATCAATTCTGCCAAGGGAAAACATAAATTGGATCTGGGCACAGGATTCACCTCCTGAGAATGTCAGCATTTCATTTGTAAAGAAAGTTTCTAACCCCTAGGCTTAAAAATAGATGGATAAATCCTGTTCACATCTGAAATGCCAAATGGGAATTATCAGGAATTCCATGGCCAGGACTGCTCTTTAGTCACTCGAATAGCATTTTGGCCCTCCTCATATCAGAAACTGAATATATTAATGAAAATTGAGGCAACTTGTTTACTTTGCATAATTTATAACAGTTGGAAGTTCAGCTTTTCTTACCACAAAGTTTGGATTCCAAAACTTTGATTTGTGGTGTTTTTATTCAGCCCAGAGTTTAAACTTTTCCCAAAAAGGAGACAAATGGGTACAGTCAACATATATTATTTCCCTAAATATATCTAAATCTTTCCCTCAGTTTCCACTAGCTGTGTCTAACAACTCTCTCTGTCTCTTTCTCATTTTAGTTTGCCTTGTCCCAGTACTCTAACCTCTATCAAGAACAGTTTGACTTCCTTACGTTCCAGAGAACCCCAAATCCTGATGTACTAATTAGACAAATCCGGCAATTGGGTGGGCAGACTTACACAGCTACATATATCCAGAAAGCAGTGTAAGTAATTTCCTTTTTGTTCATCTGGTTCCACATGAAATGCTGGTTGCTTCCACACTAACCATTTAGTCTGAAATGACCATCTTTCATTCACACACCCTTTAAAAAGAATCCTGATAATGTAGCTTTCAAATCATTGCATTCCATAGTTCTCTGCATTGTCCTGTCTTTTTTTCAGGTCTAATTTGTGGTGATTCCACCATGCCACACCACACTATCCAACCCTGCCCCATCCCACGCAAATGCAATTGCAGCACCATCCTGTCCATCCCTATTGAGTCTTTTCAGGGCTACTGTGCCTTTACTGAGAAGCTTCCTTCTTGGGTGTTCCTCCTCTAATTACTTCCTGAATACTTCCATAAGATGCAAATTGGTAGTATTTGGTCTAATTCTTAGAATTCCATAATGGGGATAGAATTTCACAGAGTAAAAGTAAAGTAAAGTCAGTACAGTATACTATCAATTTGCATGGTATGTTTTTGCAGCGAGGAAAGTCATATGTCTGTACATGTGAGGTTCAGAACCACAAATTATTTTAAAGTAGTACCCAGAGTTTTCCTTAGCTGTGGGAGGATGCTCTAAAATTAAGCTATATCCTACACTGAGATTTTTGCATGTATGCTGGTACCTGGTCCAGATTTGGAACTTGTGGTGGAGGGAAGTGATTTATTATTTGTATTTACTCATTTTATTGATAGGTTGTTTTTTTCATAATTTATTTGCATTTAATACTTATTTGTATTGCCGTTTATTTTTTCAATTTTGATTTGTGTGTCATGCTTTCAGAATTTGATTTTTGTGTTATGTTTATAGAATTTGGAAGGAAGGAAAGAAACTGTTTATTATTTCTCGTTCACATTTTTTCCAGACGTGAGCTTTTTGTCCAAGCTAAAGGATCCCGCAGTGATGCCTCAAAGATTCTCATTGTGTTAACAGATGGAGTGAAATACGGAGACCCCCTGACATACACCACTGTGATACCAGAGGCTGCCGAAGCTGGCATCATCCGTTTCGCCATTGGGGTGAGAAAGTTAGCAAAGAAATCCTCAAAACGTTGGAAGGAAATCAGAGCAGGACTCAAAACATAAAGGAATGCTTACCAGATTGGAGCAGGGTAGCCAACTTTTTTCTAGGCTCATTTTTCCAGCAGCTAGACCTGCAGATATTAGTAGGTAACTACCTGCATACTGTGAAAATCTTCACTTGTTCATTTCAGCAAATCAAGCTGCCCCTAAAGGCACAAAAGCAGGCTGGGTCATTTTCTTCTGATCAGTTGGCAACTTTTAAGTTGAAACAGTGTGGATGGAGTGAATAGAAGGAAATGTATTCTCTTTCTCTCGAACCTTCCAACAAAATTCCTTTCTTCAATATGCCTGGGATGCTGCCATTTATTGATTGATTTCATTTGTACCTGCCCTTCTACCAAGGAAAATGGCAGCTTAAAATCTTTGTATATTGTTTTTAAGTGTTTTTATCTCATGTGAACCGGCCAGAGAGCTTCGGCTATGGGGCGGTATACAAATGCAATAAATTATTATTATTATTATTATTATTATTATTATTATTAGAACTTGATTAAAATAATAATAAAACAGTGCATTAAAATACTATAAAAACACAGCAGCAGCAGAATAAAACAACATCCAACCTGCTTACACTGTAAGCTTCATCCTACGTATTTGTTTCCCTCGAATTATCCCCTACAGCGCTAAGCTGTAACCGTTGTTATTGTTGTTACCAGGCGGCTAGATCCTTTGCATACCAGGAAATGGGTTTAAGGGGGGAAATGTAAAAAAATAATAAAAAAACAATGGATGACCCAATCCGATTCAAATTTGCTCTGCTTAAAGCAGAGTAATATCTATTACTGTGCCAATTTTGATGTCTTTATCTTTAAAGCTTATGCAGATGTAAGCATTTGTTTAATTTTTCTTCAAATCCTGCTCCTGCGCCCCAGTGGCCAAATGATACGCTCAACAAATGATACGCTCAAAAACTAGTAGCAAAATATTGCACTTCTTTTGGTTAAGAAGCGCAATAAAAGCAGGATGCATGGGAGTACTTCACAATAAAAGCAGATTATAAGCTGGAAACCGTCAGAGTCCTTTGCACGCAATTCACAGTGATTGCACAGTATAACGCTGGTGTGATAAAGCTCACTAAAGGCCATCTTGAATAAAGCAGTTTTTGCCTGCCAATGGATGGAGAACAGAGAGGGAGTGAACCTACCCTCCCTTGGCAAGAAGCTCCAAAGCCTGGGAACAGTCATGGAGAAGACATCTCTACTACAAGCTCCTCTGAAGATGGCAATATCGAATGATGGGCCTTTCCTGAAGAACTTAAGTCCCGGGCAGGCTCATATGGGAAAGACATTTTTTTTCAAAGTATGGTTTTTTCTGGGTGCCAGGAAGAGAGGACAAGAAAGAGGTGGAGGAGGGAGGTGGAGAAGTGAGAGAGAGAGAGAGAGAGAGACACTTTCTCCTCACGTGCCACCTCAGCCGTATAAGTGGGTGAGAGTGGGAGGGAGAAAGTCTTCAGCTCCAAGTACAACCCAAGCTAGAGAAGAACTATGGAGGAAATAGACCCAGTTCAAAATTGAGGTGTGCATTACTAACATGCCAAATTCAAATTCTAAACAGGATAATTATGAAATTTGTCAGTATCGCTATTGAGAATACGTTTCATTCTCTGCTTTGCTCCTTCTCTCCTTCCCTGGCATGCTGCAAAGGTGGGGAAAGCATTCAGTAAAGACACCGCCTATGAAGAGCTTGTCACTATTGCCTCTGCACCGGCCTCAGACCATGTCTTCCGGGTGGACAATTTTGACGCCCTCCATGACATCCAGAACAAACTTCAAGATAAAATTTTTGCCATTGAAGGTACCAAATCCAGCAGGTGGACCTGGGCCTAGAGATAATGCTAAGATCTGTGGCTCTGACAGGCAGTTGTAAGACTGGACCTCATCCAGTCTGTGTTTCGTGGATTATACCTTAGTGAAAATGCACTTGAAGTCTACTAGGCTCTGGATCCCAAAATTACAACTGTCATGAAGGCTGTTTTGTGTAGTATTATTGCCTATTCTATATGAGTAGTTATCAGGGGATATTGGGGAGGAGATGAAACAGAAGTCTACCTATCTGATCTCAATTATACCTGTCTACTGATATCTCTATCCTGCCATTTCCTTCTGTGGAAAATATTGGGTCAAATCCAGTTTTAGTCATACTTGGTGTAAAAAGCTATTGAAATAATTAAGACTTAAGTTAGTCATTTCTAAATTAAGTCCCATTGATTTCAGTGGATCTGCATGAAGCATGACTGGTCTAAATCCTACCCATTGTGTCATTGGGGACAGGAGATTATCAGCAGATAGATATGTAAGTGAATTGGGAGATCTATGAGCAGGAATGCATGTCACAATGACAGCAAAAGACAATATTGGAATGTACATCCAATTTGCGCCTGTACTCTGCAAACCAAGGTTATCAGACACATTTCCATGGATGGCCAATATAGGAGCTGTTCACAGAACATGCTAACCCATACTCAGTGTGTTGCCTGAACCCAGGACATTTTCTGCAGGGTGGCTTGTTAACCACCCTGAACAACCCAAAAACAAACCATGGATGCTCAGGGTGGCTTTTTCAAGAAAAATAAGCCATACTGCATGGTTACCAGGGTCTCCCAGGGAAAGAGCAAAGGGTTATGGTGAGGGGGCATATTTAAGGGGACACACTATTTCTGCTTGGCTTGAGAGCTTGCTATTTGCTCTGCCACCTTTACCTCTCCATGGCCATCAGGCTCCACCCAGAAGCACCAGGCTGAGTTGATCTCTTCTTCTGACCACCCAGCTGCAGTCCACTGCCCCATCATGACCCACAAGGCTCCACCTCTATCCCATCAGGTTTAGGGTTACCTAGGGTGACCATATGAAAAGGAGGACAGGGCTCCTGTATCTTTAACAGTTGTATATAAAAGGGAATTTCAGCAGGTGTCATTTGTATGCCTACAGCACCTGGTGAAATACCCTCTTCATCACAATAGTTAAAGATGCAGGAGCCCTGCCCTCTTTTGTATCTGGTCATTCTAGCTAAAGAGGGCAGGGTTCCTGCATCTTTAACTGTTGTGATGAAGAGGGAATTTCACCAGGTGCTCCAGGAATACAAATGACACCTGCTGAAATTCCCCTTTCAATACAACTGTTAAAGACATAGGAGCCCAGTTTTTCTTTCCATATGGTCACCCTAATCCGGTTCTCAGGTTCTGTCCCCAGCATTTCAGGGACTGAACCTGGCAGCCCTATGTACCTCTGTCTTTCCTCCACCTTTCCCCTGCAGGTACAGGAGTCCAAAACAGCAGCTCTTTCCAGTTAGAGATGTCCCAGGATGGATTTAGCACCTTGCTGAGCCCGGTAAGTCAATGCCCTTGGGGAATCAGTTGGAGAATGGACTGTGCAAACTGGGCCATGCGGGACTCCAGTGTTTGAAGGGCTAGGTAAAAGAGATGTTTGCAGAGTTAAATCCCCTCGGCGGCTGACCTGGAGGTTTTCAAACAGAGGAGAGATTGGCACAAGATTTGGTCTATCCAATTCAATTTTGAAATGGCTTCTGAAGTCCTAATTTGTCCAGACTTGGAGAATGCATGTTTTTAAAAATATCCTAGTGTCTTAGGAAAGGAAGCAGGATACAACCCTACATTTTGGGGTTATTTTCCGTCTCGGTTACCATCATCTCTCCTTTGCTGGTATGATGCTATCACCTCTTCAATTCTTTTCGGTGGTTTAGGGAAGTTCCGTGTTGGGGGCAGTAGGAGCCTATGATTGGTCTGGAGGGATTTTCCAATATGGAGAATTTGGCAGTTCAAATTTCATCAATGTAACCAGCTCAGCAAAGGATATGGAGGATGCTTATCTTGGTAAGAATCAAAATCAATTTTTTTCTTCTCTCCTGTGCTCTTGGGGCTTTTAAAAAAACAAACAAACAAAAAAACTTTTGTAAGTGTTTGTCCAATTGGTGGGATTTCGGAGCAGCCCTTACAGAAAATGTCTCTTTGGAAGAGGGAGTACTGAAAGTTTATGATGTAGGGGGTCGACTCAGCCTTCCATCCTCCTGAGGTCGGTAAAATGATTACCCAGGTAGCTGGGGGAAAGGTAATCACGGCCAGGGAAGGCAACGGCAAACCACCCCGCTATAAGGCCTGCCAAGAAAACATCAGCGAAAGCTGGCGTCCCTCCAAGAGTCAGTAATGACTCAGTGCTTGCACGAGAGGTTCCTTTCCTTTCCCTAGGTTGAAAGGGTGTTAAGAGGAATGTACAAGCAAGTCCGCAGGTGGTACTACCTTCATGGTAACATGGGTCTTATCCCGGCCCGGCCCTGCCATGCAGCACAATGAAGTGACTTGCTTCAGACGGCACCATGAGGAGGGGGTGGAGGAAGACAGCAACTAGTGCCTGGCTAATGCAGCAAGACGTTTTAAAGTGGTAGTAGTGGGTGGGGATGGGGCACTTGGGGGCTGTGTCAGGCAGAAAAATGTCTTAGGATGGCACTGGTGTTTTCTTCCAACCACCACTGCTGTTTTCCAATATATCCTGTGCCAGACTAAACTGTCTTTAATCCCTAACCTGACAGGTTGTTTGCAAAATGCACTGGTAAACCGACTTGTGAATTCTGTATGTTGTTCCCCAACAACAACCACTCTGTATCAAAGCTTAAAGGGGCAATGTCTCCACTTTGTATAACGTCGTGAATCCAAATCCTTCCATAATTCCTTGTGTGAAGAAGAATGGTCTTGGGGCAATTTGTACTGCCTTGGACCTTTGCGTATTGCACATAGTGGCTGACATTGTGCAGGTAGATTTTGTCTTGCCCCAGAACCATCCCAGAAGCAGCTGCAACTTACTGCTGGTTGAGGATACCCTTTAGAAACCTTAAACAGAGGTAGCTACACTTTATCTTCTCACCTGTTTGACTACCTTTGCATGTGTGTGTGTTCCCCTGGCAGGTTATTCAGTGCAGGCAGTTCGAACGGGCAACTCGATTAGCTACGTGGTGGGGGCCCCTCGTTACCAGCATGCCGGCAGGGTCATTTTGTTCAGCGATGAAAATGGGGCGTGGAAGCCAAAATCAGAGCTGTCTTCAAAGCTGGTAAAAAGACTTCAGGATAAGCTGCAGGATAAGACTTCAGGATAAGAACCAGTGAACTGGAGGGGGAAGGGAAAGGGGCGAGTGGGGCGAGTGCAGTGGTGATCCCAGGAAGCGCGAGCCAGCTCAGGTCAAAAGATAAACAAGGCAAAATAACGCAATAACGCATGCATGTGAAAGTGACCAGCACTTGATGCGCTAATGAAACGGAGGTCAAAATCGTGAGTGCATACCAGGAAAAAAAGTAGGCGTGATGGAGCTCTGAGGGAACCCATCAGGAGATTAAGGGGGCAGCCAGGCTGAAGGGGCTGATTTGTATGTCTGTCTGTTTGTGTGGGTTCTCTGTGGGGTGGGTGGTTTTGTGCCTCTGTTTTTGCCTTTTTGCCACGCCAGTTTTGTATTTCTGAGAAATGGGTATTTTGTTGGAGCAGAAAACTGGATTCAGAGAGGTTTTGTTTTCTGGGATTCAGACCCCCTTGTACAAAGCTTTGTGTTCTAGTTTCTTGTCTCCTAGCCACACCATTTTTGCCTTCTGTGAAATGAGTGTTTTGCGACTGACCACATCCACATACCAGCCATTTTGTCTTGGTACCCACAACGCTTCCTCAATATTCCAAATGTGCTCACTGACTCAAAAAAGATTGGGGGTGCTGTATTAGTTCAAATGTGGGTGTGTTTTCTTAGCTTTTGATAAATAGAGTTGTTGGCCATGTGGTCAACAAACCAGAAAGAATTTCTGTTGCAATTGTACCCACATCCCGCAATTATGTCAAAACATTTTATATTCCATTTTAAATCTTTATAGGCACCACAGCAAAATTATTTTTTCAGCTATTTACAGAGTTTGTAAAAGAATTTGAATGTCTGTGTGTAGGTAGTTGTACACAAGCAATTGGTTATATTTTCAAAGCAGTTTAGTGTCATGGCTCCAAACTTGGGAATTCTGGGCAGCGTAGTCCTATGAAACCTCCAGCAAGGTCTTAAAATTTCAGTTCCCAAAGTACTTTGAGAGGAAACCATGACAGCTAAATTTGTAATATGTAATACAGGCCTTAGCTAGACCTAAGGTTTGTCCCAGGATTGTCCCGGGGTCGTCCCTGCCTGCTCCTGGGATCCCCTGTGTGTCATTTACATGAACAGGGATGACCCCGGGACTATCCCAGGATAAACCTTAGGTCTAGCTAAGGCCAGTGATCAGCAGTTGCACCACATTTGGGTTCCTTGGAGGAAAAAAGGTGGGATATAAATGCAAAAATAAATAAATAAATAAATAAATAAATAAATAAATAAATAAATAAATAAATTTCAGCTAGAGCTTCTTCTGGTTCAGTTCCAGCCCAAGCAATGGTTGGGAGACCCCAGTGGATGGGGACAGGGAACAGAGGAGAAGAGACAGGGGAATTGGCCAAGGACAGGGAGATCAAGCAAGGGATAATTTTTAACAATGAAAACTTTTCAGCCCCCCCAGATTGGCTCGTACTTTGGGGCTGCACTTTGCTCTGTGGACCTTGACAGAGACACCAACACGGACCTGGTTCTCATTGGTGCTCCCATGTACTATGACAGCGTGGCAGGTGGGAAGGTCCACGTCTGCCACAGACAGGTAGGTGAAAGAGGATGCTGAATCGGTCTGTGTGGCACAAGGCAGTACCAAGGGCAGCTATGTGGGGCAGCTATAGGGTGAGGACAGAATCCAATGTAAGGGAGATGGGAGGTGCTCTTTTTTCATCAGGGGCTCCAAAGTGGCTTGCCAAATGGAAACAGTGGCCCAGTTTGCATGATCACTGGGTATTTAACAAGCCATGGTGATTTGTTAATCCCCTTGCGCGTGCTGGGTGATTTGCATCATTACCCTCTCCAGGCGTGGCTTCTTATGTTGTCTAAACCCAGAGAGGGTGGCTTGTTGGGGGTGGTTAACAAACCATCCAGGACCCATGGCCTATTGAAGGGTTGTGGGGTGGTTAACCAACCCTAACAAGCCACTCTTGCCAGGATCGGCCAATGCAAGAAGCTTCAGCAGCAGGGATGTGAGTTGGCAACCTGCCGCCCTTGGGTAATAAGCCACAGTGGGTTGAGGTGATCATGCGAACCAGATCAGTGAAGGGGGGCAGAAGGAAAATTGGAAGGTGCCGGTTATATTAAACCCAACAGCCCACTGCTGAAGTAGCTCGTTTCCTCTGAGTCTGATCCCCTTGTGGCACCAGGGGGTGTCGTAGAACAGTGCCTGGGGCTCAAGAGGGTGGGACCACTTTCACCCAAGTTCTTATTCCAGCCACACAACTGTTCCCTTTCCTTCTTTGCCAGGGGGACACGTTTCTCTGCAACAAGGAATTGAAGGGGGAGGCCAAACACCCCCTGGGCCGCTTTGGAGCCAGCATAGCGGAAATAGGTGAAATCACTGGGGACCGATGGACAGATGTGGCAGTTGGGGCTCCAATGGAGGAGGAGAATCGAGGAGCCGTGTACATATTCCGGGGGAGCAGCAGATCCATCAAGCTGGCCTACAGCCAGGTGAGGCCACTGCTTCCTGCCCTCTTCACCCCGCTGCCAGGGGCACAGGCCTCTGCCAGGTCCCTATGCAGCCTTATTCTTACGGGCAGCACAATCTCCCTTCCTCACTCCCTTTCTCCTGTCCACAGCGCATCCCAGGCTCTCTGCTTTCCAGCGGGCTTCATTACTTTGGCCAGGCCATTGGGGCTGGTTCGGACCTTACAGGAGACGGACTCCCAGACGTAGCCGTGGGGGCTGAGGGGCAAGTGATGCTGCTGAGGTGAGGAGCATGGGGTCTGGCACTGGCCACTTTTGTGTGTGTGTTTTTTAAAGGCTTTCTATGTGCACGCTCTCTCCCTGGAGTGCTACAGCAGACAGTCCTCCGTCTGTCTCATGAAGATATAAAAATAGACCCCTAAAGTAAAGGAACACTTTTAAATGGATCTGTAAAACAGCCTGGTCATAGGGAGGGGAAGCAGTTGTGTCAGTCACAAGCAGGAATGCTGAGGAAACTCAGGACGGTCCCAAAACATGTTGGTGCCTGAGGTGGAAAAACAACACCATGGCATTCCTCCCCGCCCCCCCCGAAATACAGTAATTATCACAGTTTACTGGGAAACTCCCCTGTGCAAGCTCTCATTAATGTCAAAAGGGGGAGAAGCCCCATGGGTCAGGTCTCTCTGCTGCCCATCATGACACTCCACATCTGCTGCTTAAGGGAGCTGCTTGACTCTTTGCCCGACTTTGTCCCATGCAGAAGACAAGTGAAGAAATTGCATTTCCCTTGTAATGCAGGGAAAATGTAATATATCAGCAACCAAAATGTTTCCTTGAGTGTGAGTGTGGGTCCCCACACAGCCCAACAAATGTGTAAATTGCCCATGTGGCAACTGTTTGGATAGATCCTTCCTTATGCGCTTTGCAAAATATAAGCCACAGTTCTACAGTCCAGATGGCAGTTTCTCATACTCCTGGGTGATCCCAAGCTCTCAGAGTGGCTACCAAATGGCTCAGTATCTCCCTCCGGCCCATACCAATTCTCCCCCTGCTCTGTCTGTAACAGGTCTCGCCCTGTGCTCCAAGTAGTGCGCAGGATCACCTTTGCCCCATCTGTGATCCCCATCTCTGCCTTTGAGTGCCAGGGCCAGGATGTACTGAACAAGGAGATCAGCACGGCTAACATTTGCTTAAACATCAAGGTGGACCCTCGGTTTACACAAGGTAGGCCCACAGGTCTTGAAGGGGATATGTTTGGCTCGGGTGCTGGCAGCCACAGGATGCCAAGGGTGGCCCTCTCCCCCATACCTAAAGCATCAGGACAATAGATAAGATGGCGCGTCCCATCGTTGAATTACACATACTTACCCTATTCCTGTAGCTTTTCAAACTGTTCCTCGGATCCTTTACATCATTCAGGCCCTCATTAGGGGTTACTTGCAGATGAGAAAATTGGTGATAGCTTGCTTACCACTACTGGTCTTCTCAAGCAATGTACACCAGAAGGGAATATTGGGGCACATTCTAGTGCGTACATTTGGTTGTGAGGCAACAGCAAGGCCCTAAAGATCTGGACAGCACCCCTCATGCGCTAGAACATGACCTAGTCTTTTCTGCCGTGCTGTGGGATAATTTCTCGGAGGACAAGAAAGTTTGAAAACTACTGCCTTGTTTTGATGTGAGCCCCTCATTAAGTCCAGCACCCCCTGAGAGGCTGGAAGAAAGGTCATTAGCAAGAAAGTGATCCCCAAATAAGGCCTAGGCAATGTTGTGGACTTCCTAAGTGTAGTGTCCTGTTAACACTGCAAGCATTTCATCCTTCTAAAGCTGTGAGCATTAGAAATTCACCAGATTTTGTGTTACAGGACCTTTGTGGAGAAGCTACACAGAACAGAACACAACACTCCTCAGAATCCTAATAACTCTGTATTTTGTTGTCAATTCCTCTCCCTCAGGTAACAGCATTTTGAGCACCGTTCAGTACACCTTGGCTTTGGATCCTGGACGAATAAAGGCTCGGGCCACTTTTGTTGAAGGTTCAGACTCCTCCACCATCACTGAAGAGGTGCAGCTGGGCTTGAGGGAAAAGTGCAAGAACTATCGCATAAAGTTGCCGGTGAGTTCAGAGCTCCAGTGTGGGCATTAAAGCAAAGAGAGAGAGAGAGAGAGAGAGAGAGAGAGAGAGAGAGAGAGAGAGAGAGAGAGAGAGAGAGAGAGATGTTGTCATGAAATCAAGAATTTTCCTTCTCATTGTTATTTCCTGCCTCCTCATGACAAAAGACTTGCATAGAAGACAGCCTCACGCCCATAAATCTCCGGTTGAATTATACCCTGATAGGAGATTTCATTCCTGGTACTGACAACCTGAGAGCCGTCCTAAGTGAAGATGAGTCCCGTCAGTCTACAGCATTGGTAAGCCTGTACACTGTGTGTTCCCTCAGCTTTGTCTGACTAACTATCCTTAAGTGTAACTGGCAGAGAGCCAGGGCTTAATTTACAGGGAAATGGGCTTTGACAATGTCACTTTCTTAACCTTTGTCATTTTTGACTCTGTCACCCAAAACTTGGCTAGCCTGAAGTTCTCAGTCAGCAGTGTGAAGGACCCTCATGTGGAAAAGCCATTGGATGTAGATTATGATTATAGAGTAACAGCTATGCAGTTGACTAAATTTGAGGAATAGTTGACTTTGGCCTTAGCTAGACCTAAGGTTTATCCCGGGGTCGTCCCGGGGTCATCCCTGCCTGCTCCCGGGATCCCCTGTGTGTCATTTACATGAACAGGGATGATCCTGGGATAAACCTTAGGTCTAGCTAAGGCCTAAATGTCAACTATTAAATGCAATTGGCTGTTGGTTTGATACAATGGATACTGTTGTAGCAGGAAAATCGGAGTTCAGAATTTCCACTCGTCCTTGAAACTCAGTGGGTGACCTTGGCCCAATCATACTCTGTGTGCCAACCTAAGCTCCCTTGAGGAAGCAACAGAAATAAGATAATACATAAATAAATTTTGGTATCAAAATCTTCAGAGAAAGGTTTGATTCATTAAAATCTCTAATATAATTTCAGGATTCTCACCTGTCCCCAAAGGCTGACATTCTCTCTGTACCCTTCCCTCTCATCTCTTAACAGCTGCCTTTTGAAAAGAATTGTGGCAAAGATGGAGTCTGTAAAGATGAATTAAAAACCTCCTTCAATTTCTCAGGGTAAACCATTACTTTCTTCATCCTATTCCCTTACCTCAATGCAATTTGCCCAGGCTTGCTGCACCTCAGATTGGCACAGTTCTAGTGAAATCCTGGTGCTCATGGCTTCAGCATTTAAACCACTGCAGAGCAGAATGCTTAGGGCATTACCAGGGCATCACACCAGGTTGTTCCCGGCAAAGTTCAGACCTGGGGTCAACAATGCAGTGCCTGAAAGCACCAGTGTGCCCCTGGACCACCTCCATTGGTAGTCACCTGACAATGTACCCAGCACTCCATTAAAAATAAATAAATAAAGGTACTGGTGGCTTCAAAGAGAAGTGAGGGCTTCCAGCTGCTGCCATCTTTATTTCCCAAGAATACCTCTGAGCTCCTTGGGTGACCAGAGGCTTTCTTAAGAAGTAAAGTGGGTAGGTGGATGGACGGATGGATGGATGGTTGGTTGGACGGACTTTGGAGCACCCCTGCCTACCTGAAAGTGAAAAAGAAAGAAAAAGAGACCCGTCTCTACTGCCTGGTAAGTCAGGTAGAGGGTTAGCAGGGCAACGACAGCCAGTGCAGGGGGCAGCTAGAAAGGGCAGTAGGGGGTTGTGGAAAGCCTGGGAGGCTAGGGCAGTGAGGACCAACAGGGAGCTGGGGATGTTCTCTCTCTCTCTCTCTCTCTCTCTCTCTCTGTATGTGTGTGTGTGTGTGTTAGCCTCACCAGGTTATATTTCTGTGAAATGAATGTTTTGTTGAAGCAGAAAACTGTGAATTCAGAGTGGTTTTGTGTTCTGGAGCTCAGACCCCTTGTATTCAGTTTCTTTTGCTGCTGTCTTATCTCCTAGCCTCACCGGTTTGCTTCTGTGAAATGGCTGTTTTCTGACTTGCCCTACCCACCACACCAGCCAATTTGTGACTAGGCAATGCCTAGTCTCAGTATTCATATGTCAGTGTTTCAAATGAGCCCAACAGGCCGAAATGGTGCCACCTCTTTGCTCATTGCCTTTCTTGAAGCCTTAGTTTGAGACAAGGTATAAAACTTCCTTTGAGTGCCAAGCTCATCCCTGGAATACATGAAGCAGTAATAAAGAAGGGTGAACATGTGTAGACTACTTTCTCTTCTTTTTGGAGGGTCTCTGTATATCTGGGCTGGATCTCCATGATCTCCAGGTCAGAGGAAATGGTTTCCAGGCAGAACTGAGTCCCAAGGCCTTCTTCCCCTTTTCTTCAGCCTGCCTGTACTGGTAGTGGGCCTGACCCCTGAGCTGAATGCTACAGTCTTCATCCGGAATGATGGAGAGGATTCCTATGGCACCACCCTGACTTTCGTATACCCTTCAGCACTGTCGTACCGCAAATTGATGCTACTGCAGGTATGAGAGACACAGGGGAGCTAGAAGTGTCAGCAGGGTGCCCTAACCGGGGGCTTCCTGCCCCATTAATCAGTTTCACAATGTGGTCTCCCACTGCTCAGTCCAACAGGAAGTATGTGGTCATTAAATGTGCCTCCATCCCTGCCACAGAGGAGGACCCTGTGAGGAACACCACCTGTGACGTCAATCACCCCATTTTCCGGAGCAGTGCTGAGGTAAAGTCCATCCACTAACATGGCTGGGGTTGGCTTGGCCAACTGATTAATAAATATCCTCTGTTTAAAGGGATAGATAATCCTCCCATCCAAATATGTTTCTATGGAATAAGGTCTGTCCATCACGTGCATTCTGTCACGAAACCAAGAGGTTTTGGTTTGTTACAGACTCAAGAAGAAGCTAGAGCCACCCAAGACATTTTGCTGCCTGAAGCAAAGCATCAAATGGCATCCATCCTTCATGCCAAGGGCCACACTTTTAAAATTCTCATTGCATCATTCAGACATCAAATCCTGCCATCATCTATCTAAATTCCATCTCCTGATGTAGCCTGCCCTGCAACGGGTTCAGTGGCTGTTGTGCTGAGACAACAATTTGTAACTAATATTGATAAGGAATTCCAGGGCGTTAACAGCCACACACCCTGGAGTTTAAAACTGGATTAAATTTGAACTATAAATCTCCTTAGCCTTCTGCTTCCTTCTCATACATGTATTGCATCTTCTTCTGTTTCAGGTTATCTTCATTACCACCTTTTCCATCTCCCAGGAAGCAGATTTGGGGGATATGGTGCAGATCAATGCCACTGCTGGCAGGTAACTGTGCCTGGTGTGGGAATGTTCCTACATGACCTCTTAAACCAGTTTCAGATCAAGAGCCATGATGGCTAAACCTCATTCATACAGGCTTACAGTGAAAACCAACAGAAGTCTACTCAGAAGTAAGTCCTCTTAAATACAGTGGGGCTTAGTCTCAGGTAAGTGGATATAGAATTGCAACTGTATATGTGTATAAGGTAGATTCATACTTCAAGCAGACCCACTGAAATCAATGGGACTTAAGTTAGTCATGACTTCAAGACTCATGACTGCCTTAAGGCCCATTGATTTCTGTGGGTCAGCTCTAAGTATGGAACCAAACTACTGCGTAGATTCGCCTTGGGATTCAAAGAAGCACAGCTTCCCTATGGTGAGGTTCTCACGTTTTAATGGCAGTTGATGAAACATACGCTATAGCAGGGCATTGGTGTAGGACAACAGTGTGCTTAGCAGTGCATGATGGGACAGTGGCATAAGTGATACATGTTCTGAGGTACTCCACTCAACCTGTTTCTTCTTTTTCCAGTGAAAACAATGGCCTCACCACACAGGACATGATTCACCAAGCAAAGCTGCCTGTCAAATATGCTATCTATGTTTTCGTCAATGTGTACGTGACTGCAAGTATTCTGGGGGCCAAAGCGTTCCCCTGCCTGGCCCTCTCTCCCCTTCCTATTCACTGTCAGGGGACGTGTTTACACATCCAACACGTTGTTCTCTTAGGATTGTTACCTTAGGATAGTTTTTCTGAGGTAATCCCTGAGGAATTCTAGCCACACCCCTTTGCTGATTAATCTGGGCCTGTGTTTCATAGTAGAACTATACATTTCACCCATTAAGTGCTTTTCTACACAAGGCATTTATTGCTCGCTCATCATTTCCTACTCACAGTTGTTTACGGGTTCTTTAAATGATGCCGTGAGCCTCCAATTTTGCTTTTGTGTCTTACCAGCACTTTTGGTGATTTTTTTTTAGAGCAGGGAAAATGTGGCATTTAATTAGGAAAGTAAAAGAAAGCTCGAATTCCTCATATGTACTTGCGCTATTCCACTATACCACAGTGCCATCTAGAGTTTATTAGCAAGAAAGGAAATGTTCCTTGTGTAGTGCTCAGATTTCAATTCTCTAATAAAACTGGCTGGATGTTTTCTGCCCTTCCTTCCTTGCTTTGCATAGATAAGGGGACAGTGGAGACCAACATTATTCATCCCTTAACAAGTTGTTAAAATTGATCTAATATATTTATTTGTTTCTCTATTTAAATATCTATTTACAAATGTATTTTTATTCTCAACAAATTGATTCTGTGTACATAATTATGATTTTCTCATTCACTCCTATTTAATGAATTGTTGGAGACTAATTCTACTTTAATGAATTTCAATCTTTTGGCCTTAAACTTTGCCACTTCTGGTTTATTTGACTCCAAAATAACTGGGCAGAAGTTTGTTTGGTTTTGGCTATTGCCGTACCGAGCAGTCCTAGGGGGGATCCGCACGTCGCTCCCAGGGCGCTTCTATGCAGTCCCAGTGCACCCCGAAAACTATAGTGTGACTTCCCTGTAAAAGAAACGACGAAGAGCTGTCCATGCCGCCGACGACGACGAGGAGAGCTCTCCGCCGGCGAGGAGAGCTCGGCAAAAGAAGGCGGGGTGGAGAGCTTCTTCCACTTTTCACCCTGCCTTCTTTTGCCGAACTCTCCTCGCCGGCGGAGAGCTCTCCTCGTCGTCGTCAGCAGCAGCGGCATGGACGGCTCTTCGTCGTTTCTTTTACAGGGAAGTCACACTATAGTTTTCGGGGTGCACTGGGACCGCATAGAAGCGCTCTGGGAGCGACGTGCGGATCCCCCCCTATAGTGTAGCCCTAAGCATGTCTGTTACAGTGCAGTCCTATACAGGCCTGCTCAGTGGTAAGTCCTATTGAAATCAGTGGATAAGTGGGTTTAGGACTGCAGCCTTTTTCACTTGCCTTGGTTCTGGCATAATACATACATCTCAGGGGCCCATACTAAAATGAATGACATGGCCCCTGAAAAATACTGCTTCCTTTTGAATTGCCGTAAGAATGTATTGAATTCCCAAATGCATTAAAGTAAACCCAGAGGGACTGGTTAATTACACAGACCCTCACCTTCTTTTCTTCCAGGGGTGATGAGTCAACCAAGAATGTCAATTTTTCTGCTGGCCAGGAAGACAAACCTGAGCTTGTGGAACATCGATATAAGGTGAGGGGGATGTAGAGCATTGTGGAATTAAGGACATGGAACAGGCAAGCAGTGTGCATCAAGCTATAGGACAGGGGTGCAGAACCTGGTCCCTATCTGGTCCCTATCTGGCCCTCAGGGGTTCCCAAATGGCCACGCCCCTTCCCCCAGCTCCATCCCCTCCCCCCCGACTACCCATCATTTGGTGGTTTCCTGACTTTTATGCAGTTTTCCCACATTCTAAAAGGTTGAGATGCCTCTCCTAAGGCTAGTTACTGGCAGTAAGAGCTTTAAGCCTTTATGCTAGTACTTTTGGTCCCGCCGTCTTTTGCCTTCAGCCCCGCCCACCATTGGAACGCAGCCCTCAAGAGCTTCTCCGAAATGGAATTTGGCCCTCAGGCTGAAAGACGTTCAACATCCCTGCTGTGGGAGGCTCAGGTCTTTGAGTCAAATTGTATAAGAGAAGGGCACATCCACACAGCCCCTGCACTTCTGGCTTGGTGTTGGAGCACACATTTGGGAGAAGGGAAAATGTCTCTTGATTAGAGATGAAGTAGACCAACTGAGCGCTAGGAATGCTGGGCTTCTGTTCGCACTTACACAGGGTCTTCCTCTCATTCAGGTGAAGAACACGTATCGGCGAAAAGTTCCCGTCTCTGTGAAATTTCAGTTTCCTGTGCAGCTGAATGGCACATCGGTTTGGAATGCATCTCTGGGCATGCTCCCTGAGGTATGTCCTTTTGAGGCATCATAGATGTGTTTGGAGTGTTCAGAGGCCACGTCTCTATGGGCTGGGGTCATGAAGAAGAAGAAGATGGCCATCAGGGTCTGCTTACGAGCTTCCCAGGAGCGTCAGGCTGGCCACTTCTAGAGACAGACTGCAGGACTAGCTGGTCCTTTGGTCTGATCCAGCAAGGCAATTCTCCCATTCTTCTCAATCTTTTGGATCCATGTTCACAACAACTAAATAAGGATTAGAATCTATACTCTACCCATAGGCATGAGAGATGCCAGGTTTCTACCGCTCTTCAGCCCACCATTCAGTGTCAGTATAGTTGAACTGTGTTAACGGACTTGTGTTTAGTGATTTTCCATGGGTGGCCCGAACCTCAAACCAACATCTTTGTTTAAGTGAACAGTACCCCATTGAGAAAAGATATGAATGACATAGGACAGGCTCCCATTTCATGATCCTCAAGCCTAAATTACTGGGCTGATGAAGAATAAGGCTCCACAAAACCCTTTATGGATGTCAGATTCTCTCTCCCTTTCCCCAGCATTTCAACCTGGTTTCTTGTGTCCCTGAAAAAGAGACTCCAGGGCCTGAGGATTTTGTGGAGCAATTAAAGAAGCGTTCTGTTCTGGTGAGTATACTCCACTGTAAAGCCAACAGCCTCATTTTAAAGCAGGTAGCCTGGATGGCTCTTGCTAAATGTTGATCTAGTAGAATGGCTCCCTAGGTCAAGGGTGTCCATACTTATCTGCTGCACTCCTGGCACCTGACCCATTATATCCTTCCACCTTCTTCCAGGACTGCTCTGTGGCTACTTGTAAAACAATTCGTTGTGACATTCCATCCCTGGAGCTGCAGAAACCTCTGGACTTCTGGATCAAGGGGAACATCAGTTTCAAGTGGATCTCCCAGGTATGAAGGCCCCTGCTGGGTGTTTATGAGATCAGGAGGTAGGAAGGTCACAAATCTTTCCTTTGGAAAATGTTAACAGACTTCTTCTATGCTGTATCCCAGAATCAGTTGCTTCTTAAGCCAGGACTACAGTGTGAATTGTGGGAACACTATTATGGTTTGCAGAATTGTTTGGGGGGAGACTGATGGTTAGATTGGTTGCTAGTGTAAATGTGCCCAACATCAGCTGCACTCCTGTGTCCACAAAGTCATTTTTGCATAAATATCATTGGCTCCTTATGGATCCCTCCCTGATGAAAACTTTCAAGCAACCAATTCTCCCACCTCTGAGTTCATGGCCTGTCTTTCAGACCCAGCAGAAGGCAGTGACCCTGGTGAGCACAGCACAGATATCCTACAATGATAACAAATATATCCAAAAGGAGGGCTTTGTACAGAACCAGGTAAAAAAAGAAAGAAAAACAGCATTGCCTATTGGCTGTACCTGGGAGACTCGACTCCTGGCTCACCTGAAAAAGGGATGTGGTCTAGGTTTAAAAAGGAGCTGGGTGGGAGTTGTGCTTCCTGGCTACTTTTTGTAGCTCTGGACAAGGAGTGGGTTCTACTGAATTAAGGCAGGGGAATGAGGTCAGAAACCCTGGATTCTCTCTCATGATCCGATCCCTCCTCCCCTACAGGCGAAGACCGTGGTGGAGTACATGGAGGTCTATAACTACCTGCCCATCATTATCGGCAGCAGTGTGGGCGGGCTCATCCTCTTTGCTCTGATGGCTGCTGCGCTATACAAGGTGAGGATTGAGAGAGATGCCTGCTGAGGGAACTTTTGGCGACTCAAGCTGCCTCCTGCTCATGCCACAGCATGCAGCGTTCTAGCTTTTCCCCAAGTCAAACAAGTCAGGGCCCACCAGGAGAGAGGCAGCCATGGCAGAGGGAAAAAGTCACTACCCTAAGTAAGAATGCCTGATGTATGCCCTTAGTCTGAATTTAATTCATTGTCTCCTCTGGCGTGTGCTTTTAGAATTAGTCTTTCTCTATCTTGTATCTATTACCCTCAGACTGAACGGTCTTCGTCTGACTTTTCTCTCCCTTTCTTTTCAGCTTGGCTTCTTCAAACGACAGTACAAAAATCTGATGGCTGAAGGAGAAGCTGGTGGCATTGCGGGAGCTGAGCCTCCACAAGACAGCGACATCGATACTAGTCCTGCTGCTACCAAAGGATAACCAGACCTATGCGCCATGTCTTCTCTAGGATCTCTTCCGGCATGTCCACAACACTGAAATGGCCCACTGCACGAAACAAGAAGACTGCTTCTTCACGTTACGCTTTCCTTATATGGAAAGTTTTGATTGTAGGAAATGACCTGCTACTTCAACACCCAAGTTCACATGTGTGTTCGCTGCACACATGCCAAGAAGTTGCACCCAACTGAGACTTCCCAGTGTGTGTATACACGTGGGATTGTCACAGGTGATAGCTTACATACAACCAGCAGATCATTTCTTACACAGAAATGCTTTCATTGCAGGAAAATATGCCTACCATCGCTTTGATAATGAGGAATCATGGATTCTAATCTCTGTAGCCTTGGGGGTGGGGTGGGGGTAGTGAAGAGCAATCATACGTTGAAAAAATGTTAGTGTGAGAAAAATACCTTTGCATCATATTCAGCACCAAAGTTCAGCATCATTATGTGTGTATCAAAATCAAGGGCATAGACCGTGTCTAGTGCCATCTTAGCTACTTGAAGGGGACTGTGGTCAAGGAGAGAGGCATGAGTGTTTTGCACAAAGTAGTGGGTTTGACACCAGAAGAAATGGTGAGGAGTCAAGTCTGGTGTTGAACTTACACTGTTGTCCTATATGTTTCTTAAATGTATAAAGGCCTGTTTAAAGGGCAGTTTTCTTGTTCCTTAGAGTAGGCCCCAGATGTATTGGGCAACTCTGCTGGGTATCACGCAGGCAGGCACCAATACACATGATAATAATAGCTAGACGTCTGATGCTGATAAGGGTGCAATTCTCTTGTTAAGCAGCTGCCTAATTTCCTCTCTTTGCTTTACTTTTCTATCACATTGAGAAAATGAGGATTCCCCCCCCACTCCATGTTGGAATCTATTAGTCATAGGGAAAGGTAATTCATTTAGCTGCCTCTGATGTTACAAGCGTTGGAAAGGGGTATATGTAACTGAGCTGAGGCCTAACCAATTTGGCTTTGCTTCAGAGGGAATGTGCACAACCAACCTGGCAAACTTGGGATTCGAGGAACAATCTTCATTTGCTGTTGATGTGGGACTCCAGCAAGTGCCACCAGCACACTGGGAGGCGCCCGCTCCATGGAACGAAGAGATGTGTGAGCTTTCTTTGTACTTTTATTCTGCATCCGTTAATAAACTGTCAATAAACTGTCATTCCTTTCACAAGTGGCCTACTTTCATCTTGGTAATCCAAAGAACCCATTTTGACTGGGTTCTAAATAGATCAGGCCTCTAGAATAACATGTATGTATGTATTATTGCATTTATATCCCGCCTTTTTTCCTCTAAGGAACCCAAGGCAGCATACATAATTTTCCTATTCCCCATTTTATCCTCACAACAACCCTGTGAGGTGGGTTGGGCTGAAAGTGTGTGACTGGCCCAAAGTCACCCAGTGGGTTTCCATGGCCAAGTGGGAACTAGAACCCGGATCTCCCGACTCCCAGTCTGACACTTTAAGCCACTACACCACACTGGCTGTCAGAATAACATACCAATTTTCTTCTTTCTTTTCCATGACCATTATTCTCTGGTCCATGTCCCTATAGCTCAGCAATCACAATCTTCACCCTCCAGTTCTTGCAGCTTTTGTGGAGGTGGGGGTGGGGGGGTGGGACTAAAAGAATTTCCCCCCCAAATATTTAGATCTTGGAAGCAAAAAATAAGTAAATATCTGCAAATTGCTTAATTTCTATAAATTGGTATTGGCTATGGGATTCAAATTCTCAGGCACAACATTTCATGGAATTCTGCTACTTGTGCACTGTGTTCAAGCACTGGAGGCAGGCTAACCAGATTATTCTTTCTGTAACCTAGCTTGCTATGCAAGCAGTTGGTTCCCGAATAAGTCTCACTGAAGTTTATTGTACTCATAGTTATGCTGTATCTTGGATTTAATAAGTGTATGCAAACATTTAAGTACAAACTTACATTTTTAAAAATTATGTTAAAATGCTCCAATTGGGGCCTTTTCTTTAATGTCCGGCAATGACACGCTTTCCCCTTTAAGGCCCCAATTAGAGCAGTACGGGGGAATGACAGCCTTAAAGGGGAAAGCATGTAATTCCAGGACATTATAGAAAATTACAGAAAATCCCCCCTGACACCCAGGATAGAACAAAAACCAGGCCACATCTGGGGAAATCCTGGCAGTTGGTCACCCTAAACATGTCAGATGATGCATGCCTCTCCTCGTAGATAGTGCGGCATTTCTTGTCCTAATTCCAGAGGGTTTTTTGGGGGGAGGGGGGGTTGTTAACTCTATTTGTGACATGTTTTCCAGTCGCAGCAACTTCAGTGCAGTTTGGGAGTCTGTGACCTCAGGTGGTTTCAGCGTGGGCTGGTGGAAGTGGTACTGATTTGTGGAATAGACGAGCTACATGGGGTGGGGGCTTATGTCTACTCAAACGGCTTTGAAAGGACACTGTTTCAACCCTGAGCTCAATTGCTGCCTGCGCCTTTAAATATTCACTGAGCACAGGAGTGGGGAGGGGAGCATAATGAGGCTCTTATGTACTGAAGTGCAAAGATATGCAGAGCCTTACTGAGCCTTAAAAGCTTTATTGAGTGGGTGGGGCAGGGGGGAGATGGGGCAGAGAACTAACCTGCACCTACATGTTTGATGACATTCAGTTTTGCTTGTTTGCCCCATGCAAACCATTTTTTAAAACTGTATACACTGCATTACTGGCTACCGTTCACCCCGGGAGGAACTAACGCAATTTCATGAAAATCCGTATTTAAACGGAACTGCCTCAAAACCCGTTTCTATGTGATTGGCAGCTGACTCTATTCTGTACCCTAATTCAACAGTGCTCAACTGTTATCCTACCAAAAAACTGACAGAAGCATAACATTTTTTTAAAAAAAATCTCCAACCCACCTCAAGTATAATACAATATTATATACCAAGAAGATGTTTCATCAATTGAAATGTCTTTTATTGTCCATAGGTATTGAACGCTATCACAAAGCAGTGAAGTAATACCAAGACCTGTTCATCTCCCACCACAGCAGAGAGAGAGAGAGAGAACAGCAATGGCTCAGCGTTGATGGCCTACATCTTCATAACCTGTGGGTAGTGGGTTCATATGAGGGTTGTGGAACAAGGTGTGGTTTCCATCACCCCAGGGGAAAGGCTAGAGAAGAGAGAAACAATGCAATTGAGAGAGCGAGGATCCCACAGATCTATCCGCCTTGTACTTCCTCTCCAGATGCTGGGCACATTCCCACGACACACTAAACCATGATGGGTGACAAGCGATGCACTGTGGGTTGACAGACCGTCGGGTGTGCCACCCACATTGTGTAGCTTGTTTCACCTGCTTCCCCCTCGACCCTCCAGCCGGTTCCTCCTGACATCCCAGGAGACTTGGCAACAGAATTCGCATTGTTCCCCAGCAAGTCCCCTGTGCCTGCCCAATTGTGTTTTGAGGCTTTCTTTTTTGCACCCCCTTCCCCTGCTGTTGTCCCTCCCCCCCCCCAACTCCTGCTACAATGGCTCCACTCCAACTGGTTTACATTTTTTTTAACATTAGAATCCTTCTCAACAACAATTGCTTAAATACCATAATTTTAAAAAAAACAACATAGCACAGCAAGATGTAAAACAACAGATAATTTAAACCCTAGAATAAAATCAAACTTGGTCAATGTTTTAAACGACGTGGAAAGAATCAGAGACTCTTCACCTGGTGACCAATAGCTTTAAAACTAGGTGTACCAGATGAAGCCACGGCAAAGAGCATTTCAGAGATGGGGCATCACTAGCAAAAAGTTCCTCTCTATTCAATACCCAGCTGCATTCAGAGGGAGAACATCGGGCACATTGAGAAGGCCCTGAAAAATGTATGGGAGCAGGAAGACCTTCAGGTATCCAGTTCCAAAGCTGTAGCTCTCTGGGTGTTTCACAAAAATTGCAGAAGACTTTGCCCGACAGTGGCTACAAATCGGCATTGCGTCGGGTATATGACACAGCCACGGATTTGGTGCCACTGCAGGGGAAAGAGACGAAGATGCACATTGGAAAAGTCAGGGACTCACCCTGACTTTTCCTTTCGAAGCGAGGTCAGTACAGCTGTTCCACCATCTGTCCTTGCTCCAGCACTGCACCAGGGGCATTCCCGGACAGAAGGCAACCTGCCATTAGAGGCCAGAAGCCGGGTGAGGGGGCAGACCCGACAAGCTGAATGGCCGCCGGAAAGCCTGCACTGCCTCCTGCATTGAGATTACCCGACACCACCCCACAGCTGCAAAAGTGCAGAGGTTTTTTTCAAAGTGGGGGCAAACCTGTGCTGTCGAGGCAGCCCTCAGGACAACAAGCCTCCTTGAGAGTTATGAGACACCCAACCCCCCCTCCTAAATTCTTACCTTTGTTCGCAGGCGCAAATGCTGAAATGGGATAAATTCAGGTGGACTGCGGGGGTGGTTTTTCTGCTGCAACCAAACATTCAGCATGCAGACGGCCACTCCAGGAAGTGCCACCACAAAGGACAGGATCTTCCATGTCCGGCCTGCATTGCAGAAAGGATAAGCCAGGATAAGCTACAGCTGATGACATTGGGGTGGGAGGCATCCACTTTCTTTGGCCAACGCGCTACCTCATAGTGTGACCCCTTGATTCTCAAAGGCTTTAGCACTTCCTACCAAGTACCTACCCTATGTGGACACTGTGTGACCTTTAATCACCAAAGGTCATTCTCAAGGTTGATTGTGCTGTCCTATTTTGTGTGGAAATACCTCAGACATCAAAACACTGGGGAGAATCCAGGTTCTGCCTTCTCTGGAGGGAAGGGCTCTGTTTGCAGAAGGTGCCTCCTCCACCCGATTTTTGGGAATCCTCCACCATCGGTCACTCTCCTCCAATCAGCAGGGTCCCCAACACAGCATTTTCAGGGGGCTGGAGGGGCCATTGAAATCTGCTTCCACCAGCCTAGCTGCACACACCTACATCTGGATCCAACTCACTGACATCTTTCCAAGAACACACAAACCCAGAGAGAAAGCAATGGCCATTGCGCTCCAGCTGAGGGGGGCTGGGAGCAGCAGAAACAAAGAAAGTCACACAAGAAGCTAGATAATGGGAGATGTGGGAACTTTAAAACATACTTATCATTATAGGGCTGACACTCCTCCACACCCGATAGAGACCCCGTCAAAAAAGTTACGTAAATATATATGTCTTACACCATCCCAGCAATAAATTCTACATCTTTGGATTATTAAAAGTTGTGTTAAAGGAACGAAAGATGCTTTGAACTAAAAAACTTTGTCAGGAGAGGGGAGGACAGGAAAAAATCATAACCGGATATATTACTGAGCATAATGTATATCCTTCCAAGTTAAAATAAAGGGTTTTAAATGTATTTTTAAAAGTGTATTCTTTGCCCTGAGCCATTAAGATTTTATTTATTGCACTTATATACTGCTCCCATAGCCAGGGCAGAAAAGCACTTGGCATATATTAAAAATAAAATAAGAACAGAACAATAATCCAGCCTAGGCATAAAAAAAGAAGAAAAAGAAATCAGTAATAATCTATTGTATTGGCCCTGTCTATTACTGAAGGTCACTTACCACTTGATCCATGCTGCCCACCACCAGCAGTTGTTGCTAGATTTCTTCCGTGGGCTACCAGTTGAGTAGCCCGTGACCAGGGAATCATGTTGAAAGCCAAGGATGTTGAGTAACCCTGCCAGTCAGGCAGTGTCTACAATGGAGGCCTTGTTTCCTTCACGTTGGGCTGGTTGGTCTCTGTCTTTGCTCTCCTGCGTCAAGGGCTCTCCTGTACAGCCCTCCACCCCACCCTCCCCAGGCCTGACAATTATGCCCATCTGACTCTACTTGGCCAATGAACCTGGCAGATAAACATAACCCAGCTTGGAGGTTATCCAAGAAGGCCGTCACCCAACACATGTCCAAGGACCATGGTCTCACTAAGGTTGGCTTGCAGCCCAGGAAACAACCACCCTCCCCTTCCCTTGGATTCCTGGGATCTATTTATAGGTGGTCTCAAACCAAGCTCAGAAAATCCAGTCCTCTAAGGGCTGTAGCAGGGACTAGTCTAATGGATACATTACTAAAATAAGAATGCAGCTGTTTGAATAGGTTGCAAGTAAAGTCTGATATGGTAGTTAAGTGTGTGTTGAAATTTCACTGGGATTGATTGGTGTTTGAGAAAGAAAGACCATTTTGGCAAAAAATCTTATACCCTTCCCAAAATGTCAACACTTTCACCTAAGCTGGTTTGGTACAGTTTTCCTTAATTTTGTGCCTCCATGTTCTATCAGATGCTAAAGCATCCCCTTTCTTACACTGTTAGAACCCAGAGTTCTGCTACTGCTAGCTGCCAGCCTCTACATCAGCAAACAGCACAGAGTGTACTGCATTTAGCAATCACAGTTGGTGTATATTATATAGTGACATAACATCATGGTGCACCATGCAGAGACATCATTGTATAATGACAACTCTTACCCACAACCCACTCAGTCCCAAATAGATTGCTTCCCACAGTTCACATCCCGCCTTATCCCATCCAAATTCTGATGTCATCCTCATTTCTGAAACAAAAAAAGCAAAGCTGATGATCTTGGAGTGACAATTATTGTGAATTAAAAGCCCTTCAATTTTCCACAATAAAAACATAATCTAACTCATGAATAACATTTTTAAGCCATCAGCCCTTTGCATTAAGCATTATTATTATTATTATTATTATTATTATTATTATTATTATTATTATTAAAGTTAAGACACAAAATGATTGTTCAGGTCCAATTTATAAAAGACTAGTTTGCGGCCAGGTATGCAGAACAAAAATGGGAGAGTAAAAGCTCACGAATTAAAATAAAAGCTTACAGATTGTGGAGGATGTCTGTTGGGGGAAGGGGAACACAGGGCACTGATATATTGCTGTGAATGAGCCCCAAATGACTTATAGGTTCTTTGGACTCTTATATTTATTTATTTATTTATTTATTTATTTATTTATTTATTGCATTTTTATACTGCCCAATAGCCGAAGCTCTCTGGGCGGTTCACAAAAATTAAGTAGAAAAAAACTCAAGGGTAGCAAGTGTCATTTCACACTTAATCCTCAAACTGCATTTTTCTTGGTTCTTCTTTGACACCAGCTTCTTAATGACAACACAGCGGAAATAGGCGAAAAAACTGGAAATTGATGGATGGATGTGGCAGTTAGGATTCCAAAGGAAGATGAGAACTGAGAAGCCATGTACATATTCCAGGGGAATAGCAGTTCTATCAACCAAGCATACATGCCCCCACCCCCTTCACCCCACAGCCAGGGGCACAAGCCACTGTCGTGTCTCTATAGCAGTGTTCTTCCTGGTGGCACTATCTCCCTTTCTCCTGTCAGCATGGCAGCTGCCTGCCTCTCAGTTTATGCCCAGTCGGTGACTTTATCAGGGGTTCCTTGATGAGGAACTTCCTGACTGTTAGAGCAGTACGACAATGGAACCATTTACCCAGGGAGGTTGTGGTTTATCCCACACTAGAGGCCTTCAAGAGGCAGCTGGACAAGCATCTGTCGGGGATGCTTTAGGGTGGATTCCTGCATTGAGCAGGGGGTTGGACTTGGTGGCCTTATAGGCCCCTTCCAACTCTACTATTCTATGATTCTATGAGGTGATCAGTAATGGTGGACAGCTTCCCATTAAAATAGCTTGCTGACCACTACTGGTCTTCCCAAGCAATGTACACCAGAAGGGGAGTAATGGATACTTTCTAAAGTGCGCACTTCACTTTAAGAGGCAACTAAAGGCCCAACAGCCTGGCCAGCTCCCCACACACACTTATGTCACACTAAAACATGCCCTAGTGTCTTCTGCAGTGTTCCTCCATGGATAAATGAATGTGAACTGGTTTCCTTGGGGATAGGAGGTTTGAAAGCCACCAACATATTCTGATAAAAGCCACTCATTGAGTCCAGTAACCCTAAAGACCCACAAGGAAGGCCAGTAGCAAAGAGGTGGCTCCCAGATAATACCTAGGCAATGTTGTGGACTTCCTGGGTACAGTGCCCTGTTAATACTGCAAGCATTTCATTCTGCAATTCTTAAATGCTAAAACCATGAATGTCAGACATTCACCAAGAGTTTGTGCCCAAGGGCTCTTGTGGGGAAGCTGCACAGAACATCCTAGTAACACGATATAGTTAGGGTGACCATATGGAAAGGAGGACAGGGTTGCATAGAAACAGGGAATTTCAGCAACTCTCATTTGTATCCATGCAGCACTTGGTGAAATTCCCTCTTCATCACAACAGTTAAAGCTACAGGAGTATAACTAGAGTGACCAGATACAAAAGCAGGCAGGGCTCCTGCAGCTTTAACTGTTGTGATGAAGAGGGACTTTCACCAGGTGCTGCATGCATACAAATAACACCTGCTAAAATAACCTTTTCTACGCAACTGTTAAAGATACAGGAACCCTGTAGTCCTTTTCATATGGTCACCCTAGATATAGTAGTAAGGTCTGCACTGAAATTTCTCAAGAGTCTTATATCAGTATGAAATTGGGTGTCTGAGAAAGACGTTTTTAGAAGAATTCTTCCACACTTCCCAACGCTTTGACACTTCCAGCTAAACTGGTTTGGCAGAGTTTTCCTCAATTTTTGTGCCTTCACGTTCCTCCCACAACATCATTTGCTTTCAGTTGTCCCTCTGATCCTGGCCGTTCCCCTTTCTGACACTGTAAGAATCCAGAGTTTTCTTATTGCTAGCTCCATCTCTCATCACTACCAACTCTGTAGCTTCTACTGTACTGTACTTCAAGGGTGCTGTATTGAACATTCACAGACAATGCATATTATATAAGTGATATGACATCAGGGTGCATGAAGATGCAGCATGCAATGACATCATTGCCTAGCTCTCACCCATATCCAGCTTAGTCCCAAAGAGTGACTTCCTGTTACCTCGGTCCCCCATCTATGAAAAGGAACTTGTTAAGAGGCCCAAAGAAAGTCCCAAGATCTATCTCTGGCTGATATCGTAAGAGAAACTGCAGGGATCAGGCAGATGCACGACCAGTTCCCATTAATAACATAATAATACATGCTCATCTGTTACAATATAATTTATTAGCTTCCTATCAGGGACCAAATAGATCAAAAATGCATTTCTCTTAAATACACTTTGTGAACAGCTTTTTCTATAACACCAAGCTCCGTTATAAATACAAATCAAAATCCTCCGGAATGTTACAGACAAACCACCCAACTTATCTCACCTGGGTGATCGCATTTCCAATATTTTGAACCAGTTCGACAATTAAACACCTAACTTTAAAAAGACTAGAGAAATACACACACACCGGTTTCTGGTTTTATAGGACTCTAGTGCACAAATTCTTCTGCTACCATAAATGACCAGTGAGAATAGATTCCTTTCCCCTACTTTTACAGTGGGTTCTGGACCAAAACTCTTCTGAGACAAGCTTAGAGTGTCATCACACGGGAGGAAATCACGATTGCTTACCGTCACTTCTCTGCCCTCATTACTTCCTCATTTTAAAGAGGAAGTAAACAACATGCACGTGGCCCATTCAGCGGGCCGTTTTGATTGCACTGCTTCTCCTGCACATAGCAAGAGATAGCGGCAACTTCTGTCTTCAAAAATAAGTCAGACTTACTGAGGTGTTTTTTGTCCACGAAGAAGGCTAGAAGGGTACGCGGGAGGTAGACAACGTCATGAGAGGGACCCACGAAAATCCATGAGTGCCCAGTAAGGTGCATGCAATAAAACGCTCGCCTGATGGAGCTCATAGTCTGACATCCTCAAGTGCATTTTGCAATCCTCTCTCCTATCAACCCACATTAGACAGACACAGAAAACCCAGAATAAGCCATACAATTCTCTTGCAAAATGTGATACATTACACTGGGGACCACCTGTAATGCTATGTTTCTTTCAACACGGTTATTTAAGTTCCATACTTGTGATAACGTTTTTCCCCAGCAAAGAAAACGTGCTTTGACCCTGTGCTCTTCAAACATGCAGATGTGTTTGCATTTTCTCACCAGTCCAGTACGACTGTGTGAAGAAGGACGGAACCCTCTGGTTAAGGAGAGATGCCACAAGAAGTGATGGTAGCCATTAGTTTAGATGACCTCTAAAGGGGATGAAACCAGTTCATGGAGGATAGATTTATCAACGAGCCGTGATGGCTAAATGGAGACTCCATCTTCAAAGGCTGGGCACCTCTGAATATTTGTCACTGGATAGTACAGCAGAGGAGGGCTGCTGTTGTTCTTAAAAACAGGCTTGTGAAAGGTGCCTGCCCCAAAGTGCCAAACAGTCTTAGGGGACCCAGAAGGGTTGTTAGTAGACTGTGCCTTGGCTAGGCGGGGAAGAGTCGGTGCCTTCCTGGGTGGGATTGGGCGGACTGGTGGTTTCATCGCCAGCTCCATCATCATTCATCATCTGCTTATAGTGACGTTTGAAAAACCCGATCTAGAGAGAGAGAGAGAGAGAGAAGCAAGTGAAAGAAAGATAAACATTGAGTCTATTGATGCTGGCATCCCCAGGGCAAAAGGCTTCAGGCCTTAAAGCTTCATTTCTAAGAAGAGCAAAGCTGATTGGTCCAGAGGCTATTTCCTCAATGCCCAGATATCCGGTGATCAGCTAGGATCATTCCAGCGGTGAGAAAAGAGGTCTCTGAACATGCTTAGAGGCACTCTCTCACTCCGTCAGTTCTCCTACAGCAACGGGCCACGATGATGGGGACAGCTCAGATGAAGCCCCCACCCGTTTCTTTTAGAAGCTCCACCTCACCTTGTAGAGGACAGCTGCAAGGACAGCCAGAAGGACAAGGCCCCCAATGGTGCTGCCAACAATTACAGGCACGTAGTTGTAGATCTCTATGCGCTCCACCACCGTCTGCACCTAAGGGTGGGAAGAAGATGGGCAGGGCTAGGCTGAACCCAGGCCCCCTGATGCCGCTCACGAACCCTAGAGAATCCCCTCTTCTCCCAAGTGCTGGAGAAGGAAGCCCAAGGGGGCCAGCTGCCCGTCCTCTGCCCTTGCCTCCCGGACGACATGCCCTTTGCAGAAAGCTCAGGACATTAGAACCCAGCTGTGAGCACTGGGTGATGCTGGTGCTCTCATTATTTGTTGTTGTTGTTGTTGTTGTTGTTGTTGTTGTTGTTGTTATTATTATTATTATTATTATTATTATTTGTATCCTGCCTTTTGCCCAATACTGGGCCTCTTTCTCTCCCCCCACAACTTACCTGGGACTGCGAAAAACCCTCCTTCTCCGTGTATTTTTTCTCATCGTAGGAAATCTTTGCAGAGCTCACCAAGGTTATTTTCTTCTGCTGGATCTGGGAGAGAGAAGAAAATACCCCCAGAGAGAGATGGGAGGCTCTTTGGCCAAGAGGTTCCACCAAGCAAGAATCAAAAATTAAAACAGGAATTCCTTTCCAGGCAGTGAGGGGTGACTGGCTCTGGGATTGGAACAGGAGTGCACGTTAATTGCTGGAGTTACAACAGTATGTGAGTTGTGTATATAAGTGTAAATGTATTACATGTATTGCAGGCTAGCTGGTAGCTTCCCAAGGTGACCGGAACATTCCACCTGCTAGTCCGTCATGAGAGTTTGTTTATGACAGTTAAGTTGACGTATTGCTACCTTGGGGGCTTATCTTTCCCCGCTCTGTTAAATTAGCAGAGTGTTCATTAGCAAAGTGTTTTTGTGCATTGTTCAGCCTCATGTTGAAGTACTTCCTCCCCTCCCCTCTTTATTGCAAACCCCCCGCCCCCGCCCCAGAAGCAACCACTGTACCTGAGATGCCCACTGGAAACTGAAGTCCCCCTTGATCCTGAACTCCAGCGGCTTTTTCCGTAACTCCAGCAATGGAACATCACAGCGGATCACCTTGCAGGAGGCTACAGAGCAGTCCTGAGGGAGATGGAAAGATACCCCTGGGTCAGGCCAAAAGGAAAACAATTCATAGCTGAGCATAAAGATTATCAACCTGGGCTGTGTGCTGTCCTGTAATCTCAATTCTGGCTGAAGAATTCGACATCCTGAAGGTACCCACTTTCTTCATGAAAAAATAATCACAATTTTCTATGTAACCATCATCCGTGTCAAGAGACCATCTACAAGTCCGGCTAATATGTATAATGTGTGATGAATTGCACAGTGATCCTGGGGCATCATTTTAAAAATAAAAATTGAGCTTCCACATCTCGACTTGCGCGGCCATCATTGAACCAGTATTTATGGTGACTCCCTCTCAGCCACAGCTATGGAATGCAGCAAATTTCTAGCCATCATTCATGTCAAGAGACAACGTGCAAGTCTGCTTATTGTGTACAATCTAGACAAATTGCAGAATTATTCTCGAAAACCTTTATTTTTAACTGAGCATCCAGAACACACAGAGGAGGGCCGGGATCTCTTCTCGATCCTCCCAGAGTGCAGGACATGGAATAACGGGCTCAAGTTAAAGGAAGCCAGATTCCGGCTGGACATCAGGAAAAACTTCCTGACTGTTAGAGCAGTACGACAATGGAACCAACGACCTATGGAGGTTGTGGGTTCTCCCACACTAGAGGCTTTCAAGAGGCAGCTGGACAACCATCTGTCAGGTATGTTTTAGGGTGGATTCCTGCATTGAGCAAGGGGTTGGTCTTGATGGCCTTATAGGCCCCTTCCAACTATATTATTCTATGATTCTATGATTAACCCTGGCCATACTTGAACCAGTATATTTGGCAGATAGCTATGAAATGCAGCTGAGTGTGTGGTGGAAACAATGCTACAGAGCACTCACCAAAAGTGGGGGGTCCTTTTGCCCCGGAAAATCCTTGACGCCTGTAGTTTCTCTTTCCAAGACACACTTAGTGAGCTGGGGCTGTAGAAGAAAAACATTTCAAGAATTCATTGTTCCTTAATACCCAACTCATGAATCCCAAGGTAGGGTAAATGGAGTTACCAGGCAATTCCAGAAGAGAGAATAAGCATACCTCAGAGGGGATGACCTGAGACACGTTCCACACCTGGATCCCTTTCAGTTTCACGGGGATCTGAAATGTCACCGAAAAGGGGATTCTTCGTTCACGGAGGTTCTTCACCTGAAACGGAATCGGTTTCTGCTCAATGCAGGTAGAACACATACCGGTCTTGGATCTCAGCCTTGCTATAAGCCATGCTAACTTCTCCCTGTCCCAGCATTTAGAGGTTCTCCATGTGGGGCTTATATTGTGCAATCAAGACTGGTCACTCATGGAAGTTTGTGGCTCCTTTACATGACATCATCAACCTCAGCGCCTCCTGTGGTTTATGACCTTTATCCCACTTTCAAGAAGATCAGCGGTAACGCAGTAAGGGACATTATTCTGATCTATTGGCTGTGCGAAATGATGGCATAGCGCTATAGTTACAGCGCCATCTAGTGACTGTAAAATGAAACTTATAGAGCTTGCCGAGGACAGAAGTCCTTGATTGCAAATCACATGTCCGCCTGTATAAATAATAATAATAATAATAATAATAATAATAATAATAATAATAATTTATTTATTTATTTCTTACCCACCTCTCCCTTTGGATCGAGGCGGGGAACAACTTTAGTACAACAATACAATATCAATCAAATACATAAAATTAATTAAAAGAGCATATAAAACCAATACAAAATAACAATCAATACATCTTTAAAAATTCTTAGGTTTAAAATTCATCTGGGCAGGCCTGCCAGAAGAGATTAGTCTTTCTGGCTGTCTTAAACTCGGAGAGAGAGTTAAGTTGACAAATCTCTGGCAGGCCGTTCCACAGTCTGGGGGCAACAGAAGAAAAGGTCTTCTGGGTAACAGTTGTCAGCCTAGTTTTGGCTGGCTGAAATAAGTTCTCCCCAGAGGACCTGAGTGTGTGGGGTGGGTTGTATGGGAGAAGGCGATCCCACAGGTAACCTGGACCCAAACCATGTACGGCTTTAAAGGTAATGACCAACACTTTGTAAAGAAGCCTATCTTAATCCCTCAAAGACTCCAGAAGCAGAAAGTCCTGGTAAGAATGTGGGATTTCAGCCTCATGTGATGAACCTCTTAAGCCTGGTCTACATGCAACGAAGGGTGGTAGAATCCAACTCTACCAATGGAGGTTGCAGGTGGGGGCATTCACATTTTTTAATGCTTCTCTGTGTTAAACACTCCACACAATTTGAAAACCAGCATGTCAAGCAAAGGGCTGGGCAAGAACTCCCCCCTGATATGCTAGTTTTCTATTAATAGGGAATGTTTATTTATTTGTTTATTTTATTACTATTTAAGGATTTTCACTCTGCTCTTTAGCTGAACAAGCTCCAAAAGCAGCTTACATGAGAGAGAAAGAAGAAAAATCGAGATGGTTCCTGACCTCAGGAATACAATCTAAAAGTCATGGTACAAAAGGAAATAGAGATGGGGTGGGAAGAGGAAAACAAGGAAAGCCAAGCACCAGTTCTTAAAGTGATTACAGTGTGTGTGTGCGTGCGTGTGTGTGTGTGTGTGTGTGTGTGTGTGTGTGTACATAAGGGAACATGCAAAAGTGGCATCTTCACTTATAGCCCTCTAAGCTACAGTCCATTTCTAACACCTCAGTAGATTCAGCCTAAGACCTGGTCTACTTGTGCAGCAGAATTAAACGGCAGAGATGATTGCACCATTGCAAGTAGGAGATATAGGGGATATCCCTTTTTAATGCTCCTTATGTAAAACAATTTTTCTGCACATAAAAACAAAAACAAACCAGAGAAAAGGCAAGCTCAGGTTATTCCCTGCTGGGCTCATTTTTTACATGCAGCCAGTGTTTTTTTTAGGGGAGCATTCAAAAATGTGACCTCCCCCAATAACCTGAGATGGTACAATTCCTTTTCCCAACTCGTTGCCCGCCCTAAGAACGGAACCAGCCCAAACCTAACCCTACCCTCTTTATGGGAGCATTCGCACTACGGACTTCAAGAGTATGTCCCACTTCCCTGGAAACTCTAGTTTGGGGGTTGAGGTGGATAACCAAAAAATTATCACTACCCCAAAGTACAATAGCCTCGTGTGGCGCAGAGCGGTAAAGCAGCAGTTTCTGCAACCGAAACTCTCCCCATGGCCTGAGTTCGATCCCAGCGGAAGCTGGTTCTCAGGCAGCCGGCTCGGGTCGACTCAGCCTTCCGTCCTCCCGAGGTCGGTAAAATGAGTACCCAGTTAGCTGGGGGAAAGGTAATCACGGCCGGGGAAGGCAACGGCAAACCACCCCGCTATAAGGCCTGCCAAGAAAACGTCAGCGAAAGCTGGTGTCCCTCCAAGAGTCAGTAATGACTCAGTGCTTGCACAAGAGGTTCCTTTCCTTTTTTCCCCAAAGTACAATTTCCTGTATTCTCGAGAGAAGTAACGACAGCTCAGCACATGACATGTACATAGGAACTCTGGTTCTAAGTATCCTCACTGTCAATGCAATGGACTTCACTTCGCTGGACTGGCCGTTTCAGATGAGGTCTCATCATTCTTGCCCCTCGTTCCCCATCAGCCTCTCCCTGCTGTACCCTCCAAACCTCCCAGCACACCGAAGCCGCCCACTTTGCCCTTCACCTCATAGCGATGCTCTATGCTCCTGCTTGCTTCCTCCTGGCTGGCTGTGAAGTTGACATACTTGGTTGAGTCCTCGATGCTTGGACAATAGAAGAGAGAAATGAACATCAGTGGAGAAGGGGCTTAGATGATGAGGATGATGGGAAAGGGAAATTTCAGAGGCTGTGTCCTTGGACAAGGGGGTGCGTGGGGAGGGCAGTGTCTGTAGGAGGGAATTCCGCACGCCCTGCTTTCTCCCTAATAGTCAGCTGTCAAATGTACAAAAATAGGCTCCCGTGGGCTACTTGATGATGCAAGTGTGGGAGTGGTCTCAATCTCTTCGTTTGTCCTTGGAGAAACGTAATTTCGATGGTGTCGCTCTCGAAAATGGTGCGTTTGAGCGCTGCATGCGAAAAGCAAAATGGCCGCCACCGCAAACACTTTCGCCCATTTTTCTAAGAGCTTTATCACACCAGCGTTATACTGTGCAATCTCTGCGAATTGCATGCAAAGGACTCAGAAGTTTTCCACCTTATAATCTGCTTTGATTGTGAAGTACTCCCATGCAGCCTGCTTTAACTGTGCTTCAAAGAGAAAAGATTCAACATATTCAGCCCCTGCTTTTTGAGCGTATCTTCTGAGCCACCGCCGGGGCTCAGGTGCAGGATTTTAAAGAAATGCTTACATCTGTGTAAGCTTTAAAGATAAAGACACCAAGATTGGCACATTAATAAATATTAGGGAGAGCTTTAAGCATACCAAATTTGAATTGAATTGGGTCATCCGTTGATTTTTTATGATTTTCTTACATTTCCCCCCTTAAACTCACTTCCTGGTATGCAAAGGATCGCTGTCGCCCACTAGCAAAAACAACAACAGCAAAAGTTTAGCGCTACAGGGATAATCTGAGGGAAGCAGGTACGTGGGATGAAGCTCTAAGTAACCGTCCGTTTAATATATATATATGTTTCTCCTTCAATTCTACACAAAAAGCTCATTACGTATTTTTAAGACCTACCATTTTATCAAAAAGTTTACTTTTAAGGTTTCCGTATGATATTTCCTGAACATTTCTTCTGAAAAGATTAGTGGTTGAAATAACCCCATAACTTGCTTTATTTTTGCTACACAATTTATAAAGCACCCGTAGTCACTTACGTGGTGACAACGATGTACACAGCATATTTGACTGGCAAATCTGCTTGATGAACCATATCCTTCGTGATGCGGCCACCATTTTCACTGGACAAGTGGGGGGGGGAAAGAAAGACAATTAAAAAAAGAGAGACGGGAACACTCAATTCACATGGGGGGGGGGGGCACTAGGCAGCCTTTATAGCTTCATTGTGTAGATCCCCAGACCCATTGCAGGAGATGATCAATACTGATAGGTAGAATCATAGAATCATAGAATAGCAGAGTTGGAAGGGGCCTACAAGGCCATCGAGTCCAACCCCCTGCTCAATGCAGGAATCCACCCTAAAGCATCCCTGACAGATGCTTGCCAGCTGCCTCTTGAAGGCCTCTAGTGTGGGAGAGGCCACAACCTAACCAGGCAACTGATTCCATTGTCGTACTGCTCTAACAGTCAGGAAGTTTTTCCTGATGTCCAGCTGGAATCTGGCTTCCTTTAACTTGAACCTGTTATTCCGTGTCCTGCACTCTGGGAGGATCGAGACGAGATCCTGGCCCTCCTCTGTAGTAAACCATCTTCAAGGGAAGCTCCTTTGCCTTTCGTGATCTTCCCATTGTGGAGCCCCTGATAAGCTCTCAAAGAAACTCCAGGGTCTCCCTGGAACACAGTTTCAAAGCAATGGAGCGTCACACACTCCAGGGCTGAGCCCACTGAAAAAGAGGGGCAGGTTCCGTGTGCCTGAATCAAATCACACCTTGAAACACCAATCAGGTCTGTTCCACACCTCTCCCTCCCCACCCCAAAATGGGCTTTGTTTTTCTCCACCAGGCTCCATTGCACCATCAGAAACACCAAACTGCGTTGGAACATATTAACCCGCAAGGCCCTGCAGTGGAAGTGTCACCTGTTGGCTCTGGCCATGACCTGCAGATTGTCCCCTAGATCAACATCCGGGGAGACATCAAATGTGGCGACAAAGATAGCCTGAAACATACAAACGCACGGGGAGTAGTATGAGTTAATATTCCCATATGTGAAGATTTTAATGTCTTCCTTCAGATGTAGAGAACAAGTCGAGATGTAGCCATCATCACATCTCATGGCAATTAATTATAAGAATATAAGGAGGGCCTACCTCTCCCCCGCTCCAGAAAATGGGGTGGTTGACATTACAGGTGGTGTTCCTGTTGGCATCTTCTTCAGAGGCAGGCACTGAGTGGCACTTAACGCTCACAACCTTCCTGCTGCCCTGAAAAGAGTGGAGCGTCCAAAGTTCATGAGTGTGCAGCTATCGGTTTTAAACAGGATCCCACCCCCCCTGCATCCCCTCGGCTCCACCTACCTGCAGAAATGTGACCTTGCGGTAGGACACCCCGGCTGGGTAGAAGAAGCTCAGTGTGGTGCTGTAAGAGTCCTCTCCATGGTTCCAGATAGAAGCTGTTACATTCAGCTCGGGAGTCTGGCCTACCACTAGCGTGCCAAGGCTGATTGGGAACAGCAACAAAAAAGTCAGGGGTGGTGGGAGAAGTCTGATTAGAGATTTCATACGTAGCTTTTCAAGAATCCAAGAGCTTTTAGCCCCTTCCCTCTGACCCTGAAATCCTTACACACACCATTGGAATGAAAGTAAAACCAGCACACTCAGAGTACGTGTTAATATTTACGTTCAACAACATTAAGCCAAAAAATGCCGAAGTGCTTCATTTTGCCGGACATCACGGCCGAAAACATGGTAAGAATGTAAAACTTGACAAGCGTGTTGGACTTGCTGAGCTAGTCCAACATTCTGTTCCCTTATTGGCTAACCAGATGCTCCAATAGAAAGCCCACAAGCAGGGCGAGAAGGTAATGGCGCCCTCCTGCTCATGTTCCCTCATGGCTGAATTAGAGAGGCGTTCTGCGTCTGCTACAGGAGGGAATATATAGCCATCACGATTACTTGCCATTGATAATATTCGATATTTGCAACTTTGATTCCAGGCAGGACTGTAAGGCAGGAGGTTATGGAGGCTCCAGTCCTTTGTGGAGGACCCTATCCAGAAGATGGTACTGGGGGAACTCCTGTTCTGCCTCATGGCGATTGACCTTTGGGGTCCCTCAGGGTTCTATGCTTTAATTGACCTTTGGGGTCCCCTATGTTTTTAATAGGGTGACCATATGAAAAGGAGGACAGGTCTCCTGTATCTTTAACAGTTGTGATCAAGAGGAAATTTCAGCCAGTGTCATTTGTATACATACAGCACCTGGGGAAATTCCCTCTTCATCACAACACTTAAAGCTGCAGGAGCTATACTAGACTGACTAGATACAAAAGTGGGAAGGGCTCCTGTAGCTTTAAGTATTGTAACAAAGAGGGAATTTCACCAGGTGCTGGATGCATACAAATGACACCTGCTGAAATTCCCTCTTCATCACAACTGTTAAAGATACAGAAGCCCTGTCCTCCTTTTCATATGGTCAGCCTATTTTTAACGTCTACAAAATGCTACTGGGAGAAGTCATTCTAAGCTTTGGGCTAAAGCAGCCATCCCCAGCGTGGTACCTTCCAGATGTTTTGGACTACAACTCTCAGGATTGCTGACCATTGGACATGCTGTCTGGGGCAGTTGGGAGTTCAAGTCCAAAACGTCTGGAGGACACGAGGTTGGGGAAGGCTGGGCTAAAATGTCATCGGTTTGCAGATGACACTCAGCTCTACCTCTCGTTCCCTGCAACTGGTGTCAGGCAGACTGTGGAAACCCTGAACAGGTGTCGGGAGGCAGTTTATTATTTATTTATTTATTTATTACATTTTTATACTGCCCAATAGCCGAAGCTCTCTGGGCGGTTCACAAAAATTAAAAACCACGAAGAGCATAAAAACAACCAACGAATTTAAAACACACATACGAAATACAATATAAAAAGCACAACCAGAATAAAACCACACAGCAATAATTAATATAGGTTAAAATATGAGATTAAAACAGCAAAGTTTAAATTTAAGTTAACATACTAAGAAAATAAAAAGGTCTTCAGCTGGCGATGGAAAGAAAACAATGTAGGCGCCAGGTGAACCTCTCTGAGGAGCTCGTTCCACAACTGGGGTGCCACAGCAGAGAAGGCCCTCCTCCTAGTAGTCACCTGCCTCACTTCCTTTGGCAGGGGCTCACGGTGAAGGACCGTGGATGATCTTAAGGATCTTAAGGATGATCTTTGGATGATCTTAAGGTCCGGGCAGGCACATATGAGAGGAGGCGTTCCTTCAAATAACCTGGGCCAGATCTACACTACTGCTTTAAAACGCTTTATAACAGTTTTATAGCGCTTTAAAGCAGTTAAAGCGCTTTATAACTGTTATAAAGCGCTTTAAAACAGTAGTGTAGATCCTGCCCTGGCCCCAAACCGTTTAGGGCATTGAATGTTAGTATCAGCACTTTGAATCGGGCCCGGACCTGGACTGGCAGCCAATGAAGTTGTAGAAGGACTGGCGTGATATGATCAGTTTTAGGATGGATGAGGGCAAACAAGATGAAGTTTAATCTAGAAAACACATAAATGAGGGAAGAATAAGCCAATCAAAGTGGGAATTAAGGAAACTCTGACTATCCTCAAAGCTTAGAAAAATGTCCTCATCGGAGTGACCAAAGCCATCAGAAAAAGAAATGCGTGGTTTGGAGGCCTGATGCCCAGTCAAGCCAGGTGCAGATAACGGAGAGGCGAAGAGAGAGAGAGAGAGAGAGAGAGAAAGAGAGAATGTTTCTCCTACCCGGAAAAAGTAAACGAGGTTTGTAAATTGTCTTCACAGTTCCCATCACTGCCACAGTTCTTCTCAAAGGGGAGCTGCAAACAGGAGGGAGGGATCGAAATAAAACGCCAAGCATCCACCGCCTTGATGAGAGAGCCCTGTTCCTGGCCCCACACTCTCCTTTGCTCTGTCCCTCTCACCACTTCCTTTAGGCCTGTTTCTTTTTATGTGTAACAATCCCTTTGTTTTCCACTGTGCTTGCACAGTAACTCAAAGCAACGTGGGGATGTCTATACGACGGCGCGTTGGTGCCACGAGCCCCCAAACTCCCGCACTTGCGCTCCTGCGGGGTTGTCCCCACTGCAAGGAGCGAGCGCGGGGTTTGCAACAGAAGAGGAGGAGGAGGAGCTGCCCCCCCCATGCGTGTCGTTCCACGCTCTGCCACAGCACCGCACGAGCACCGCTCCCCCCCCCGGGCGTGCGTCCCTCCCCATCCATTTTTCCCCACTTGGAGCTTTCCCTGATGCTGTTTTTTTCTCCTGATGCCAGATGACGTGCGGAGGCATTCCAGCGGCCATTCGGGTTGCTGGCCTGACCCTGACCCCCTGTCCGGGCAGATGGCGACCAATCAGAGGTCGCCATCAGCCTGGCCACACCTCCGCTGCAAGTCCGGAGCAAGGCGACAGAGGAAGATGCACCATCGTCAACTTGCTCCACAGGAAAAAGTCAGGTGCACATCCCCCAGCACCACTGCAGAGTCACCCCGGGGCTTTCCCCATGTATAGACACCTTCGTGGTTGTCAAGAAGAGGATGTCAGCGGCCATGGTGAGCATCATGCATACAGCACATACGGGCAGGGTCTTGGGCTCCACACCCACTGGGCCTCTCTCCACTCCCATTCATTTCGCTAACCCTCCCACCACCACCACAATCCCACCACTCAGCGGATGAGGGCTGGGAACACCTGAGGAGTGCGCCACTTGGCACATCCCAGTGCCAACCAGCTGGACAGCAGAGAGATGGGGAGCTGCAAGATGGGATCTCAGTACATCAGGGGGGAGTTTTAAACCTCCCCATCTGAGCACACTGAAACAGAGAGGAGAGTGAGTGTGCGTTTGCTTGCACGTGAGAGCACAGAAGTGAAGTGTGAGTCAGCGGAAGACTCCGGATGTCTGTGTATGGCTGGCTGGCTGGCTGGGTCTAGAGGGGGCGGACCCACCCACCCAGGAAGGGGGACCCACCCACCGTGGCTCTGGACATGTCCACTGCTGGCACAAAGCCCCTTCCCCACCACATGTGGCCCCCAGGGCTGAGAGGTTGCCCACCCTGGCATACAAGAAGGAGAGGGGAGGCCTGCTGAACTAGAGCCACTGCTAGAACGTTGCCGGTTCTCATTTTGCAACGCGGTTACCTGTGCTATGTAGATCTGCTGGGAATCTTTGCTCAAGATGGGCCGGAGACCCTTGACGTTCGGGATGGGCCTCCCTTTGAGGGTGTAATTGAGCCGCAAGCTGATGGGAGCCAGGGTATCCTCAACGCAGACCTAACAGGCACAATAGTTTTTGGAAATGCATTATGAATGCAGGCAGAATTCCTTGCGCGTCAAGAGTGAGTTTCTTTTTCTTCTGCACAATAATATCAAGAACGGTCTATTCGGCATAATATTTCTCAGCCCAAAAGATAGATCCATGATCGCTATTCATAATCAAGTGAATATTATAAATATTTCAACATTTCCCCCAGACTTCTCCCTCCCCCTGCAAATAAAGGGAATAGGACTGAGGCAGATAGGGACGGAATTCCCTGATACCTCCAGATTTCCGCAGATGTTTGCATTTCTGTGTGGTTTTGAGGCAGGACAGAAGAAAACTGCATCAGCAATGCTCACATCAAATTTATGGTGTGTGTTTTGTTTACGATTATAAGCCTGAGTACAAGGATGGTTGTATTTTTATTAATCCAAACTGGGAGACTCTCTGGCTGAAAAGCAGGCTAAAAAATGCCTTCGGGTAAATAAATTCATAAAATGTTGGACCATGTGCTTTAACAGTTGCCATATTTCATACCCTGTCAGGTCTTCTTTCATGCCTTTAACATCCCAAAATAGGACCGGCACCACAGAGATGCAGTAGTGGAGAAGACTGCATCAGTTGGATTTCTGCCTGTCACGCATCCGGAAGCCAGGAAATAAAGTTGGCAACTCCAAACCTGTACTGGTACTAAACCAGTCATGCAGAGAAGCCTTAGTATTTTACAAAGAAAAATCGGGGTGGACCTGTGGTTGGTGGTACGGGTGATCTTGGCCTCAAGGCGGGTGGTGCGCTCTAGGGCAGATCTAGACAGCGACCTGAAAGCGCTTGCGTGCGCCTCCAGTGCGCCTTGAAACTGATTGTGTAGATCCTGCCTACCTGCTGGCCAGAAGAGGCGGAGGAGGAGGCAGCGGCGGCGGCCCCGCATCGCCCCTCACGGGGATGGGGCGAAAAGTTCCCGGGCTCAACAGTTTCGCTGGGGAGTCCTTGCCGCCACCGCCACCAGCGCCCACCTCCCCGCCAGCCTCCTGCTTCCGGTGAAAGAGCCCCCCGGGTCGGAGAGCTTGGCCGAAGAGGCCGCCGAGCCCGGGAACTTTTCGCCCCGTCCCCGCGAGGGGCGATGCAGGGCCGCTGCCGCTGCCTCCTTCTCTGTCTCTTCTGGCCAGCAGGTAGGCAGGATCTACACAATCAGTTTCAAGGTGCACTGGAGGCACACGCAAACGCCTTCAGGACGCCTTCACGGCGCTGTGTAGATCTGGCCCTAGTGGCAAACCAGGCCACACAAATAAAACAGGTTCATTTGCAGAGTCAAAAGGCAAACGAACTGGATCCCCCCACTCCGTTGCAAACTTAACATTGTACTAAAATATCTTAAGGAAGTCCTGAAGAGCGTGATGCCAACTCACAGGCAATTGGACTGAGTGATATTCGCATTTCTGCTCAAGGCCAATCGGGAAGCCGGCACTGAGAACAGCAGATTTAGACTGGAAGGAGGCTCGAATCTTCATTCTCTCGAAGTCCAGGGCCAGGCTGTACTGAAGGTCACTAAGCATTTCACCTGGGCGGGGAAGGGGAGGGGGCGGAAAGGCAGGGATTGTGGTTGGCATCAAAGAAGAAGCTAAGAAGAAATATATAAGAAGTCAAAGAGAACATCATATGTCCCTGCCTGGACCCTAAGATCATCTTTGGGGGTCCTTGTCCGTGAGCCCCTGCCAAAGGAAGAGAGGAGGGTGGCTACCAGGAGGAGGGCCTTCTCTGCTGTGGCACCCGAGCTGTGGAATGAGCTCTCTAGAGAGGATGGATTTTCCTCTCTCTCTCTCAGCTGTGCATTCTGAAGTGGTACAAGCCAGGAAGAGGGCTGTACCACCTTGCCCTCTGCATCAGGGGTGGGCAACCTGCAGCCCACGGGCTACATGCAACACCCCTCCCCCAACGATCACAATGCAGCCAGGATCATAGGGTGGAGGGGAGAGGCTTAGCCTCCCACCCCTGTGTGTGTGTGTGTGCCTGTGTGCAATTTGCTCCCAACCCCACACTCAGAACCCTGAGGGCCAAAAAGCGTTGCCCACCCTGCCCCAAGTTTTTGAATCAACTGTGTCTCTGCACATGTTTGAGGGCATCTGGGAGTCTAGAAGGGCTATATCAGTGCTTCCCCCCTCCCCGCCCCCTCTTCCCTTCCCATGCAGGCATTGGGTCCTCACCTAGCGCATGGCCAGTTGCCGCAGAAACAGTAAAACACACTTCCGCTGTGCTGGCCTCCCTCCCCAGAGATTCTGGCCCGTGACAGTCGAAGACTGAGATGGGGATCAAAGCAGGCTGGAACTCAATGGAGACTCTCACTAGCAGAACGGGGCGAGTTCTAGAAGGAAGGAGAAAAAGACCTAAGAAGAGTCCTGATGGATCAGAGCAGGGGCTCCATCTACATCAGTGGTTCTCAACCTCCCTAATGCCGAGACCCTTTAATACAGTTCCTCATGTTGTGGTGACCCCCAACCATAAAATTATTTTCGTTGCTACTTCATAACTGTAATTTTGCTACTGTTATGAATCGTAATGTAAATATCTGATATGCAGGATGTATTTTCATTGTTACAAATTGAACATAATTAAAGCATAGTGATTAATCACAAAAACAATATGTAATTATATATTGCGAAATATTTATTTCTAATTACAAATAAATGACCATCGGAAATATGTGTTTTCCGATGGTCTTAGGCGACCCCTGTGAAAGGGTCGTTCTCAACCCACAGGTTGAGAACCGCTGACCTAGATGGAATAAAATGGGGCTCCATCTAGGGAAACCCACAAGCAGGACACGAGTGCAGCAGCAGTCTCCCACCCATGTTCCCCAGCAACTGGTGTATGTAGGCCTACTGCCTCTGATACTGAAGGTGACACATAGCTATCAGGACAAGTAACCATTGATAGCCTTCTCTTCCAGGAATTTATCCAATCCCTTTTTAAAGCCATCCAAAGTGGCGGATGGAGCCATCGCCCAGTCCCGTCCCCCTCCCCGTGATCAGAAATGACATCTTCCATGTGCCTGCAATTCCACTGAGCAAGTGCAGAATCTGGCATCAGGGGCAGAACCCCCGAGCATCCGCTCAGTTCCTTTTTTTTAAAGCAGTTAGGCCTCAGAAAGTAAATACAAAACTGTATTTGTAGAAAACTCGCCTCTCTACTAGGGCTCTGGGCCTAAATATCCATACCTGGAAATTAATTATCTCCTGTTCAGAGAGAACAGAAGAAGAATGGGCGGAAGAGCGGGGATCCTTCCCACCATCACCTTAGCAGCAGGACCTGTCCTTGTTGTCCCACGGCTATGTCTTTCAGTCCATCCAATGTAAGGTCTGTTCCTCCACTGACCGCTTGGCCAAAGTACAAGAATCCTCCAGAAAACCTCAACCCTTCAATGCGCTGCACAAAAGATGAGAGAGGCAAGGAAGAAGAAGGTGGGATCAGAGACTCTTGTGACTAATAAAAACAACAAGGTTGGCACTTCTTCCATTTTAAGAAAGCTTCAACCCAACAGTATTCCCGTAGGGAATGGTGTAAGACCAAATGCAAACATTTCCAACAAAACTCAAGAGAATTTTCCTCTCCGAGGATGCTGTTCCCTTAGTGCTGCTGAAGCATTGCTCTTTCACATTTCGATGAAAGTGTGGGATTGAAACGGAGGTTCCCCCACACAGCACTTAATACGGTGTGAGATTATTTTAGCAATGCCCTCCTGTAACGTTTCCTCAAAATGAATTCCTGTTCAGCAAAAGTTCCCAGCCAACTTCAGCAAAAGTTTCCTTTTTGTAGGTTCAGCCCGTTTGATTACTTGCTAATGAGAGTGGGTGGGGAATAACAAGGAGTCATTTCTACCTTGGCAACCGAAAAGCCCCAGTGGAACGGCAGAGGCTTCAATTGCAATTTTCCTTTCATTTCTACTTCTATATTTTCACAGTGAAATAGCACGGCTTTGCTATTAAAAATGGAGGAAAAATAATGCGAGGAAACCAGTAATTCAAGCTTGCTCCTGGTGGAAAAAGAAACCCAAACTGGTACAATTAAGAGAAGTTATTCAAAGGGCATATTATAAGACTATCCCTCAGCCACAAGCAACAGAAAGAAATAAGATGGACTAAACCAAAAAGCAGAAATTGTTTAATTAAAGACACAAGAGCCCCCCGAAGCCTCAATAGCTTTTTGCCTCTCCACGCTGAGCAGGCTGATGCTGACATAGATGGATGGATGGATGGATGGATGGATAGATAGATAGATAGATGCAGTAAAACACAGTGAACCCAAATCAGATCTTGTGGGGGGGGAAACAAGAGGCCAACACAGAAAAGACCAGACTTTAATGATTTGATAACAGCATATCTGGGGACTCGGTAAAAAGTGCATGAACAAAGGACAGCAATTCCAGAGAAAATGGCTAGTAAAGAAGAAATCCTAGATGTATTTCAGATCAAGCAAGGTCTCAGGGTGTAGAAACAATAGGGGAAAGGGGGACGCTGCATTACGCAGGGGACCCAGGGAGGAAGCAAAAGTACTGGACATCCTTTGTAGACAGGAAGTAGCGCTCAGCTCACCTGGATGTATTTGGGGACAATAGATGTTCGTTTCCCCGAAAATATATACAAGGCTCCTACATCCTCATCCTCCATGGGAGCCCCGATCGCCACATCTGTCCATCCATCCCCGGTGATGTCACCCATTTCTGCCACGCTGGCTCCGAAGCGAGCGAATATGTGTCCTGCCACCCCTTTCAAAGCTGGGCTACATTGAAGAGCTTCCTTCTATACAGTGAAGTCAAAGAAAACATTTTAATGTTGGGAGCCAAAGGAACGCAGTTCCCAGCCAGCAAACCCTGCTCCAGGGCCTCTGTCTAATACAACAAACATCTCTAGGCCTATCTACACTGTGAACTTTATATTCGTTTCAGTCCAATGTGAACTGTCACAATTTCTCGAAAGAATCCTGGGAATTGTAGTTTAAGGATGGTTCTGGAAATCTTAGAAAACCACTTCCCTCATGGAACTACAGTTTCCAGGGCTCCCTGGAGAGAATGAAAAATTTAAGTTGACCAACTGTCTGTATTTCCCAGGATTTGTCCTGGTTTTTGTTCTATCCTGGGTGTCAGGGGAGATTTTCAGTAATTTTCAATAATGTCCTGGAATGACACGCTTTCCCCTCTAAGGTCACCATTAGTATGCCGGGGGTGAATGACATGCTTTTTGGAGGCATGTCCTTCCCGCCCCCCCAGCTCCAATCAGGGCCTTAAAGAGGAAAGCATGGATTCAAATGAATTTGGATTTCTGTGGATCCAGTTTGCAGATTCCACAGCTTTTTCCAAGTCCCATGGCTTCTTCACGCTGGTTTTTTTTTAAAAAAAAAAAATTGTGGGGAGGATTTGTGCAAGCACGCATTAGTGCAAATGTGCATTTGCAAGTGAACGAAATTCTCATACAAAACATCTGTGTGTGTGCATTTTCCTTCTCTTTGAAAGCATTGATGCAGTCCATATATCATTCACACACACACACACACACACACACACACACACACACACACACACACCTACCTTCTTCTCTCTTACCTTAAAATAACAGACGTAAACCCTTCCTCCTGCAACACCATCATAGTACATGGGGGCTCCAACCAAAACCAAGTCTGTGTTTGTGTCTTGGTCCAGGTCCACTGAGCATATTGTTGCTCCAAAATACGAACCAACCTGTTGCATTAGACAATTAAGATGAGCTCAGTCCTCTGTGAGGCAACTCCCGCGTTGCATGTTTTGAATCTCCTTTATATACTTTTTGCATGATCTTAAACAGGACTCACTTATTTTTCCTTCATGTATTTATGTCCCATTAAGATCCATTCCTAAGGATACATTTCTGTTCCTAAATCAACTGTGCCTAAACCATGAGCTTCATCACACCAGTGTTATACTGCGCATTCACTGCAAATTACTTGCAAAGGACTCCGATGCTTTCTGCTTTATAATGTGCTTTTATTGTGAAGCACTCCGATGCATCCTGCTGTGATTGCTGCTTCCCTAAAAGAAGCGCCGAAAATAGAATCATGGAAAGAGTGACTCTTCTTATTCCCCCACAACCCCAAGGCTAATTTTAACATACTTCCTTGTCCTTCTCTGAGCGGCCACTAGGGGCACAGAAGGATGATTTTTAAACTTCAAATTAAATAAATGCTTACAGGTGCATAAGTTTTAAAGATAAAGACATCAAAATTGGCACAGTAATAGATATCAAGAAGGGTTTTCAGTGTACCAAATTTGAATCAGATTGTGTTGATTTTTAATGATTTTTTAGATCCCCCCCCCTTAAACTCTTTTCCTGGTATGCAAAGGATCTTAGAAGCGCCACACCACGGGGTGTGATTTAGCTAACAACAACAACAACAACTTTACACTATAGGGATAATTTGAGGGAAACAGGTACATGCGATGAAGCTCAACATTACTAAATCCAAACTTCTTAATAGGATTGAGGATTATAGCAACATGCATATGAAAACATTCCAAAATCCCTTGACATGTGCTTATGACAAAAGAATGATTTCTCTGACCAGGGGTCATCTCATGAAGCTGATTGGTGGGAGATTCAGGACATATAAAAGAAAGTACTTATCACACAACACATAGCTAAACTATAAAACTCTCTACCTCAAGATATAGTGATTTCCCCCAATTTTGATGGCTTTAAAGGGGATTTGACAAGTTATCATAGAATCATACAATAGTAGAGTTGGAAGGGGCCTACAAGGCCATCGAGTCCAACCACCTGTTCAATGCAGGAATCTACCTTAAAGCATCCCTGACAGATGGCTGTCCAGCTGCCTCTTGAATGTCTCCAGTGTGGGAAAGCCCACAACCTCCCTAAGTCATTGGTTCCATTGTCGTACTGCTCTAACAGTCAGGAAGTTTTTCCTGATGTCCAGCTAGGATCTGGCTTCCTGTAACTTGATTGCTTTAGTCTGTGTCCTGCACTCTGGGATGATCGAGAAGAGATCCTGGCCTTCCTCTGTGTTCATGGAGGACAAGGCTATCAATGGCTATTAGTCCTAATGGCTCTATATTACCTCTAGTATCAGAGGCAATATGCCTCTGTATACCAGTTGCTGGGGAACATGAGTGGGATAGTCCCACTGCATTCATACCCCACTTGGTGGGTTTTCCGTGGGCAGCTGGTTCTCCACCGTATCACCAGAATGCTAGACTAGAAAGATCTTTGGTCTCATCCAGCATTAATCATATTCGTATTCTTGAGTTTCAGATTCCACCCTGCAATGAGTCACTTCTCATGAATCTCCTGTGGTCAAGAACCACAGAAGTGTGGAACTAGAACCTGTGTCTATATCCTTAAAACAAATCTCTAGTATATTTATTTATTTATTTATTTATTTATTTATTTAAGATGGAATCCTCAAATAACCCATGACCCAGCCAGCATGAAGTTGTAGGACTTTTTATGTCTAATTGTGCATAAAACTGCACCTTTAAAGTATTTTCATGCCACTCCCCCCCCACCACAAAAAAAGGTTCCCAGAGTGGCTAACAGGCAATCAGTAAAATCAGACATTTACTATCTTAGAACTTCCCCCTTTGTTACTTTATCTGATTGCCTTCCTGTTTATATGATCAACCTAATGGTTTTATTGCCTTGCCAATGACTCTGGGAGTGTCAGGTCACTGTGAATCTGATACAGGCATTGATAGGTGGTTGCTGACACTCTAGCACCATAAGTGCATAAACTAGCTCCTTCTGTTTTGAATTCCTTTCCTGTCAGCTAAAAGTAATAATAAGCTGATCCTCAATTATGAAAAGCCTGGAAGCTCCGTTTCTTATCTGGGAAAAGCTCAAAGACAAGGAGGTTTTATTACTCAAGAGAGCAGGAATCCTGCAGCTTTAACGGTTGTGATGAAGAGGGAGTTTCACCAGGTGCTGCATGCATAGCAATGACACCTGCTGAAATTCCCTTTTCTGTACAACTGTTAAAGATACAGGAAGCTATTAGGAATAGAAATGTCATACTGGGGTTCTTGCAGTTCATGGCTTTTGGGGCCCGCATTTTGCATAGGCTTCTCTCTCTCTCCCTCTTTGTGAGTGTGTCCGTTACACACACCATGCATTCTGTGCAATCTCTCAGTCCCACCTGTGGCTCCCTCCTCCTGGCCCATACCTGTTCTCCAACAGCCTCCGCTTTCAGCAGCCAGCCTCCCCTCCAGGCGTCACTCTCGAAGAGAACAACTTTTCCAACGTAGTCGTAGCGGGGGGCTCCCACCACAAAGCCCCTTCTGCCGTTGAGCTGGACAGGCTGAGAAGAATAGCCTAAAGTGGGGAGGGGGGAGGAAAAGGCAGGAGATCGGAAAAGGCCACGTGATGACAGCCACCATTTAGAAGTGCAGGATTGGTTGCGTTCGGTTGGGCTAATATAGAAGGCTGTAGTAGTAGAGTCCCGACTGAAAGAGAAGTTTCCGTTTCTCCTAGGGACTGTAGGAAGGCTCACCTCTCCCATGAAAATCCAGGATAGTAAAGGTTTTCAAACCTCTAGCTGCTGACATTACTGTTACTAATGATTATGTTTCTAGCCTGGCGTTTAGCTCTGTTTGCCACAGCTGCCCCCCCAAATAGAAATACATAGCAGAGATAGCCATCAATTGGAAAGGAGATGACTGCATTTGAATATATCTGATTTATACCATATCACTTATGGATCATCTATGACAAATTATTTTTTCTATTTTGTATAACAGGTGTGATATGCATTATGTTTAACTTCTGTATTTCTTGTTTTTCTCTTTTTCTGTTGGTGTATGCTTTTTATGAAAAAGGCCATTAGCCAAAAGCAATCGAATTTGACTGGCTTATAAGCTCACCTAGTAACCTTCATAGAAGAGCAGAGATTTGAAGCAAAGTTTTCCTGGTCCTAGTCTGACACTCTACCCACTGGCCCTCTGACTAGTTGGGGGTGTTCTTGACGTAGCATGCTTATGACAAAGCCTTTGGCCATATGAAATAACAGGGCAGGGAAGGAGCCACAGCTCAAAGGCAGAACATGTGCTTTGCATGCAGAAGTTCAATCCCTGAATTTCCAATTAAAAGGGTCAGGTAGCAGGTGATGGGAATGGCCCGAGCTGACATGGCAGCTTCCTATATTCTAGGATGACCATATGGAAAGGAGGACAGGGCTCCTGTCTCTTTAACAGTTGTGTAGAAGACCTCTTTTGTATCTGGTCACACTAGGCAGGGCTCCTGCAGCTTTAGCTCCTGCAGCCCTGTCCTCCTGTTCATATGGTCACCCTAAAGCTGCAGGATTTGTTCCAAAATGCAGAATTTGGATTCTTTGGGTGTAAAATTTAGCTGCAAAGTGGGTGACCGTATGAAAAGGAGGATAGGGATCCTGTATCTTTAACAGCTGTACAGAAAAGGGAATTTCAGCAGGTGTCATTTGTATGCATGCAGCACCGGGTGAAATCCCCTCTTCGTCACAACAGATACAAAAGAGGGCAGGGCTCCTGTAGCTTTAACTGTTGTGATGAAGAGGGGATTTCACTAGGTGCTGCATGTGTACAAATGACGCCTGCTGAAATTACCTTTTCTATTCAACTGTTAAAGTTACAGGGGCCCTGTCCTCCTTTTCATATAGACACCTTACATATTCAAGAAGGGCAGAGGGAGAAAGATGCAGGATGAAAGAGTGTCTAGAACAGCCTTCCTCTACCTGGGGCACTCCAGATGTGTTGGACTGCATCTCCCAGAATGCCCCAGCCAGCTGGCTGGGGCATTCTGGGAGTTGCAGTCCAACACATCTGGAGCGCCCCAGGTTGAGGAAGGCTGCTCTAGAATAAATATCTTAATTTCTGAATGAATCCCTTACTGGAGAGGGGAACGGGGTTTGCCAAGAGTTTGCAGCTGCCTCTAGTTTGGAAACACATCGCGGCAGAACGTGGTGCCATAATGGAGGAATTTTTGGTTTTAACACTTACCAAGATATGCGTTGCTCATATCCTCAGCGGTGCCAGAGACATTAATGAAATGTGAGTTTCTGCTGCTGTTCTGATACAGAAACACCCCTCCGGACCAGTCGTAGGCTCCCACAGCTCCTAAGAAAGTCCCTTCCTAAATCATGGCAAAACAGGGAGGCCCCAAAGCAGGAAAATGTAAATGAAAGGAAGCAATAAGAAAGGATTAAAAATGGAAAATGCAAATGCTGGCTTGTAGCATAGCATCCCCTGCAGTTGCAGTTCAACATTGCAATACATTCTAATTCCAAGGAGAAAGTGGCTCCCTTGTTGAGTTTCCTATCCTGGCTCCCTTTGGCTCACAGGACCCATCCTGTTTGGTTCTGAAATTGGATGGTTACAATCAGTGTTGTGCATGCTATGTAACTGCAGAGTTGCTGGTTATTTATTTATTTACTGTGCTGGGAACTTCATCACATGATGCATGCATACAAATGACACCTGCTGACATTTCAATTTCAATGCAACTGTTAAAGATACAGGAGCCCTGTCCTCCTTTTCATATGGTCACCCTAGTAGACTACTTACAAATTAAGGGCAGCAGAGAGGGAGCAAACCTAGCCTACCTTGGGAGGGAATTCCACCACCTTGGAGCAGCCACCAAAAAGGCCCTCTCTCATGTCCCTACCAAATGCGCCCCTGATGGGCCTCTTTCTTGTGGGGATATTTTCTGGGTTGTTTTTAAAGCATGCCTCTGGGCCTTCTGGCTATTCATTTCATTTATATCCTGGCGTCCTATCATATGGTGGCAGTCCGTAAAGTTCTCAAGCAGACTCTCATTCAGACACAGACCAGGCTGAGACCTGCTTCGTTCCAGCAAACTTGCTGCATCATGAACCATCAGACCACAGTCTGGCCACTGGGGAAAGTTTAGAAATGCCTCTCACCGCCTTCACTACCAGGGCCGGTGCTACCATAGAGGCCACTCAGGCGGCTGCCTAGAGCGCCAAGCTAAGAGGAGCGCCGGGCACAGCACAGCAATCACACGCATTGGCTGTGAGCCGGCCCGGCCTGAGGATTCTGGGCCTGGGCGGGCGAGATGGCACCCTGCGCCCACCCAGCCAAAGCGAAGCCAGGGACGCTGGGGTGGGGGTGGGGCGGCTCCACATTCGGACTTCCGGAACGCGCTCGGAAGATAGAGAAAGAAAGAGAATGTATGGGTGAACGGGGTGCATAGGGTCTTTGAGTGAATGCATGTGTTCATGCGTGTGTTTGTTTGGAGTGAGTGATGCTGAGTGTGTGTGTGCGCACACACGTGTGAGTTGAGGGGGATGATTTGGAGGTGATATTCCTATTAAATAATGCATTTTAGACCCATAGACGTTCCTTTCCAATTTGTTTGCTATAATTGGCATGACGTATTTCTTGCACTTTAAAATAAATTTAGCAGTTTCAAGTTTTGTGCTTCTTATTTTTTCCAGGAAACATCTGTTCTTAAAAATCAAAGTTGGCATTTTTTTTGGGGGGGGGGGGTATTGAAAGCAGCTCACCTTGCCTAGGGCGCAAAATAGTCTGGCACCGGCCCTGTTCACCACCTTCCATTACTCTCGGTGGTTCCCTTCCTCCACAACACAGATCTCAAAGTTTTTGAATAGACAGAATCATGCAAACCTAAGCAAATCTATCTCTGTAAACTTCATTGGCATCATTCTGGTCACGGGTAATGTAGGAAGTTCCTAGATTTGGAATGCATTAAATTGGGTTTTCCACATGTTTTTTGAGGGGTTAGAATGACTCACCGGGGTCAGCAGGGCACTGAATCCTTCCTGGGACATTTCCAGCTGGAAGGAACTGCTGCTCTGGGATTGTGTACCTGGAGGGAGAAATAAGGATGAGACACAGGCAAACAGGAAAAGCGCCCAACAAAAGTTACAATGAAGTTACAACAAAATCCCTTCTTTTCATTGTTAGTAGTTACTCTGGCCTAGGCTTGTTTGCGGTCTAGTGCAGGGGGTTAATCTGAATTAGGCTTCACCAATGTTTAGTGCTAGTACCTGTTCCAATTGGTGGTGCTCAGCTCCAAAACATGTGAGGTGACAAAGAGAGCATGTTTAAAGCATATGTGTTGCGAACCACCCAGAAAGCGTCAGCTATTGGGTGGGATAGAAATGTAATCAATAAATAAATACGTGCGACCCATTTTTGACGGGAATTTCCATGCCAGTCAGATGCTGAGGGAACATCAGTGTCCTGGGAGAGGACTGCAAGTGTGTCACGAAAGGGAGGTCATTAATTAAATAATGAAAACCGAATTACACACCCACTACGTCTCCAGCAATGGACATTTGCTCCTGCACGCTAGTACAGAAGCCGGGGGGCGGGGGGGGGGTGGAGTTGCAAAAGCATTTGGGACACTCACTGATGTCCTTTGTTGTTGGTTTTTAGGATTACCAGGTGGAAAGGACTGAGAATAGATGAGGGACGATGGCAGCAGCACTAGCAAGATCGCAAAGGGCGGCACGGCTTTTCAACGCTCATGCCGGGTGGCTCTGATCAGCATGGTGGATTGCAGTGACATGCGGTCAAGGGCTAAAACATATTTTTTTTTCTAGTGTAAAAGTGCTTGTAGGAATACCCTCAAGTTCCTCCTAGAGTGCAGGACACGGAATAATGGGCTAAAGTTGCAGGAAGCCAGATTCCAGCTGGACATCAGGAAAAACTTCCTGACTGTTAGAGCAGTATGACAATGGAACCAATTCCCTAGGGAGGTTGTGGGCTCTGTCACACTAGATGCCTTCAAGAGGCAGCTGGACAAACATCTGTCAGGGGTGCTTTAAGGTGGATTCCTGCATTGAGCAGGGGGTTGGACTCAATGGCCCTATAGGCCCCTTCTAACTCCACTATTCTATGATTCTAAAAAGGTAGAGAGAGAAGAAAGAGCAAGAGAGAAAGTTGATATGTTTACTTTTCTTAGAGCCCCGGTAGTACCTTCAATGGCAAAGATTTTATCCTGCAGCTGATCCTGGATGCCATTGAGGGCATTAAAATTGTACACTGTGAAGACGTGCTCAGTGTCAGGCTCAGAGGCAATGTCTTTCAGCTCCTGAATGGCTTTGTTACTTGAAAAAGCAGTGCCAACCTTCATGGAAAGAAAGACAGAATGTAATGACATCACAAACTATGGGCTTTGCTACAGGAGCAATTTATTCAGTGCTTATGATTGTTCACTCATGGAAGTTAGCAGGTCCTTTACACAACATTGTCAACCTCCAGGACATCTCACATGCTTTTCCCTTTTTATCCCACTTTCAAAAATATTGGAGATAATGTGAAAAGGGACGTTATTTTGATCTACTGGCTGTGTGAAATGTCAGCATAGCGCTATAGTGCACTATAATGACACCGCCATCTAGTGGCTGTAAACTGAAATACACAGAAACATATAGAATTTGCCAAGGATGGACTTTCCTAGAATTCAAACCACATGTTCGCCATGTAAAGGAGCCCATTGTAATCTCGCAAAGAAACCAAAAGCAGAAAGCCCCAATAAGGATGCAGTTTTTTTGCTTAATGTAGAAAAGCTCTGAATCTTGTAGGTCCTATGACACTCTGCAAGTATATGCCACACAGCAGTTGCATGTAGCAACAAATGTGGTACATGCAAAAAGCAATTGCATTTCTGTTCAATATCCCCACAGTAAACATTCTGCCCGGCAGAAATAGTGGCGCAACTTTGGATGTATCTTTCGTTCAAACCTAAATTGGTATAACAGACATTTGCTTGCTCCAAGGAATACTTGGGTACCATAGTTCTGTGAACTATAATTCTCAGGTGTCTCTGGGGAAAGTCATGACAGTTAAAACTAATTCAAAGTCAGTATAAAAGTAGTGTAGATTAGGTCCTGCAACAAACAAACAATTTTTAATACACAAATAAAGTGATTGTGCTAAAAGATCCCCACCCCCAGGATTTGAATCAGTTCTGATTTGTTTGTGGATTTCCTAATATGGGATTGTGGTGGATCAGGGCCAAAGCATATAGCTGGTTACCATGGAGATGCAGGGAAAAGAGGAGTTATGGCATTTAGAATGGCAGTTGGGAGATATGGAGGGGAAATTATGAGAAGTTTGTGGAAAGGGGAGCATATGAGTTATTTATGCTGCTATGGAGCTATTTTCATGTTGCCTTTTCACTCAAAATATTCAGATCCTGTTATTTATAAAGTAAAGTCAACTCCTGTTTTTGAGGAAAAGATCAGGAGCGTATGGTTTCCTAGACTGAGCCCACATTGGTAAGGTTTGAACACACAAAGTGTGTTTATTTTACAGGTCAAACCGAAACAATGACAACATCTATTGAATACTAAGGCTTGTACTACCTGGTCCATGATGTTGCCAGACCACATCATGGGCTAGGTAGCCCATCAACACTCTTGGTGGCTGAAAAATAGTCCTTGCATTCTTACAGGTGAAGGGGGAAAATCAGCCACTGATTTTTTGGGCACCCTAAAAAATGTTCTTTCTTTGGCTTAGAAAACTCTCCAACAACACCTCCCTCCATTTAAAAAAATCTCCCAGCATCACTATGTTGAATAGAAAAGGGTCCAAATATAAAGGTGCCAATCCACTTTGGACAAGAACCAATCCCGGTTGGTCACCACTAGCGGTGACCAAGAGCTTCTTTAAACAAGCATTTTAGAGCATACTGGTGACTGGCCACTCATGGATGTTAGCGGCTCATTTTGATGATGCTGTCAGCCTCCTGCACGTCTCCCACTCCATTCCCCAGTTTTCGAGGTAAAAAATAAACCTCAGAAAAACGGACTCTTCTGAGATATATCATATTTGTTGGGTTTTCCTGCCTTCTAAAAACAAGAGGGCACTGTTCCATTGAATTGTATGGGCCACGTGGTCGCTGATGTCTTCCTCCTGTAATTACAGCTCTTTGCAAATGGAGAAGAGAAGCAGGAAGCACAGCCATGGTAAGGGAACATGATTTTTTCCCGTCTGAAGGAGCTCCAAGAGAGTACCAGCAATTATCACTGAAAAAGGAAGGTGAATCAAATACTACTAATTAATGGCCCACTCACACATCCCTACAGCTTCACCTCTTGGAAGGTCAGATATTCCTTTAACAGGCAGCCTTCTGGGGCGCTCCAGATGTGTTGGACTGCATCTCCCAGAATGCCCCAGCTGGCTGGGGCATTCTGGGAGTTGTAGTCCAACACATCTGGAGCGCCCCAGGTTGAGGAAGGCTGATATTGATATGTCATTCAGGACCAAGTGACACATTCTGTTATTTATACTGAAAAAAGAAAAAAAGGGGGGGGGGAAGCATGATTAAATCGGCAACATTTATTATGAAGAAAAAGGAACTGTGGAGCTCAAGTCTGAATTACAGCCCTGTGCCAGTTTCCTACTGAAAATTTGCTAGCTTTTGATGCTCTTTGCCACTAAAGGTGCAGTTTGCAGTAAACATTCCTTTCAAATGGAGATAGCAGGGAGACATGATTTTCATCGGGAAACTGGTGCGGGATTGATCTGGGCTGCTTTTCCTTCAAAATAAAAACAGCCATTTAAGAAATACTTTCAATGGGTTTCTCTATATTAAAGAAAATCCCGCAGCCTTACCGGGGTTTTGTCTTCCAGAGTCTTTGCTGGTTTACAATAGACACAGTACATGCACGTCCCCCCTTGTTTTTCCAGGTTCCTTTGTGGGCACATTGTATCTGTTTCATTTATACAGCCAGTAGATGGCACAGCAAAATTTCTACAGTATTGTGCGATTCTTGAATTATACCACCTCTCTGACGGTAGTTTTTGGTGGTTTGGGGTTGTTACTTCAATTTCAACGATTTATAAAATGGCAGAATAAACCTAAAATATTATGAGCGAGGCACTGGAAGTTGACAACATCATGAACAGCACCCATGAACTTCCGTGAGTAAACAATCATGAGTGCACGATAAATGTCTCATGTAAAAATGCTAAAAACGCTTTAATAATGTGATGTTGCCATTTGGCCCTCACACTTATCATCTATACAATGGGGGGAGGGGATTTAGAAAGTCCCAGAACTGAGTGACAGCCTTCAATCCCCAAAGGGAATTACATGCATGTTGTGCGGGCAGACACCCACCCACCCACATATCTCCAAGCAGGCAGACTGTTCCCGAAGGAGATTTAAAGGGCTCAAATATGGAGCTGATGACGTTCGTTGAACAAGTCGAGCTAATTTTCTTCCAAGGAACTCCTTGCAATAGTCTCACCCCGATAGCATAGCGGATGATCCCAATTCGGTTGGCCTCTGGTATCACTTGGCTGTATGGCGTGTTGTCTGTCTTCTCCCCATCCGTTATCACAATGAGAATCTTGGTGGCCCCGATCCGGGATCCTTTACGTGATGTGAACAGTTCTTTCCTTGAGAAGAAAAAGGAAGGCGAAGTGACATAGTGAGTTGATTGCTTAAACATTACCACAAAAATCTTAAGGAACAAAGACAGACAGACAGAGACTTAGGGAAGGCAGCAAGAAGAGAAGAGGGGGACAGGCTGTTCCGGGGGTGGGGGGTGGCTTTGAGGGACATACACTACTTTGTTGATGGCTGTGGCTGTGTGGGTCCATCCACGAATCTGGTCAATATCCATTACGAGCTGCGCTGGGTCATGACTGTTGAAATTGAAGTGTTCTCTGAATTCATCTGAAAACTGCATGAGGGCAAACTGGTAGAAAGAAGAGGAAAACAGTGTTAGGGGAATGTACTGTGTATGCACCAGTTCGAGAGGAGAATAACATGGTGGTGGTGGTGGTACACATATGCTCTTTTGGAACAGCCTTCCTCTGAAGTCATCAGCTCTTGCCTATCAAATGACAAGAGGACAGGAAGTTGCCATATACCAGATCAAAGAGGGAGTGCAGGGTTTCCAGCAGTCCTCTGGATTCTGGAGCCCCCCACCCCCGCCCTCTTCCTGGCTTTCGATGACCAATCACCGGTCGCCCTCTGCCAGGACTGCTCCCGCCCCAGTTCGGCCACAAAGCATGGTCAGATGGCAGAAAAGTCAGGGTAAGCCCCAACTTTTCAGCTGCAGATCTTCGGCTCTTTGTCCCGAGGTGGCTCCGAATCGTCGGCTGCATCATATAACCAATGCAGTGTGGATTCTGAGACACCCCAGGGCAAAGTCAACATATAGGCAGCCCCCCCCATACCCCAGGGAAAGGCAGGGACCAAGGGGCACAGATTGCGTACTATTAACATATAGTATTAATAATTGAAAAATGTTGTCAATGGCCTCTCTGAGTGGCATGGGACAAGTGATGCTTCATTTCCGCCCATCCAACCCTTACAGCAGAAAAGGACACGAAGTTTCCCCAGGACATCATTGGATTGGGCAATGCTGACATGCGGCATGGCACTGCCAAAGAATCTATTACCCGTGTGTTTCTTCCGGAGAGTCTCCTGATGATCTCAGAAACAAAAACCTTCATCCTTTCGAAGTCTGGTGCGCTGATGCTGCCCGAGCCATCAATCAAGAACACAATGTCTGTTGGCCGAACAGTGCATTCTGGATTGGGGGGGGGGGAGGGACATGGATGTAAAGAGATATAAGTGGGTACCAATTTGTAAGTTGCCTCCTTTTATAATGAGGTTCATCAGACGAGCATGTTTATCGCACGCTCACTACTGCCCACTTACGGATGTGCAAGCACCCTTTAGACGACAACGTCCACCTCCAGATACTTCCACTCATTTTTCCGTCACAAAATAGACCCCTTTTAATCTGACTTTTTTTTTAAAAAAAAATGGAACGTGCCACAATCTCCCGCTGTGTGCGGGAAAAGCGGCATGCTACAAACGGCCCCTGAATGGGCCACCTGGTCTTTGTTTACCTCCTCTTTCCCCTCCGGGCAGAAAAAGGAAGTAATGAGGGACAAAAGTAGGGGTGGAGACAGTAAGGAAACATGATTTTCCCCTGTGTGATGACGCTGAATTAGTTGCTGAACCATTTTGGAAGTGAAACAAGCCAATTAATAGCAGCAAGGCTCAAAGTCATCAATTTATTTATTTATTTATGTATTCATTTATCACCCAACTGACAAAAGACTGCTTCTCAACAGTTGTGGGGGGAAATCAGTGTGTTAATCAATGTGCCTTAAAATTTGAGCCTCTGTTCTTTATGCCACATTTCCATATAAATCTGTATCAAATTTTATTTCACAGTAGAATGGTCATTTTAAAACCTGGATTCATCTTCATAGGTCTCCGCGGACCTCATCTAATCTACACATGCATGAGCCTAATCTAATCTACACAAGTGTGAGCATGTGACTATATATCATGAAGGGAGGAGATATCAGGAGTAGCCATGGTTGAAGACAGACGCCATGGTTGAAGGTGATTTAAAAGACAAATCATGATTCATAATACTTACATCCATTTCCCTTTTGCTTCTAGTAAACAGGGTTTTGTGTTTTTCATTGCTCCAAAAACCTACCAAACCTGTTTGCAACTTTGGGTGGTCCAGGACTCAATTTCTCCCCCCAACCCACTGCCACTACTCCAACACTTTTTTAAAAAAGGAAAAAAAAAGGTGGCGGTCCCAGTTTGCTGCTGAAATTCAGTGGCAAACCGCTACAATGGCTTAGAATAAGCTAAAGGTCTAAGTCTCCATAATAACTCACACACACACACTTTCCTTACAGTAAAAAAAAAAGGTTCAGCGGAGAAATGGGGCCCACTAGGACTACATGTGGCTCACAGACCATGTGTAGCCCACGCCTAGTCCAGAGGCAGAGGGGGGAAAGGTAAATATGTGTGCACAGCATGGGGAATGGTGCCTTTCTCAAACCGTTTTTCACTCTTAGAAAATTATTGTCCATTTCCACTTGTAGTAACTCCATCCTCCAAACAATGGAACAGTTTGGAAAAGCAACCTGTATGTTTACACACATCTCTGCAACCTTGAAAAATTAAAGCTGAAATTTTGTCAGAAAGCTCATGTACCCTGTTTCATACTAAGTACTGCATGTGTAAAATTACAGGAGTCCAAGAACAATGCCTAAATCCTAGAGCATCTCTACATTAAGGGGAATCACATTGTTTGTCCAGGGCTTTTGTGCTTCCTGCTTTTTTTGGCGCGATTGTTATGGGCTGCATTACATGGGTGGAGAGGGGCCACAAGGTTTGAATTGAACTGAATTGAATACTTCCCTTCAGTTCACTTCAATGAGACAGTGCCATTTAGCAGCAGAAGATCCCACTTTTTTCAGGATGTTACCACTTTAAAAGTGGTTCTTTTCATGGCGGATTTTCCCGGGAATACCACGGGAGACATCCTGGTCATTGACGATATCATGTAAATGACCTGCAAACTTTCATGAGTGGCCAAAAGGGAATTTCAGCAGGTGTCATTTGTATATATGGAGAACCTGGTGAAATTTCCTCTTCATCACCACAGTGAAAGCTGCAGGTGCCCTGCCCTCTTTTAAATCTGGTCACTCTAGTATAGCTCCTGCACTTTAACTGTTGTGATGAAGAGGGGAATTTCACCAGGTGCTGCATGCATACAAATGACACCTGCTGAAATTCCCTTTCCTATGCAGCTGTTAAAGATACAGGAGCCCTGTACTCCTTTTCATATGGTCACCCTACCCCATACTGTTTCTTGCACCACCAAATTCCATATAGCGGTCTCCTTCCTTCCTTCCTTCCTTCCTTCCTTCCTTCCTGTTTGACCCCACTCTGTAGCCTCAAGATCTCACCTGGCAAAGTCTCTGGAAAGTGCTGGAGTTTCTGGAGATTCTGATTCAGTAGAAAGCAATATCCATTCACATACATATTCTTCCCACAGGCTCGGTGAACTGTGGGGCCGCACACCTTAAAGGAAACAAGAGTGGAGGGACGGGGCTTAGCAAGGGCAACACTGGTGGAAATGTACCTCTCAGCACCTGGGCTCCAAAACTGAAGCCAGGGTCAGGCCGTTTTGCATCCTGGAGCAGAATAGCAAATGGCTCCCTCCCTCTCCCAAGGGACATAGTACCCAAGCTGGCCAGGTTGCTTTGTTACTGGAAGCAAAAAACCACAAAAAAAAATCAGTGCCTCTCCCTGGCAGTAAAAATACAATAACAAATTCAGTTAATAACAATTTGCTGCCCTTTCATGACATCCCTCCCCCCATGCTTCGTGTAGTATTAGTTGAATTTGATTTTCTCCCATGCTTGCTTTTAAATATGGAGCTCCTTCATATGGGGATGGGGGAAATCCTGTTCCTTTACTATGGCTCTGATTCCTGCTTCTCTTCCGCATTTGCAATGAGCTGTAAATTACATGAGGAAGACAGCAGCCACCACGTGGCTTGTACAAGCTCAATGCAGTTGAATGGGACAGCGCCCTCTAGTGGGCATTTTTAATGCAACTTTGCCTGCACATGGCAGGAAAACCCAACAAATACAGATATATCCCAGAAAAGTTGCATTTTCTTCAGTTTATTTTTTAGAGCTGAAACCGGGAAATGGAGCGAGAGACTCACAGGAGGCTGACAGCGACATCAGAATGACCTGCAAACGTCCGTGAGTGGCCAGTCATGAGCGTGCTATAAAACGTTCATTTGAAGAAGCCCGTGGTATTTTATATAACAATTGCTTTACTGCAGTGGTTTTTTTATTCCTAGCTGGCTTGAAATTATTCATACTTAAGGGCAGGGCAGGGCATACATTTTTAAATTAAATAATTACATACATAATTAACATGATTATGTATATACCTACCAAGACCTGAGAATTCTGGGCAACCAAGGACAAACCAAGGGACATATTAACAGCATCTGCCGGTCCTGAAAGGAGTAAGAAATGCACACTAAGCTGAATAATAATAATAATAATAATAATAATAATAATAATAATAATAATAATAATCAGGATTGGCGTCAAGGGTAGCACAGTTGGGCATCTGTTGAGGCCCCATTTCCCAGCAGGAACACCCTGGAGTTGCTCCTCTTCTTCACCATGGCAACCTGCTTGTTTTCCAGCCTCTCGCTTAGGCCCAGACCATGGTGGTGGTGAAAAGGAGCAGCAGTCGTTGCGGTGGCCTGCTTGTTCCTTGGCTCTCTGCCTGTCAAGCGAGCATAGTAGCAATGATGAAGAAGGGAATAAGGAGCAGTAGCCACTCGTGATAATGGTGATAAGAAGGTGGAGTCACTGAAGGAGCGCTCCAAAAAAAACCAGTGACCTCAAAAAAAGAAGCTGTCATTGATGATGGTTTATAGTGTCCCCAATGTATTTGGCACATGTCAACATAACGTATACCTACAGAAAACAAAACAAACAAACAACCCACCATCCCTTCCCCCAAGAATTTACAAACTGAATAAACTAAAGTCCAGGAATTCTGGATTCAACTAATCCATCTCTCCCGTTGTTAGACTACAACCTTCATTACACCAGTGTTATACTGTGAAATCACTGCGAATTGCATGCAAAGGAACTCCGAAGTTTTCCAGTTTATAATCTGCTTTGACTGTGAAGCACTCCCATGCATCCTGCTTTAATTGTGCTATAAAGCCAAAAGACCCGTCCTATTTTGCTACCCCTTTAAGAGTGAATCATTTGTTGTTTTCCGAGCGGCCACTGGGGGCGCAAGAGGTTTAAACTACCAATTAAACAAATGCTTACATCTGCGTAAGTTTTAAAGATAAAGGCATCAAACTTGGCACAGTAATAGATATTAAGGAGAGCTTTAAGCATACCAAATTTGAATTGGATTGGGTCATCTGTTGATTTTTTACATTTCTCCCCTTTAACCCCTTTCCTGGTATGCAAAGGATCTTCGGAGCGCTGCCGCCCGGGGTGCGATTTAGCTAGCAACAACAACAACGACAGTGTTATGCTGTAGGGGTTAATTCGAGGGAAACAGGTACGTGGGATGAAGCTCTACATAACTCCCTCGGTGGAAAAAGCCCAGAACTTGCTCCTACATAGATTCATCCCCTGAACTTAACCCACTAAACTTTTCTTCCAGACTGTTTGGGGAACCAATCTTACCACTTCCCTTTTCTCGCAAAAACCTAATTCCTTTCTCAAAGAAGGAGCCCAAAGACGATTTCCCCTGGCCCAGAGTCTGTTTCCCAGGACATGTTCCCTAGAACCCCAAGTGTCCATCAGGGCCAGCGGAAGGGTTTTGTTATTTTTACTGAGGTTAATTGTCATGAACAATGCAATTTTCAACAGGGATTGCATCTGTAACCCACCACCAACACCAAAATCCCCCCTGCATGGCAATTCAACTTAGAAAAAATCTTTCCATTCATGCCAATGGGATCTCTGCAGGTAAAAGCAAGCGACTGCAAAGGCGTGACTCAGTGGTGACAGCTGCCTACACTTCTCCGATCCTGAACTAAGCCTCTTTGTCCTTCTCCCCACAAAAACAGGAACATCACACACTCAGGGAACTAGTCTGACTGGAGAAAGCAAACTACTGCGGCGATTGTGTGAGTGAGGAATTAGTGAACCAAAGGCTTGGATCTTTGCCAGCAAAAGCAAGCCACGGCGAAGGGGCGATTCAGTGCAACTATGTGATAGCTTCATCCCACGTACCTGTTTCCCTCGAATTATCCCTACAGCGCTAAGCTGTCAGCGTTGTTGCTGTTGTTGCTACTGGGCAGCTAGGTCCTTGGCATATCAGAAAGTGGGTTTAAGGGGGGAGAATGTAAAAAAATCATAACAAATCGACGGATGACCCAATCCGATTCAAATTTGGTATGCTTAAAGCTCTCCTTAGTATCTATTACTGTGCCAATTTTGAAGTCTTCATCTTTAAACCTTACGCAGATGTAAGCATTTGTTAAATTCATATCAAATCCTGCTCCTGCGCCCCAGTGGCCGCTCGGATGATACGCTCGGAATCTAGTATCAAAATACGGCGAGTCTTTTGCTTTTATAGCACAATTAAAGCAGGACACATGGGAGTACTCCACAATAAAAGCAGATTATAAACTGGAAAACTTCGGAGACTTTTGCATGCAATTCGCAGGTCTTGGCTCCACGTCTTGGACAGTTCCTTTAGTATTCCGACTGGTTCTAACTGAAAACCGGAGCGGATTCACCACCCCGCTGGCATTGGAGCCACTAGCCTCTACTGCAAGTCTCTCCAGCCCATTCCTTCTTCCCTCCCCAAGCAGGAGCAGAACCTGGATTCCCAGCTGTACTTTTTCACTTGGAAGCAACTATCTAGGTAGAAAACATAGGGGTGATTAATACCTACGTTGGATGTGAATCTCCCGACAGCCACCTGAAATATAGGCGCACTGGTAGATTTTACCCGTTTCGTTCACTTGTCCTTTCTGGAGGGGAGCCCCAACCAACACCCTGTTGGATGGAGAACAGAGAGATTATTAACATTTCTATAGTGCCACGCCCATCAACATACATGGTGGTTTTCAATGACTGGGTCTGCACAATCACAGAGAGAAAATAAGCCATGGCGGCTTATTTCACTTTCCCGCATGAACTGGTCATAGAATCATAGAATAGTAGGGTTGGAAGGGGCCTATAAGGTCATCAAGTCCAACCCCCCCCCCCCATGAGCCACCTAGTTTGCATAATTACCTTCACAAGGCACAGGACGTTGTGACATCTGGACCCAGTGATGGCAGATGGATGGAGTAGTTTACATACTATACTGAAACCCATAGCTTGGTCTAGGGTTGCTAGATGGCTTATAAACCGCCCCAGGCACCTACCCTTCGCAGATTCGGATGTCATGACAGCCTGCGCCCAGCAAGGGTAATTATGCTAATTAGGCAGCACAGGGAAGAAAAATAAGCCACTGTGGCTAATTTTCCATCCAGGACTCTAGGATGTAACCTAAGGGAACAAAGGGAACAAAATGAAGGGAGAGGCCAGAGAAACAAAGAATGAACCTGATCCAATGTGGTTATTCCTGTTTCAGCTGCATTTAAGGGATTAAGCTAAAGGCTTTGCAGAAAAGGTGAAGTTTGAGAAAGAAGAGGTCCTGGAAGAAAGGTCCAGATATACAGAAAAGCATCGGGAGAATTGGGAGAGAGTCGTTCAGTAGAGAGGCAGGGTCTGGAAACAAAGCCCTATGAAGAGAGACTGAAAGAACTGGGCATGTTTAGCCTGGAGAAGAGAAGATTGAGGGGTGACATGAAAGCACTCTTAGAAATACTTAGAAGGTTGTCACACAGAGGAGGGCCAGGATCTCTTCTCGATCCTCCCAGAGTGCAGGACACGGAATAACGGGCTCAAGTTAAAGGAAGCCAGATTCCAGCTGGACATCAGGAAAAACTTCCTGACTGTCAGAGCAGTGCAACAATGGAATCAATTACCTAGGGAGGTTGTGGGCTCTCCCACACTAGAGGCCTTCAAGAGGCAGCTGGACAAGCATCTGTCAGGGATGCTTTAGGGTGGATTCCTGCATTGAGCAGGGGGTTGGACTCGATGGCCTTGTAGGCCCCTTCCAACTCTGCTATTCTATGATTCTATGAAAGGCGGGGCAGAAGTAAGACCAGAAACTGAAGGTTGGGCCAGGCCATCAAGAATGGCAATCCGGGACCTTGCTCTCAATGTATATATCCCGTGCCCTTGCTTGTGCCTTATTTCCAGCCCCACAGCCTCCTCACAACCCAGAGCCCAAATCCACTTGTTCTTACGAGTTCTCGGTCTGTGCCACACTTCCTCCAAAGCTCTGAGTTTGCACTTTGAAAATGGTTGGTGTATCCACGTCCACGCTGAATGCACAGCACCAGGGCACCAGCACAGCTGGAAATAAATGAACACTCATTGCACATAATGTGCCTCTTACACAAGACTCCACATGCACACACACACACACAGCAGTCTACATTAATTAACCCCGAATTCACCATTGCTACTCAGTTTGTTGTTGCATTTATTTTTTTTAAAAAAGTTTCTTTTTAATTTCCTTTCTAAAGGGCTGCTTATCTTTCTTCAGATGCATTCGAAAAGAACCCTTTGTTTCTTCTATCTTGAAAATGAGCATTCAAAGAAGAAACATGGGTAATATTCTTTTCAAATATGTATTGGCAATGCCCAGTAGTTGCCCCTGAAGAAATATAAGTGCTGGTATTGACATTTAAAGCCCTAAACGGTTTGGGGCCAGGTTATTTGAAGGAACGCCTCCTCCCATATGTACCTGCTCGGACCTTAAGAACATCTACAGGGGCCCTTCTCCGTGAGCCCCTGCCAAAGGAAGTGAGGCAGGTGGCTACTAACAGGAGGGCTTTCTCCGCTGTGGCACCCCGGTTGTGGAATGAGCTCCCCAGAGAGGTCTGCCTGGCGCCTACATTGTACTCCTTTCATCGCCAACTGAAGACCTTTTTATTCACTCAGTATTTTAACACTTAATTTTAACTTAAATTTAAATTATACTGTTTTAACTCTGTATTTTAACCTTATATCAATTTTGCTGCGTGGTTTTTATCCTGGTTGTGCTTTTTATACTGTATTTTGTATTTGTGTTTTTAACCTGTTGGTTGTTTTATGATGGTTTTAATTTTTGTGAACCGCCCAGAGAGCTTCGGCTATTGGGCGGTATAAAAATGTAATAAATAAAATAAATAATAAGTAAGTGGTCCCTGAGGAAAGAAATTTCCAAAATACATTGGGCAGTATAATTTGTTTTGTCCAGGCATCTGAGAACCTTTTTTTATCTTCTGATTTATTTATTTATTTATTTATTTACAATATTTATATACCGCTCCCCATTGAAAATTTTGGAGCGGCATACAAGATAAAATTAAAATAGAAACAGAATAAAACACTTAAAACAGATTTTAAAAGGACCAAATACAGTGACACCTTTTGTTCACTGACATCTTGTTTTATTGTTGTGATTGTAACAGCCTTTTGTGCCATAGACAAATAAAATGTATTCACAGTGACTCATGGCTGGACATTAAGGAAAGGCTTCCTGGAATAAAGATGTTTTCAGGAGGCTCCGAAAGAAGTGCAAAGTTGGCGCCTGCCTGACCTCCAGAGGCAGGGAGTTCCACAGGGATTCACTTTTGTGACTCCTCTCAAAAGGTGCAGCTACTGGGCATTGCCAATGCATATTAGCCAACTTAGACAAACCTTTATTGAAAGCATCCAACAGATACAAAACAAAAGGTTTTGCTGAGTAAGATGCAACCTGAGATCCACGGACTCATCAGATACAGATGCCAAAGGGGCAATCCATTGATGGGACAATCCAATTCCCTATTTCATTCCTTCTTAAGATCCTGTATATCATATTTATTCACCAATAATAAGTAGTTATAGACATGGACCCTAGGTCGATTTGCCGCACTGGCCTCAATAAGTGCTTCCAGTTGGAAGGTGTTTAGTTTGAGAAAAAGCTCAGATCCAGACTCTGTTGTATTCTGAATGCTAGAGCTCAAACCATGGTACATGTGTGCAATCGTGAAGATGAGGGCAGCTCAGGGCATGGTCCAAACAGCTTTTCCCTTGGGGAACTGAAACAAATTGATGGAGAGGTAGGTGGATGGAGATTTCAAAGGAAATTATCCATTTTCAAATGCAGTGGCTAAAATTTAAACGTACATCCTTAAAAACACCTCATAAGAAGAGAAGAAAAACCCTGCTGCATCCAGTGGAGGATGGTGGAGCAGTGAATCCGTTTTGGGTTTTGGTCAAAACCAGTCAGAACTCTAAAAGAAGAGTTCAAGGTGCAGAAGTACCTTGGATAGCTCCCTAGAGTTCTGACTGGTTCCAACTGAAACCCGGAGTGGATTCACAGCTCCCCTGACATCGGAGCCACCAGCCTCTGCTGGATACATTGGCCCAAAGGTCACCTAGCCCAACATCCTGTTTGCCACAGTGGTCAACCAGATGCCACTAGGAAGCCCATAAGCAGGTCATGAGGTCAACAGCCCTCTTACCCAGCAAGTGTCATACGGAGACCTTCTGCCTCTGATATGGGAAGAAACATATAACCATAACGACTTGTAGCCACTGGTAGCCTTATCCTCCATGAATTTATCGAGTCCCCTTTTAAAACCATCTATGTTGCTGGCGATTGCAACATCTTAAAGAAGCTGAATTCAATAGTTTAACAATGTGCTGTGTGGAGAAATATTTCCTTTTGTCTGACCCGAACCTCCCACCATTCAACTTATTGGATGACCCCGGGTTCCAGTATTATGAGGGAGAAAAATTTCCTTCCATCTGCTTTCTCCACACCACGCATAATTTTAAACACACTCGCCTTTTTTCTGAACTAGAAAGCCCAAAACGTTATAACCTTTCCTCATAGTTGATCCAGTCCCTTAATCGTTGCTGTTGTCCTTTTCTGAACTTTCTCCAAAAATACGATATCCTTTTTGAGGTGCAGAGACCAGAAACATACACAGCATTCCAAGTGTGGTTGCACCATCGATTTGTATAAAAGCATTAGGATATATTTGAAGTTCTGTTTTCGAACCCTTTCCTAATGACCCCTAACATGGCACTTGCCTTTTTCACAGGAAGCAGAGGGTCGAAATAAATGGTCAGTTCTCACAATGGAGGGGTGTAAGATGTCAGATCTCCCAAGGACCTGGGTTTTCAACCTTATTCATAAATGACTTCAACAGGCTGCTGTTTAACAGCACAGGAGCAGGGCCAGGAAAAAAAAAGTGGCAACACTGCCTGATTCTTATCTATATCATGCCCATTTCACTGCATGTTCTATTCCCTTGGCTTGATATGGTACCCTGGCTTTTTGCTGTGATGCGGGAAAATATTCACCCTGAAAAGACAGAGTTAATGCGAGGTTTGTGTGAGTCTTCCCTGCAGCATTGTCATGAGGTGAGCGCATGTTTGTAGAGTTTGCCTGTGAGACCGGAACAGAATCAATTTGTCTGAAACAATGAAGCCTATTCAGGAGGGTGAAAATGAGTAACAGAAAACCTTTTTTAATGCTGTCCCCTTAGAGTCAGAGTACTACCAGGAAAAATCAATAATTTTGGACCCTGTAGAGGGCTGTTGTTTTGCAATGGGACTTTACAGGTAAATCCTACACTTTATTTTTTTAGGATCTCTGTCTGAGCAGAGCAGGCTGCTTATTAAAGGATCCAGGCACAAAAGGTTTTGATCAATATCCCCAGTTCACACCCTCGGTTTCCCTTGCTTTCTCACTCACCTGTGCCCAGGAAGACAATCAGCAGTGGAAGATCCATGCCCCAGGGTGTGGAGTGGTTGTCAAGAGGGATGCCCCAGGCAAGCAAAAAGACCAGCAATCTAAAGAGATGCCTTTAGGGGAACTTACAGCTAAGTAGCTAAACATGTAAAGCAGAGAAGTTGCAGCTCTGCTTTACCTCATACGGAGGCTGAAAGAAAGCCCAGCCCTCAAGGGGGGCGGACAGGCTAGATCATAGTGACTCAGTGTGGCCGCTGTATATGAAACCAATGGCTTCCAAAAGTTTGGTAGTAGAATAGTGGGACCAAATATAAAAGAGGACGGTCTCCTCACCCTAACGGCTGTGTAAATAGGAGCTTGCTTGCTTTCATTCATTCTTGCAGACACGGTTTATGCTGGGGTGAGAAGAACTGTCCATGCTGATATTCTCTTTTATGCTGTTGCCAGTTGCCAAGCGGTCCTGACCTCTTCTGGCACACAGAATCATTTTATGATCCCAGTTAGCAATTCAGCTGCAGTTCATAGGGCCCTGTTTGCAATTGGCTGAGCCTGAAGGGCCAGCCAGCATCATTGGCTCTGACCAAAGGGCTCCTACGCCCCTCTCTTCCCGGGACAGCGGAAGCTTTGGCAGAGACCTTTGCCTCAGCTTGTGCATGGAAGTGAGAAGAGGGGGAGGAACGTAATATGGGAAGGCCTCTTGCCAAAGCCTCCATCGCTAAGAGAGAAGAGGTCAACGAGCCCTTTGCCCATGTCCAAGATTGGCAAAGGGCTCGTTATAATTGTGTGGCCTTTCCAATGAGGGGCTATGATGTGGTCCGGATGGGAAACCTTTGGAGGGTGGGCTTGGTCCCTGTGCTTTATTTGCCCCCTTCCTAAGGCTGTGGTCTTAAACTAAAATTGCGTTAAACAAGTTTCCTTAAATCTGGGACCTTTTCTTACAGGCAAAATTACCTCTGTTTATTACCTCTGTTTATTTTGTCTGGACTTTTAAGTATATCTCTTGCTTATTTTATATATTGTCACTATCGATAAAACAATCGGTACATATTATATATTTAAAGACCATTACTATCCCACTCTTCCTCCAAGGAACTTCCTCTTCCTCCAAGGAACTTAAAGCAGCAAACACAGCAGCCACATATTGAGCTTCTCTAAATGAGCTATTTATACCACGTTTGTTTCTGGCCACTCACAGAAGTTTTCGGGTCGATTTAATGATGCAGTAAACAAACAGGAGGTCTCTTGAAGTCCCCCACCCCCCCCATTCCATTTAAAAATACATCTCAGATAAGCTGGAATAAACCCCAAATGGCACAAAATCAGCAGTATGTAAAGCTGACATTGTCCTATGAACCTGCCAAGGAAGAGAGGAAGGACTTTAAACAAATGCCTCCTTGCAACAAAGGCACAAAAATCCAATCCCTATGTGTCTATTCAGAAGTAAGTCCCATTGTGTTTAATGGGGCTTACTCCCAACTAAGTTGTAAACTCACAGCAAAATCTTACTTCTACTGGCTTTCCTGGGGGCTGTGAGGAAACAGACAACAAGAGACACACACCCTCCTTTGGACACATGCCAGAGAGGGAGGGAAGGAGGCACTCCAATGATCCAACTGTGTCTGCCGTTTAAAGGAGCCCTGAGATACAGCAGCAGGACCTTCTGCCTTGTCGTCCCTCTCCTCCCATGTTATTATTTATTATTTTTATTTATTTATATAGCACCATTAATGTACATGGTGCTGTACAGAGTAAAACAATAAAATAGCAAAACCCTGCCGCATAGGCTTACATTCTAATAAAATCATAATAAAACAATAAGAAGGGGAAGAGAATGCACCAAACAGGCACAGGGTAGAGTAAAACTAACAGTATAAAAGTCAGATCAAAATCAAGTTTTAAAAGCTTTAGAAAAAAGAAAAGTTTTTAGCTGAGCTTTAAAAGCTGCGATTGAACTTGTAGTTCTCAAATGTTCTGGAAGAGCGTTCCAGGCGTAAGGGGCAGTGGAAGAAAATGGACGAAGCCGAGCAAGGGAAGTAGAGACCCTTGGGCAGGTGAGAAACATGGCATTAGAGGAGCGAAGAGCACGAGCAGGGCAATAGTGTGAGATGAGAGAGGAAAGATAGGAAGGAGCTAGACTGTGAAAAGCTTTGTAGGTTAACAAGAGAAGTTTATATTGGATTATGAGGTGAATTGGAAGCCAATGAAGAGATTTCAGAAGTTGAGTAACATGGTCAGAGCGGCGAGTCAAGAAGATGATCTTAGCAGCAGAGTGGTGAACAGAAACCAACGAACTGATGTGAGAAGAAGGAAGGCCAGTGAGAAGAAGGTTGCAGTAGTCCAACCGAGAAATAACCAATGCATGAACAAGAGTCTTGGCAGAAGAGACAGACAAAAATGATCGAATCCTGGCAATATTATACAGGAAAAAATGGCAGGATTTAGCTACTGCCTCAATATGAGGAATAAAGGAGAGAGAGGAATCAAATATGAAGCCAAGACTACGAGCTTCCTTGACTGGAGTAAGTGTAACATCATTGACAGTAAGAGAGAATGAGAGATGAGGAGAAGGTTTAGGAGGAAAAACAAGCAATTCAGTCTTTGCCATATTGAGTTTCAAACGACGATGAAGCAGCCAAGCTGAGATATCTGAAAGACATGCCGAGATACGATCGTGAACATCAGGAGAAAGTTCCGGAGATGAAAGATATAAATGTAACGCAATTCATAGCAATCGCGCCAAAGAAACAGCGGTGGGTAAACAACAGGATTTCCTTTAATGGAGTGAAGATCGGTACCCTCAAAAGATAGCAACTGGTCCAAAGTAATCCAGTGAGTTTCATGACTGAGTGGTGATTTAATTTCACCGTAAGCTATGTTTGGGAAAGTGGGGAATAATAAAATAAGGACAATCGATCCCATCCATTCTCAGGGAAGCAATTGCGTAGAGTGGCTGTGATCTCCAACACATCCATAGATACAAATGCAGTGACACAGCAGTCTTTCAAGGGATTGAAAATTACCAGTGACTAATTTGTGAAAGGGCTGGGTGGGTCACATTTTATGTCCTCCACATGACCATGGGACAAGCATGTGATCAGAGACACCAACAGGATCTCCTTGGCCTACTACAAATTTGTGTTGAGCCCCACCACACCTGTCCCACCCACCCACGCCCAGCAACTCCATGGGCTTTGCATACTTTAAAGAACCCTCACACACCAGTATGGATGGCGGGTTATCAGTTGGGCAACCACAAGCAATACCAAGATATAGGCTGAGTTCGGACAACAAAATAGTCAATGGTGGGTTAATAGTCAACTCCAGAGTTGATTATAGAGGGGGTACTCCCCACACAACATGTTCCTACACAACTGTGGAGTGGTTGGGGCTGGCACTGAGTGGACTAATAGTCAACCTGGCGTTTGACTGACAGAGCCCCCACCTCTCTCCTCTCCTGCCCTCCTCCGGCACGGTTTTGGCCACTCTTGCCCGGGAACTCTGTAGCCAGCTGAGACAGTCAACACAACCCTGCAAAATAGTCCACTGAGCCCGACAGACAACATGCTAACCAACAATTGTGCGAAAAGTCAACTCTGCAGAGTGCTGTGTTTTTCCATTGGCTATTTGGGGGAAATAGTCAACCGTGAGGTGGTTTTTGCCCGACAGACAACACAATAACCAACAGTTGACTACTCAAGTAATGGTTGTCTACTTAAACCACCATTGGTTATCGTGTTGTCCGAATGCAGCCACTCACTCATAATGAAGGATTTTTTTACCATCAGTGCCGGCTACAAATTTTTGTGGACCCTTGGGCAAGACACCCTCAATAAGCCCCTCCACTTAGTGAGCCCACCTCTGATGAGCAAGTAGGCAATGAGACCTATTGCTCCTCCTTCTCTGTCTGGGCCAGAGAGAATGGCAGGTAAAGAAGCAGATTGCGATGGTGAAGAGGACATTGTCATATAATTATTTATTTATAGTATTTTTTATCCCGCAACCCCAGCTCAAAAGATTCCTGGAGTGGCTTACAATCAATAAGTAAAGAAGACAGTCGCTGCCCTCAGGCTTAATTCTTTTTAAAAAAGACATGACACACAAGGAAAGGGGGATGGGGAGGGAAGAGGAGGAAAAGAAGAAGAAATTAAGGAGACTGCTCAGCAGGGCTGGTGGGAAGGCCCTGCTCTCCCCCCACCCCAATCTCCCAATAGAGGAGCACACCCACAGCTCCTTCTTCTTCCCCACAGGCCCATAATGATAGTCAGCCCTGGGGCAGGGGTGTCCAACTGGAGCAAGCCCTGATGACGTAGTATAATGACATAGTTGGGCCCTTGCTGGGATGCGGCCTCTTGGCAGGGGCTGGCCCTGTTTATCATGTGAATTCTGGGCCGGTCCTGACCCTTACACAGAGTAAGGTGGTGGTTGCCTCGGATGGCAAATTTCAGCACCATTCAAAGGCAGCAATTTAATGTCAAATTATTCGGTTTATTGTTGTTGTTGTTGTTGTTGTTTTGCTGCATGGAGAAGAGCTATTTTCATCTTTGTCTCGGGTACCAAAGTAACCAAACCAGTCCATAGACAAAGAGGAAGAGAACTCTAGCCGTCACTGCCCACAAAAGGAATGAAGGAGCAAACAGGAAGTAGATGTTCCCTTTCAGTTGCTGGGGGATTGCAAAATTATATCACTTGAGCCTTGCAAAAGAACCAAGAGATCCATCGTCCCAAGCCAAGACGCAGTTGCTTCTGGGTCAAGGGTGCCGCAGCAGCTGACAAAGAACCATCTACAGCTTAGCTAGTGGCTCCTATTAGCAGCAGCGGTGATCTTTTCCTCCGTCTGCCATTTGTATAATGAAATAGAAACCATGGCGTTATACAGTTTAGGACGGCAAGCTCTTATGGTTTTATCAGGCTTGCCGCACAGGGACAAGTTGTTCACACGAAAAGCATCAAGGGCCGCAATCACTATATTTGTGCATGCTAACATTGGAGATGGAAGTTCACTCTAGGGTGACCGAATGCAAAGGAGGACCGGGCTCCTGTACCTTTAACAGTGGTATAGAACAGCTAATTTCAGCAGGTGACATTCGTATGCATACAGCACCTGGTGGAATTCCCTCTGCATCACAACAGTTAAAACTGCAGGAACCCTGCCCTCTTTTGCATCTGGTCACGCTAGGCAGGGCACCTGCAGCTTTATCTGTTGTGATGAAGAGGGAATTTCACCAGGTGCTACATGCATACAAAGGTCACTTGCTGAAATTCCCTTTTCTAGACAATGTTAAAGATACAGGAGCCCTGTCCTTCTTTCCATATGGTCACCCTAATATTAGGCTACAGGCAACAAGCCAATGAGAAGCTACAAGGTTGTTTCCCTACCTGGCCTGCTGCCCCAACTAAGCCCCAAGACACGTTGATACCTGGCTTTTCATCTACCAGTCTAATTATTCAATACTGGAAAGAAAACATTGCATAATTTCACATTACTTTGATCCTCATCACTATTGCATGCACTTTTGTGCTCATTTTGCATCATGTGCCAGATTGTGCCAGGGATGTGACTCCACTATTGTCCCAACCTAGTTCTAACCCTGCAATGGTGCAGTATCCTCTTTGCATACATTGATAGGGTTGCCTTCATAAACACAGAAGCCCTCTTTGAGTTTACAATCAATAAGACAAAAAACGGTAATGGGATTAGACCGAAGAAGAATTCATTGCAGACTGCCCAACTCTTGAAATGAGAAATTCTGGTAGCTGGATAGGGTCTGTGGGAGACCAGAATGTGTACAAAGGAAGGGGGATGGAGCCTGGGGCTGGAGTCCAGTGATTCTGGGTGGGTCTGGAGGTGGGATCAAGCCCAGAAGCCTAAGGCAGGGGTGGGCAACTTTATTTAATTCTATATTTATTTATTACATTTATATCCTGCTTTTTTTCCTCCAAGGAATCCAAGGCAGCATACATAATCCTCCTCCTCTCCATGTTATCCTCACAACAACAACCCTGTGAGGTAAGTTGGGCTGAGAGTATGTGATTGGCCCAAAGTCTCCCAGTGGGTTTCCATGGCCAAGTGGGGACTAGAACCCGGATCTCCCACGTCTCAGTCCAACACCTTAGCCATTACACCATACTGTGTTCAATTTCTATACCACCCAATAGCCAAAGCTCTCTGAGCGGTTCACAATTAAAACCACCAAATACAATTCACAGTAAAACAAACTACAATATAAAAAAGCACAGTATAAAAGCACAAGCAGAATAAAACCGAGCAGCAATGCAGAGATTTATACAGATTTAAAATACAGATCTAAAACAGCAAAGTTAAAAGACTAAGATGAAAAACTGGTGAAATAAAAAGGTCCTCGCCTGGCATCGAGAAGAGCATAACTTGTGGTTCTCCAGATATTTTGGCGCTCAACTGCCATCATCCCTCACAACTGGCTAGGACCGATAAGAGTTGCAGGTCAAAACATCTGGAGAGCCCCAAGTTTCCCACCCCTGGCTTAAGGTGTATGGGGTTGATTGTTTCAGGTGGGGGGGGAATGCCCTTGCTTTCCTAGCAACTAGCCCCAAAACAACAACCTAAAATAAAACAGACCACACTTGTGGTTAACTTCTTTCGTGTGTGTGTGTGTGTGTGTAGATCTTATCTATTCCCCAAAATAGACTGCCATTAAGAGCCATTTCCACAGGCACTGTTTATTTCATATACGTTTTAGTAGTTGATATGTGTGAAAGGAAAAAAAATCTGGAATTGATTTAATACTTAATGCAGCATAGAGATGGGTGTCATGGTATTTATCGCCAAAACTTTTATCTTGGTTCTTGGTATTAAGCGTCACCATGATCACTCCCATAGCAAGCTTGGGTGGTTGAGTGCCTACCACATTAAAAGGGAAACAGACGACCCAAAATAGAGTTGTGGTTTCTACGTACTCAGGGTCCTTCCAGACAGAAGGGTATAAGTGTTAACAATGAGATGTTAACACTGTGCGCCTTTTACTCCTTAACAGATTTTCTGTGGCAAGAAAAAAAGACACCAGAAGTGGTGAGAAAACGCAGGAGGCTTACAACCGGAAGGCGTCATCGCCTGGCCTTCCCATAAAATTCCGTGAATGAGGCTTTGCAATGACACGATAAAAGTGTAGTCTGGAAACACCCTCATTTGTAAATCAAAATATGTGGTCCCCCCGCAAAAATAAAACCCACAAAAAATACCAAAAATGGGACAAGGACTTATGCTAAGTGACTTCCAGAACCTATAGAATATTGAAGGCAGTAGAGCCATAAAAAATTACGGGTGTCTCTGAAGGAGGAAAACATGAAAGCAGGGGTGGAATTGTCCTGTTTGAGCCCTAATAACTTATAATACACTGGAGAAAGATTAAGGTCTGGGAGATGCATGCCATTAAGTTGGCAGGGAGGAATCTTTCCTCCTCGTGCATTATGGGGAGGTGTCAGGGAAGGAGAAATGAAAAAAGACACTCTTTTCTCTTCCCACTAATCAGAAAAGTCCTCCTGCCCTCCCCCTCTGTTATTTACCAATGAAGCTCTCCAGCTCAGGACTAAAGCTAACCCTAAATGTGAGCACTTTAGTGCTCTAATAGCACATCAAGAAAAAAGGTAAACTTTGTCCTTTTCCCCCCTCCTGAAATCTCTCCCCACAAACCCTGAACAATCTGTTGCAGATTGGCTAGAGTCTTGAACAGGAGCACGCCTGTCAAGGGCTGATGATACACTGCAGGTGTAATTTGTATATATGGAGAACCTGGTGAAATTCCCTCTTCATCACAACAGCTAAAGCTGCAGGAGCTATGCTAGAGTGACCAGATTTAAGAGGGCAGGGCACCTGCAGCTTTAACTGTGGCAATGAAGAGGGAATTTCACCAGGTTCTCCATATAAACAAATGGCACCTTCTGAAATACCCTTTTCTATGCAACTGTTAAAGATACAGGAGCCCTGTCCTCCTTTTCATATGGTCACCCTAAGGTTGTCCCATCCCTATCAGCTGTGCAACAAAGCAGGCCTCCCACAGACACTTAGGGAGAACCCTCGGGTAGATAGCAAAAATAAAATAAATAAAAAGACACTTTAAAAAGAGCTTTATGGGAACCGAGCATACTCATTGCCCTCCAGGAATTACAAAATGTTGAGGGTCTTAGCGAGGAGGAAAACAGTACGGGTAAATTAGCCTGCGTACCTTGCCAGCGTAGTTTTTTAAAGGCTTCTGTCCACTTTGGTTTCCTCCATTCCACCAAGAACTTTTAAAGCTATAAAGAGGACAGAACTTCTAACAGCTGAAAGTATCCCAGGAGGAGGAGTGAAATTGGAGTCTGGGGACTAGAAATGCTTGCTCATCCCAATTTTAGCCTACCTAAGTCTGCCATACACCATGGTGGGAAATCAAACTTCCTGCCGTGCATTATACCATCCAGGGTCAGGGCGAGATGGGCAGTTGCCTAGCCCTGAACCTCAGCAATCAAGGCTATATATGGCAACAATTGCATTATAGAGCTAGACGAGGTTGTTGAGACTCATGACTAGCTGAGCAGGATGCTACTCATCTAGCCGCAAAAGCCGCTCACAGTATTTTGCTATTGGAGGAAAAGTTCCTAATCATTTCTCCTTCTGACCTCACCCAAACCCACAAGTCTTCATCATCTTAACACGTTATTTCCTGTTCTTTTTATACAAAAATCACTAAACATATTCATAGGAAAAAAATGCTTAGACAAATGTATTTACAAGTAAATTGCTGCTGGCTAAGGGAAAGGGGGTGGAACTCAGATAAAGAAGGGAAATGCATTGGAGTGCTCCCAGACTAAGGTTTTATCCTGGTACCCTCAAATGGGAAACCCTTAGACTGGGAGGGAGCTGTGGAGATTGGTGGTGGAGGCAGGAAACCCCTAGCTATGTGGAAGAGACATTTTTAAAAAAATTATCCACAATTATCCCGCCATACCTGATAGGGTGGGCAGATTCAAAAAGGGGCAACGCTGCTTCTCCTATTATAGTTTTGTAAACTGTCTGCTGAAATTGCCTTCAGAGAATGGATGCCTTGAGGTGTAAGCCCCCAAATTTCTTCCATTGCTTCCTGCAGCCCACTCCCCACCAGACACAAAGGGTCCTTTGAGCACAGTGTTGTTGTATCCTAATCTTTTCCCAAGAACCACTTATTTCTGGTGCGCAGGGAGTTGCATGGAGGACTTCCAAGGGAAGTATTACATTTTGATACTTGGTGCAAAAAACATGCTAACAAGCTGGAGTGACCAGTTACACATTGTAAAGAAAAGAGGATACTCGGGTGCACCAAAATGGCCTATACTCATTTATATGTACAGATACAACTTTAGAAGTAATCGCTATAATTTAAATCTCACAGCACATCTCACCCAGCGGGTAACCCAGGTGCTCACTGTGGGTGGGCCACTTCCCAGCTCCCCCTTCTTATGGCTCTTTATCTTTAAGCGTAGATGCTAAAAAGAGAAATCAACTCTGGTGCTTGATAAACGTATTAAAAACTATTTTATTCTTAAAACCCCAAAATGCTCTCTGCTCAACGTTTCGGACGTATCGTTGTCAATGCCGTAACTGCGGGTGAGAAAACCAGTGAGACACAGTAGCTCCTGCTAGCACAGCAACTGTTTCCAGCTTGTCCAAAACGTTGAGCAGAGGATTTTTGGATTTTAAGAATGAAATAGTTTTTAATACGTTTATCAAGCACCAGAGTTGATTTCTCTTTTTAGCATCTACACTTATTGGTGCGTTTTTTCCCTACGTCAGCATACCAGCATCTTTATCTTTAAACCTGACTTGGACCAGCCAGCAGCCCTTCAAACAGAGGACACCTCTAAATAGAGGACTGCCCTCCGTAAAGCAGGACAGCTGGCCGCCCCCCCTAAAACGCTACAACAAAAAGGTGGAGCGCAAAGAGTTAAAACCACAGAGTGACGGGGGTATGCCGAGTTCTCCGTCGGCCAGCTTGCCGATCCTGGAGGTGGTGGTGGTGGTGGTAGTGTCGGCAGGAAAAGGGAGGGGGGGCTCTAATAAAGGTTGCACCTTCCTCTCTGCCCCCACCCGCACCCGCACCCCCATCCCAGCCACCCCTCCCCTCGCCAGCCGCCAGATGTTCTTGGCTCTCTGGTGGATGCTTTAAAGGCACCTGGTGAGGCGGGCTTGTGCCAGGAGCCATCCTGAGGGGGCGATGCCAGCCAGGGGCGTAAGCGCTCCCTGAGTGCGGTAAGTCGTCGTCAGGGGACACACGGCTGCGGGTGGGGAATGAAGGCATTGGAGGCTGCAGGGCGGGGAAGTCCCGTTGCAGGCGGAGGCAGCCAAGAAGCGGAAAGGCGCGTGTGGATGGAGGCGGAGGCAAGGGAAGCCTCCAGCCATGGGGCAGGAAAGAGGGGCTGAGGAGGTGCCGGGAGAGAGAGAGAGAGAAATCATCATAGCATACTTAGTAGTACACTGTAATTATACTATATTAATATACATTTAGGGTGCAATCCTATCCATGTTTAGACAGAAAAAAAGTCCTACAACTCCCAGCATCCCCCAGCTGGCTGGGGGATGCTGGGAGTTGAAGGACGTTTTTTTCTGTCTAAACATGCATACAATTGCTCCTTTAAATATAATATTACCTGTGTGCATGACTTGTAATGTAAAAGCACACACAGCATTTCTTTCTCTAAAGCAGGGGTTCAGAACCTGCGCATCTCCAGATGTTGTTGAACTACAACTCCCATCATCCCTGAGTAGTGGCCATGCTGGCTGCGTCTGATGGGAGTTGGAGTCCAATAACATCTGAAGACGTCTCTTATTATTACGAACAGAGTAATCTCCCACAAAAAACTACAAAGGCAAAGTCCAATAAAGTTTTATAAAGATACACTCCTGTCTTGAATGTATTACATTGTGTTATATCTTTGTCCTTTGTTTCTTATACATATACCTTCATTAGGATATGTGCCTTCCGTTTTAGCAAGAAATGTTTCTCCCGAACTTTTGTTTAAAATAAGTAAGCTTAGTGTTTGTCTAGTATTCAAAGCATTTCACAATATGCTTTGAACCATAGCAACTACTACAATAACCCTGTAATGTTGGTTAGTATTGTTAAAAAATAGCTCGTTCCCTGGTGTACCAAGTCCAATTCAGCACACAAGGAGGAGAGGAGAAGTATGGGTCAAACAGTGTTTATTCTGCAGAATAAAGAGGCACTGGAGCTAATTGCTGCAAAGCATGTGTCTACCTTGTAAGGGAGGTAGCTAGGTATATATACACCATCTTCTCAGGCGGCCGCATACGCGGGCACCATCTAACAGGAAATTCCTAGCTGAAAAGAAAGTACATGAAAATACAGGCCTTAGCTAGACCTAAGGTTTATCCCGGGATCGTCCCTGCATGCTCCCAGGATATCCTGTGTGTCATTTACATGAACAGGGATGACCCCAGAACGATCCTGGGATAAACCTTAGGTCTAGCTAAGGCCTGTGTCTCCGTTCTTACCTTAATATTGCAACTGAGGTATGAGGCTGAGAATAAGAAATACTAAGTAAGAAGGGTAACTTTTAAGAAGTGTTAAACACTTTAACTTCTTGAATGGATTCACCACCTACAGCAATTTTATTTTACAGACAGGGAACTTTAGGCTGACAAAGAACATGATTTACCCAAGGCCACACAATGCTCCATCCATGGCTCAGGTGCTGTTTGAACACAGATGCCATCAGGGCAGGATTTGGGGGCAAAGTCAAGGGGCCGGCTCAGCAGAATGAGCAGACAACCCATCAAATGCAACGTGGCTGGCTTACAGCATTTTGAAGTAAGCGAAGTAATACACATTACCATCAAAAGTGGCCATTTTCCCTGTCTTCCCAGATCAACATTTTCCTTTCTGACCACTGGACCATTTTAACACTTAAGAAATCAAACTTTTACTAATTTCAGATCCCTCCTCAAAATATTCCTTTTCCATGAAGTTTTTGGCATAGTTCGCATTTCCTGCTGTAACTCAGCTGGTAGCCACATCAGGCATGTGCAACTGAAAACAACACATATTGCTTCCCTTTTTAGTCCTGCATTCCCTTTCTCTGTAGTTGCATTTATGTTGAGTTTTAGACTTTAAGCTCTTTGGAGTAGATACCTGCACTCTGCACGATGTAAATAAATAAATAAAAATACTGCATAAGGAAATAACCCCACTTCCTAATAATGAACCAGAGTAAAACTCTACATCTGAATATAAATTTGTCAAAATAAATTGCTTTTTTCAATTATATTGATTGCATTTTGCAGTAAAATAAGCACAATTACTCAGAATTATATTAGAACCAATTTCTAATATAATTTCTATTCTCACATTGATTGTGTTCCCTAGAAACTTAGTTTTGAAAAATGGATATTCCAAAAAATTCAGAAATTTTATCCATCCATCCACATGTACATCAGTTATATGCCTTGCTGTCATTCTTACAAAACCGATCAACTTAATCAGCTTGATATGCTTCCAAGTACACGGTGACTGATGACACATCCAAAATAAATAGATCCTCTGGCTAAGCACGAATACCATTAAAGACTTACATGAAAAAGACTATATTATCCTCACAAATCAACAGCCAGTGTAGTCCAGCGGTTAGTGTTGGATGTAGATGGGTTTAAATCCCTATTTAGACCATGAATTTCACTGAGTGAGCTTGAGCCACTGATTCTCTCAGCCAAAGCTACCTCACAGAAGCTGTTTTCAATGTTTGTAGGCTGCTCTGTAACAAAAACTTTTCAGGATGGCTTATAAAATAGGAAGGGATGAATTCAAAACAGCAATAAAAAAGAGCAATACATTAAAATGTGAAACAGCTTTAAAATAAATTAAAATCAGAACCAAAGAGTGAAGAATAAAATATAAGAGCTAAAAGTGATCGAAAAGCTATAGCAAGATTTAAAAGGCCTGGGAAAATAAACATGTTTTTGCCTGGTGCTGAAAAGACATTAAAATAGGCACCAGGCTATCATGGGAATGAGATTCCCACAGCCGTGATGATGCTACCAAAAGACTCTTTTACTTGTAGCCCCACACTGCACCTCACTTGGCCAGGGCATCTGAAGAAGGGCCTCCCAAAATGATCTTAGGATAGCTTCATAGAATCATAGAATAGTAGAGCTGAAAGGGGCCCATCAAGTCCAACCCCCTGCTCAATGCAGGAATCCACCTTAAAGCATCCCTGACAGATGGGTGTCCAGCTGCCTCTTGAATGCCTCTAGGGTGGGAGAGACCACTACCTCCCTGGGTCATTGGTTCCATTGCTGTACTGCTCTAATAGGCAGTTTTTCCTGATATCCAGCCGAAATCTGGCTTCCTGAAACTCAAGCCTATTATTCTGTGTCCTGCTCTCTGGGATGATAGAGAAGAGATCCTGGCCCTCCTCTTTGTGATAACCTTTCAAGTACATGTGGGAAGAGGTGATCCTACAGAAACTGGGTTCCCAATCTATGAAGGCTTTTGAAGGTCGAAACCAGCACTTTGAATCACATCCGGAAAGGGCCTGTGAGCTAGTGAAGAGATCAAAATACTGGTGTAATATGTTCATAATGCCCTACCCTGGTTAGCAATCTTGCTGCCATATTGTGTATCAAGGGAGGTTCCTAGACTGTTTTTAAAAGTAGCCCCATATACAACTGACTGCAATAATCCAGATAGGAGGTTCCTAAGACTGAAGCAAGGCACTCAGTCCCATAGGGTCATAGCTAGTGTACCAGCGCCATTGGTTTTTTTGGGGTGGGGGGGTTATAATGTTTTTATTATTGTGTGATTCTGGTTACAAGGGTCAACTAATGTGTTGCATATGTACATTCGGAGTCAATAATATATACTTAATTATTAAATTATACAAGCCTAGGTAAAAATATTTAACATTGATTAGTTAATTTGATTTCATTTAAATTCCATTCAATACTATTCAACTTAGGGTAACTCTCTTTACCCTTCCACCTATGTTCCATATTTCTAAGTATGCCAGTGGGGTTTTTCTCCCACCTTCTTCTTTATTCACATAATTAATAAATTCCCGCCATACCCCCTCAAATTTATCTTCACTTTGTTGTCCTCTTACTTTCCTCATTTTTTGCGTCAGCTTTTCTAAGAGGGCACTCTGCCAAACCCTTTGAAACCAGTTTTCAATCGTAAGCCCTTTGCCATCCTTCCAGTGTTTTGCTATCAACCATCTAGCTGCCAATAATAGAAGGTTTATTAATTCCTTATTTAAGACCTTAATATCTGGTCCCCTATATAAATTTAACGGAGCTAAATGAGGAGATTGCTGGACCCATTGTCCAGTTATCGAACTGATCTCCTGGAACACTTTTCCCCCCAATAAGCACTCGCTTTAGGGCAGGACCACCACATGTGTATGTATGTCCCTTCTCTGGAGCATCTCCTCCAGCACAGTGGGAATGACCCTGGACTCATCACAGATATCCTTCTGGGCGTCAAATACCATCTGTGAGTTAGTTTTAGCATTAATTCAATACTTTTACTTGATATTGATTTAAATATACCTCTGTCCCACAATACATTCCAATCTTTTTCTTCAATATGGATTCCTAAATCCGCTTCCCAGACCATCCCGAGTGGATCGTTAGTACCGACTTCTTGACTTACTATCCACTTATAAAGACTGGAGGTCAAACCTTTTGTTACTCCATTATATCCCGCTGCCATACTTCAAACTCTGTTAAATTTCTAGTGGCCGCTAATTTTATTTCTGGCTGACAACAATGGATCAATGAGCACCCTCCCCAAATTACAAACCTGGTCCTTTGGCAGGAATGCAACTACCTCCACAAGGGATTGAACACCCCTCCCTTGAGCAGGTGAACTTGGCTCAAGACTTATTTTTCCCCTCCAACCAGGTTACCTAAATTGTGTCTTTTAGAACAAATAAGGGCCAGTTCATCAATTTTTGTGAACCGCCCAGAGAGCTCCGGCTATTGGGCGGTATAGAAATGTAATAAATAAATAAATAAATAAATAAATAAATAAATAAAATTACATCATCTTGGTTTCAGAAACCGATTCCTCAAATTCATTATTATGTTTTTTTCTCTCTCAATACTTTACTACTTTGAATTTAGCTCACAGCAAAGAGGTCTTTAAGGAGAGGGTCTATAGTGTTTCTATTCAAATGGATCTCTGTGCAGTTTCGAGTAAGAAGATAGCACCTTGGTTTGCAGAGACTAACCTTAAATTTGAATGTGAATGCTACCTGACTCTAATTTCTAACCCTTGTTTTAGATCAGCCCTTGCACGATTAAAGATGCAACAAATGAAAACAGCAGTGCTAGAAGGGCATTTTAATAAAATTCCTTATGCCTCGAGGCTCTGCCCTTGCCGTGGTGGCAAAGTGGAGGATCTGCCTCATTATTTGTTCTACTGCCTTATCTATCCTCAAATTTGTTCTAAATACTTAGGGTGACCCTATGGAAAGGAAGACAGGGCTCCTGTATCTTTAACAGTTGTATTGAAAAGGGAATTTCAGCAGTTGTCATTTGTATATATGGAGAACCTGGTGAAATTCCCTCTTCCTCACACCAGTTAAAGCTGCAGGTGCCCTGCCCTCTTTTAAATCTGGTCACTCTAATATAGCTCCTGCAGCTTTAACTGTTGTGATGAAGAGGGAATTTCACCTGGTTCTCCATATATAATGACACCTGCTGAAATTCCCTTGTCTATACAACTGTTAAAGATACAGGAGCCCTGTCCTCCTTTTCATAGGGTCACCCTAAAATATTTAGATTGCTGTTTTGAGAATAAGCCAAGCTGGTCCGATTCAAAAAGAATATATTTTTTGTTTACATGCAATAACAAGACTGCCATATTGGCATTGGCCAATTTTGCTCTTTCAGCCCAAACGTATAGAGCAAAATTTCTGACCTTGCAGTATGTATGATTTGTTTTAGTATTGCTCTTATTATGCTTGTTGTAACCATTGGTTGAAACAATAAAGATTTACTACTACTACTACAGGTGAATTATCCACAAACAGTACCTCTGTCTTCCTGTGTTGAGCCCTTGTCCAGTCCATTATTTCAGCAGGGGACTGATTTAGCACTTCCATTATCTTACCCAGATTTGACCAAAATAAAAGAAATGTGGATATTGTGAGATGACCACTCAGTGGCTTTATGCAGATATTGAACTGCATGTTATGAGGATTAAAGGCAGGGAGGTAACTTCCTCCATTTATACCGGAGCTGGTTTGAGGAGAGGGTGGGATATCAATACGAGAAGTAAATGAGTAAGACTTGCATATGTGAATGGGATCATTATGAAGCTTGTTCAAACCCACCTGTGTTCTCTCTAATGTCTTTCTTATCCTCCAGTCTCCTAGAATGCAACAGGAAGTGGAGCTGATAATCCAGAATTCAGAGGATATATCTGAGGCCTCCGAAGGACACATAGCAGATGGTGACTGTGATATGGAGGAGTTTGTGGATGGGACAGCCCCCTACAAGTGTTCCATCTGCAGAAAGAGGTTCACAAAGACTTCCAACCTTGTGCAGCACGAGAAGATCCACACTGGCGAGAAGCCCTACAAATGCTCCCAGTGTGGCAAAAGGTTCACCCGGAGCAACAACCTCGCCGAGCATGAGAGGATCCACACAGGAGAAAAACCTTACAAATGCCCCGAGTGTGGCAAGACCTTCAACCGTAGCTCCATCCTGCTTAGACATCGGAGAATCCACACTGGCGAGAAGCCCTACAAGTGCCCGAAATGCGGGAAGAGCTTTGACGAGAGCGCCAGGCTCCGGGTCCACCAGAGGACTCACATGACCGAGATGGCCTACCTCATTGACAGCAACGGGGAGGCCACGGCCATTGAGGCCGGTGGAGTGGCTCACAGCTGCTCCGACTGCGGCAAAACGTTTAGCCTGTATTCCAATCTGATTAAACACCAAAGAATTCACACGGGGGAGAAGCCTTACAGGTGCGTCCAGTGCGGGATCAACTTCAGCGAGGCCTCTAACCTGATTCGGCACCAGAGGTACCATGCCCGGGACAAGCCGTACAAGTGCCCCATGTGCCAGAAAAGCTTTGGCCAGAGTTCACACCTCATTCAGCACCAGAGAATCCACACCGGGGAACGGCCTCACAAATGCCCCGATTGCGGGAAGAGCTTTATTGAGAACTCTACTCTGAAGAAGCACCAACGCATCCACACTGGAGAGAAGCCCCACCGGTGCATGGAGTGTGGGAAGAGCTTCAGCCTCAGCTCCCACCTGGTGACTCACCAGAGGAGCCACACCGGAGAGCGTCCCTACAAATGCGAAGATTGCGGCAAAGGGTTCACCGATACGTCATCTCTCATCATCCACCGCCGAAGCCACACGGGGGAGAAACCCTACAAGTGTGACGTGTGTGGAAAGGGCTTTGTCCTCAGCTCTGTTTATCTGAACCACCACCGGACTCACACGGGAGAGAAACCTTTCGGCTGTCCCGATTGTGGCCGGGCCTTCCGCCAGTGGTCACAGCTGGTCATCCACCGGAGGCTCCACACAGGGGAGCGGCCCTACAAATGCCCCTATTGCGACAAGGGCTTCTGTGACAGCTCCACCCTGACGAAACACAAAAGAACCCACACAGGAGAGAAACCCAACACATGTGCAGAATGCGGACTCAGCTTTGGCTCAAGAGCGCAGCTGCTGGAACATCAGGCGTTCCATGGGGAAGAGGCATCGGCTATGGGCATCCTCTAGGCCCGGGATGGCCATTTAGAACCTTACCTTACATACAGTGTTTCTTAGTACGGTATTCCAACTGATTGGAACGTATAGCATAGCTCTACTGTCTATGTGTCTGTCCCTGTTCATTCTTGACCATTTGCTTCCAGCGCTGTGAAACGTGGCAACATTTGACCCTTTCCATCGTGTGACATGAGTTGATTGCTGGGCATGCAAATGGGTTTGAAGTGAAGGTGGTCATTGGAGTGATGGCTGATGACATCACACAGGAAGTGATGCCTCTCTGAAGCAGGGGAGAGCGAAGCTATTCCTCTAGTCAGTTTCTACAAGTGAGGGCATTGCGGGGAGGAGGACTCCCCCAAGTAAACCTTTGCAGGTTCCTCTCATTCGGCTTTCGGGTGATACGTCTGCCACCTCTACCAGTAAAATAGTTCAGTTGGAAACAGTGGACAGACCCACAAAGTTTCGGATATTAAGCTGATGAGGAACAGCAAAGAGACTTTTTTAAAAAATTCCAGTGGAAATAAATTCTTTCCTCTGTTGTTTCTCCATGTAAGATTTGGGGAATATAAGAGGATAGCAATTTCTCTAGCACAGCACTATTATTAAGGGTTAATAATTACTCTAGCTGCTAATTTTTATCACATTCTTCTTGGTGCTACAAAAAAGTTTTGCTCCTTGTGAAAGGGTTATTTCAAGCGATGGATTTCGTGAAAGGGATCCACAAAATGCTGCCTCCAAAAGCTCTAAGCTGGTGAGCATGTTTGTAAAAAAACAAACAAACAAAAAAACACCCCATTTTTAAAATTGTATTTTGAAAATATAAATTTTGAATTACACTTTGGGCTGGTTTGGACATAACCCTTAAACCATGGTTTCTCATGATGAGGATGAGCCTAGCCGCCTCACAATTACCAAATGGCGCTTCTTGCTTCGTTGCAGGGTGAGTCCCCAGTGAGGGAAGGCAATGCAGATGCGTTGGACTCTGAGGTTGACCCTGATGTGTGGGATAACGCAGGGCCAGCCCGAGCCCTGAATGCCAAACCCCTGCAGTTGCAGTTAAAGCCTAGAAGTTCCCCTGTTTCCATTCGCCAGTACCCTTTGAAGTTAGAAGCCAGAAAAGGACTGCAGCAGCTTATAGATCGTTTCTTAGAGAATGGGTGGATAAAGAAGGCAGTCTCCTCCTACAACACACCCATAATCGCAGTGGCCAAGCCTACCACACCAGACAGTGGAGGATGGTGCAAGACTTAAGAATTGTCAACAGCCAAATAATCCCTCCACACCAGTGGTCCTTAATCCTCACACCCTCCTTGCACATCTAGAAGGGTCACATGGGTGGTTCTCTGTATTAGAGAAGAAAGCATCTTTCACTACCACAGCAGGGAGGAGGAGTTTACAAGCTTTCGCTCTCTTTTTAGATTAACCACAACCAGCCATATTGTCTGAACCTAGACAAACTATGGTGAACCTTAACTATGATTTGCTGAAAGTAGCCAAATTCAAAACATTGTTTTCAGAAGCTCGCTTGTTTCAACAAGCCATAGTTAAGTAGGGTGACCATATGAAAAGGAGGACAGGGCTCCTGTTTCTTTAATAGTTGCATAGAAAAGGGAATTTCAGCAGGTGTCACTTGTATATATGGAGAACCTGGTGAAATTTCCTCTTCATCACAACTGTTAAAGCTGCAGGAGCTATACTGCAGCTATACTGTGACCAGATTTAAAAGAGGGCAGGGCACCTGCAGCTTTAACTGTGGTGATGAGGGAATTTCACCAGGTTCCCCATATATACAAATGACATCTGCTGAAATTCCCTTTTCAATACAACTGTTAAAGATACAGGAGCCCGGTCCTCCTTTTCATATGGTCACCCAATAGTTAAGATTCACCAGAGTTTAGTATTTAGATGTAATGCTAAACTGTGGTTAATCTAAGACAGAAGTGCACACTGGAGAAGAGAGGGAGGTAAAATGCAAGCTTGAGGCTTACCTAAACTCAGCCTCATAATGCTAAACCAGGTTTAGTGTTATGCAGGGTGACTATATGAAAAGGCGGACTGGGCTCCTGTATCTTTAACAGTTGTATTGAAAAGGGAATTTCAGCAGCTGTCATTTGTATATATGGAGAACCTGGTGGAATTCCCTCTTCATCACAACAGTTAAAGTATAAGAGCTATACTAGAGTGACCAGATTTAAAAGAGGGCAGGGCACCTGCAGCTTTAACTGTTTCGAGGAAGAGGAAATTTCACCAGGTTCCCCATATATACAAATGACACTTGCTGAAATTCCCTTTTCAATACAACTGTCAAAGATACAGGAGCCCTGTCCTCCTTTTCATAGGGTCACCCTAGTGTTATGGGCAAACTGGGCCTTTGTTTTCAAAACTGGTTCCCAGGCAGATACTGTGTTAAAAAGCAATCCAAATGTTCCCATCTAAAATACTATATTTTGAGTTTTACATACCCTGCTGCCTCTTGATCTTGTATTGGTCTGTTTCATCTGCAAACTGTTTGGTTCTGTGTTTAGATTCCCTCATCGGGGAAATTGAATGAGTCTTGAAGGTTTGCGTGAGCAGAGTGCTCGCTTTGTATGAGCTCTTAGCAAGAGCTCCCCTGAGAGTTAAGAAAAGCTGTAATACTAAGAAAAGCAGAACTGAGAGGCTGGTATTTTGGGAGACTGGCAGTCAAGCGGGTCCAAAAGTTGGCTGGAGCAGACGTTGGATATCAGGAAATGTCTGCTACAACTTTGGCAAGAAGCAATGAAGAAGTATGGGCAATGCTGGTGTCATCTCATAGCTTTAAAATCCTTGGCTGGTTAGGGAATGCCGGGAGTTGTAGGACTTTTTTCTGTCTAAACATGCATAGGATCGCACCCCTAATCTGCTAAAAACTTTGATAGATGAAAAAATGCCCGAATTAATTGGGAAGCAGGTTTTTTTTTTACATTTCTTGTTGTTTTTAATACAAATTCTTACAAAAAAATATGAGGCACCATTTTAAAAGAGGTAAGCCTTCCCTTCCCTTCCCCCAGGTAGGAGAAAAATGCCTCTTCCAAGATAGTACCTTCTATGGCATGACTGTGCTAGCCTTGTAAATAAGCCAACAGAGGTTATTAGCCTTCTAAAGGCTGGCAGAGGTGGAACATTGTCCCTCTTACAGCAGCCTGCTGCATTTGTATGCTGGGTGCAGAGGGGGACAACGCTAGAGTGGCCATCTGGAAAGGAGGACAGGGCTCCTGTCTCTTTAACAGTTGTGTAGAAAAGTGAATTTCAGTGGGTGTCATTTGTATGCATGCAGCACCTGGTGAAATTCCCTCTGTGGACGTCATATATCTTGACTTCAGCAAAGCTTTTGACAAAGTACCACATGACATTCTGATTAACAAACTAGCTAAAAGTGGGCTAGATGGAACAACTATTAGGTGGATTCACAGTTGGCTACAGAATCGGACTCAAAGAGTACTTATCAATGGAACCTTCTCAAACTGGGGAGAGGCAACGAGTGGGGTACCGCAGGGCTCAGGGCTCTTCAACATGATTTGGACGAGGAGGTGCAGGGAACGCTGATCAGATTTGCAGATGGCACAAAATTGGGTGGGTTAGCTAATACCCTGGAAGACAGAAACAAACTTCAAAGTGATCTTGATAGGCTGGAGTGCTAGGCTGAAAACAACTGAATGAAATTTAATAGGGATAAATGCCAAGTTCTACATCTAGGAAATAGAAATCAAATGCACAGTTACAAGATGGGGGATACTTGGCTCAGCAATACTACAAATGAGAAGGATCTTGGAATTGTTGTAGATCGCAAGCTGAATATGAGCCAACAGTGCGATATGGCTGCAAGAAAGGCAAATGCTATTTTGGGCTGCATTGATAGAAGTATAGCTTCCAAATCCCGTGAGGTACTGGTTCATCTCTTTTCGGCCCTGGTTAGGCCTCATCTAGAGTATTGCGTCCAGTTCTGGGCTCCACAATTCAAGAAGGACGCAGACAAGCTGGAGCATGTTCAGAGGAGTGCAGCCAGGATGATCAGGGGTCTGGAAACAAAGCCCTATGAAGAGAGACTGAAAGAACTGGGCATGTTTAGCCTGGACAAGAGAAGATTGAGGGGAGACATGATAGCACTCTTCAAATACTTAAAAGGTTGTCACACAGAGGAGGGCCAGGATCTCTTCTCGATCCTCCCAGAGTGCAGGACACGGAATAACGGGCTCAAGTTAAAGGACGCCAGATTCCAGCTGGACATCAGGAAAAACTTCCTGATTGTTAGAGCAGTGCGACGGTGGAATCAGTTACCTAGGGAGGTTGTGGGCTCTCCCACACTAGAGGCCTTCAAGAGGCAGCTGGACAAGCATCTGTCAGGGATGCTTTAGGGTGGATTCCTGCATTGAGCAGGGGATTGGACTCGATGGCCTTGTAGGCCCTTTCCAACTCTGCTATTCTTTGATTCTATGGCTGTTAAAGAGACAGGAGCCCTGTTCTCCTTTCCATATGGCCACCCTAGGCAAAGCACTCCATCCTCCTGCCAGCCTGCTCTCTCACCTGCAGGCAGGTGCTGGTTGACCATGGCAATCAGGCTAGTGCTTAAATACAAGGCTAGTTTATGCCTCATAAATAAAACCACCACCAAAATAAATTGAAATCAAGAAATTAATGAAGACTGAACTGAGGCTCAAATGGCTAATAGGTCAAGGGTTGGATCCAGGATTTGCCTTCCATGGATGGAAGGGCTACACTTATAGAAGGTACCTGCATTAGATTTTTTTTAGGATTTACCCCCTTCTTCCTCCCCCCAGGGCCCACTGACCCTCTGAGCATTGCTTTGGCAGGTCTGGAGATACAGCCACGGAGAGGAGGGGTGCCGGGAAATTGCTTCCACCAGCCCAGTTGCACATGCCTAAATCTGGACCCAAGATTGCCGCCCCATTTGTCACAAGTGGGGGTAATAAAGTAAATCTTCTAAAGGGGCTGCTGTATGAAAACCTCCAATTTTTGTTCTGCGGTACACCAGCTCCTGTAGACAGGGAGTAATCAATTGACGTCCTCGGAGTTCCATCTATTCCTCCAAAAGGAATCCTTTCCGGCCCTGACATAGTATGAGCTTTGAACAAAAAAAGATGTAGTAGAAACAGTGGCGTCTGTGGCCAGAGAACCTTGCTGGCAAGGCACTTTCGCATCGATTGGTGAGAGGAGAGGAAATTGGGGCGTTGTCCTGCCATCTTTAACTCGCTTCTTAAAATTGCCTTTCTGTAAAACCAAATTACTGACTAGGCTCCTACTGGAGATAACTGCAGCTGCATGTGGTAGAGATCACCAATACTAGCTTGGGTTTCACCCAGACTATGTTAGTACCTCTTGGGACCCACCCAAGTTAAGGAGACTTAAGTAACAATGACCTTGTCCCATTGATTTCCGTGGGAGCTAAGTGAAGCTAACTTATACCGCAATCATATGCATGTCTACTCAGAAGTAAGTCCATGGGACATGGTCTCAGGTAAGTGGATATAGGATTGCAGCCTCGAACTTGATCCACCCCAAATTCTGGGTGATGCATGTGTGTGATGGGTGGTAACCTTTACAAGATGTGCGACAACTTTCTCAGGGCTGATTTTTTCTTTTGTTGACAAAGCACTACAAGTGGAGGAAGTTATTCTACTAATGGGAGGAAGTACCAGAAGTACCAACAGCCATGCCCCAAATAACCACTAAACCCCAAAAAAGCTTTTGGCCTTCACAGTCCTAGAGAAAAACCTCCTGATGGTATGAGTAGCGGTGGCCTAGAGTTTATTTGCGGTGCCGTGTTGATCAAATCACAGTTCTTTGGCAAGCCTGCAGCAGCACTGCTGAAATGAAGAAGGAAACCAGACCTGCAAATAAGGAAGCTGATTCAGCCTCGTTGATCTCTGCTTATGTTGCAGTTGCTACCAGCCAAGAGGGCCTCTGCCCGTAAAATGGCAACTCTAGCCGTGACTCCCTTAGGTAATTACACCGCACACCCTCGCACATGTCTAGATGCACTCTTGACACAGCACACCATGCAGGGCAGCTGGCGAGTTTGTTCGATGTGAATTTTATTATATAATATACAGCAGTGAGAAGTTAAAAAGTTGGCATAGAAATCTGGCGGCAGAAGGAAGAGTTCACGCTCCTTGGACTCCCGGCCTAAGTTGCGTCATAATAAAAGCCTCATTTTGGGTTTACACAGTAAGATAAAAATGACCCTGACAAATCAGAACTGCAAGCTTGGGCATATTCCCCTTTTCTAGTTCCTCCCCAATTTTTTTTTTTAAAAAACAACAGTTTTCAACTGCTACGGGCGGGTGGTGGTGGTAAATGCCACTCCCTTTTCCTCAGCCCCACTCCTACTATTACACTAATCTGCTTAGAACAACACTGCCGCCGCCCCACCCCCCACCCCGTGAGCCCCAGAGATTAGAGAGGCACATCCCAAATCCCACTAACAAATCTCTCGCAATCCTTGGGGGTTGAATCAAAACTACGCATGTAAACTCACCTTAAATCAGCCTTCCCCAACCTGGTGCCCTCCAGATGTTTTGGACTGCCAACTCGCAGGGTTCCTGAGCATTGGCCATGCTCTATGGGGCTATGGGGAGTTGAAATGTTGGGAGGGCACCAGGTTGGAGAAGGCTGCCCTGTATCTTTGCCAAAAAAAAGGGGGTGGGCCAAGGAGATACTACTGCCCCTCCCCTCTTGCAGTAGAATCAGTTTAGTGACAAGATCATAAGTGCGTTAAGGCAACCCAGGAGTGGAGTGGAGTGGAGTGGAGTACCCCTGTTCCCCCCCAGACGTGTACTATATGGAGGCAAGAATACCCAAATAATCTAGAAGTGAAGAGGATTTCTCCATACCCATCTCCCAGCTGGGTGGCTTTATGGCTTAGAGTAGCTGTGTTCAGGGGGAGTGGCTCAGGTGCTTCCCATCCTACACAGCTGGACAGAAATGATAAAAAGAAACTTTAAAGCAGAGGTGTGGCCTCTTTAAAGCCCCGCCTCCTGCCCAGATGACATCGCCAGCTGGTCTAGTGGATGTGGCTTAAGGCACTGCCTCCTGTCTGAAGTGCTGGCGTTGTGTGGGTGTGGCCTAAAGTGGCATGTGATGGGGTGGGTGTTAACGATCGGCTGCTCATGCTGTGACAGGCTCCTGAGTCGAGTAGGAGGAGCGGATAAAACCCGTTTCTCACCAGGCTTGGTTTTTTTGCGTGTGGCTCTTATCTAGAGGCGTGGTTTTTGGCATCGGTGTGGTGGCTCCAGAGATGGAGGGCGGAGCTTATAAGGCACAGGCCCCTCCCACCTGTGGCAGTGGGCGTGGCTCGGTCAAAGGCCGGGACCCACAGGCCCTCCCCTTTTCCCACGCTGGCCGTGGGCCGAGGTGCCTCCGTGTCACCCGAAGAGCTTGATGAAGCAAGGGTGGCAGTACGGCTTGTCGTTCTGCTCCTTGAAGGTGCCCTTGTTGAGCTGCTTGAGGCAGAAGGCGCAGACGAAATGCTCCGGGTGGAACTTGCGCGCCATGGCCGTGATGCAGCGGCCGGTGATGGGCTTCTCGCAGCCCGAACAGAGCGAGCCCCGCTGCTTGTGGTAATGGATCTCGCAGAAGGGGCGGCCGCCGTGCTCGAAGAAGCTGCCGTTCACAAAGGGCGTGTAGCATTCCTGCAGGGAGAAGAAGGGGGAGGGAAAATGTGGGTAGGAAGGAGGGGCACCGAAGAGCCATCCAACGTGCACCCCCAAAGTGCACGCGGCACGCTGGCAGATTTGCTGGCTCAGGCCCTGGACTCCCAACGGCAGGAGCAGAATTTCACATCTTGAAAACCACTGCAGCTCCGGGCTCTTCTCCCTCCTCCGTTCTGCCCTCTCTCCCTATGTTTTTGCATGCAATCGATAAACCCGAATTGGCATAATTCGTTATGATTTACAGTTTTTGAACATTTATGTACTCTTGGAATAGAGAACAGAGCCCTCTTACACAGCGAGTGTTTGGTGTCGCCATCATCCTTGGCTCACAATGCAAAATCTAGGAAGAAAAATCCTCTGACTGTGAGCTTCTGTTATACAAAGAGCTACTCCCCCCCACCCCGCTGTTCGCCCTTCAAGTTTCTAGTCCTCAAGGATCTGAAGAAAAGCCAAGTAACTTTCCACCTGATGCTCAGCAACTCATAAGGCTATAAAAGAGCCCTACTGGATCAGACCAAAAGTGCATTAAGTATAGCATCCCACTCGGGTAGCCAACCAGATTCCTCCAGGAGGTTAACATGAAGGCAAGATCCCAGATTCCCACTGTTGCTCTTCAGCGACTGGTATTTAGTGGCATACTGGTTTCAAACATAGAGGTTCAGGTCCAGCTATCTTGGATAATAGATGCTGACACGGCCTGAGTTCAATCCCAGCGGAAGCTGGTTTCAGGCAGCCGGCTCGGGTCGACTCAGCCTTCCATCCTCCCGAGGTCGGTAAAATGAGTACCCAGTCAGCTAGGGGAAAGGCAATCACGGCCGGGGAAGGCAACGGCAAACCACACCGCTACAAGGCCTGCCAAGAAAACGTCAGCGAAAGCTGGCGTCCCTCCAAGAGTCAGCAATGACTCAGTGCTGGCACGAGAGGTTCCTTTCCTTTCCTTTTCCTTATGGCGATAAATCAGCGGCCAGCCTATGTAGGATCATTCTAAGGGGGCTGCATGGGTGGAAGTGGGTTGCATGGAAGGGGGCTGCATGGGTGGAAGTGGGAGCCCCCAGCTGCTGAGCTTCACTGCCACTTGCATCGGGGGCAAAACTCCATTTTAATTAAGAAGGGGGGAGGGAATGACAGCTTCCATCCAGATGTTTGCATTCAGCACTCGTTACTGCGACCGTCTCCTCCCCTCTGGCTGCCTCCCCTCCTGCACTCCCTCAAAAGCACCTGCCAGTGCTCACGCTTACCCTGCAGACAAAGCATTCTGGGTGCCACAAGGCATTGAGGGCCGAGATGTAGTTCTCCAGGATGGCCTGGTTGCATCCCTGGCAGCGGGTGGAGAAGAGCTCGTAGAAGTCCTGACGGCAGTACTGCTTCCCGTCCTTCTCATGAAAGCCTGCAGGGGGCGACATGGAGGCGGCGGGGAAGTCAGCAACGAGAATGGAGGTTTTATTGGGATGGGATTGAGTTACATTAAACAGTCATGACCCAGGGTTCGGGGCTCCTTCTTATTAGAAGAAAGGCCTCATCATCCAGATTTGCCACTAGCACACAGTGCTATCGGCACTCGAGAGGGGGCTTAATGGCGCCTACTGCTAACTCTGTTCAGGAGTTAGCAGTAGGCGCTCCCCCCAAAATCCTGCCCCATGCCTCCATTAGCCTCAGGGGGAAAGGTCCCCTTTGTGTAATTGGCCCAGGAGACAGCAGGGATGAGGAGTAGGGTGGCCATATGGAAAGGAGGACAGGGCTCCTGTATCTTTAACAGTTGCATAGAAAAGGGAATTTCAGCAGGTGTCCTTTGTATGCATGCAGCACCTGGTGAAATTCCCTCTTCACCACAACAGTTAAAGATACAAGAGCTATACCAGAGTGACCAGATTTTAAAGAGGGCAGGGTACCTACAGCTTCAACTGGTGTGATGAAGAGGGAATTTCACCAGGTGCTGCATGCATACAAAGGACACCTGCTGAAATCCCCTTTTCAATACAACTGTTAAAGATACAGGAGCCCGGTCCTCCTTTCCATAGGGTCACCCTAATGAGGAGTAAATGAGAACCCTAATGAGAACTGCGAGCCAGCAGTTCTCCATCCCTGCTCCAGCCACGGCATGCAGGCTGTAAGTGGGCCCATAACGCTTGATCCCATAATCCTCGCAAAAGGCTAATTTGCTTGCCCTCTCTCCCACTGCCCCCCCTCACCGTGCCGGTGGCCAGAGGCTCAGCCACCAGCAGCGCTCACCTTCCTCCCCAAAGGGCCGCCCACACTTGACGCAGCAGAAGTGCTCCGGGTGCCAGTTCTTATCCAGTGCGGTCACCATTTTCTGAATGAGTCAGATGGATGTGCAGGCAGAGGGAAGGAAAAGACAACAACGTCGATGAGGAAGTAGCCAGACAGGATATTACAGTTGCGCACCTCCCAGCGCCTCCTGATCTGCGCTCCTTGGCCCGGCCCTGCATTCGTCAGGCAGTGGGGCTGGACTCGCTGCCCGCTCTGCAGCCTCGCATACTTGGGCTTGATGTAGTGGTAACTGTTGAAGTGCAGCACTCATCATGACATAGCCACAGCCCCCAAAAGAGACCAAAAATGCAGCAGCAGCAATCTGTGTGTGTGTGTGTGCATGAGCACCCAACCCCCAAAGAGCAGCAGTCAGCAAAATCTCCAATTTATGAGGATCAGCTGATACTTAAAGAAGACGGCGCTTGCAAAGGACAGTGCAAGGGATTAGCATGTCGGATTTGGGCTGGAGAGATTTGAGATTGTTTGAGAAAAGGAAAGAGAAGGACATAGCTCTATCACACCCACGTTTTATCATGCTCTCGTCGTGCCCGTCCTGCAGACACCCCACCTCTTCCCCTCCCTTTTTCATGTTTTCCTAGAGTGGGGAAAGTCTGGATTATTTTCCCCAAACGGAATTAAAGCGCCCTTCAGTCCCGGTGTAGTGCCGTCCTCTTGCTATTTTCTTTGTTGGGGGGTGGGGTCTGAAGGGAGTCTTGCTGACAAAAGTGGAGGGCGGGGCGGTTCTCGTCCTTCAGCACCGTGTCAAGCCAACAGACTTGTGCCGAGACTGTTGAATGGACTTTGGCTGCTCCAACCCTACTCTCGTTGCCCAGCTGATGAAACGGTAAATTGGTAAAATGCTAGACAACAAAGCCAGTGCGGTGGGGAGAAGGCGCCCACGCCCATCACAATGTTACAGCCAATGAAATGGAGGTGGAAGGAGAAGGGGCGGAGCGGGAGAGCAAACAAGCGAAGGGGAGGTTTCATCGGTATAGCGCGATACCATAAACCCACGTGAAAAGGGACTGTTAGCTTGACGCGCTGATGAAACGGAGCTAGAAATCATGGAGACAAACCCAGGAGGAAAAGTAGGTGTGATGCAGCCCAACATGTCCCCAAAGAGCGTAAGACCACCAGCTCAAGCTTTCCTAGCAGTTTTCGTTTCCTGCAGGACCAGATATTTTACAAAGCCAATGGGTCATAATTACCCATTCAAGACCAAGCCCGTCCGAAGTGCTTTGCGTTACAAATGGGAACAAAATAACGTTGCTGGTATTCTAGGAGGGATCTGCAACTAATTAAAAACTCTAAATGCTCCCGGTGGTTCCCTCTTTTGAAAACGGAACACTTCAGAGCAAGGTATTTGTCCAAACTGAGGCCTCTTTCCCTAAGAAATGCTTTTCTTGAACTGAGATTCCAAGTTCTGCCAACTGCAGTTCGGAATGGACGCTACCCACAAGGTGCTGTTTGAACGAAGACTTTGCATCTGTGGCCAACATCAAGTGGAAGACGTTGTTCACTGCATGTTAATTTGCCCTCTGTACAGGGACCCAAATTCCACTCAAAACAATTGTCTCACAAAACTCATTTAAATACTCAACCAGCTCAAAACCACAGTGGGCACCAGGGAGCAGCCACCGCCGCCGCCGAGGGCTGAGGGCAACTCACATCCAGGATGGGTTCATTGCAGAGTCCACAACGGGGAGAGAAAAGCTGGAAGTAATCCCTCTCACAGTAAGGGGCGCCGTCCTTCTCGAAGAAATTGCTGCCTCCCATCTCCTTCTGGCAGTGGGTACAGACAAAATGTTCTGGGTGCCAAGTGCTCCCTAGGGCTGTTACCACCTGCGCGAAGGAAGGAAGGACGGAGAAGGGTAGCCAGAAAAGGGAAAGATACATTTCAGTCAAGGTCATGAGACAGACAAATCAAAGCACCCACCTGCTCTTCCAGATTTCTGCTATTCCTCTACCCTCTTTCAGATTTTATCATTTTCTAAAATACTACTCATGATGATGATGATGATGATGACGATAATGATAATAAGTGTTATGCTAACCTAGAGCCGCTTTTTCCCTTTTTCCTAAAACAGAGATGGGCAGCTTGTGGCCCCTCCAGGTTTTTGGCCTACAACTCCCATGATCCCTCACTGTTAGCTGTTTTAGCTAGGGCGGATGGGAGTTGTAGGCTAAACCACCTAGAGGGCCACGTTGCCCACCCCTGTCGTAAAGACTCGGAATTGGTTGCAGAACAGTCTTGTGTCAATCTTTACCTCACAGAAACCTTGTCAGGCCAATCAGAATGAGACAGTGTAGCCTCACCCAAGTCCACCCAGTGCGCTTCCTCATAACCATGCGGCAGGGACATTGAACCCAAGCAAAACACCACAATGGCTCTTACGTTGCGCTTCTTCCCTCCACAGGACCACAATGGGCCCGTCCAACGACACTGAGAGCTCCGTGGTTAGCTTAACCATGCTTCTCTGTGGTTAGCACTAACCACAAGCTGTACGCTTGCACACAACACAGTTAAGCCTGTCCGGTTCCCCGGTTTCTTTAACCGCACGCTAACCACAAAGCAGTTGGACGAGCACCTGAGTCCTCTGAATGCTCCACCCCGTATCCCATCAGGCCTTGCACTAAGAGAGCCAGCAATTGCACGATTTAGGCTATTTAGGCCGCTCTATAATGCTAGCTCTACTATTTCGTCCGTTTAACCACAGGTACATGTCAGACGACACCTTAAGCCAAAGTTAGTGCCGCTAACCCTGCTGCAGAACAAGGTTAGTGAAGCCAGCCACAATGTGGTTAGCGGAGGCACCTGGTTAAGGGAAACGCATGTCAGACGCCACGGTTAACCCTGCTGCTTAACCAAAAACCCTTAACCAGCATGGTTAACAGTGTCGTCTGAATGTGGTCAATGTGTGGGGAATGACTGGAAGCGTATGGGAACATTCTGTGGCAGTCAGGAATGGTTAGAGGCTTCTGGAAAAATTAAATATCAGTTGGGAATGGATTGGGAGGGACCCATGACCGTTGGGGATAGCCAGCACCCAAACATACTTTCTCTAAGCCTCGAATGTAGTTGCAAGATGGGCCCTTCTCTCCCTTCCCTACGACTCCCTTGTCTAGTTTGCAAAACTGGAAGACCGACTGGTGTCCTTTGACTTCTTCTTTTGTTTAAGCTCCTTCTATTTTGGGCTGTCCTGCTTGCCTTCACAGCTAAACAAAGCAGCATGGTATGTATGCATATTCGGCATACACGACTGACAAATGCTGTTTAGGGCAGGAGTGCCCTCCCCAGAGGTGGTTGGACTACAACTCCCATCATCCCTGATCCAATGGCCATGAGAGTCTTAACATTTGGAAGGTCGCCCGTCCCCCATCCCTGCTTCAGAGGGACATTCCCTCTCGCTCCCATGATACTAAAAGCCAGGGTCATCCCATGAAGCTGATGGGTGGGAGATTAAGGACAAATAAAAGGAAGGACTTCTTCACACGGCGCATAGTTGAATTATGGAACTCACTACCACAGGGGGTTGGATACGTTCCTGGAGGAGAAGGCTTTCAATGGCTACTAGCCCAGATGGTTGTGTGCTATGTCCAGTATTCGAGGCAGTGAGCCTGTGTGCACCAGTTGCTGGGGAACATGGGCGGGAGGGTGCTGTTGCACCATGTCCTGCTTTTTCATCCCTGGTCAACAGCTGGTTGGCCACTGCGTGAACAGAGTGCTGGACTAGATGGACCCTCGGTCTGATCCAGCAGGGCTCTTCTGATGTTCTTATGCTCCCAATATGCTGCCACACCCTGTTGGCTCCTCCTGCCTGAGTGCAGGAAACGCAGGGCGGCCCGTTACACACGCGCAAAAACCGGAAATGCATCACCAGAAGAGAGGACAACAACGTGCAGAGCATATGCTAATTTATATGTGTAGGTGCACATTTAGAAATGATACTGTTCTACAGCAGGAGTGGGCAAAAAGTAGATCTCCCGATGCTTTGGCCTGCAACTCCCAGCATCCCCGACCGCTGGCCACGATGACAGGGGCTTCTGGATGTTGAAATCCCAAACATCTGGAGGCCGAGCTTCTGCCCACCTCTGTCCTACAGCGCCTGCGAACGGCCGACAGCTTCTGCGTGGCTTCCACGGCCGTTAAGCACGACAATGAAGATCCAGGAGGATCCCACGACCTTTCTTCCTCCTCTTGACCTGCCTCCGTTCCTGCCTTTGGCTATTGCCACTCGCCCACCTGGCCCTCCAGATACAAGCCCCTTCCCCATCGGACGCTGCTCACCTGCCCCGCGATGGGCTTCTGGCAGGAAGCGCACAGCCCCTTGGCCGTGGTGGAGATCCCTTGGCGGCTGAGATCCGACTCCAGCAGCACCAGCATGCTGTCCAGATTCCCGCTCGGCTGGGCCGGTGACGTCTGTGGGGGCCCGGCGGAGGCGCTGGGGCAGACGGACGAGACCACCGGCAGCTGCGCAGACGACACGCGGGCGGGAGCGGGCGGCGGCGAGACCGTGGCGGTGGAGGCGCCGGGGAGCTAGAAATGTCAGGGAGCAAGAGCCAGAGATGCTTAAGGGTCTCCAGGCACGGCCTCTTGTCATTTCCAGGTGTCTCAGCCTGCGTATCGCATTGCCAGTATCACTGAATCCGCCCTGTTCTGTTTCTTTCTAGAATGAATCAGCCACAACCTTGGTCATAAACAGCAGCAAGAACAGGCCAGGAAAACAGGAACCAGTCTGTGGCCGTTTCTTTGCTCTCGAGATGAATTTTGCAAGGATACAGAGCAGCCGCGTACAAGATGGTGCCCTCCATATGGGCTGGACTACAACTCCCATCAGCCCAAGCCAGCATCTGGGAGTGATGGGAGTTGTAGTCCAACACATCTCCAGGTTTGGGGTGGCTGCTATAGAGCAAATTGGTCGCAACAGCATCCCCCAAACCTGCAAGGGCTGGACCACTGCCTTCCTTTTATTAGCATGAACCAGCAGATTCGGTCTTTCCTTTGCCACATGGGGGCAGGAGGCGGGGGATTCTGGGTGAATCTGTAAGACGCTTTTTAGGTGAAGTCAAGTCAGGGTCATCTAAATCATATCGAAAGGAACTGGGTGAAAACCACCCACAGTTTGCCAGAGAAAAGGAACTCTTGGTGATTTTTTTCCCCTTGGGAGGTTTCACATAGCTTCATGCCAGGCCTGATATGTCCATCTAGGGCTATTCCATCCTGACTAAGTGGTTGGAAAACAATGCAAACTGTGTATAATTTGCCAAAAAAAAAAAGCAAATTCTGAAGCCAATTTTGCCCCCAAAAAGTTGACCTATGAGCTGTATAGAACAAACAAATGCACAGGTCCTAGTTTTTTGCATAGTTCTGATTCTGATGTTTATTTTATTTAGAAAACTTTTTTTAAAGTGCCAGGTGCCTACGCGTTTTGAACGCGGTTGCGTTCTTCCTCAGGGCTTTATAACGTTCGTGCAGTTGTCTGCTGCAGACAACTGCACGAACGTTATAAAGCCCTGAGGAAGAACGCATCCGCGTTCGAAACGCGTAGGCACCTGGCCCTTTAATAAAACTTTTACTAAAATTACTTGGTTCCACCCTTGCCTTTGGCTATTTTTTACTCCCCTTCGGGGTTTTCCTGGCTTTTGCACTTGTTTATTTTATTTAGGCATAGCATAAGGGCTAGAAACTTGTGCGTGTTTTTTTAAAAAAATCTGTATTTCCCCCTCCACTTTCCTCCACCCCTGCACTACCCAAGCCCCATACTCACATTGCTCTGGACCCGGAAATCTGACAGAGAAGCCATGAGCTTGTCCAGCTCCAGGGTGGCTGATGTGGCAGATGGCTTTGCAGGTGGAGGAGCCGCTGACCTGGGAGTAAGATCACACCATGAGGTGGGGCGGGGCGGAGGGATCAAGGCAATGTGGCTCTCCCATAAGAACATACGAAGTGCCCTGCTGGATCAGACCAAGTGTCCATCTAGTCCAGCACTCTGTTCACGCAGTGGCCAATCAGCCGTCGGCCAGGAACGAACAAGCAGGACATGGTGCAACAGCACCCTCCCGCCCATGTTCCCCAGCAACTGGTGCGCACAGGCTTGGAAAGGAAAGGAACCTCTCGTGCAAGCACTGAGTCATTGCTGACTCTTGGAGGGACACCAGCTTTTGCTGATGTTTTCTTGGCAGGCCTTATCGCGGTGTGGTTTGCCGTTGCCTTCCCCGGCCGTTATTACCTTTCCTCCAGCTAACTGGGTACTCATTTTACCTAGGGTGACCAACTGTCAGGATTTCCCCGGATTTGTCCTGGTTTTTGTTCTTTCCGTGGTGTCAGGGGGGATTTTCTATAATTTTCAATAATGTCCTGGAATGACACACCTTCCTCTTTAAGGCTGCTATTAGCATGGCAGGAGGGAATGACATGCTTTCTTGAGGCACATCATTCCCCCACCCCGAGCTCCAGTTGAGGTCTTAAAGGGGAAAGTGGGTCATTCGTGGACGTTATAGAAAAGGCACCAATTGGAGTGGGTGGTGGTGGTACAGAATGAAATCCTTTCCCCTCCTCCACTCCAATCGGGTTCTTTAAGGTGGCGGGGGAATAACGTACTTTCTGCAGGACTCAGAAAGCTGCTTCCCCACACATACACTAGGAGTCCTCTTTTTTGGTTTCCCAAATATGGTCACCCTAATTTTACCGACCTCAGGAGGATGGAAGGCTGAGTTGACCCGTGCCGGCTGCCTGAAACCAGCTTCCGCTGGGATCGAACTCAGGCCATGGGGAGAGTTTCAGCTGCAGAAACTGCTGCTTTACCGCTCTGCGCCACACACGAGGCTCTGCACACAGGCTTACTGCCTCGAATACTGGACATAGTACACAACCATCTGGGCTAGTAGCCATTGAAAGCCTTCTCCTCCAGGAATGTATCCAACCCCCTGTGGTAGTGAGTTCCATAATTCAACTATGCGCTGTGTGAAGAAGTCCTGTCTTTTATTTGTCCTACATCTCCCACCAGTCAGCTTCATGGGATGACTCCAGGTTCTAGTATTTTGAGAGAGGGAGAAAAATATCTCCCTATGCACATTCTCCATACCATGCATAATTTTGTACACCTCTATCATGGCTCCCCTTCCCAATTGCAGCCTAACTCTGAGACATTTTGTAGACCCTTTGTTGTAGTGACACGTCCCACTTTGGTAGCCAGCCCCAGAGATGGCTTCTGATCCTTAAAAGCAGCACTGAAGCGGGAAATTCCACCATTGCACCTTCTCTGGCCCCTGAAGCAGTGCAAGGGGAAAAGCTAGCGCCGAGAGAATTCTCCCTCTAAGGCACTAGGCCTGGCAACATCAAGTCCCACCTTTGCCACAGACTCCTTCGGTAGCCTTCCCCCAGTTCCTTAGCCTGTAAAATGGCTTATCCTCCCAGACGTGTCGCAAGGGGGGCTTCAGCAGGTGTTAGCATTTGAACTTTTTGCATCGAAGGCAAAGTTTAGACGATATTTTCAGCATAGGCATGTGCAGCGCATTTCATTTGGGTGCGCACCCAGGGAAGGACCCTTAAAGGCCCCAATTGGAGCAGAGGAATGGAAAGCATGCTTTCCTGCCCCCTTAATGCTCCAATGGGGGGGGGGCTTTAAGGCCCCCCATTGGAGCAGTGAGGGGAGAGAAAGCACGTTTTCTGGGGCTTCCGGAAAGTGCTACACTAATGCTCACGTCCCACTCCTCCAATCGGCCTTAAGGGGGGGCACTTTCTGGAGGCTCCAGAGACATTAGGGTGTGCCTAGGCACACTTGGCACACCCCGTGCGCACGCCTATGATTTTCAGACCCCCTCAGGACCAGCACTGGGAAAAGAGAAAGAAGACAAGCTCTATACAGCTTTCAAATCATTGGGATAATAACAGCTCCTTGCAACGAAGTTCTCATGCCTGGACCCAAAATGCGTCTATTTCTGGGGCAGATGCCATTGTCTGTTAACAATCTCCCTCACTACCATCCACTTACTGTGGCAAAGAACCACCATCTATTGACTCTTCCAGCCTGTCTTTGCCTTTGTCCTCACCAGGGCTTTTGTTGGATGGGAACTGGGACATTATTTCATCTGAGAGGGAAAAGAAGCAAAGGAAGGAGAAATGAAGAAACCCTTTTAGTCACTTGTCATTTCAGATCCTTGCCATGGGAGGGCAGCACTGCCACACTTCTGGGAGCAAGAAGGACACACACACACACACGCACACACGCACATACATATACAAAGACTTAAGCAGCACTTAACCACAGAACTTCTTTCAGTCCCAGGGCTCAGTTGTGGAACAGGGAAAACAATAACAACATGGTAGTGGTGCCCCTGGGAATGTACAGAGAGCCCCTGTCTCACCACTGAGAAAACACAAACCAAGTTTCACCCAATATTTCTACTCCTCTCCTGCTGTAGCAAGCAAGAGTCTACTTTTGCCTCACTACATGCAGGGGAGGAAGGTGAAGGAGCAAAGGGACCAGTGGAGGAGTGGAACAGGAATAGGGTGACCATACGGAAAGGAGGACAGGGCTCCTGTATCTTTAATAATTGTGTAGAAAAAGGGAATTTCAGCAGGTATCATTTGTATGCATGCAGCACCTGGTGAAATCCCCTCTTCATCACAGCAGTTAAAGCTGCAGGAGCCCTGCCTAGCATGACCAGATACATAAGATGGCTCCTGCAGCTTTAGCTGTTGCGATGAAGAGGGAATTTCGCCGGGTGCTGCATGCATGCAAATGACACCTGCTGAAATTCCCTCTTCTCCACAACTGTTAAAGATACAGGAGCCCTGTCCTCCTCTCCATGTGGTCACCCTAAGCAGGAAGTACAGTGGCTAGAGGCTCCTGCTCTGGGTTGACACCTGGCAAACTTGAGGATGCAACTTCCAGTCCGTCTTGAGTTAAGAATGACTAATTTTGGAAATTAATCACCGGAGAGGAAAGAAAGGGAGTTGGTGACCACATGCTCCATTGCGGGACTCCAGGACACAGCAATGCCACAGGGAATTGCTGCATAGCACATGCAGCAAATCCGGATGCTTCCAAATAGAGGAGACTCCTAAAAAACCATTATAGATCCGGAGTGGACTGAGGACTGTTTTCTATACACGGAGTGGTTGCCCCAAGAAGGGCCAGCCCTACTGTTAGGTCATTGATTTGGGGTATCATCAAAGGGCAGCAAACAGCTATTCAGTTTATTGTTGTTATACTGCCAGGGATGGAGAGAGGTGCTTCTGAGATTTCCTGCCTCGGGAGGCAAAATTACTGGCTTTGGATACTAATGCACCAGGGCAAAGGGGATCATTTGCTGCTCTGCCCCAGGCAGCAAAACGTTTTGGGCTGGCCTAGGGCAATTGTACCAACCGCCTGGCAGGGAGGCAGGCGAGCTTCATAGAGGCAAGGGCAGCGGCAGGGGATGGGATGAGTGGGTGGAAGATGCAAAACCTAAGGAGAGCTCAGGGCTTCACTGGAGTTGCAATTGATCAGGACTCAGCTTCAGGTCCGGTGGCTTCAGCATCTCATGGATCCCCTCCATCAGGTCTAGATACAGCTCCAGCGGAGAACCACCCTCCTGCCACTAACTGTTGCTGCCGAGGCCATCAGATCGAGAGGAAGCCGCAGCCCCTTCCACTGGGCCCATGACCCACTGAACTTTGCGACTAATAATCTAGTGCCTGAATTTGCACCTTTTTTTCCTCTTCCCTCCCAGTATGCTTTCCTTTCGTGCCGTGTCTTTTATATTTTAAGCCCGTGGGCAAAGACTGTCTTATTTCTTATCTCCGTAAGCCAACTTGAGAGTCATTTTCAGCTAAAGTGTGGGATTAAATTACACACACACACACACACACACACACACACACACACAAATAAGACAAACGTGACTTGTGTGCTTCACAATTGAAGAACTCTACATGGCCATCTAAAGGACAGCCCATTAAGCTTAGAGTCTAAAATGTCCTAGCTGCGCCACTTTTCCCACCCATTCTCCCCCATCCTCATACCTGTGATGTTGAACTGGGTGGCATTAAGTTCCTGCAGGAGCCGGTCCAGCTCGCAAAGCCCAGCTCCCAGCACCCCGCTGGAGGAGGAGAAGGGCGGCGGGGCGCCTTCCTTCGGCTTGGGCGAGCGCGGCTTGCAGACCGTGCTGGAAGAGGCGGGAGAGAGAGAGAGAGAGGGATGGCACGGGCGTGAGAGGGACACGGGGGCAGCCGTACCAACCAAAGAGCAGTGCTGAGGGATGGGGGGAGCTTAGAACTCACGCCACACCCCGAGGAGACGGATGCGGCATGCGTCCACTCCAGGGAAGACGGGAAGGGAGCAGAGAGGGAAGGCAGAGGGGTGACAGCTATTAATAGGATCCCTCAGCTTAATGGAAACTCTGGAACAAGGCCAGCAGAGCTGGGCACAGCTCCCAGGGAGGCCAAACCCATCCATAATCATCTTTCTTTCCCCGCCCCGCCCCTCCATGCCTCTCGTACTCGCATCCCCCAAAATGAGGCCAGGTTAAGGGCCTGGCTAGAGAGTTACTTTCCCTCGGATGCCTAATTCGAGGCCTCTGCCTTTCTAGTGTTGTTTATTTCCCTTTGCGTAAGGAAGAGGAAGTTTGGTAGATGCTGCTTCTCCCGTCAAAGAGCTGCACTGGCGGGAGAAACAGCAGCACCTAAAATGTCTTCCCATGTAAGAATTTATGGCGTCCGCATTCCTGCCCCCTTAGGGAAGCAGGCAAGCCCAGGGCTGCCAGCCCAAGACATTTTGCTGCCTGAGGCAAAAGTCCCCTCAGTCCCCAATTCCACATACAGAAACTGACTGGACGGGCAGTTGAGCCCCCACTCGACGCTGCCATCACAACAGCAAGCTCTACCACACTTGAAGACAGCAGGCTAGCTTAGGGGTTACTGGGTAGGCCGCAAGACACACACAGCGCCGCCTTTTGCTCTCTGCCCCCCCCCGGCATCTGCTGCCTGAGGCGGCTGCTTCATTCTGCCTCATGGCAGGGCCAGTCCCCTCCATGTACCAAAGATCCCCTCAGATGTATAAGCTGCCCCACATACAGAGAGACGCCCCCAAAGGCCCCATGCTTTACCTGTATAGGTGTTCCTTGTCACTGCCACCCTGCAGGGTAGGTGCCGGTAGAGGATCTACAGGCATGGCTGTGGTCCCAGTCTGAGATGAGAGAGAAAGAGAGAGAGTTATGACGTGCATGATGAAGAAGAAGGAACCGTTTGCATCTCACTGTGCTAGATAGACCAACACAGGCTAGAACTGGAGTGGGCAACTTATGGCCCTCCAGATGTTTTGGCCTACAACTCCTATCAGCCCTAGCCAGCATAGGCAGTATTGAAGGATGATGGGAGTTGTAGGCCAAAAATTCTGGAGGGCCACAAGTTGCCGACCTCTGAGCTGGAACATTACAGGCCCGAATAATACATAAAGGAGACAGCCTAGAGACGGATTGTTGTTTTTCTTTCATTCAGAGTGTTGGAAGCAATTAAACAGAGAGACCATTGCTCCGGGGGCAGACACTCATCCCGCTTTCATCTCCTGTAAAGATCTGGCAGGTTTATCCATTGTCCTGCGAAACCTGCAAGATAAGTTTGACCAGAGGGGACAGTGGGACAAAAACAGCATGGGTGTACATGCCATGGGAAGCAAAACCTGGCTCAAAGCATAGAATCATAGAATCATAGAATCGTAGAGTTGGAAGGGGCCTATAAGGCCATCGAGTCCAACCCCCTGATCAATGCAGCACTTTCAACTCTCCTGGGGTGCATACAGATGTACATCATGGGAGGGCTGTGCTTTCTGGGGATGGGCACTCGCACATTTTGCTTAGACATACTGGGCCTGTTCAGACAACACGTTAAGCCAAGGTTAGGCCACTAACCTTTTTGCAGCAAGTGGTTAGTGAGTGTGTTTAAACTGTGGTTATGCAGCGACCATGGTTAGGAATGGTTCACTAAGTCATGGTTCACGTGACATGCTAAGCCATAATGTTTAGCTCAAAACACTTAACCATCATGGTTTAGTGTATTGTCTGAACAGAGCCACCGTCTTTTCTCCTGAATCGAGCTCAGGGAAAATCTATTTGTTTGCAGCAGAGACCAGCTATGCACAGTGCTGACTGGCTGGAAATCGATTATCATCACTTAACATAGGGGCATTGAAGCTCTTTCAGCCTAAGGGCTGAATTCCATTTTGGGGAAGCTCTTGGGGGCCACATTCCAGGAGTGGGCAGGGCCAAAGGCAAAAGAGGCAGGGCTGAAAATACCCCAAACGTCAGCATACTTTAGTTCACTGCTCTTGCTGCCAAAAACTAAGTCTTAGGAGAGGCAATTCAACCTTACTTTAGGGTTCTTTGGATGACATCATGACCCTCCATTATCACCTCTTTGTCTAAAGAGCACTTTTGGCAAGTTTTTTTTAGACCGGGGAAATGCGATATTTAATTGTAAAAGCGAAAGAAAACCCTTTTTTCAGTTGTGTATTTGCACTATTCTGCTACACCACAGTGCCACCTAGAGGTTCCCACAATCCCTTTCACCTCCAATCTAACCTTCGATGGTTAGCCTTGCTGCTTAGGGGAGGAAGCCCATCCCTGAGCAACCCCAGTTGGCCTCACCTCCTCAAGGGCCTACCTGCTGCTGAGTGTTGTATGGTGGAGGAGCCGGCTTGGGTTCTGGGGCCCTGTCTTGGTTCAGGGCTCCCCCAGAATCTGTGAGCAGAACTGGGCGTTTGGAGATATGGGAGGTTGTCGTCTCCAGGTCAGCCAGGAGAGCATCTGGTATGGAAAGAGATGAAACAGGCTGAGAATGGGATAAATGGAAGGAAAAAGGTAGGTAGGAGGTCAGGGAGGTCAGGCGAGGGGAGAGAGGTGGGGGGACACATGGACCTTGTGGACATGAGACACAGAATAGGTGGGAGGAAAGGGCGGGGCCTGGGGGGGGAAGAAGCATGACCAATTCCTGTTCTCTGTTGCCGTTGCTGAACTGAAAACACAGGAGACCGTATTCCAAGCCACACCACTGTCTTCCCAAGGAGAACCCAAGTCTTTAGGGTGACCATATGGAAAAGAGGACAGGGCTCCTGTACCTTTAACAGTTTATAGAAAAGAGAATTCGAGCAGGTGTCATTTGTATGCATGCAGCACCTGGTGAAATGCGCTCTTCATCACAATGATTAAAGGCGCCCTCTTGACCAGATATAAAAGAGGGTAGGGCTCCTGCAGCTTTGACTGTTGTGATGAAGAGGGAATTTCACCAGGTGCTGCATGCATATAAAGGTCACCTGCTGAAATTCCCTTTTCTAGACAATGTTAACGATACAGGAGCCCTGTCTTTCTTTCCATATGGTCACCCTAATATTAGGCTACAGGCAACGAGCCAATGAGAAGCTACAAGGTTGTTTCCCTGCCTGGCCTGCTGCCCCAACTAAGCCCCAAGACACGTTGATACCTGGCTTTTCATCTACCAGTCTAATTATTCAATACTGGAAAGAAAACATTGCATAATTTTACATTACTTTGATCCTCATCGCTATTGCACGTCCTTTTGTGCTCATTTTGCATCATGTGCCAGATTGTGCCAGGGACGCGACTCCCCTATTGTCCCAACCTAGTTCTAATCCTGCAATGGTGCAGGATCCTCTTTGCATGCATTGATAGGGAAGGACAGTCTTATGGCTACTCTTCGCCCTTCTTTTAAAAAGAAAAAAACTTGGGACAGATGTGCTCTCCTGCACAAGGGGAGAGGAAATGCACAGCTCTGGAATAACTGTACTAAAAGAGAAATAGAATAAAGTGAAGCTGACAAAAGGGACGTTGCTCATTCTATGCCCACAATATTCATGCTACCCTGTTCCTCACCACAATGAATATTGTGCTCTGTAGGGGATGTGTTGCATTTCCCCAAGAACAAATTAGAAAATACCATTTCCATGCAAACGTTAGGACTGGATTGTGGGGTAGCAAATCGGAAATAAATACACCGTCCCACTGACATCAGAGTCACCAACCTCCATTGTATTTAGGAGATATTTCTTTAATGCTTTTACAAAACAGAAGTTAGGGTGGCCTATTTAGGGTTCTCAGGCATTCTACCATCCAGGCACTGACTAGACACAGACCTGCCTTCAAGCCAATGGCCTTCACTTGAAGAAGCAATTCACACTTTAATTCCACTGAAGTCAATGGGTCTCACATTCATCATACCTCATTTGTTCCATTAGTTTCAACGGGACTGAAGTGTGACCTAACTTCCTTCCTCTCGACCTAGCCTCATGCTCTGGAATGCTATTATTTATTATCACACTTTTTGTGTGCACAAAAATGCCCATGAAAAGGCTCAAAATTGAGGCCTCGCCTTACCATGAAGCAAGTACAAGGGTGTGTGTGACCATTTTCCTGTCTCCAACCCTTTTACCATCTCTGGATGTTATTAAAGTAGGGTGACCATATGAAAAGGAGGACAGGGCTCCTGTATCTTTAACAGTTGCATAGAAAAGGGAATATCAGCAGGTGTCATCTGTATATATGGAGAACCTGGTGAAATTCATCACAACAGTGAAAGCTGCAGCAGCTATACTAGAGTGACCAGATTTAAAAGAGGGCAGGGCACCTGCAGCTTTAACTGCTGTGATGAAGAAGAAATTCCACCAGGTTCTCCATATATACAAATGACACCTGCTGAAATTCTCTTTTCAATACAACTGTTAAAGATACAGGAGCCCTGTCCTCCTTTTCATATGGACACCCTATATTATATGGAATGTGTCCTGGGTTCCAACAACTGTCAAAGCCATTATAAACCGTTAGAAAGCTGTAGTGTAGATCCTGCCCAGGTGTGTTATGCATGCAGCACTTGGTAAAATTCCCTCTTCATCACAACAGTTAAAGCTGCAGGAGCTATACTAGAGTTACCAGATACAAAAGAGGGCAGGGCTCCTGCAGCTTTAACTGTTGTGATGAAGAGGGAATGCTGCATGCATACAAATGACACCTGCTGAAATTCTTTTTTCTGTCCTTCTTTTCATATGGTCACCCTAATTAAAGGAATGAAAGAAGGGTTTCATAATGACTTCTTTTTACACTTCAGGCATGATAAAGTCCAAGGCCTACACTCTCCAAGTTACTAGTCCTCAGTCATCCCAGAGAACCTAAACATCCTGACTCCAAGCCCTCCCCACTAGCAACCATGACTAAAGAATCCAGGAGTCCTGGCTTCGTTTTCTCTAAACCTTGAGATCCCACTGCTTTTCAGCCAACATTGATTTTAGCAGATTATACAGTGTTTATTATTAATATACATGGAGAGGAAGATGATGAGGGTACGTACCAAATATGACAATACGGGGACCGAGCGGGAAAGAGGGGGAGTCAGCGCTACCTGTAAAAGGGAGATAGGAAAGAACATTGAACAGAAAGAGAAGAGAGAGAGAGAGAGAGAAGCCCATGTGGATTAAAAGCGCTCTTTGGTAGACAGCATGCACTTCTGCCCTCCAGCTTCAGCTGCACTGATTTTAGTGTTTTATTTAGAGGTAAGGAAGCAGCATTCTGCACGTGCTCAGAGGCTCTCTTACTACTTAGTTAGGCCTCAGCTTGAGTATTGCGTCCAGTTCTGGGCACCACATTTCAAGAAGGATGCAGGCAAGCTGGAGGGGCTTCAGAGGAGGGCAACAAGGATGATCAGGGGTCTGGAAATAAAGCCCTATGAAGAGAGACTGAAAGAACTGGGCATGTGTAGCCTGGAGAAGAGAAGACTGAGGGGAGACAGGATAGCACTCTTCAAATACTTGAAAGGTTGTCACACAGAGGAGGGCCAGGATAAGAACATAGAATCATAGAATCATAGAATCATAGAATAGCAGAGTTGGAAAGGGCCTACAAGGCCATCGAGTCCAACCCCCTGCTCAATGCAGGAATCCACCCTAAAGCATCCCTGACAGATGCTTGTCCAGCTGCCTCTTGAAGGCCTCTAGTGTGGGAGAGCCCACAACCTCCCTAGGTAGCTGATTCCATTGTCGCACTGCTCTAACAGTCAGGAAGTTTTTCCTGATGTCCAGCCGGAATCTGGCTTCCTTTAACTTGCCATGCTGGATCAGACCAAGGATCCATCTAGCCCAGCACTCTGTTCACACAGTGGCCAACCAGCCATCGGCCAGGGATGAACAAGCAGGACATGGTGAAACAGCACCCTCCCACCCATGATCCCCAGCAACTGGTGCACACAGGCTTACTGCCTCAAAGACTGGAGATAGCACACAGCCATCAGGGCTACTAGCCATTGATTTATCCAACCCCCTTTTAAAGCCATCCAAATTGTCGGCCATCACTACATCCTGTGGTAGTGAGTTCCATAATTTAACTATGCGCTGTGTGATGAAGTACTTCCTTTTATTTGTCCTGGATCTCCCACCAATCAGCTTCATGGGATCTCCCCTGGTTCTAGTATTTTGAGAGAGGGGGGAAAGTATTTTGAGAGAGGGATCTCTTCTCAATCATCCCAGAGTGCAGGTCACAGAATAATGGGCTCAAGTTACAGGAAGCCTGATTCTGGCTGGACATCAGGAAAAGCTTCCTGACTGTCAGTGCAATACAAGAATGGAACCAGTTACCTAGGGAGGTTGTGGGCTCTCCCACACTAGAGGCATCCAAGAGGCAGCTGGACGGCCACCTGTCAGACAGGCTTTAAGGTGGATTCCTGCATGGAGTAGGGGGTTGGACTCGATGGCCTTATAGGCCCCTTCCAACTCTACTATTCTGTGATTCCACTTCACAGGTTCAAGAGCCTCACATTTAAAACAAGTTCTTGAGCTAAGAAGCCCAGGAAATCTGACCCTACAAATTTCCAAGTCTTCTGCCTACCTCACAGTCTGACTTAAACTTTCCACTGTAACCATCAGCAAGTTTGCTCGGCCTTCCACACAATCCGCCTTTTGTACAAGCCCCCTTTTCCCACCCAGAGTGAATTCTACAGAGGCCTTTTTGAGTTGCCCAAACGCAATGGCCTGCAATGGGACAAGCTATCTGTTAGTCATTCTTGCCAGCAGCCCAGCTTCTCCCAAGATGCCACGAGAGAGCCTATAAAAAAGAGGGGGGGGGAGACGCTAACGTAATTCCCATGTGTGCCCAAAGCCAGCCTGCAGGCTGCAGCCCTACAATAATACAGATATCAGCACAGTACCCGTAGTGTTCGAGAGATCCTAGAACAGTCAAATCGCTTTTGAGCTGGCCCTTTTAAGAATGAGCCTATTTACGTTCTATCTGTTTATGAAATCCCGACCCGGCTTTGGAGGCTCTTGCATGGCGTCGTTTTGGGAAATAACGCTTTAGACTTGTATGGTGCTTTTCTGAATGGTCGAAGTGCTTTGCAGGTGGTATCTCAGCAATACTCGCAACAACCCTGTGGGGTAGGCCAGTATTATTACCCTCATCATGGAAAGTGGGAGAGGGAAGGGGAGGAGAAGGAAGCCTGACTTGCCTAAGACCATCCAGTTAGCTCATGGCTGAGGCGATATCTGAACCCAGCTCACGTGCTTAGTCATTACATTACACCAGCGGAAAGTACTGAAACATCACCTTAAGCGCAGGCTGTTACATGACAGTAGTTCCCATAATGCAACTAGGTTTTGCTGGGAAGCCATTACAAGACAAGGAGTGGCGGGCCAAAGAAGCCCAACCCGCCATTCCCCCCAAATGGCCTGCTCCTAAGTCCCACGGGCAAAGAGGCTGATCGCTTGCCTCCAGGTTGGCAGCTGAAGAAGGAAATAGCTCCCTTGGGTGGCTGAGGGGCAGGGAGATGTATTGGCCTAGGTAGGGTGACCATATGGAAAAGAGGACAGGTCTCCTGTATCTTTAACACTTGCATAGGAAAGGGAATTTCAGCAGCTGTCATTGGTATGCATGCAGCACCTGCTGAGATTCCCTCTTCATCATAACAGCTAAAGTTGCAGGAGCTATACTAGAGTGACCAGATACAAAAGAGGGCAGGGCTCCTGCAGCTTTAACGGTTGTGATGAAGAGGGAATTTCACCAGGTGCTGCATGCATACAAACGACACCTGCCAAAGTTCCCCTTTTCTGTACCACTGTTAAAGATACAGGAGCCCTATCCTCCTTTCCATAGGGTCACCCTAGCCTAGGCTGGCCAGCTGCTGTCGCGTACTGTAATATCCAGCCTTCAGTTTTGAGAGATTCTGCAGTAGCAAACAAATTCTGTAATTTGCAGACCAAATCACAAAAGTGCTTAAAAGAAACGCATGTCATGGGTCCAGTAGCTCAGCATAAACCGCCACGTTACGATTATTAGCCCAACAGTCACCCAAAAATAGTACATTTGGCAAAGTTCCACACATTGTAGGCCTATAGAAGGCCACGAGCAATGACAAATAGATATATACTGTCATCTACCCGGCCATATGCAGCTCAAGTTAAGGCCTCCCCCAAATATCCGTGGCAACCTTTTGCCATCCCATCCGTTCTATTTGTCCAGTCCATCAAATTTAACCTGTAAGCAATATCTAAGGCAGGCCGCTTCCAGGCAGACTCTAGTGCACACGCTGCAGATGCTACAGAATAAATGTTAGCAGCCGCAGGGCCTACAATAACAAAATATTACACATTATTATGAGGCGCTGGTAGGGTGGCCACTGAGGCATCACCATAAAAGATGGCAAGACACAGATCTGCATAAAAATAACAAGGGCTGATTTGTTGGTGTATAGATGCAAATTTTTAAACATTGCTACAATTTAAATAGAAATACTATACATCTCACGCTGGGGGCGCGGGGGGGGGGGGGCATTGGGACCGTGTGACTTGCTCAATCCACTGTTCAAGTTCTCCCTTTAGTGTTTAACTTTGAACGAGACTTGCATTGGACAACACTTCAAACAGAGGATACCTTCATATAGAAGACTACTCTCAGAATGTTTTTCAAATAAAGGCCCATCCTCCATGAAGTAGGACAAATGGCCACCCTAGCAGGCCAGAACCATCTGCATCGTTAAAGGGCCTGCCATGTAGGGCAAGTTAAGGTTGATTATTTTTTTAAGTTCCTATTTTATAAAGAAACCCTGTTTTGTAATAAAATTCACACATGCAGCCCAAACGCATTCAATACACACACACACACACTTTCCCACAGGGTCCTTTAGCCTCCACTCTGCAAGAAACAGATTTCCATGGATCCATTCTAGTCTAGTCTAGTGGATTCCTGATCCCACCAATCTGGCATTCAGTTTTGATCACACTGTTATAATGCTAATAGATCCCTCCTGCATCCTACTATCTAATCAAAGGAATAGCCAACATTTCTAGGAGAGCAGCCCTTTAGAGGACCAGGTCCATTCTGGCCTTCCTTGATCCTGGTGTGAAATAATCCTGTATAATAATGGCTCTTCTCCCCCAGTACAGCTCTAATCTTTTCCCAGATCTGTGGCTGATCTCTGCTCAACGGATCCCCCCCCCCCCCGTTTCTGACCTCCCAGCCTCGCTCACCCATGCTCACGCGTATTTGGAATAAGTTACATAGATCCTTTCCAAAACAGAGAATCTCCTGGCGATGGCATCCAGCGATCAATTCTGCCACCGAGCATATCATCTACTAGGATCTAGTGCTACCTCCATAGCCTTCTTCATCCAATGACTCTCCCCAGCTGAGTGGTCACATTTGTAGCGTGCATCTTCCCACCTGCCTCGTCCTCGCCTTGTCACACAGCCCTTTCACCAAGCCAAAAAAACCTCCCCTAACGGTACCATCCTGTCTCCAGCAAATTTCCCCAGCAAGGTTGCGCGCACACACACACACACACACACACACACACACACACACAGAGAGAGAGAGAGAGAGAGAGAGAGAGAGAGAGAGAGAGAGAGAGATGGCTTAGTCCCCCTCTCCTGAGGTCATCCCGGGCCAAAAAAAGGAGGAGGGGGTGTCTGGAGCAGAGGGGCTTGGGGAGCATAATTAGGATGAGGGGATATTCAACTGTTATTCCAGCTGCTTGCTGGGCCTAGTAAATGGGAGACTCTGGAGGGGGTGGAGAGGGAAAATGGTCTCTCGGTCTCTCTCTCTCTCTCTCTCTGGCTGATGTCACAGGGTAGAAATGTGTCTAAGGCTGAGAAGGAAACCACAGAGGGAGAGACACAGGAATGTAACACACGAGAAGGGAGGATAAGAGACAGGGAGATGGGGCGGGGGCGGGGAGAAAGAGAAGGGGGGAAGAGAGAGGGTTGACACGCAGCCATAACTTCCCTCAGAGCATTGACACTTCACCCCAATGGCAGATCCAGTCGATGGAATTAAGGCGGGGGGGCGCACACAAGACCGCGGCCTCGTACTAATCGTGAATTCATCCAGAATAAGACATTTTGGTCCTTGAGGCGGAAAACACACAGACACACGCAGGAAGAGAGAACACGGGACACAATCCACAAGGGCGCTCTTGTGCAGCTCCCATTCATTTCATTTCTTAAACTAAGAACAGATACTACACTTGACGCTAGCCAATTTGTTACATTTTTTATCCCTTGCAGGGGCTTGGGGCCGGGTCCCTTATTCTTTCCCCCTCCCCATTCTATCTGCACAACAATCCTGCGAGGTAGGCTAGGCTGAGAGACAATGACTGCCCACTACCACAAGGTCACGCTATGAACCTCTGAGCCTTAATCTGCCCACCTCCTACACCTCAGCAGAGCGGCACCCGAAACCTTAACGGCACCCGAAACAGAGAAGGCTGCAGCTCATCTACGATAGCTCCCTATCCGGTTCCATCCCTGTAACAGAGCTTTGGGGATTAGAAATTAAATCCTCCCCTCCTTCTCCTCCTCCACACAGAACCCTGCATGAAAAATCAAGGCTGCTGTGAGTGAGCCATCCGCCCTTCCTTTGGGCACTCTTTAGACACCAACCATGTACAAAAACTGAACAACTTCACGAAGTGTGAACAGTCCACGTTTTGTGATCTCCTCTGGCCTTACAGACCACAGAACTCAGGGGTCCTTTCCATCGCCAAGCAGCAAGGAGGATTTTGTGACAGGCGGGTGGCGGGAGGGCCCTCTGCGCGTCCACCCCTTGAGGTTGCTCCCCCCCCCCCAAATCAGAGCATGGAGTGAGGGCCAGGACTTCTGGCTTCTCTGAGATGTGTACGTTTTAGCAGGTCTCTTTCCCATGAACATCTTGGGGTTCCTGCTGCCAGCATGACCGAGGAAACGGGAAGTCAACAGGATAGGCACATCAGGAGTTCCTGAGGACCAGCAGCTTCTGAGTTCTAGCCTTAGGCTCAGGTTTGGAGTAGAGGACCGAGATTCCTTTGGCTCATGATTCCTAGATTCTCTTCCTAGACTTCTTTTCTCCCTCGAAAGCTGAGGGGCAGGGCAGGGCAGGGCAGGGGGCATTTTCCCTGCCTCGCAGAGGCAGTGCAGGATATACAGCAGGGGGTGCGGGGGGGGGGTTGGCCGTGGTGCTGCCATTCACCCCCCGGGGTGGCGGGAAGAAGAGACGGAGGACTGCAAAGCACCCTTGTCCTCCTCTGGCGTAGCGCCGCCGCTCAGCTATTCCGCAAAGCCACAGGAATATGCTGAGAAATACATTCCTCGTTTCTCCGGATGGGAAGGGCCGAGGAAACGCACCCTCTCCCCCCACCCCGCCCCGCCCCGCCCCGCCAGCACCCGCTCTGCCAGCTACAAGGAGACGGCGGGGTGGGGTGGGGTGAGGGAGGCAGGGAGAGACACAGGGAGGGGCCCTCGGGAAAAGAGGGAGAGAACAGAAGCCAGGCGATGGAGAACCCCCGAGCCCCCCCCCCCCGTCCCGCGGAGGAAGCGCGGCGTGTGAATGTGTCAGAGGCAGCAAGAGGAGCGAGGGGCGGGATGAAGCCCCGGGCAAGAGAAGGAGGGAAGAAGAAATAGAGGGCCGATTCACACATTACGTTTTCCTTAGGGGTACCCCTCACTTGTGTTGTTATAGGGTTGGAAACGTAATGTGTGAACCACAGGTGGGGGGGGGGGTTGCACAAACTTGTACTTGCAAACACGTGCATTGTACACGCACACCCTCGCTCACCGGGGAGTCGTCGCCCTGTCCAGCGTCATTTCAGGGGCGAACCCGGGTTTGCGTAACGTGTGAAAAGGTCCAGCGAAGGAAGGGAATGTTGAACTTCGAGGAAAGGGGGAATCAAGAGCTGAAGAAAGTGAATGCAAAAGCAAAAAAGGCAGCAGGAGAATATACGAGACTGGGCCGGGAAGGGGAGGTTGTACAGCAAACGCGTTTTTTTCCCAGAGTAGCGGCACTATTCAAAAGAGAGGGGGGAAAGGAAGGAGCCCAAAGTGAAGAAACAGAGCGAGGAGAAAGGCAGGGAGAGGCGGCGCCCAAGGGAAACATGGCAAGATGAATGAAGGAGGGGATTAAAAGGAAAAGGAAAAGTCAGAGAAAGAGGAGCGTTCGTACCTGAGGGAAAAGGAAGGAAGGAAGGAAGGCAGGCAGGCAGTTGGCCAGACGGACAAGACCGAAAGAAAGAAAGATTTGGCGAAGAACTGGCGCCAGAAAAAGAGGACTGTCAGAGGAGGGGAGGCGGGGAGGGAGGGAGCGGGGGAAAGAAGAAAGGGGACGCCGAAGGGGGAGAGGCGGCGCGGGAGGGGGGCTGGGGACGGGGGTTGCCCTCCGCGCTCTCCTTACCCAGATCGTCCATCCCGGGAGGGCGCCGACTGGGTCCCCGACTCCGAGGCCGGTAGCTGGCTGCTGGGCGGCCCCCGCCCCAGTGACGCGCCTTCCCGGAGCGCAGCCCCGCTCGGCTGCCTGCCGCGCCCGCCCTGCTTGCTTGCTGCTGCTGCTGCTGCTGCTGCTGCCGCCGCCACTGCGGGTGACCATTTATGGCAAAGGGGGATCCGAGAGTCGGGCAGGAAGGATGGAGAGTTTATTTCTCTCCCCCCCACCCTCCACCTCGCTCGCCCCATAGCGCATCGCGCGGGTGGGGAGGGGGGCACAGCAGCCCTCCCCACTCCCGTCCATCCTACCCCATTAAAAAAGGGAGGATTATATAGGTAGCAGAGATAAACCATCAAGCTATAGAAATCGCGCGCCCCTCCCCCTGCGCGTCTTCTTCCCCAGCTAGGATGCCTGGGTTCCATTCTTAGGGGTTTTTTTGGGGGGGAGGGGGGCTATGGTGCTGGGTGTCAGGGTTCCTGGGTTCTCTTGCAGGGAAGTGTGTTATCTTGTGTGCTCTCTCCAGTATGCGAGGCAATAAGCCTGTGTGCACCAGTTGCTGGGGAACATGGGTGGGAGGATGCTATTGCACCATGTCCTGCCTTGTTGGTCCCTGGCCAATGGCTGGTTGGCCACTGTGTGAACAGAGTCCTGGACTGGATGGACCCTTGGTCTGATCCAGCAGGGCACTTCTGATGTTCTTAAATTGAAGTCTGGCAGATTAGCATTGGGTGGGGTGAACAAGATCAGCTCCTGGGTTCTGTAGAAAGGAAGTAGGGCCTAGTGAAGGGAGGTACCAGGGCAGGGGGGTCATCTTTTGGGGGGTCAGGGACACATTATTTTGAGACTGCCATGGGCGCCGCCACACAATAGGTGCCATGCGGGTGTGCCCATTCACCAAATGTCTGCCGTACTCACAAAACAGCCAAACCGGTGAGACTTCAAAGAAAGAAACTTGGTCAAGAGCCGAGGCATCAGGCAGAGGTGCCAAAACACGCTTTGCCACCCACCGTTTCCTGCTGCTCTGACACCTTTATCAAAGAAGTCAAACTGATGTGGCTAAATGGCAAGACGCTTGGCCAAGACACGGAGTACAAGCCAAAGGCAGAGGTCAGGGGTCTGAGCCCCAGATGTCAAATCACATCCTGGCCCCCACGAAGAACAACAAAATCCCCATTTCACAGATGGCAAACGGGTGACGCCCAGAAAGCCGCAAACGCAGGCCCACACACACCAAAGAAGAAACAAAAATACGCACAAAACACACGCAGAGAGCACAGGCAAAGTACTCCTCCTTGCTCCACCTCTTCATTTACCCACCCTTGGGTGCTCCCCGGCACCTCCAGCTTAACCGTTTCTCTTTCTTGTGTGCAACTGAGCATGTGCAGTTACAGCCATGCGCCATTTCTGTTTTCTAAGAACACCTCTGGGGCCTGCAACCATTCTTGGGAATGAAGGTGGTGCTGGAGGCCAGGGCCTCACTTAGCAGCACGCCGGCCCTGCAGTCTAAAAATATATATATACTATTTCTTCGATTCTAAGACGCACTTTTTTCCCCATATAAACATCTCTAAAAATGGGGTGCGTCTTAGAATTGCGGGTGTGTCTTAGGGTTTTTTTTTTTCTGTTGGTGGTACTGAAATTAGTGTGCGTCTTACAATCGATGGCGACGCCATCGTTCAGTACCACCAACAGAAAAAAAAAACCCTAAGACACACCCGCGATTCTAAGACGCACCCCATTTTTAGAGATGTTTATATGGGGGGAAAAGTGTGTCTTAGAATCGAAGAAATGGGGTACGTTAAAAGTAAAAACCTTTTTTTAAAAAAAAATAATCAGAAGGGGCCGAGGTGGTGGTCCACCACCACCACCACCATGTTGGAGACCCCAATACTAGCAGATGGGAAGTGGGGAGAGGTAAGTTACTGAGAGGCGGAACCCCTGGGCAGAAAGCAGGACTCCTGGGTCCTTGAGTGAACATCAGACGCCTGACTCATTGGCTTGCTTCTCTAGGGAGCGGCGTGAGGTTAAGTTCGTGCAGGGCCTAGCACCGTATGGGTATTATCATATTAAACAGTAAGAACAGGAGGTGTGAATTTAGGAGGAAAGGGCTGCAATTCTGTGCACATTTTCCCTGGGTGCAATCCCCATCGAACGCAGTGGGACTTACTTCTGAGTAAACATGGGCAGGATTGCACTGAGCTCCAAGAGATAGGTCTGTGGCAGTTAAATTTGTGTAAGATTCAGTCACACACACACAATTCTCATTCTCATCCCCCTTCTCCCTCTCTCTCACACGCACACACGTAAACATACACGTTATGTATGTGTATATAATATATAAATATATATACACACACAGGGTGGTCTGTCTGCTAACTTTGCCTATATCATATCTGTTCAGCCAAGACCCAGCAGGCCTTGCATTCCAGGTGCCAAAACAGGGAATGATATGTGTGGTTGCTGAGCCCAGCACGGGTCACGAGGTCTTTGGACAGAGATGGAGTTGGCCGAGATCTCACTGGGAAGCATGAAGGACGGACGAGGATTTAATCTGCTAGCCAAATGAGATTATTTGATTCAGAGGATGTTTATGGGAGAGAGGAAGCACAGGATACAAATGATGTGAGCCACAGGAGAGAGAAAAGTCAGGGAAAGCAGGCAAAAGAGAGTATTCAGATATAATAGATATATTGGAATATTGAATTATGGCCTGCTGGTTGAGGCGGGGTGAACTTTTGGCTGAAATAATTTTGAGGTGTCTCTAAGGTTTGATGGCCTCTATCTTGAGGAGAGGAGAGGGTTTTGTTTAAATAGCTTGCAGTACCCCATATTCTTTTCTTTTCACACAGTGGGCTCGTCTACACCAAGCAGAATATTCCACTATAAAAGCGGTACATAAAAGGCAGGAGCCACACTACTGCTTTATAGTGGCACTAAAGTGCACTGACAAGTGTTGGGAACCATGACACATCTACACCAAGCAGGATATAACACTAGTATGTGTCAATTGGCCCCAACAGTTGTCAGTGCACTTCAGTACCGCTCTAAAGCAGTAGTGCAGATCCTGCAGTGCACTCTAATACCGCTATAAAGCAGTAGTGTGGCTCCTGCCTTTTATATACCGCTTCCATAGTGGAATATCCTGCTTGGTGTAGATGAGCCCAGAAAATGGAACAGAGAAAAGGAAAGTTTGGTACTGACCATGAGAGCTAGTGACATGGTTAGGACTGAGAAATTTGGGATGGCCCTGCTTGTATCCCAAGTCACACACTCATTGAAGGGCAAATAATAGGAGCTATTTGGGGGAAACATTGAGGAAGGGAGACCTAACCCCATTTCTCCCCCACCCCCTTCCCTGTACTGGTTGCATTTGTGGGGCCTGTTATTATTGATCACAGACATCACATCTAGTCGTACCCCTCGGCAAGCCACTTTATCCATTTGCCCGTCTGCAATATGATAACAGCACTACCAATCTATAAGAGGGGGCTATTGTCAGGCTTATGAAGAGAATGGATGTGAAGTACTTTGAATACTGTAGAGCACCATACGAATTCTAAGTATAATTCATATTAAACAGGGGCTGCAATCCTGAACGACTTTGCATTGCGCCAAATTTTGGAATTGTAGCTCATGTCAGTGTTCTGGGATGAGTCTATACTTGCGACCATCAAATTTAGGACTTTCTGAATTTTCCTGGGTGGAAGAAAATATTTTGAAGGGAACACTTTGGCAAGACATGCACCAGACCTCATGAAAGTACCTTGGCCACTCCTCAGGCTAGTTTAGACCACCACTTGGGAAGCAAAATTAGCTATTAGCACAGATTGGAACAGAGACATAAATGAATGGGATTGCGCTGACCCAAGACCTGGACACATGGGGAGGTTCAGAAACAAAAAGCTGGTTGCGCATTGGAACATTTGAGCCTGGCTTGCTTCTGCATCAAATTGGTTGACTGAATGTTGGTGGTACGATATACATAGGCTTGCCACCATTTGTGCTGACCCTGCTCCTCTGCTTTTCGCATCAACTAGCCAGGCAGAAATTAAGCAGGGGAAGTTTTTCTGGCAGAGAAAAATCGATAGGGAAAGCTTCTCTCATGCTTAGAAACTGGAACAGGGCCAGGGAGAGGGGGGAAAGTAGCTATACAACCCCAAATCCATCCATATATTCTTCTTTTGAGCATCCCGGGGGGAAAGAGCAGTTATCTTCCAGCGGTAATTTTACACCAAGCAGTAGGGGTCATACATTCAGCAGTGGTGAGCTTCCTGCACCCGATAAGTGCCATGGAAAAACCAGACAACAGCCAACCCTCAAAAACGTGAGTGACAGAAAGTGGGACCAGGCTGGGACAGGAGAGAGAACTCAGTGGGAAGGGAACCGGCTCCTTCCCCTTCCTAGATGAACAGAGCCTATAGCAGTCAGGCGGCCAGGAAGTGGTTCCTCCCAGCCCCTCGCCAGTTCTCCAGGCCATCTGGATGCAGTTAGAAACAGGCGTTTCCTGTTCTTGGAGTGGGAAGGAGGTGGGGAGGGGAGGAATGGGAGCGGAGGGGAGGGGGGAGAGAAACGTTAGGAGGCTTCTCCATACATTTCGAAGAGGCTTGATTGGCAATGCAGGACCTAAATTCAAAAACCCACTGGCTAACAACTTACCCAGATGATCGGGGAAGGTGCGTCCTGGTCTTCTTGTATCCTTTACATTTGGGGGAGGGGGGGGGAACCACAACCAAGCCCAAAAGTTTAAAAGGACTGGAATGGAGAGAAATGCCCTTGCCGTGGTTTAGCTGTTTTGCAGAATGCTGCCCCCAAACTACGTTACAACCAATTAGGCAGGGGCAACACGTTAATTTTCACCGTGGGGTTGCGAGAAGCTGCCTTGTCTCTCGTTGGTTTCACTCACGGAAATAAGGCAAAGACACACACACAGATTGGGAGCGCCTCTTCGTCATCTGTATTTCTCTATGTACAATAATAGCATATCTGCAATATGGTTCCAATTGGTCAATGGGGCCACGCCTGCCTACCCCACACCCCACCCCCAGCCTCCCAAATCAAGCATCTCTTCGTCAAAAAGAGCAGCCTGTATGCGCCCTCCTCTCCGTGCATCCATCCTTCTGGAAAGGAGGGGAGCAGCTCGGCCTTCCGCAGGTTCCTTCCGCTGCTTGGTGGCGTGAAGGGAGCCTTCAGTTTCTTGGGAGTGGGGGAGCAATGACCCAGCTTCCCACAGTTATAACATTTACACCCGTTTAATGTCTCCTCCTGGAAGCGCCCCACCCCCACCCCTCACACAGTGGAGAAAGTGTCCCTTCAAATCTATACCCTAAGTCAGGGGTCCATTTCCTGGAGTGGTTGCCCTCAGAAGGGGAGTTCTGCCATGCTATGTTTTCAAAATGGAGGCCCTCCCTGGAATGCTCACTACCAGAAAGACACACACACACACACACACCTCCACGCACACTTTCAATTTCAACCAGTAGGGCTGGCTTGACAAGATGGACTCTCCCTCCAAAAAAAGGGGCTTTTTTTGGTGCCTCTAACCAAAACTGGAAGCCACATTTCGTCATGATTCTTCTGCCCTTCGTTTAACTCCTCCCACTCCCCTTCTTTGAGCTGGTAGGGGACCCCCGCATTTCTGACATCACAACTCCCCCTTCTTCTCCAACCCCATGTGGTCCCCTCCAACCCTATACACACAACTCACTTTATACCGAGGGGTGCTCACTTATCCACTCCGGAGGCGGCTGCACCTCTGCTCACCACAGGACCCTCCAGTGACCCAGACGGCCCTTCTTTCAGCATCACCCCATTTATTCCCCTACCGCTCCCACCCACACAGCACCGGGGCGTTCCTTGACGACATCAACACTTCCGTTGCAGGTGAGAGACGGGAGCAGGAGGAGAAAAGGGTGTTCATCCGTCAGCCCAGCTGGCCCTCCGAACCAGAGCCCCACGGGGACTCCATCACCACCTGGAGCACCTCCTCAACCAAGCCGCTGGGATTGCCAGCAGCTCGGAGCAACTCGGCCAACACCGCAGCTCGGCGGGTGGGATTCACCACCTCCTGGAGAGGGTACGCGGCACACCGCCGAAGCAGGCGGGGTCGGTTCTGCTGTTCAGCCAAGCAGTACACCTCGCCGACAGTGCCAGGGCAGAGGAAGTCCTGGCTTACAGCGTCATCAACCAGGGACTGGAGCTCAGGGAGGAGATACTGTCCGGCAACCTTGAAAATGTCTTCGGCTAGAGTGAGGGGGAACGGCACGCCCAACACTGGGCACGGCTTACCACGGCAGCCATGGAGGAAGTGGGTAAGAGCCAGGAAGGGGTCAGGCGGCACGTCACGAAGCGTCACTGTGGTATGGCAGGCCTCTGAGAAGCCTCCGCTCAGCATGGCGCAAAAGACCTCCGAAGCTTCGCTGACTGCCTGGCGCAAGGCAGGCACCGTGGTGCCGGAATCAAGCTGAAAGTGCAAGTCGGCCCTGCCTTCCTCCACAAGACGGGAATAAGAGCAGGGCGGCGGGGAATCCAGGCGGGCCCGCTTCAAGGTGGGAGAGGAGACCCCGGCAGGGCTCTGAACGTGGGAGCCCAGAAGGAGGGAGAGGGAATCCGAGGCGTAGAAGATCAAGTGAGGGTCTGGGTCCCGCACCAGGGCTCGGACCAGGAGACGCAGGCCGGAGTGGTCCAGCAGGAGCTTCCGGCAAAGGGAATCCTTCCTGCGGCAGGAACAAGAGACAACAAACGAAGAGCATCACGTCCTGTACTTGTAGTTAGATCCCACTTCTACTCTCCCATCCCCTGAAAAAAATGTGCTCCGAAAGTTCAGGGCGACATTCTGCTGACCACATGTATCCTCCTCTCTAAATCCCTCAAAACTGTGTAATTTTACACCCGCAGCATCGTTTCTTCTCAAGGTCCCCACACAGACTTTGCATGTCAACAACAATCCCTCTCAGTCCAGAGGATCTTTGCAGCACCTTGGTTTGGGTGGGGGTGGGTGGGGGGTGCGGTTTCGCTGCCCCCACCCCAAACGCCTGAGTCTGTGGATGATTAAGGCCAAGAGATAACGGTGCCCCAGCCCAGTGGCCATTTCATCAGCAACCCACGGAGGCAGCAGCCACAGAAAGCAAAGCCGTTTCCCCTCCTCAGCCCAGGTTGAACGCCCCTTAAATCCATGAAGGAACACCAGACTCACCTGCAGATCAGGGGGGCGGCAAGCGCACAGGCCACCTGGTCCGATTCGGAGCCCGACAGCAGCATGTGATGGAGAACGCCCTCGCCGAAGCGGGATTCCGCCTGGACGCAAAGGTTCATCAGCAGCGACTCTCCTGGGGGAGGAGGAAAGAGGAACACATCAGATGCCACGTTCAGGACATGGGGGCCCCATCTGAGGTGGGGGTTTCATTAACGCCGAAGGCAGGCAACCCAAATTTGGGACCTCACACCATACAGCCCTGTCAGCCTTTTCCCTAACACAACAGCTCTGCTCCCTGCATTTTGCTTTGAGCTCCATTGTGGAACCGTCTTAAGAGGGCTACTGGGCTCAGTGTGCGAGAAGCAAGAGGTTCTCTCGGACCTGAAGCCATCATCCCAATGGACGCCAGCTTCGCGGAGACCACGATCACTTGGTAGTGGGGGGAAGCAGCGCTCTATGCGTCCTCAAAAGAGGCCCTTCCATGTTGCTTCACACCAGGGGTGGGCAAAACATGGCCCACGGGCCGCCTGCCTGTGGTCTTTGATGTGGCCTTCCCTGTTGCTATCAAATCTGCTGTGGCGGTGGGGTGGGGTGGGTGGGGGGTAAAAGCCGCGCGTCTCACTTTCAAGCAAAATCGCCGCTTCTTTACTGCCACACTGCCAAATTTTGGCTCCAAATTTGGCAGCAGTAAGCAGGGATGAAGCCCAGCCCCGGAGGGTGGAGATGCAGCCCCTCCAGCCCCTGAAAGATGCCCACCTCGGCTTTACATGTTAAGGTCTGCTGAGCCTTGGCCAACAGCACTCCCCTGGTGGCAAAGAGAGACCAGGAACCTCAATATCTCAGACTAGATCCATCAGCTTCCCGACAACTCAAAGAGCCATTGATGTGAGACACCAAAGCACAAATTAGGAAGGTGTCACAACCCGCTCACCTCGAGGCTCCTTTTTACCTCTCTCTTTAAAGGATCCCAACCATGGACGCAGTCGGTATACGGCTGCCCACACTGTGGATTATTTTTCCTTTCTGTGACCACGCCTGGGCCTCTCCTTTTACTCTCCCACTGGTTCTGTGATTCTCTGACCCCTTTTTTGGTCCCACAGTAACCAGCTTGGTGCACCTTTTATTCACCTTCTACTTTACCGCTGCCAACATATAAATCAGCACCTTACCTCAGGTACTTAAAGAATCCAATCCAGGATGAAACAAAATAACTTTTATTTAACAAGAAGTTCACGCATTTTATCAAGCTTATAGTTTCATTTGTTTCAGACCTTAGTTGTTACAATAAAGATGTCTTGTCTACTCTACCCTCGAAATTCCTAATCTCACTCCTCCTGCTCCCTCTTATTCCCAAAACCATAAAATGCAGACCCTACACTGATCTATCTTCTAAAGCAGACTAACCCCAACTCTCTCTTCAACTACTCTCTCCAACTACTACCAACTGACTTTAACTGTCACTCCCCTTCACACTCAAATCCAACAGCCAATCAGCATTCACTCCAACATTCCATTCACTCACTCCCCCTCCCAACAGAATTAACTACTTACCAGCCTTATCATATGAAGTCCAAATATCATTTACATAACAGATAAATGGCATCAAACAGTGAAACATCACAGAAGGTAGGAACAGCAACGTAAGATTCCAGGTCCAGGAATCCTTAGCCAAAGGAACAGCTCAGAAAGAGACCCAAGATAGACTTGAATCCAAATATCACTGAGCACAGGAATGGCAGAGAAACACATACCAAGCTCCTTGAACCTCCTGGTGTCATGCTGTCCAGCATCTAGGTTTTCTGGCTCCTCCTCTTCCTGTTCAGCAGTGACTGCGGTGGCAGCCTGCTCAGGCGACACGCCCAGTACTAACCAAGCACGGATGAGCGAGGGCCCACAGGAACGCACAAAGGCCTCCAGGCAAGCTGGGTTGCAGGTGAGGCGGTGCAACAGCCGAAGGCAGCGAGATGAGGGGGCAGGGCTCCCGGTGACGTAGCGCAGAAGTCCCTGCAGCGTGACGGGTGTCACCAAGCTGCGACTGGGATCCTCAGCTTGAGAAAACCGCGACAGGAGCATCAAAGCTGGAGCTTCTGGGGCATACAGCTCTCTGTCGCCCCCGTGGGGAGAGAAGGAGAGAGGCAGAGCCAAAGAGAGCAATGGGGATGAGGTGTCGCCAACAGGACGCGACACTTGAGGGGGCGTAGTTTGCTCAGATGTTGACCGAAACTTGGCACGGCGTTTCAAGCAAGCGGTAGGTGTCCGGTATTCATCAGGAGAACCTGGGAGAATCTGGATGCTCAGCTTTTGGGGGACCGAGCACCCCTCCTCTATGATCGGTGATTTGGCAACAGGCTTGGGTACCAGCTGGCTTTGGTCACTCTTGCTTGGAATCAACATCGTTGGCACCAAGTGCACGTTACTGGGCCCAGGTTCATTGTGATCTGTTACCAATGCAATCCAGGTTGATGGTTCCGCCTTGACACCTACTTTTGTTGAATTTGTTATCACTGAATTTCCCGTTGCCCCTGAAGATGATAAACCCGGCAGCTTTAATGCATTCTGGCCAGGTAGTCCCTCCTCTAAATTTGCCTCTTGTGATGTCCTCACCAGCGCCTCCTGCTGCTTACTGGTCCCAACCGTTTCTTGCTCTTTGATCCCATCTGAATCTGGCATTTCTGGGACAGGTTCCGAATGGACACTTTCAGGTTCATCCGACACAGGTAATGCCATCGGGCGGAGACTCTGCTCTGGACACGTCCCATCTCCCTCTGCTGGGTTTGCTGCCTCAGAACCACTCGGCTGCCCCACAACGGACAAATCCAACAACGGAGAATTTAAGAAATCGGGGGATTCAGTCCTAAACTGGGCTTTGACGCCAGACGCCGCATGGCAGGCCCCCAGGGAATCGTCTTGCAGTTCTTGATGGGGACTGACACTTCCTTGCGTATCCAGTTCAGAAAGGGTGGTATCAGGAGACCACTGTGGGGAAAGGTCCCCTGGACTGGCAATAAAGCCTTCAGAGAGAAGCCAGGATCTGCATGGGGTAGAAAGGAAGTGAGACACAGAGGATAAAGGTCATGAAATACGGAAGAGACAGAAGCGGGGACATTGGGTGGGAGAGGAAGAGGGGTTGCAGGAAGGAAGGTGGAGGCTAATCACATGACCCTTTGGCAGGTGGGCAGTCATGGGGTTCATATTGGGAAAGAGGGCCTATCTTGGCTCCCAGCCTGTGGCGAGCCAGTGACACGCCTCTGCGGCTACATCCATGAAGCCACTTTGGGCACCCAGCTGCAAATGTTACAAGCATGTGCCTTAACATGCGAAAAGGTTACCCCTGTGTGGTTGAAGACCTGGAAGTGAATGCCACCGGCTCCTACTCCTAATGCCACAGGCTCAAGAGATGGCACCAATAGGCCAGAAGTCTAAACACAGGGAGAGTCCGGTGTCACCAGCTACACCTGCCCTCTGCAACAGTCCCGGTAAACGAAGCAAGCATGTGGCACAGAACCCTGAGAAGCTCAGCTCCCTTTAGAAAAGAAACCCACCACTTCATTTCTAACCCTTTCAAGCATGGAGGAGGGTCGAGAAAAAAAGAACGGCCCTGTTCAGAAGACACCTTAAACCACGGCTTTAACCATTGTGAGTAAGGCTGTTTGCCTTATTCACACGGTTAAAAACGTGGTTCAAGAGGTCTTCTGAACAGGGCCAAGAAGTGATCCCACAGAGCTGGCAATGGTCGGGGGAAGGACAACGTCCTTGCTCAGCTCACCTACAGCCTGCCTGCCCTTAAGCTTGGCTTCCAATTCACTCCAGAATCCAATATAAACTTCTCCTGTTGACCTACAAAGCTCTTCACGGTCTAGCTCCTTCCTATCTCTCCTCTCTCATCTCACACTATTGCCCCGCTCGTGCTCTTCGCTCCTCTGATGCCATGTTTCTCGCCTGCCCAAGGACCTCTACTTCCCTTGCTCGGCTTCGTCCATTTTCTTCTGCTGCCCCTTACGCCTGGAACGCTCTTCCAGAACATCTGAGATCCACAAGTTCAACCGCAGCTTTTAAAGCTCAGCTAAAAACTCTTCTTTTTCCTAAAGCTTTTAAAACTTGATTTTGTTCTGACTTTATACTGTTAGTTTTACCCTACCCAGTGCCTGTTTACCCTACCCTGTGCCTGTTTGCTTTCTCTTCCCCTCCTTATTGTTTTATCATGGTTTTATTAGAATGTAAGCCTATGCGGCAGGGTCTCGCTATTTACTGTTTTACTCTGTACAGCACCATGTACATTGATGGTGCTATATAAATAATAATAATAATAATAATAATAATAATAATTGGTGGCGTTATCTCTTCTATTTTCCCAAGGCCTTGCTAAACAGCAAAACAATTCAGAAAACCAGCATCATCTAAGTGAAATATTTAATTTACACAGGACCAGCCAAATGCAGAGTTGAGGGTTAGGCAGTGGGCATGGTTTTGTTTCTGACTGGTACAGAATTTGCATTTCCAGAGTGCCCGGGGCCTACAGACTTCATTAAATGACAGAGCCAACATTCCACATCAGCAGCCCTCTGAATCCGCTGCACCTCTTTCTGATGTCACAAACAACCCCCAAGCCCAGATGGCCGCCAGCTCAAGGCATCGTTTACCTGAGACGCTGAAAGCTGGAAGACTCTTCCCCGGGCGTGGCCTGCTCCCCGCGCCGCCCCTCGGCAGGGAGGTCAAAAGAAGCCGCATCTCTCTCGTCCTCACGCTCATCCTCCCCTTCCTCCTCGTCCTCCTGGCCTCTCCACTGGCCCTGCGCTGCCAGCCTCCCAACCAGCAAGGGCACCAGCCCTCCGGCCTGCAGCACCTCCAGGGCCTCCTCGTCGTAGAAGAAGGCGACGAAGGCCAACACCACGCGGGCGTGGGAGGAGCTTTGGCATCGGTCCCGCAACAGGGACAGCAGCAGCTCTAAGCCCCCGGCCTCCCGCACCCGGCTCCGATTGACCGCCTCCCGGCACAGCAGGCACAGGGCTTTCACCAAAGGATAGAGAGGTGCCCCGGCGCCCCGCCGGCGCCGGATCTCCCCCACCAGCATATCCACCCCTCCAGCGTTGCCCACCGCTGGCCTCAGCATGCCCTGCAGGCAGAGGTTGGCCAGGGCCGCCAGGGCGGACTCCCGCACGGCCCGCTTGTCGTGGCTGGCCAAGGCCACCAGGGACGCCACCCCACCCCCCAGGCTGAGCTGCTCGGCACAGTCACGGCTGCAGCCCTTGGTCAGCTCCAGGAGGGCGCGCACGGCCGCCGCAACCAGGGCGGTGTCATCCAGGGAGGAAGCCAAACGCTCGGCAATGGGGCGGACTGCCCCCTGCTGGGCCAACACCAGGCGATGAGCAGGCGTGTCAGCCAGGTAGCGCACCGCCCTGATCGCACTCTGCAAGCACTCGCTGTCCTGGGAGGTGGTGAGGATCTGGACCAGTGCTGGCACCGCTCCTGCAGTGGAGAGATGGGCGGGAGACCGGGGGGGGGGGGGGAAGGAATCAAGGAGAGAAAGACAGTCAGCCCTGTTATGGGATCTCAGAGATTCTCGTTTCGTCGCAATCTTCCAAGCCTCTCAGTCAGCCTGCCAAACTGCTGCACTTCCTCCTCTTCCTCCTATGACCTCTCTGCCTTTTCCTTCTACTCCGGACAGCTGCTGCAACAGGGTCATTGGGAGTGAAAGTTGTAGAGGACACCAGTGCCCAGTTCCTCCATGCCCTCCCTCCCCAAATATCAGGCATTATATGAAAGTCTGCACTTGAACCCCATGCAGAGTTACTTGGAATTTGCACTCCACTCATGTCAAACAATTCAATCCCGCCCCCCTGCCCATGTTATCTCTTTGGCCCAGGTCAAACGGGGTGGGGAAGAGAATTGGAATATCTTGTAGCCCTCCGGATGTTTTGGCCTACAACTCCCATCAGCCCTAGCTGACAGCCATAACCAATGGGGAGGGATTATGGGAGTTGTAGGCCAAAAGGTCAGGAGGGCTACAAGTTGCCCACCCCTGTTTTAGACCAAACAGTATTATTATTTGTTAAAAATGCTTCACATTTCTATAGTACATTTCCAGAGTTCAAAGCACTTTGCAGACCCAGTAAACATTGCAACAGTCTGATAAAGAAAGTCAACGTTGTTCTCGTATTGCTGAGAGGAGGCCAAGAGCTGGCCTAAGGTCACCTAGTCAGGCCAGAACTAGGAGAAGTTTTGAACCTGCAACATCTTAGCTCAGATCCTTAGCCACCAAGCTACACTAGCTCTCACCAGTAAGCTACCAGTCCTTAAGCATAGACAGGATCTCAGTAATATTTAAACCCATGTCAGTCCTATTTCTAGAAAAGGGGAGCACCTCTTTGTGCAAGAGGAAAATAACATGACTCCCCCTTTAATGGGAGGAGGGTGAACAGGGCTGCCACTCCTGCAGACTTCAATGAAGCAATATTCCTCCAGACTTCAACGAAGCAATATAATATTGCTTACAGGACAGACCAGTGCTGTCCAGTGCTATACAGGACAGACCAGTGATGCGGAGTGGAATTCCCCCCCACCCAGTGATTTATTTTTATGCGGAAAATTTTCCATTTTACAAGTTCAGAAATAAAAACGAATATATGCCAACTGCAAACACAGTATCAGACAGGTTTGGTAGTTTCAAAGTTGTAATTAATGCATCTCAGGTGGTTATGGGAGAGAATACATATGTCACGGAAATATACTGTATATATGTCTCAGAGTGAAATGGAAGCCGCAAAAAAAAAAAGGAAACCCCAAATAGCAAGGGGGAAAAAAGCCAAAGGCAAGGGGTGGAACCAAAGATATATCTTAGAAAATAATTACCTAATGTTTTTGCCAACTTGTTTTGGACTATTAAAGTCCTTCTTCAGGGCAATTCAAATAAGAGCATGATTGCAAATCTCTCTAGAGCAGCCTTCCTCAACCTGGGGCGCTCCAGATGTGTTGGACTGCATCTCCCAGAAAGCCATAGCCAGCTGCTGGCTGGGGCATTCTGGGAGATGCAGTCCAACACATCTGGAGCGCCCCAGGTTGAGGAAGGCTGCTCTAGAGCAAAATGATCTCCTATGAAATGGTGCTAACAAATAGTGATGGCGAAATCGAAGGTGCCCCAACAGCCTTAGTGCGAAAGAGAGTTGAACTCTGTTGAAGACACGGGTGATTGTCAGCACAGCATACAGCTTTGGGGGTTGCTAAAATTCATCGTTTTTCAGAACCGTTGGTTTTTTCCGATGCAAAGTGTTTTTTTCCCCCTCTGCAAATCAACCTATTGGAAAGTTTTCCAGAATTTTTTTTCCAGGAAAATTTTCAGTTCAATTCTTTCCGAAAAACCCACATCACTGGTACAGATCCCAAACCCTACACCCTCCACAACAACTCCAACCCTCCATCCCCACCCAGTGCATCATCCCCCATTCAACCTGCTTCGTGGATGGCCTGGCAGCTCTCAGGGTCTACAGCCAAGTTGCCAAGAGCCCGTGCCGTTCGATTCTGGATGCTTTCCGCCGCGAGCGATTTCAGGATAGTAACTACAAATACGGGGTGGGAGGGAAGCGAATAATCCAGTTGTAAAATCACAAAGTGCTGTTACAATAAAGCAAGAAACAAAAAAGGACTCCTGTGGCAGCTTAAAGGCTAACAGATATAGGATGCAAACCTGTGCATGTTTAGATACACATGCATAGAATTGCATCCCATGCTGGCTGGGGAATGCTGGGAGTTGTGGATTTTTCTCTGTCTACACAGATTGCACCTGTAGCTGTCTTTCTATCACTCTGTTAACTCACAGGTAGTGTTGGGGTAGGAGCAGCTGGTTAAGAGGGCAGCATTTGCCAAATGATTCCTCCCCCCGCCCATCCAATCCAATCTAGTCCATTTAATATAGACTGCAAACCTTTAAGACCAAGAAGCATCACACGTCTACACTTGACACTACAGCAGGAATGAGCAGACTTCAAGCTTGTGGGATCCGGTTTTTTATTGGAACTCTCAGATCCACTAGCCTCGTGTGGCGCAGAGAGTTAAGAAGCAGTAGTTACTGCAGCCGAAACTCTCCCCACGACCTGAGTTCGATCCCAGCAGAAGCTGGTTCTCAGGCAGCAAGCTCAGGTCGACTCAGCCTTCCATCCTTCCAAGGTCAGTAAAATGAATACCCAGCTAGCTGGGGGAAAGGTAATCACGACTGGGGAAGGCAATGGCAAACTACCCCACTACAAAGTCTGCCAAGAAAACGTCAGCGAAGCAGGCGTCCCTCTAGGAGTCAGTAATGACTCAAGCGCTTTGCACGAGAGGTTCCTTTCCTTTTCCCCCCTTCAGATCCACTAACCGGAGCCTGGTGCAAAAGACGTATACATTTAGGAGTACCGAATTCTGAATTCAGAAATTTGTTTTGAATTCTAAAACAGAATAGAGCTCACAGCCCAGCCCATAAAAATCCGCTCCTGGTTTCTTCATTTCAGCAGTATAATTGGGAGGGAGTCACTTTGTCACTACTATTGTTAAAGAATTGGGAGTCAGAAATCCTTGCAGATCTACTGCAAACCACCCAGAGGTCTACCAGTAGATCCAGATCTACCTTGTGGCCGCCCTGCACTACAGGGCCTAGTATGCACTGCATAATGCTACATGTTCGCGAAAAAGCTGTTGGGTATCTTGCATCATGCTGACAGTCGGTGCACATATTACTTCTCAATTACACACGTGCAAAAGTGTTTGCGAGTATAGACACCTGCCCCACTTCGGTGTACCCACGAGGACCCTGGCACTATACCCCACTAACCTCTACTGCCCCTTTGCCTCTGATCAGCATGCTTTCCCCTAACTTTATTAAAGTTAATAGAGCAATATCATCCCATTCACTTAAATAGAGATAGAGGTTGGGGTGGGGGGAAGTGCCTTACCGAAAAATGGCTGGGGAGGGGGGAACTGACCCCACCACCAAAGACTCTTGAAGCTGCAGGGTCTTTGGCAATGGTCACTCCCACCCCAGCCTTTTTTTGATAAAGACCCTTTCCTCCACCTCTATTAATGTTAATGGAGCAAAATTGTTCCATTGACTTTAATAGAGATGGGGACAAAAGTCCCCTGACAAAAAATGGCTCATGCAGGCAGGGGGATGGGACACACAAGAAATATGAGAATCCAGCAGAAGGGGGGGGGGGAGAAAAACAGGAATTGAGAAGTGTGGAAATCCATAAAAGTAGGAATCCAGAAGGAGGGTGCTCTCAACATTTTACCCCCCTCAGCTATTCGTGGTGCCCGGGACACTTTCCCCCCAAATGTCAACTGTGCCTGCAGGCCGCAAAAGATTGCCCACCCTTATGCTAGGGGATGCATCAAGATAATCTTAAGCCCTCAAGACTGCCACCAACTTCTACTAGTGCGGAAAAGCCAACCACTGCTAGCCCTGCACGTATTCGCTCCCCTAAATACAGGTATATTCAAAATAGCCTCAGAGCCTATCATGCAACTGGAGCCAGGGAGATCAAAAGTAAATGAAAATAACTCCAGCCTGTTTGCGTTGATTTAAGACCGTGAATACCCTGCACCTTTCCTCATGACCCAGCGTAAAAGGCTGAGGCTGTGACACTCGCACATTAACAGACAGCAGATGGCGTGCCAAGTGCAGAAACGGCAGAAAGCAAATTACAAGCCTGAGCGAGTGTATCTTCAAGCTGCTTCCCTCTTAAAGGCCTAGGCAGGCATTTCAATGCTCACAAGTCCAATTTCAGTTGCTCAGAACTTCATAAATGCAGTCATGTTCCAAACTAATATGCAAGGCTTAATAAGACACACAACTCATGATCCTCAAACCTTCCCCAACCTGGTGCTCTCCAGCTATGTTGGACTACGATTCCCAGCATCCCCCAGTTAGCACAGCCATTGACTTAGCAGTCCGACAACATCTGAAGGGCCATACCCTCCCCACTGTTGTGTGAAGGGTGGCATTGTTCCCTCCCCCGCCCCCGGAAGCCGTGCTGATACTTCTATGCCAGCCTTCGCCAACCTGTCACCCTCTAAGTTGTTAGACTACATCTCCCAGCCTGGGGCATAATGGAAGTTGTAGCCCAACGCATTTAGAGCGTGCCAGGTTGAAGAAAGCTGCTCAAGACAGTCAGATGTGACATTTACACATAGCTACAGCCCTCTCCAACTCCAAGGGCAAAGTCTGACATTTCCACCGGCCACCTTCAATGCCCTTCAGCACGTAGCAAAGCTTAAAGGAACATTAACCTATTTAAGCTATTTAGAGGGAGGGAGCTGCCCTCTATTACACAAGACACCCCAATGTACAGGGAAGCCCCCAGACGGAAGACAGCATGCGGCTCTCCTACACTGCCTTGCAAACTCTGGAGGCCCCCCTCACCCCTTCCCCATGACTCCACCCCGAAACACAGACAAGCCAAAAAGCCCCCTCCAGCAAATCCCGTATAATTGACGCAAGCACCCGAGTGGGTCAGGCTGCCAAACTTTTTTTTTGGGGGGGGGGGGCGACCCCAACCCCAGCTTTGGCCCACGCAGAGAGACCCCTTTCAGCACCCTACTAGCTGAGGGGCGCCCCTCTTGATCCCTCTTCCCCGGCCCTTCCGAAGGATACGCTGCCCCCCATCATGCGGATTCACTCACCAAGGGGCGGGATGCCCCCGAGCTCGCGCACCTGGGTTCGGCTGCCCCCCTCGGTGCAGCAATTACCCAAGATGCTGAGGGCGAGGTCCAAAGTGCGCCGCGGCCGCAGGGCGCCGGCCAGGACCCCCAGGAGGGGCACCAGCCCCCCACGGGTCCTGAAACGGGCAATGCCCCCCGCTTCCTTGATGTGTTGGGTCCTGAGGGCCAGCAGGGCCTTGCCAAGCCCCGGCTCGGTCCCCTTCTGCAGCTGGGCCAGACAATAGCCCAGAGAGCCGGTAGGGGTAGTAACCCCACCCCCCGAACCCCTTAAAGCAGGAGCCGCCATCTTGGGGAGAAGCCCCTACCTAAGGGGGAGGGGGTTAAGACATCAAAGCAGCCAGGCCCCGGGGCACTGTGGGAATTGTAGTTCTTTCCCCATCAAGACAAAGAGAGGGAAAACTACAAGTCCCGAGATAGAGCGCAAGTCTCTATCCTCGGCAGGGGAGGACGCGATGCATGACGGTAGCTGTAGTCCCTTTTCCGCCCATTGACCATTAATTACAGGAAACGTCAAGAAAAGGAACCGCAACTCCCTTGGAGCCATGCGCCACCAAATGGCTGGCGTGGAAAATGGAGGGCGGCACGATGGGAATGGGTGTCAGAGAAGTGCGCGACGGGAGTTGTAGTTTCGCCCATAGACTAGGCTGGGCTTTATTGCAACCAATTTTTCAGGTTTTGTAAGAAGAAAGACTCAAAAGAAAATGTCCAGCTTTGGGGTGATCGTTTTGAGCCTCAAGCAAAGCATGTATTATAATGCTTGTCTAAGAATGCTGTAGATTTTGCCTGTTAGATTTCAGTTTTAAATTATGCTGACGAGGATTGCATCATCTGTATACATCATGATTGCATCATTTCTATGCATAATGATTTATAGAGTAGCGTAAGCGGCAACAGCAACCGAGGATTAAAAATCAGGCCTCTGACCCCGAGAAGTATATCATCTAAGGGCACAATTATATGCATATTTAGTCAGGGGGGGAAATCCTGCAACACCTTGCATTCCCCAGCCAGCCATAACTGGCTGAGTAATGCTGGGAGTTGTAGGGTTTTGTTGCTGTTGAAACATGCATGGGATTTTGCCTTAAATTTAGAGGGGAGGGGCGATCTCAGTGCAATCCTATGCACGTTTACTCAAAATTAAGTCTGACAACGTTAGTGTACGTAAGGTGCTACAAGATGCTTCATGGTTTTTGCTGCAACATACTAACGCAGCCACCCTTCTGAAATGTGTTCAGTGGGACTTACCCCCAAGTAAGTGTGGGGGTTAGATGTTAGATGTAAAGATGCAATCCCAGCATCTTTACATCTAAGCAGTTAAAACCAGGGCTATGCAACCTATGCCCTTAGCCCCATATGTGACCATTAAGCCTTCACTGCGGGCCCCATGAGTGCCCTCATGCACCCCCACTGCTGGCAATTTCCCCCATTGTAGCCTCACAAACCCCCATTGTACCACGCCGATGGCTAGCTTTCTCTCCCCCACCTCCCCTAGTGATTCTGATACAAATCATGTTTTCCTTGCTGCTGCTGCTACCAGCTAGGAAAGGGCAATCTGTCAGGTTCTCCAGGATCCCCACAAAAGATATGTGTGTACATGCACATGGCTCAACCCCTGAGCCAGCATCAAATGTGGCGCTCGGGGCTCAAAAGGATAGTGTGTCCTTGAGCTAAACCAATCCATCTCTAGGGCAAATGTTCATCTGAGAAGGGAACAGTCAGCCTCCCAGCTCTTGCCACAATGTGCCCCGAGGGGCTGCTGAATCAGAGTGAGGAACCAGGGCAGTATCTCCTAGAAAACTGGCCTCAACTGGAGGTATAGAAGAGGCATCTTCACCTTCTTGGTGCAAGGGACGAGGACACTTAAGGAGAGCTTGTAAACAGAGAAATGATGACAGTGTAAACTTCAACGTTCTTCAACCACTAATATAGCGATGTGGATGGATTATGAGGAAGGTGACAGCAGCGGGGGTTGAGGGGAGCATCCCTCTGAGAGAACATGAACACATTTTTCAAAAACACACACATCAGATGATCAGGCCCATCAAGTCAACTTTATTGACTTGACACTCGGAACAAGTGTTGGCTAAACACAAACACTGAATAGAGCTGAGGGGCACTCTTGTTCCAACCTTTAACCCTGTGGCCAGGTTCAGATAGACCCAGAAGATACACACGGAGGAGGAACGTGTCTATGCCCACCTCACTCACAGAACTGCCAGTTGCATCCCCCACACGGACATTGGGTGCTTCCAGATGAGGCTTTTATTGTGCAATCATCCTGCCTCATTCACATAATATAGTCACATGTCTTTTGACTGGTGGCACTAGGAGCCGTCTGTCTGTTGTGGCACCCCAGTTGTGGAATACTCTTCCCTTGGGGGCCCGACTGGCGCTGACACTGGCTTCATTTCGGCACCAAGTTAAAACACGGCTCTTTATCAAAGACTTTGAGGGCTAAATGCTCCATGGTCACACATGGCTTTAATTGTTTTTATTGCTTTTAAAAAAATTATACTGGTTTTAATTTGTTAACAATTTAATAATTTTTAGCTGTGTATATTTATGTTTACATTTTATCTGTTTGCCGCCCTGAGATCCCAGAGATATAGGTTGGAATACAAATGTATAAATAAATAAATAAATAAATAGTAGCATCCATAATGTTTGCATTGGACTTATATGCGCACATAGGTTGGGCAAGCTCAAGACTTTTTGCTGCCTTAGGCGGAACGATTGAGGTGCATCGTACCCAAGGCAGGTGTGCACCTGAGGCACAAAAGACCGCAAACATCTCTCCTCTGCCCTGGCTGTAAAAATTCAATAATAATATATTAAATAATGAAAAGTTTGCACCCCAAAGCGGCTGCCTGAGGTGGCTGCCTGGCTCCGTGTAACAGTAGGGCTGGCCCCGCACATAGGTCAAAAATAATGTATACAACATTTGGGTGTGGGGGGGAACTGCTCAGTATGGGTCTACGTGTATTGGATATTATACATGCCAACTCCCTTTCCAGAATCATGTTGACATCTTGTACTCCCTGAGGCTGGATGGGCACATGAAGGGTGGGGGAGTGGAGTGATCCCACTTCTTCTCTGCCTGTAACCTCAAAGTTTACCGAAATTGGGCCTCCGTGTGTCATGAAAAAGGGAGCGAAGCCGGGAGGATCATTTTGATTTTTCCACGTCAGGTGTGGCAACATTTAGGGGCGGAACTGCTCAGAGCTTGGGAATGTGTTCACCTTGTCAAATGTATCCTTACATAACTTAGGCCCTGGCTGTAGCTCTCCTGAGTGACCAAGAGAGAAAGCTGGGGGTGATTTTAGGCAAACCTATATGGAAGCAAAAGCTCTAGTTCAGCACCAGCAATCCTGGGCAGCTGCAGGACGCATGGAGGCACTGGGCACTCTCGTCTGCCCACTTCACAGGACTCAGGTTTACCACGTGGCAATGGCAGGCAGTTGAGAAGTGGTCGTTTTCAGGTCCTCACAAACACCCCAGAGCAACGCGATGTTACGACATTGCGAAGACATTAAAGGTAGGTGGCTTGCAGGTTCACCTTCCTACTTGGTGCTGGCTTTGCAGCCTTTCTCTGTTGTTTACCCTTCCATTTCCTTGATATGCTAGCTTTCTACTCTTGATGATGATGATGATGATGATGATCAGGGCCAGCGTGACCATTAGGCCATCTAGGCAGCTGTCTAAGGCACAGACCTCTGAGGGGTGCAGTACTGCCCTTTAAGGGTCATGGTTTTATACAAATTAGCTGTTTTAAGAAAAAAACATAATAAAAGGAAAATATAATAGTTCAGAAACTCTTCTTGAACAGCTGAATCGAAGTTGACATTTTTGGGGGGTGGTAGTGGTAGTGGTGTAAGTAGCTCACCTTGCCTAGGGCGCAAAATAGTCTGGCACCGGCCCTGATGATGATGCGGGGAGGATTCAAAATGGGACCCTGTTCTCCTTCTAAGGGGCTAGGGGCAGTGTAGAGGGAGCTATCCCGTTTTTTATTTTCACAGTAATCCTGTGAGGTAGATTAGGCTGAGAGATAGTTGCCCAAGGCCATGCAGCGAGCTTCCTGAGGGAGCATTGTTTCCATCTGAAGTCTCCTTCAATCCAATTCCTACACTCAAGCCATGGCTTGAGTTTGTCAACTGAAAAAGGAGGATAAGATCTGAAGTGGTAGCCAAAATGGCTGGTAAGGGAGGGTTATCTGGTCTAAACATGAGCCTTTGGTGGTTCAAGAAAGACTTTGCCAATAGAAGTAAGTTTTGAGAAGAATTTTGAAGGAGGAGGAGCTTCTCCCAGGCCCAGCCTACATCTGCTCTAATCACTAGGCCATATGCCTGCTGCCTCAAAACTCCTAAATCGCAAACTCATCACACCACATTCCACCCCTTTGTCTTATTAGGGCGAGGCACCCTTAGAATGGAAAGGAGGACACTCGTAAAACTATGGGTGTCTCCTGAGAACTCTGAGGTTTTCACTGCTGGCACCTCAGGACCGAGACCAGTTTGGAGAGCAGCAGAAAGATGTTTGTCAGCTAGTGCTTGGGTGAGTCATTCAGGGCACACTTCTTATCTTCCTCATTCAAGCAAATACATGCTACCTGTATTTGTTTCTTCGCCAGATGAAACCTTGGCCTGCCAGGCGGAAGAATGATGCAAGGCAGAAAATTGCAGCCAGGTTGCAGCATACAAAGCAACACACTCTACTGTGTCTCTTTCTTTCTGTGTCTCAGCCTCGAGTCCCTTTGGTTGACTCACAACAATAAGCTTGGATGAGTTAAATGGGGAAAACCCTTGGTTCCTCAATTCACAGTCAGGATTTCTTCAAAATTTTGAAAGGCAGGGTTTCAGGTTTATCGTTTCCCGCTCTGTGGATGCTCTATTTCTATGAGATCCCACTACTGCCACACCACCCACCCACACTTCATCAGCTCAGCTGGGACCAACTGTCATTTAGTTCTTCCTCTCCTATGATTGCCTCCTTCAATGTCCAACGTTTATTTAACTTTATGAAGAATTTACTTGTTTTCTTGTTTTCTATCCCCTCCTTTGTTTCTTTTTTTCCTCGTGTCTATTAGACTGTAAGTCTTTGGGCTAGGGAATGCTTTTTTAAATCTTTGTACAGCACCTAGAAAACTTTAGATGTATTATTATTATTATTATTATTGTATAATCATCATCTTAATTTCATGGGGTGGATCATGAATGGACCTACGCAATGAATGAACGAACAGATGCCATGGTTCATGACTAAACTAGAAGTCATATAATCTGACCCATATAATCTGACTCAACCCCTTCTCCCCAAATGAGTAGGGTTTGGATGAGCTTCGTTTTGACAGATCCCATCTAATTCCTTTATTTTCAGCCTGATCTTTGTTGTTTCTCCTGCTAGTGTGGCTTAATCAGCTTTTTCCACACAGATATACCTCTGCTGATGTATCATGATCTCATTCAAGTCCTTTCTCATCCCTTCCTCCCCTTTGACTGAGTAAACTGTATTTGCCCTTTCAGAGAACCCAGGAGTCCTAGTTCCAACCTGTTACCCCACCTCCCAGAACACATATGACCCAGAGATACACCCTGCCTCTGCTTTCCCTTTTCAGAGTATTCAGATGTCCTGTTAGGTTACCAACCCAGTTATTACAGCTGAAAATTTGTCATTATCATCATCACATTTATATACCACTTTTTTTGCCCCTTGCAAATTGCCCAAGGCAGCTCACATGGGCCTCCTCCTCTCCATTTTATGTAGGTAGGTTAGGCTGAGAGTCAGTGACTGGCGCAAAGTCACCCGGTGAGCTTCACAGCCAAGTGGGGACTAGAACCCGGATCTCCTGAGTCCCAGTCCAACACTCTAACCGCTACGCCACATTGGCTCCCTTCTTCCAGGGACCTTCTTTCAGACCTGCCCTTTGCTTATCCCAGTACAGACCTACCAGATCTAACCCACCACCCCTTACTCATCAACCTCCTTTTCTCCCCTCCAGGACAAAGTGGGAATATAACCCAGGTGCCTCTTCTGCAGCTCCCACTGTTTCTTTTTTGCAGTTCCCATAATCCTTTATTTTCAGCCCGATAGACTCGCTCTATTCCCCCCTGCCCTGAAACGCTGGAAAGAGGATTAATACTAGATGGTGGAAAATGAGGTGTGAGGGTTTTTTTTATAAGATGTGGGTCAAAGCTGGTCGGTCAACTTGCCTCGTCCCAACCGGTTCTCCTGAAACTGACAATAAGAAAGAGGTTTATAGTGATGACAAAGCCATGATCCACAAATGCACTGAGAATGTGCTTGTCCGGCTACGTAAGCATCCGTGTTGCCCCAGATCAAAGATTTGTCTGTTCTCAACATATTCATATTTGTTTTGTAGGGAGGAGGGAAGTCACCGGACTCCTAGGTTCCCTCCCCCCCACTGCAGTGGGAATCAGGAGGGGAGGGTCTGATGGAGGTGGGGGCGAAATTCCTACTCTCCTAGTTTCCAGGACATAAAGGGACACCGCTTGAGTTTTCTATGCTAGGATTGCCACCTGTTTTTCCTGGCAAGGTTCTTCTGTCTTCCACAGCTGCATAACAGGTGGAAATTTAATGCAAAGATTTCCCCCAGCATGAAGATTCGGGGATGGAGGGAAGCTTCACCTGCTGAATTTTTGCCTGCCTGCATGGGTATCAATGAAGCCTCGGGCCCTGTCCCTCCCACTTTTAAAAATACATACCTTTTCTTACTGGCAGCTGGGATAGCTGTGAAATGGGTTTCTGTTGGTACTGAAAACTGTAGGTTCAAAAGTGTTGTTTTGTGTGTTGGGGCTTGGACCCCATTTCTGCCTCGTACTCCGTCTTTTGGGCAGGTTACTTGTCGTTTGCCACGCCTCCCATGGCAGCCATTTTGTGGTAGTGCCCAGGGCAATTGCCAAATGTGCCTAAGGCCCCCAAAGATTGCCTACCTCTGGTTTAGGGTGTAAACATTTGGTGGAGGAATACTGATAGAGGACATACATCCCACATGGAACACGAGGCAGGCCTCTTCCCCTCACTCCAACAAGGTAGGCCTAAGTCCCCTTCCTGGGTTCTCTGAAAAGTGGGTGGTGGTGGGGGAATCCAGTCTGTGAGTCCATCCTACAAAAAGCTTTCTCTTGCTGATTTTTATGGACCAAATCACTGTTATAGGCACAACTGTAGGCCAGGCCATATTTTTTCTTGTCAGTTGGCAACCCAGCACAGGTTAGGAGTCAGGACTACTCCTTGGTTCAGAATTGAGGATTTCAGATTCACAGCATAGGAAGGGTGCATTTGGACCCCTGGAGCAGGTGAACAGTGTTGTGGGACAGGGCAAGAATAATAGTTGCCAACTTTTGTTTCTTTGTAGGGATCCTGGGCCATTGGCAAAGCCTTTCCCCATCACTGGGTGGGCATCCTAGAAAACATTTCACTTGCTTAATTTCTACTCACTCTGTCACAAATGTGGAGGCACAGGAGCCCTGCCAGAAGAAGAAGTTGGCAACCCAGGTTGTTGGTGGGAAGTAAGGAACCTGTACTTGTGGGGTTTAGATTATGAATATGCAGAAGCGGAGGGGGTTGGACTCCAGGCAGTTCCTTCATCCTCTGAAAGACAAGGAAGCACCGTGCAGGAGTTGGTACTTAGAAGGAAGTGGTACTTAATGGTTAGATCAGCCCTTTCTTCTGAAAGGGACTGCCTCAGAGAAATGTGAACATGTTCTTCCTCATGTTGAAAGGTTGGATCCTGCTGAGAGTCATTTCCTAATTGTGTAACTTATAGCACTTGCTCACATCCCTCATACGTGAACTCCCTTCTGTCCTCAGGGCTTGAAGCAGCCGGTAAACCTCTGGATTTGTCTGAAGCCTGCCCCTTTACCACCAGCTCGCATGTGTCTTCTTCTCCTTTCCCCTCCTTCCTTGTAATCTACCCTCCCTTTCTCTGTAATTCCACCCGCCCCAGTAGCAGTCTGGGCGGTGACCTTAATGCCTATATATATATATATATATATATATATATATATATCAGGATGCTTTCTCACCATCATCAGTGTCACCTTGCCCACAGGACAGAGAGACAACCGCTTGGCAGGTGAGTGAACCGTCCTGGGGATGGGTGATTAAATGTGGGGGACTTACTGGCCACCCTAGAGGTCTCTGATGTACGACCTAGGGTGGGAAGGCTGCATGTCCTATAGAGGGTGGAACTTGGAAAGGTGGGTTTATTTATTTTGCAATCTCATTAATTTCGGATAACCCTTCTGACGGGGAAACACGGTGTCCCAGTTGCAAATGCATGCAGGGGGTGTGCTGCTTCTATTTTCCGGGATAAAAGAAACTTTGTGTGTGCTCAGAGGCACACTGCTGTTGGCGAAGGACATACGCGTTCTGCTGGATCTCTCCAAGGGTCTGTCTAGTCTCGTATTCTTTTTCCAAAGGCAGGCAGCCATGCAAACCAGCAGAACGTGGAGATGATGGCCTTTCCCTGTGGTTCATTCCCAACATCTAGTGTTCAGAGGTACACTGCCTTTGAACATAGCAGCTCTGTTTAGCTATCATAGCAGCCACTGATAGCTACATTTGTCTAATTTGTTTTTAAAGCCATCAGCCCTGGTGGCCATCACTAAATCTTGTGGCAGCGAGTTCCACAAATTGTTATTATTACTGTCGTTCTTGTTCTTATAATTATTAACAACAGCAACAATTTATCGTGTTCTAGGGCTTCACCTTGGCAGTTTAAACAGGTTTTGGCTCATATTGAGGCTGCCGTAAACGTTAGGTGACTTTCTTATCTAAAAGTTACCTTTGGGTCGGCATAGGCATGATAGCTGCACATAGATTGCCTGATGTAATGACCACACATGTGCCCTTTCCGCTGTACAGGCACACATGCTGTGATGCTGCAGCCTCTCACAGCTCCTCTGCTTGCGTACGTGTGGAGTTGGTGGGGGGAAGCTGTGTTCATGATTATTTACACGTCATGATCTACATGCAACTTTCATGCGTCCTCCTGCACAGAGAAGTGAGAACATTTAAAGCAATCCTTATTGCACCGCTTTGACCGTGTTTGCCACAAGGTCACTCCCTCTCTTCTCTCTCACATAAAACCATGGGTCGATCCAATGGAAAACACTTTTTATACCATCAGTGTACCCATTTTTCAGACGGGGCACGGAGAAAAGTGTTACTGGCACCTTCCCCACAGCTATGAGCAGGTAACTTTAGACTCAGGACTTAATTACTTCTCTTACTTTGAAATGTGATAAGCCAGAGCTACTGAATTTGGCGGTGGGGGGGGCTGCCGGCTGCCCATTCTGCTGCGTGGGGCCCTGGATGTCTGCTCCAAATTCCTGCCCTGGTGGTAGACTGGCTATTAATTAATTAATTAATCAATTGCATTTTTGTACTGCCAAATAGCTAAAGCTCTCTGGGCTATGAGGCTCCCTTCTCTCCTGCCGCCACCCCAATCCCTGTTCCAAGACTTGTTAAAATCTGAGCCACTTTTGCAAGCCGTACCAAAACCTGTCTGGACTGATTTTTGGCATGCGATTTTGAGCGTGCGTTTCATTTTGTTTCGTTTCTACGCGTGCTTTGCTATTTCATGTTGCTGCACCGTCCTCACCCCCCATGAACCCACATTCATGTTGCATCTTCCTTCCAGCAGCCAAGAAATCTAGCTAACATCAAACTGATTGAAAGAGAGAAGGATTCTAGACCACATCTTTGCCAGGCGAAAGAACCTAAAATAAACGTGAAAGCGTGCCACTAATCTATGTATTAAATTGACTTTTAATCTTTGTTCTTGCACCTTTCTCCATAGCTGGCACAGCCTACGATGGCTGTAATTTGGATACCGAGGGCCCTCGCTTTGGTCCTTTTGCTTTCAAGCAGAAGCAATGTCAGCGGTGAAGGTAATGTCCCTGCTCTTCCCACCCCATCTGAAAAGGCTCATTTTTGGTATGGAAAGAGGGTAAAAGGGGTCGAATTGCCCCTTCCTGCTTCTATGGATTTAGCTCCTCTTCCTGAACTTACACCATCTCTGTTTCTTTCCTTCATAGGTTCCTGGTGCTACGATCGAGCAGAATGTGGTAAGAAAAATAGCAACTCTTATTTTTACCCCAATCATTTCAAAGCGAGTCCCGTTCCCAAACGTGGCTCCTCAGACCAAAACTCTATGAGCTTCTTTACATGAGCGATTTATTGGCCGCTCACGGAAGTTTGTGGGTCATGACGTTGTTGGCCTCCCACAGTATCCTTTAAAAATTCCGCCATGGAAAGAGCCACTTTTTAAGTGGTAATAGCTGGGGAAAAACGGGATCTTCCGCTGCTAGACGGTGCCGTCTCAATGGAAGTGAACGGAGGGGAAGTATTTAATTCAGACCTTGTGGGTGATTTCCCCTTGATGTAAAGACCCTTTATGCCTCTGCTTTGTAGTGGATAAAATGTGCCCTTGAACATGTGCAGAGTGCGTTTTTCTCAGCACTAAATAACCATAGCCTACTCATGCAGATCTAGGGGTGGGGTGGGAGGCTACATAATAGAAGTTGAAGATTTCAAGCTAGGGGCTTTGCACCCCTTTTTTAAATTATTTCATCCGGTGCCACATATCTAATTACCATGCCCTTTGTTCTTGGCTGTGCCTCCTCCTCTTGGCAAGGCCCTAGCACATGGTCAACCCGCGAGTATTGCAATGGCAAGAGACAGTCCCCCATTGATATCCAGTCTGGGAAAGCCGTCCGTAATTCCAGGTTGGAAGCCATCACCCTCACCGGCTACGACGACAACAAAAAGCTGCTAGAAGCCAAGAACACTGGGAAAACAGGTACCAATACAATAATTTCACTCTTCTAGTCCTTAAGGTAGCAGCAGGAGAAAAGCTTGAAAGCACCTTCACAAAACTGCAAGGCTGGGGGGCGAAATTCAAACTTTTCCTGCCCTTTATGACTCTTAATTTCTTCCTGTTGCGACACGTTCTTAGCAAAAAGGAGGCACGTTTAAGGTTTGTGTTTGAAGGGGAGGAAGAAGGAAGGAAGGAAGGAAGGAGAGCACTTGGAATAAAACAGTCTTTTCAGACCTGGTGCCCTCTTGATGTGTGAGACTACAACTCCTATAACTCCAATGTCCACGCTGGATGGGGATGATGGGAGTTGCAGTCCAACACAGCTGGAGGGCATCAGATCAAGGAAAGCTGCTTAGTACGGACAGTTAAGGCAAATGGGAGTAGAGAGTTGAAGGGAATGTGAACTGGGAAATTTTGTCAGTTGAAGGCTAGAAGAAGCAACCTCCAGTATCCAAGGCAGTAAGCCTGTGTGCACCAGTTGCTGGGGAACATGGGTGGGTGGGTGCTGCTGCACCATGTCCTGCTTTGTTGCTCCCTGGTCGACAGCTGGTTGGCCACTGTGTGAACAGAGTGCTGGACTAGATGGACCCTCGGTCTGATCCAGCGTGGCGTTTCTTATGGAAAGGGTAGAAAGTAGAGGAGTTTAGCTATGTGGGAATGGGTTGAGGAGATTGCTAGTTTTATCTGTATTCATCTCACATGGCCAATTTACTGTGAATTTGTTTTCATTGTCCCTCCAACAAACTGTTTATCTGACGTTAACCTCCAGTAATTATCAGTGAAATGTATGTCAAAAGGGTCTTACACCCAAGCAGTGAGTGCCGTTGTTAGCACAACATGATTGTGAAAAGTGGACTTCTCCCAACTCTCCAGTATGTGTTTACAGGCATTGTTCATACAGTCCAGGGTTTTTCCAGATTTCTGACAGTCACACTTCACTCTTACACTTGCAAAACTAGTAGAGTCTGGTGACTCCAATGTCACTGGTGTGGTAAATCCACTCTAGGTTTCAGTCAGAATTCTAAAGGAGTTCTAAAGCTTCACACCTTGGAGAGCTCCTTTAGAGTTCTGACTGGTTGTGACGGAAACCTGGAGTGGATTCACCGCCCCACCGACATCGGAGCCACCGGCCTCCACGGCTCACAGCTGCCCACCCACCCACAACAAAATGTTGATTGGTTTTTCTTTTGTGTGAACTGAGGACAAATTAGCTTACTTAGCTGCTCCTACCATCAGGCAAAGTGAGGTGGATCTCAGTGTGTGTGTGTGTGTGTTGTTGGACAGAGCTGCATACACCGCATAATATATATTTTTCTGGAGCCACCGCTGAACACACCACCAAAGTGTTCTCGCAATCATTCCTGAAATCTACGATCCTTGAAACACTTCCGGAATAGAAAGGAAGTGTGTGTGTGTGTGTGTGTGTGTGTGTGCGTGTGTAAAATCTGCAACCTTTTACTCTGCTTTAATTTCCCAATTCTATGCGCCAACATATGTCTAACTTACCCAATGCATGTCAGATCAGATGGGAATGACTCAGAAGGAGTTATGCAGATCAGGGATATATTTTCAAAGCGGCTGGTTTGCTTAAATGATTCCAATCACAGCACATAGTGGTTGCATAAACTGCAGAGGGCTTCTGGGAAGGAATTCCAGAATTTCTAGTATTAATAGAAACGTGTCCTGCTCTTTCTTTTCTTCTGCAGTTGATTTCGAACTTGGAGAAGGTCTCCGCCTCAGTGGCCGTGGTCTTCCAGCACCGTATGCGGCCAAATCCTTCCACCTCCATTGGGGAAATGGTGATTCCAAGCCAGGATCTGAGCACTATATAGACAACAGACGATACTCCATGGAGGTGAGGATGTATTTCCCATTCCTGCTACTTGGGGTTCTCTCCTTGGGAGGCCAAGAGAGCCCCAGCACCTTTCAGAATTAGTTCTCCACCAGTGGCGGCCCAAGCCACAAATCATTGTAACTTCTGGAATCAAATGCCCCGAGTTTGAGCCAGAATTCTGCTCTTCAACGTGTAAAGCAGTAAGTAAGTCCACAAATAAAGCTGCAATCCTGTGCATGTTTAGACAGAAAAGCGTCTGGCTGGAGAATGCTGGGAGTTGTAGGGCTTTTTTGGTCTAAATTTGCTTAGGATTGCACTGTAAATAAATAAAGAGCAACATTCTCTTGAGCACGTGCAAAGCACATTTCTTTTACCCCTTCATAGTTGTAATATATATTTAGGGTTAGCGTGCAAGGCTCTGAATCCAAAGGGCTTTTTTAGAAATTGGACATAAACACGGTCATTCGTGCCTTGGCTACATCTCGTTTTGACTATTGTAGCACATATTACTTGGGGCTGTGTTTGACAACTGCTCAGAAACTTCAGTTGGTCCAGAATGCTGTGGCCAAACTATTGGCTGAGGTTGGTTACTCCTTTGTTACAACAGCTTCACAGGCTGTTTCCAGGCAGAATTCAAAGTGTTGCTTCTGACCTATAAAACTCTATCCAGCTTGGGTCCAGGCTACCTGAAAGGCCTCCTTCTCCCATATGAGTCCGGCTGGGACTTGAGATCTTCAGGAGAAGAGCCTTCTTCTTCCTTCAGAGACATGTTTGGCAGCAATGCAAGAGAGGGCCTTCTTGGTGGCTGCTCCAAGGCTGTGGAACTCAGGCAGGCCAAGTCCAAAGAAAGTGGAGCAGGAAGGCACCACAGATTTCCAGCATGTGATGGCTTTAATGTACAATATTCTATAGGTCTGTGCCCGAAGGGTCCTCCAAAGAGAGCAGCACTGGTCAGTAGACATTTATTCTAAATTAAACTTATTTTTCTCCCCTCAGTTACACATTGTGCATACCAAAAACAACATGAGCATGTCAGATGCTTTGAAGGATCCAGAAGGCATTGCTGTGCTGGGATTCTTTATTGAGGTGAGATATGAGGAAAGCCAAGCTTCTATCAATTTTATAGCACTTTAATTGTTATGTCTTTTCTTGGAGTTGTCACTTAATACTCTCTCTCTCTCTCTCTCTCTCTCTCTCTCTCTCTCTCTCTCTCTCTCTCTCTCTCTCTCTCCAACAATCCCCAGAGTTCACTGGAAAGAGGGCATGGCTATTAAACTGATTTAAGACTGCAATGTAGATGAGAGAGATAATAGAAACTGGTAGATTATTTCAGCACTCAAATGATAATATTTTGTTCCTGGTAAAAAGCAGTTCAAGCCCCTTCCTCCAAGCCCTCCCACTACTACTTCCATTGTAAATGTGGTTCCAAAAGATGAGTGCCTATTGGATAGTACCTGTGACATCACCAGTGATGATCACCTTCTCATGTCTATGCTTTTTTACCTTGCCCTGGAGAAATAGTTAAAGCAGGAGATGCTGGAGACGCTAGGACTCCTGGGTTCTTTCATCAGACGTTCCTTCTATTCTTCATTTTATCATTTCCTCTGTACCACAGGGCTCTAGGATGGCTAGAGAAAAGACGGCTGAAGCGTGGGAAGCGCTCACAAAGAACCTCAAGAAAGTCTCTGAAAAAGGTGAGTCTGTCGGGAATGCCAGGAAAGACAATTGGTTCTTCTTCAACCCCTGAGAATCTATAATGGCCGCCACAATGAGATGGAACATTTTCCTGCCACTTCACTACAAATGTTAACTAATTTGAAAATGGTGTGATTGTTCCAGCCGCTTCCCTGATGAAACCCAGGTATCGCCGTTTCATCATTGTCCTTGGATTTCTTGGTGATAAATTACTAGTCCTTACACAGAACTTCCAAATTGAGTGTCCCTCAGTTGAGAACCTTTGTTATTTATTCATCTCTTTATTTATTACATTTATAAAATTGTATCCTGCCTTTCCTTCAGGAAGCTCAAACTGGCGTACATGTTTCTCCCAGACCTCTTCTGTCCTCACAATAATCCTGTGAGATAGGTTAGGTTGAGAGATAGTGACTGGCCCAGTGATAGGGTGACCATATGAAAAGGAGGATAGCGCTCCTGTATCTTTAAAACAGTTAAAGCTGCAGGAGCCCTTCCCTCTTGACCAGATACAAAAGAGGGCAGAGCTCCTGCAGCTTTAACTGTTATGATGAAGAGGGAATTTCACCAGGTCCTGCGTGCATACAAGTGACACCTGCTGAATTTCCCTCTTCTGTGCAACTGTTAAAGATACAGGGGCCCTGTCCTCCTTCCATATGGTCACCCTACTCAGTGAGCTTCATGACTCAGTGGGGATTTGAAACTAAGTCACTTCAGTCCTAGTCTGGCACCCTAGCCAGTACACCAGATGTCCTCAGTGTGTGGTACCCATGGGCACCTCCAATGGCACCCACAAAACTCTCTGTTCCTTGCTGTCATGTCTAGCTCTGTTCTCCCTGGGCTGGAAGGTGGTGTTTCAGGTGACCAATCAGAATCAGACTCTGAAGTAGAGGAGTCGGTGCCAGAAACATGCCAGCCTGTACCAGTGGGGGAGAAAGCTCTCATGGGCTCTTCACCAGCGAGGAGTGAACCCTCTCCAGAGCTGATCTCCTCAAGGGCAAACAATACACAGTCAGTGGGAAGCTAACATTCTTCCAAGGGGGAGAGCACGGAAAGGTTAGCCGGTCCTAGAGTATGCCGCAGACTAAAATGGGCGGAGCTAAAGGAAGGTGAGAGAAAGTCAGCCCGGCTGGCGTCCCGTCAGAAGCTACATCACAACTAGTCTCTCTGAAGTTAACACATCTTGGGAAAGGGCTTTCCCTTCTTCTTGAAAGGACAATTGTCTCACTTAGTTTGCATAATTTTGCCTAGGGGCAAGTTCTTAGGGATTAGACTCTCTTCGTGTAGGAAGAGACGTTTATTGCTCGAATAAAGCTTTGTGGATTGCTTAGCAGGCCTCATTATTGTCTCCCTAGAAGGCGAGAGGTTTTGAGAAACACGACACTTGTCCTCCTTCAAGATTTAGTTGTTGTTGTTAATAGAAACCTTGGGAAATGTTAGAGTGGTATTCTTTTTCTCCCTTTCTAGTCTCTGGCCTTGCTGTTTCTCTCCCCTCTACTCCTTTGCCTTGCTCTTTTCCCATCCCTCCCAGCCTCTAGCCTCGCCGTTTCTCTCTCTCCAGCCCCCATGGCAGCCATTACACGACTAGCCATATCCTCTGGGGGAGCCATTTTGTGCTGGTGTCCACAGCAGCTTCTCAAATTCCCAAATGTCCCCACAGGTCCAAAAAGGTTGAAGAGAGCCGTGCCACACCCCATTGGCCCCCAAACTGACTCTCAATTTTTCTTCCCCCAAAAAATCGCTAAAACTGGCTGGAAACTAAATTTAGAGCGTAAACATAACCCACTTTCCTCCTCCTCTTCAGGCAAAGACGTGCATCTTGACAGCTCCATCTCGCTTCTGGACTTGCTGGGCTCCCCGGACCTTACCCGCTATTATCGCTACCCTGGGTCCCTCACCACCCCCAACTGCAATGAGGTCGTGATCTGGACCATCTTTCCCGATCCTATTCTGGTGCCGCCCAAAGTGGTGAGTGCGTAGCAATCTGAGTCAGGAGGTGCAGGCAGAATGCAGAGGCAGACAGGAGGGTGCTTTCTCCCATATCGTCTCCCTTTTGTAATTGTGTCTTGGAAAAGAGACCTTTCTCGGTGTTCCACGACTGTTCAAGTTAAAATAGGGTTCCATTAGTTATAGGCCTTGCCTAACTCTTCTTTCCCAGCCCTCATCCAACAAGGAATGACACTAGAACATCCACACCATTGGCTCTTTTAGGAGAGCTGCTTAAACCTCATTTTTGTCCAGGTATTTGGAATGTAGCTTGCTGAGAAATTAGGGTGACCCTATGGAAAGGAGGACAGGGCTCCTCTGTATCTTTAACGGTTGTATTGAAAAGGGAACTTCAGCAGAACCTGGTAAAATTCCCTCTTCATCACAACAGTTAAAGCTGCAGGAGCTATACTAGAGTGACCAGATGCAAAAGAGGGCAGGGCTCCTGCAGCTTTAACTGTTGTGATGAGGAGGGAATTCCACCAGGTGCTGCATGCATACAAATGACACCTGCTGAAATTCCATTTTCAATACAGCTGTTAAAGATACAGGAGCCCTGTCCTCCTTTCCATATAGTCGCCCTAGAAAAATTGAATTTTGATACTGCCTCTTGTCTAGTGATCTAAATTCACTGTGGTTTCCCTTTTCTTTTTAATTATTATTATTTATTTATATAGCACCATCAGTGTACATGGTGCTGTAATTGTCAATTGTTAAATGTTTTTGCATTCCGTTATTGTTGCAAGCTGCTTTTGAGAATTGTGGTTGGAGAATAGGAGATCCATTTTTAAAGGGAAAGTAATTAGGAGCTGCATGTGTCCTCTGCAAGAAATTTAAAAATTCAAGAAAAAGTGACTGTGGCAACCTGTATGAATTATGCAGATGGAGCACATCTTACGAAAGCTTTCTACGCATTCTGCGGGAGACACTGGTCAGGGCAGGGATGGCCGGAGTGTACGGGGATGGGGGTGGCCAACTCTGATCTCAGCTCCAGGAAGGGTCTGTTTTTAACCCTTTTCCTGTTGGTTGTTTTTCATATCATATTTAGTATGTATATATTTCTCTGTGGTGTGTAAAACAGCAGAGGGAAGGTGATTTCTGGCAGACAAAGAACCTATGGGGAAAGGGTTAAGTGGCCCTTTCCTCCTGATGTTTTGATCAAATCTGGAGTCCCCAGAGCTGCACTGAAGTCACAAACAGGCACATCAGGAACCACTTTACGTGTCTCCCGGGTCATGTTTACTTTGCCCCACATTTTATTGATCTGCCTTCTGAGGTTCCCCCAGGCAATATAACCTGTCGGCTTTCAACCATGTCTTTATGAAGGCTAGATGCTCGCTTTGAAAGAGAAAAAGAAACGGAAGCTCAGATTTTTCAAGAAGTGAAATTCTGCAGCAGGCACCATGCTATCTGCTTGTGTTGAACTGCAAAAACACCCATACTCCTGTCTGAATTTTTGGGGTACCAAATGTGATAGCTGGGGGCAGAGGCGGTTAGGATTAGATGGGTGAGAGAAGTCAGAGCTAAACAGCTGGTCATTGGGAGCTGAGAAAGAAGAGGTTCAAATGAGTGGCTGAGGCTAGCACAGGGGAGACTTGACTACAGAAGGTAGTCTTAAGAAGCAGCTTGATGACAGAGAGGATGAAGCCATTTCAATGGCGCACTGTAACAATTCTGTATTTGTCCCATCAAGTTGTCCTGGGGGCTATCCTATCTTCACCATCGGGTAATCCCAATGCCATCAGGGTACCGGAGGCCCACCCTCTGGCCCTCTTCCTGGTGGAAGGCGACCAATTGCAGATTGCCTTCCACCAGGAACCACCACTGGATTGGCCCTGGAGCAACGGCAGAAGAGTTGTACTGACATTGCTCTAGTTGGGGTAAGTCCCTGACTTTTTCAATCCATAGCTTCACGGGAAAGCCCCGCAGTGGCTGCAAAGCTGTGCCTGCATCATAGAACTGACGCAGCGCAGATCCGCAGCCCCTGCGGGGCTTTCCCTGCGTATAGACAGCCCCCTGATCACATGAGTCTGTTGAAAAGGGGTACATTGATATCCTAGCCTGCTACGTCCCGGTTTTCATGGGGTAGATCTCAAATGATGTCACTGCCCTTGCAGCCCCCAACTCAGCAGTACATCTTTTGCCACTTCCTCCAGCCTGATGTCCTCCTTCTCTCTCCGCTGGTAGGTGGCAGCTTTCCCGTCTGAACTGTATTCTACAGATTCTTCCAGCGGGCCACATCTGGAGAACAACTTCCGCCCCCTGCAGCCGATCGGGGCCCGGAAAGTCGAAGCGTCTGCTTCAATGAGAGCTCCTCGTTCCGCTGCCTCCCTGGTCTCCCCGTCAAAACCTTTCCTCCTTTTCCTTTTCGTCACTACTCTCAGGCCCTTCTTCCCTGAATAAAGGCCAGTGGTGGTGGGAACCACACCGAGGGAGAGTTGCTATAATCTCCTGAGAGGTCAGAGCTAGCCCGAAACCCTTCCTGTCCCCCCGCGAGGGGAAACCCATTTCACTTCCATCTACCTCTCAACCAATTCACCCAGTTTGGAAAAGTACTGGCAAATGGCACTAAAGGGATGGGAGCTGCACATTCCAGTAAGAACAGGAGCACAGAGACAAAAGGAGTCAGTACTTCTATGGCCAATACTGGAGAAGGGGGTACTATTCAGTCTATTACGGCTAGAGCTGAAATGAAACTTTTCATTCAAAACTAGCTGGTTTTTAGTTTCTCAAAGCTTAGATTGTGAGATAGATAGATAGATAGATAGATAGATAGATAGATAGATGAAAGGCAGACTAACTACAGAGTAATTTCATGATATATTTAGAGCTAAAAGTGGCCACTCTTGATATCCATTTAATATCACAGCGACTGATGAGTGCAAAACCCGGAATTTTTAGCATTACATATATTATGAAATTACTCCGTTGTTAGTCTACCTTTCTTATTTATTTTTTCTTAAGACTTACTGCTCCTATTATGGACCTGGACCCTCCTTGTTTCTTTACTGTTGTGCTGCTCTCTCTATATATTTGAATTCCTCAAATCAATGTTTGAGGGTTAGAACTAACAGATCTGCCACCAGAATTTGATCGCTGAAGCACACAGTTCAATACGTCATAAACCAAAACTTAAGATCCACGCAGCAGCAACAACAACAACGAATATCCCAAATATGGATTTAAATGTGGATTTGGAGGTTCCGATTTCTCTGCGCAAAACCTTTTAAGGTTTTTTTTTTAATTGTCGAACTTAATTTCTGCTCTATTTGTAGCTGAACTCTTAGGGCTTGTTCATACAAACATGAACATTGAATGATGACTTCGGTGGCTCATTCACACATATATGCCTCTACCCTCACAGAAATTCCACGGTACCCTGTGTTGATCTCAAATGCAACACTTTTTTCAATAGAGCCAGTTCACATACCCCATTGCCCCGGAGGCCCCAAGTGAAGAGTGATCCGCATGTATATATGATCCAGGTGATAGATTTCTTCCTATCATGCTACAGATCAACAGTGTGACTAGAGTTTGGCATGTCAAGATTTCTCCTCAGCTAAAAAAAACCTGAGGCAAACCACCACCTTTTAACTACCTCACCTACCCTCTTGGTATCGGTATCAGTTTGTTCTTTCGTGTTACTTTAAGACTTAATTCTTTAATAGTGGAAAGGATTTCTATAATCCTCTATTACAAAGGTCTCTAATTTATTAAGCTCTCCTGAATGATGGAAAAAATGATCCTTTTTTTTAAAGCCTTTGAAAGTGGAAACTTTAAGGCGTGAGGAGGCCGGGAATGTTACTTACCTCCTTGGGGATCTCAAATGTGAAAATAGTAATAAGCTGTGACTTGGTGTCAAACTAGAGGTGACTTTTGTCACGTACTTTGCCCTTGTGTAGTGTGTGTTTAATGAACAGGCATGGGGGGAGGATTTTGATCAAGACTACTACATAGGCCAACGGTTGAAGCCCCCCTTCCTGCCCCATGCCACAGTCCCAATTCACCTCAACCCACCTCCTCCCCACATATTGGCTATATTTAAAAAAAAATAACTATACAAGGGCAAACTATAAATGTCACGTCTAGTTAGGCCCTCAAAGGATGAATGTGTGTGGCCATTAAATTAAGGTGTGTGTGTGTGTGTGTGTGTGTGCATTCAAACAAACAGAAGCAAGCAGTGTTAAGTGTTTCTATCAAGGTGTGGTTCACACATGTAGTTAGACATCACATTTTTATCCCACCCTTCTTCCAAGGAGCTCTGGATGGCACACTTGGCTCTCTCTCTCTCTCTCCTGCCTACCTATTGTATCCTGACAACAAGCCTAAAATAGGTTAGATTGAGAGGTAGTGACTGATCCAGATTCACCCAGTGAGCTTCGTAGTGAAGGAGGGATTTGAACATGAATCATCCCAATCCTATTCTAACTCTTTAAGTCAGACTTCCCCAACCTGGCACCCTCTAGATGTGTAGGACTGCAGTTCCCATAATTCCCAGTCAGGATGGCCACCACTGATTGAATGTACAGGAATACACTCCCCACGTTTTCCATACAAGGAGAATCATGTCCAGGGAATTCCTGAACGTCTATCTCAGCATCTTCTGCTGCTGCTGAGTTCACTAGACCTGAGGTAATCCTCTTCTCTCTGGTGGTTATAAGCAACCTGGGAAGTCCAGACCAGACCAGACCTTGGTACAATCTTGTATGTTATATTGAAGCAACTGTTTGAAATTCGTGTATGTTAAAATGAAGCAGCTGTATGTAAATGGTTTTAGCGTTGCCATTGCAAATAAAAAGGAAAGGGGGAAAATTATCTGCCTTCCTCACTACTAACAGGATTCAGGGACTACTCCGTTTTGTGTGGGAGGCAGAGGGACAAATTATAGGCCACTTCTCAACACTTCCTGGGTTTAATTCCTGCAAAACATCAAGTATAATTGCTCTTCTGACAAAACTGCATGAGTTTGTATCTACTGAATATATAGACTGAATAAAGATTAAACAAAAGCAGACAAGTGAGTATGTATGGAAGTATTATAATTTTTGTATGTATGTAAAATAGCATCGTCTGCCAGCCCCCAAAAGGAGGAGACACCGTTGATGCTAGAGCAAACCTTCCATGGGCCCGATGGAACCCTCTCCACAAAAAGCAGATAGAAATTACTGGTACTTGGGTAGAGAAGGAGGGAACTTGATGTTTAGCTGAGATCATCCAAGCAGAGGGAATCGGTTGCCATTTTGTACCCACAATGCATGCGTGTGCACTTACGCCTGCTGGCTCAAAACTACTTTGGTGGAAGCAGATTTCCCGATAACATGGAGATTAAATTTCTGTGAAGCGGAGGACTTCTCGGTTGTTCAACGGCTGCAGGGGACGGTAATTCTTCTGCATTGGCCTATTTTCTTTTTTGGTGGTGAAATACATTGAGTTGGTGAATTTTTTCAGCTGGAAGAAAGAAAAGAGGTGGATGGGGTGGGGAACGGGGAGAGGAAAAGTTGTAAGGCACAGGCTGGGTTCGATGACACATTAGGCAACAGGCAAGGGGGAATAGCGCATTCACCGTGCGTTAATGGGGTGGGGGTACTCCCCACACGACATGATGCCCCTCCCCCCGTCATGCAGCTATAAGTCCCAGCGTCCTTCTGGGCTGCCCATGCTCCAACCTCCCTCCTCCCTCAGTCTTCCTGGCCGCATCCCATCAGCCATTGTGAGTTCTGCCATCTGTATAGGAGCAGCCGGGGTGTTTTTGGCTGCTCCTGCTGGAGAACTCTATGGCCAATGAAATAGGGTGCTCGACGGAGGCGGGGGGGGAGCCCTCCACACGATGTCTTAATCAATTGATTATTTGATAAGCAGCGGAGCAGCCAGTTTTTCTCCGTTGTTTAAGATGGTGAAATAGCGTACTCTCAGTTATGTGTGCGTTGTGCCCCCCCCCAATGATACAATAATCAACTCGACCAACGGTTGCCTCCTTTCCCCCTGTTGATTATCGTGTCGTCCGAACCCAGCCACAGAGTGCTCACACTCATGAAGACCAAGAAGTCCACACAACAATAAAGGCAGGCCTTAAATTTCCAAAGCCAGCCTTTAATGCAAGGACTCAAGATTGCCTTCCCTCTCAGAACAGATATGGGAAGGCACTGGGTGGGGGGACAACCTTGAACTGGGCCTCCCAGCAGCCAGGCCCTAGCATCTTGCTTCCGGTGTTACGCTCAAGGGGCCTCTCTGTGACACACAAGCTTTGCAGATGAAGTTTTTCAAGGGCGCCCCCTAGTTGCTGCCCTGATATCTGATGGAGCGCTCAGTCAGCTGACTCCACACACCAATCAGGTGCCACTAGGTCCTATAAAGGCCTAGCGCAGCAAGTTCCGTCTGAAAAATAATTTAGATTTACTGGGGTCTTTTTTTTGTGGCATGAAGGCTAAAAGGGCCGGGAGGTGCATGGGATGCAGACGACAACATGAATAAGGCCCGCAACGAGAGTGCAATAAAATACTCGTCTAATGACACCCTACCAAAGGACCTTGCAGGGGACTTTGGGCCCCACAATCTAATAGCGGTGATGGTGACGTCACATCTGGATGTAGGGTTGTTCCTTTGTGCCAACAACCCTGTGATCCGTGTCTGTTTCCGAAGAGCCGTTCTCCATTAAAAGAACCCACGGATTCTCTCCTCCAGCCTCCTACAAAACTGAAGAGGGGCAGATGTTCCCCACTCACCACTTTGTGATGCACCTCAATGGGGTCAGGGTAGACAGTCCAGATTACAGATTCGTTGCATTCGGGAGTGGTGAGAGAGCCCCAGTAGCGGTAATAGGTGCTTAAATCTGCCCTGCTCAATAAGGCCCCCAAGGAGAATTCTCCTTTCAGTTCTACAGAGTTGCCTGAGGAAAGACAAGAAAGGTGGAAATTCAGGTAAAAAGACTGGCCAAACAGCGCCTCATTTTCTAGGGGACTGGGGAGGAGGCTCACCTTTCTCTGGAATCCTCTCCAGAAGGTCAGCTAGAGTCTTCCATGCGTAGACGGGAGGAGCTGTGCTGGATTTCTGTGGGGAAATGAAAGGAAGGGGCTTTTGTTATAGGAATATCTCCATAAGGTTCTGGTCTCCCTCCCCTTTCGGAGGGCAGGGCCCTGGACAGTCCAGGGGGTCCTGAACCGGTCTGGCCTTTGACAAGCACTCAGTCTTGCCAACTACTGACACAGACCATCACATTCTGTTCCTTACCTTTATGAAGAAGGCCAGGACAGCAATTCCCTCTGGGTCCATTTTTGCCTCGTCCATGGTCATGTTGTTTTTAGTGTGAACGATGTGGAGCTGATGTAAGAGAAGGAGAGAGAGAATGAAATTGAAAATGAACTGTGCCAGTGTGGTGCAATAGAAAGATTGTTGGGTTTCAGTGGGTGGCCACTCTGAGGAGCAAGATGGACCTCTGAACCAGCAGGGCTCTTCTGACGTTATGGGAGAACTGGGTTCATATCTCCATTCAGCCATAAAGCTCACTGATTGGTCACTCGCTCTTCTGAGGGCCAATGATAATGATCCATTTGCAGGGGCTGCTGGGTAAAGCCTGTTTTGTTAAACGGATTGCTGGCTAAGAGAGATGATTAGCTAATATAACCTCAGTGGGAACCATTTGACCAGAGATGCATTTTTCCTGTATGGGCAGTTTAAACAGACCTGAGACCAGCGCTCTGCAAGGGTTGGTAGGGGTGAGAAAAGGAGGAAATTGGCAACTTGAATGTTGCAGATCTGTAAGCCCCGCCCCCATACACCTATTGGTTGTATTGCTGTGATGTCATATGTTTGCAAATATGCTAACTGCTGAGGTGGAAGGTCTGGTCTGTGCTTTTCCCCACTGGACAGGACGTCAACTGCTTTGCCCACCCCACGCCCTGTCCAGTGGTGGAAAGCGCAAGGCAGGTGAAGGCATACAACCTCAGTAGCGACAAAGTCAAGAAAATTGCCCTGTTATCTCCAATCAGTGATCTCCTTCCCAAGCCTCCATAGACTCCCCAAGCCCCCATGGAGCAAGGCTTGGAGGTGGGTGCCCCTCAGAGGGCCTGATGGAGAACCGCAGGCCGGATGGGCAACCTCTGCAGGCCAGGGATTAGGCCTGTTGGCCAGGAGTTCCCCATTCCTGCCCCCCTGAGGCTGCTTCCACATGGAGAGCTCCCTCCCAGCACTAGGAATCCCCTCCGTAATGGAATTTTTCGGGCAAGAGGCAGGTAGATTACAAGCGGAAGGCATCTTCAGCCCCCTCGAGGTCTGAAGAGTGCATGACCCTTCTCCCTTTTGTGGCCCTGATCTTCTTCCTTTACACCAGCTTTCCCCCAACCTGGTGCCCCCCCAAACTGGCCAAAGGCCATGCTGGCTGGGGTTGCTGGGAGCTGTAGTCCAACACATCTGGCGAGCACCAGGTAGAGGAAGGTGGTTCTACACCTCTCCCCTAGCAACTACCAGGACCACACACAATATCTTAAGGAAATGGGATAGGAAGAACTAGGGGCACAGTGGGCAGCGTTAGGGGTCCAGGGCAGCAGAACAGAAATCCGCCTCCTGCTTGCCCAGTGACTTAACTCTGCTCTCTTCACATCCGAACCCAACTCCCACATCTTAGCATTCACGACTTCCTCCTGTTCTCTGAACCGCTCACCTCCATGGCGTAGCGCATGCCATTGATCGCATGTTCCGACCCCCGTTGTCTGTAGGTCCCCCAGTGGAAGTGGAAGGACTTCAGGCCGTACGTGGCTGGAAGGCCAGGACTACTGATGGTGGCTCCGTCTTTCATTAGAACCTCGGCTGCAATGAAGGCAAAGCAAGGAAACAAGCCAACGTTTCGATCAGCCCTCCCCTGAGATTGACCCTTAGGAGGGGGCCCAGCGCACCTCAGCATAAGGGATCCTCGGCGTGGGCCTGGCCTCTTCCAGCACCGTCGATCGTACTAACAGGAATCTTGCTGATCCGTAATGGTGCAGACCTGAACCATGTTCATGGCAAAGTGGTCAGTGCTGGCTCTAGGGTTTTTTTGGGGGGGGGCTTGGGCAATGAGTCTATCTTCTCACCACCCTTGTCACCAGCTGGTCTTGCTTCTCCTCCTCCTTTTTGCTGCTATAGTTTGCTTGAGAGAACCAGGGAGCAAGTAGGCAGGGGCGTCCGCTGCTCCTCCTTCCCGCCATCACTGTTGCTGGGCCAGAGCGAGGGGCAGGTGAGCAAGCAGGCCATAAGGCTGAAGAGGAGCCGCAGCTCCAGGGGGCTCTCACCAGTCCTCAAAGTGATGCCCAGCCATGCCTACACCCAATGCCAGTCCTCGAAGTGTGTTTCCTTTACCGTGAGCTTGCAGGCATCGTGGCCCTTGTTTAACCATGCCAGCTGCCAGACATAGTCTGAACTATGTTGTGAGCTACGTTGTGGCCAATGTGCTGTCATTTGACCCCAGGGCTCCATGTTGCATCCGATCACTCAGCTGCCACGCCTGGCCGAATGGGGCCATGTGGCAAGACAGGGAATCTGCAGGCCAGCCTGCGTTGATGAACAGATTGGGCCTTCAAGGCGACCATCAGGTACATTAAGTCTGATTCCAAGTGATGCTCAGACCGAAAGACCAGGCTAGATGCAAACGGTTTGTAAGAGCAAGTGAAACCCTTTTGGTCCCCAGTGCTACCTGGGGGTTGTCTACAGGTGCCCAAAACCCTGCGATGGCTGTGAATCTGCGCTGTACACAAAGCCCTGCGATGGCTGTAGATCTGCGCCATTTACCCTGACTTTTTTCTCCAGAGTGAGCGAGTACGGTGTATTCTCCATCTAGCCTCGCTCTGGAGTCATGGCGGAGGTGAGGCCGGGCAGATGGCGACCCTTGATTGGTCACCGTCTGCCCGGGCAGAGGACAGGAGGCAGGCCCAGCCCCGGAAACCTCACGCTTTTGCTGCGGCGTTGGGATTAGCTGCTCACACCCCGCAGCAGCGAAACTGTGGGGTTTGAGCTTTATTTAAAAACATTTTTCCAGCACCACCTCGCCATTTCTGGCATCATGGTGCTTTACAATAAAACATAAAACAATTTCCATTAAAAACCCTCAACCCACATTAAAATTTAAACCCCAAACTCTTGTGAAAGTAAAAACGTCTTACAGAGGCGTTTAAAACAATTGACAGTCTAATCTCCGGTGGCAAATTGTTCCACAACCAGGGACCGACCACTGAAAAAGCCCTGGCTCCCGCACGTTCCAAATTGTAGTGGGGGATCATCAGGGCACCCTGCTCCTGACAGTGAGTCTGCCAATGGTGGGACACAGGAGTGAGGTGAGCACTCAAGGAACCATAGTTTTATATGGTTCCTTGAGTGCTCATAGGCTTTATACATAGTTAACAAAACCTTGTAGCGTACCCTAGCAGCCACCGGCAGCCAGTGAAGCTCTTGAAGCACCGAAGTGATGGAAGACCACTTCGGAAGCCCCTTAGCCAACCTGGCTGCTGCATTTTGAACAGCTTGTAGGTGCTGGATTTGCTTCAAAGGAAGCCCTGTATACAACAAGTTGCAATAATCAAACCTGGAGATGACCAGGGCATGAACTGCGGTGGTAAGATCGGCCTCTGACAAAAAGGGGCAAACTTGGCGGAGTATATGCAATTGATAAAAGCAGCTCCAGACAACAGCCCCCACCTGTGATGACATCATTAGGGATTGGTCAAGAATGACACCCAGGTCTCATGCCTCGGTCACAATCCTCGGTCGCAGCTGCAACCCGCTGCTGCATAAACAGCCGAGCTGGTAGCTGCAACACCACTCCCTGGCCCTCTACGATGGTGGTGATGAAGGACAGCTGAGAGGTCAGCAGTTCCATTCTCTCTGGAAAGCCACCATGAAGCTGTACAGAAAAATGTACCTGCGTCCTGCTCACAGAGAGCTAAGTTCAGGAGCCCCTCTGCTTTATACATTAACCCACAGTTGCTTGTTCATCTATATACTTACCGTAGTGCCCTGTGTTAGTAAGGGATTTTGGCCTCATACGGTCTTCATATCTTAAAATAGTAATAGGACCCAGACTGGCATCAGACAGAGTATTCCTGGTAACGATGTTGATGGGAGACTGCTTGTTGCCATTACAGTAACCACGAGATGCCCATGTCTTGGGGCCTAGGAAGAAGGAAGGATAAGTCTGATATTCTGAACATACCAGTAATACCCCCCTCGCACATCTGTGATCAAAACACTTTTCTGGAAGTCTACGCCAGACAGTATCCTGTCTTTTGCTCCTCAAAATGCACCTTTAGGTCAATACCCTTTTCACTATAACCCATCTGACCAGTTCTTTTATAATATAAGTTCAGAGTCGTTGAGTAGGTGGAATCAACTCTCAGCAATTTTCTGATTGGCTAGCTAGACAATTTACATCAAAAAAAACGGGGCTTCTTTCGCAATTGGTCAAAGCAGCAATCGGTCCCATGAAGGAGCTTGCTTTTACTCATCTCAAATTCCCATGAGATGTGTATACTGGAGCCAGGTTCAATATGGAGACTTGTCCTCAGTTGATTCTCTTTGGATGAGTTTATAGCTGGACCAGTGAATCAGAGCAGGGTGTGTGTGTGTGTGTGTGTGTGTGTGTGTGTGTGTGTGTTCTAATGCCACGTATGATCAACATCATAAACAATGTCCTGATCTAGTTTTACACCCACTCAAAGAGCGTCACCACACAGGGGAAAATCGTGATTGTTTACCGTTTCTTCTCCGCCCACGCTTTTGTCCCTCATTACTTCCTCGTTTGAAAGAGGTGCACATGGCCCATTCAGTGGGCCGTTTTGATCCTGCTGCTTCTCCTGCACACAGCAGGAGATAGCGGCAACTTCCGTCTTCAAAAATAAGTCGGACTTACTGGGGTGGTTTTTTGTCATGTGAAGAAGGCTAGGAGGGGTGGGAGGGGCGCAGGAGGCAGACGACATCATGAGAGGGACCCGCGAAAATCCATGAGTGCCCAGTAACGAGCGTGTAATAAAACACTCGCCTGATGGAGCTCATAGAGAATCAACTGAGGACAATTGTTAAATCTAACTTCAACACTGGCCATGGGATAATGTCCTCCATTGGATT